>NC_090930.1:1291343321-1292686405 GCF_040938575.1 Ambystoma mexicanum | reverse complement strand
ATCTGAACATTGTCACTGACATGTGTCATGCATCCATGGGATTTCCAAGTCACAGACACGCAAGTCAGACACACAGACATGGACACCATACATGTCCATGACAGCAGCACCCATCTCTCACACCCCATCCATGTCCAATAACAGACACAGGCATGCATTAATGTGTGTATTCCCCATGCTGCTCCGCATGTTGCATTGTAACACATGCATCAACCATGTGGTTCACACATTACTGGTCTCACATGCATGACCATGATGTCCCTGCACACACACATACGTACATGGCCTTTGTCACACATACAGGCAAGTATCAGACAACCAGCACCCTGCAACATGCCCTGTCTCACACAGCAATGCTTGGCCACTTACCGCTCAACTCCGGATGGGTCTGCCTCCGAAGGATCTGGGCGTGGAGCACTGGGCCTACGCGTTCCAAGGCCCTCATCTGGATGGTACTCATGCTGCCCCGGCCCCCCTCCACGAGGCGCCGGGCCTTGTTGAGGGTCCTGGACCTCAAGTCCTCCCAGCGCTTCTTGACATGTTGGTAGTTGCGGGTTGCCACCCCCTCCGCGTTGATGGCAACCACTGCGTCATCCCAGATCCTCTCCCGTCCTTCCTTGTTAGCACATCTTGTTCCGAAGAGGGCATAATAATGCCCCAGGACATGCTCCACCAACTTCGGTGGCAGTGAAGCTGGTGGCGCTCTGCCTCTCTGGCTGGGGGTTGCCAGTGGTGCCAGATGGAGATGTGCCCGACATGGCAACCCCAGAGGCAGGAGTGGGTGGGCAACTGGGTCCTGGGGCTGGGCTGTGGAGCGATGGAATCCCAGTCGGGAGTCTTCTGTTCCAGCAGGGGTGGACACAGCAACTGGACCCCTGCAGATGGCTGACGTGAAGGCACCAAATAGCAGGGCACGTGGGCAGCAGGCAGGCAGGCAGCAGCAGATGGCTGGTGGGAGCGTGCTCAGGGCTATTGGGGGCAGGAAAATGGCCTTCAGGGCAGGAGCGTGGTCTTCCGTGTGTGTACGCATGGCCAGCTTGATACGGAGTGATTTGGCACGTGAAAATCTTGCACGTCAGCGTGTAATTCGAGGAAAGGCCCTTAGCACGTAAGCGCGTCAGCACACATACGCGATATCATTGGATCAAAGGCCCTTACCGCGTAAGCGCGTCTGTGATGTATTGTGCATGGGTGTTGCCCTTTCGTGTGTAAAACTTGCAGCGCAACCCTGAAATACACGTACTCCGCTTGAACAGGGCCCTTTCACATGTGAAACTTCACGCGAACCACGTAATACACGTACCATGCTGAAATCGCGGGTGAAACTTCCTGCAAATCCCAGGAATACACGTACCCTGCTGAAATTGCGGGTGAAACTTCCACAGGGCCAATATTTCTGGGGTTCGTGTGAAGTTTCACACGCGATAGGCCCTGTGCGAGTGGGGTACGTGTATTACTGGGGTTCGCGGCAAGTTTTACACGCGATAGGCCCTGTGCGAGTGGGGTACGTGTATTATTGGGGTTCGCGTGAAGTTTCACACACGATAGGCCCTGTGCGAGTGGGGTATGTGTATTACTGGGGTTCCCGTGAAGTTTCACACACGATAGGTCCTGTGCGAGTAGGGTACGTGTATTACTCGGGTTCACGGCAAGTTTTACACGCGATAGGCCCTGTGCGAGTGGGGTATGTGTATTACTGGGGTTCGTGTGAAGTTTCACATGCGATAGGCCCTGTGCGAGTAGTGTACGTGTATCACTGGGGTTCGCGGCAAGTTTTACACGCGATAGGCCCTGTGCGAGTGGGGTACGTGTATTACTGGGGTTTCCGTGAAGTTTCACACACGATAGGCCCTGTGCGAGTGGGGTATGTGTATTACTGGGGTTCCCGTGAAGTTTCACACGCGATAGGCCCTGTGCGAGTGGGGTACGTGTATTACTGGGGTTCGCGCAAAGTTTCACAAGTGATTTTGCTGTCAGAGCAGGGTACGTGAATTTCGGGGGGGGTGCGGGGAGTCCTACACATGAATTGGTAGTGTGGGTCCTCCCAGGTGTTCCCTCTATACCCTCCACGCCCCCTGCAGGCAGACCACACCACAGGGGACTACCCCGCACCCTTGGTCATGTCCCACAGGCAGCCCATCCACCATGGGCATGCAACCAGCCAAGCCACCTGTCCGCTTGCACCACTGATCACCAACTCATGTCCCCTTGCACCCCCACCCCCCAGCAGTGCAGGGCACCTTCCAGCAGGACCCCACTCATGTCCCCATGCACCCCCACCCCCCAGCAGTGTGGGGCACCTGCCAGCAGGCCCCCACTCATGTCCCACTCATGTCCCCCTGCACTCCCAACCCCCAGCAGTGCGGGGCACCTGCCAGCAGGCCCCCACGCATGTCCCACTCATGTCCCCCTGCACCCCCACCCCCAGCAGTGTGGGGCACCTGCCAGCAGGCCCCCACTCATGTCCCACTCATGTCCCCCTGCACCCCCACCACCCAGCAGTGCGGGGCACCTGCCAGCAGGCCCCCACTCATGTCCCCCACAACATGTCATCACAATCCACAATCATGGGCCTAATGGCCACCCAAATCCCACCCCACACCACCCCAGTCGAAACACACAACCAAGTATTACATACACCCCACATTGAAATCCCCATCACATGAAACATCCCAAATGGCAAGTATGCACATCAATACATGTCCGTCACACACACACAATGGGTGCAAGTGAATGAGAAAACATGCATTGTGACATGCAGGAAACCAAGGAAAGCATACCACACAATGAAGTATCAAATAAAAATGTATTGCACACAAAAGCAAGGGAATGAAATGCAATCACACAATAATGTACATAATAAATAAAAAGCTGCATGTCCAAAATATGAAAAAGAAGATGTGTAAAACCAGAATAAAAATCAATCCGAAAGCAAATGGGTCCAAAGAGTCTGTCCGTCAAATCAAATCCAAAGTGAAAAAAAAGAAAAATCAGTTGATCCATGGTTAAAAAAAAAGGCAAATGAGGTGAAATCCATTGTGGAACTATATACAAAGTACAAATCCAGGGTCCATGAGCCCAACCATTGAAAGGGAACCTACAAAAACCCTACTTAATGAACAACTATATACAAAAAGGTGGGGCATTGTCCAAGTGCCCCAAATGAAAAAAAAAACAAAAGGAAACCTAACACTATATAAGTATTTACAATGGCAGCGGGCTAGTCCAATGGCTCACTTTCTGATTTCCCGGGCCAGGGCATCATCGAACTCCTGCTCGATGTCCCGGAGGCGGTCCTCTTCCATGGCCCCGAGGGTTCGCAGGGACGATGACATCTGGACCTCCAGGGCCCTGCGAATGGCCTCAAGGCATTCGGCCCGCCTCAGGGCCCTACGTATGGAGTTCTCCGCCCTGACCATCGTGAGCCGTGCCTCTTCCGCCTGCTGCCGCTCCGCATCTATAGCATGGCCCAACCGCTGCCACACGGAAGACACTTCCCGTCCTGGGTCCTCCTGCCATCTGGCCGATGCCTTTACCTCCGATGTTGAAGGCCTCGAGCCATCATGGCTCCCACCTTGTTGCTGCTGCTGTGCCTCTGCCTGTGCCCTGGCTCCTGCTGCCTGCACATCCTCCTCTGGCTGGGGTGCAGTTGTTGAGGTGGCCACCCCTGCTGGACGTCCGACTCCCGACTGTGGCAGGAATGTGTCCTCCACCAGCCTGGCCGCAGGGTCAGAGGCAGCTCCACAGGGCACCCAGGTGACACATGGGTGGGAAGATGGCACGGAGGACGACTGGCGCATAGGGGGTTCAGTTGAGGAGGGGGTCGGAACAAGGTCCAGAAAACGGAGGAATCCGCCCCTGGTGAGCTGTCCCAGTGGGTCAACGCGGTCAACGAGCCATGCGAGAAGACGTGCAGTCTCCTCATGAAAAGACTGCAGGTAAGCTCGCATGGCACGTTGACGCAACGCCACCCCACCCAGGAAAGGCTCAACCCGGTGCGGGATAGCCACATCCGCAGGGAGAGGAAGGCCAGTTGGTGTAAGCCGATCCCTTCCCTGAGAACAGGTCTGGACGTAGTCATCCCTGCTGGTGCGGGATGATGCAGTGACAGGATCGGGGACAGGATTCCACACAGGCACCTCGGCGGCGGCTTGTGCTGCCTCCTGTCCATGCCCCTGCACTGCACCACTAGCACCAGTGGAATCCCCACCTCCAGACCCCATCTCTGTCCCTTCCATGGCCTCCTCCTCCACCAAACCCCCCACCAACCTGGATGACTCCATGCCATCTTCCTCCGTCGGACCCTGTGGGGTCTCAGCTGCCCCTTCTGCTGCCGAGGAGTCCAACTCTGACCTCCGCCTCTTGGACCTACCCTCGGCAGCTGCGGCCTGGGATGCGGCACCGGACTCCTCACTCCCCGATGAGATCACAACCTGGGAGGGGAGCCGGGCCTTGCGTCTCCGGCTGGCGGTGCGATCCCTGCTGCTGGGCTCCACAACACCCTCTCCGCCCTCTTCATCAGTTGATGCTGCAGACAGGGAGAGATAGGAGACAGGCATCAGGGCACTGTACAATGGACTGATACACACATGACAGTTCCACATGAGTGGCAGTGTCAAACTTCAGACATGGCATCACAATCCCCAACACACATGTCATTTGAAATCACACACATGAGCTATTCCACAGCCATATCACAACGGCCAGCACCATCCATACACATACAACAGCATGAGCAGCCAAAGATGAGCCAGACATCACATGAAACACAGGGAGTGCACTAGACATGCACACACGCCACCACACTTACATGCATGTGTACACCTCCACCAACTGTCACAGTGATGAGATCGGCATCCATGTCACATCTGGCAATCAGCCTTCTACATATCAGTGTCACATGTATCCATGTTGCATCACTGTTGCACCCTTGTCAAATACACAAACATGCACATGTACACGATGCAGATACATGCAGCTGGAACCAACATCCATGTGTGACACCACTACCATGCCAATTTACATACACAGTCATTCAAACATGCGTGCTCACACATATGCATTTGGCCTGCATGCTTACCCACACATACACCATCCATGTGTCTCACACATGAGAGGACTCACATGTGTTAGCCTCACGGCCCTATACATACACATCCATACATGGCCCTACAAAACCACATGTGCAACCTTGCCACTACTGGCACACCACCACATGCACAGCTTCCAATCAATATCCATTACACTTAATGCTCGACTCCAGACGGGTCTGCCTCTCAAGGACATGGACGTGGAGAGCTGGGCATATGCGTTCCAGGACCCTCATCTGGTGTTCCGACAGGTGGCCCCGGCGCCCCTTAGCATCCGCTGCCTTCAAGAGGCGCCGGGCCTTGTTGAGGGTCCTGGACCTGAAGTCCTCCCAGCGCTTCTTGACATGTTGCAATTTGCGGACTGCCACCCCCTCCGCGTTGATGGCAGTCACGATGTCCGTCCAGATCGTGGTCCGACCTTCCTTGTCGGCGCACAAATTTCCGAAGAGGGCATCATACTTCCCCAGGACTTGCTCCACCAGGACACCAACTTCGGTGGCAGTGAAGCTGGTGGCCCTCTGCCTCTCTGGCTGGTGGTTGCCAGTGGTCTCAGATGGTGGTGTGCCCGACATGGCAACCCCAGAGGCAGGTGTGGGTGGGCAACTGGGTCCTGGGGCTGGGCTGTGGAGCGATGGTATCCCAGTCGGGAGTCTTCAGTTCCAGCAGGGGTGGACACAGCAACTGGACCCCTGCAGATGGCTGACGTGAAGGCACCAAATAGCAGGGCACGTGGGCAGCAGGCAGGCAGCAGCAGATGGCAGGTGGGAGCGTGCTCGGGTCTCTTGGGGGCAGGAAAATGGCCTTCAGGGCAGGAGCGTGGTCTTCCGTGTGTTTTCGCGTGGCCAGCTTGATACAGAGTGATTTGGCACGTGAAAATCTTGCACGTCAGCGTGTAATTCGAGGAAAGGCCCTTAGCGCGTAAGTGCGTCAGCACACGCACGCGTTTCCATTGGACGAAAGGCCCTTAGCGCGTAGGCGCGTAAGTTACATTACGCACGCGGGCTTTTCACTCATAACACGTGATGACGGAGCACACGTGGAAAAACTGCACCTCTGAATGTCATCGCGTGTAATTGGATGAAAGCGCCCTCGTACACGCATCTGACATGTACGTGTGGGCCGGTTTAAAAGCTGCGTGTAGGACGCCATTTCCTTGTATGTGCTTTTCGTGGGGAGCGAGTGGGTGAAATCTGTACTTCTTGTCGGTTCACACGCGATTACTTCACAGCGTTTCTAGTTCGTACTCCCTGTTACCTCTGACAGCTATTTTCTTGGGCCTGTTTCCTCAAACAGAGTTCACTTCTCCTTTTGTCCTGTCTCCTTAGACAGCGTACAATTCTTCTTTTGGGGGGGTGTTGCCAACACGCACACGCGCGTATTTTTCACGTTCTTTTTCCAGGCAGACGATGAGTTCCGCACGTACTTAGCAACTGTGCTTGCCCCGTGTATCGCCTTCCCCTTCAGAGGTCATTGTAGGCTGCGTGTATTACGCGTACGCTTATTTTTGTGTTTCTGGGTGCCACAGCGTAGTGCGGGTTCATTTTTTCACGCATGTGGTCTACGAGGGGTTGTATGCACGTTTATTTTTGATTTTGGGCTGCCTGTGCATTGCGTGACCCGTCATATTCCCCCAGGGGTCACAGACAGCCTTGTTAGAGCACTAGGGTACGAATTCCATCTGGTATCCTACCCCTTTGACCCCCAATTGCCCAAGACAATAGATTACTGCAACTCCCTTACGCACAACAACATCAGTGCCATGGCTGGGAGGCGAGCAAGCGGTAAGGGTGGCAAAGGTGGCCGACCCTCAAAAGGTGGGCGTGGTGGGCGCGGTAGGGACGTGGCCAGGATTTGCAGGGTGCCCCTATGCCCTCATGTGTGGAGGAACAATCAGGGACACCCATTCCCCCCCCCCCCATGGTTGAGGGAAACGTGGCTGACACCATCCAAGCTCAGCCCCTATTGGACCAGCCAATTGTGGCACCTGACCTGGCACAGGATGACTCCCTGGCTGACTTCCAGGTCAGCAAGTCTAGGCCACGTGTGGCGATGCAAGTTGTCACCAATCCACGTGTATGTGGGGCAGCTATGTCATCTGCTGCTCCAAGTATGCAGGGTGGGGAGGCCGCAGGGGCAGCTGCAGCTCCATCCGCCCCAGCTCTGAATCTCCCAGCCAAGGCAGTGTCAGTCCCAGTCCATCAAACTGACGTTCCCCCTGCCAACATTACCCTGCAACCAATGCCTGCATCAAGGACTATGGTCATTGTGCATTCCCACACTCCTACTACCCAGTCCACCGGTGATTCTGCCCCTACTGACCAGAGCAGCGTAAGCCACTCTGGCTCTGCTCCACCTTTAAAGAAGAGGAAGAAGGGTGCTCTGGCACGACAGGCTGAGACCCCAGGCATGGCTACACATTCCGGTACCTCAAGGAAGCCTTGCTTCAATGATTCGGAACTTGATGCACTTGTGAGCTATGTGTTGGCACATAGCCACGAAATGGTGGTGACTGAAGGGTCCAAGACCACACCTGGTCAACGTAAGGCACACTGGCAGACCATCGCCGACCACATAAGTGCCCTTGGATTTGTGCTGCGCTGAGCTGATGATTGCTACAAGCGGTGGAACAACCTGAAACGCAGAGCAAAGAACAAGCTGGCCTCAAATCATGCCGCTACTCTGGTGACTGGCGGTGGGTCTCCACAAGAGGACAGCGAACTCACTGAACATGAGTCTGTTGCTGGGACCTTCGTCACAGAGGAACAGATCCGAGGTGTGGGAGAACTACCCGATTATGACACATTGTCCGGTGAGTGCCCATGCGTATTTGTGTAATGCATGTGTATGTTGTTTGGGTGACGGGTTCTGGTTGAGTGGCAGGTGAGGGTGTGTGTGACTGAGTAGTATGGGTCACCCATGTGCTTCATCCAAAACATTCTGCAGCCTTGAATTTGGGTGTGACAGTATCCCTTCTGCCCACAGTAGTAATTTAGCGCAACATTACAGCAGTTGCCCTTCAGGTGGCATCATGCAACACCATTGTTTGCATTTTTCAATGTTCTTTCAGGCTGATTGTTTCAATTCTCCCACTTTTGCAAAACATTCCTCAGCCCTATTGTGACATATGTGACATGCTTCTGTCATTGAAGAACCCCACATTGGCCCACATGTGTCACCTTGGTAGTTGAATGATTTGACCATTCAGGCTGAATGAGTATTGTCCTGATCACATGATGTTTTTGGGCCTATTTGAATGTGGAACATGCTAGTTGTTTCCTGTCATGTTGAAGTGCACAACCATTGATGTGTACATGGCCCTGCAATCACTGTATTTTTGTACACTGGATGTGTTGCAGTGTGTGGCACATGGCGTATCTTTTCACACTATGTGGCATTTTTCATCTCTTCATGTCCATCTCACATGGATGGGTGACAGTACTCATTCACTGACATATGGATGTACTTGTGGAATGTACCATGGCTATGGTACATGCCATCTGTGTGATGGCATGTGTCATTTATGTGTATAGGACATGCCACTCACAGGCCAATGTGTGATGGCAGTGCTACCCAGCATGCAGCAAATGTGTTGCTCTTCCATCTTGGTGTCATCAGTGTCTGAATTTTGCCTCCCCTTCCAACTCTGTGATAGTGCATGCATGGGAGGGTTATAGTCATGTGGGACATGTGTAAATCATGTACTGGTTCTGTAGCTTGTCAGGCCTATTTGTGTGCTATGGTGCTAATGCCTGTTTCCATTTTTTGTCTTTCATGTTTTTGCAGGGAATGACGCACTTGATGCTGTTGAGGTTGAGGAGACGGTGCAGACCCAGGAGGAACCTGAGGCACAACCGGCCACCAGTGGGGGACGTGGTGTGGTGGTGGGTGAGAACCCACTCTTGCTGCAGACGATTCTGTCAAGGGGTGTCTCTGGGTGCACCTCCCCAGACCTCTATTCAGGTGCTGATTCGGATGATGAGACCTATGTGGCGTCGCAGGTAAGTGTTTCTGGAAGGGGTTCTGTTCTGTCCAACCCACCTGCACCAGGGGTAGAACCCTCTATGGGGATGTCAGTGTTGGTTAGTCAGCCTTTGGCGGTTACGGGTGCAGGGTCACACTCCACAACATCTGATCCTGTTCCTGGGCCAGCAGATCAGAGGGGGAATGCAGTCCTGCAGCCTCAGGCAGTGCCGGCACAGCAAGGCGTAGATCGCCTTGCCCCAAACAGGTGTGGTGCCCGCCGACGTGGTGGCCATACGCCAACAGGCAATACCGCATGGAACAATCCATGTACGGTATGGCAACCCAACAGGCAGCATCAGTTGAGATGATGGCTCAAGCAATGGAGAGGGTGGCCACTTCCACTGTCCCCCCTGAAAGGCAGATCGAGCAACTACAGCAGGCAACAGACTCCATTTGCCAATCACACAGGGAGGACATGTTGGCGTCCAACAGGGACAGACGGGCGGCACTGGAGACTTGTGAAAACATAAAAATTGATATGAGGCTGGGAAGCCCAAAGGAAACACACCAACACAGGTTACAAAGGACATACAAGTGCTTTATTTAAAAGCTACAACAGTTACCAAAAGTCAATTGACAAACGGATAGCTATTCGGCTCTCAGAGTAACGTAACAAACTTCAACGAGGGTTCGATGCATTAGTAGAGAGACCGTACATTGGAATACTTGGGATTTTATATCCTTTATCCAGCCCTTGGCCAACCCCCTCGCGGGTTAACCATTCTTGGGACCAGGCCTAGGGTTCCTTGCCAGGTCAATCCTATAATGTATGCATTTTGATCAGTTCCGCTGATACAGTTGTTCATTTACACATAGGTCAGTGGTAGGACAAGGTCTCAGTTCGCGACCCCGACAAGTGGCCTGCAGGCATATTAATTATTCGTGTGTGCGGAGGTCACAACGGCCAGAATCTCACTCAGAATGTTATTCGGCCTCCATTTTGATGTTCAGGGTGACTTCCACTTTACAAGAGAACCTAAAATGGCGGCTAAATCCAAGATGGCGACTTGCATAACTTTTCGTTAAGGTCAAGACCTTGCCGCAGAGTCTATTTACATGATATTTTAGACAACTTGGCGTAGGCCAATACACATTCAAGTACTGCGATAGGAGGCATAATATCATTTCAATTCCAACAGACCCTCCTTTTGGCCTATGCCAAGTGCTAATATCATTTCTAATACTTTTGCAAATAACTCCATGTGCTGTCATCCATACATCCCGAATCATTGCCTGTAATATCTATAGCCATTAGGTCGTTCATCAGAACCTCTTGTAACACAAACCCTTTGGATGCTGTATCTGGGGCATACATTCTATGCCCTATTGTGCTCACTGCTTGGGCACAACATCCCCCTAGCATTCCACATATACTCGGAAGACATTGAAAACAGCAACAAAGGAATAGCAGGATCCCCAAAATAACCAGAATAACAGAAAGCACCTTCCAACCCCAAGATCGTAAAGAATCCCAGAACCAGGTGCTAAGATTCCAATCTCCTACAGGGATATGTACTTCAGAACTAAGGATATGCAGGTTCTGTATTGCTTTAAAAATTGTCGGCGAGGAATCTGGTACGAAAACACAGCAAGCGGATCCCACCAATTTGCATACTCCACCTCGTTCTGCCAAAATTACATCTAATGCCATCCGATTTTGGAGTGCTACCAATCTTATGGCTTTTTGTTCTAGTGTCATATTGTAGATTATGTCCGTGGTCCGGTTGATCGTTCTCTCCAGTACCCTTGCTAATCCCCTAATGTTCTCAGAGTTTGTTATTTGTCCCCAAAAGGGCACAACTGATTTTGCTATATCTCCCAATACTTGCCCAGGGGTATCTCCGTTCTTGTCCCGCCGTGGGCGAGCCTTAGAAACCTCCAATGTACTAGCTACAAATACCCCGGGTAACAGGATTCCTAAATAACAGGTTCCCTGCCAATCCTTGGGCAACCAGGGAAATGCTAAACTACCACAAACAAAATAAACATGCCCCCCTACATACAGAGGCCTGTTTTCTCCAGTCAAATTTACAATGTTCATACAACCTTCAAAATCTCCCATTGGCCGAGTGCCGTTTCTTTGTACACAAAAGGGGACCGAGTCAGGGCTATGATTTATAGAGTAGGAAGGAGGCACGGCGCCCTTATTGCCTATCGGAGCCATTTTAAAGGAAATTAAAGTTTGAAAAGGAAGAGACAGTTTATCAGACGGCCTAATAGAAGTGACATTAGGTTTACTTCTATTTGCAAAAAGCGAGCATCCCTGGGGAGTTAATTCACGTTTCTCGAAATCATTCAAATTAGTTCCATCAAAGTTCCCTGAGATGCTATCATTCCAACGGCCAAAGAATAGTGCTCTAAGAGAGGAATAGCAAGCAGTCGTTAAAGGTAAAGGGTGAATATACCATCCTAGGCCCTTGTTCCCATGTTGCAGTAAATGAGTGCAAATCCAACAATTACTCTTATTAAAAATGGCATGCGTTGCATTCATTACTATCATTAGAGTGTTGTTATGATACTTTTGTCTATGTTGGGAGTCTCTAGGGGACAGAGTGTGAAGGTGTACAGAGGGAGTCAAAGCAGTTGGTACAATCTCGGTCGGTAGTAAAGGTTTTAGAGGATAGATTTCTTCAAAGTACCGAAGTCCTACAGCAGTAATCGCAAAAATAACAATTATCATTATCAAAACACAGCAGTACGTTTTCAGGGCCCAGGCACATTGTTCATTGTCCAAGTTGGTCACCCCCTTATTCACAAGTCCAGTGCGGGGAGCAGCAGTGGAGGTGGCAGGCATTGTAGTTCCTCAATCGACGACCCCAATGTTCGTTGCTGGCGACGCTACGGTCGCGCGATTTCTTCGTCCTTCCCAACCCTAGCCAGCAGAATTCCTTTTGTTCAACAGAAACTTTCTTATACAAAAGAAAATTTTCAATAACTTGTCTTTCCCAAATGCACGGAAAACCCGTGCCGTAGTTCTATTTTCTTTGTCGAAGGTTGTACCTGGTGGTACCCAGGATTGTTTGATCCGAAAATAAGGTGTCGTCACTTCCTGAGGGAAGCGACGTGTCGGAGGCGAAGGAAGTCGCAGAGCTTGAAACAGTGTTTTCGGAAGTGATTTTTGAAGAGAGTGCGGAGACGAAATGGACTGTTCCCCAAGCTCCACGGGCTCAGAGAATTTCTCCGATGCACTCACAGCGATGTTTGCTACTCCAAGATCAGAGACTGTAGCATCAGCGAGGGGATCTGCTTCTTCTGTAACGTGTGGCGTCGGGTGAGGAAGTTTCTTGACATGCGTCGCGTGGATCCAGTTTTTCTTCCCCGCCACCCGCACTGCTGTCCGAGTGACCAACAGCACCTGGTAGGGTCCCTTCCAACGAGGAGCGAGACAGGAAGACCTTTCGTAGGCCTTCACTAGGACCCAACTTCCAGGCTGTATATCGTGTCCTGGGCCCGTGAACCGTACAGGTAAAGCTGAATGCACCTGGTGATAAATGAGATACAGGTTTTTAGTTAACTGGTTACATTAGTCTACAAGCAATACATTTTCCACCTCTCTCAGGGCTTTAGATTTTGGGAGACCCCAAATGTTAGAAGGTCTCCCCATCACTACCTCAAATGGAGAAAGCCCAGTCTTAGTTTGAGGTGTGGTACGCATAGCCAATAATACAATAGGTAAGGCATCTGGCCATTTCAGTTTGGTATCGGAACATGTTTTTGCAAGCTTATTTTTTAAGATACCATTGTGTCTTTCCACCAACCCAGCACTCTGAGGATGTCTAGCTGAGTGAAATCGTTGCTCAATATGTAAAGCTGTGCATATCTGCAAAATTACTGCTGCAACAAAATGAGGACCATTGTCCGACCAAATTACCCTTGGGAGCCCAAATCGAGGAAAGAATTCTTTTACCATAATCTTTGCAGTGGTCATGGCGGTAGCATCTTTAACGGGGAAAGCCTCGACCCATTTACTGAAGGCACAAATAATTACAAGAACATATTTCAGATTGTTACACCGTTCCATCTCAATAAAATCAAAGTGAATGACCACGAAGGGAACAGAAGGGGGCCCAAAGCTTCCCCTTGGAGTTACTGTCCTCTTACCCACATTGTGCTGTAAGCAGATCATGCAATTTCGAACATGATGTTTGGCAGTCTCCGGAATCTTGTTATTCACCCAAACTTGTTCTAACATTTTCGTGATCTGCTGAGCACACACATGTGTAGGACCGTGTGCCATCATAACCATTGCCAGTACATATGAATCAGGGAGCAACCATTTTCCTTCAGATGTATCTACCCAACACCCATCATCATCTAGTTTCCCCATTCCTTCGGCCCACCTTTTAGATTCTTCTACTGTGGCATCAGTTTGAATATCTCGCACAGACCCAATACCTTCATCCATTATATAAGCATCTTTCATTTCCCTCAAAGCATACATGTCTGTGCTAAGGTCTATGGCCGTTTGCCTGGCTATCAGGTCCGCAAAAGCGTTCCCTTTTCCCACATGATCGATGACCTTACGATGTGCTGTACATTTCATGATCGCTAACTGCCTAGGGAGTGAGAGTGCCGAGAGCAATTGCACTATCAAGGGGCCATGCTGAACCTTGGTCCCATGTGAGGTCAGGAACCCTCTTTCCGACCAGAACCTCCCAAAGTTGTGAGACACCCCAAAGGCGTACTGGCTATCAGTGTATATATTTACTATACGCCCTTCGGAGAGTTCACAAGCTCGGGTCAATGCTATAATCTCTGCGGCCTGCGCGGAGTTATGCGAAATTCTCTTAGTTTCAACAACTTTACTCAATGTAGTAACTGCATAAGCAGCTGTAGATGTACCATCTGGGAGTTTGAAGCAGGAGCCATCACAAAACAGCTCCCCTTCTGCATTGTCCAAAGGAGTATCTATAAGATCTATCCTGCCCTTCGTTTCTTGTTCAGTGGTAAACAGGCAGTCGTGTAATTCTTCGCCACCGCAAACAGTGTTTTGCGGGAAAGGTAAGAGTTCAGCCGGATTAAGAACACAACACCTCTTAATTTGAATGTGCGGGGCAAACAGAATTAATTCATACCTTGTTAACCGTGCAGAGGTGAGGTGTTGCGTTCGGGTTTTGTTCAATAGGATATCTACAGAGTGAGGTACCATCAAAATCAAATCATGGCCTAGGACCATTCCCTCACTCTGTTTTACAGACGCGGCAGCAGCAGCGACAGCTCGCAAACATCTTGGCAAAGCGCATGCGACAGGATCAAGGGCGGAGGAGTAGTAGCCGCACGGCCTATTCTTCCCTCCGTGTTCCTGTGTTAACACAGCCAAAACACATCCATCACATTCATGCACAAACAACACAAAGGCCTTGTCATAATTTGGAGTACCCAGAACCGGTGCAGAGCATAACGCGGTTTTGAGAAGCTCAAATGATCGTTGATGTTCCGATTTCCATGGCAGTGGCAGAGAAATGCCCTTCTTCGTCAAAGCCAACATCGGTTTTATCACTAGCGAAAAGTTCGGGATCCACAACCTACAGTAAGAAGCCATACCTATTAAGGCTCTGACTTCCTTCTGTGTATTTGGAACAGACATGCCAGAAATGTGTTTTATTCTTTCAGGTGTCAATCTTCTCCCCTCCTTTGACAGGAGGTAGCATAAGTAGGCGACCTCCTGACAACAATATTGAAAAATTTTTAGCGAAGCTTTATGACCATTTTTAGCTAGATGAACAAGCAACAGTACAGTGCCTTCTTTACAAGCACTTTCAGAATCTGCAGCCAAAAGCAAATCATCGACATATTGAAGCAGTGTACAAGTAGGTGGCAATTCAAGGGTGTCGAGCTGCTCTTTCAAAGCTCTACTAAAAATGCTTGGACTTTCAGTATACCCTTGAGGTGCCCTAGTAAATGTAAATGAGCGTCCCCCCAAGGTGAACGCAAACAAATATCTACTTTCCTTATGTATAGGGATGCTAAAGAAAGCGTTTTTTAAATCCACAACGCTGAAGTGCGTAGCCGTAGCAGGGATCATTGTCAATATCGTCGTCACATCAGGCGCGATTGGAAATTGTGGGGCGACAACTCTGTTAATAGCACGAAGATCAATTATGAACCGGTATGGGATTGCATTGTCGCCTTTCTTATATACAGGCAAGATCAGACTGTTACACAAACTACCTGTAATCTCCTCTATCACCCCACGATGCACAAAATCAGAGACAATGCATTTCAAAGCACGCTCGCCCTCAACTGATATTTTATACTGCGGAATGCGTGGTAGTTTAACTCCATGTTTCAAAACTATCTTAACGGGCTCAATCTGCAGTACCCCGACATCATTGTCGTCAACCGCCCATAAACATTCCGGGACAATGCTAAACTCGGGAGGTAAAGGTTGAATCAGAAACTGAGAATTAGGAAGTTGCTGTGGTGAAACCATCAGCCATACTCCATCAGAGGAACAATGAATTACTGCATTCAATTTCTTTAACAAATTCAACCCCAGCAAATTCTCTCAACAGTTTGAAGTCAGAAGAAAAGGGCAATGGTCCGTAAAGGGACCCAAAGAAACAGACACCGGTGAAGAAACCGGACAGACAATTGGTATGCCAGAAAACCCTACGGAAACATTTGTTTGCCCTGACAGTGGAATGTTTGGAACCCGAGAATGATCAATGGAGCACTTCTGTGCTCCAGTGTCTATCAAAAACTGATGTTTCCTATTCCCTACTAATAATTCAACGTAGGGGCCTTTCTGATTAACGGGAATAGGTGAAGGTTCCAAACCCTGCTTCGGGCAGTCCTAATGAAATAGAGTATCGTCGGAAGGAAGCTCTTCAGAAAGGTAGGCAGCAGAAGGGTGATCAAATATGTTCCTCGAGTCCACACTTGAGGTCTGATTTTCCTGTGAAAAAGGTTGCTGAGGATCTTGCAAAAACTGACCTCTATCAGGGCCCCCTGCTCCAAGGCGGCCCCTAGATCGTCTACCCATACTCCCAAACGCACTGTTTGACCTTTGTCGAAGGACGGGGCACTGTGCTCGCCAGTGACCTTCTTGGCGGCAATAAGCACATTGATTAATATTCACAGGACCCAAAGGAGCATTTCCTTTTGGGACATACTGACCTCTGGTCTGTGTCGTGCCTCCTCTGGGGTTTCTAACAATTTGTTGTAGTAATACTTTGGTTTTCAAATCTCCTTTCCTCTTTTCTATTTTCTCCTTCTCATTATTAACACGGTTCTCATAATACTGAGCCATGTGCAAAACCTCAGATTGAGATTTTGCCTGCCAAGCGCTCTCAGAGGACATAATTTGTGCCTGGATGTCGGGCAACAATCCACGTACAAATTTGTCCACAAACAACCTTTTCCCAGACTCTGTACCCAAATCCTGCCCACTGAAGTCAGAAAATACCTGCTCGAATCTGTTAAAGAATTCGGTGGCGCCTTCAGTTTTCCCTTGAACACAGGCCGTAAACTTGTCCCAAATAATTCTTTTCTCTGGAATTATAGTTTTTAATTTTGCGACAATTCTATCAGGCAAAGTAATTATTACCTGTGGTGGTTTCTCACCTGCTGGTCTTTCCCCATCAATCCTAATCATATTAGCCCACGTATCTCACAACCCTGGCACATCGTCTATTGTCTGAACCTGCTTACATACATCTACGGGTAGGAGTACAGGGAATAACAAGTCAATATCACTTAAGGTGAACACAGAGGACTGCAAGACGGACTCTATCTCTTTGGAAAACCCCGTCGGGTTTTTCCTGATATCGGGAACTGATTGTCTAATAGTGTTCACTTCCTGTCGTGAAAACGGGACGTGAACGAATTGTGATACATAATGTGCAGGGATATCCACAGCGGGTGCACCAGTCCCAGCGTTGGCGGGAATCTCAACCTTTGGGACAAAGGTCGGAGGAACCTCTCTCATAGGCAACTCAGATAGAGGTACCTCCGGCCGCTTACTAAGCAACAGAGCCAGGTCGAGCACTAAGGCAACCGAAGAAGTGTCAGGAGAAAAAGCCCTTTTACAAATCCCCAACAATTCTATGGGGCAACTAACCTTCTTTCTTACACATTCTTCTTGCAGCTACTGTACCATTACCTGAATTACCTTTCTTTGCATTTCTACTGTATACTGACTATACGTGTCATATACTTCATCTGGCGTAATCGATGAATCCGAGATCCATCGAATCGCATCTTTGGTACAAATTCGTACTTCTTCAGGTGCCGATCTACGACACGGAAGGAACCGTTTCTGCACATACATACTGTCGTCTTCATCATCCTCATCTCGTGCTTTCTCAAAGTCCCTCCTATACTCAAACAATCTTTCAACATGACCATGTACTTTCTGCTCTGTGTCCCTCGAAAGTGCCAAAGCATTTAGATCTCTCACCCCTTGTGGAAGATCCGAATTTTGTAATCTACCCCACATCACACATAAATGAGTCCCCAAACCTTCGATAAAAACATTTTTCTCGGGAAAACTGTTCAAATTAGATAATGTGGAAAAAACATTAACTTGATCACCTTTCTCCATACAGTGCTTAGCCCATGCAAACAATTCCTGTTTCTTATCTGCAGAAACAGTATTACGAGTGACGATCTTTGATCCTGCACCTTGATCAACTTTAGTCAATACGGGACAACTCGGGAGTGGAGGTGCAGGTAAATTTAATAAAGGTGCAACTATCGGCGCAGAAGGAAGGGGCGGTGCGATAGGTGGAGGAACAACAACTAGAGGAATAGGAACAATAGGTTGTACAGGGGGAACAGGAATAACAGCAGGAACAACAGCAGGAATGGGCAGAGCACCCAAGAAAGGATCATACGGAGGCGGCGCAGAGGCACCAGGCCTGCGTTCGTTTAACAATTTTTCAATAAATTCTTCGGAAACATGAAAATCTTTAGAGGGGTAAATTTTCTGGATTCCAAGTGAAAAAGCCCTATCCATATTTTTAACTGATTCTGAATGTTTTTCTTTATCATATAACAACGCTTTTTCGGCATTTGTTTTATGACGGCGTGCATGTTTATCCCTACTTTTAAGCTGCTGTAACGCTTCTTTTTTCCAATTCTGTAAAACATCAAAGGCTGCAGGTCTAGCCTTCTTTTTTAGCAAGACTGATTCTAGGTATTCAATACGGGGGATCTCAAAACTGCCGTTGATTGGCCACTGAAATTCGGAGGCATGTCTGGTCTGTCTGTGCCAAATCTCATTAAATACTATACTACCAATGCCATACTTACAGTACATAGTACATGCCAGCGACCCCTCCTGTGGTGCCGGGCGGCTAAATTCCAAAGATTGACGATCGCTGCGGAACAGAGCCCTAAAGCAGCTAGACAATTTCCCAGGCATTTCTCAAAAAATTGGTGTTACCTGGTCAATAATTGTGTCTGCAGATATAATACGCCAAATTCAAATTGTCAGGGTTAAATTAAGAGCCGGGTCACGACTACACCTGACCAAACCTAAGGAGGACCATACGGTTTATCAAAGAACTTACCTAACAAATTTTACCTTGCGTTTGGTGGTTTTCGACAAATCTGCCCGCCTCACAAATGGACCCTCGTCAAGATGCTGTGTCAGACCACACGACTATCGTCCAAGGATCGGATCGTGCAGCGCTGCCGAGGTATCGCGTCTCGTTCGGTCGGGCCCGCAGAATCACACCGTCCGATCCCGGTTCGATAGTCTGCGTCAACCTTCAATGATCCGGCATCAATCTTGAGGGTCCCTATTCGGGCGCTAACTGTGAAAACATAAAAATTGATATGAGGCTGGGAAGCACAAAGGAAACACACCAACACAGGTTACAAAGGACATACAAGTGCTTTATTTAAAAGCTACAACAGTTACCAAAAGTCAATTGACAAACGGATAGCTATTCGGCTCTCAGAGTAACGTAACGAATTTCAACGAGGGTTCGATGCATTAGTAGAGAGACCGTACATTGGAATACTTGGGCTTTTATATCCTTTATCCAGCCCTTGGCCAACCCCCTCGCGGGTTAACCATTCTTGGGACCAGGCCTAGGGTTCCTTGCCAGGTCAATCCTATAATGTATGCATTTTGATCAGTTCCGCTGATACAGTTGTTCATTTACACATAGGTCAGTGATAGGACAAGGTCTCAGTTCGCGACCCCGACAAGTGGCCTGCAGGCATATTAATTATTTGTGTGTGCAGAGGTCACAACGGCCAGAATCTCACTCAGAATGTTATTCGGCCTCCATTTTGATGTTCAGGGTGACTTCCACTTTACAAGAGAACCTAAAATGGTGGCTAAATCCAAGATGGCGACTTACATAACTTTTCGTTAGGGTCAAGACCTTGCCGCGGAGTCTATTTACATGATATTTTAGACAACTTGGCGTAGGCCAATACACATTCAAGTACTGCGATAGGAGGCATAATATCATTTCAATTCCAACAGACTCTACGCCAATCGATATCAATAGAGTCCCAGGGCCACAGGGAAGCCCTGAGGGTAGAACTCCATCACCTCAGGGAGACCCTTGTTGACCTTGAGACTTCCACTAACTTGAGGACAGAACAGCAGCTGGAGCGGCTCACACGTTCGCTCTCAGCTGAGATGCAGGCAACTCAGGAGGAGATCCGGGCATCACGTCAGGTGCTGCATGGGGATCTCTGCACTATAATCCTCCAGAATGAGACCTTCCACACCCGCATGCTTGCTGCCATGGAGGACCATACCAGGGCTTTGCGTGGGCTGCCTCCCATAGCACCACCACCTCCTGTGGCAGCAGCAGAGGGTGTTCAGAGCGACAGCAGCAGTTCTCCCAGAATGGCATAGCCGTGCAGGCCATGAGCCCATGGAGGTGTTTTTTTTTTCCCAGCATCCACACAGGCGGCTATTGGTGCGCACCCTGTTCTCGGACCTCCTGGGTGGCCTCCCCCCTCTCCCGCCCCCCACATGGTCATTTTTTATTTTTTATTTTTTATTTTTTGGTTTTTGATTTTTGATTATTTTTTGACAGTGTGTTGCCTTGTGTGGCTCCCGTGGGCATCCACTGTATTCCGGCTGGGCACATGCAGGCTTGTCCTGAGTTTGGGTTCGATGCTTGGGTTCGTGAGACACACACCCTCCTGCTTCCCGTTTCCATGGGCTTGCAAAGGGTGTGACCAAGTGACAGTGATGTACACAGTGATGTTGGGCTCCCATGAGCTGTGTGGGCAGTCTATAGTCAATACTGTGTAGACATTCCTTGTGTATATTGTTGTTGTATTGTACACTGCATGTTGTAATTATGTATGCTTCTGCTTCCATGTCTCCCTCTAAATTTGCAGGTTCATTCCTCATGTCTTCACAAGGCTGTCTACTTTGGAGATGGAGTTCATGTTGTATGCAGTACACAGACAAGTTTTGAAGCCTGCAAGTCTACAGTTGGACGGGGGCGATGTCGTGGCATATTCAGGTTGTAAGACTACGACTACTTTAACTTAGTACTGTCATGTTTTAGTTATGTTTGAGCTTGTGTAGCTGCATTGTATTGTTGGTAAGTATTTGATCATGTGTGTTGTTAGTTCAACATTACTGGGAGCATATTGTGTGTGGCCAGTTTCCATTAGGGACACTGTACTTTGTGACACTTGTGTCAGGTTTTCGGGATTGCTTTGTTTGCTCTCACATAGCATGACATGCCATGGTGTGTTGGGTGGCGGTGCTGGGGAGGGGTTGGGGGACATGGCACTGTTCTCATGTTATATTTTGCAAGGGGGTAATCCATTTAGCAGCATATGTGTCTTTTGATGACACAGCATTGGTGGTGTTTCTGTTGGTAGGGATGCACACATTGTGACACTTCCAGGTGACCAATCTCAGGCTGGTATGGTTGTGACAGTTGACTGTCCCTTATGTCATCATCATTGATTGTCAGCTGGTATGTGGCAATGCTGTGTGCACTCCACAGGATTGTGATTCTAAGTGAAGTAATTAGCCACCAGCTGCGTTCGGGCTGCCTCACCCCGTGCCCTTTCCCCTCCCAATGAACAGCGGGCGTGCATGTGGTTGGGGATGTGGGGGCACCACCATGTCCACCGGCAGGCCACGGCATGTTGCAAAGTTGTGCAGGACACATTCTGCCCCTGACTGCTGGGGGGTGGGGGTGCTGGGGGACATGAGTGGGGGCCTGCTGGCAGGTGCCCTGCACTGCTGGTGGGTGGGGGTGCAAGGGGACATGAGTGGGACATGAGTGGGGGCCTGCTGGCAGGTGCCCTGCACTGCTGGGGGGTGGGGGTGCTGGGGGACATGTGTGGGACATATGTGGGGGCCTGCTGGCAGGTGCCCTGCACAGCTGGAGGGTGGGGGTGCAAGGGGACATGAGTGGGACATGAGTGGGGGCCTGCTGGCAGGTACCCTGCACTGCTGGGGGTGGGGGTGCTGGGGGACATGAGTGGGGGCCTGCTGGCAGGTGCCCCTGACTGCTGGGGGGTGGGTGTGCTGGGGACATGAGTGGGGGCCTGCTGACAGGTGCCCTGCACTGCTGGGGGGTGGGGGTGCTGGGGGACATGTGTGGGGGCCTGCTGGCAGGTACCCTGCACTGCTGGGGGGTGGGGTGCTGGGGGAAATGAGTGGGGGCCTGCTGGCAGGTGCCCTGCACTCCTGGGGGGTGGGGGGCTGGGGGACATGAGTGGGGGCCTGCTGGCAGGTGCCCTGCACTGCTGGGGGGTGGGGGTGCTGGGGGACATGAGTGGGACATGAGTGGGGGCCTGCTGGCAGGTGCCCTGCACTGCTGGGGGGTGGGGTGCAAGGGGACATGGATGGGACATGAGTGGGGGCCTGCTAGCAGGTGCCCTGCACTGCTGGGGGGTGGGGGTGCTGGGGGACATGTGTGCGATATGAGTGGGGGCTTGCTGGCAGGTGCCCCTGACTGCTGGGGGGTGGGGGTGCTGGGGGACATGAGTGGGGGCCTGCTGGCAGGTGCCCTGTACTGCTGGGGGGTGGGGATGCTGGGGGACATGAGCGGGGGTCTGCTGGCAGGTGCCCTGCACTGCTGGGGGGTGGGGGCGCAAGGGGACATGAGTGGGACATGAGTGGGGGCCTGCTGGCCAGTGCCCTGCACTGCTGGGGGTGGGGGTGCTGTTGGACATGTGTGGGCCATGAGTGGGGGCCTGCTGGCAGGTGCCCTCCACTGCTGGGGGGTGGGGGTGCTGGGGGACATGAGTGGGGGCCTGCTGGCAGGTGCCCTGCACTGCTGGGGGTGGGGGTGCCGGGGGACATGAGTGGGGGCCTGCTGGCAGGTGCCCCTGACTGCTGGGGGGTGGGGTTGCTGGGGGACATGAGTGGGGGCCTGCTGGCAGGTGCCCTGCACTGCTGGGGGTGGGGGTGCCGGGGGACATGAGTGGGGGCCTGCTGGCAGGTGCCCCTGACTGCTGGGGGGTGGGGGTGCAAGGGGACATGAGTGGGACATGTGTGGGGGCCTGCTGGCCAGTGCCCTGCACTGCTGGGGGTGGGGGTGCTGTTGGACATGTGTGGGCCATGAGTGGGGGCCTGCTGGCAGGTGCCCTGCACTGCTGGGGGGTGGGGGTGCTGGGGGACATGAGTGGGGGCCTGCTGGCAGGTGCCCTGCACTGCTGGGGGTGGGGGTGCCGGGGGACATGAGTGGGGGCCTGCTGGCAGGTGCCCCTGACTGCTGGGGGGTGGGGTTGCTGGGGGACATGAGTGGGGGCCTGCTGGCAGGTGCCCTGCACTGCTGGGGGGTGGGGGTGCTGGGGGACATGAGTGGGGGCCTGCTAGCAGGTGCCCCTCAGTGCTGGGTGGTGGGGGTGCTGGGGGACATGAGTGGGGGCCTGCTGGCAGGTGCCCCTCAGTGCTGGGGGGTGGGAGTGGAGGGGTCATGCGTTGGTGATCAGTAGTGCATACTGACATGTGGCTTGCCTGGGGGGCATGCCCATGGTGGATGGGCTGCCTGCAGGGGCCGTGGAGGGTGTAGAGCGAACACCTGGGAGGAGCCACACTGCCAATTGACGTGTAGGACTCCACGGCACCCCCAAAATACACGTACCCTGCTGAAATCGCGTGTGAGACTTCCCGCGAACCCCAGATTTACACGTACCAAGGCCAATCGCGTGTGAAACTTCACGCGAACCCCGGGAATACACGCACCCCACTCGCACAGGGCCTATCGTGTGTGAAACTTCCTGCGAACCCCAGATTTACACGTACCCCGCTCGCCCAAGGCCAATCGCGTGTGACACTTCCCGCGCACCCCCGAAATACACGCACATGCTATTTTTGACACAGCGGGTGTCCGTGTTTGTCGCGTACACCTTTGCACGTCATTTGTCCTAGAGGGCCACAGTATGGGACATTCATCAGAGCTGTATATAGGTGCTTTTTGTTAGCGCACATTTTGGCGCACATTTTTTTCATGTGCAGGGACACTATCGCCTGCCTTCGTGTGGTGGACGTGTTTAGACCTGTGCGCCTCTTTGCCCGTGCGCTGGTTTGCCCAATTCGATGCCATGAATACATGTTGTAGGCGAGCGTGTGGGCGTTCCGCGCACTTGCCTCCTGTACTTCCCCCGTGATGCCCACATTTTCACATGTTGTTCCCCATTCCACGTGTCACGCCCCGTGTTACGCCTACTTTTGTTATGTAACCCACGCTATGTGCGCTTTCGCTGTGGCCGTAGCGCACGCCGTTAGATGACCTGTGCGCCGGTGTGCGCCACGCAGATTTTCAGCGCACATCCCAGATTTTACTCGCGCATGGACTTCCATGAATCGATGTGTGCGGGTTTTGCTGCGATTTTCGCACTTGCACTGCGATTTTCGCACTTGCACTGCGATTCGCACGGTTTCGCACGCTTGCGCAGGAATTTTCAGCGCACATTAATTCCATGAATCGAGCTGTTAATTTGGAGACAGCTTATTGCTGTCATATTGCTGAAATATAGATTCCCAAAATTGCACTATTGCCACATGCATGCCCAATTTACAATTATTGGTTATAGCTAGCCAGATGTTAGTTATTTCCATAAGGCTATATGCATTTACAAGGTGTTTTATAAATAATGATTTCCTTTGATTGGCCTATAGAGGGCAGTACATTATGCAGTGTTCTAATGTTTCCTTCTCTGCCTTACTTGTGCAAAAATGGCAACGGTTTAGTTCTTTTGGAATCAAATTTCGTCTAGACATGATTTCTCTAGTAGGCCAAAGATTTAGACAAAATCTCAAATACTGCTGACGGATGTGCGATGATGGTTCACGCAGAGCTTTATGTACAAACACTCAAGGATCAAAAGTCTTGTATTTTTGGTACTGCCTACGATTTTCAATCCAGTCGTGCTGGTGTAGATTTTGTTTTGCTCGTTGGGGATGGTGTAATAGCAAATCTAGGGTAATTGAGGCATCAGCTAATGCATCTAGTGCAAAATTGCACCACAAGTTAGTAAATGCATGATCCTGAGCCAATAGGTGCAAAGCCACAATACCCAAAATCCCAGGAGTGGAAATTCCCATGATGGATTTCCTAAACAGGGCACACATTCTCCATTTAATTTGAGATTCCAAAGAAAGAAGGCCTAATTCGTATCGAATTAATGGCATAGGGGTGCTCTTAGGCAGTTGCAACAATTGCGTCCAAAAGCGGGCCTCCAGTGTGATCTGCCACTTGGAGTTTTTAGGTAAAAGGGTTTCAACACCATAAATTAGGGTTGGTATCACTTTCTGCTGATAAAACTGTAGAATATGCTTCAGAGTAAATTTTCCGTACTTAGCTCCAAGCACCTTGGCTTGGGATATGAACATTTGGAGTTTTGTGTTTATAACATCCTCCATGGCTTGATTTGAGATTGAAACTTGTATTATCATGCCCAGGTATTTATACTGCTGGTTTTCCAAAAGGGGAACATTTTGCAAGTGCCAGTTAGAGATTTTCACCTTAGTTCGCGCATGAGGTTTGCACACCATAATTTGGGTTTTTTGAATATTGATTGTTAGGTTGTTATCAGACACATACGAAGGAAAGCAGTCAAGTCATTTTTGTAAGCGCATGGATGTTTGCGATATAAGTATCAGCTCGTCAGCATAAAGTAAATGGCAGATGGAATTGGGACCCAATTTAGGAGAATCACATTGTGTAAGAGGCAATGCTAAACCCAAATCAAGCAGAAACAAATTAAATATGGAAGATGCCAAAATACAACCTTGTTTGAGGCCCCGGCAGGTTTTGATAACCGATGACAGTTTGCCGGCCAATGTTAATCTGACTTGTATAGTTGTGTTGGAATGTAATAGCATGATCAGGGCTAGTAATGACGATGGGCAGTTGTATTGAACTAGTTTGTGATACATGATAGATCGATCGATGTAATCGAAGCCGGCTTTGACATCTATGAATGCTAAATATAGTGTTTGATTTTTGGCTGCATATTTAGATTTTAACATATTTAGCACCATAACATTGGGATTGGTTCCAAGGCCAGCGACGAAGCCAGTTTGGAAAGGATCCCTCAAGTTATTATGAGAGGTCCATTGATTGAGGTCCCTCAGAATGATTCTCGATTTTTTTTTTACCCGGGGTGTCCAACAGAGCTATGGGTCTGTAGCTGGACATGGATGAACGATCGCCTTTTTATATATGGGTACTATGACAGAGTGGGTCCAAGATTCTGGCAGACACTGACTTGTATTAACAAGTGAAAATATTTTGAACAAAATGGATGCCCATAACTCGGGATATTGTTTGAACATTCTATCCGAAAGGCCATCAGGTCCACAAGCACCTGATTTGCTGATCTTATTAATATAAAACCGGATGTCGGCTAGATCAAAATTGAGTTGAAAGCACTTATGTTTATCTCCAAGAGTCACAATTGAGGAGTTTAGCGGCAAAGCATAACGGCTAGAAAAATGAGAGGTCAAATTTAGTTCTGGAACATTGTTGGCCTGAGATACTGGTTGCGAATAATGCGTGACTTTGTTCAATAACAACCAAGATCTCGCAACGTTCTTGGAATGTAATGCCAATAACATTGCTTCGCCGTCATTTGGTAAATTTTTGCTCGCAAAGCCTTTAGTGCATTTTTATGTTGATTTTTATTTTTTCTCAAAGATGATTCACTAGTCGCTACTGGTTCATTTAAAGCTTGGCATTTCAAGTGACGAGTGTGGGCTTTCAAAGTGTTCACTTCCCAATTAGAAACATGAAGTCAAGACCCACCTGACCTATTATGTTGTTCGAGGGTTTAAAGGATTGAAAAAGTTGCATCAGATCTGAATAATTAGTTGACTGATTTGTTTGTACGGTAGTTTGTCCTGGTAGTTGAACATCAAAGAATCTACTAAACTCACACAAGGAATTAGGTGACCATCGTAAGTGATTGCCCCCGTTGTTCAAAATTAGTCAGTCCTGGGGATGGGCCTTATGTTCTGTTGTGGTGGTCCTATAAGTCACCCATTGAGTCACTAGTTGATTATGATCACTGTTGCAATTTTCGACTACAGAAAAATCAGTAATGCTAGAAAAAAATGGAGAATTGACCTATACAAAATCAATAATGGACGAGCTGGCACCCCTTTTCCATGTGGAATGAGGAGTATCTGATGGAAAAGCACCATTGAGTTTAACAAGATTGTAGTATGTCGAAAAGGCGAGCCATTTTGTTGGCCTAGTTTTGTTATTAGTAGACTGATAATTTATACAGTCAAGATTTAGATTGCCTGCAATTATGATGTTAGAGAAAGACAAATCCAAAGCAACTAAGTTTAGCAATTCGTTTAAATCTTTTTAAAAAATCCATCAGATATTCCTGCAGTGTTCCAGTAGACATTAATTAAAGCATAACCAATGTCATCAATACACAGTTTCACCAATTGCATAAATTGATTTGGACAATTCCATTCCTGAGCTGTGGTGCCCTGTGAGATTTTGACAGCAATCAACAAGCCAGAAGTAGGTCTACCAGAGGACGCACGAAGAGCAGGATTAAGAAAGACATCATAATTGTCCCATAAAGGGACAGTTGTCATCCATGTTTCCTGGAGCATGAGGATGTTGTAGTGTAAAAGTGTGTTTCAATTATTGTTGATAAGATGAGAAAATCCTCTGGTATTCCAGCTAATTAAAAATATGTTAGGAGCATTTTTGGCATGTGATAGCTAATGTGATTGTAGGGCTGACCGACAGGAACACTCAGTTGGTTTGCAAGAGAGTTTGTTTTGATAAGTAGGCAGGTGGTTGTTGGCAATTATTTGAGATTGCATTTTGAGTGTGGGAGCAAACGTTTCTGGAATTTCAGTGGAAAGGACAAACCCTAGGGCTAGCAGTTGACTTTTTGCCATCCATATGGTGTTTTGGATGACCGTTGAGTTCATCCATATCCTAATAGAATTGAAATTCAATTTGGAGGGAAATTCTATTAAGGCAATATCCGTGCTATGGATGTCTTCAAGCAGAGGGATATCGGAAGAAATGGCTAATACATATCGCCAATTCAGTTCATATTGAATAGAGGGTTTCGGTTTACAAGCTAGATTTAGAGAAAAGTTAGCTGGAGATTTGTTGTTGGAATTTTTTAAAAATAGATTTTTCACTACAATGGGAATTTTCTGGATTTCAGTTGCATTTGTCACAGGCTGTATGTTTGTGTGAATTACTGATTTCAGCAGTTGTAATATTCTAGGAGTGACTTGTGCCAGTAAAGCATGAGGATCTATGATGTTACTTGCAGGTATGTTTTTGAGCTGAGGCATAGGTGGAGATTTTGATTGTGCTTACGAGCACCGTTGAGCCCAGTGGATTGATGCTTGGTTGAATGTGGACAAGAGTAGATTTTAAAGGTATATTACTCATGTAGGTGTCAACTGCCTTTCTGATGGCTTGCCGATGGAGGTCTTCGGAGCTCACTGGGCGCCCAGATGCAGCCTTGGTTCTGGATTCATTATCTGCATTGGAGGTAGGCATGATGGTGACGCTATTGTTGGGCAATGCTTCAACTTGGACTGCCTTGACTAAGGCGTCAAGTTGTGCATATGGCGCAGGAGCGTCAGCAACGTCAAATATTACCTTTGCTGTTTTGTTCAGTATAAGTAGATGGTATTTTTTTGTGACAGATCAGGCAGCAGCAATAGTATTTTTTTTAGGAAGAGTCACATTTTTAATAAATTGCTTTGTTTTAGCAGTGTTGGCATTCTTTTCTTTTGAAGGATTTTTGGGCAGTTTTGATTTAGGAGGGGCTGCAACATGACCCTTTTGATTTTTGGAGAAAATAGTATAAGCTGATTTCAAAGATGGCTTATACTGATCTTGATTAGAGCCAACGCTAATCTGTGGCAAGGAAGATGATACCTCTTGCACGCCAGAATTGGCTAAAGTGGGGTTAGCACTAGGTTCCTTGGATATTTCACAGACTTCAGTGTTGAGACCAAATATGGGACAAACATGCTCAATGTTTGTACCTGAAGCACAAATGATTTTATCAAATTGCGGAAGACACATAATTGCTGCTTTAGTTGAAGACGTTTGAGTAGCAGCTTCATGACAAGGGCGAAGGATTACTTGGGTTCAAACTTAGCACCCGTGGGAGGAAGCAGTCGAAAGTCAAAATTGTTCTGCCATGCAAGTACTTTCTCCAATTGAGTAAATTGAGAGTTCAGTTTTGCATCAAGAGAATCAAACAAGAGAATCAAACAGCTTTGCTAACGTAGCCAACGATAGATGAAAGGTGCTTAGAGCAAGTTTGTTTAGTTTGACACCATTGTCAGACGTTGGAATTACGGGAGCATTGATACTAGGTTTTTGAGTGGGAATAGGTCTTTGAGGTGTTGGTACACAAAAAAGCATGTTGGAAATAGATGAACTGCTGTTTGAAAACATGTTGGGGGATTTAGATAGGTTATCTGGCAGCAGTTGTGGTGAAAAACATGAGTTTGACAAATTAACCAACAGAATCATCATTCAAAATCACATCGGCAGTGGGCGGAACATTTTCAAGCAGACTGGCGTCCGTAATTAAATTCTGCTCACCCATGGATGCACCAGTTGGAGCCGGGTCCATGCTTGGCACACTCTCAGACATTGTAGGCTCGATTTCGTGAACAGACTGCAGAGCGCCATTGTTTTGTCCAACAGCTCTGCAGAGACAATCATTGCCGGCGGCCGTTTTTTCGGCATTCAGCATTGTCGTCACAGCAGATTCTGTGCAAAATTTGCGGATGTCTGAAGAGGGGGAGGATTGATAGGCTGATTTGATTCCTCTTTTAAACTGCAGGGCTTTTGGGGTAGACTTGTTACTTAAAAAGCATTTCTTTGAGACTGCAGCCGAACCTCTCGGCGTCGCTGTAAGTGCATTGGGAACCAAGTCCTTAGGCATGCCAGACTTCAAAGAGGAAAACATTGAATATATTTGGTGGAAGCAGAGCATACGAGTAGCCCACGGAAGTCCCACTCGGCATGACGCCGAGGTGAAGAGGCAAAGAGGGACTTCACGGGGCTTCTCGTGGTGCACGTGCGCTGGTGCGCGCGAGGACTCGCCTTTGTAGCGACGTGGAAGTTGTGGGCGTGGTTTAGCCAATTATTTTGTTTTGGACTGTATAAAAGAAAAGCAAAGGGGCATGTATTATGAGATGATATCCAAGTAGCATAAAGTCTTTGCAAAAGTGCTTTAGAGCAAAATAAGTACCAGTGTACAAGTCCAAACAAGTCCAAACACAAGAGCAAAGAAGCAGCAGGCGAGGGCTCCGGGCAAAGAGGGACTTCACGGGGCTTGCCGTGGTGCACCACCGTCATTTAAATATATTACCCTGATGATACACCACAAAAAACAGCTGCCAGAATAGAGAATAACACATGCAAAGACTCCAATTACTGTAGAGTACACAACAGAAGCATGTGTGAGGTCTGCCAGCCAATGCAGGTTATGGGCAGAAGCAAGACCAATGTAATGAGTGTCTAAAGCACCATAAATCTGGAAATAGTTTGACAGACACACATTCCTGGAAACCTGCATATCGTCTTGAACTGGTCTGATGTGACATCAGCACTGTGTTCCTTCTGAAGGAAGGGTGTGTTAGCCAATCCTCTGCACTGGGATCAACCCATCCCAGCATCACATATAATAGTTTGTTGGGGATGTAATGTGGTGCAAAGACCCATCTGTGTTTTTCTGCAAATTACTGATGGTTTTGACAATCTTATTGAATGTATAATAAGCAACCTTGTGCAGACCTCTCTTAAGCACACATCAGGCATGGTGACTAGGAAATTGCTGGTTTGCTCCTGAGTCTCTCTCTGCCCACTACCTCTGAAGGTATCACCAGCTCCAAAACTGGATTATTGGTTTACAAACTCAGTTGTCTTCTATTGTTGCTGCTCTCATGAAATGCCAAAATGGCAGAGTCTACACACACCATAAGCGAGGTGACCGCAGTTTATTGAGATAATCCTTACAGCAAACCCCCAGCAGTCTGAGCTGCTGCCTTTGTAACTATCAACTGTCCTTTTCTAAACATAACATTCACTACTGAATTGTGCAGCTGCGTTCCACTGGAGATTTCCATTGGAACACAGCTGCTTCACCCAGGGGAGAGCACATCTTAACACATCTCCCTCCCCTAACTATACTCTAAACATTTGGAGTTGTTTACAACATTTCCCAATGCACAACTATACACAGATGTAATAATGAAAACGTACTAATATGTTTCATATTCTTCACGAATGCTGGTATACCAGAGCTGGAGTTGTCAGGTACTGACAAACAATGGTGTTTCTCACACACGCCTAATCTGTGCCACTATCGACAAATTCCACACCTGTCACCAACGCACCTCAAAGGTCCCCTCATCATCTCCATCAGTTGCACAGGATCAGAATACAATAAATCTTTTTTTTCTTTACAACACCCATTTTGTATGCAAACCCAATCACCCACAGACACTTCTGAAATCTGTCTACCAGATTTCGCATTCACTCTCTTCACCCATTCACATTTCGTTCTGTCCATTCTTGACCTCACTTCCTCTACCACATAATCTGTGTTGCGTGTCATACCCAACCAGGGATGCAACAACTTGGTGTTGGGTTTTCTTCCCCTCATTAACTCAATCAAGCTCACAACCTCGGATGCATAGGCGCCAATCGCAGAGCGTACAGATTATCCCTCAAGGCAACCTTTTTGTCTCTCCCACATGCAACCGCCATTCTCACGGCCCCCATCACCCATCAGTTCACTCTCTCTTCGAGCCCGTTTCCTTCGGACTGATAAACCGCTGTTTGCTTGTGCTTCACCCCACAATGCTTGAGATATTCTTCAAAAACACCTGCCTACAAATTGTCTAGCATTATCGATCAATATGGAACTAGGCAATCCCTCTGTTTCAAACACACTTTGTAGAAAATCCACCATAGCAGAAACTGTAATGTCCTGCACAATTTTGAATTCAGTCCACTGTGAAAACAGATCAACAACAATCACAATAAAACTACCACATCCACCACCTAGGTCAACCGGACCCATAATGTCCAATGCCAAATCACACCACACCTTCAACATTGACTGCAGCTGTGCTACAATACCCTCCCCCAATTATTTACACTCAAGGCACATTCCCAACCTTCTCGCAACATCTCGGTGAAACCCAGTCCACCAAAATGTCATTCATCAACACCGCCTTGTTTTTTGTAACTCCAATGTGGCCATCATGAGAAATCTCCACCAATCTCTTTCGCAAATTCTTTGGCACTACAGCCCGATCTCACCAGTACAATATCCCACTCTTGATACTCAATTCTGACCTCACTTCCCAGACGCTCCTTTCCTCACCATTGAGCAATTTCTTCTCTGCCCAGCCATCACTCACAAACTGCATCACCCTCTGGAGTGCCTCCTTCTCCCTCAAGACACTTAACCACTCCTAAAAAGTCACAACGCCATCATATGTCACACATACTGTATCAGTAGCAATGTCCTTTGCTGTCACCAAACCATCACATTTCTAATTCCTCCCTAACCTTGATACATGATCTGCCAAAACATTCTCTCTTCCCAGATTCGCTTCCATGATGAATTTGTGACCCTGCATCCTGGCTACCCAATAGGCAACACTCCTTGATACTTTCTCCAGACCCTTCTCTTCGAAGATCACCTTCAAGGGCCTATGATCAGTCCTAATGGTAAATTCCGCTCTGCAAATAAAATTCAGAAACTTCTCAAAACCCCAGTGACATGCAAGTGCCTCCTTCTCCAAGACAGAATAATTCCTCTCTGCTCCTCTCAACATCCTTAAGGCATGTGTCACTATTGTCTCAGCACCATTGGGTCCAACCAGCATCAGCACAGCACCAATTCCTGTATCGCTAGCATCCACCAAAATAATACTCCTTCTAGTGTTAAACAATGCTAAAGGCCACACCATATCGATCTCACCCTTAAACTTCTGAAATTCCTTTTCAAATTGCATGTTCCACCTGAATTCTACACCTTTCTTCAACAACCGTTTCATCTTCACAATTTTATGAGAGAAATTATGCACACACTTCTGATAGAACTATATCATTCCCAAATAGGATCTCAACTCTCCTTTATCTGTCAGGGACGAGATTTTCTTAATGTCATCCACCATATGATTTTTGGGCCTTAAGAATTCACTTGAAATTTCATGGCCAAAATATTCAACCTCCTTCTTCTCAAACACAAATTATTCTGCCTTTAACATTACACCCCTTTTTTTCCAAAATAACTAAAACCTTCCTGACATTCTCTTTATGCCTTTCCCATGTCTCTCCACATACCAGAATATCATCCTGGAAACAATGTACATCCGAATGTCCTTTAGCAACTTATCCATCACCTTCTGGAAGACCGACAAGGCCGAAACCAGTCCAAAAGGCATCCTGCCAAAATGAAATACGCCCTCATGCGTGATAAAAGCAGTCAATTCCGTAGATTCCCCATCTAACTCGATCTGGTGATGGGCAGATGCCATTTCCAATTTCGAAAAATACTTGGCCCCGCCAATCAATGTCAACATCTCTTTATGTTTGGGAGTGGATGCCTTTCAGCAACCACACATTTATTGAGTTCCTGCAAGTCAACACACAAACTTAACTCTCCACTTGCCTTCTTCACTACCACCAAAGGGGACACCCATGCCACACTTCCAGCTGGTTTTATCACACCCGACTCTCTTAGTATGTTTAACTCCTTTTTCACTCCCTCCCTCATCACCATTGGTATAGAACACAATTTTGCCACCACTGGAATAGCCCCTTCCTTGATGGTAATTCTATGCTTCATACCCTTCATGTGGCATATCTCCGTGGAGAATACTTTGGGAAATTGTTCTACCATGTCACTACTCTCTTCAATGTGCAACACTTGCTCTTCATTGTTGGGATCCAACCTTTTTTTCAAACCTCTGTGTTCCCTCCATCCCAACAGGGTTTCACTACTCTTGGTGACATACATCTTTCCACGGGTTTCTCTTCCCTTAAATTTCAGATGTGCTACAAAATATCCTATCATATTGATTTTACTCAAAGCGTATCCTCCCGGCCTTTTGTCAGAAGGCAACAAGTTACATGCCTTCGTACCGACCTTCTTCTTATGTACATCACTAGACATCAATGATAGTTCTGCACATGAATCAGCCATCATTCACACACTTCTCCCTTCCACATCAATTTCTGTGAATGGTCTATCGCATTCACCATCCTCTTTACTTCTCATCGTCATCATCAGCCGATGATTATTGAACTTCCTCATTGGCATACAATACCTTTCTACTTCCCCCAACCAAATCATTTTTACAGCAGTTTGCATAGTGGCCCCACCTTTTGCACTTGGAGCATATTATTTTTCTCCTTGGACATACAGGAGAATGATTTGCACTGGCGCATCTGAAACAATGTCTCTCCACTGTTTTCTGGCCCTTTTGCTTCTCCCCTTTCATGTCACCTACATCACGGGAGCGTTGCCCACTAGCCCTCCCCTTCTTTTTCTTTCCTTTACTGGTACATTTTCCTTGGTCACACAAAGAATTTCACTGGGAGAGCATTTATTCTCCTTTTAATTCAGCCAAGCCGCACATGCCATTGAGTGTTCTACGTGTTTCACTACAGTCACCACCTCATCTAGATTCTGCCTGTCTTTGCGCCACAGCTCTTCCCTTATTTTGTCATTGCAGCAATGGATCATAAACTGACCCCTAATATGTTCTTCTAGTTTTTGGCCAAATTTACAAGTGAGAGATAAATATCGCAAAGCAGTCAGGTACTCTTCTACTGTCTCCCCTTTTTCTTGTACCCTCGTACCACAATTGTACCTTTCAAGGATGGTGCTTGTTTTAAGGTTAGAATGCAGGTCAGGTTTATGCAGAGCCACATGGAATTCATTGGAAACTCCCTCTTCATCCAATTCTGATAGATCAGACAAGATCTCATATATGTGCTGCCCCTCACACTCCAGAAAGTACATTAAAAGTGACACCTTCTGGTCGTCTGAAATGGTGTTTCCATATGCTGCCCTCAAATAATGAAGAAACCTTTTTTTACATGGGCCCCATTTGATTCTAGCATGTCTTGGGGTCGGCATGAATGCTGGAGGACTGCGAACACCTGGCATTGCCAGTGTATCCTTGAGTGCAACCGATTTTTGGAGGCTTGCTTCTTTCCTCTTATTTTGTTGTCCTTTTAATCACAGCAGTCCTTTCAATGGATTCACTACTATGCTAACACAACATGTGTATCTTTAATCTGATTGTGTGCCCTGATGGCTGTCAGCCATCTGTTTCTGTTGCTCTGTCTCTCTGAGTCCTTTTAGCTCCTTCCCAGCATGTTTGGTTGCCCAGGACCCGAAAGCATTATTTCGCTTAATCCTACACACGTGGGTCCATTCTTCGAATAACCTGCCATGCTTGCCTTCGATTGTGTGCTTGGGGGTGTGGCCAAGGACTGGTCGCCACAGCCTACAGTGGCCTATGCATAGCGCGCGCGTCTGAAAATTTCTCACCCACCCTAGGACCAGCACTGGTCTTATCTGGATTCGGGGGGCGGGACAAAGGCCAACTTGCATGGTCCGCAGTGTGGGCAGGACTTGCTGTGGCTCCTCTTCAGGCTGTTTGAAGGTACTGCCCCACTGCTATGTCCAGGCACTTCTCCCTCTACAACACTTATTCACAGCATTGCAGCTATACGTCTTCCCTGGACAACTCCTTCTGCAGTGGGCTGTCTGCTTCCTTACTCGTAGGCAGCTCAGGGTGGAGAAGCTGGCCAGAGTTGCAGCACCACCAGAGAAGCCACAGGTAGGTCCAGGGATTTGCCTGCGGTTGCTTTTCCCAGATTCTTACCCCTCGTCACCAATCAAATGACCAAATCTCCAAACACCATAAGCGAGGTGGCAGCAGTTTATTGAGATAGTCCTTACAGCAATCCCCCAGCAGTGTGAGCTGCTGTCTTTCTCAGCATCAACTGCCCCCCTTTTCTAAATATAACATTCTCTTCTGGATTGGAACACAACTGCTTCACCCAGGTGAGAGCACATCATATCCATTGATCATAAATTCTGGATTAGCCAGATAATGAATACTGTATTAACCACTACGTCACCATACTGAAAACTGCAACAAGAAAGGTGCTGATTGTAGAAATGTACATATACAATGATCATGAATGATGGATTACTTGTATAATGAATGCTGGCTTTGCCAGATCTGCAACATACTCAAAATTGACAAAAGAAAAGGGCCTTTTGTGGAAAGGCACACATCTGGTGATCATGAATTCCACTGCGACAAACATCCTAGAATGTTCAGCTGCACTGAAAAATCAAAATTATTATTAGAGTCAATGCAATCTTGCTATAAATGAGGCTAAGGTTTGATTTACTTCACCCAAGTTCATCACAATGAATCCATCCTTTATTCAACAGCGGACGCGTTACTCTCTTAAATTATCCCCCTGTGTCCCTTTCTTTGGAATCATGAGCAAAAGCACTTAAATGTCTAACTCTACTATAGAAACACTGTACTGGCCAATAGCAAACAATGCAGAGTTAAGATGTGCCTATGGCCTACCTGGCTGAAAGAGCAAACCCAGCATCTGCCTACAGCTTTACCAGTCCCTTTTAGACAGTACAGAACAGTTCACTTCAAAGAGACCTCTATACCCAAGAGCAATTGAAATGCCTGTGAAGAAAAGTTAGCAGCATCTTAACAAGCCAAACTCCAATAAAGCATCAGCCTTCGTTTGATTATTCAAAAAGGTTTGGGCCTAATTTATGGAATGTTTAGCATGGTGCAAAGTGACTTTGTACTGCCAACAAACATGTTGAACCAGGCCTAATTCAAAAAACAGTGAACAGTGTATTTTTGCAGTGCAAAGACACTTTGCACTGCAAATGTTCTCTGTAGGGAGTATTTTATAGTATTTTGGTTGCTATTTTTATTGGTATGGTGGTATTTTTGTGGTATAGTGGTGAGCCTAATTTTAGAGTACCACTTGAGAATTGTTCTTATACCGGGATCACTAACAGCAAGTAAATACTGGACTTAGTACACTCCCAATGCTGACTCTATGTTCTTGCAGTATTTTATTTACATTACCACTTGTATGCCCTTTTGGCTTGCATCTCGGAATACATTTAGCATATAAATGAAGTATGAACATTCACACACACACACACACACACACACACACACATAGACCTTCTAAAACCCAGTGTATAATAACCAGTTTGGTTGTTGACTTCTCGCACATGGCAATGTAACTTACCACAGGCAGTATTACAAACTCACTATTGGTTATTCCCAGTGCCCTGTGTTACCATCACAGATCAAATATGTAATAGAAATCCTGAGATGATTCAACTTTTGAATTGTTATTCTTTATCAGAAGTTAGAAATATGCAAAATACACAGACTTAATATAAAATGTAAAATGTTTGCTTGTCCCTTGCATCAATGAATCAGGAATCGCTGATAAATATTTCAAAGTGGAATTTCCTTGTGGTTAATTTTCTCTGCAATGAAAGAGTCTTGCTTTGCTAGAATTCAAAGTGTTCCTTTTTTTATTATAAATTAGCCTTCAGGACAGTGTATTTTGGAATCTAGCCAACGCTCTGTGGAAACTGACCTTAAGCTTCTAACAAGTCTTGGCAGACACTAAACCTCTATCACATTTGAATTTTGTCACATGAAAAGAAAGAAAAAAAATGAACACGGTCATGCACGAGTGAGACTTCACTGTACACTATCTGATCACAAACATTCACACATTAGCTCGCTCCTCACATTAACAGAAAGCAGCAAGGATAACTTCTTTAAATGTGTTCTGAACTGCCAGTTTCCAGCTCCCTCGTCACCAGAAACGAGCCACAGAGTCTTCTTTCAGCACATGCCTGCGCACTTCCCCCAGTGTCAGCAGAACTCTTCTGACTACTGCCAGCTCCTGTGCCATTGAGTGAGAGAAAAGCCCCAGCCCTCTCCTGAACAGCCTTTTTAAGCCTTCTAGACTAACACTGCCAATCATGTAGGTCCTACTTACACAAAATATAGAATTTCCTGGCTTTCTCTGAGATGTCACATTGCATTGTCATCTAGCCAGCCCTCCAGATAGTCCTGAAGCACATGTGACCAGCCTGCCTGCTTAGCATGGATGCTAAACTAACATTGCTACTGCACTCTGTTCTTCCAGTTCCACAAAGTGAACAAAAAGAGCCTTTGTAGAGATTGCACGGAAAAAAACATTCTCCACATTTATTTGCTTGCATTTCAAATTAACCCTGTACAGCCCAAACGTCTTGCATCATAAATCTGCACCAATTTTATAAAGGCATGAACTGATTTGCACTGATTGTTAGAATGTGATATGTTATATGTTAGATGCTTTTAGTATTTGTTAGTCTCATGATTTCATTTTAGTGCAACTCAGCCCACGACTGTGGTGTCATGGTGCAAAGCGATAACACCCTGTTCCTTTATTTTTCTAGCATGTGTTCTGTACATTCCCAATATTGGCATCTATTAAATTCAGCCTGAGTCTCACACATGAGTCACACACATGAGTCTCACACTCTTGGCCCTAGTTGAAATTCAAACCTTTGCTAAAATATGGATGATGAAATGTGGAGTACTAGTTTAAATTCTGAATACATTTCCCTACATCTCTTTGCACCATGCTAAATGGTCCTAATTCACAGTGCAAAGAGTACTTTTCCAGTGCACAAAAGTCATCCCAGTTGGCCCATCGTGGAGGTGCCTTCCCCATGACACAAGAGTAATCCTCCCTTTCTTAGGTCTCAAAAAGCAATAAGAAACTAGGTAAGCAATGTCAGTCCTCCGTGTCTCGCAAAGGCTTATGTGGAATATCGATAATATAAATACGCAGTTTAATAGCTATTGCTCTCCAAAAAATCACAAACATAATGGGTGGAATTATGCAACATTTCCAGTGTGCAAAGTGCATTTGGTTGAGTGAAATCCAATTTGCATGTGTGAAAATAAATGTGCGCTGTATTTGAGCAGCTGATATTAAGAATGTACATACACAAACCATAAATGGACATGTGCAATAATAATGTGTGTTTCTGACATCATAAAGGATTCTGGCTTTGTAGGGTGGAACTCCAAATTCAGGATGTGTAATAAAATAGGTCAAACTAACATTATCAATGATTGGATTAAAGAGCTCTAGTTTCTTCATGTTCTTGGCAAATAAAGAGTGTGTGTGGAATATCGAAAGATGATAGATATGAGGAAATCCCCAACATTTCAACATGGCATCCGGATAAAGAAAGACATCAAAAGATCAGCCCTCCTAGAAAAGGGGCAAAAGAGGCAGTCGTGGTATGCTGTGAGGACATATAAAGTTACCAAAAAATCAGAATAACTCTAGGCAATTCCCCAAATTCATAAGACACCATTTGTAAAATTCTTTACAGGTCTATTATCTGCTCAAATGCCACGAGTGGGGTTGGAACTGTCCCTCTGTTTTTCATTCTATGGGCAAAAGAAATAGCTGTTTTTCATTATGCCCTGTTTAAATGGTCTCCTGAAAAGCCACCCTTTTGCAAAGTATAGCCCCCACTAGACGGAGTTAAATGGATTAATTACCTTTTGTATTGAAATAAAACGAGGCAAGCGCCTTGCCTTTATCTCCTCAGATTCCAGTAGCTGACGTGAGGCTTTTCAGATGCGCATGTATTCGTTTAATGACTTAATCACCTAATTAAGTGACTTGCAACGGCAATTGGCAAATGAGCAAAGCTTGTTTTAAATATAATTTCTAATTCCCTTGTATCCACGGATCGAGCAAAGGATTCTGGTTCAGCTCCTGTGATTTTACTATTCAAGACCCTGTAGATAAAGTGTTCAGATAAAAGCTGAAGGCCTCTTTGAGCAGCAAATGCCAAGTGACTGAGGATGCGCCCCTTCTACCTTAAACCTCTTCGGCATTTGATCAACAAAGCCGGATTACAGTTTTGCATTTAAACCACTTAAAACAATCCCCACATTTTGAAGTTTCCTCTCCAATGCACCCGTCTGATGGGCGCTCGGGCAGCTTTTAGTCTCCCTCTCCCCCAGGCTGCAGCATTTGTTTTCAAACGTATGCAAATGAGCAGGGCAAAATAATTTTGGGGACGCAATTCCGCTTATTTATTTATATATGTATATATGCATTACAAAAAGCATTTTCACTCGTGCACATTTTTTTAATTTTGTTGTTATTTTAGACCAAAAAGGCAGAAATAAATCTGTAGTAAAGTGGTGAGCAGTAAAGATAATTCTGGAGAATAAAAAAGGCACTGATGGACAGAAAACGTGCCGAGTTAACAAATAAGCTAACTCATCGCGTGGAAAGCTCTGTCTGCAGCGATCCTTTTTTACAAGCAGGACAACTGTGCCATGGAGGAGTTAAATAAACTTCGACTGCACCCTGTAAACCCAAGTGAACTGGCCCCGGTGACTGCTGCCACATTCTTTCTGTCAACACAGGCACGCGCTGCACGTTGCATATTCTTCATCGAGGCAATGTCGAGCATCAGCTTCATGGTTACTTGTTTTGAAACATGTCACATAACTGAGAAAGTATTTGAGCATATGTATTTTTTGGTGGTAAAATGCATATTTGTCCATGTCATGTCTGTTAGGGAGCATTACGATGTCTGCACTAATCCCCTTCAACCTTGGGGAACCTCTGCTCTTTTGCTGGACTTTAGAACTTTTTAATTATAGCCATGGAGTGAGTGAGCCCTTTTTCTCGCTCCCTCATGTATTTTGACTTGATTTGGATTATTTGTTTCCTTTGTTTTTGGTGTCTGACAAACTCCCTAGGCATCTACTTTTTGTATGGTGACAGACATAACCTTCAGTGCAGTGTCACAGATATATCCTTTAGAGTTCTCATAAGGTTTACATTCCTTGGGTTTTGTGCACTACTGTTCCCAAGAGTAGTAAAGTGAAATTGACTTTACTTACCTGTTCTCTTTGCACACACCATCTTCTGTGGAGTGCTGGGGGGTTACTTAGTAGCCCCTTATCCTACCTACGCATGTAACATTTTTTATGTTACCCTCACTACTTTAAATGGCTGGTGGTAGTGATTTAATTTTCCTACCATTGTGCTTTTCTACCGCAGGCTGAATCCTCAGCTGCAGTATAGCACAAATGGTTGACAATTTTGTCAAAATGGCCCTGTTCTGCTTTTTCTTTTTCTGTTTGTGAGATCTTTCTTGGGTTTTGTCTGGAAGGGCAGCAAGCAAGGGATGTGCCTGAAATGCCCCTGTCCTTTGCCTTTAGGAATTCCTGAATGCACCCAGTCCTGATTGGCTGTCTGGCTGTCCTTACAGGACAGCCATCCTGCTGTTTGAGTGACAGCTAGGTTGTGTATGAATGGGAGAAACCTGCTTAAAAGGTCAGGGTTTTGGGACTGAAGACGGAGACGACCACTGGGAAGAACAACCTGATGAAGAAACAGCAAATAAAGCTTGGTGCACCCTCGTGGACCTTTGAATTGCCCGGTGAAGCCCTGCTTCTGTGCTGCAACCCCTTTTTCTGATCAACAAGAGAAGCTCTGGAAGGGAAAACTTCTTTCCTTGGGTTAATGGGACCAACTAACCCCGAGATGAACTCCACTGGACCATCTTCCAAGAATGGCTGTACTTCTTTGATGCTGCAGGAACTGAGTGCCAAGGGTCAAGAAATCCGTAGTCAAGTGCAACATCTGTAATCCAGCCAGAAGCTCCAGGAGTCTCCCCAGGACCCTCCAGAAGCATGACAACCAGAGCTCGAGTCCCATCACTAGAGTGCAGGACTCAAGGAGTAAAGGAAGCTCAAACGGTGTCCAAGATCCGTGGCAGTGCTGTTTATTGAGCACTAAAACTGCAAAGTGCTGCTTATCTGAAAAGAGCCCTAGATGCCGCCGACCTCCGAGTTGCAGCCATAGGAGTCCTCCAGGCGTCCTCCCTCTTGTCCCCAGGACTGAGTCCCAGGAACCCAGGTCTGCATCACTGCAACCAGACAGAAGCCAGCTCGACCACTCTTTTTCTAATGAAAGGTACTGTTCTGACTTGGGGTAATTACCTTAGTGTCTTTAGCTTTGCTCTTCTCAGTTGAGAATTGCAGTAGCTAACTTTCTAGAGCTGATTTTAGGTCTACCCTTCACAAGTGTAACAGCTTGTGACCCTACAGAGATTTTTTCATCAACAAACTTTCTAACTTTGTGCAAGACTTTCTAAGAAGTGACTTAGCTCCATAGACTGTGCTCCAATTGACTTTGGCTGTCCTGGTTCCCTGCAGGCTCTTCTAGTCCATTTGACTTCAATACTTACTGTCCCTAATAGATGATAACTTGGTATGTAACTATTATTGCTGGGAAAGGTTTTTATTTAGACTTCATTGGCAGATTTAAGTGGTCACATGCTCTGAAAACCTGTTTAACCTGTTTCCTTTCCTTAAACTTTCCTTTCTACAAACCCCAGAATCTACAAAGTGTACAAGTGATACACAGATGTCATTACTGTCCTAGTTAGTAAAGTCGCCTCAGGTGTAGCAAGTGTTTAGGATGCATCTCTACAGAGTATCTACTTGCTTTGTGTTGATTCTGGAAAAGTATTTTAAAGCATATTTAATTGTTACACATATTACCCTTTCTAAAGAATGCTTATTTAAAAACGACTGTTAAATACATAAATAAATATTCATAACAAAAACCTTCAGTGTAAGTGTAAGTGTTATTCGGTTACTTGTATTGGTGGATTTCATTGCTACAGCTCTACAGTTCAAATTTACCCCTCTCGAGATAATCCTGACTGCTGAGTCACACTACCAAGTTGTGTAGTACAGCTGTATACCAAAAGGTAGGTTACGTGATACCAACAGGACAAGTGTTGTGTAGTCTCCCAAATGGTTACTACATCAATTCATGCCTAACAATGTTCATACATGTCCTGTCTCTTAAATAATATATGGAATATTTACAGATAGTGGTTCAAAAACAGTACATGTGACTGATTCATTGGAGTCAAATTTAATTTGATTGCACAAAACAGGGACCTAACAGTTAATCTTTCCAATTGAAAAACCTTGCAAGCCAATAAGAATCCTCAAATCTCCATGCACCAATGTTGGGAAATTGGAAAAGTTTGAACTTTGCACGCCATAACACTGACGAGGGGGTGGACACATCATCATCATCACATGTATATCACTTTTGCAAATTGATAAAAAAAATTACAATATTTATCGTAAATGGGATTTTGTGTAGAGGCGATACATTTGTAGATTTGGATGCGTGCAGAAACATAACACTCAGGTAAAGCAGGTGATCGATCAATATGTGCATATGGAGTTTAGTTGTATGAATGGCGCTCATAATAGTAGATCATAATAGGTATACAATGCACACATAATGGTATACATGTATAGTAAGTGTTTTTCAAATTTAGTAAAATTTAGTAAAAGATAGGAAATATATGAGATGAGATTTCTCTGTGTATCATGGGTCTCCACATTGTGGATTAATCAGAAGGGTGTTTTCGCCATCAAGGCAAAGGTTTGCAAAGGCTTTGTCAGCAGCTGGGGAACAGGATTTTCAAGTTGATCAATTGGGTCGCTGCGTTCAGTTGCAGATGGCTCAAGTGTTGGAGGACATGCGAAGATATAATCTCTGGTGAACTCGAGAGCTCATTGTTGTAAAAGATAGGCATCTTGTGAATTCATGGGGTTGCTTGAAGTGGGTGGCTTCTCATGGGGCACTTGTGGAGACCAGTAGTACTAACTTTTAGGAGATTGCATCTGAATAGAAAAAGGTCAGCCACATGGAAGTCTGGAAATGTGATTGCAAACATGAATATATCAAGAGGGAATCTAAATGTCTTTCTCTCGTCTACATGTGCTTAGGTATTTTTGGGGTAGGTCTGTGTAACTAAGAGGCAAGGCTGCCACCAAATATGTAGAGGTCTTTGGGAAGGGGTGTGTTGAAAATGTAAACCTTATAATTATATGTTTTTAGGTGATTGTGTTATAAGGTCTATATCCAATGACCTGTGTGGGTTTTAGATTTCTCTGTATAGGACAATCATGTTTGGGAGTGACTTTGTAACACTATCTGGGGGAGTGTATTAACTGTTGCAAATTGTATATAATGTGTGTTCTTTGTGTGGTTCAGATAGACCAGGGTTAGTTTGACTCGTGGATGTCATCTAACCCCCCTCCCAGCCGATGTACAATAAATGTGCTTTATGGAGAAAAAAAAGTGCACTTACTAATTTTAGAGGTGGTCCTAATTTGGGAAAAGGGGCAGAGCTAAAAGTCAACACCTAAACCAATCATGATGGGTCAGCAGTTTGTGAGTTCCTAGATTTCTGTCAATGATTTGGGCAAGATCAGGGCTCAAGCCATAACCTTTTACATGAATGTGTGGCTTCACAGCCATGTAGATCTGTGTTCGAATCCCGGTCATGACACCATTTAAGTAGGGGCAGGATTTATTTTAAATACTAGAAAACACAGGTGGGACAGTGTCATCTGTCTGCTGAGAAAACTCGGCAGATGTCATCTACCAGTGTGGTTCCTCACCTTGTACCATGGGCAAGATCATCGATTGATCTGAAAGCTTGAATATCTAAAAGGTGAAGTGTGTGCAAGTGTTTGGAGTGTGGCGGTTCATTTGCTTTCATTTGTTAGTAGGCCAGGAAGAAGACACACGTTTCTACCTGGCTGTTCCGTATTGTGGTACTGCTGCTTTAATGACACATGCCTTATAAACCATCCCACTCTGCCAAGCAGAGTGAAGTATGTGCACATGTTTAGAGTTTTCAGAGGTGGGCAGAACCTGCCTACTGTAACACGGAAAATGTTTGAATTTGCTGCAGAGGAGCATGTAAGCCTCTATCAATCTATCAATCTATTTCTATGATTTCCATGCTCCATTTTCAGATAAATATCTCTGGTGAGCTAAATCAGTGTCCCTGTCGAAAAGTGTTTTTATCTGCATGGTTTATTCGACTTTCTTGCTGAACTAGGGTCGGGAGTGTCTGTGGGCTTGCTTGCCTTTAATCTCCAATGTGAGTTGAAGAAAATGCTCTTGGTGCCTAAAGAACACATTCTGTGGCTATAATTGTCCAGAACTAAGGACAGGAGAGTCTGTGGACAATTGATTTTTGATCTCCCTTTCTGAACTGAAAAGTATGCCCGCAACTCTGTTGTGTTTAGTCAATTGAATTTTAAGTGTGTGTGTTGTAAGCTGGTTTATCTAAACATGCCAGCTAAACTCTGCAACAAGGTGCAGGTTGTTGATCCTGTTGTTTCTGGCCAAGTTCAAAATGACTGGAATATGTGCATAAATGTAAACAGACAGAAGGTCGAAAGTTCCAAAAATAGAGTGCTTTTGGACCCTGAGTCTTTATCCTGAGCATCCGAGATGAGGGCAAATCCAGATGTAAATGGGTTAAATGGTATAGGAGGTGCTACTCACTGCTCAGGGGGTGTTCTCTGAGCTAGCATGTATTGTCATTTATGCTCAGGTTTTGTGTTCTGATCAATCAATTAGTCACCTTTTATATCCTCCACAAGAGGATTAGTTTACGGATTCAGTAGACATACATCAAAAAAGTAAAAACTGCTGACACATGTTGTTACCAGGGTAATTGATTTTTTGAAACCCTTATAGTATCAAACAATGGGTTTAGATGGTGAATATATCCAAGTGAGGTAGATGTATGCCAAAAACATATAAACACAGACCACATCCGTGAAACATAAATTGTTATTTTGCTGATAGTCCAACGCACAATGAAAAGTATTTCATTACATACTGTATATGCATTAAGTACAAAATGGTAGCTGCTCTAAATACATTTTGCATACCTTGTAATGTAGGTATGTATCTGGAGTGTGGAAGGTCCACACTAAAATCATGCAGAAAGCAAAAAAAAGTAACAATGCATATTGGTGGATGAACAAGACCCAGTGTTGAGAGTTTGTGGGAGACCAAAAATTTGGTCATAAAAGATGAGAAAAGTGAAAAAAGTATGAAAGTATGAAAAGTATGAAAAGGAACAGGAGAAAAAGAGCACCTATTTACTAATAAGACAAATTAAACCAGCAGTTTTTAGACTCAATTTCACACTATGCAATTTGAAATTCCATATTGTTGTCCTGCTGACAGTGTCATAAGTTGTACGAGTACTATCCTTGTTAACCTGATTGTATCAAGAACTCAAAAAGGGATAAATGAATGACGTGGAGTAGAGAGGAAAACTAACAGGAAGCCACGCTGATTTCTGGTGACTCTACATTAACAATCATCAAACCCCTTGGTATCTCTATCGTACTAACAACTAGAGAACACTACACTTCCTATTATGTTTTTTTCCAATGTCAATGCATCAATCCTTGGAGGTGTACCCCCAATGGGTCTGCTGATGAGACAAGGGTAACTGGAATGGACAGAAATGTTAGAGAGAAGTCCACAGTTGGTGAAGGTGGTCGTGATTGTGCAACCATGGATGTCCCCTTATGTTATTGCATTTCCGGTAACAAATAAAAAAGTTTAGGCCACCTTCTTTGGGGCGTGGTTCGAAGAGCCTGTTGGAAATATGTGCAAAAATGAAAGCAATTAGTGGGCTGTGTGTTTGTGATGGCAACTATGAACTTTAATCGAAAGAGAAACTAAAAGGAATAATTTGTTTGGCAATCATGAAACCAGCTCATGCCAGAAAACTCTTACCATGAGGGGTAAGGAGACCCTTATCTTCAATACTGGCCCCACTGACAGAGGCAAAACCTGGGCTGGCGAACTTGGAAGGGTATCCAATGAGGGGGCCCGGTTTTCAAACAAGGTTGGTGTGGTACCAGATGGTTGACATGGAAACCGGCTGTTCTAGTGGATGCAGGAACAGAGAGATGGGGATGGGTGGGGGGGGATACAGATTCAGTAGAGCCTTCTGAATTAAATAATATTGATTTGGCTCAAATGGGGTGGATTGTCCGGCTAGGTCCTTTCCACTTGATGGTTCCATAATATTGGATGAGTCTTTTATTAAACTGTGTAATGCTGTGAATGTGACTAATATGAGCAAAGGAAGATCCAATTGGGTTGATAGTACCTTATAAAAAATGTTTACACTTACAACATACATTTGAGGGGACAATCTGAAATCCTGCCCAAAGTTAACTCTCTGGCCCCTGCACTGGATCTGGAGTCAATCCTTAGATTGCATGACAACATAAAAGATGTTGTCATGGGGAACGCTAATAAATTAAATGTTATTCAGGACAATGTTTCCAAAGTAATGGACCATTTGGGTACAGGGAGTTTGGACTATGTTGCACAGAGGGTCAACCCATTTATTCCATTAATGGAGACAAAACATTTCAATGTGGGTCAACAGGTGTTTACTGCCCCTATTAACATTCATGACATATCAACCCCATATAGTTTAAGCATTCTGCCAGGTCAAGGTTCACAAAGCAACCAGGAATAATGGTGATTAGTAAAACTCCTAATGGTCCCCCAGCCATAATCAAATGTTTTGAGTGATTAATTGCCTCACCATGTCTATCTCAACCAATAAATCCAGAAAGATATAATGTAATAGAAAATAATTTACTGGGCGAGATTAATGGAAATAATTCCAAACAACAGATTTCAAAAATGAAAAGGGTCTATCAGAATAGGAAAAGCAAATCCAAAAAAATATGCCTGCATTCATATTAAATGGTTGACACTGCTCATTAAAATGGCTACAAGGTTTGCCACTTGAGCAGGAAATTATAGATCTAAATACCTAGGGAGTGGTTGATGTGGTTAAAGTTAATGACCAGAGACGGACTCTGGTGGACACTATGAGGGTGAACAAGATGACTCTGGTATCCCCCATAACTAGTGAAGCAGGGAGAATGATTCCCCAGGATGGGCCTGCCATTATGTGTAATATGGTTCTAAACCCTGCCTCGTGGTAGTGTTTGTATTGGGGGGTTTGAGCTTGACAGATGGTGCAACTCCCTCAGGGATTCAGTCTCTGGGTTCTGCCTGTATAAGGGGTTTGTATGCAAGGACCACCTAAGAACTTACAGTCCAAGATGACAACTTTCTTCCAACCTTGCAATAAAGCAAACAGGATCCAAAGTGGTGATGTTACTTCTGTGGGTATAGTTGAGTCTGTGGGCATCAAAAGCCTCACTCAGACCCAAATTGATAGAGAACCAACTGTAGCCGTAGTACAACAAGCCACCTCTGGGGGTTTGAATTACACGGTGGGGTGTGTGACTGAGGCTACATGGCTAAATGAGGCTCAAGGGGAAAATTAATGTTTGAAACAAGGATATAGCTCATATTTTGTTGGTTGGTCCTCTGAACGTCTCTTTACTGAAAAAATATGAATAAATAGGACAAACTTCTTCAATTCTTCAGGGAAATTCCGTTATTGAGATCTTTGACATCCGATGATATAGACCTTATTACATTACCATTAAAAAATAATCATAGGATGGTGCGCTACTTCCACTCAGTGATGTTGGCAAATATGGTAAGGGACCAGAGGGCTAACCTACTTATTCTGGGCTACGATCTGGTAGCAATTAAATCTCCTGAGTAGGCTAAGCTGTTTTTGGTTCCTGAGAAATAGAGAGTAAGGCTGATGGGAGTAGTGGTACCGTTCAATAGTATGTTAACATCTGATGGTGCCTCTCCGGTGGCGTTAGTGTTAAATCTTGTGCAGAATGGCAGGACTGGTCATGTATCAAACCAGCCCTTAAGTTCTTTGCAGGGCTTAGACAGTGTTTGAATCAGCCCTACCTTTCAAACTTAAGAATTATGTGTAGGAATGTGTGTGGGCATGTACATTTAAATCACTTTCTTAGGGAGTCTTCAATGATTATGTGCATCAATGTATTAATGATCCAGGAAACTATGTCTACAACTCATTTTGAAATAGAGAGATTTCATACCTTTCCGATCCTGCTACTTGTTTACATATCAGACATCCAAGTGGCAGTTTGATTTTTTCAAATGACTAACTTTGTGGCAGGGGCTGAATATAATGAAAATTACACCATTCCCAACACCTTGAAAACAAATCTCACTAGATGCATGTTCTAGGACAACCTCCTGTCAAACTGGGAATTTACCAGAGTTGATGGTGAAGACCCTTCTTGCCCAATTTGTTGCACCTGGCATAGGGGTAAATGTTCCTCTAAAATTGACTTCATTTTTACTATGGGTGAACTTGAGACTATTAGAGGCCCTTTAAACATCACGATCATGGCTTTGGTGATCATTTAATTATTTTGTTGAGCTAGGACTAGTTCTTTCTGCGTATGAGATGGCACCCGCTCTCCCCTGTTTGTCCTCGGACAGGGGTGATTAACTATTAAGTGGAATAAGAGATGGAGGGGGTATGAATTTAACAAATTACTCTCTCAGGAGGTTATGAATGTTAGTCTCCTGTTAAATCCTAATCTTTCTGTTGATGACCTTAGAGGCATTAGGGCTTGTTTTAAAATCATTAGCTTCAGATCCTCGGGTCCTCTTAACAAGACCGTTGTCCACTCATTTGATGTGAGAGTACAACATTATAAAAAGTTCATGCAGAGGAATTTGGCTGAACTCAAGAGGTCAGGATTACAGGGGTATGAGTACCCGATTCATAAGTGGAAGATCTGCCAAATTCATAAGAACTTCACAAACTCATAAAAAATTGATATGCATATTAGGGACAATCAATGTATGCTCCATGATTTAGGCAAGGAAAACAGGGGGCAATTTCGGACCCCAATCAACCAATGTGTGGGTAGGATGAGGGTCTCTCTTGAGTCGACTGTTACTGAAGAAAAATGGGTTGAATTGTTTGCAAACAAGTATTTACTACCGGAGGGACATTCAAATCTAAAGGATCCTACAGAGGGCCCTCTGATCTATGGGAAGCGTCCATGGGAGGGTGAAGATATCCTGCGGGCTCTTTATAGACTAAATCCATCGTAGGCTGCTGGACCTAATGTTATCCCTCACTTTGTAGACAAAAATGACCCTCTCATGTGGTCATGTGTGTTACTTTATCCACATGACTAATTATTTACTTTTTCTCTCAAAGTTGATTTGATACATCTTCAATACACAATAATGTTGGCAACAATTCGGCCCTAACTATACGAGCCGGAGTATTAAGAAAAGGAAATGCTTGAGAGAGTTAGAAGGTGAAAAGATGGGCAATCTACTGTAAGTCGTGATGATCAATTATAGGATCCTGATCCTATCTACATGGAAGATGTTTCCAAGTGGTGTACCTGCCTTGGATGTGAGGTAATGCCAATTATGGTCGAGATCTGCTGTGGCAGAGAGAACTCTGGCTACTAGTCCTACATAGCCGAATAAGAGCCTCCACCGCTATGCGTTACCCAGCTGGATTACTTTAGAGCAGCATGCCTTGCAAGATCCGTCTTAAGAATGATTATGGTCCTGATGCATGACCTTGGAGCAACAGATCGCCCTCATGCTCCAATTAATGAGTATATTTTGTGATTATCCATTTTATTTGTGACAACACTAAACTGCAGCCGTTTATACTGTTCTCCTACTAGATTGTGAGTGCAATGGTTCAATAACGATAACAATCTATATATATATATAAAAGTCAAAATGTGTTTGTTTGTGCCAGGATTTGTGGTGAAGCATTGTTCCGTATAAATTACACATTGTTTCACCAATCTGCAACACATGTTGCATAGTTACTTGTTTGGACCCTCAGGATATTTCTGGCTGCATGACATTTGGACACCCCACGTCTTTCCCTGGATTTCAGCTAAAGTCAACATTTGTTTGTGGGTTTGTGGCAAAGCGTTGTTCCTTAAACAATTCCACACCAATCTGCACCACATTTTGCATTGTTACCTGTCAGGACCCTCCATACATTACCAGCTACATGCCATTTGGACACCCCTCCTCTTTCCTTCACAATTCAGCACCTTCACACACACAATGGTTGCATGAAATTGGCAAAACACCAATATGGTTGCAGAAGGACTGGTCCCGACACAAGGAACAAAACTCAAGCTCCTGGCCTTAGGATGCACAATTGACAAGATATTTGCACCATGATGCACTGCAATGAACTGCACCATGCCAAGATGAGGAGACAGGTGGGGAGAGAGTACTGAAGGTCCTTGTATGCAGCAGTACACCAACTCTTGCCTACCTGCAACGTCTGCTCTGGGGTATGTCAGCCAGCCACACGCACCCATTCTCATTGTAGTTTACTTCAGGGTGCAAAGCGCATCAAGCGATAAGGGAATTAGAAAAGCGACTCACAGAACCAGTGTTACCATGTCTGTCTACATAACGTCCCGGGAGGATAGCTCAGCGGCAGCGTGCGCGTCTTGGAAGCAAGACGACACAAAGCAACAACAGGTTCGATCCCCGGGTCCGCGCTTAAAAACCTCTGGGTGTTTAAGCGCGTTATAAATACGCAACTAAGACAAAAAAAAACCACAATTACGCAACTAAGAAAAAAAACAAACAATCTCTGTAACAGCGCCTCGATGCCTGCGGGCTGTGTGAGCGCTTTATAAATGTTAAATAAATAAACCTGTTCGGAGAACGGGTACTTGTGCCAGTGTTCATACATTTGAAAAATGATATAGTTCTTACTGCAAACCAAACTATTTAACATTGTATTTAATGACATAGCATTAAAATGTAATTGACCTTAAAGCTAAAAAGCATTTACCTATGTTCCTATATTTTATTATTTGAAAGGGCGTACACATTTCTATATCACCCTTACTTCAAACGAATTGTACTGTCAGTAACGTACTCATAAAGGGACTTTTTTCAAACATACCAGTGCCTTCTATTTTAGATGGTAGTAAAAACAAGATACATTCAAATATTGGATTCATTCAACAAAACTTTGTATGTATTTGCTCCACAGACGGTAAAGGCTTGTGGCCTATTGAGCTTTCACATGGTGGATACACGAAAGACTGGGATTCCGAATTCAACGAGTAATACCTGCCTATGTGTTCGATACATGTGTGAGGAATTACTTAGTAATTTGTAGATTGTATATACCATCAACCTGAACTAAAAAAGCTATAATTTTACTAAAATGTTTAACTTCAATTAAACATATGTGTATAAAATATTTTAGCATTGGTTTGTTTTTTTTTTTATTTACTATTTGTTTTATTTACATTTTTCAATTTTTCTTTCAAATCTCAAGTTTTCAATGACAGCGTAAATCAAGGGACATACACTGCAGGGAAAATAAAAAATAATCTTTACTTGCATTAGTTAATTTTTAACTTCATGGAATCTACATTAGAGTACATTCCATTTCTGAATAAACAACTTGTTCAATAAAAGTTAACAATAATAATATTTTTGCTGTCATAGTAAATCAAATCAATGTGGTAATATGGCAAGTGAATAAAAAGTAATTTCTAAGTCACCAACACCTCCATGTATACTTTTAAAAAATGAATGCCATACCCTCTACATCAAGAAAGTTTACTGTTACTCCTATCAATATTTGTAAACATCATTCAGACTATATCATAATGTAACTGAATTGTTACCCCATATCAATGCACTCATTTATTCAAAGCCTTTACGTTTTATTTCTTTATTTTTGGGTCAGCAGGTTCAACACAGTGAAGGTGAATGTACAACTCAATGGGCCCCATTCCAAGTGTTGGGGTCCGGAAACAAGGGTGCCGGTAAGTTTACCGGCCCCCTTGTTTCCAGACCACCAAACTGCAAATCTAACTGCAGGGGCCGTTGCACCCGGCAGAGTCAGACCTGCTGGACACAATGGACCCTGCATGCAGACTTTTCACGAAGGCACCGACACCGTTAGCAATGGTGACGGTGCTTCCGTCTCCAACTCCGATGGAGTCCTATGAGACGCCACAGGTATGGGGAGCTACCAAACCTGCCGCCTGACTTCTTGCGCCACCAGGACTTGTCCTGGTGGCACTGGAAAGTCAGGAGGCAGATTCTGTGTTTCCAGGTTGGCGACAACCCACGGGTGGCACCGGCGGGTTTCTGCCGACCTCAGAATGAGGGCCAGTGTGTTCTAGCATCTATTGACAATTGTCCACCTAGGACCTGTTGCCTCCATACACCCGTTAGAAGTTCCCCTCCCTACTTTGAACATATATCTGTGTCCTTTGACTTGGTTCCGGGCCTTTTGGGGTTGGCTCATCCACAACCAACCAACTCACTTTCATCGAATAAGGTTGTCACCTGTGACCAAGAGCTTGCAAGGGGGCTTGTGAAAACAGAAAAAGAATATCGAGGCTGAGTACCTCAAAAGGAAATACACCAGACACGGGTTGCATAGGAACATACAAAGTACTTTATTCTATACTGAATCCAATTACAAAAACAGTGCAAAGTCAGATAGCTATCTGCCCTCAGTACAACACAACAAACTCCAGTGTGGTTCAGTGTGTTCAGTGAGAGATGCTGTACATAAGAATGCATTCGCTTTTTATACATTTTGTGGGCGCGATGCCCAGCCCCACTTCGGGTTAATATTCCTTTTAATATATCACCGATATAGGGTTCGTGACAAGTCTCACATAACCGCATATAACTGGTTTGCTTTTAATACATGTAACAACAAGCGTATGCAATAGCTGTGTATTCTAAAGTTTTCCATGCAGCCCTTCTTAAACAGTAATACAATGTAATAAGACAGATGTTCTTGGTTCAGTATGTAAATACATTGTCTCAATATATGCTCGTGGATTAGTTTCATTGCATGAGTAATCCCTTTACACATAGGTCAACAAAGGACGAGGTCTCAGTTCATGACCTCAGCAAGTGGCCTGCAGGCAAATTACACATTAGCTATGTACAGAGGTCAAGACGGCCATGTTGTATTCTGCAATGGCATTGTCCACCATTTTAGCTCGCAGGGTGACTTTTACACAATGAATCCTAAAATGGCGGTTTGACCTAAAATGGCGGCCTACATGGATTTAAGGTCAGGACCTTGCAACACAGATTTTTTTCGCAAGCGACTTTCGAGCAGCTTGGCGTAGGCCAATATAAAATATATTTATTACAGTAGGAGGCACAATATACTTTCTATTTCGACAAACCCTCCTTTTGGCCTATGCCAAGTGCTAAAACTACTTTGGATCTTCTTGCAAATAACTGCATGCATCATTGTCCATGCACCCTGAATCACTATCAGAAATATCTATTGCCATTAGGTCTTTTTCTAAAATATCCTTCAATACGTATTCTTTGGAAGTCTTATCTGAGGCATACACTTTATGTCCTATCAAAACTATCGCTTGTGCGGAACATCCCCTTAGTATCGAACACATACAGGGCAGACACTGAATACAACAACAAAGAAGCAACAGTATTCCCAAAATAATCAATAAGACCGAAAGCACCTTCCATCCCCAAGACTGCAAGAAGTCCCAGAACCAAGCGCTTAGATCCCAGTTTCCCTCGGGAACATGCACTTCGGAACTAAGGATGTGCAGATTTTGTATTGCCTTGAAGATAGTTGGGGAGGAATCTGGAAGGAAAACACAGCAAACGGACCCCACTAATTTGCATACTCCACCACGCTCCGCTAGAATGACATCTAATGCCATTCGATTTTGAAGTGCTACTAATCTAATCGCCTTTTGTTCTTACGTCATATTGTAGAGTATGTCCGTGGTCCGGTTGATGGTTCTCTCCAGTACTCTCGCTAGTTTTCTAATATCTTCTGAATTCGCTATCTGCCCCCAAAATGGCACAACTGATTTTGCTATATCTCCCAATACTTGTGCCGGGGTATCACCATTCTCATCCCATCGTGGACGAGCCTTCGAAACTTCTTTTGTACTAGCTATGAACACCCCAGGTAACAGGATCCCTAAATAACAGGTTCCTTGCCAATCCCTGGGCAACCATGGGAATGCTACATTACTTCAGACAAAGTAGATAGGTTCGCCTACATGCAAAGGTCTGTTTTCCCCAGTCAAATTTGCAACGTTGGCACAACCTAGAAATGTTCCCATTGACTGAGTTCCATTCCTCTCTATGCAAAAAGAAACTGAATTGGGGCTACGGTTAACAGTATAAGAAGGAGGCATGGCATCCTTATTGCCTATCAGAGCCATTTTAAAGGAAATCAAAGATTGGAAAGGACGAGACAGTTTGTCAGAAGGCCTAATAGAAACAACATTCGGTTTACTCCTATTTGCAAAAAGCGAGCATCCCAGGGGAGTCAAAACACGTTTCTCAAAACTATTCAAATTGGTGCCATCAAAGTTCCCTGAGATGCTATCATTCCATCGGCCAAAGAACAGTGCTCTAAGAGGAGCATAGCAGGCAGTTGTCAACGGTAAGGGATGTATATACCAATCTAGCCCCTTATCCCCGTGTTGTGGTAAATGTGAGTAGACCAGCAATTGGATTTATTAAAAATGGCATGTGTAGCATTCATGATATGTAGTAGAGTGTTATTATGATACCTTTGTCTCTGGTGGGAATCCCGAGGGGATAAAGTGTGCAAATGTACAAAGGGAGTAGGAACAATGGGTGCACTTTCAGTAGGCAACAAAAGTTCTAAAGAATGAGTTTCCTCTAGGTACCATAATCCTAAGGCAGCGACCATAAAAAACCCAAATATCATTACAAGAATACAGCAATACGTTTTCGGGGCCCAGGCATTTTGTCCATTGTCCCAGTTGGTCACCCCATTATTTACAAGTCCAATACGAGCGGCGGTGGTAGCAGGCATTGTAGTCTTCGGATGGAAACCCCAATGTTCCTTGCTGGCGACCCCCCGGTCGCGCGATTTCTTAGTCCTTCTACAACCCTAGCCAACAGAATCCCCTTTCTCAAATTTGGGCCAAAGCAAGCCCTCGCTGACTCTTTTCCTTCTCCGAATGCACAGCCGAATCGTGCCATAAGTCTATCTACATGGTCGCAAGTTGTATCGTACTTTTCCTGGTACTAATTGATCCGGAAACAATATGTCGTCACTTCCTGCTGGAAGCAACGTGTCGGAGGCAAGTGAAGAGGCTGAGTTTGAAACAGCCGTTTCCGGGTGCAAAATTTTCGGAGAGTGTGGAGACAAAATGGCAGCTTCCCCAAGCCTCCTGGGCTCAGAAATGTTCTCCGACACACTCTCAGTGCTGCTTACGGCTTTGGGATCATTGGTTGCAGTATCAGCAAGGGGTTCTGTTTCTTCTGTAGCGTGTGGCACAGGGCGAGGAAGTTTCTTGATATGTGATGCGTGGATCCAGTTCTTTCGTCCAGCTACCCGCACCGCTGTCTGGATGACCAACAGGACCTGGAATGGCCCACGCCAGCGAGGCGTGAGGCAGGAGGTGCGCTCAAATGATTTGACGAGCACCCAGCTCCCAGGTCATATGCCGTGGCCCGTGCCCTCGTATCGCACAGGTAAAGCTTCTCGCACCTGGTGGTAAATCAAATACTGGGTTTTAGTCAATTGGCTACAATAATCTGAAAGTAGTACATTTTCAACATTCTTTAAATTTCGGCATTTTGGAAGATTCCAGATATTGGCAGGTCTCCCCATTACTACCTCAAATGGAGAGAGCCCAGTCTTAGTTTCAGGGGTTGTACGCATGGCTAGTAACACGATCGGTAAGGCGTCCGGCCATTTTAGTTTGGTGCCGGCACACGTCTTAGCGAGCTTGTTCTTGATAATAACGTTATGTCTTTTAGATAGGCATCTACAGTCTCCCTAGAAACATACATTTCCGTGAAAAGATCTGTGGCAGTTTGTCTAGCTATCTGATCAGCGAAAGCGTTCCCTTTTCCAATATCATCCACAATCGTTCGATGTGCTGCACATTTCATAACTGCTAACTGAGTAGGGAGTGCAAGCACTGAGAGTAGTTGCACTATTGGGGAGCCATGTTGAATCCTGGTGCCATGCGAAGTTAGGAACCCTCTTTCTGACCAAAGTCTCCCAAAGTTGTGAACCACCCCAAAGGCATACTGACTATCAGTATATATATTTACTGCAAGCCCTTCGGAAAGTTAACAAGCTCGGGTCAATGCTATAATCTCTGCGGCCTGCGCAGAATTATGCGTAATTCTCTTAGTTTCCACAACCGTGCTCAATGTAGTGATTGCATAAGCGGCTGTGGATGTACCATCCGTAAGTTTAAAGCAGGAGCCATCACAAAACAGCTCTCCTTGCGGATTATCCAAAGGAGTATCTTTCAAATCAATTCTGCCCTTTGTTTCTTGTTCGGTCGACTACAAACAATCATGTGACTCTTCATCGCCGCAAGTAGTATCTTGCGGAAAATTTAGGAGTTCAGCCGGATTAAGGACACAACACCTCTTAATTTGAATGTGAGGAGCAAACAAGATCAATTCATATCTTGTCAACCGTGCAGAAGTGAGGTGTTGCGTTTGAGTTCGGTTCAATAGAACATCTACAGAGTGAGGCACCATCAGGGCTAGATCATGGCCTAGGACCATTCCCTCACTCTGTTTTACAGATGTGGAAGCAGCAGCGACAGCGCGCAAACATCTTGGCAAAGCGCATGCTACAGGATCAAGAGCGGAAGAATAGTAACCGCACAGCCTATTCTTCCCTCCATGTTCCTGCGTTAATACAGCCAAAGCACATCCATCACATTCATGCACAAACAACACAAAGGCCTTTTCATAGTTTGGTGTGCCCAAAACTGGTGCATAGCATAATGTAGTCTTAAGCAAGTCAAACGACTGCTGGTGTACCGCGTTCCATGGCAATGGCGAAGAAATGCCCTTCTTTGTCAAAGCCACCATCGGTTTGATCACTAGTGAGAAATTCGGGATCCACAACCTACAGTAAGAAGCCATACCTATCAAGGCCCTAACTTCCTTCTATGTATTTGGGACAGACATGCCAGAAATGTGTTTTATTCTTTCAGGTGTCAATCTTCTTCCCTCCTTTGACAGGAGATAGCCTAGATAGGCGACTTCCTGACAACAATATTAAAAATGTTTAAGTGAAGCTTTGTGACCATGCTTAGGTAGATGAATAAGTAATAACACAGTGCCCTCCTTACAGGCACTTTCAAAGCCCTACTATAAATACTAGTACTCTCGGTGTACCCCTGAGGTGTACGAGTAAATGTAAACGAGCGCCCCCTAAGGTTTACGCGAAAAAATGTCTACTATCCTTGTGTATAGGAATACTAAAGAACGCATTCTTTAAGTCCACAACACTAATGTACGTAGCTGTAGCTGGAATCATGGTTAGGATCATCGTTACATCAGGCACAATTAGAAATTGTGGTGCAACAACTTTATTAATGGCACGTAAATCAATTACAAAACCAAATGGAATTACATTATTGCCTTTCTTGTACATGGGTAAAATCGAACTATTACACAAACTTCCTGAAATTTCTTCAATCACACCACGATGCACAAAATCGGAAACAATACATTTCAAAGCTTGCTCGACCTCAACCAAAATCTTATACTGGGGAATGCGAGGCAGCTCAATTCCTTGTTTCAAAACTATCTTAACAGGCTCGATCTGTAAAACACTGACATCATTGTCGTCGACAGCCCACAAACTCTCTGATACATCAATGAATTCTGGAGGCAAAGGTCTGGTCAAAAATTGCGAGGCAGAAAATTGCTGTGGTGAAATCGTCAAGTGCACTCCATCAGAAGAACAATAAATCACTGCATTTAATTCTTTTAACAAATTCAAACCCAGGAAGTTCTCTCCGCAATCCGAAGTCAACAGAAAAGGACACTGGTCCGTAAAGGGACCCAAAGAAATAGGTACCAGCATAGAAACCGGACAAACAACTGGTGTACCGGAAAACCCTACAGAAACATTTGTTTGCCCTGACAGTGGAATGTTTGGAACCCGCGAATGATCAATGGAACACTTCTGTACTCCAGTGTCTATCAAAAACTGATGTTTCCTATTTCCCACCACCATTTCAACATAGGGACCTTTCTGATTGACGGGAATAGGTGTAGGTTCCAAACCCTGCTTCGGGCAATCCTAACGAAACAGAATATTATCAAAAGGAAGCTCTTCAGATAAATATGCGGTGGAAGGATAATCAAATATATTCCTAGTGTCCGCACTCAGAGTCTGATTATCCTGTGAAAAAGGTTGTTGAGGGTCCTGTGTAAACTGACCTCTACCAGGCCCCCTACGCCCGGGCGACCTCTGGATCGCTTACCCATATTACCAAATGTATTATTTGACCTTTGTTGAAGGACGGGGCATTGTGCTTGCCAATAACCCTCTCGACGACAATAAGCACACTGATTAATATTTACAGGACCCAAGGGCACTTTCGCCTGTGGGACATACTGACCTCTAACTTGAGAACTACCCCCTCTGGGGCCCCTAACAATTTGCTGCAAGAACACTTCAGTTTTTAAATCGCCTTTCCGTTTTTCAATCCTATCTTTTTCATTATTGACATGATTCTCATAGTACTGAGCCATGTGCAGTACTTCTGATTGTGATTTCGCCTGCCAAGCACTCTCAGAAGACATAATCTGTGACTGGATGTGAGGCAGTAATACACGTGCAAATTTGTCCACAAATAATCTTTTCCCAGACTCTGTGCCTAAGTCTTGTCCACTGAAATCCGAGAATGCATGTTCGAACCGATTAAAGAACTCGGTAGCACCTTCAGACTTTCCTTGGACACAGGCCGTAAGCTTGTCCCAAATAATTCTCTTTTCGGGAATTATGGTTTTTAATTTAGCAATTATTCTATTAGGCAGAGTTAATATCACCTGTTGTGGTCTTTCGCCAGCTGGCCTTTCCCCATCAAGTCTTGTTATATTCGCCCATGTATCTAACTTGTTTCCATAAATCTACGGGCAGGAGTACGGGAAACAACAAATAAATGTCACCTAAGGTGAACACTGAGGATTGCAAAACAGATTCCATCTCTTTATAGAACCCTGTCGGATTTTTCCTAATGTCAGGAATGGACTGTCTAATGGTGTTCACTTCCTGCCGTGAAAACAGGACATGAACAAACTGTGATACATAATGTGCGGGAATGTCCACAGCGACTATCCCCCGTGCAGCATCGGCCGAAACCTCAACCTTCGGGACAAATGTCGGAGGAACCTCTCTCATATGCAACTGAGATGCAGGCAACTCTAAACGCTTACTAAGCAACAGAGCCAAGTTGAGTGCTAAAGCAGTCGAAGAAATGTCAAGTGAAAACGCTCTCTTATAAATGCTCAATAACTCTGTGGGACAACTAATCTTCCTTTTTACACACTCATTGTAACGCTCACCTGAATCCCTCGGAGGCGCAGGTCTGGGCTGGGGGTTCTCGGAGTCTTCTAGGGTCACGCGCAGGCCTCGAATGCCACCCTGGAAAGGCCCTTTCCTCACTGAGATCTTGATCTGAAGGGTGAGGTGTCTGCAATTATGAGAGCAAGGGGTTAATATGGATATATAAGCCTGACTGGGAAAGCTGCCTCCCCTTCCTGGTACTCCCAAGTAGTTCGTAGGCTAAATGTGCTCACCTTATGTAGGTGAAAGCGGAGCTCTCCATCCTGCGTCTGTGCAGGGGCGCCGAAGCCAGTTACTTCACTGGTTAATTGTCCAGCCTCTTGGTTGCAGAGGATGAAGATTTGGAGCTAGGCCGTTGTTAGCAGCACGAATGGCGGTTGCTTGAATATGGAGGTTCGGAGAGCGATGGAATGGCGAAGGTATTGCAGGCAAGTAAGTAGAAAATGTCAATTCAAAGTTAAAAGCACTTCTTAATGTCTCTTTTCCTTTTTCAGGTCGCAGAAGCAGCTGGGTAGAAAAATGGATGTCGAGGAATGCGCCGAGGAGTGAGAAAGATGAGCGCTGCCCAAAACACGTGCGTATAGATGGATTTTTGTATTTCTTAATGATGTCCTTTTGTTTTGCAGATGCGAGTAGCAGCGTCGGCGGAGGCGAGAAGAATGCAGCGCAGGTAAGGAAAGTTTCACGGAGGTTTACTAACCAATGTCTTTGCTTCCACAGGGTGCCATAAAAATGGAAAGCTGCAGCCCGTGGCTTGAGATGCACCGATGGACTGGGTAAGTGCTGCGCTGGTTTTTATCTCGTGCTAACCTGGTGTTCTTTTCCCTTTTCAGATGCTGCTGAAGACGAAGATGGTATTTCAGAAGGTAAGATTGCGGATTTCTCCTCCCCAGATGCAGAAGTTGAAGATTCTCTGGAGCTGACACGGTGAGCGTCCTGCTGCTATTGCAGAATAACGCGAAGCACGTTGCTCTGATCGGGCGTGGTTTAAATAGCTTACTGGAGTGCTTAGGTGTCTCCTTCCACAGCAGCCTCGCCCAGGTAAGAAGTCCCAGCTTCCAGAATAGTTCCAGTATCCAGTCCCAGGGAGTGGTGCTGGCCACACCCAGAAGGTAAAGTAGTTCCAGCCATGGATGGATGCGGATTTCATCCTGCAGGTGAGTGAGCAGCATGGTCTGCAGCAGGTAGGTCCACCCAAGCACCATTCCTTACATCATGAGCCCGGCACGTCCTGTGCCGGGACTGGGTCCCCTTATGAGCCTGGCGCCACTGGCGCCAGGACAAGGTCCATAAGGCCCCTATGGGAGCCGATGGGTGCCTGGAAATGAAGTTGTGACCCAGCTTCCGAGGCAGTTGGGCTAAACCTGACTCCTTGGAGGCTGCGGTCATGACAGCACCCCCCCTCAAGGCCCCTCCCAAGCTTGTCTTTTCCGGAGGTTTTGGCTTGTTGGGAAAAGCCCGATGAAATTTTAGGACCAGACGAGGTGCATGTACATATTCTGAGGGTTCCCAAGATCTCTCCTGGGGTCCATATCCCTTCCAATCAATCAGGTAGTATAGTTTCGATTTGGAAATTTTGGAGTCCAAGATGTCTCGAATTTCAAATTTGGATTCTCCGTCAACTTGGATTGGCTCAGGAGGTTTAGTCAAACGGGTTCCGGGTTGCACAGGTTTCAGGAGAGAAACATGGAACAAAGGATGTATCTTCATTCGAGTAGGTAATTCTAGTTTGACAGCCACTGGGTTAATCACGGCCGTGATCGAGTAGGGTCCTAAATATCTTGGGTTGAAGGTGCGTGGCCCTTTTAAAGATAAATGTTTAGTGGACAGCCAGACTTGATCTCCTTTTTGATATTGAGGAGCCTCTTTTCGATGTTGGTCTGCTCCTTTTTTGTATGATTCTTTAGCTCGTTGAAGATGAGCTGTGGCTTCTTTAAATGCTTGAGTTATCGTCGAATGCAGATGGTCAACAGCAGGTGTTCCGAGAGCTTGAGGTGGGTCCAGATTTGAGGTTCGAGGATGACTTCCATACAGCAGGAAAAAAGGGGTTTCTCCCGTCCCAGAATGGATTGAATTATTATAAGCGTATTCAGCAATCCAAAGGACATCCTTCCAAGTACCCTCGGATTGATGCAACATGCAGCGCAGATATTGTTCTAAATTTTGGTTAGTTCTCTCAGTCTGCCCGTCGGTTTGAGGGTGATGGCTGGTGGAAAGTCGTACATCAATTTGTGCTAAACGACAACAACTCCGCCAAAAATGGGAAATAAATTGGCTCCCTCGGTCAGAGATTAGTACTGAAGGGAAACCGTGCAACCGGACAATGTTTTCAAGAAATTCTCGGGCTAGAATGGAAGCTGTAGGTAAACCCTTCAGTGGGATAAAATGAGCCATTTTTGAAAAAAGGTCCACGATCACTAGAATTGTGTTGTATCCGGAGCAAGGGGGTAAATCCGTGATAAAAATCCATCGAGAGCGTGTGCCAAGGGCCTGGTGGAATGTCTATTGGACGTAGTAATCCTGCTGGTTTTTCCTTCTGACTCTTGTTTTGTGCGCAGATACCACAAGAAGCCACAAACTCTTTAACATCTTTCCTCCAAGATGGCCACCAAAAATGCCTTTTAATTTTCTCTGAGGTTTTGGCAACTCCAGGATGTCCTTCCATTAGAGAATCATGGTAGCAGGTGATGACCTGTTTTTGTAAGTCAGCGCAGGGTAAGAATAGTCTTCCTTGGAAATACAATAGGTTCTGATCTATTGTAAAATCCTTTCCTTTCAATTGCCAATTCGATGAATCTTCGGGAGTTATGAGTTCATTGACCCTTGCTTTAATCTCTTCGAGGGATAGTGTGTTGATTGCTCCTAGTATCTTTTGTTCAGGAATTTTGGGCACCCGCTCCGGATTAGCTGTAAATTCGTCTACCCCTATCCGGGAAAGGGCGTCTGCTTTTCCGTTCCTAACGCCTGGTCGATATGTGATTACAAAATCGAATTCTGCGAAGAATAAAGCCCAGCGTAGTTGCGTCGAAGATTGAGCTTTAGCTGACTTCAGGTACTGGAGGTTACGGTGATCCGTGATTACAGTTACTGTGTGCCGGGCTCCCAAAAGATAATGCCGCCAGGCCTTAAAGGCGGACTTAATTGCCAAGAGTTCTTTGTCAGTAATTGTGTAGCTGATCTCAGGAGCCGAAAATTTGCGAGACCAAAAGGCTACAGGGTGTAACTGGTGCGTTTCGGGGTCTCTTTGTGACAGCACCGACCCCATTACAAGACTGGAAGCGTCTGTCTCGACGATGTAGGGAAGTTCTGGACGGGGATGCCTTAAGACTGGAGCAGAGATAAATTTGGCTTTTAATTCTTGGAAGGCTTGTTCGGCTTCTGGAGTCCACTCAAATTTTTTATTATTTTTCAGAAGAGCCGTGATAGGTTGGACTACCCGAGAGAATTCAGGAATGAACCTTCGGTAAAAATTAGCGAAGCCCAGCATGCTCTGTACACCTTTCACGGAAGTTGGGGAAGGCCATTTGGTGATAGCATCCACTTTTCTTGAGTCCATGTGAACTCCGTTGGGTGATAAGATGAACCCTAAAAATTCCACTTCCTTTGCGTGAAAGGTGCACTTCTCCAGTTTAGCAAACAAGCGGTGTTGGCGAAGTCTCTGTAAAACCGCTGTGACGTGTCTACGATGATCAGTTTCTGAGGCTGAGTATACCAGGATGTCGTCAATATAAACGACTACGCACACATCAATAAGTTCTCTGAGGACATCATTCATGAAAAACTGGAAAGCGGCCGGTGCGTTACATAGTCCGAAGGGCATTACTTGATACTCAAATAATCCATATTTAGTGCGAAAGGCCGTCTTCCATTCGTCGCCCTCATTAATGCGTACCAAATGGTAAGCTCCTCTGAGGTCTAACTTTGTGTATATGCAGGCGCCTTTTACCTGGTCCAATAATTCAGGAATCAAGGGCAACGGGTATCGGTTTTTGACTGTAATCTGGTTCAGGGCGCGATAATCGATACAAGTTCTTAGGTCACCTTCCTTTTTCGGGACGAAGAACAAAGCTGAGGAAGCCGGGGATTTCGAGGGGCGGATGAATCCGTTAGCCAAGTACTGGTCCAAGTATTGCCTGAGATGGAGGTTTTCTGGTTCAGTGAGGGCATATATTCTACTGCACAGAGGGGTGGACCCAGGTATTAGGTCTATCTGGCAGTCGTATGACCGATGCGGAGGCAGGGTGTTGGCTTGATCTTTCTGAAAGACGTCGCTGAACTCTTGGTATTCCAGAGGTAATCGGGGGTCCTCGGAAGTGATGGCTGCTAGCTTGATTTCGGGCTGAGGATAACAGGTTGAAGCGCATTCTGGAAACCGAATTACCTTGGCTTGCCAGTCTATCTGAGGATTGTGCTTTTCCAACCAAGGCATTTCCAGAATCACCTGAAACTGCGGGGCCTTGATTACATCAAACACGATCTTCTCCCGATGTCCATCTTGACATAACAACGTTACCTCCATGGTGGTATGAGAAACTGGTCCGGAAGCTATTTCAGTACCATCCACTGTAGTGATTAAGTCCTTTACCATCTTGGGACGTAGGGGAAGATCCATCCTGGTAGCCAAGTGTTGGTCCACATAATTACCGATTGCTCCGCTATCAATGTATACTTTGATAGCATGCATGCGATCTGGTCTATTGGGATTTATGAGGACCATAGGCATTACCAAATGCGAGGTCAAGGAACTGGTTTTAACGCTCGGCAAGCGGACCTCTACGCTTGTCGGGCGAGGTCGTTTCCCGATTCCAGTTTCTCAGCATTTTTATCAGAAACTCCTACGGTCTTCTTGACCGGTTTCACTGAGCAATCACGAAGGAAATGTCCAGAATTCCCACAGTATAGGCACAGCTGTAATTGCCTTCTTCTTTCCCGTTCTTTCTGAGTTAATGGTCCTTTTACTACTCCTATTTGCATTGGTTCCACAGAGTCATTCCCTTTAGCGGAGCTCTGAGGTTTTGAAAGTACCCGGGTTTCTAATCTGGATCGATCGGTCTTCCTGTTCTGTAGCCGATGATCTAATTGGACTACTAGGTCGATATAATCTGAACAGTCTTGCGGCGGATTAACCACCTGTGCTAAAACGTCTTTAAGTTCCCCACGTAGACCTCTGTAGAAGAGCGTGATTCTCTTATCTTCAGGCCACCTGGTCTCAACCACTAGTCTATTAAAGGACGCTATGTAAGCCAGGACATCCTGATTACCTTGTCTGAGTGACAGGAGTTCATTGTCCAAGTCCTGCCCCTGTGAATGTCTTGCGAACAACTTTTCCATACTGGTCTGAAAGTCTTGAAAGTTATAGAGGAGCGGGTCATCCTGTGTCACGAGAGGAATGGACCAATCTGCAGCACTACCGCTAAGATAGGAAAGTACAAACGCTACCTTGGCTTGGTCCGTTGGGAATGTGGCGGGTCTACACAGAAAGTGCAAGCGGCATTGATTGATGAATACTGCATATCGCTTTGGATCACCGGAAAAATGTTCGGGCGGGGCCAAAGGCTCATTCCCTGGCAGATTAATTTGCACCGTATTACTTGAGGTTGTAGGAGTGCCGCCCCCTCCATAGGGAGGCAGTGGCGTCTGTCCCGCTTGAGCCTGTAGCAACTGTCTGGCCAGATCATCCGTCCGTTCCTTGGCAATGATCAACTCCCTTCGTAAAGCGTTTGTTTCTTGGCGAGATGCGTGTACTTCTGCCCTTAGTTCCCCAAGCAATTGAGCCAGTTGATCTGTGTCCGAGGTTTCCATTGCGCCTGGGTGGGAAAATTGCGGTAGGCTTCGCGTTCTGTAACGCTCACCTGAATCCCTCGGAGGCGCAGGTCTGGGCTGGGGGTTCTCGGAGTCTTCTAGGGTCACGCGCAGGCCTCGAATGCCACCCTGGAAATGCCCTTTCCTCACTGAGATCTTGATCTGAAGGGTGAGGTGTCTGCAATTATGAGAGCAAGGGGTTAATATGGATATATAAGCCTGACTGGGTAAGCTGCCTCCCCTTCCTGGTACTTCCAAGTAGTTTGTAGGCTAAATGTGCTCACCTTATGTAGGTGAAAGCGGAGCTCTCCATCCTGCGTCTGTGCAGGGGCGCCGAAGCCAGTTACTTCACTGGTTAATTGTCCAGCCTCTTGGTTGCAGAGGATGAAGATTTGGAGTTAGGCCGTTGTTAGCAGCACGAACGGCGGTTGCTTGAATATGGAGGTTCGGAGAGCGATGGAATGGCGAAGGTATTGCAGGCAAGTAAGTAGAAAATGTCAATTCGAAGTTAAAAGCACTTCTTAATGTCTCTTTTCCTTTTTCAGGTCGCAGAAGCAGCTGGGTAGAAAAATGGATGTCGAGGAATGCGCCGAGGAGTGAGAAAGATGAGCGCTGCCCAAAACACGTGCGTATAGATGGAGTTTTGTATTTCTTAATGATGTCCTTTTGTTTTGCAGATGCGAGTAGCAGCGTCGGCGGAGGCGAGAAGAATGCAGCGCAGGTAAGGAAAGTTTCACGGAGGTTTACTAACCAATGTCTTTGCTTCCACAGGGTGCCGGAAAAATGGAAAGCTGCAGCCCGTGGCTTGAGATGCACCGATGGACTGGGTAAGTGCTGCGCTGGTTTTTATCTCGTGCTAACCTGGTGTTCTTTTCCCTTTTCAGATGCTGCTGAAGACGAAGATGGTATTTCAGAAGGTAAGATTGCGGATTTCTCCTCCCCAGATGCAGAAGTTGAAGATTCTCTGGAGCTGACACGGTGAGCGTCCTGCTGCTATTGCAGAATAACGCGAAGCACGTTGCTCTGATCGGGCGTGGTTTAAATAGCTTACTGGAGTGCTTATGTGTCTCCTTCCACAGCAGCCTCGCCCAGGTAAGAAGTCCCAGCTTCCAGAATAGTTCCAGCAGTATCCAGTCCCAGGGAGTGGTGCTGGCCACACCCAGAAGGTAAAGTAGTTCCAGCCATGGATGGATGCGGATTTCATCCTGCAGGTGAGTGAGCAGCATGGTCTGCAGCAGGTAGGTCCACCCAAGCACCATTCCTTACATCATGAGCCCGGCACGTCCTGTGCCGGGACTGGGTCCCCTTATGAGCCTGGCGCCACTGGCGACAGGACAAGGTCCATAGGGCCCCTATGGGAGCCGATGGGTGCCTGGAAATGAAGTTGTGACCCAGCTTCCGAGGCAGTTGGGCTAAACCTGACTCCTTGGAGGCTGCGGTCATGACACTCATCCTGCAGGTACTCTACCATTACCTGTATCACTTTCCTCTGCATTTAAACCATATATGGACTATATGTGTCATATACCTCAACTGGAGTTATCGATATGTCTGAAATCCATCTAATTGCGTCTTTCTTACAAATTCGCATTTCCTCTGATATCGGTTTACGAAACGGAAGGAACCGTTTCTGTACATACATATTCTCCACTTCATCATCCTCATTCTGTATCTTTTCTAACTCCTTTCTATACCCAAATAACCTCTCAACATGCTCATTTACCCTCGCCACAGTGTCTCTGGAAAGTGCTAGAGTATTTAGATCCCTTAACCCTTGCGGAACATCCGTATTATTTAATCTTCCCCACATTATACATAACGGAATCCCTAAACCTTCAATAAAAACATTTTTCTCAGGAAAATTATCCGTATCACAAAGTGTGGCAAAAACACTAGCTTGATCATCCATCTCCATACAATGCTTAGCCCATGCAATTAACTCACGTTTCTTCTCCGGCGGTACAGTATTGCGAGTGACAACTTTTGTTCCCGTACCTCAATCGATTACAAGCGGCTCAGGACCACTTGGAAGAGAGGGAGCAGGCAAATTCGATGGAGGTACTATAACTGGTGCGATAAAAAGAGGCAGAGGAGCAGGTGGAGGGACAAAAACCGGAGAGGTTGGAACAACAGGTTGAGTAGGAAGAGCAGGAATAACAGCAGGAAGAGGTACAGCAGTGGGAAGAGGAACATACGGAGGTGGCGCAGAGGCACCAGGCCTTCGTTCATTTAATATTTTGTCAATAAACTCATCAGAAATATGAAGATCTTTAGAAGGATAGATTTTCTGAATTCCAAGTGACAAAGCCCTATCCATATTTTTAGTCGCCTCAGAATGTTTGTTTTGGTCATATAACAATGCTTTTTCAGCGTTCGTTTTATGACAACATGCATGTTTCTCTCTACCTTTAAGTTGTTGCAACGCTTCTTTTTTCCAATTCTGCAAAACATCAAATGCTGCAGGTCTAGCCTTTTTCTTTAACAAGACTGACTCCAAATATTCAATGTGAGGGATCTCAAAACTACCATTGATTGGCCACTGAAGTTCGGAGGCATGTCTGGTTTGTCTATGCCAAATATCATTACATACTATACTTCCAATGCCATACTTACAGTACATAGTACATGCCAGCGACCCCTCCTGTGGTGCGGGACGGCTAAATTCCAACGATTGTCTATCACTGCGGAATAATGTCCTAAAGCAGGTAGACAATTTACCAGGCATATCTAAAATTCTTGCTGTTACCTGGTCAATAATTGTGTCTTCAGATACAATGCGCCAAAATTCAAATTGTCAGGGTTAAATTAAGAATCGGGTCACGACTCACCTGACCAAACCTAAGGAGGACCGATCGGTACTCCTAAGAATCTTACCTCGTGTATGGTGATTTCGGCAAATCTGCCCGCCTCGATAAGTGGACCCTCGTCAAGAAGCCGTCTCAGACCATAAGCTAATCGTCCAGGGATCGGGTTGTGCAGCGCTGCTGAGGTGTCGCGTCTCATCCAGGGGCCCCTTTATGTCACACGGTCCGATCCCGGCCCGATAGTGTTTGTCAACCTTCAACAATCCGGCATCAATCTTGAGGGTCCCTATTCAGGCACCAACTGTGAAAACAGAAAAAGAATATCGAGGCTGAGTACCCCAAAAGGAAATACACCAGACACGGGTTGCAAAGGAACATACAAAGTACTTTATTCTATACTGAATCCAAATACAAAAACAGTGCAGATAGCTATCGGCCCTCAGTACAACACAACGAACTCCAGCGTGCTTCAGTGTGTTCAGTGAGAGACGCTGTACATTAGAATGCATTCGCTTTTTATACATTTTGAGGGCGCGATGCCCAGCCTCACTTCGGGTTAATATTCCTTTTAATATATCACCAATCTAGGGTTCGTGCAAAGTCTTAAATAACCGCATATAACTGGTTTGCTTTTAATACATGTAACAACAAGCGTATGCAATAGCTGTGCATTCTAAAGTTTTCCATGCAGGCCTTCTTAAACATTAATACAATGTAATAAGACAGATGTTCTTGGTTCAGTATGTAAATACATTGTCTCAATATATGCTCGTGGATTAGTTTCATTGCACAAGTAATCCCTTTACACATAGGTCAACGAAGGACGAGGTCTCAGTTCATGACCTCAACAAGTGGCCTGCAGGCAAATTACACATTAGCTATGTACAGAGGTCAAGACGGCCATGTTGTATTCTGCAATGACATCGTCCACCATTTTAGCTCACAGGGTGACTTTTACACAACGAATCCTAAAATGGCGGTTTGACCTAAAATGGCGACCTACATGGATTTAAGGTTAGGACCTTGCAACACAGATTTCTTTCGCAAGCGACTTTCGAGCAGCTTGGCGTAGGCCAATATAAAATATATTTATTACAATAGGAGGCTCGATATACTTTCTATTACGACAGGCTGGGTGGATGAGAACGCACAAGGTGCTGAATACCATGTACAAGTCAAAGGAGTCTTTCCTCCAGGCACCATTGTCCACATGGCCACTGTAGACCCGGTTTCTCCATACTACCCTTTGAAGACCTTGTCCCTGCAATCAAAATATCTCTGTGCCTTTTGACTAGGTTTAGGGCCCATTGCAATTGCTTCATCTACATCCATTCCCACTCCAGTATCAATAGCAGTTTGCACGTGTGACCGTGCGCTCTCTAGGGGGCTGAGGGAATGAGAATGCACAAGGTGCCGAATACTTTGTACAAGTCAAAGGAGTCTTGACTCTAGGCCACCACAGACCAGGTGACTTCATACTACCCTTTGAAGACCTTGTCACTGCAATCTACATTTCTCTTTGTCCTTTGACAGGATTCTGGGCCTATTGCACTTGCTTCATACACATCCATCCCCCCTCTGGTATCAATGGCAGTTTGCACCTGTGAACGTGCGCTCTCAAGGGGGCTGGATGGATGAGAACACAAAAAGATCAGAATACAATGTAGTTTCATAGTTTATTTGTAAAGTGCCTATACACATGTGTTTCAAAGTGCTTCAAGGCAGGGTAGGGAACAAGGGAAAATGCAATAACATTCTTACGAGGCCTTGAGACATTAAGAATGGAAAAAAGTAACTATCGTACTAGGCCTGAAGACATTTCAGATTCTGCAAGAGCATTGACAATAAGTGAGGGAAAGGAGGGAGGGGGAAGGAACAGACAGCGACTAGTGTACTAGGCCTGACAACATTTCTGATAGTGCAAGGGAATTGATGAAAAAGGTAAGGGAGGGGAGGGAGGAGGGTGGAGGAGGGAGAGGAAGTGACTATTGTACTAGGCCTGATATTTCTTATAGTGCAAGGGTGTAGACAGTAGGTGAGGGAAGGGAGGAAGGGGGGGAGGAGGGAGAAGACCAGACAAGCGACTATCCTACTAGGCCTGACGGCATTTCTGATAGTGCAAGGGAATTGACAAAAGGTAAGGGAGGATAGGGAGAGGGGGGGAGGATGGAGAGGAACAGACAGTGGCTATTGTACTAGGCCTGATGACATTTCTGATAGTGCAAGGTGGTAGACAGTAGCTGAGGGAAGGGAGGGAAGGGAGGGAGGAGGGAGAGGAACAGACAAGTGACTATCGTACTAGGCCTGACAACATTTCAGATAGTACAAGGGAATTGACAAAAAGGTAAGGGAGGGGAGGGAGGATGGGGAGGAGGGAGAGGAACAGACAAGCGACTATCGTACTAGGCCTGACAAAATTTCTGATAGTACAAGGGGTTTGACAGTAGGTGAGGGAAGCGAGGGAAGGGGGGGTTCAGAGAGAGGAACAGACAAGTGACTATCGTACTAGGCCTGACAACATTTGTGATAGTGGAAGGGGGTTGACAGTAGTGGAAGGATGGGAGGGAAGGGGGAAACAGACATGCGACTATCATACTAGGCCTGACAACATTTCTGATAGTGCAAGGGAATTTACAAAAAGGTAACGGAGGGGAGGGAGGAGGGGGAGAGGAACAGACAGGCGACTATCATACTAGGCCTCACAACATTTCTGATAGTCAAGGGAATTGACAAGAGGTAAGCAAAGGGAGGGAGGGGGGAGAAGGGAGAGGAACAGACAGCGACTATCGTACTAGGCCTGATGACATTTCTGATAGCATAAGGGAATTGACAAAAAGGTAAAGGAGGGGAGGGAGGATAGGGGAGGAGGCAGAGGAACAGACAAGAGACTATCGTACTAGGGCTGACAGCATTTCTGATAGTACAAGGGGGTTGACAATAGGTGAGGGAAGGGAGAGAGGGGGAGAGGAGGGAGAGGAACAGACAAGACACTATCGTACTAGGGCTGAAAACATTTCTGATAGTACAAGGGGGTTGACCTTAGGCGAGGGAAGGGAGGGAGGGGAACAGACAACATCCTGACTACATTTCTGATAGTGCAAGGGAATTGACAAAAAGGTAAGGGAGGGGAGTGAGGATGGGGGAAGAGGGAGAGGAACAGAAAAGCGACTATCGTACTAGGCCTGATGTCATTTCTGACAGTACAAGGGGGTTGACAGTAGGTGAAGGAAGAGAGGGAAGGGGGTTCAGGGAGAGGAACAGACAAGCAACTATCGTACTAGGACTGATAACATTTCTGATAGTGCAAGGAGTTTGACAGTAGGTGAAGAAAGGTAGGGATGAGGGGGAACAGACAAGCGACTATCATACTAGGCCTGACAACATTTCTGATAGTGCAAGGGTATTGAGAAACAGGTAAGGGAGGGGATGGAGGAGGGGGGAGAGGAACAGACAGCGACTATCGTACTAGGCATGATGACATTTCGGATAGTGCAAGGGAATTGACAAAAAGGTAAAGAAGGGGAGGGAGGATGGGGGAGCAGGGAGAGGAACAGACAAACGACTATTGTACTAGGCCTGACAAAATTTCTGATAGTACAAGGGGGTTGACAGTAGGTGACGGAAGAGAGGGAAGGGGGTTTCAGGGAGAGGAACAGACAAGCGGCTAATGTACTAGGCCCGACAACATTTTTGATAATTCAAGGGAATTGACAAACAAGTAAGGGAGGGCAGGGAGGAGGGAGAGGAACAGACAAGCGACTATTGTATTAGGCCTGACAACATTTCTGATAGTGCAAGGGAATTGACAAAAAGATAAGGGAGCAGAGGTAGGAAGGGGGAGATGAACAGACAGCGACTATTGTACTAGGCCTGATGACATTTCTGACAGTGCAAGGGGGTTGACAGTAGGTGAGGGAAGGAAGCGAACGGGGGAACAGACAAGTGACTATCATAATAGGCCTGACAACATTTCTGAAAGTGCAAGTGTATTGAATACGGTGAGGGTAGGAGGCGGAAGAGAGAAGTTACAGGCAAGGGAGAGGAAGAGAAGACTGAGAAATGGTGAGTGTGGTGAAAAGAAGCAATGCCAGCAAAATACAATGTTATGGAGCAAACAAACAGATGGAGTAAGCACCGCCAAGATGCAGAGGTCAATACTGAACACATTATGTTGCAAAAGTCCAACATGTGCATGCGGAGATTCAAAGTCGTTGATGGGCACTACATGCTTCATGGCCCCGTGATTATGTGATGCTTCAGCATGAGAACAACGAGTTTCAAGATGGGTGAACCAATATGAGTCAAAAATTCAAAAGAGTCTTGCCACTAGGGAACATCGTCCACACAGCCACTAAATGGCCACTACAGACCAAGTATCACCATACTACTTTTTGAAGATCCCGTCCCTGCATTGAACATATCTCTGTGTCCTTTGCACTCACTTGATCAACATTGATCCCCTCCAATATCAATTGCAGTTTACACATCCCTCCCTACCCCAAAGTCATAGCCACCCTCATCACTGCCACCTTCCTTCTCGGTCATCCGACCCATGAAGCGCGTGTCAGTTGAGGATTTCGCTGCCACCTTTTCGCCCACTCCTCCCCCTTCGGCTAACTCCCACCCTGACACAGCCCTCTACACTCTGCTATATCTGATACTCTTGATATCCTTGCCCCTGTCATGAGAATCCGCCTGAAGCCCAAAGCCAAATGTAACTCCTGGTATGACTCGGATCTCGTCACCCTTAAACGCAAGTGCAGGGTGGCAGAGAGGAAATGGCGTGCTTCATGTTCGTCCTCTGACAAACTGGCCTGTCGCCTGCTCCAAAGGCAATACCGGCTCTCCATTCTCACCAAGAGGAGAGCCCTTATCCAATCCCGCATCTCTGCGGCATCTAATAATTCGCCCGAACTCTTTAAAATCTGCAAGGAGCTGGCCAACCCTGCTGCAGTCTCTACCTCTCCTGTCCCCACCCAGGCCCTCTGCACGGCTCTGGCCGCTCACTTCATCTCAAAAACTCAGGACATCCTGTCCTCACTCTCCTCCTATCACCTCCCCCCCTCTATTCCCTGCTCTACCTCTGGCCCTTCTGCAGCCACCCCTCCTCTCCCCTTCTCTGCCTTTGTCCTGTTTTCTGCTGACGAGGTATCGAGACAAGTCCGATCTGTGAAAGTCTCGTCAAAACAGGTCCATCCTTGTTCCTCCAAAACTATCAAGGACCACATCGACTCCTTGGCTCCTGCCCTTGCTGACTTCTGCAATCACTCCTTCACCTCTGGAGTCTACCCATCCCCTCTCAAGCACTCCGTTGTGCACCCCTTTCTTAAGAAACCCTCTTCTGACCCCTCCTGCCCTGCTAACTATCGCCCAATCTCTATCACTCCCTTCCTGGGCAAGCTCCTGGAGAAACTGGCCATATCCTAGCTTATTCTCCATGCTGAATCTGTTGGTATTCTTCATGACCATCAGTCTGGCTTCAGAGCCGCCAGAAGCACAGAAACTGCTCTCCTGAACATCCGTGAGGGCCTGCTCTCGAATCTTGACTCTAACACTCCATGTGTTCTCATTTTGCTTGATCTCTCTTCTGCCTTTGACACCGTCAACCATAGCATCCTGCTCAACCATCTCCCTGATAACCTGGGTATCACTGGTCAGGCTCTGGCGTGGCTGTCCTCTTTCCTCTCCAATCGACCCTCCAAGGTCCAATTGTGGTCTTTCCTCTCTGACATCTTTTTCTCTACCTGTGGTGTCCACCAGGGATCTAACCTTTCTCCTTGGCTGTTTAACCAGTATCTGGCACTCCTTGCCCACCGCATCGCCGCTCTCTGCCCCAACTTTCAGTGCTATGCGGATGACACCCAGCTCATTTTCAGGCTACCCTCGGCCTCCTCTTCTCCTTCCCTCATCTCTGACTGTCTTTCTGCTATCCAGGAATGGTGTGCCGCCAACGACCTCTGCCTTAATGCCAGTAAGACTGAGATTCTACTCATCGGCACACCCACTCCCTCCTTCCCTGCAGCTCTCTGGCCGGCCTCTCTTGGCCCTCTTCCTGCTCCTACCTGCAAGGCAAAAAGCCTTTGGGTCGTCTTCGACTCCACACTCTCTTTCTCTCCTCACATATCCGACGTCTCTAAGAAGTCACACTACCAGCTCCACCTCCTCTGTGGTATCCTTCCTTTCCTCTCCTTCCCCCAGAAGCTCACTGTCTCTAGAGCCCTAGTTCTCTCAAAGCTGGACTACTGTAACAGCCTCTATCTAAATCTGCCTGCCTCTACTCTCCGCCCTTTGCAACTCATCCAGAACAGGACTGCGAGACTTGTCCTTGGCCTCAAGCCCAGGGACCGTATCTCTCCAGCACTGAAATCACTACACTGGCTCCCAGTGACTGCTACGATAAAGTTCAAAACCCTCTGCATTGTCCACAAGGCCTTCTGGGGCCTTGGGCCAAAATACCTTCAACTCTCTCTTCCTAAATATCTTCCTTCTCGAGCTCTTCGATCATCCGCCTCCAACTCCCTCAGGGTCAGTTTCTGGTTTCTCCAAACAACGAGTTGGGGGCAGATCTCTCTCCGCTGCAGGGGCCTCCCTCTGGAACAGCCTTCCTGCCTCCCTGAAACTCGAGGAGAACCATCTCCGGTTCCAGAAGCACCTCAAAACCTTCCTCTTTGCCTCTGCCTTCTCTCCCCCTCTCCCCTGCTAAACTTACTGAAACTGCACTGAATCTGCAACTGGGCCACTCACCGCTCTCGGTCCTTGGCCCAGCCACTCTCCTCTGCACTGCCTCCCTGGCAACCCCCTGCATGGCGGGACTGTGTCTGTATCCCTACAGCCCCCCTTCCCAGCACTTTTCTGCACTTATCTCGCACTTGCCACCAGCTGGCCCTTGTTATTTATCATGTATGCTCTTAATCCTGTTTTGCACTCTCCACACCTCCCTTTTGCACTTTCCCTTCCCCTCTACCCTTGCACGCGCAATCTGAATGACACCTGGCCTAGTAGGATCGTTGTCTGTCTCCCCTTGTTTCCCCCCCGCCTCGTCGCACCTTGAAACACTTGTGTATAGGCGCGTTACAAATGCCATATCATATCATATCACATGTGACCATGAGCTCTCAAGGGGGTTGGGTAGTTGAGAACACACAAAGTGCCCAATACCATGTACAAGTCAAAGGACTCTTGCCTCTAGAGACCATTGCCCACAAGGCCACGACATACCTGCTGTCTCCATGCTACCTTTTGAAGACCTTGTCCTTTTTTAAAAAAATGTATATTCATTTATAGGGCGCTGAAATCTCCTGGGCATCGGGGCACCATGACAAAAACACAAGGTACCACAGCAATAAATGGCAAAAAGTGAAAGGCACAGATTGGGACCTCTACCCTACCATTCAGTGTTCATAAGCAACAAGGAATTTCACATAAAGGAACACAACGAGGGGAGGTCCTGAAGTAGGGATCGCCCCCCAATTATTTGGATGTGAGACTCAGAGGTAGGAGGTGCATACACAGGAAGACAGTAGGATAGATGTGAAGGCTAAGCTATCCCTACCTATGGATCCAACCTGGCTAGAAAGCGCTGGTGTTCCGCTTACCTAACAGAGACAAGAAACGGAGAGAAATCTCGAATCAATTCTAGTATGCACCTATCAAACTATTGATGAGAACAAGTCTTGCATCAGAATTAGGCACACTATGTACATGTTGAGTGTATAGCAGCAGTAAAAAATTGGGCTAAATACAAAGTGAGTGTAGATGAACGTAAACTCCTTGGAGGGTCATTAGTATACACACACGATTTTGAATGTAGGGTGGAAGGTTACCATATAAAGATTTATGTACAAGAGTTGCTGTCTTGAATTGTAATCAGGAAATGACAGGGAGCCAATGAAGGTCCCTTTGACAATGCGAGATATGCAGTGCTTAATTTGTGCCGGTGTTTGCCGGTCCCCAACACCGGCACTCTTTTTTGGGCACCGGGACACTAGTGGCTGGGCCAAAATCATGACGAGGCCCTGGGGGCTGGTTCCTGAAGCCCAGGCGTGGGCTTCAGGAACCGGCCCCCGGGGCCTTGCCAGACGCGGGACACGTACGTTGCAAAGGATCTGTAATTTACAGATCCTTTGCGGCCCTGCCGGCACCTGCCCGCTGCATTCATCAAAAAAAGGTAACAATGAAGTGTTACCTTTCTTTAAAGAATGCGGCAGGCTGCGACACCATGGCGCAAGCAGTCAGTGTTACAAAACACTGGGAGGGAGCGGCAGTGCTGGGCGGGCCTGCTCCCTCCCAGTGATTTGTGTCTGTCTCACAGCAGAAGCTGCATGAGCTCCCCGAGCAACGAGTTCCAAGGAGAAACCATTATCAACGGAAGCATTCTCCAAAGCAGGTCAGTAGGTTCCAAAAAACCTATGACAGCACCTAAAGCAAATGGGCACCATTTGTAAATACAATTTCAGTCACACTTGTATACGTGTGTTCCACAATCTTGGGATGGGAGTCCAAAGACACAATGCACCCGCTCTCATCTCCCCTCTTCTCAAAAGGAAAACAATTCGACCAACAAGCCTCCAATACCCCCCCTCCCCCAAACTCATCCAGTCCCATCTCCTTTCTACTTGTAGGTCTCGGCAGAAAAGATGAGTCGCTTTATAGTTAAGCTGAAAGATGTGCCTGAGGCTTCATTTACGGTTCCCAACCTTTTTACAACATGCGGCGGGGCTGGTAAATGTTGAACTCAATCGGGCTGTCTTTGTAGGAGTCTCCAAGCTAGGAGGTTTGGGGATGGGGAGCAGGGACGCGAGGATAAATCAAGCAAGGGGCCCACGTTTTTTCTTTTTTTTTTACTTGAAAGAATTAGGCTGTTTTGTTCTCGTCGGCTGACGGTGGCTATGTACACACAGTTTAACACCTGTGACGTGACTTGGTACTGGGGGACAGGCTGCTTAGATGTTATTGCTTCCAGGAGCTAGAATTTACTATCAGTGCACCCGGATTGAATGCAGGGACGTCATTTCACCAAAATGCCAGGGGTAGCGGAAGTGACATCACATGACCTTTGCCCTCTGACGACATCACAGGAAGTGATGTCATTTGACCCCCCACCTCAAAGTGACATCACGGGAAGCGATGGAACACAACCTTTCACCCCATGACAAAACAGGAAGGGACATCACATATTGTTCCTAAGTACACTACAAAAATATGGTTGGATATCACTATAATGTTAAATACATTTCCTACAAGAATGGGTCACCATATGTATCATTAATATCAGTGTGTATAGGACCATATTACCAAATTACTGAGAATGCAAGCAGACGTCCAAGGCCAAATGATAATGATCTGTTATTATATAGCACTTACACATAAGCGCTTTACATAGATCAAATGTACATACAATATCAGCCAACCTGTGTTGGTACGCATTTATCGACCTCAGAAGGGTGAAAGGCTGAGTTGAGGTGTTTAAGAACAGGCTAAATCAGAGACTTACCACCTGAAGTGCCAGGAAATAAACCTTTATGAGTCTAGCAATTATTGCTCACAGTGATACACCTGTGGAACCCCATTTTTTTTAAGAGGCCTGCACAAGAAAATCAGCCACTCCAAAAATAAAGAGCCACATGACACTGGCCACAGCCCAGGAGCAAACATTTTTTAAAAAAAAGTAAAAGAAAATAATATTTTTTTTCTAGGGGTAGCAAGGGAGACCACAGGGGTAGCAAGAGAGACCTCAGGGGTCGCAATTGCGACCCCTGGCGACCCCCATATGACGTCCCTGATTGAATGCATGAGTCTGGGTCGGCGCCCTCTGCCCGGGTTGCGCTTGTGTGTGGTCCGTGGATGCGGGGTATCTGTAACAACAGCCCACTGATTACGTTAGGAAGGGGTTATTAACGAACGCCTTAACAACTTGTGGACGGGGACAGGGGGTCATGAGTCTTTTCTCTTCCGAAAACAACTTGGTGAGGGCGAGACCAGGGTAGGGGGCTGTCTGTGGGCCACACATAACACAAAGAGCCATCAGTATGCAGGGGTTGAGGGGCGGGCTTGGGCGAGGGGCGGGGCAGCACAGTTCATCTGAGTGTACCGGTTTTAGCAGGGAATTTAAAACTCACTCGCTATCTGTAGGTACTCAAGCCCTTCGGGTCTTCACACGCGCATTTTCTTGCACTGCCACTAATATTAATAAACAGCTTTACAGTGCTTTGTGAGTTGCTTTAGAATGCTAACCGCTTTAAGCAGACGCATTTTGTCCAGTCGAGATGTTAATAAGTGCAGGGCACGTTCCTGTTGGCACGTGCTAGAGAACTGCCACTTAACGCCAGCGGCTTGAAACACTTTAATTTGCTGTTCAGGCGCTGTAACTTGCACCTTCAACCTCAAGCACACCCTGCCCCCCCCCCCCCCAAAGGTCTTGCCTGCTACACCGTGCATCTAAGGGAATAAGGGAAGCAATCCCACTCCGCGACATCCATAAAAAATGTCCAGGTTAACTCGAGATGAAGGAACACAGGAAGCGGCGCAGTGTGCGGAAGAAAGTGTTTGGGGTGTGTGCAAAGGACTGGACTTCAATGTGTAAGTCCAAGAGAGCCGTCAAGCGCCGGCACCCCTGGGGTTCAAGGGGCGGGAGGTGTGAGGCAACCTGGCTGTCATGTCCCTGGGGTGTCACCTTTCAGGCAGCCCTCTCTGATGTGCCCTGGCCTCCCCTTCGGCTCCTGCCAGCGAGGGTCTGCCATTCTACAAGCCGGGGGCAGGGCAGATAGCTTGAGACCCCGGTGACAGAGAAGGCAGAGCTGCTCCGCCCCCGTGCTCACACCCCACGCGTCACAGCAGCACCATGGTAGCCACAGCATGCACGCTGGTCCTGCTCTGCGCCCTCTGCCTGGCCAGCGCCTTCACCCCATAGGACGTCAGGGACACCCGGCTGCACAAGCTGGGCTGCCCGAGGTGCCCAGGATCCAGAAGAGGGACCTGCAGCGCCTGCTCATCCCAGATCACATCAAGAAGACCAAATACACGGATATGCTGCGGCGGGCATGGTTAGTGGATTGGAGCAGGATGTGTGTTTGCATGTATGAGGTAGTGCTCAGAGTATGGGATGTCCTGTGAGTGCACTGCTTTCCCTATTTTGCCAACCTCTGAAGCCTGAAAGTAGATGCATGCAGGCTTGGCATGTGCCAACTTTGCACCAGACCTAGATGAACTTAACTGGTCTGCTGTTAAATCTCAGTTACTAGTTTAATGGTATCCACTACAGAATAATTACTCATTTTACTATACCCTATATGATAGCTCAGTCGGTTGAGCGCTCACTGCTGCGATGTGTGTGTGATCTGCAGGTTGCAGCTTCGATTCCCAAGCAAGGCCATCTCAGCCTTTCATCCTTCTGAGGTTAATAAACGAGTACCAACACAGGTACTCACACCATTACCCAGCTATTGAGATCTTATGGCCAGGTACCACCATTATGGCAGTACCTGGCAATTGTCTATCCCACTGAACTGACGTGGGCCGCCCACACTGCAGGCGTTGCCCGCTGGCTCTGGGACCGGCATTATGGGGCCAAGATTTTATGGGCACTGGCACTTAATTTTTTTACAAATTAAGCACTGCAGATATGGTCTCTTCTGGATTTCCCTTGACAATGCTAACTGCATTATTTTGTATTACCTGCAATGCCTGTATGTTTTTTTTTGTGGGTGAACATTAGGAGGGCATTCCCGTAGTCCAACCTAGATTGAATAGTTGTGCGAGCAATGGATGCACATTTGGACTCAGGGTGGAAGGGTTGTAAGATCGGAGGTAATGGGAGCAGTTTCTCACAGTCTGATTTACATGCATACCAGAATTTAATAGGGAATCTAAATTGAAGCCTAGAGTTTTAGTTCTCTTAGAGACTTGAATGCAACAGTCTTGTATGGAAAAAGGCAGGTATCTAGGATCAAGTTTGGAACTTGCATGCGCTGACCCGAATGTCAACAACTCAGTTTTATTGTCATTGAGGCACATCCAATTTGAGTTCATCCAAGTCTCAATGTAATCATTGAAGTTTGCAAGCTGGATGAGCATAATTTGTGAAAAACACATTAAGGTCATCCAAGAGGTCACACAATGGCCTGATGTACATTTTAAAAAGTAACAGGAACATACAGGCTCCCTGGGGGATGCCACAGACTATAGGTGCCGATGGTGAAGTGGTATCACCCCAGCAGACTCTAAATGTGTACTGCGAGAGAAAGGACTGCACCCATTTGATGGTATCTCTACTACATAGCCCTATTTCTCCAAGTATGAGGAGCAGGCGGTCATGATCCAAAAGGTCAAATGCCGCCGAAGAATCCAACAATACGAGTAGACTAATATTGCCTTTATCTGAGATGCCTAACATATGTGATTGGAGGTCCAAAAGGGCAGTCTCCATGCTGCAGTGTGGACAAAAGCCAGATTGTCTAACGTAATAGATGTAGCCCTTTTGTCAAGTATTTTTAGCAAACAAATGCTATTTGTGATGGGACATAAATTGCTTGCTTCTTTAGGGTCAAGTCCAGGTTTCTTAACCAGGGGTGTGACATTGAAATGTTTTATAGTGTCAGGAACTTGGTTGCTGGCAAATGAGGAATGAATTTTCAAGTCTGATAAAGAAGGGGGCGGACATTTCCTTAGGTTCTAGGATGAGATTAGGGGAAGTCACATTTTCTGGGCCTTGTGAGTGGCGTAAAGCGTACAGTGTAATTATCATCTCTGAGACAGAAATGGGTGAAAATTTGAATTTAGCAGACTCCTCCATATGAACTGATTTGTGGGGAAATAGAGGGAATATTGTGTTCTTATTTAGTTTGTGTTTAATCTTAGACGTGCCTTGACAAGTTAAGCCTCAAAGGCCAGTTGTATTTGAGGCAATCTTCGTCCGTTGGAGCCACGAGCGTAGATGGAATGGCAGGCTTCTCCAAGGATGTGACAATTTCAAAAAGCTTTTGGTGTTATTATTGGAATCCTCAATTTGCTTGTTAAAGTAGTTTTTCTTAGTATTACAAATTGCCAATTTGTACTTTTTGTCTAAGGCTTTCCAAGAAATTTTAGTTGCTTCAAAAGGGCAGTTTAGCCATTGACGGAGCTTGCCTTTTGCCTGTATTCATTGGGCTCAGTTACCGGTTGTTCCATTCTTAATGTGATTTTGATGCTGGAGGATTCCTGCTGCCTCACACTACTCTACTACAGCTCACAGCTGTCTCTGGGGTAAAATGGAAACAATCTGAGTGCACAACGCTGCAGCAAGATTAAAAAAAAAAAATAAAACGAAAATGCTTTTAAATGTTACATCTTTTGAAAATGCACGTTGAGGGTCCCTCCTGCTTTCGGCATTGTGTGTCCTTTCTTCATTTTTCCTGACTTTTGCGAATCATCATTGGCACCTTCAGTCTTTGCCCCTTTGTTTTTGGGACTTCCAACATGATTCTAAGTGATCCAGAACATTTGCATGATAAAGGTGCGAACTACCAAAAGTTTGCACCTTTCTCATGCAAACACACTTACATACTCACACCCACAAACACAACACACGCATAATACCCCCCCACCCACACCCACACCCCCAACAAACCTTCCAACATGGCCACATCCATTGCCACCCTGCCTGTTTCTGCATGGTCTAGCCAGCTCCCCCTCCCACTGGTTGCATATGGCTTGTTAAGCCAATTGGAGCAACAGGGAGGCGGGAGCCGGCACCATTACCTAAGGCCCACAACGAAGGCCCCTGTCTGCTCCCTGTCCGCTACCAGAACGCTTCTCGAGGTATTTCCTTTTCAGCCCTGAACCTGAACTACTAAGATGCTGGTACGTCTGGACTTCCTCCATCTCACTTCCATAACCTTGGGTACATCCCTCTCTCTGGTCATGCTTACCCTCTTGTATCTCTTTTTTCCTTGTTGACCTGTCCCCCTTGTCTGCTCTTCTGATTGCACTGTTTGTTTGGACCCACCTCTAGCTTCAGAATCTGGTTGACATTCAAATGTGGGTGTGTTCTCATTCATTTAGCCTGTTTCAAACTTGGATGTTTTCTCATTCATTTAGCCTATACTAACTTGGGTATGTTCTCATTCATTTACCTGTTACAAACTTGGATGTGTTCTCATTCATTTAGCCTGTTTCAAACGTGGGTGGGTTCTCATGCGTTTAGCTTGTTTCAAACTTGGGTGCGTTCTCATGCATTTAGCCTATTTCAAACTTGGGTGTGTTCTCATTCATTTATTTAGCCTGTTTCAAACTTGGGTGTGTTCTCATGTATTTAGCCTGTTTCAAAAGTGGGTGTGTCTTCATTCATTTATTTAGCCTGTTTCAAACTTGGATATGGTCTCATTCATGTATCCTGTTTCAGACTTGGGTTTTTTGTTGTGCATTTAGCCTGTTTCAAACTTGGATGTGTTCTGATGCATTTAGCCTGTTTCCAATCTAGGTGTGTTTTCAAGCAAACTGTTGTGCCATTTAGTGCCAGCTCCCCCCCTTTTGTTAAGCTTGTGATATCTTTTTGCCTGTCCCACCTCCTTCTTCTATTTATCCTTCACCACTCCCTCTGTCTCACGGTACTCTCCCTATTTTATGTTCCTCTCCCCTTCCCCAAACCCCTTTCTATACTATCTGCACTTACTGTATCTGAAATGTCATCTGACCTAGTATGCTAGTAGCTCATTTGTTTTTCCTCCCTCTCCCTCCTTGCCCCCCCCCTCCAGCACAATCTGAAATGTTTTCAGGTCTAGTACAATAGTTGCTTGTTTTTGTTCTTCTCCTTCTCCCTGTGCCCCCCACCTCTTGTTCAATTCCGGCACTACCACAATCGTCATCATGCCTAGAAAGGTAGCCACTTGTCTGTCTCATTCTCCTTGAAAGCCCCCTCCCCTAACTATTATTGTCAAAACCTATCAGAAATGTTGCAAGGCTGAGTATGATATTTCTCATTCTTCATGTATCAAAGACCTGTAAGAATGTCACTGTATTCCCCCTTGTTCCCTCCCTGCCTTGAAGCACTTTGAAACACATTGTGTATAAGGTGCTATATAAATAATCAATCAATCAATCAATCAAACTAATAAGGGCAACTTTGTCTAACATAGAGTGTAAAGATAGGTTGAAAAAGTCAACCAGAGTGACTGGAGTGTGAAGATCTGATGTAGCATCCATTATAAGATTAAGACAATCTTGCAAATCATTACCAATAACTTTTTTGAAATTGCGGTCTGAGATCTGTTTTTGTGGGTTCCTCTCTTTAGGAATCCGGTGTTGAAAGAGAGTCTGGAAGACTATTGAGTGGTGTTAAGATCAGATGCAATGCAAAGTACTGTTAATTTGTACAGGAAGGTTCTTAGCCACTACACAGCCAAGACTATTCTCTTTGTCATGAGTTGGTGAATTGTTAACTACATGGTAGTCAATGTTGTTTAGTGCAGTTTCAAGAGCAATAACTTCCTTAACGCTGCTATTGCTACGCCATCGGTTAAGGTCCCCAACAAATAGTGTTGCACAGTTTGGGCCTTGTAGGTTATTAAGGATATGTATTAATTCCTCATAAAAATTTGGCATGTTTTTTTGGGGGACGGTAAATTAAGACAAAATTAATGCAACTTCCAGTAGTAGGAGTCATTTTAACATGAGGAATTTTGCAGTCAGTGCACATACAGGCGCTTGAAATAAACGCATCTGTTGTTTTGCAATAATTGCTACACCACCCTCATGACCGATGGCGCGATTTATGCTAACAGTAGAATAGCCGTCAGGCTTGGCCAGGGCAACTAACGAACCACTTGCTTCTGATGGCCAGGACTCAGTAAGGCATAATATGTCCAGATCGAGCTCTACAATGTAATCATGTATGTTTGTTTCATATTTGGAAAGGAAACAAGTGATTAATAAGGCACATTTCAATGTCATTTTTGAGAGAGGTTTCATAAGTGAACTATTCAAAGTTAAATCCATTGCGTCAAGAGGTGGGAGGCCATTTTTCTCAGGCTGATCTAACATATGTGTGGAGCAGTCAGGGCGAGGGTTAGAAGAATATTTATCACCTTCTTCAATGTTTTGTGGAACGGACGTGAAAGGTGGAAGAACCTCTGTGAAGATAGCTGGTGAGAGGAAGGTACATCAGTAACCTGGTTAGTTAGAGGTGTAATCTTTACTAAATCAGTTAACTCGACTAATGGTGAAGTGTCAGAAGTGACATTGTAAAAAGTTGCATCAGAGGCAGGGAGAGGCTGTTCTAACAAGGCACTGGGAAGAGGGTCCAGACTCACGCAGAGATATTTATCAATAATAGCTAGTTGGCTGGCTTTCTGGGTGGCAAGTAAAAAGGTTAATAATATCAAGGTAGCCCATCCTGAAGAAAAGTATAAGCAGGCAACCAGAAAGAAGCTCCAACCACAATATTTTGAATATCTATCGGCTTAACTCTACCTAGAATGTAAGTGTAAAAGCACTCACCAGAAAGTGCGCATGGTGTGTAGCAGCAGTAGCAAGAACAGCAGCTTGCCATCACGAGCAGGTGGGGACCAGCAAAGACCAACTTGTCCCTGAAGTGCCGGCACTGACACGCCTGATGTTTCAAAATAAAGCTGCAAATTCAGCTGTTCAGTGTAGTCCTTGCAATCAACACATCTCTGTGTCCTTTGGCATGCTTCTGTGTCTTTTGCCCTCACCTCACTCACTTCCACCCCATTCTATTTCGTCAATGCCAGTTGTCACCTGTGGCCATGCACTCGCAAAGAGGCTGGGTGAATGAGAATGTAAAAGATGCTGAATATCATGTATCAGCCAAAGGAGTCTTGCGTCTAGGGAATATTGTCCACATGGCCACTGCAGACCCGGTATCTCATGCATCCCTGGCTCGGTTCGGTTCCAGGTCAATTGCAATCACTTCATCCACATCAATCCCCCTCTGTTTTCGATGGTAGTTCACACCTGTGACCGTGCACTCTCAATGGGGTTGGGTGGATGAGAGCGCACAAAGTGCTGAATACATGTAAAAGTCAAAGGAGTCTTGCCTCTAGGGACCCTTGTCCATATGGTCACCGCAGACCCGGTGTCTACATACTACCATTTGAAGACCTTGTCTTTGTAATCAACATATCTCTATGTCCTTTGGGAAGGTTCGGGCCTATTGCGCTCGCCTCACTCACATCCACCCCATTATCTTTCGTCAATTACAGTTGTCACCTGTGAGCATGCACTCGCAAAGGAGCTGGGTGGATGAGAATTGAAAAGGTACTGAATACCATGTACAAGTCAAAGGAGGTTTGCCTCTAGGGACTATTGTCCACACAGCCACTGCAGACCCAGTGTCTCCATACTACCCTTTGAAGACCCCGTCCCTGCAATCTACATATCTCTGTGTCATTTGACTGGGTTCCGGGCCTATTACACTTGCTTCAATCACATCCATCAGCCTCTGCTATCAATGGCATTTCACATCTGTGACTGCCCTCTCAAGGGGCCTGGCTGGACGAGAATGCACACGGTGCCAAATACTATGTACAAGCCAAACCATTGTCCACATGGCTACCGCCTAACTGGTGGCTCTGTACTACCGTTTGAAGACTCTGTTCTGCAATCAGCATATCTGGGACTTTTGCACTCTCCTCATCCTCATCCATTCCACTCCCTTTCATCAATTGCAGTTGCCACCTGTGACCCTGCACTCACAAGTGGGCTAGGTGGATTAGAACCCACAAGGTGCTGAATACTATGTACAATTCAACAGAATCTTGCCTCTTGTTAGGGAACATTTCCCTAAAGGCAACCTTCCCTCTATATTTGTGGGCCCCAAAACCTTTTGTAGCCCCAAACCTTTTGCTTGTTGGCCACGAGGCAGGGGGCTCACCTCTAGCATCAAACATAAGAAGGTAAGCCCTTTGAGGCATTTTTTGGTGCATTTTTCTTCAAAGTGCAAGTGGCACAGATGCACCCCCTACCATCCTGTATATTTTAAATGTATTTACCAAAAGAAATAAAAAGCCGAAAAGTTTAATAGAAAATAGTGTGCACCATTTTTTCGAGTGCAGGTTGATCCTGCACACAAAGTGGGCAGCTTTCTTTGCCCCTTTCATCAGGGCTGCCTTGTTCCAGTAGGCACTAGAGTGCCTTGGGCCTTGGAACGACTCTCACTGATTGGGCCGGCTAGTCCTCATATGGCCAATCAGGATTAGCTGGCAGGTGAATGACGGCCTGCCTCCCAAGGCCCCACTCCTAAGGCTCCTGTCTGTTTCTGTCAGGGCCTGGCTGGGCTTACAGACCCTACGCTCTAACAACTACAGCCAAAGATGCTCCTACATATTGAATATTCCTTCAACGCACCTCTGGACTGTGTCATCCCCTCTTGCCATCATGTGAGCACTGTTGCTTGATGGCTGCTTTGTCTCTACATGACTCACTCCCTCTGTCTCTCCAGTAATTCACATTGCAGATGTCCCCTGCACTATGGTGAAACTTCACTCTGCTTTCACTCCCTGAGTTACATTTACACTGTCCCAATCTTTGTACTGCTGTGCTGCAACTCATGTGTCATCTTCCATAGATTGTGTCTGGCAGTGTACAAAAATGTATTAAGCTTTGCCTTCATCTTGCACTGAAATTGTCTGTTAGTATAAAAATCGAATTCAGGTATGCCTTCATCCGGCATTGAAATTGTCTGTTAGAGTAAAAATAGTTTGTGTCTGTCAATGTACAAATCAAATTTATCTGTGCCTTCACCCTGCATTGAAATTGTCTGTTAGTGTAAAAAGCGAATTTTGGTGTAACTTCATCCTGCATTGTATGCATCTGGTAGTGTATTAATCGAATTAAGGTGTGCCTTCATCCAGCATTGAAATTGTCTGTTAGTGTATAAATCAAATTTAGGTGTGCCTTTATCCTGCATTGTATTTGTCTGTTAGTTTAAAAAAATTATTTTTATGTTTACCTTCATCTGACATTGTTTTTGTTTTGTACTCCAAACGCCCACTTGGCCAATTCCGCATTAGATTCAGAGCGGTGCATTGCAGCACACACGCTCCCAACCCCCTCACCCCCTCATCTCATTCTGAGATAGCAGTCTCCATCTCCCCAATCTACTCCAACTGCTACACAATCACCTAGCCTCCCTCTCTCACTAAATCTGGATGGAAAAAGCATAAAAAAGACATCCTTGCTGCAAACCCTGGCCTCCCAATCGCAAACACCTATGTCAGTGTATCTTCAAGAGAAATATTCAATGACGTCCTTATCTCTGTCCCATCGCCAGACCTATGGACCTCTCACCTCATTGCCACTCTCCCATCTTAATATTCCACATCCATTAACAGTGGCACCAAGTGTGAAGTCCTCCTTGTAGGTTTATTCTCATCTCTCAGCTGCATCAATGTCTACCTCACGGCCACAGTCCTGGTTCAAGGCCCTCAGGCCAACATCTTTCTCCTTGACCGGATCCTGCTTTCGCTCATCAATTTCCTTCCTTCCCGTGCCTCCCCCCTTCTATCCCCTCTGCTCGACCACTTCATACAGAAGCCCCAAGCCCGACACTCTGCCTCAAAAAACCTTCAAAGGCAGCAATCTTCTCCACCTGGTGACCTCAACTCATGCTCAGCCATCAAACACTTTGCTGACATCTGCCTTTTCCTTGAAGACACTGACCTGGACATACTTGTACTCACAGAAACGTGCTTCAATGCCAGCTTGGTTACTTCCTTTGACTCACTCCTATCAGACTGCTTTAATATCACCTCAAAGCCTCAACCCCACCCTGCTGGTGGTGGGGTTGCCTTAATCTTCCCAAAGTGGATTCCTTCTTCCATCCTACCCACTCAACCCTTTTCATCCTTTAAAGACCAAGTATGCAAACGGGTCATCTCTCCTTCCTCCACCTTGACCATTGCTACCATCTGCCGGCCCCCAGGCACTTTTTCTATGTTCCTCTCTGAGTGGGCAGACATCCGTTCCTCCCTACTCTCTACCACCTCCAACATGCTACTACAGGTGACTTCAACATCCACCTAGACTCCCCTTCCACAGCAACCACCCTCTTCACTGACCTCTGCTCCTCCCTATCCCTCTCCATTCTTCCCTCTGGTGCTACCCATTCTGCTGGACACACGCTAGACGCCATCATCTGCTCCAACCTCATTCTCCCTACTCCCCTGGTCACCCCTCTCTCCTGGTCTGACCACTCAATCCTCACCTACGATCTGGGTCCCTATGGAGCTGTGACAACTCCTCATAAAGCTTTGCCAACCGTGTTCACGTACATCCATCTGCTGAAACAAGGGTCAGCTGCTGCCTATTCTTCCACCTTCATTCCCTCTTGCTCACCCAACACAGACTATCACTGATTCTGCCCTCAGCAACCTCTATCTCTCCATTACCCACAGCCTTGACATCCTTGCCCCAGTCATGAGAATCTGCCTGAAACCTGCTCCAAGCGTAACACCTGGTATGACAGCAAACTTGCAGACCAAAAACATAAGTGCAGGGATGCTGAATGGAAGTGGCACACTTCAGGCTCACCCTCTGACAAACTGGCCTGCTGCCTGATCCAGAGACAATACAGACTCTCCATCCATGCCAAAACAAGAGCCCACATTCAGGCTCGAGAGTCCAATGCATCAAACAATGTGGCTGAACTCTTCATAAACTGCAGGGAAGTTGCCAGCACGTCCACAGTATATTCTGTCCCTAATCCTTCCCAGGCCATGTGTAATGCACTCACCTCTCACTTTATTTTCAAAACCCAGGACACACTGAACAGCCTTGTCACGCTCTTTTCCAGCCCAACTCTTCCCCCTCTGCCCCCTACCACTCACCTTCCTCCTTCTGCTCTTTCGCTCCTGTCTCCCCTGCAGAAGTCACCAGATTTGTCAACTCCATAAATGTCTCTTCCAAACAGGTGGCCCCATGCTCTTTCAGAACCCTCAAGGACAACATCTTCTCTCTTGCCCCTGTTCTTGCTGATCTCTGCAACCCCTCCTATGCTACTGATTCTTTTCCATCCTCCCTCAAGCACTCCCTTGTGCGCCCCCTCCTTAAAAATACCCTGTGCAGACCCTTCCTGCCCAGGCAACAACTGCCCCATTTCCATCACCCCCTTCCTGGGGAAACTGCTTGAGAAGTGGGCTCTCCCCCAACTCAACGCTCATACCGAACTTGCTGGCGGTCTACACAACCACCAGTGCGAATTCCGAGCATCCAGAGGCATGGAAACTGCTCTTCTGAACATGTGTGAAGAACTGTTTGCATCCCTTCTTTCCAACTCCCCTGCTGCCCTCATCCTCCTTGTTCTCTCTTCTGCATTTGACACAGTGAACCATTCCATTCTCATAAAAAGGCTCCATGATACCCTTGGTATCGTGGACCAGGCACTGGACTGGCTTACCTCCTTCCTAACTGACTGTTCCTCCAAAATCATCTTAGGCCCTTTCTCCTCCATTACTTTCTCCTTCTCCTGTGGCGTTTCCCTGGATCTTTAACATATAGCTTTCCCTGGTAGCAAGCCTCATTTCCTCCTTCTCCCCCAACTTCCAGTGCTACGCTGATGACACACAACTCTTCTTCAAACTTCCTACTGGTGCCCTTGCACCTTCCTTCATCCCTGACTGCCTCTCTGCAATCCAGGCCTGGTGCACTGCTAATGACCTCTGCCTCAACGGCAGCAAAACTGAGATTCTCGCTATTGGGTCCCCTGCACACTACTTATTCTCATCAATCTGGTCTTCCTTCATGGACTCTCCGGCCTGCCCCCTCCTCGGAAGCCAGGAATCTTGGAGTCATCTTCAACTCCTCCCTTTCCTTCATCCCTCATATTCAGGAATTTGTCAAGAAGTCCCACTTTCAGCTCTTCCTTCTCAACAGAACTCTACCCTTCCTCACCTTCCCCTAAAGACTCAATGTTACCCGTGCTCTGGTTCTCTCCAGGCTAGACTAATACAAAAGCTTTCTCCTTGATCTTCTTTGGTCCACCCTGCGACCCCTCCAGCTTACTCAGAATAGGGTGGCAAGACTTATCCTTGGCTTCAAGCACAGGGACTGCCTCTCTCCTTCCCTACAAAGCCTGCACTGGCTCCCGGTTTTAGCGCAGATTAAATTCAAATCGCTCTGTATCATCTACAAGTTTTTCTTGGGACGGGGAACATTCTATATTCAACACTTCATGACCAAATACTCCCCTTCTAGACTCCTGCATTCCTCTGGCACCAACTGCCTGAGTGTGAAGTGGTTTGGTAAACAGAGAGCTGGTGGTCGAACACTTTCCTCAGAGGGGTCCCTTCTGTGAAATAGCCTCCCTCTCCCTTTGCGTCTTGATCAGGACCTCCTTAAGTTCTGAGAAAGCCACATGACCTTTCTCTTTACCTCTTCCTTCTCCTCCTCTCTTCCCAGCTAATCATACAGTAGCGTGACGGATGTGCAGGCCCCTTATGTATCCTCAGGGACCTGACCCCCAACATCTCTCATACCAGCCGCTGTCTATTTAATGCACTTGCATAGGCTTACCCTTTACATGGGAGGGTGCACTTATGTTTTTAATTTTTCTTTTCTTAGCACTTCAACCCGAGCCCTTAACCATGAGCACCATAGCATCTTTCCCTTGCTCACTTTCCCTCTGCACTTGTACGTTCAGAACACTCACAAATCATACTAGGTTTGTCTCCCCTCCCTGTTACTCTCATGATTTGTTTGTACTATTAATTAAATTATGTATCTTGTTGTAATTCATTGTCTACCTTCCGCTGTCCACACACTGTTGCCCTGTGGGTGCTTTGAAACTGTTTTTCTAATTGTATAAGTGCCTAACAAGTGAACAACACATAAATAAATAAATAACTTGTTACAGTATCTTGACCTGACATTTGCCAGTGGAGCAAAGCCCTCAGCTGTGCTACTCTGGGTGTTCGCTCATTTTTATGCGGAAAGTGATACATCCTTCAGGCTGTAAGTACTGAGAAACTATGTTTCTCTAAGTCTTTCGACTTTGTTGCCACTTTTGGTAAAAATTGTACATTGCGCAAAGTACATTACAGTACTGCGAAATGGGGTCTTGTGCTTTCTGGACCTAGTCATCCACTGAAGATCTTTTTGTGATTGTACATTGGGCCTGGGAATAGACTGCTGGCAGCAGAAGCATTTTCTTGTATTTTTACAGAGCCATACTGTGCTTATCGTGTTTGGCGCATGACTGTGATTAGTGTCCGTAATGGCCGTGCAACAAGGTCTTTCCTCTATTAATTTGGCTAGCTTGTCCCTTAGATTTCCACATGGTCTTCATGACCTGGGACTCCCTTATTTTTGCATGCAGTTGCCCATGAAAGCCGCTCTTTCGTGGGCTACTGCAGGTCACATGTGTGGGTATCCAGGAAGTGGGCTGTGTAAGGAAGGCATGGTATCAGCAGTAAGAGACACAAGTGACCACAGTTCAAGGGTGATTTTTGAACTTCAAAAAGGGTTTGAAAAACCCCTAACTAATCCTAAATCTACAGATGGGAGCAAGCTATAACCATCACATAATAACAACACAGTCCTAATGGTGTCTTTTCAAAATAAAAGGGCCTATACTTATAAACCTATTGCCATTCCTTACCTCTAAATACAAATATTATGGGAAACAGTGTTATGAAAAAGAAAGAAGTGTTCACAAAATGATATGTCAGGATTCTCAGGCTGTTGGCATCTCTTTCCCATGTTTTCAGCACGGGCCAAGGTTGTTCGCTCAAGCACAGCACAGTCTCTGGCTTCTTTAGCACGAGGAAACAGATCAACCATTACCATTAGGGCCTTCTGTGCTCAAGTCTCTTTGCATATCAAAGTCTCTCCATTCAGAGGGCCCGATGAGACCAAAAAACGATAAGTTCTTTTCCTCTTTCAGGATTTCACAAGTACTCAATTTAGGTGATTCGCTATTTACCCCAGATCCCCCTCAGCCGGGCTCAGATCCCTTTAACACGATGTTCGTCAACTTGGATCCCCCTCATCCAGGCTCAGATCCTCTTAACACAATCTTCATAGGATGTCCTTTTTCGGGTGACTCTTGGTTCACCCCGTATCCCCCTCAGTCGAGCTCATATCCCTTTTAACACAATTAGTCTCCGTCGTCCGGGCTAGGAACCATTACAATTAACATCAACTATCCAAGACTTTCGAATATGCACAGGGTTTGGCTTGACCCATTGCAGGACCATTTCGATTGCACAATTATTTTCCTTTTAACATTTGCCACCTTTCAGTTGGATAACTAACACAGACTTTCGATTGAGAACCCACGTGGTGCCAGACCACGCGTCTATGGTATCATATCTTGGCTTCAAAATTCAGTCACTCATCTGCTGTTTTAATTATATTTGTGTTGCTTGCCACATACAGTTCATATACTGTTCTCTTCAGTTTTCTCTATACAATGTTGCCGCTTGCAACCTTGACTTCAATACAGATGGTCTGGTATCAGTCTCCCCAGGTCACCGGCTGTGCTGTCTTCAATGGTGCTGCTTTGTTGTAGGAGCCAAGGACAGTACCAAGGCGGTGAACGATTCTCCCCGCCTTGACTATTGACACACAAGAGTCCCGGGTACCTCTGACACACAATGCAGGATTCTTCAGCTTTGATTCCGGGTCTTTGGTATAATAGTTCTATTTTTTGTAGAGTTTTATCAATGTTTTAATTATTTATCGCAATGTATTGTGTGATTTGTATTGTTGTAAATTCTGTGTATGACTTTCATGATCAATTTAATTGGATCAAAAATAAAGTAAATTGTAATTGATTCCAGGTTTTACACTGCCTATTCTTGAGGGCTCATGAAAGTTACAGTATTTCGGTGAAAAGGTCAAGGCCACTTCCCTCCTTGCAATCCTCTTCAATCTTGCTGTCTTTTGTCTTGTATTGAATGGCCGTCTTGGAACTGCTGCTTCCTCATGTGCTTTGCCTTACTCAAAGTGTGCTTTTATGCTCCACCTTTTATCCGTGTGGGGAAGTGTGATGGAGGTCATGTGTGTGTAATGATCAGTAACTGCCTGACCCTGCCAGACCAGTTTGGGGCACATCAGGTATATGGCTCAGGTGATAGTATGTTTTCTCTCACTGTGAGCTGTCTGTGAGAAAGTGTTTGTGTTGGCAAAGGGAGGAGGGGGTTGAGTACCTTAGTATCCTACCTGGTAGGATGGGATAAAGGTGTTACAGGGAAGGGGATGCCGCATCTCGCCATCTGGTGTCCCACTTCCACTCTCCGAAGACCCCTCATCCATGTGATCCTCCCGCACTGGTCTACCCCCAGGAACTAAATCCAAAAGCGATGGCCGTGTCTTGGTCAACTGGATGACCGATCCCAGGGGACGAGCGGGTGAGACACCTTCAGGTTTCTCAAAGCTGGGACAGTCTGGTGCCAATCCACACTACTGGTGCCAGGATGTCTGATGTGCATGAGAGCATGAGAGCCACTGTGATCCCTGATTGGACCACTGCTGGCATGCATGAGTCAGTCAGATCTTCTCAATGGACAGCTGGGTGTGAGCTCTTTGAAACCAAATCGAGGGTGGAATATCGTACCTCTGACATCCACCTACAGACTTGCCAAGTTTGTACCAAAATCGAGCTTAGGGCAGTGAGTGCTGAAACCACCTACTGGTGGCCCCTTGTTCATCCAGAACATTTTACACATGGAGGATTCCTTGTGGTCCTCTATTTGGCTTGGGTAACCTCTGCTTCTTAAAGTATTCCAAAATTGAGAATAGCTTGGTTCATTGCAGCAGATCCTCGCCTGACATCTGTTTTCACCCTTTAGAAACCTGTCCCTAACTTTGTCAGTTCCGTAGATAGGTACTGTGTGAGTTTTTCACATGACTGAACGATTTTACACGTACACCAAACATTGAGCACAAGGCTCCATTCGTTATAGGGTTGGACTTATAAAGTTAGGGTTTTTCATTTCTGAAGATTGTCTATGCGTAAAATATTGTCTGCCCTTTTCCCTAACAGGTATTGGTGGAGTTTCTAACTTTATTGCATTGACTACAGTGACAGTATATATTTTACATAGGGCCTCATTACGACCCAGGTGCTAATGGGTTAACAGCGCCATAAAAGGCTGCGGCGCCGTTAACCTATTAGCGCCTAATTACGAGGTCCCTTTACGGGACCCGACCTTAACGGCTGGTTTTACCAGCCGTTAAAGTAGGGTGCCGCAAAGGGACCTTGGTGCTAAGTACGGTGCCGCAATTTGCGGCACCGTACTTAGCGCCTTCCCCATTCCCATTGAGCCCTATGGGGCAAAAATGGGGAAGGGCCCATGGTGAATGGGGAATTACAACCCCGACAAACTTGGAATGCGGCGGTAATTCCGCCATTCACCATGGAGGACCCCGGCATGAACCATGGTGCTAATAGCACCATGGTTTAGCGCCAGGGTCGTAATGAGGCCCATAGAGAGTTGCTTCTGTGGTATTTTACTTTTGCTTTTCATTATTCATTTGTGTTTATTCTTGGGCCCAAAAAATTGTATATTTTCGTATACTTCTGTCTATTGGTAATTCTTGGCATTTCACTGTGTGTACTAAACAAAGGGCCTCATCACAACCCAGGCGGTAAGTTACCGCCTGGACCGTGACTTTACCACCATGGCGTAAACTACATTTACGCCATGGTGGTTGGCGGACTTACCGCCCCATTCCGACCTTGGCGGGGCGGTAAATCCCCAATCCCCATTTACCCTTCCCCATTCCCATTTTTGCCCCATAGGGCATAATGGGAGTGGGGAAGGCGTTAATTACGCCACCGTAAATTACGGTGGCGTAATTAACTCCATGGTCCCTTAGCGCCATGGATTTTAACACCTGCTAAAAGCAGGTGTTAAATCCGCCATGGCGCTAAGGGACCTCGTACTCAGGCGGTAAGGGTCGGCGCTGTTTACGGCGCCGTAAACCCCTTACCGCCTGCGTTGTAATGAGAGCCAAAGACCTCTGATCACCTACACTCCTCCTAAGACTTAAGGGCCTCATTACGACCCAGGTGGAAAACCATGGTGCTAATAGCACCATGGTCCATGCCGGTAACTTACTGGGCCTCATTACGAGGTATGCCAGTAGCCATGCCGCTACTGGCGGCATGGCTGCCGGCAAAACCGCATCCGTGTCCGTGTCCTCAGAATGAGGACTTATCGGACCATTCCGAGTTCGGATGGCCCGGTAATTCCTCACTCGAGGACACAGACACGGTTCATCCCCATTCCCATTTCAGCCCCTATAGGGCTGAATGGGAGAGGGAGTAAACAACAGGCCATTACGAGATGGCCCGTTGTTTGCTCCCTCTTCCCCTCGCGGGACCCGGTATGCACGCCTGGTTTTCCCAGGCGTGCTTAACGTGTCCCGCGAGGGGACCTCGTAATGTGGCAGAACGGGTTGAACGGCGCCACAGCCTTTCATGGCGCCGTTTAACCCGTTCCGTCAGGGTCATAATGAGGCCCACCGACTCTGCTATGGAGAAGGGGGAATTACCACCCCATTACAAGGTTGGCGGGGCACTAATTCCCCCTTCCTCCATTGCCCCTTCCTAATTGGCCCCTCCCCATTCCCATCTTTGCCCCATAGGGCTCAATGGGAATGGGGAAGGAGCTAAGTACGGTACCGCAAATTGCGGTACCGTACTTAGCACCAAGGTCCCTTTGCGGGTCACTACTTTAATGGCTGATGTAGACCAGTCGTTAAGGTCGGGTCCCACAAAGGGACCTCATATCAGGCGCTAATGGGTTAACGCCGCGGCAGCCTTTTACGGTGCCGTTAACCCAATAGCACCAGGGTCGTAATGAGGCCCTTAGCCTTCACTTTTCTACAAGCTACCATGAATTAGTCTGGCTGTCTTCCCAGAAATGTCCCCTGTTTCGCTAACAATGGCAGACTCCTAAACATCTGTCTATCAGGCCAGAGTTTAGAAATCCAATCTAACACCTCTAGGGATCATTGCCCACATGTCCACCACAGACCTGGTATCTTCATCCTACCATTTGAAGACCCCATACCTGCAATCAACATATGTTTGTGTCCTTCGATGAGGTTCCAGGACTTCTGAGCTTGGTCATCCACATCCAGCCCACTCCCTATCGTCAATAGCAGGTGTCACCTGAGACTGTGTGCTCACAAGGGAGCTGGGTGGATGAGAACGAGCAAGGGGCTGAATACCCTGTAAATCAGAGGAGTCTTGCCCATAGGCACTGATGTCCAAATGGCCACCGCAGACCCGGTGTCTCCATAATACCCTTTGAAGACCCCTTCCCTGCAAATCAACATATCACTGTGTCCTTTGACAAGGTTTTGGGTCTTTTGAGCTCGCTTGATCAGCATCCACCCCACACCCGTTCATCAATGGCAGTTGTCACCTGAGACCATGTTCTTACAAGGGGGCTTGGTGGATGAGAACACACAAGGTGCCAAATGCCATGTACAAGTCAAAGGAGTCTTGTCTCTAGGAACCATTGTTCACATGGCCACAACTGACACAGTGTCTTCATACTACCCTTTGAAAACCCTGTCCCTGCAATCAACATATCTATGTGTTCTTTGACAAGGTTCTGGACCTTTTGCACTCACCTCATTCACATCCACCCGACTCCCTTACATCAATGGCAGTTGTCACCTATGATTGTGCACTCGCAAGGGGCCTGGGTGGATGAGAATGCACAAGGTGCCCAATACCATGTACAAGTCAAAGGAGTATTGCCGCTAGGGGCCATTGTCCACTTGGTCACCGCAGACCCGGTGTTTCAATGCTATCCTTTGAAGATCCTGTACCTGCAATTAACAGATATCTGTGTCCTTTGACTAGGTTCCGGGCCCATTGCACTTGCTTCATCCATATCCAACCCTCCTCCGATATAAATGGCAGTTCGCACCTGTGACCGTCCTCTCTCATTTGGTTTGGGTGGATGACAATGCACAAGGTGCCGAATACCATGTAAAAGTCAAAGGAGTCTTGCCACTAGGGACCATTGTCCACATGGCCATCGCATACCTGTTGTTTCCATACTACCCATTGAAGACCCTGCCCCTGCAATCAACATATCTCTGTGTCCTGGATGTAGTGCTCACTCTAAAATTGAAGATCCGGAAACTAACATACAAACTGACAAGAGACCCGACCAACCTCCCCAGCAATGTCAGTAAGAGTTTATGTTTCCTACAAACTGCTGACCGAAACTGTCAGACAGGCTGAGCTTTCTTTTTTTCCCCTCACTCTCTCGTGAATCCTACAGTCCCGCTAATGGTAATCAATTACTCAAACTTACGCCAACAGGGGATAACCTTATCAGTCTCTCTTACCTTCACCTGAGCTCTGCAGGAAATTACTAGGACTTACCACTTGAAGCACTTTACAATGTCAACACCAAGGTAAACCATAGCTGTCAGGTCTGACCATCAGGTAAAACAACCAGCCTTACCGGTTGTCTGCTTCATGGGTCGGCCTGCTCTTCTTTATTCTCTGCTTACAGGTAGACCCAGCTGTCAGCGTGTGTCTGCTCTTATTTCTTCACTGCTCATATTTTCTTTCCCATCAGTGCAGTCTTCTCAAAATCATCTGCTGGTGCCCGCACCTCTGTACCGGGGATGGCGCTACACATCAGAAATGGTACAGGGCAGACCTAAGGAAGGCATCAGCTGCAGCAGGCACCATGACTCCAAGATGGCATCCTCCCTCTTCTGTCACTTTCTCCTCTTCTTCCCTTTACTCAGGAAAAACGAGGCTCTTCGTCCTGAAATGCCATACCATTCTTTGTTCCGCAAGGGGGGGGTAGCTGTCAAAATGTTTATAGCACCACAGATACAAACAGTGTCCCCCTTACGCCGTCTGTACCGTTGTCCTTCATTTCAAAGTTCAACCCTGACCAAGGGAATCTGACACACACTCAAAATGGTAGAAATATGTATTTGTAGAAAAAGGGGAAATAAGTGTTACCACTCCTCTGTCAAACAGGTAAACATACACTCGACATCATACACGGGTGCCTTAATACCATGAGCAAATATTCCCCACATTTACAAATCCAAATAATTTACAAATGTCCTGTGAACTATTTTCTTCTCTACGGGTGGCACACATTTTCAGTACATTGTTTTTCAACAAAATGCTATTAAGGTTTTAATTTGTAAAGCTTATGTGCATAGGGGGATCAACATTAACCTGACATTTCCCAACAGGTTTCACCAGACTGCCTTATTCCCAGGTTAGTATGTACCAATAGTTTCTCCCTCAGTGTGCTAAGTACTAAATCAGGCATGGTGGTTAGTCTAAAGGCCCTTGAATTTATCTTTCTAATCACTTTCTGTGATTTCCTACCTTTCCCTACTTGGTGGGTTTTTTATAGGAATAAGGATTTGTGGATTATGCCTGGCTTCAGTCAAGATTATCGTTCATGCTCACTCTCTCCTCTTCCTACTCTGCTCCTCTCCTCCTCCTTGCTCTTTCAACTCCGGCCACCCTGCTCCTGTCCCCTGCATCTTTCTCACACCTTCAGGTTCCCACCTCCACACTTAGATGTTACTACTTACTCTGCACTAGTCCTATTCTTTTTCTTCTACTCCCATGCCTCTACTCTACTTCTCTCTCCTCCACAACTGCCTCCTCCACTCCACTACTCCCTCCTTAACACTACTACCCCCTTCTCCCCAACTCCCTCCTTAACTCCATTATTTGCTCCTCCACTCCAATACCCTCCCTCCACTCCATTACTCTCTCCACCGCTCCACTACTCCCTCTTCCTCTCCAGTGCTGGCTCCTCTCTTAAAAAACTTCTAAACACCCAACTTTCACTAGACAATACCTCACCTTATCTGAAAATCACCCCTACCAGTGTCCGGTCCTTCATTAATTTTGCTGGGTTGTTGTTCCACCGCCTTCACCTCCTCTGACCTTATCCAAACACATCTTTTTTTTTTCTTGCTGGCCTCTCTTATCATCTTACCCCTCCCAGTATTGGGCTTCTTACCCTCACAAATCTGGCCCGGTTTTCGCCTCCAAGTGCATGGGAAAAACAAAAACATGTCAAGTAAGGACTAGGGCCTGCCCACTTCCTTCACTCAGACCCACTGCAGAATTGCAGTGGTGAACACAGAGGGCACATGTTTGAGTTTGTGTTATGATGCATTGTTCCTGTGGACCCAGAGGTTAGCCTTGATGCTACGTGGGTTTGAATACCTTGAATAGTCCCAAATTTTCTAGGGTGGGTACCTGTGGCTGCAAAGGCTCACTGCCACTCTTCGGCATTGTTTTGTGACTTTGCTGCCTGCTGCATGTAGTCCTTGTAGCAGTGCCTTTTCTCTGCCTGTTCACTGCTGGCAATGTAATTTGGGAGATGGAGGGGCTGCTACCTGATCATCGGGTTGCAGGCTCCCTGCTTTTGGGAGATTGTACCTCACACTGGGTCTCATGGGTGGCTGCTCTGATAATTTTGCATTGCACTCCCTCTTTTTGGAAAAGGAGAAAATAAAGACTGGTGAGCATTCTTAACTCTGTCTTCGTGTTATGCTATGTTGGACTATAGAGGGATTGATGTTGCCTTTTCCCATGAACCCTCAGCAAAATGACAGACCAGCCTTTTAAAACTTCAGTCAGGATAACGAAGCATACCACCTGAAAGGATTATACACAGCACAATTAAATACCTCAATTAAACAGGAATGCACAGGGAAAACAATTATGAGACCTAGATACAGACCCTTGATAATACCCAGTTCAGGGGGAAGGGAACAAGGGCCTGTAAAAGCCAACCCAGGTAAGCCATCAGTGTAGTTGTTTTGAGATAGCCCAAGAGAGCACTGAGGACATGTTGTAGAGCATTTTAAAGAGTGCAGAGGCCAGGCTGGAAAGAGGGGTGGGAAGAAGTCAGAGGTTTAAGAGTGAAGTATAAAGAAGTGGGGGAACATCATATATGGGATGGAGGAGGTTTGGAAGACACATTAGGAGGAGAGGTGTAACAACAAGGTGGAGATGGGAATGGGTAGAGGTGGAGCAACATGAGTGGCAGAGGAGTAGGAAGGAAGGTTGAATGACATGTAAATCTGGGAAGAGAGTCAGGAGAAGAGAAGGTGATGAACCCTGTGTTAACGATGGCTAAGCCCGGGTCTTGCCACAGAACAAGCATGTGATGAAGCATCAATGTGGGGTAGGAGGACCACCGGAGGAAGGTGTAGAGACACTATAGAAGTTTCCATTAGAACCAGCATGTTGCAAAATGTCAGTAATTGATTTATTTACCAGTACTGCCATGAACATTAGACATGGAGGAGGTTAATTCCTTGGAGAATCAGCCTGTGTGAGTTCTCTGGTAGTGCCTGCCACCTGAAGGCTCTGCTTTTTCACTGTTCTCCTGTTTCACGCACATTTGACAAGAGAGCCACCTAGGAGCATCAGAGAAGAACAATAGACTGTAGCCTAATGGATAGTGAGTGATCCCCAAAGTAAAGTGAGCTTCCTAATCTACTGAATTAGAGACTTTTTGACTTTTTAATTTCTGAGCAGACATCTTGAATTGCCTTTGATTTGGTAATTCTCCCCTTTTTTTTAATTAGGTCAAGATACTTGCAAAATCCCTTATACATCTTGTTAATCATATATTTCCATGTTATGCTTGTTTGTTGATAACACTTAGCTTTGAAACTGTGGGCCTCATTACGTGCATGGCAGTAGCCATGCCTGTATGGCAGGGACGGCTACTGCCATGCTCGCCTCCGGAACCGCTTCCCGTGATTGGGCAATAACTGGCCCATTACGAGATGAGTAGGCTGGTAATTGCCCATTCGCGGGTGGCGGTAATGCTGGGCTCCCGATCCTCATTCTGCCCCATAGGGCAGAATGGGTGTGAGGAGCATGGTTGCACCGGCACCGTTGATAACAGTGCCGGTGCAATCACGAGTTCCGCTCGCAGTTGCCGCACAGCCCGCCAGGGCTGTTAGGGACCTGAGAGAACAACTCGTAATGTGGTGGCCGGTATGAACGGTCCTGGTGCCTCACCGGCACCATTCATACCGTGGCCGCCACAGTTATAATGAAGCCCTGTGTCTTTGCTAGTTGGAGTTCATTTGGAGGATCAGTGTGACTATTGTAAAGCAGATATAGAAGCTAGCAGTTTCAAATGAAAAATGAATATTGGTTCTGGGCCCTGCCACAGGACCGGGAACCAATAAGATCCAATTCTGATGTCAAGCAAAGTCCATGCACCACTCTCTGCACCTGTCAGTGGTGCATTAGTGGTGTCTATGGGATTATGAGTCAATTAATCACCTCTCTTCCCTTTTATGTTCTTTCATTCCTCGTTCTGCCAGCAGCTTCATTGCCAAGCTTCTTTTCTCTCCACCTCGCCTTTGCACCATGCCCCAAAATCAATCTCGAGCATCTGCTTTCTTCTAAACTTATGGTGCTGCTTAACAACCCTTGCATTTTCCTACCTCTGTTTATGGTCTATCCCCTATTACCATCTGCTTTCCTGCATACAGTACAATATGTCTCAACCTATACCCTCATATTCATCCAACCATTTCTGTTTCCCACTACCAATTTCGCAATCCTGACAATATCTCTTATCCATTGATAACAAATTCCCCTCTCCAAAGCAGCACTGTGGAACATACAGCCTTCAAGCAACAAAGCTCATACTGTGTTAGATACTTGTCTTCACCTTCATCGCCATGTCCTCTGCTTAACTGAAACCTGGATTACTTCTTTCATCTGCTTCATCTTTTTTCTCTAATACCCCTCATTCTTAGGGGCACAGGACTGGTATGGGCATACTTTCCCCCCCCATTGTTACTCCTACTCATGAACCTCTTTGAAGATCATTTCGATTCATTTTCTTCTCCTTGCCCATTTACTTTCTTAATTTGTTATCATCCTCCAGGAACCCTTCATCCTTTTGTGGTGACCTCTATTTTTTCTTCCTCTTCTCGATTCACCCTGATTCTTCAGGGTGAATGTATTCTTCATCTGGCCACTTCCCATTCTAATACACCCATTCTTTCTATTCTTGACTCCTATAATCTTTTTTTTCCATTCCTATCCCTGTCTCACATCTCTGACTCTTCACCCGATTTGTTTTTCCCATTCTCGTACTCTGTTTCCATTTCCTTGAACTGACCATCTCCTTCTCTCCTTGTCCCTGTCATGCTCCTCACTTTCAGTTGCCCCACTTTCATCGTTGACTTTCTTTTGGCACAGTCTCCAAGATTTTGACCCTCTTCTTTCTTCCCTGCTCTTATTTCTTTCCTTCCCTCACTTGCCACTTTTTCCTCCCTTTCTGCTGAATCTGCATCCAGTGTTCTGTCTATGGCACTTCTTGATACTCTGAATTCCCTTTATCCTTCCTCCCCTTTTTTCCCGCCCCACAAAACCCATCAACCCTGGATGAACCCATCCATCTTACTCCTTAGATGGCTTGTATAAACACTGTTGGCACACGTCCCACTTACTGACCAACCTGGCCTCACTTTTTTCTCTTCACTCCACCTTTAATTCTCTTTTGCTGTCTGCAAAAAAGGAATATTTCAATAAACTCTTAAAGTCTCTTTCTTCTTAACCCCATTACTTATTAATCACACTCAATCATATTGCGTCTCCCCAGACCCTTAAATCGGGCACTGTTTCAACTCTTACTGCCCCTGACTTTGCAAATCTCTTCTCCCCACCAGCTTCAATCCTACCCTAATGGCTATCCTCTCTCTGATTCTGATGTCGCTGCTATTCTCTCCTAGGCTAATACTCCTTCTGCACTAGCTGACCCTCTCCTTCTTCCCTTGTCCCTTTAGTCTGTCTCCCACTCACTCCTTTCCTTTTCTCAAAGCTCTATTTAACTCTTCTATCTTTCATGCTGTTTTTCCTTCTCTTTTCAAACACACCTTGATTCCTCCCATTCAAAAGAAACCTTCCTTGGACCTCTACTCTCCAGCACATTATTGCCATATCTCTCTACGGTCTTTTCTCTCAAAACTCCTCGAGCACATAGTCTACTCCCAAATCTCCCCCTATGCTCTCTCCATTTCTCCCTCCCTCCTCATCAGTCTGGCTTTCAACCTTCCCATTCTACTGAAACTGCTCTTATTTCTGTCACTAATTCCCTCCTTACCGCTTGATATTATAAGTATTCCTCTCTTCTTGTTCTTCTTGATCATTCAGCAGCTTTCAACATGGCAGATCACTCTATCTTGCTTTCTTCTCTTCACAATCGTAGCACAGTCCTGGATTGGTTTGCCTGTTAACTGCCATCCCATACTTTCTATGTCTCTTGACTTAAACAATCCTCCCCCATCCATCCTCTCGCTTTTGGCAAGCCTCAGGTTTCAATCTTAGGCCCTTTACTTTTCTCTTTATAAACTAGCCCCCTGTGCAACTATAATGAGTTCTTTTGGTGTCTACCATCAGTTATACGTGAATGACACCCAGATCTTTCTTTCCTTTTCTTCTTTCTCTTCTGAGATCCATTCAAATCTTTCAGTCTGCTTACTTACCATCTAATTGTGGAAGGCATCCCACTGTCATCTTCTAAACCCCTCAAAAACAGAGGTTATCTCCTTTCCTGCCTCCATTATCCCTCCTCTTCCTCCTCCCTCTATTATCTTTCCTCCTTCTTCTTCTGTTACTCACCTACCTACTTCCAATAATGTGGGCATTATATTTGACTGCTCCCTTTACTTTGGCTCTGAAATATCATCTACTTCTCGCTCATGCCGCAATCAGCTGCAACATTCACACGTCTCACTCATTTCTTACTACTCATGCTATTAAACTACTGCTCTACTTGTTGATCTGTTTTCACCTATTGTATTGCTCCTCTATCCTCTTTGGCCTGCTGCCCCCTGTTCAATATACAACTCATACATTTGTTTTCTTTTTTCAATATCTCTGTGTGAGTCAATTTGTCCTGCTGTGCTTTCTTTACTCTGGGTTTCGTTTGAATCCTACTTACTGGTCTATTGACTTTATATAGTTTTTAAATACCCTAATCATCTTGTCCCCACATATCTCTGCTCTCTTGTTTCTTTCGACACTCCTAGTCGCACTCTCTGGTCTCAATCTCAATTTTTCCTGTCTTGCTCTCACCCTCCATACACGCCATCTCGATTCCAATCTTTCGCTTTGCTCACTCCAAAATATAGGAATACTCTCCCTCTCTTGATTCCTTCTAGTCCTACTCTATCACTATTAAAAATCCAGCTTTCAGACTATCTTCTTTTTTCATACTCTGCTTTCCAACCACCTTTATTGTACCATCCATTATTGTCTGTTCAGCACTTTGGTGGATGGCGCTATTCAAACCAAACCAAATCAAATCAAAACCAAATATGAAAGGGCTAAGAGAGGTAGGCACACATTTGAGGTGCTATGATTTGATTCAGGTGCAGAAGTGCCCATAATGATAAAGGATGGATTGGCTCTCTACAGAATGGGCACTGGTTTGCCAGGGGATGGTGAGAAGAAGGAGGCAAGAGATGATAGGGCAGAGGGCAGCTGAGAAGCTGATAAGATGTGACAGAAAAGTGGTCTGTGGGTGTCTTGTATCTTGTTTGTCTTGGATGAGAATTAGAAGAAGAAATAGGTTGCAGACAGAGAGTAGGGGTTAGTCAGGCCTGAATTTCCAGAAGGTTAATGCTAAATTTGAAGACGTGGATTATGAGTAGATGATAAGGTTGTTCAAGTAGCAGTAATTAACTTTATTCAATATGGTAGACAAAGCAGTGGGGTCACATTGTAGGAGGTCAGAATTGAATGTGACTTGTCATTGTACCCACATCTTAGATGGAGCAATATGTTGTCCATGAAGCTTAAATCCCCTAACATGTTGCCTGAACCACTGATAATGAACAGAGCAGTTTAATTAACCACAAACACTGAATATTTGGGTGTTTTGCATTAATGCAGAATATGTTTGCCCATATTTAATTTCAAGCATTAGAGACATCCAAGAGATCTGCCTTCTTTAAATGTGGATGTCAACATAGGGAACTGCTGACCCTCTAGCTTGTTAAATCTTCATTTACTTTTGGCCACAGGAAACAATTTTCACTGCAGCATTCAGGTTTTCTTCTCTTCTGGTGCTCTTTTGGAACATGGGTGGGAAAATGATTCGGATGCCTGGACAGAAATATTTATGCACATGTTCCAAGTGAATCTGCTATTACCTGGAGGAGAAAATTCCTAATGCACTATACTGTATCAGGGAATAATGAGTTGAGCGAGGCAGGAGGCTTGGAGATAAAGAGAACGGTGGAGGGGGTGATCTTTGAGGGTAGAAGAGTCTTCTTTACTGATCATGATTTTATCCCTCAACAATGACTCTCATGCCATGAAGAATGGAAGATTGCAGCAGGGTAAGTATGAATGGCAATGGGCTTGCAATTATCTGTGGATGCTAGCTACATCACAGTGATGGTCATGACTACAAGCTGCACTTAAGAGATTCTTAATAGTCACCAAATGAGGGAGTCATTTTGCATAGAGATTGAGCATTCCAGAGCTAGGGAGGCAGATGAGGAATTGGAGTGGGAGGTTTTGATTGGGAGGAAAGAAGGTTAGATTAGATTGCACCAAGGGGGAAACCCAGGGCGAACTTTGTGGATGGTGTATAGGAGAGGAATGGTGGGCAAAGGAATTGTAGTAGAGCAGGCATCATACACGGACAAGCATGGTGAGAATCAAAATGGGCTTATGTTGGAACTGCAGTACTATGATTTGTAGCAGTAAATAGTGCAATCTTCCTGGAGTGCCCAAGGAGTGCAATCAACAAGTGAGAAGTTAAGGAGGTTAAACCATTACGCGTGTACTATGGCCTGGATGTCTTGCAGTGGGATGAAGGGTTTGATTTTGCAAGAAGGTGGAGATTTGGACCCAGACCATTTGGGCTTTGTTTGCTATGTGTTTCTGAATGGAAGACTTCTGCCAATGGCAACACCTAACATTTTTACTAAATCCAAAAGTTACAGATCAAATCCTTCTAGGTGCAATTGTTGGACAGACTGTTGTTTAGTGGGGGGGGGGGCATATTGTGATGAATTCAGTCTTGGATGGGTTAAGTTTGGGGTAGGCAGTCAGCATCCTGGACTGGAGGATGGGCGGGTAGTAGGTGTTCTGTGGGATTTTCACACTCATGAACAACTGAGGACTGTCCTCTTATTGATGGATGGCTATATCAGGATCTTTGAGGGGTGTGCTAGGAGGCTCCATGTAAAGGTTAAAAAGGAAAAGGGAGAGGTTGGAGCCTTGTGGACTCTGCAGGAGAAGGGGAGTTGGTTCAAATGCAATGTGCTCATCTGGATGGCCTGGTCTCTGCCTGAGAGGTAGGAGGGAAACCAATTCAGTGCAGTGCTAGATAATCCTATCCTCTCGAAGAGAAGGGAGTGTGAGGTAGTCAGTGGTGATGAATGCAGCTCAGAGGCCAAGGGGTATGAGGAGGCATGAGTCTTCCTTATCCATGATTTGGAGGGCATCATCGACCACCTGTATGCTGGCGTTCTCGATACTACTCTTTGGGCAGAACCCTGTTAGTCTATTAGGAGGTGTAATTTTTCAATGCTAGTGGTTGTGTAGTGATTACCTTTTCCACAGATTTTGCCAATAAATGGGAGGTTCGTAATTGGCTAGTAGTGGGCCAGGTCTGCTGGAGCTATGGTCATTTATTTCAAAATAGGTTCTGTGAGTCCAGGCCTTGAGGGCACCTGAGGCATTAATCATGCTTAAGACTGTGGTAAGGGCTTGGCCTATCAATTGTTTATTGAAGGATGCATGGATGATATCGTCAGAGGAGGAAGTAGGTTTGAGGAAGGTGATTGTTCTTAGGAGGTCTGGGGAAGGAGAGGAGATAATTCAGTCCACATAGCAGTGAGCATGCTGGAGTTGAGAGGGTGCTAATGCTGTGGAAGGTTTATCTGATGATCTGTTCATAAATTGTCATTTTTTTTCAATAAAAAGGTTGTTGATTCAATTGCATTTTTCCTGAGTAGTCGACACAAAGGGTTGGGTGAAGGTTTGAAACAATGCTTTACTACTTCAAATAGGGTTTTGCTCCAGTAAGAGGCTCACACAATGGTGATGGATTAGTTGGTATAGGACGATTTTAACGTAAAAAATGGTTGCAATGACCAAAAGTTCTAAAAATGCTACCACCAAAGGTTCGAACACTAAAAGCTTCAACCTTTGGTGGTAGCATTGAAAAAGAAAATGGGGGATGCAGGGGTTTCCTCCGCATTGCCCTGCACACTACACTTCACGGTATAGTGAGTGGGGGTTGCAGGGGACACCTCCACAGTCTTCTGTTTAAAAAAAATAAAATAAAAAAAGAAACAGTGGCTGCGGGGGTGTCCCCCGCATCGCCTCAATCACTATACTTTATGGTATAGTGAGCGGGGGCTGCGGGGGACACCCCTGCAGCCTTCTGTTAAAAAAGAAGAAAAGAATAGTACCCTGCAGCCCAGTTCCCGATCAAAGAAGTGAAAGGGAACTGGCGCTGCAGGAACCCAGCGTGAAGATGAAGGTAAGTGGGGTTTGTTTATGTTTGGGGTATGGGTGGGGGTGTGCTGAGGTTATGGGTGGGGGGGTGTTATGAGTGTGTTGTGAGTGTGGGTGTGGGTATGTATGTGTGTTCGCATGAGAAAGGTGCAAACGTTTGGTAGTTCACACCTTTCTCATGCAAACGTTTTGCCCATGGTAGTTTCAGCCGCCGGCAAATCACTTGGATTCGATTAGTTAGCATACTTGTCCTTAGTCATCAGAATCCTATAATTGGAGCAGAGATTTGAGGTTGGTGAGATATCCCGAGCAACAGTTTTTAAAGCATTGTTTCTTTGGGGTTCTGATTAGGCATTTGTTGGAGGTGAGCTCTCAGGTGCACCAAGAGGCAGATGGTTTGTTCTTAGCATGAAAGGTTTCAGATGGGCATGAGTGTCCAGCATTTTCATAGTAGAGTACTTGAATAATTCTAGGCAGACCAAGGCATTCCCTGTGGTCGGGAAATCTGCAAAGTTTGCATCTAGCTCACTGACCAAGAAGGTTTTGAATGAGCGACTCTGAGTGAGGGGGCATTTATCCTGACATTTGCTAGCTGTGATTGGGTGGGTGATCGACAGTGGGATGGCGGCATGGTCAGACTAGTCAGCTGGATTGGGATCTGCACGGGTGCTGAGAAGAGCTTGTGTTGGAACTGCAGTACTATGATTTGTAGCTGTAAATAATACTTCTGCAAATCGTAGGAGTGATGTAAAGACTAGGTCCAGGGTTTTGCATTTGTTGTGCATGAAAGGGAGCACTAATCCACTCAGTGTGAAAAGCATGCTTTGAGTGTGGCTGTCGGCTTGAGATTTGGGGACGTTAAAATATCAGAGAAATACAACAATAGTGGGTGCCGATTTGACAGAGAAGAGTACATTGGATATGTGACATTGAAAGAGTCACTTCTACAAGGTGGTCTGTAGAAAAGGTCTAAGCTGATCAATTCCTTGTGAGATAAAGGGAATTTGCATGCAAATGATTCAAATTAGCTTGTTCTGGAAGAGGGGATAATGGAACATGGCCAGTTGCTCCTTTGGATGATTGCCACTCAGCCTCCTGCCCTTCCTGCCTGGTCGGCTTCTTGGATGCAGTAACCTGGGGGCAGGAGGAGGTGAAAAACATTGGAGTGATGGGGTAAACCATGTTTCGGTGAAGAAGAGGGCATCAAGGTTGTTGTACGAAATGATGTCCAAGATCTCAATGGCACTAGTAATTGCTGATCTAGCATCGATCAATTATAACAAGGAGTGTTGTACCGATTGGATTTAAGTTCAAACTATTATTTATATTTGGCCAGAGTCACACTTAATGTGCAGTTTTTATTTGAACCTCCACAAATAATTAATTCAATGATTACAGAATTAATATCTCAATGAGTAAAGAAATTACATTTATTTGAAGAAAGCATAAGAGAAGATGCATGTAACAGACAGACAACAATTGCAAACAAACAGGTCAAGTAAGGAAATTAATTAGTGGGCAAAGTGAAACATATTTGACATAGAGTATCACACAGTGGATCGGAACAAAAAATAATATAGAAATATTCACAAAACAAATTGATAGAATATTTATTCCAAGAACATGAATTATATTTGGTTGCCAGTGATTGGCTATCCAGTTGTTCAACATTGAGTTATACTCCTTAAAATGGTAGGATATATATGGGACAGCATGGAATATGTTTCAGCACTTTATCAGTTTACTCCGTTCCTCAGGGCTATAATTAAGTAAGGTGGACCCTGTATATGTTAAATCAAAAAGGATCTATATACATTGCTTGAATGAGGGAAATGAATATGCACAGTTATGATGATAGCCAAAGTAGAAAACAATGAAAACTAAATGGTAGGCTCACCAAGAGTTCCAACACGATTACTGAGAATACTGGTGAGAACCTTCCATTAGTGTTGGCATAAAGTCTGATAAAGTATAAAGCATGAACAGATATTAGTATCTACGTAGGGAATGCATTCTAGTCTACTGAAAAGGATATAGTCAGGTTGTATACATACCTTTCAACAAGGTAAGTGCCGATTGAGCAATTGACTTATATGGGGATGCAGATAAATATAAAGGACATTGATCGTCATGAGGTGGCTTTTGTGTGTGGTCCATGGGTGTTGGATGAGGACAAGGGGGACATTGATGATGTTAATTACAGTATCTTGTATCGGCTCCTCGGTGCTCTTGGCCATCATTCCTGTGCCAAGACTGACTGTCTAATGAGAGACTAAAACATTCAGTGAGAAAATAATTGCACAGCGCTTCAAGTGATCAACCTTAAGCAACAGGCCAGTAGAAAACACATATAATTGCACTGTTGGCCAGTAGCAACAACTGTATATATTAGGTTGGTAGGCATCAAATGCAAATACTAGATTTGTAGTGGTCAACATTAATGACACAAAAACATTGATACCGTAGGACAGTAGTGACCCAAATGTAAATACAAATCTGGCAGCAATCAACAACAAATTCACACTAGGCTTTTAGGGATATTAGGTAAATAATAGGCCAGTAATGACTAGCAATAATGACTAGCAATAATTAACCAGTAACCAGAATTACATTAAAGGTTGATAGTGACCCACAATAACTGCACACTACTGTCACTATAGCCGATTTTTAAATATTGGGCCAGTTGAGCCTAGACATATTTGTAGGTATCACCATCCAACTGCACTGTCTGATATAGAAGCACATTGACCAGAGGGCTGCAGAGAACAAGGAATAGAAATGATAATTAAGCATAAAAACAAAAGTAGATTAATGTGCATTGACCTGTTGTAGCGCCAAAGGAAGACATTAGCATCTAATAGAATTCATAAGCAACTCATTGATAGGTATCCCCATGGTTAGGTGAAATGCTTCTATGAGCAAGATGTAAGGCCATTAAAAGTACAATAGAATGAAAGTCGGGGCCAAACTATCTATAGTTGATGCCATACAAGCATGAGTGTGGCTCTTATGAAACATTTGATTGACATACGGCAGGCTTGGGTTAAGTCTGACTGTCTTTGTGATAGCATCTTGCAAAGGATTCTGTGGCAAGCTTGTGGTAGGTACATGTGCACCCAATGAGCATACTGTACTTGTTTGTATATTGTTCTTTAATAAATAAATACATGCAAACAAATAAATAAGTCAACAAAACACTGCCATTGTATGCATGTGTATCCTCCATCTTACATGAAATTCAAACAGGCTTGGGGTGAGTCTGTCTGATTTTGCGATTGCTACTCCCAAAAGAGTCTGGGGTGAGGTTTTGGAAGGAGCATTAAAAAAGATTCAAGCATTCTAGCGACAAGCTCTCACTGACACCAATACTTTGGTCCTTCTCCTGAAGATGAGTCAGGGGAATCACTTCCTGTAGTTCCATCAGGTAACAGGCGTTGACCCCTCTGAAAGTACCTTTTGGAAAACTGAATGAATCGGAGAGCCTTAATGACCCAGAGCAATCATGCAGTGTCTTGCTGGTTTTGTCAGGGTCAAACTCGTTTGGTGTAATCCACTAATCTCATTGACATGTGGCGGGTCAGATGTACGCAATTCTCCACAATGTGAGTTTGGATCGAGGCATCTTGGTGTTGCTTTGTGCATTCTACTATTTCTTCAGGTGTTGTTGGGCTCCAAGAAAGACTTGCATTCTAAGCCATGAATGTGTGACATCTTACACAGAATTACAGAGCAAAGTGGGCATGGTTGGGTGTACAAGAACAAGTAATAGAGTCCAACAGGGACCCTATTGCCTTTATTGCTTTACATTAGCTGCTACACAAATGTACAGAACTCAGGCGATATAGCTAAGGGCAATAGACTCTGTCTAGCCCCTGTGACAATTGTCAAATATCCAGGAGATGTAATCATGGAGTCTCAAATTTCAGCCACAACACGGGTCAGGGTTTGTTATTTCTGTGACTTCTAAGAAAAATGTATCAACTACTGACATTCCTGTACAAGATGCACTATAATGGTTCCGGAAATGCCACATATAGAGAACGCAAGCAGCACATACCTCGACCTCCCAGATTATCTAATTTATCATTTCAAAGACTCCATTTCAAAACAGTTTGAAAGGTGCTGACATTAAATTAAGTAGCCTCTCTAATATTGACACTAAATTACAAGAGTAATTATACAGCAGTTATTTACCTTTAAGTAACATTCTGTTGTACATATGTCTTCTATGTTCTGGATCCCTGTTTGCTAAGGAACACATTTCATTGCTGGACATCTTCTCACTGCAATCACTTTCTACATGTTTTCTCTAGCTCTTGAAGGTTATCCATCATTGAATTGGAGGACGAATGTTCTTAATGTAGACAGGAAAGCAGTAACCTCCTTAGCCGTCTATGCTCTCTGGAAGATCTGTTCGATGTCCTAGCAGGGTTACGTTAGCTACCTCATTATGTTACCCTAGAAGACATGACTTAGCTGGCTGCACCAGCTAAAAAAATTACTCTTTTGAATGGCTTGATATATACATAGCCATTCAAAAGAGTCATTTTTTTATTTTTTTTATTTTTTTTTATTGGTTTAAGTAAACCTTTAAAAAGAAATAAACACATAACAGATCACAAGAACAAATCACAAGGGAACAGAAAATCCTGTCTCCTTCTCGTATAGTCAGCCACTAAAAGTCATTTTGTCCGTAATTGGCCTTACGTTGTTCCCATTGAAGAATATCTGAATTGCACACAGTTTCTTATTTCAAGATTATTTTCTCAGCATCTAAGCGTTTCTTTAAGACTTGAAGGAACGTCACCAATGGAAATAACACTTCTTTAAGTGAACTCTCAAACAGGGCTTTCCACCATTCTTCAACAGTCAGTGTTTGATGCCTACTGATAATTGAGTCAAAGGCAGTTTTTCTGTGTTGAAGAAACAAGAGTAATTTAAATAGCTATGTACACGCTCGCCTTAGAAGCAAGACAATGCAGAGCAATACCGGTTTGAATCCCGGGTCTGCGCTTCGAAACCTCTTTGGAATTAAGTGCATTACAAATAACCAATTATAATGCTCATCATTTGAAAGGTGTCTTTAGAACATATGGAGGACCGCATAGAACGCTTCAGCAATGTTAGCAATTGAGGCTGAAATCATTGGGATGGGGTAAAAATGTTGATGCAGTGTTCCCTTTCGGCTGTGTTAGGCCTTGAAGGTATTCTATGCAGTGTCTGCTGTAATCCTCTAATTTTAAGTTTCGGTTGGGTGAACAGATAACTCTAGACTTGTGTTATGTTTGCATTTGTGGGGACTACATATTAAGGAATGGCAGAGACTCTGGCCTTCTTTAAAAACCCATATAAGAGCATTAAGTGAATGCAATGGGAAACTGCAATTCCTCTTGCAAAGTGAATCTGTAACTAGGGGTGAGCAACATTTTTGTCTGCGAAAAGTGCAGAATCCACACTGCAATCCACTTCTGCCGATTCAACGAAATCAACATTACGGTTCTGCCAGCATTGACATTTTCCCTGGTTTTGTGTGGTTCCGTGTGGCGTTTTGTTCCAATGTTAACTTTCGTGTAGTACATTTCAATATGTGCTAGTTAAATGAAGCAACATGAAAAACGTTATGCATGTGTTTCTGAACTGTGCTAGTTTCACACAGCGTGACCAGAAACGTCACATTTTGTTTATTTTTGATAGGTATGGGCAGCGATATAAGAAACATTGTGCATGTTTTTTTTATCTGTGCTAGGTTCACAAATTGAGAAACTTTGTGCAGGTCTTTTTTTTATCCCTACTAGTTTTGTGCAGCTGTCATGGTCATCGGGCCGAGAACGCAAACAATAAAGGGCCACATTCACACAGGACCTTTGGCGCCAGGCTCATGAATAACAGTAAGCAAGAACATTTATTTGGAATAAGAGTGCTTTATTATGGACATAGCACCTCATTTTGGGTGCAAATTGCATTTAACATGTGAACTTCCTTTGACTAAAGCAGCTCCACGTGTATTCTTGGGTGTGGCTGCTGCTATTGGGTTGCCTTGCACGTGCTGACTCTCTAGGAGTGGCAGGGTGTGGCTGGCAAGCGAGGCCTAATGGGTGTGCCCACGATCGCGGCTTTATAAGCTGCTCCGATCCTTGAGGTAGATGCTTCACGTTGTTCTGCATTTCCATGCAGCGTAACGCTCACCGCTGCCTGGGATCAGTCTTACCTTTGAAAATCCTGCTTCTTGCCATCATACTTACCACCTGGGGAAATATGTTCTCACCTGTGCACGTCTTCGTTGATCCTGGCATTCATTTTCAAATCTTCCGTAATGCTGATATCTTCATCTTGGCACTGCAGCTCATTTTCAAATATTCCGGAATGCTGAAATCTTCATCTTGGCACCACAGCGCTAGGTGCTCACTTCACAACAGCAGCACAAGCAAGGAAAAACGAAAGACAAGGTTAGAAACTTAAAAGCCATTCAGTTTACAGTTGTGCTACCACCGAACCTCACGCTTTTCCTTAGACCATCACTTACCTGATGTCGGACATTGCAGATTCATCCATCTTCCACCCAGCCGTGTCCCACCCCCACAGCTGCTTTTGGGCCACATTTCCACCTATTGGGAAGAAAACAGAAGTGAACCATTATTCAACAATTGACAACAATATTGGGACCAATAATACAAAGACATTAAAACGAGAAGAGACAAAGAGAAAACAGAAAGGGAAGGAGATAAGAGACATTGAGAGACACTTACTACCAAACAGGAGAAGCATAGTCAAAGCTGGACTGGACTATTACTTACCTGGGCTGAGTGAAGGAACTATGTCCCATCAACAAGCACCCCTGCCAGAAGTAGCAGGACAGAGAGCTTATCATCAATAATTAACAGGTGAGCCTTATGGGCCGGTACATGCTCACAGACACCACACCTTGGGGAGAAGAGTTTGAGAGGTCCAATAGCTACAGATCAGCACACTCATCTTCTCTCATATCCATGCAAGAACAGTGTTACCAATTGCCACCCCTCACAGCTTATCTGCAGAGGGAGAGGTCTGAAGGGGGTGATCTAATTCCTGAGAGGACTGCAACCGTGCCCCAATGCCTAAGCAGAGACCAGGTGAGTGTAACAGCAGCGCCACAAGCAACTTAGTGTAGTTTTTTCAAATTGTGCTAGCTTTGCGTAGCAGCACGAGGAACTTCCTGCAGATTTTGGTTTAATTCGTTGTAGGTTTGTAAAATGGCACGAGAAACTTTGTGGCTATCTTTTTGAATTGTGTTAGGTTCCTACAGCAGCAAGCAAAACTTTGTGGTGCTTTTTATTCGATCCTACTCAGTTTGCGCAGTGGCACGGGAAACTTGGTGCAGCTCTTTTCAATTCATGTTAGGTTGGCGCAGAGGCACGAGAAACTGTGTGCCGCTCTTTCAATCCATGCTAGGTCATTGTCAGGTAGCATGCACTTCACCCATTGTCCTAGCGCCACTTTCCTCTGACTCAATAGGCATAGACTCTAGCTTCTGGCATGGTCTGAAATATGGCCATCAGTAAGCTTGTGTGACAGCTTGTTCTCCATTGCATTTGACCACAACCTAGATATAGACCTCAGCAGTCTTGCAGAAACGTGTCCTCCTTCGTTTCTTGTCCCAATATCTAGGAAATAGCCCTCAGCAGACTCATGGCTCTCATTCTCCCTTGCTCACTTCCTTTTTATCTAGGGATTTCTGCCCATTGACTTCTGCTGTTTCCTAGTATAGGGTTCCTGATAACCTAGATGGATCAACGATACACAAATTGGTGCCTCTATAAACTAATTCCTTGATCTTTCTTGACCTGTCTTGTTCCATTTTCCCCTTCGACAGTAGCTCCTTTTTTTATCAGCCATAGTGCATTTAATGTGTTAGAGCTATTTAACCATATGTATTGGCCTTGAGGGGGACCACAGAAGGAGAGCGCTTTGTCTCCCACAATTGTGTGCTCTTTCAGATGTGTTTCCTTCCTTGTCCTCACTGGATAGAATATTTGAGTATTCAAGGAACAATAGTGTTGTTTGAGCAAGTCCGAGGATAATTCCTTTGGTGCACCTGTAAAACAAAAGATTGACATGTGATGGGGATAGCCCCGATGGCATAACTCCTAGAGGTAACAGCACACTTCAGTGTGCCTCAGATACCTCCTCAAAAGTGCCTTATCTGAGGGAAACCACTAAAAAGACTTTGTCAAGACCTCACAGAATGAATGCTCCAAGTTGCCCAACAGGCCCTTCACTAAATTCCCCAGACTAACTTTCTCAGCCTCTAAGCTCACACTATACACATTCCAACTAAGACACAAGCTAATTGATGATCCCTTACAACAGGACGCAAACAATAGAATGCTAGACCCCTAATATCAAAGTACATATAACAGAACCAGCCATTGCCCTGTGCTCTCGACACAGAGCAGATTGAAACAGACTTGCATGCAGAAGGCAGGGTACTTCCGGTCTGCAGAAAGCAACACAGCAGGAACGACATCCTGCTTGTTCTCTCTCTCTTCACTAATTCAACCCAACCTTCTGTCTTTCAGATACACTATGCAAATGGTTGTAGTGCATCGTGAAAATATAAAGAACATAACATGTCAAGCAAGGATGGCAGAACTGTATTTGTTTGAAAGATTAATTAGTTGGATAAACAAATGCCCAAACAACATTGCAAGCATGGCTCACATTTTTATTGAGATACAGATTCTAGGACCCAACACTCAGGTCATACTAGAGAGGGCAATGTCACAGGCTTAGATCCTTGCTGAGGTTCACACTGTATGGCAGCAGTAATATAGTCTGGCCTGTTTCATCACAACCAATGCTATTTCACGTTGAGTTGTGAACTGATGTGCTCTTGTGGTTATTGCCACACAAATGGGACTTGTGGTAAGTAGCACAGAAGGTGTGGCATTTAGGTTTGGTACATATGTCTATTTTAATATACTGTTTATTTTAAAATGTGTTTATTGGCCTTTTTAAGAAACAACACCAGACAGAATACAAACATTACTTAAATGAGTCTGTGTTACACGTCAGCTAACTTATGTATTTGTTGAGGATCCTTCTGACCATACGAACTATCCACATTTCAGAACAAACAATACAAACAAACAAACACAAAACCAACCTACGTAGGATCCAAAATAGACAAACAATGGTGGGGAAGTCAGGAAAGCCCTGCCCCCCCCTAAGGGGCCCATATCGAATTCAGCTTAAAAGGACCAGTGACACAAATATAAGTTCATGGAGACCTGACCCACTGAGCTCAGAATCACATAGCCGATATTTATAGCAGTTCTATTGCATCTGTATAGATAAAACCCAATGAACTAAATAAAAATAAATACATCTGTGCAAGGTCTCACTTAAAAATCAAGGGAGTTTTTCATCTGAGGGTCGAAAAATTGCCTCTATCAGAGTGTTTCACGCCCCAATGTCCTCAGCAGGTTCATTGTTAGTCACCCTCAAAGCTCTACCCCATGCAGTCATTTCGGCAGTACTCCACCTTTGGAAGTCCTTGTACCATATGCAATATTGCAGTCCTCTGTGCACCTTCCAGGACATTTCAATACAATACACCTCTTTGCTATCGTACATGCCAAGTCCATACATTTGATTATGTGCCTATACTTTTCGGGGCCTAGGGTACACTCCTAGCAGGCCCTCTGACGGATCCCATTTGAAACGAGTTTTCCCTACATGGGTACACACTGTTCTAATTTGGTACCAAAATGACTGTACTTTAACACCGCTTACGAATGTATGTATGATATCAACCCCAGAGGACTTGCACCCAGGGCAATCAGAGGGTCTGGTAGGGTCAAAAGCAGCAAAACGCTGTGGGGTCATATAGGTTCTATGTAATACATTCAATTGCAAGAGACGGAACCTAGCGTTGTGAGACACTTTCTTGATAAAGATCAACACTGCATCCCTCTGGGTATCACTCAACTCCTGTCCCAGGTCCTTTTCCCATTTAGATCTCAAACCCACCCAAGGTACATTAATCAATGTTTGCATGTAATTGTATAATCTGGACACCATGTGCCAGCCATATTCCAAGTCGTACAGCAACTGCAGTAATGCATTCGTCAAAGGTTCCCCCGGCCAATCAGGTCATCTTTTTTTTTAAACATGTGTTAACATTTGGTACCACACAAATTGACCCTTAGGTAGCCCTTCAGATTTGATCAGGTCTGTGAGCTCTCTATCTACCCCTTCCTTATACATGTCCCCCCATGTGCTGAGACCGTATTATTCCCATGTTCTAGCTACTGCCAGCTAATTTATCCCAAAACATGCATCTGTCGTCATGGGGAGCAACAAGGAATACATTTCTTTCAATTTCAGGATATTAAACGCCCTGGCCCATAGTCTTCTCCTGAGCGTCACAGGTAGTACTCTGTTGCCCACATGACTTTCTCCGACCCACAGGATGTCTTTTAATACCAGTGAATTGACCAGATCACCTAGTAGGTCCGACTCAGTTGTGGCGTCATCAGACAGCCACTGCATCACATGTTGTACTTGTGCAGCCAGGTAGTATAGTTTGAAGCCCAGTAACTGTGCACCCCCCTGTTCATATTGCATAGTCAACATATTCAAAACTATCCTTTGCCTGCCCCGGCCCCACAAGAATTCCCTATGCAGTGTATCAAAACTGCAAAACAAATCCAGCAGGTATGTAAAAGTAGACTCTGGAAAATGGATTGAGCATTCTGGGGAGCACAATCATTTTGATCAGGGCTATTCGACCCATCAAAGTCTAAGGCAACCTTCCCCAAAACAGCACGGAGCACCTAACCCCTTCCACCGTCTTAACTAAATTACCAGGGGGCATGTCCTCTGGCAAATGTGCTATATTTATGCCTAAGTATCGAAGCGCAATCCCAGGTCCGTGAGGTCCCGGGAGTCATAGCTGCACAATCCCGCTAGTGTGAATAAGAGTGACTTCTGTCTATTAAAATACATACCAGACAGTCTTGAGAAGTTGTCCAGTACTTCCAACAAGATGGGCAAGTTGTGGTCTTGCTCACTAATATACAAAAGGACATATTCTTGGAACTGTGCAAAGTGAATTTCTGCAGTGCAGTCTGTGCAAAGTCATTTTGTACTGCAAAAATGACTATGCACTGACTTTTCATGGACTTTGCACAGCAAAACCGCGCAAATAATTTCATGAATCGAGCCCTAAGTGTGTGGAACCTCGCAGGGTCACTCCTGCCTCCCTGAAATCCTGACCTAGATAGGCAGCCAGAGGCTCTAGCGCCAAAATGTAGAGCATAGGTGAAAGCGGGCAACCCTGTCATGTACCCCTCTGTATCCCCATGCCTCAGAGACCCACCCTGCGATTCGAACCCTGGCTCTTGTTTCTGCATCTAGCAACCTGACCCACTTGATAAAGCCTTCGCCAAAGCCAAAACTCTGCATCCAGCCAGCATCCAGTCCCAAAAACAGAGTCAAATGCCTTAGTGGTGTCTAAAGATGCCAAACGCTAGCGGGGGTTCACTGGAATTAGTTTGATCAATTATTTGTTGTAATCTACGTAAATTCATGGATGTGCTGTGGCCAGGGACAAAAACAGTCTTGTCCTGGTGTATCAGGGATGCTATCACCTTCTTAAGTCTACTAGCCAGTAGAGTGGTCAATATGTTAATGCCCTGGTTCAACATAGTCAGAGGTCGCTATGAGTCACACAACTCCTCTGGTCTCCCTAGTTTGGGAATAGAACTATAATCACCTCCCTCATACTAGCTGTGGTGACTCCTCTTTCATAGGCTTCCTCAACGCAGGGGCAAGGGTGGGTGTAATGCTTTATACAATTCTGCAGGAAGCCCATCCAACCTAGGCGTTTTCCCAGCAGAAAGGGACAGGATCACATCCTTTATTTCTTCTTCCGTTAAAGGCTTTTCCAGGGAGGCTGCCTGTTCAGCGGAGAGTCATGGTAACATTATCTGGGAAAGGTGTCTTGCATCTCTGCATGGTCCTATAGCCTCTCATGTCTACATAGGGTCTTATAAAAAGCACAGAAGGCATCATTAATTTCTGCTTGGGACCTCCACAATTCTCCACACTTGTACCTGAACTGCATTGTTGTTTTTCTGGGTCATTCCACTTTGCACAGCCAAGCAAGCATCCAAACTGATGTATCCCCTTCCGCACTCATACATGCCGTATGGGTCACATGATCATATTGTCAAAGCCTCTCCCACATATCATATTGCTTATGTAGCAAGCCCAGTTCTGCCTCAACTTCTAAACTCAGGACCTCCTTCGCTTCCTTATGTCGAATCTTGCCTTCCGTTCATTCTAGGGCTTCCTTTAACTTTTTCCTAATTCCGCCTGCCCTTGCCATTGCCTCCGTCCTAGTGGCAACCTTGAGGGTTTTCCCTACTAAGCTCCAGCTGTCCACGCTGCCTAAGTTTGTTTCTAGAAATCCGACCAAAAAGTTGCTCATTTGGTCCCTAAAGGCCTTGTCTAATAATTTCTCGGGCGAAAGGCACCACATGGGTATCAGGGGCCGGGGGCCTCTTGTTGATCATTGTACCAGCAGCGGAGAGTGCTCAGATACAGTGCGCCCCATGTATTCCACACTCATAAATTAGGGCAGATGTTCAGTACCTACCATCATATAGTCAATGCGGGTATAAAGGCAGTGCAGAGCTGAATAAGAGGAATATCCCCTCTCTATGCAGTTCCCTCCATATGCCTCTAGGGAACAAAAGTGTGCAATTGCTACGTTTAGGGCATTGGACACTAACAGCGACCTGGGCCTGGAAGAGTCAGAGCTACCTGGCCTTCAGCTTGGCCAGTGGCGACAGCCTTCAGCTTGGCCAGTGTCAACAGACTTCTGCTTGGCAAGTGACAATGGACTTCGGTCATGGCCACTGTACTGGCTTCACCAATACATTTCTTTGGGGTCCACTAACTATGGCCAGTGGCCACGGACATCTACCTTGGCCCCTGTAATTGTTACACAAAAAAGTGTTTTGGGGCCCACTAGACATGGACCATAGCCTTAGGCTGAGGCTGTTGTACATGATACATCAATAGGTTCATTTGGAGCTCACTAGCCATGTCCTTTGGCCGTGGCCACTGTACATGTTTATTTGTTTATTTATTGTTTGCATGTTTGCTTGTTAGGCACTTATACAGGAAATACATTCTGTTTCAAAACACCCACAGGGCAGCCAGGAGGGAACTAGGGATAACAGTACAATTAAATACATACAAATACAGTGGGGGAACAGGCAGCTGAACCTACTATGCCTAATGAGTATTCAAAACATGTAAGGGCAGCAAGGAAGAGGGCTGTGGCGTATATGTGCTGTGGTGTCCATACTCAAGGGTGAGCCGCAGATGAAGTGCAAGGTATGGTTAGTGCTATGCGGCCAGGAGCCGTGTTGGGTGGAAAGTGTGAATCTCGAGTGCGGAGGGTGGCCAGAGGCAAGTGCTGAAGGAAGACAGAAGCTGGGGAGATCAGGTGTGAATGGTCAGAGGCCCCAAGGATGCATAAGGGTCCTAGACACCAATCACAGCAACTGTAGGCTTAGCAGAGGAAGGAAGAAGGGAAGGAGGAGGGAAAAAGGAGAGTCTTGATGTGCTAGGAGCTAAATAAGGTCCTGCTCAAGACACAGAGGGGGGGGGAAGCTGAGGAAAGCAAGCAGCCTCCTGCTCTCTGTTTAGTGAAACGCTTTACACACAGAGAGTTGGTGCCAGAGGAGCGTAGATGTCTGGAAGGAGAGTTTTTGGTAAGAAAGAGTTGCAGATAGTGTGGTTCCCAGCCCCAGACAGCCTTATGGATGATGCAGAGGGATTTGAATTTGATCTGTGCAGCAACCAGGCGTCAGTGGAGGCATTTTAGAGGAAGAGAAATGTGGTCCCTGGGTTTAAGGCCAAAAATAAGTCTTGCTGCTCTATTCTGGGTTTAGCTGAAAGGGTCGGAGAGTGGATGAAGGTAGATTGAGAAGGAGGCTGCTGCAATAGTGAAGCCTAGAGAGAACCAATGCTCAGGAAACATTGAGCTTCTAGGGAAAAGTGAGAAATGGGAGAATTCCTTTGAGAAGGAAGAATTGGAAGTGAGACTTCTTGGAAATGTCCTGCGTGTGAGGGAGTAAAAAGGAGTCAAAGATGAATCCAAGGTTTCTGGCTTTAGAAGAAGGAGCAGGAGGAGAGCCCAAGGTGGGAGGCCAGAGGGAAAGGAAGAAGGAGGGAGCAGGGGTCCCAATCAGAAGGATTGCAATATTAGGTTCCTTTGGGCCCACTAACAATAGTATGTGGCAATGGCCTTTGGCCATGGACACTGTACATATAGCACCAATAGGTTGCTTTGGGGCCCTCTTGCCATGGCCTTTGGCCATGGCCAGTGACACAAAGACGTAGAGCCCACTGCCTAGTAAATGTTATCCCCTTAGGTCTAAAATGCTCTTTTTTTAACTCTCTTCCAATTCCTGTGGGAATCTCCTGATAATGGCAATGAACTGCACATATAGCGACTATAAACTACCAATCCCCACAAGATTCCCCCGGTATTACCCCAATAATCTGAACACATTTGAAAATAAAAAACTCTACCCAGTCCTCTCCTCGACTCACCAAGTGCCCCCTTATCTTTTCATGGTCCCCCACTTCCCTCAGCTGCTTTCTCCCCTCCCTGGTCCTCTCCCATTACCTCCTTTCACTCTTTGGTCCATGTGATGAATTTTCTTTTCCGAGCACGTCTTCTGTTGTAGCCTTGGGAATCTCACAAAATTCTGCCAATATTGCCCTGATCATACCAAAATATTTGAACTTTAACTGGCTCCCTAGATCACCCCAAACTCTCCAATTTCACATGGTATCATCTGTCCACCGCCCCACCTCTAGCCTCGTGCAATTGCATTCTTTTCCTCCTCCGAATAGGTTTTTGGGCATTTTTCATTCTCACAACCCCCGGTTTTTCCCCAGTAAACGCTCACACTGAAAAAAAAAATAGCTGGGTTTCATTTCTGAAAAGCATCTCTGCTGTAAAGCAGCATGGGATATATAGCTCTTTTTTTAGCGCTGGAGCACCACGCTCCAGGTGACATTTTTTCAAAGCTACTGGACAAATTTGCCACAAACATTTACTGGATTTAAATCAATGCTTAATGCCCAAGTTGTTTCTTATTTGTTCCAAATCTGCCCAACATTTTTTGTGCTTCCGCTTTACCTAATTTTGAACTTTTTTCTACAGAAAATAAATGGGAGTAATGCTGTGTGTCATTTGAGGGTTTCCATTTGTTGCATAACGGGGTTGGTCATACAATCTACCTCCTATGCCTATTTAACTAAAGTTTATATTATCATTGTATTACAATCAATTATCTAGGAGTCAATATTATTCAATGTCTTACTTGCAATAATCAGTTCTTGTTAAAAAATATATATATTGCTAAACTAAACCAGACAAAGTGATCTACTCTTAAAAGTGAAGTCACAGTCTTGTGATTGACAATTATGAAATGCATGATATCATTGTGTAACATTGTAATCTTCCTCAAGAAAAACAAGTCCCGCCTGGTCATTAATTGAAGATAGTCAAACCAAATAAGTTCAGTATAAAACATACAATGGGAAACATAGAAACGTGTATTGCGGTCAAACAATGCTACCTGCGGTTGCGGGCAACATTTACAAAGCGCTAGGTCCTACTGCATCCTAGTTCATCATAATGCACACAAATCTGTATGGGCATTATTTTAACGTAATACAGCAATACCGTTATATTAGCTCTATCAAATTAATGACATTTTAACTTGTATTGTATACTGCTATACTGCTTTTCATGCACCAAAATTACAAGATTTAATAGTGTGCAGAATAAAATGTAAAATACAAATTGAGATAATCTCTATAAGCCATTTTGTCTACTGCACGATCTAATCAACACTTGAAAATAAGCAAAAAAAATTGCACAATACATAAGCAGCTGACAAAATGGCAGTCTGATGAATTTCAATGGTGGTCAATGATTTCTGTTATTTTTCATGAGGTATTTTAGCTGAGCATGCATTTTAGATGCTGGCAGCTGCATCATCCTAACAATCCTAACACTCTAGCATACATCTACAAAGATATTCTCACTAAAGCCTTTAACTCCATAGAACCACTTAAATGTAAAAAAGAAAAAAAAAGTCTCTGTACACCAACTCCTGGTTCACTGAAGAACTGCAGTCCCTACGCACGTGTAAAAGTGAAGCACTAAAAAATTGGCAATCCAACCCTAACAACAATGCCAAGAACTGCTTTAACCTGATCTCCCACCAATACAAAGATGCCATCACCAAAGCCATAGCCAACTGTTTAAATGTCCGCATCTTAAACACCAACTCGCAATCAAAGGAAATCTTCGCCATCTTCAATTAACTCATCTCTCCTCCCAATACCCCAAATGAGATCATCAAAGATGAAGCCTGGTGTGCCAGTGTTCAATCTGCCTACTTCACCATCTTGGGCTCAAGCAAACAGACCCCACTCCCTCTCCAACAAACTCCACCAAACCCTTCTTCTCTTTCAGAGACATCAACCTCCTCAAAAACTTAAAACCTCCTATGTGCAAAGGGGACATCTGTCCACCTAAGCTTATTAAGGACTGTGCCGACTCCCTCATTCTGCTACTGACAGCCTTTGTTAATGCCTCCTTCAGAACAGGTATTACCCACGCAAGCCTCAAAGAGCTTGGGTACACCCCTTCTAAAAAAGCCCACTTTAGACCCCTCACAGCCCAATAACTACCGACCCATACCCACTGTGCCTTTCCTCCTCGAGATCTTGGATAGAGCTGCCCACAGCCAGATCCAGCACTTCCTTGAAGCCCACTCTATTCTCGGAACAAGGCAAACTGGCATTCACAAAGGACACGGCTCTGAAACAGCCTTGGTGGACCTCAAAAATCATATCACCCAAATCATGGATAAAGGCAAGCCAGCCCTCTTGTTACTCCTAGACCTCTGCCTTCGATCTGGTGGATCATAAGACACTCACTTCACACATCACCCACTCAGCTAACTTTTCCAAAGAAGCAGCTCTCTGGGTAACCTCCTTCTTGGAAGGCAGAGCAATGAAGGTATTCTCTACGCAGCCACCACCACCATCCATTGCGGAGTCTCACAGGGCTCTTGCACAGCACCCACACTATACAACTTGTTCACAAAGCCCCTCTTCGACAAGCTTGATGCCCTCGGTATCGCGTATACCAACTAAGCTGACGATACCCAGGTACTCCTACCACTCTCCGGCTCGTACAATAAAGACGCTGAAGCACTTCATCTAATATACACCACCATCCAGGCCTGGATGGTGGCCAATGGCTTCTGCCTCAATGGGGGGGGGAACCGAAATCATCATACCAGGTAAAAAAACGACATTAGCCAAACTCGACAAGCTGTACTCCAACTTCACTATTGATAACACAATCATCCGTGTTTCCACTTCTGTGAAGAGCCTAGGGGTCTACATAGACTCTACGCTATCCATGACTAGGCAGGTCAGGGCCTGGTTTTATTGCGTTTATAAGCTTTGTGGTGTCCACCTCGGCACACACCACAAAGCTTATAAACGCAATAAAACCATTCCTATCCAAACCGAATTGTCTATCAATAGGTAGAGCAACTATTGGTGCTTAACTAGACTATTGCAATGCCTTCCTAGCAGGTGCATCTGCAAAAAACCTGTGCCGACTCCAAATCACGCAGAACAATGTGTTACAAGCAGCATTAAACATTCCCAAAAAGGGAGCATATTTCCCATGCCAGACAGGCAGCTCACTGGCTCCCGGTTAAAGAGTGCATCACTTTCAAAATCCTCACCCACAAATGCCTCACCCTCAGAGCACCATCATATATATCAGAGACAATAACAAAATCCTCCTCCACACGACCTACCAGGACTCTCTACGCTAACCAACTATACACCCCACACATCAACAAGGCCAAAGCTGGTGGGTTATGCTTCCCCCACATAGCAGCCAAGCTATGGAACGCACTACCCACAGATATCAGAGCTGAAAACTCTCAAAACCTCCCTTTTCATTTAACCTTCTCATCTAACCCCTGTATGCACTGCTTTCTTTCATGCTTTCTTTCATGCCTGTACTGAAAATTGCAAAGTGTCACTGTACCTGTAACTAAGAAACCTGTCTGTAACAAGCACCACAATGCCCCCGGGCACTTGCGCGCTTTACAAATGTGAATAAATAAATAAATAAATAAATAAATCAGTGGTTCATCCAACCTGTGTGCATCCATTAAATCCCTGACCACAGGTGTCTCACTGCATGGTGTGCACTGTTAAAGGCTGCACAGAAAAGGACATGGTCTGTTTGGCCATGTTAGGGCCTATTAGTTAATGGGGCCACCTATTATGTCCTATTATACCTCTATCTATTTTCCCACCAAACTTCCACGTTTGTTTCATTTCCAAAATCTATGCAATCACTTTTACAAAATTGTACTGATGTATAATCCAATTAATAGCACTTCTTGGTCACATAGTAACCTATGATTTCTTAATTGAATTTCTTGGTTTCTAGTACCCTAAGTGGTGGAACCCACCCTAAAGCCTCTCTTATCCCCAACCACCCCCTCTCTCTCTACCCCACCAACCTGGTCTATCCACCCTCTCACTTTATCCCCACCCATCCTACCCCCTTCTCAGTACCACCACCCATCCTACCCCCTCTTTCTCTACTCAACCCTACCCCCACTTTCTTTATCCAGCCACACACCTTACCACACTCTCTCTCCAGCCCACCCACCCTACATCCTTTATTCCAAACCCATCCTACCCAATCTATTCCCCAATCCACCCACATTATCCCATCTCCCTATGCCCTCTTGTTTCTCTCACACTCTTGCTTTACTGTCTCACTGTTACCCTTTGTAGCTCATATGTCCTCTTGTTCATCACTGATGGCACCCTCTATGAATGGAGGAAGCCCCATCCCCACTCTCTCTATTCTGACTCTCTCTACTACCACCCACCCACCATACCATCATTTTCCCTACCCCCACATCTACCTGACCCACCCTACCCCCTCTCTCTAGCCACCCCAATATCGTTAGCTACACCCACCCACCTACTCCAACTCTCTGTACCATCATTCTCCCTAACCCAATTGACCCAACCTACCCCCAATCTCTACCTCCACTCTCTCTACCCCCACTGACCTATCCCCACTTCCTTGACCCCCGCCCACCCTATACCCACTCACTACCCCCACTCTATCCACCACCCTACCCCCACTATCTCTACCCTCACTCACCCACCCTACCCCGACTCTCTTCTCTCTACTCCCACCACCCCACTCTCTGCATACACTCCTCTCTAGCCCATCCATGCTAGCTACACTCTCCCTACCCCTACCGACCCTACTCCCACTCTCTACACTCACCCACCCAAACCCCATTCTCTCTACCCCACCCACCCTACCTCAGTCACCCAACCTACCCCCACTCACCTACACTACCCCTACATATACTGAACCCCACTCTCTCTTCCCCCACCTACCCAACACCAACCAACTCTCTCCAATAAGCCCAACTCTCTCTACCCCACCCACCCAGCTTGCCCAACTCTCTCTACCCCATGCACACAGCCTAACAACTCTCCCCCAACCCACCTGCCCTACCAACTCTGTCTACCTACACCCATGCAACCTACAAACTCTCTCTACCCCCCACCATACCCTCACCATCTCTTCCCCACCAACCCACTCTTCCCCCTCTCGTATCCTCACCCACCCTCTCTCTCTCTCTACTCCATCAACCTGCCCTACCCAGTCTCTATCTTTATCCCCACTCACCCTACCTCGTATCTCTACCACCACCCATCCTACAAATCTTTCTCTATTCAACACTACCCCACTCTCTTTACCCAGCCTTCCACTCTACCCCTGTCTCTCCCTAGCCCCACCCACTCTACATCCTTTATTCCAAACCCACCCTACCCCATCTCCCTATACCATCTCTTGCTTCCTCTCACACTCTAGCTTTACCCTCTCACTCTCACCCTTTCTTGCACTCATTTCCTCTTGCTCATCACTGATGACACACTCTATCAATGGCTTCCTCCCTTCCTCTATTACACTTCTCATTCTATTGAACGCCTCCACCACTTATTGCATCCTCCTTTTGAGCTTTGCACTCTCCTCCTTGCACCCTGGTGCCTATAAATGCAAAATGCAAAGAACAGAACTAAACACCCAAACTTTTGGAATTGTCAATGCTTGCTTTTCTAACTGGTCAGAAAAAGCGGGGTGTTAAGAATGAACCGAGTTAACCTCCCATAATATAATTTGGTTGCATAGAAATGGTTATTCTCCCATGTGGATTGGTAACTTATTCAAAATGTGTCTTCCTTTTGGCAAACATTTAACAAAACACACATTTTCTTATTTTTAGCTGTCATTGGACGTGCTGCAAAAAGACTTCCTGAATTATAATGAAATGGTACCGACTGAAATGTATTCCACTCGGAGACAGGCGCTGGTTTCTTTGTTTTCATTCAGAGAGAACCCGAAAGGAGGTTAAATAAAGATTTCCCCCTTCTCCTGAGGTGACGGTGACACAGCTGAAATCTGCTCCCCCTTGTTTCCCATTGAAGACCGTCAGAGCAGGGATGCTTACACTTGTTTGCCAGGTCTAATGCCTGATGCGAAACAAGGAGCGCAGCTTGTGGGCCTGTCACCAGTGGCTCTATTAGAAACAATCGGCGCCCTTCCGAAGCTCCATGCTGCGTGGCGTAATTCCATTTCCTTTCTGACCACAGGAAAGGGACATTGAGTAAATAAATGTGGGAAATTGCAGAACAAGGGGGGTTTCTTCTGCATGGCTAGGCGGCCGTGCACACTTGCTCAGCCGTAGAGACCGGGGCGGTAGTCTGGGAAAAGCAGCATGGCCCCTTACAATCGATTGACACCAGCCCTGAATGGACCATGTACCAAACACAGTGTGTTGCCAGGAACTAGTCAGTGAGCCACGTCCAGCTCAAGTGAGCCTGCGTCCCATCGTTCTGAATAGCCGTGACGCTAGCGTGCCTCCGTCACAGTGTCACGCTCTCTGCTCGCAGGTTCTATTGTATCTGGCTTGAAGTGCTTGAACAGAAGGCATGGATTTTCTTTTTTAGAAAAGTCAACAAGAAGAAATGAAGGTCACGCTCTAAGTATTCCTTTCACAGATCACTGTCCGAGAAAGTGAGCTGTATTGCTCAAATAAAAATCCCTACTACGCTTTCCTCTATTTTTTTTTCTATAAAGAACATCACAAAAAAACTCCATGTCCAATGACAAGTGCAACAATACGTCAGCCGCGAATTTCAATGTCCAGGGATTCTGCTGGAAGGTCTCACGGGGAAAAGCCTGGTTCGGTATTGTTTACTTGTATTCATCAAGTGGTGCGTCAGGGCCAATTGCAGTTGTTGTAAATAAGGACAACCGGGCCAATCTTTTGCCCCATTTTAATCCCTACGGAAATAGTGCAGACTCCACTGGCAGTCTCATTCTGAATTCAGGGTAAATGCGAAAACCTTTGTAAACACCATTTACAACAAGTAATAATCCACCTGCATATTCAAAGCAGAGCAACATGATGCAAAGGCGCACTCCCCATGCACAAAAAACACTAATTTGCAGATGTGGAAGTGCTACGTGCACAAATACAGGCCAACTGCTGGTACACAGGAAATAGCTCAAGCAAGGGCATTTAGCCTGATTCATGGACGTTTTTTATAATGGCGCAATCCCATGGGCAAACGCTCTGTGAATCAGGCTTGTATCTAAGTTTCGCTGCGCCACCAACAAGACAGCATTTCCTACGAGACAAACGCGAAACTCAAAAAAGCTTCCACGGAGCATTGACTTCAAAATGGTAGAAGCAGAAAATTACACTCTTGTACTGCTGCCAACATTTCAAGAGTCGTAGGAAATAATTAAAAAAAAAGGAACTATCGGAATAAAAGTATTTAATGTGTAGGCAGTGTTTGACAGAAATCATTTTAATGGATGAGGGGATTCTTTTTGTAAGACTTTTTTTAAAATGTTTTTTTATTGTTATGATCAGTAAAATCGGTAAGACTCTATAATAATTCGTAGGGTATTTCTTCATATTTGATGCTTTGCTGAACCATGAGAGTGAGTGAGAAATTCCCTCGATGGTGTGTTGCACAAATATTACTCCTGTGATAATGAAACTCCGAACTTATGCTCCCTCCACGATCATACAATAATACAATTTAAGACTTTGTTTCTAGGATTGCTAAGTGGACTGGCGACAATCATCTTAGTCCTGCACAAGGAAATGGCAACAGCCTGACTGCGTGAGGTAATCTCCTGAGGACAGTAAGAGCCATTGCCGAGAACCGTCGCCGGCTACAGCCAGTATGTCCACCACCGATGTGAGTATTTATTCATATATTTTATTTATTTATAATTATTGTTATAAAAATCATAGGTAAAGCAATGCTTTTTGGCACAAAATCACGTACAAAATATCCCATTGATAACAAAGTGGAGGACAATGGATTGAGAGAATGTGAAGACCAGATGTTGAGGTGAAGGTGGAAACATAAACCAGGGATGAGGACAGGACAGAGTGACAAAGGAACAGGATGGTGGGGGAAGTGCTCAATAAACAATGGGAGTGATGGAAAAGTGCTGTAGGGGTGTCCATGAGGGGTAAGGAGAGAGGAAAATTGGGTGATGCAGTAGTGTACAATGCTAGGAAACAAAGGAGTTGTCAGCACAATAGAAACCAATATTGTGACTGTCAAATATTCTCCATAATCCAAAATCGCCCTTCAGTATCTTTCTCAGTGTGCCAACTAGTTGCAAAATTGGTTTGTTTCACAGGTTTATATCCTTGTTTCGCAGATCGGCGGAATGTGCAGAGGGACAAGCGGATCACCACTCATTTTTGCAATCTGGACTACACCCACTTCTTTGCTCTAAAAGTGAGGTATTTAGGATTAAAAGTAAAACAAAATTTCCACCAGAAGAAAAAGCACTAGAAACAGGATTCTCCCCTGGTGATCCACTAAAGAACATTGGGGAAACACGTGTAGCTAGAGAAAGAAATGGGAGTAATGATTTACAAGCCATGGAATACAGTGACAATCGAATGAAACAAAACCAACTAAATAAACAACATATTTGAAAAGAAATATCTGTGGAATTGTGATATTTGAACAACCTTAAAAGGATATTACCCTGTGAAACAAACCAACTTTGCAAATAGTTGGCGCTCTGAGAAAGATACCGAAGGGCGAGTGTAGGACAAGTCCATTGATAGTTGTGAAGATGATGAGAAGAATTTTATATTTAGCCCTTTGTTTCATAGTTAGCCAGCCAACCTGGTGACTTTCAGAGGAGGGAAACTTAAAGGTAAACCTATGGACTTCTCATCTCTTCTCTTTCCCCTTTCACATCCTCACCCATTAATGGTGGCACCAAGTGAGAAGTTCTGCTGTTGACAGGCTTCTTGTCTTCACACTGCATCTTTAATGTCTACCACACTGGCACTATTCTTGTTCAGGGTCCTCAGGCTAACCTCCTTTTTGACAGGATCCTTCCATCCCTCATTAACTTTCTTCCTTCTCCCTCTGCCCCCCCTCTGACTGAAGACCCAGGCCACTGTACTGCATCGCAGAAAACTTTCTAAGGCAGTGATCACCCCCACCTGGCGAATCTTAACACCCGCCCATCCATCAAACACTCTGCTGACATCTACCTCCTTCTTCAAGATACTGACCTTGACATTATCACCCTTACTGAAACATGCTTCAATTCAAGCCCAGTCACTACTTTTGACTCCCTCCTCTCTGACGGCTTCAAGATCATCTCCAAGCCACACAATCTCACTGTACTGGTGGTGGTTTTGCCTTAATCTTCCCAGAATGGGCTCCCTCTTCCATCCTACCCACTCAGCTCTACTCTTCCTTTGAGAGCCTGGTTTGCAAATTGGTTATCTCTCCCTCCTCCAGCCTGACCATTGCCACCATTTACCGGCCTCCAGGCGCTACCTCCCTGTTCCTCTTTGAATGGGCTGATTTCTGCTCCGCCTTACTTTCTACCTCCTCCAATCTGCTGCTCCTCAGCGACTTTAACATCCAATTGGACTACCCTGACACATCATCTACTCTTTTCATTGACCTCTGAACCTCTCTATCTCTCTCCATTCTCCCTTCTGGTCCAACCCACTGTGCTGGACACACTCTGGATGCCTGCATCCACTCCAACCTCCCTCTCTCACCTCCTCTGGTCAGCCCTCTCTCCTGGTCAGACCACTCTCTTCTCTCCTCCTATATGGGTCGCTATGGCCTTGTGACTGCACCACCAAAAGCCATGGAATATCATCCCTGAACATCCGCCAAATGAAACGAGTTTCAGCTGCTGCCTTCACTTCCACCTTTATCCCCTTTACAACCAACACTGCCCTCAGCAACTTCCACCTGTCCATCACCAACACTCTTGACATTCTTACCCCAGTCATGAGGATTGCCTGAAACCCGCCTCTAAGCAAAACACTTGGTAGAACCCCGAATTTTAAGACCTAAAACGAAAGTGCAGAGCTGCGGAAACAGAAGTGGCAAACTTCACGCTCACCCTCTGACAAACTGGCCTGCAGTCTGCTCCAAAGGTAATACAGAATCTCTGTCTGTGTCAAGCAAAGGGCCCATATTCAAAATCTGCAGGGAACTAGCTAATCCTTCTGCAGTATTCTCCTCCCGTACACCCTCTCAGGCCCTCTGCAATGCACTCGCCACTCGCTTCACCAACAACACTCAAGACATCCTGAACAGCCTTGGTACACACTCGGCCTCACTACAAGTAGGGCGCAAAGGGATACCGGGCACCGTTAATGACACCGGTGCCGGTAATCCCTTTGAGCCCTACTACGAGTTCCCTTTGCGGGTCCTTGCTTAACGCCTGCTTTTAGCAGGCGTTAAGGACAGGACCCGCAAAGGGACACCGGGGTCAATAACGGTACCGTAATTTACGGTACCGTTATTGCCGCCTTCCCATTGAGCCTTATGGGGGCTCAAATGGGAATGGGGAATGGCCCTGGTGAATGGGGAATTACCAGTCCCTCCGACCTCAGAATGGACTGGTAATTACCCCATTCACCGTGCCGGAGTCGGAACGATTTTGGAGGCAGCCATGCCGCAAATCGCGACGTGGTTACCTCCAAAGTCGGAATGAGGCCCACTCTCTCAACCCATCCCTCACCCCTTCTCCCTTGGCCACTCATCCACCTCCTGCACCCTTCTTCTTTGCCCATGTCTCACCTAATGAAGTCATCAGAGTTGTCCACTCCATGAAGGTTTCATCCAAACAGGTATCCCCCTGATCGTCCAGAACCATCAAGGATAACATTGTCTCTATTGCCCCTGCTGCACTCTTTGATCTCTGCAACCACTCCTCTGCTACAAGCTCCTTCCCCTCTTCCCTCAAGCACTCCCTTGTGTGCCCCCTCCTAAAAATAAGTCAGCAGACCCTACAGGTCTGGCCAACTACCACCCTATCTCCATCACCCCTTCATGGGGAAACTGCTGGAAAAGTTGACCCTGTCCCAACTCAACTCTCACACTGAACTAGTTGTTGGTCTCCACGACCATCAATCTGGATTCCGAGCATCCAGAGGCACCAAAACTGCTCTCCTGAAACCCCATGAAGAACTGCTTGCATCCTTTTTTCCAATTCATCAGCTGTCCTCCTCCTTCTTGGTCTCTCTTCTGCATTTGACACAGTCAACCACTCCATCCTCATACAAAGGATCCACGACACCCTTGGTATCTCAGAGCAGGCACTGGACTGGCTGACCTCTTTCCTTACTGATCGCTCCTCTCAAGTCATCCTGGGCATATTCTCCTCTCCTATTTCCTTCTCCACCCGTGGTGCCCCCCAGGGCTCTATCCTCTTGGTTTGGCTCTTTAATATCTACCTCTCCCAGCTGGCACTCTTCATCTCCTCCTTCTCCCCCAAAGCCCAGTGTTATGCTGACGACACACAATTCTTCTTCAAACTCCATGCTGACCCTCTTGCACCCATCTTCATCCCGGATTGCCTTTCCGCCATCCTGGCCTGGAGCACCTCCAATCACTCTGCCTAAATGCCAGCAAAATGGATATTCTTCCCTTTGGGACCCATGCTCCTGACTTCTTCCCTTCACTCTGACCTTCCTCCTTGGGCTCTCCCCCTGCTCCCTCTTTTGAAGCCAGAAACCTTGGAGTCATCTTCGACTCCTCTCTCTCCTCCCTCCCTCACACGCAGGTCATTGCCAGGAAGTAACCACTTTCAGCTCTTCCTTCTCAAAGGAATTCTACATTTTATCACTCTCTCCCAGAAGCTCAATGTTACCTGAGCACAGGTTCTCTCTAGGCTTCACTACTGCAACAGCCTCTTCCTGAATCTCCCCTCATCCACTCTGTGACCTCTCCAGCTAATCCAGAATAGGCCCGCAAAACTTATCCTTGGCCTAAAGCCCAGGGACCGCATCTCTCCTGCCCTAAAAAGCCTTCAATGACTCCTGGTTGCTTCACGGATTAAATTAAAATCCCTCTGTATCATCCACAAAGCTATCTGGGGCCGAAGACCACACTATCTGAAACTCTCTCTTACTAAATATTCCCCCTCCAGACCTCTGCACTCCTCTGGCACCAACTCTTTGTGTGTAAAGTGTTTTGCTAAACAGAGGGCATGTGGTCAATCGCTTTCCTCTGCTGGCTCCCTTCTTTGGAACAGCCTCCCCATCCCTCTTCGTCTTGAACAAGACGTCTTCAACAAGATTTTCTTAAATCCTGGAAGCTCCTCAATACTTTCCTCTTTACCTCGTCCTTCCCTCTCACTCTCCCCTGCTAATCACACAGTTGATTGTTTGGTGTTAAGGGCCCTTATGCACCCTCAGGGCTCTGACCTCCCTCACCAAATTGCCCCCAGCTTCTGTCTTCCTCAGCACTTGCCTCGGCTCACCCTGCCCCATGGTGGCTCGCACTTACCCTATTTTGCACTTCACCTGTTGCTCGCCTATGAGCACCACAGCACCTACCCCATTCCTCCCTTGCAGGTGTGAACACTCACAAGGGATAGTAGGTTAGCCCCCCCACCGACTGTATCTAATATTTCTTATGTTTTTAATTGTATTCATTATTTAATTTCAGAACCCCTGGTCCCCTCCCTACTGCGCTGCGGGCTCTTTGAAACAGTATGTACTTCTTGTATAAGCGACTAACAAGCAAACAATAAATAAATAAATAAAGCGGGAAATGTTGATTATCACCATTAGCATACAAACAGAATGTCAGGGTTGTGAATATTTTTAAATATATTTTTGTACACAAGGAGCCGCTGGCAGGCAAGTAACTTTTAGAATATTTCAACCTGGAAACAAGAATGGCGCACTAAAAAATAAGCCTCTTTTTCACTTCCACAGTAAGGATAGACGACCTAATTCACAAAGTGTTTTTCAATGTGATTTTCCCATTCAAACATGCTTTTTGAGTCAGGCCCAGTCGACCATTGGTGCGCACGGAAGGAGCAGGTACATGGATGGAATGTGTTATTCATTATGGGCCAACTGTGACTAAGGGGCAGTCCTTAGTAGGAGGGAAGTGCATCTGCTCATCAAGCTCTGAAAGTGGTTCATGTACCATTGAAGAACATCTGCAATTGGAGGATCCTTATTGGCTGAGGTGTCCACCTAAGTTGTTCCTTACTCTTACATGTATGCCCTATAGCAACTCAACTGGCACACTCTATTGCATCTCCCCACAAAATGATCACCTGGAGTTTTCAGACACCTTCTCTATGTGTAATTGTATGTGCTTGGCCATTAGTCAGCTTTTGCTTATTGTGCTTATTGATGTTAAATGGGGCAGAACAAATCTCAAAGATAGCATGATAGTACTATGTTTGACTTGTGTTTACAGAAGAACGAATCCCAGGAACACTGGTTGCTGGTGTGTCGGTCATGACTATTGGTCAGAAACTGCACAGTAATCAGCGCACTGTCAGAAAAATGGGAAATAAAATGGAGAAAACACTGTTCACACCGTATCAAGCATATACATAGTTGGAATAGAAAGAAAAGGTAAGTGAGAATGTATGGCTGGGTATAGGGCCAACCCCCCTAAAGAACATCTAAAAAAAAAAATAAGTTAAAAGAACCTTTTTTATTTCAGGGAGTCGTTAAACATGTGAATTTGAAATAAAATGACCTGGAACCTTAGCAATCTTCTACTGTCCATGCAGTCAGCTCTTTTTGTTTAATGTATTTATTGATAAAGGTAAATAACTCTCTATGTATTGCCATATTACATTTATAAATGTTATATCACCCTTATTGCACCTCCGTCAACGTGCTAAATGATATATGTGATTTTGCTTATCTGGAAATCTGAAGTTTTATGTTTTTTGTTGTGATTAATCATTACACCTCTGTTAAGTTTACACTTTAATTTGCAATGTTGTTTGTGTTTTCTAAATTGTGCTAATTGGGATTTTTTTTTAATCCTCAAAGTTATTTTTTTGGTGTCCAGTCAACTGGTCGAAAAAAAAACTGGTCGACTGCAATTTGGTCGACGCAATTTGGTCGAAAACCAAATGGTCGAATTTTTTTTATTTATATATTTATTTTTCGGGTTTTCGTTTAGTAAAAAAAGGGGTGTTTAGAGAAAAAAAGGGGGTTGGGGGGGCCCCCAAAAAAATGAAAAAAAAGGGTTAAAATAAAAAAATAAAAAAATCGACCATTTGGTTTTCGATCAAATTGGTTCGACCATTTGTCTGGTCGACCAATTTTTTTCGACCAAATGTCTGGCAACCATTTTTTTTAATGCAAGCTAATGAAATGATTATAAGACTCAGGCATTGTTCTTTTTCATTTTTATTATTTCTATGCACTGTTCACCTCCAGAAAGGTGGATAATTAGACTTACAATTGTTAGTCCATGCTGACAATTTTGGGCATTTGTGTGTGAGCAAATTCTCCAGATATCAGTCATAAGGTCTACCTTTATCAGCACCACTCTTACACTTTGCAGACATTCCTGAACTGTTCACCTTCGACAGTAGCTACTAGTCAAGATGTATTTCCAAACGCTCTGTATTCTCCAAAAAGCAATTCACAGCCAAGGAACAGAATTCCTGCAAGAAAAAAAAAATCTGCCTATTACAGACTTGAGGTCCAGCATTGACATACACCTTGAACCCACACGTTACTTTTAAATGAAATATGGTCGATCAGCATTTCCAAGAATCTCAACAAAAAAGTGCAACTCCCTCCTCAAGGGAATATACACAATAGAGGAAAAAGACACCCTCAGGAAAGCAGTATAAACATTGCTTTTAAATATGCCAAGCTAACTCTCAAGTCACAGGCCATTGTCAGAGAGACCAAACATAGCTGGCCCGGCACACTTAGTTTCAGTTATAGAACAAGCTAACTGCACAACTACGTCTCAACCTGAGGATTGCACTTTCTTTACCCCACAAACCTATACTAAAAAACCCCATACTCATGCAAACATACTAGATGCAATCAAGCTATGCCATGCGCAAATGACATCTATAACACCTCCCACACTGACACCAAACAGCAGACCTCCACACCTTCTCCAAAACCTCACACAATCGCAATACTGCTAATGCTATACAGTGGGCAGTGATGGCTTCCCATCTAGATGCAAATGCATTGCATGCCCACCAAGATAGATCAACTAGAAGCAAACTCACACAGAGACGTTTTATTAACTAACTGAAACTACAAACATCATAGCAAAAACACTTGTGCACTCTCCCTCCCCTTCTACTAACCTCTTTCATATTTTCAGATCCTCCAAAGCTCATGAAGACCATGTAAATGGCAGTGGTGCATGTAATAAACCCCAGGAACATAACATATGTTATGAGGTTGTGTTATGCCACACAAGTGGTAATTCTTTGTTTATTTGCAATGTTTATTGGCATTGTTTGGTTGAAGTACAGCCTTTTTGGCCTTCCACCTATACGCCTGACTTACTGTACTCTGTCTCTGTGCAACCTTAGGCTTCCCCTCCCTTGTGGTTAGCCATACGTTGTGGTCTCAGACTCCTTGTTGTTTCCCTAGTCTGCTGTTGCTAACTGTTGTGTTCTAGGTCTGTTCCCCCAAGGTTTCTACTCCTCTGACATTGTTGCTACTGTATTACTCTATCTACTAGGCTCTCTCCCACTCTCTGTGTGCCCATTCCACTGTGGTTACTGCTGTTACTGTGTATCTGCTGTCCCACTTGGCTCTCTCCCACTCTCTAGGTCCCCATTCCACAGTGGTTACTTCTGTTACTGTGCCTCGCTCCCCCTTGTTGTATAGCCTGGCTTGCTTCTTGTTGTGCTCCCCTCTGTGACCCCCCCCACATCCCACAGTGTCCAGTACTGGGGGGGGTGTCAGTCTCTCTCTCTCTCTCTCTCTCTCTCTCTCTCTCTCTCTCTCTCTCTCTCTCTCTCTCTCCCTCTCTCTCCCCCCCCCCCAACTTTCCTCCTCACACCCCCTACAGTCCTCTCCATTTCTTCCATCATTTCTAACTGCTACTCTGTGGACTATCCTGTCCCTCTCACTATGTCTTGAAGGAAGAATAGGCCTCCCTATAGTTGATACCTACATCAGCGCTTCCTCCAGACAGACTCTCACCGACATCCTCTTTGTCGTTCCCCCTCCTGACCTATGAACCGCTCATATGGTTTCTGTTCTCTCTCCTATCTCCTCCTCTCCCATTAATGGTGACACATGGTGGGAGGCCCTCCTCTCCTCCTTCCATGCTTCCAAAACCATCATTAATATATATCTGAATGGGACTGTCTTGGTCCAGAGCCCTCAGCACAATCTCCTCCCTTTTCATATGTGCTTCTGCATTTTTTCAGTGTCCTCTCTTCTACACCTCTCTGGCTCATTTAACAACTCCTTCCTCCGTTGCCTCTCTGGCCCCTACCTCCTCCTCCTATCTGACCCCTATGCAACCTCTGTCTATTGCCTCTGCCCACTCGAGGGCCCCTCTACAACCTCTACTTGGTGTACCTCCCTCCTGTACCCCACCCCAGAAGTTTTTCAAATGTGGCAACCTGCTCCACGTCGATACTCTCAACTTTGCTCTGTTGTCAAACACTCCTCTGACATCTGCAGTCTGCTTAAAGACCTTGACCTGGATGTCCTTGCTCTCACCGAGACATGGTTCACAGTCAGCTCTGTCACAAGTTATGACACCCTCCTCCCAGAGGGCTACAAAATTCTCTCTGAGTGCAGAACCTAACGGCCCAGTGGTGGAGTGACCTGATCTTTCCGGAGTGAGACCCTGCTTCTGTCATTACTATGCAGGCCTATTCCTCCTTTGAATGCCTGGTCGGCACGCTCTTTATCTCTCCTGACCTCTCTCTAACTGTGGCCACCATGTACAGGCCATATGACCAGGCTGTCCTCTTCCTCTCTGAATTGGATGACATCTCCTCTTCTCTCCTTGCCTCTACATCTCAGCTTCACCTCCTAGAAGACTTCAGAATCTACTTGGATGCTTCTAATCCTTCCTCTGGGCTCTTCCTCAAGCTTTGTGACTCTCTCTCTCTCTTTTCATTCTTCCATATGGTCCGACACTCTGCCGGCCACACCATGTATGCTCTCATCTCCTCAGACATCCCCCTCTCTAAACCTCTCACCACTCCTCTCTCGTGGACTGACTACTTTCTGCTCTCCTCACACCTGACAGTATGCAGTACTGCCACCTTCCTTCTCTGTCATTCGGCCCATGAAGCGATTGTCAATGAATGCCTTTGCGTCTATTTTCTCTGTTTCTCCTACTCCTGAAGCAGGCTCACACTCTGACACAACCCCCTCTAACCTGCATCTCTCTATCTCCAACACTCTTGGCCCTGTCATGAGAAGCCATCTGAAGCCTGCCTCCAAGTGCAACTCTTGGTATGACTTCGACCTCGCCACCCTGAAACGCAAGTGCAGAGTGGCTGAGAAGAAGTGGATGTCTTTGGGTGCCTCCTCTAACAAACTGGCCTGCCTCCTGTTCCAAAGGCAATACCGTCTCTCTGTCCTCTCCAAGAAGAGAGTCCATACCCAAGCCCACGTCAACACCACCAAAACTCTTTAAAATCTGCAAGGAACTTGCCAACTCTACAGCAGTCTCCACCACTTCTGTCCTCATCCAGGCCCTCTGCATGCCACTGGCTTCTCAGTTTACCACTAAAACTCAGGACATAGTGTTCTCACTTTCTTCTTCTTCTCCCTCTCCCAGGCACCCCTTGGCTGTGTCTTCCTCTCCTCTTCTTTTTGCTTCCAAGACCAGCGTGTTGCCCCTGTCCTATCCTCTGTTCTCTTTCTCGACACCTGATGATGTTTTGAGACCAGTCTGATCTATGAAAGTTTTGTCTTAGCAGTTGTTCCCCTGCTCTTCCAGAACCATCAGGGACCACATTGATACCCTCGCTGCAGCCTTGGCCAATTTCTGCAATCACTCTTTCACTACTGGATCTGTCCACTCTGTCCTCAAGCACTCCCTTGGGCACCCCCCTCCTAAAAAAGTCTTCTACCAATCCTACCAGTCCGGGAAAATATCGCCCGATTTTTATCACTCCTTTCCTGGACAAACTCCTTGAAAAGTTGGCCATCTCCCAGTTTACTCTCCACACTGAATCTGTTGGTTGCCTCCACAACTATCAGTCTGGCTTCAGAGCAGCCAAAGACACAGAAACTGCTCTCCTGAACACCTGTGAAGGTATGCTCTCTAACTTGACTATAGCTCTCCTTCTGTCCTGCTCCTCCTTGACCTTTCTTCTGCTTTCGACATGGTCAATCACTCTACCCTGATCAATCGACTTTGTGAGAACCTGGGCATCACAGATCAGGCTCTGGCATGGCTGACCTCCTTCCTCTTGGACTGGCCGTCCCAGGTCCAACTTGGATCCTTCTTCTGCACCGCCACTCTCTCTACAGTTGATGTCCCTCAGGGCTCTATCCTCTCACCCTGACTCTTCAATGTCTATCTGACATCTTTGGACCACCTGATCTCCAGCTTCTCCTCCAACTTCCAGTTTTATGCAGATGACACTCAGCTCTCCTTCAGGCTTCCCTCAGCCGCCTCTCCTGCATTGCTCATTTCTGACTGTCTATCCGTGATTCAGGATTGGTGCTCTTCCAACGATCTCTATCGTAATGCCTGCAAGATGGAGATCCTTCTCATTGGGACACCCAGCTACCACTTTTCCTCTCTCCCTCTGGCCGCCCCCTGGAGCCCTCTAGCTTCTCCTTCCTGTGAGACAAAAAACCTTGGTGCCATCTTCAAATGACTCTATCCTTCTCCCCTCACATCACAGACTTTGCCAAGAAGGCCCAATTCCAGCTCCACCTCTTCAGAGGTATTCTACCTTTTCTCACTTCCCCCAGAAGCTCACTGTCTCCAGAGCTCTGGTTTTCTCCAGGCTGGACTACTGCAACAGCCTCTTTCTCAATCTGCCTGCCTCTACTTTGCACCCTCTTCACCTAATCCAGAACAGGACTGCAAGACTTATCCATGGACTGAAGCCCAGTGACTGTACCTCTCCAGCCCTGAAATCTCTCCACTTGGTGGCTTCAAGGATCATGTTGAAGACCCTCTGCATCATCCACAAGGCTTTCAGTGGCCGAGGCCCACACTGCAACCAACTCTCTCTGCCAAAGTACCTTTCTTCTTGAGCCCTTCTCTCAACTACCTCCTGCTCACTGAGAGACAGACGCTTCTTCAGACAGAGAGTGGGGCCTAGATCTCTCTCATCTGCAGGTGCATCCCTCTAGAACAGCCTCCCTAACCCTCTCAGACTTCAGCCGGACCACCTGAAATTCTGGAAGCAGCTCAAGGTGCTCTTTTTCTCCTCTGCCTTCTCGCTCTCGCTCCCCTGCTAACCGTCCTGTCTGATGCGCCGACTGGTTGCTTGGTAACCTCAAAGTCTCACTGGGTAACAGGCTCCTCTATGACTTGTCCTCATTGCACTGCTGCCTGGCCTACTGCACATTTAGGGGCTGTAATCTGTAACCTCTACAGCCCTGCTGCCGACTTGCACTTACCCAGACCCACGCTTCCCTGGTCGCACTTAACCAGAGCCTTACTGGCCTTTCCCTTGTACTTCCCCTACTCCCTTCCCTCCCTGCACCTTTCTTTGCGAACTTCAATGATCTGAATGTCACAAGGCCTAGTAAGATCGTTTGTCTTGTCTTCCCTCCCTTGTCTTGTGGCACCTAGAAACACATATGTACAGGCGTGTTATGAATACAACATCAATTCATATCATTGTTTGTAACCATTGTTGCTTCCTGCCATGTTTCATGCATTGCATCCGACAGAGAGAGTATGGAGATTCTCTGCATGGATTTGGTGGCCCTCACAAAGACGCCCTTTCCATGAGAACAATATTTTTATATGTCCAGCAGTAGGCAGTTCATACTGTTCCATTACAGAGTGGGAATGGCCACCCTTTAAATGTCAAATGTTTGTGGTGCCAGCACTTTCGGAGCAAACTGCTGCACTTTGCAGAGTGTTTCTAGGCTGCCTGACACCACTGCAACAGTGGGCCTGTCTCAGTGATGAGTTACTAAGACAAAGGTCAACACTGTGATAGGTGGGAAGCCAAAGGTGTCCAGGACGGTGGAACTAGGCTAGTATTTGGTGTTAGGTGAGATGAGTGAGAGTTCAATCCCTTTCCATTCTCTAGTATTACCCTCACTATGTTAGTAGAGGACATCCAAGCCCCAGGTCTCAGACTGAATGGAACACAAATAAAATGGCTGCTATTTGTAGATGTTCAGGTCAAACTGTCACCGACTAAATAAGCCCTCCTACTCTATGAACATTCTTGAAGAAAATATCAAGACCTGGGCCCTGGAGGCAAACTGAAAAAATAAAATAAAAGTAATGGTATTCCAGAAACAGGCACCACACAGCAGAAGCGCCTGCAAACTATTCCAAAAAGGCACATGTGGAGCATGGTACAGACTCCACTTACCTAGATCTCAGAATAAGTGCACCTGGAAGGTTTAAATTGGCAGTGCATGCACTTTACGATAAACTAAATCATAAAAAATAAATACAAAATCACCATGTATATTTCAATTCAATATTAAAATGGAAAGTGCTCCGTTATGCATCTGTATTGTTGAATACCTCGGTAATGCGCTCAGTTGTGTATCTATATTGTTTTCTACCTCTGCAAAGCACTCTGTTGCTTCTCAAAGCTAGGCCCAAGCTTAATAATAATAATAATAATAATAATAATAATAATAATAATAATAATAATAATAACAACAACACAATTATTGCTCTAAAAAGGGTATGCTGGATGGGACAAGTCTCCCACAGAAATGCACAAAATCCTGTTTTACAAAAAGGTGTTGTGTGTGCATAGAAACTCCTCAAATCATGGGTGCAGACATAAAGAGACTCCCCCCACTGGGTTTTCCTTTCCAGGCACATCTTTAAATTCTGGTGTCATATCAACAGCAGTAACCCAAACTCCCTTCACTGGCATTTGCTGCAAAATTGAACTTTAAAAACCTATAGACAAACCCTTTGCACCACATTACAGATCTGCAGTCTTTTGTTGGCAGTGGCCCATATAATCCCAGCTTCAGAAACCAAAGACAGGAGCAGAAATTGGCTAGAGACTTAGAACACACTCTAAATAAGCAGTACACAATGTACTGGAAACAATAATTATGGTAAAACAACAAGCTAAAATATCACATATCACTCAGGCAAAACGTTGACCATGAAGAGCACTTAACTTTGGTGAAGACAATGTCCACAACACTGGTGAACACTAACCAAATATAGATTGAGTAACCACAAACTGGAAATGGAGACTGACCAACATCTCAAACACAATGTCAAGGGAGGCACACTTATCAACAGTGTGATTTAGGAGCAGAGAGATTAAGAATAAAACCATTCTGCACAGTCCTACCTACAAATGCATCCCAGATACTTATTTATCCATGTTGAGAAACAATAAAGAAGTCTTTTTAAACAAAAGAGGATAGGGACAGCTCTGCACCATCCACACACAACCACACGAAAGAGCAGTGAGAACAGTACATTATGTCTCTTCATGTTGCCAAAGAAGAGGATGTGCATGAACCAAAACAGGCGTTTAGAAAATGTGAAAGGCAAAATGATCCTGATTGCAGAGACTGCACTTTGGCAATTTGTGTCTAACTTGTCATGTCAATATTGTATGCTGTATTGCCTTGACACACATGAGCGAGATGAGGGAGGACGGAGAGATGGCAGCTGTTATGCTGTCTACGCTTCTTCCTTGCCTCCTGTCTCCACCCCCACCACTGATAGTGGAGGTGCTGAGGGTACTGCAGCAGCTCCTTGATTAATCGAGAAAAGTTAGAAGGAGTGCAGACAAAATACTGCCTCTGAAACTTTATTACTTGGAACAATTTTGTACAAAGATAGTTAACTGCAAGAAGAGTCCAGTGAATAATATCTTCTAGCAGAGTACTACTAATCCGAGTTGCATCTTTCAGACCTATAGTTGGTTTCATAGCAACATGGTGGCATTTTGGATCTTGATTGTAGTGGCACACTTGCTGGGCAACAGAGCCTGGCGAAACACACACTGACAGAGACAGCTATTTATGTTATATTGGAAAGTTTATATTATTTGAATATGAACATTTGTGTTGTCTATTGTCTTGATAATTGCATGCCTGAAATGTTAGATATACTTGTTCAAAGTCTCAATTTAGAGGGCAAGGATTGCCTGGCAAGGATTGCCTGGGCATACACTCTGAACTCTCACATTTTATAATCCCTCCTGGAAGATAGTGTGAGTGACTACTGTCACTTCTTAGCAGCAAGACAATGCATTTGATGTGACAGTATCTGCAATACCCAACAATCATCTATAACTTTAGAGGCACACTACCACTTTTACAGCAAGTCTGTTACACTTTTTCACAGAGCTGTACTGGCTCTTTTTTTGCAAATGGTTATATATTTCAATATATCACCAATACCTACACCTTTTACAGCAGCTGCAATCATTTTGATAGCACAGTATCAGCATTCCCCAACTGGGCTGCCATTTCTCTTAATGGGAAAGCACCAGATCTTTTTAAAGACTTTTTTTTTTGGGCAGGCAGCTACCACTTGAGGGCAATCTCAGCAGTTATCCCAAGGAGTGAATGGGAGTAGCATTTGAACGTCCCTTTTGCATCAATGGGAAGGTATGATACACATTTTCATAGAGAGTGGAAAGCTGCATTTGCTCTGACATCCTTCAGGCTGTAAAAGTATATTTTGCATGAATACCACCTAATAGTAAATGTGGGCCTAAGCACATTCACATTGCACTGTAAATTGCATTTGAAGGAACCTGAAATAGGCTGACTATGCCGTCATTTTTAGGTTATCCGCCATTTGGATTAACTCCTGCTTTCTGTCCCATGTTAGAAATTGTATTTTCGGCTCCAGCAGAGCAAATAAACTTTGTACTGTGTCAACGTTGATAAGCATGTTGACGCTGCTAAGGTGGATTGTTTGTCCTGCACTAAGAAACCTTGGCGTTGAACAAGAGCCGTATTTAACCAGTAATTTAGATGCCATCTGTGCCAACAGTGTCTTCCCCGTTCAAACAGCAGTGTAGAATGACAGAATAGCTGAACATGTGCTTTTGCAGAAATATTTGTTTTCGCTCCTTGAAACTAAGCTGACTTCAAACTTAAGAACACATGGTAGACAAATATGAGTAAATGAAACAAGGACTGTTAACTTTGTGTCCAATGTTTGGAAAACATATGAAGTGTTTAACAGAAAACAACCCACTATTCATAAATGTTTAAACTTGTATTAGTTATGTGGATATGCTATGAACCCTAGGTAAATGTGTAACATGAAGATGGGCTGGACGATGTGTCTGGGATTGTGAGAGAAATGTATAAATACTCATGCTTATGAAATGTCCAGCACTCTCTCATCTCACAGTGTCTGCTTGCACACATTGCGGGGTGTTGAGAGTCAGACAGCTGTTCTGTTAAATAAAGTGTACTTGTACCTTTGTACTCATGACTGGCGTATTTCCATTATGTGGCATTAAGCCTCAATATTTTTAATCTTTCAAGGCCATACTATAGTGTCCTCAATTAGGCAGCTATCTTGACAAATGGATAATTGTGACTTTTGAAATACAGGAGAGCAAGGTGTTAAGCATGTTGTATCAAAGCCACTTAGAATTGAGAGAGCGATATAGCAAGTAGTTATCACCAAAGTTGGCAGCCGCAAATGTATTGTCCTATATATAAAAAAAAAAACACATCTGCGCCTGGCAACTACATCTCAGGTTTGGGGGACAAGGTGAAGCATCTAAAGATGTATACGTGTAATTTGAGCTTCTTAGCTAAGATGCCCTCTAGCACACTTGATAGCATTGGTAAAATGACAATCAGCCTAAGTTTTGCCCAAATGCCAGGACCCTACATGTAATGCAGGAGAACAGTTATTTCTTAGGATATTTCTATTCTTTTAAAGGGACATTATCTGTACTTCTGAGAACACCTTTAACTTTGATGGCCCAACACCAGCCCTTGATGTCCATCTAAAAAAAGTAAAACAGAGTAAAGTCTAAGCTTCCTTCTTACCCCCTTGAGCTGGTATGAGGCACAAAGGAGGGGAGTCTCAGATGGGTGAATTGTGGCAAAGGTTTTAAGTCATAGTCCTCTTAATATGGCAGATTTCAATAAATCCACTGTTCCATGCCTAACATGCCCGGCATGTAACTGACCTTGTAGAGGTACAGAATGGTTCATAAATATTATTTCTATATAGGATAGTATATTTAGGTACACAAATGTGATGTGACTTAGAGGTATATACCACCCTTCTACCAGGTGTTCTGGCCTTGCTACATCTGGTTTTAAAAGAAAGGGGAAGCTGTTTAGTGGGTTGGCAGAAGTGGTAAATGGGAAGCGTGTGGTGGTGGCGGTGAGAGCGGGTCAGAAGCAGCTAAGACCTAAATATTGTTTTGCTTTTGTGGGATTGGTGGAGGGGGTAAAGGTCTAATAGAAGATAGTGCTTTTGGGTTTACATCAGCACTTATGTGGGTGGGTGATAGAGCTAGATAGATAATGTTTATGTTGTAATGGCTGTGCCTTGGGCGCACTTGTGTGGGGGCACTTTGTCTACAGATGTTGTAGTAGTGCAAGTCATAACCTGAGAAGGCCTTTTATTGCACTGCTTCTATTGTGTCCATAGGGTCTATTGGGTCTTCCTGAGGCACTGGCCTTTTGGGAAATATCACTCAGCCAGGTGAAACACCATCTGCGGATATCAGTGTTTAAGCTGGAGGACCCAGATTCCAAAATCAGTGATAGAGATTATTGGTTAACTATTCCTGTGTGTGTGTGCGCGTATCTATGTGTGTGCTAGTTATGTTGAAGTATGTATTATATGTGTGCATGCATGTTCTGTGGGGTTATAGGGAAGGATGTATCGTGTTTACTGTATAAGTGTACGTAGATGTACGTGAATAAAGACTCATAATTCTGTTAGGTTTATGTATGCAGAATGTAAGCATGTAATGTGTCTGCGTGGCATTTAGATACATTTTACAAGTTAATTGTATTAACATTGACAAATAATATGTGTGTCTATGTTTACAGGACACTTAATCTACTTAATATACATGTCCGTAAAAAAAAAACAGAAAGATTTGAAGCAAACACTTTGTAGTTATGCCAGTCAAATTGTGTTCCCTCAGGGAAAATGCTATTCTACAGTATTTGAAAAACAACCTTGAAATAACCGTATTAAAATATGTAGCCATCAATGAAAAAGTCTGAAAAAGCACCTGTAGGGGCTGACCCTACACAATGTATTGTGAATGTTGCAGAATTTCCCCTGGAAGGATTGTAAACCTATCTGGAATTCCATAGAACATTCATTTAAACCATAAGTATGATATGCACCAGTGCAATGGAATGTGTGTGTTTGTGGGAGAGAGAGAGAGAGAGAGAGAGAGAGAGAGAGAGAGAGAGAGAGAGAGAGAGAGAGAGAGGTCATGCAAATAAAGGGGAACAACAGAACTAATATTTGAAAGATGAGAGTAGAATGTGCCATTCAGCTAACAGGCCATACATGCAGAGCCTCAGCCAACAGCCAAGCCTGGAAGTTCATCTCTAGCTCAGGGCCACTGAGCTATACAATTTGGGTAGGCAATGTATCTTCATAGCATGCAATGGTGCCCTCAAGAAAAATGGCTTTGTCCTATTGGGCTTCACTATTTTACACATAGATAAAGCAACCCTTGGCAGACATCTGTCAAGAATGCAGACAACGACATGCACATGTCACCTTCATTAGGGATCATTGGAGTCTGATATTCTCATGATTGGAGCATTGGGTCATGTTTGGAAACCCCTTGAATGTTCTGGGGGGTTTAAACAAATATATTAAATACTCTCCTCCCTGAGTTGTGAGGGCAGAATAGGCTATATAAGTTAAGAAACCAATCATGCCACACTGCCAGCCAGTAGCCAAATCTGAAGACCCACCTCCAGTGCAAAGCCACTGAACAATTCCTACTAAACCTGGTATCAGATCCCGCTCATTATTCATTTGGAATCTAGCCTTCTTCATTGCCTAATTGAGTTTCAGAAAACTTTACAAATCCCTGATCTTTTCCCATCCAGACAGTGGAAATGATCTACTCATAGGAGTTCCAGATGCCACGTTGACCCCCTGAAAGAAATCCAGCATGCTGCAGCATGTCTCATAATAGGACTACACACATTCATCCACATCATATGTACCCTTAAGGGGCTGCACTGGCTACTCCTTCAATCATGCTTCAAGTTCAAGAAACTCTGCATCACCTACAAAGCTCTCAAAACCAAAACAGCATTGTACCTGGCTGAGAAATGCAGCATTTCTAGAGGTGCACATCACTAGAAGCCAAATATCACCATGCTGCAACTAAAGAACATTAAGTTGGCCATTTTCTGCAATGCACCATGTCTCTGGAACAGGTAACAAGGTATATAAGACTGGTTTACTCCAGCCAACATGCCAGGAAAGACTGGAACGACCTACTTTTCAAGGAAGATCTTACTAATCACTGATCGCTCCAATCAACCCTGATTCACCTTCTGTAGCTACAACCCCACCCTGCTCCCCTAACCATGATAGCCCCTCTTCTCATTCACACCCTTAATGTTAACCCCCCTGGGTGCATCCCTTGTGTTCAGCACTCCATTGTTTTCCAGCTAGGTCTGTGCTACATAAATCCAAAAGATCTATACATGAATACTTGCATGCATGCATGCATACATATACATACATACATACATGCATGCATATATGTACATGCATATCAATAGTTTAACAACCACTATTTCAGAAAGGTTTTCTCTTGAAATGAATGGTGGAAATAAGGTCACTATCATCCTTATTGCATTATACATTGTAAAGGCTGAAAAGGGGGAATTAGTGAAAGGTTTTCTAACCTCTCATGATTTCACTGTGAGTCTCACCAATTTTGCAATTAGAATCCTCTTGCAATATGAAAAAAAAATGAATCCCATAATTTTAGAAGTGCAAAGAAATGCAGATTTTCTATAAAGTGAGTACACATGTTGCATTTTTCAATATTTTGTGGTCAGTGATGATTTCATTATTTGTACTTGATCACTACTATTTACTGCTAAGATAAAATTTCCTCAACACTCATCCACAAGATATTTGGATTTTTCTTAACATTACCAGCAATGTGGAAAGGGAGAAGTGGCTTTAATAGGAGATTGAGAAAGATTCCATCCAATCTGGTGGACTTACTTCCTTCAGAGGTCCATAAGCCTTGCCTCAAGAAGGATTCCCTAGGCCTTGCTTGAGTCCATTCCCGGTAACCTTCTTAGAGCCATGGTGATTCTTGGGAGCAGAGGAGGCAGACCTCCTTCTCCATTAATTCTTGGTCTTTACGAAGATGTGGAACTGCAGATATTCAAAAAGGGCCACAATCAGGTGTCAGAATCGCTGCCATCACCTTGTTGGCATTACAGTTTAAGGGACATATGGTTCAGAGTTGCTACACCTCTGAGTAAGTCCTCACACGCATTGTTTCGAGATTGCCAAGTTCCCACGGAACCTAAAAAAGTAACTATTAGCCCGATTCCTAAAAAATATAGTCTGGATCTCACTGACCCTAGTAACCTCAGGCCTATTACTAACAGTCAATTTTTACTGGAAATCCTGGACAAACTGGTGACCGTCCAACTACAAGCTTTCACCGAATGTCAAAATAATCTCCATAGCCGACAATCAGTTTTTTGTCCATCCTTCAGTACAGAAACGACCCTTGTGGCTCTACAGTCCCATCTTTTGAAAATTTTGGAGAAAGGGAAAGCCGGGATGTTTATTTTTTTAGGCCTATCTGGGGCTTTTGACCTCGTGGACCACAAGCGTCTTCTTTGCTTACGCGGTCAAGGCCACTGCTCCATAGAGGCAGTAAACTCGGTTCATTCTTTCCTGACCAATCGGGAGGCCAACATCCAATGGGGTTCTGCTTTCTCTCCAGCCTCTTCAATCTTGTGCGGAGTCCCCTATGGCGCATCCTTTTCACTGTTGCTTTTCAATTTGTACATGTGCTTTTTTTTGCTAACTTTTGGAGGACCTAGGAGTATGTTTTACCAACTATGCCGATGATACACAGTTGGTCATCGAGCTCAGTGGGGACCATGCCCGGGATTCCCTGACCTTCAATGACATCTATGATTCCATAGAGGGCTGGTTGGCAAAGAACTGGCTGTGTCTTAATGGCAATACAATCGAGCTCCTCATTTTTGGATCCTCCCACGCTCGTCCCAAACTTGACTCTTCACAACCTTTTGATTCAAAATAAAAAAAAAAATGTGACTTGTAAGAAAGTTAAAATCGTAGGGGTTTACCTGGAGGTCTCTCTTAATTCCGATGTTCAAGTGCACCAACTCCGTCGGATATGCAACTACCATCTTAGGCTTCTCTGGAGTATTAGTCCCTATCTTAGTGAATAGAACTCAGTGACCATAGCCAGGGCAACAATTCTATACAGATTGGATTATTGTAACAGTTTACTTTGGGGAACCTCAAAATCCAATATCCGGGTTTGCCAGACCATCGAGAATGATGCAGTCCATGTGGCCCTGAACATACCCAGAAGGTCTCACATTTCCACCTTCATGAGAAATCTCCACTGGCTTCCTGTACAGGAGCGAATTAAGATTAAAATAGGAACCTTAGTACATCAATATCTGTACAGCAAGCCCCGGAATACCTAAAAGCCTTGGTTCCTCCCTAATAATCCACCAGAAACGTACGTTCTTCCAGCCTTTCTCAGCTACAGGGAGGTAAGCTTACACGATCCAGGGGTCTCAGAAGACCCTTCCCTGCTGTGGCATGCTCTTTCTGGAAAGCTCTACCTTCCTCTATCAGATCCCTGTCAAACCTGAAGCCTTTCAGAAAAACTCTGACAGCCCACCTCTTCAGATAACCTAGATTCTCTCTAGGCGTGCCTTTCGCGATCCTTGGAACTCTGTCAGAAGTTTACTGTCCTGTCTTTTTGTTATCCTCTTGTGTCTTTGTTGCGCCCTGATGCCTGCGGGTTTTCGGCGTATTATACATTTATAAATAACTAAAAAGAAACACGCATATTCATGCATCCCATTTGTGAGTAATAAATGTGCATCCTGTAGCCCGTTATAATAGCACATAGCAAGGAAAATGGATGTCTGAAAGTCTGCATGTATGATGCAGACCTGCTGATACCCTTTGTGAATAATGATACTACTATCACGTGTTTTAGTGCATCAATTCGGAATACTCTCATTTCTAAGCACTATAACAGTGGGTGTATTATGTTCAAATGTAAAGGTAATCTTGTTATTGCATTCAGAAAGATAAAAGGCTGAGTCGATACTGATTGGCTTGTACCCGTGTCCCGAAGGCTGGACAAAGATCTTGAGGAAGTGCTTAACTTTCTAGCTATCCTGCAGGGTAGGACACCTCTTTCTAGACACATGTAAAAGGAGTGCACCAGCGTGCACTAGCTTACACCATGTATTGAACGAAAAATAGTTTGATGAATCGTCCCCTGGATATCGTCATATAATTTTACAAGTGTGTACTGTTTGCCTGTGTTTAAGTGCTTCAAGTATTTGCAGTGGAAGGGACACCACAAATAAACCTTCAAGATAAAAAGTGGATGCATCTTCAGCGCTCTTTTCGAACATAGCGCACGCCCCCCCGCCGACCCACCCATGGTGTTCTAACAAACATATTTTCGTAAAATCTTCCCCTTTCTTTTGAAAGACGTTGCAGCAAATGCTCCCCCATTAGGATCAATATCCAGACCATTATGTTGGCAAAAGGGGCAGCAAATCACATTTACGCTGGTTGTCAGGCCCATTATTGCAAGCAGATGGCAGCCCATGCCCTGCAATGCAGGCCAGAATAGACTGACATCATTTCACATTAAAATCTATAATGCTAATATACATTTCCGAGTCTTTGAGCAGGCCTGAGTACATTAATCTTCCGAATGATTTGCCAACGAGGCGACTGCTGTAGGGGCTGTTCACACATGAGCGCAGCTAAAAAGAGCCTTTTAACTGGGAATGGTTAACATTTACTCAACCAGATTGATAAAAAGGAACATGTAATTTTCTAAACTGCTGGCTCCCAAATAGGAAATAATGGGACATCTGACGCTGTGAGTTCAGAGTCAGCTGATCCAATGCATCACGTGTCAGAGGAGAAGCAATCATGTCATGCTTCATGCAACTTCATTACACCACGCATTCCGGGGCAAACACAGAGGGGCCAACTCCTCATGCCTTTTCGCAACACCTGGGTCCTGAATCACACTTAAATGTCAATCTGGAAGAAAAGGCTGGTATGCCAATGCGCAGCGGCAATCAGACGAAAAGAAAAATATGTGGGGGGGGGGGCAATTCACAAAGAAGCTGAGGGTCATCAATTTGCATGTGGGATCATCAGTATGCGCTCGAACTGTGTGCAATTTGTAATGCATCTACAATTTGCACGTTGGGAAACTGTGATCCCTTTTCGCAAAGCATGGATAGTTTAAAATACACCACACTTGAAACCTGCAGCAGAGGTTCAGCCAAAAAGGGAAGCTTGTGACCGCGTTGCTCGGAAGCAAAAGGCTGTCATTATATCTTCATAGGAGTAGGCAAATAAAAATAGCCAAGACCAGCCACTTCCCTTTGTTTCACAGTGGCAGATGAAACCCCATGCAGAGAAGAAGGAATGTAGACACCAGAAGCATGCTATAATCTCTGAAATCATACACATGACAAACTACCACAACCCAACAAAATTAACATGCAGGTTACAAATCCTCAATGATGAATGAAAGGGAGCACATTCACACAATTCAAGGATCAGCACAGCCAATATATCACCCAACGTCACACACTGCAACCATTGTGAACCGCAAAAAGCATGTGTTACAAAATAGCAAACATAGAAGAGTCCATACAGAGCACAAGCCATTCCTTAAAAACACAACTGGACACAATATCTGTGTAAAAACCAGTATGAAACTACCATTCTTAATGCACACCGCCACGACACGTCATTCCAAATGAGCTTTGAGTCGTAACGAAGTGGCCCCTTTGACCACACACTAAAATACTCTCCTTATGCAAGCATAGTGTAAAACTGCCAGTGCACATTCATATCCACTGATACTATGAAACATTCCTAGAAGAGGAACACTGCCACACTGTACTTGAAACTTTAATTCTAGACACAAGCAGGATTTCCGCTGTAATGTGGTAGAGCCCATCCTAAGTGCATCCTTCTGACAGTCCATTGCGAAATCAGTAAACACCAACCGTTTTTGGGACACATGTTTATGAGTGCAGCAGAACCCTTTGAATGAGTGTGTTGAAACAATGCCTGAGGGCACACCTTTGGAATGTTGGACATCCACCTGTGATGGTTCCATGTTTTGGTCCTAAGTACAGACTCAGAATGACAGATGATTTCAATGACTGACAAATGCACAACGTTGAATGTTGATTTACATTGTAATGGGGCAGATGAATGCTCAGATAATACCTGCTGCCCCTAGTCAGATGAGTATGCAAGTACCACTTCCTATTCCTATCCCTCTCCAGTACTGTCAAGGTGAGAAGTGATACCAGCTGCAACAGCCCTACCTACCCAAGAGTCTGGGGTGATAGGAAAAAATAACTAAGATCATGAAGACGTTGGTTTGAATAGAATATGATTTGATATGATATGGTATATATAACACGCCTATACACAAGCGTTTCAAGGCGCGACGAGACAAGGGAAGGGGAACAGAGAGAAGACAGAGACAGCGATCTTACTAAGCCAGGCGACAATGAGATCGCGCAAGTACAGGGGGGGAGTGCGAGGGGAAAGGGGAAGGAGCAGTGCAGTACATAGAATAAACAGTAAAATAAATAAAAACAATAAATAAGACCAATAAATAAGAAATGCGCTCAGGCTGGTGGCAAGTACAAGGGTAAGTGCAGACATCAGGTGTCAAGTGCTGGTAGGGGGCTGTAGGGATACAGAAACAGCACCTGAGTGGGGGGCAGTGCAGGTGTGCAACTGGTGGGGAGGCGACCTGGGCCCGAGAACAGAGGATAGCCAGGCGGCCAGTGCAGTTTCGGTCGCAGAGTTCAGCTGGGGAGAGGAGGAGAGAAAGAAGAAGCAAAGAATAAGGTCTTGAGGTGCTTCCAGAACCGAAGATGGTTCTCCTCAGGTTTCAGAGAGACAGCAAGGCTGTTCCAGAGGGAGGACCCTGTCGAAGAAAGAGATATTGGGCAGCTGGTGGCAGGTGCAAGGATAGTGTGTGACCAGTAGAGCAATAGGTAGATATTAGTAGATGCATGCATTTAGAAATAGAGAATAACTAGATGTATTGACTTGAACTAGACTACTGTGCCTTAGCTAACCTACCCATTGCATAACTGTATTGAGTTGAACTAGCCTAATGTGCCCTAGTGAACCTGCCCATTGCATAACTGTATTGAGTTGAACTAGCCTAATGTGCCCTAGTGAACCTGCCCATGGCATTGAACTGTATTGAGTTGAACTAGTCTGCTGTGCCTTAGCTAACTGGCCCACCGCATAGAAGTGTACTGTACTGAACTAGCTTGCTGTGCCTTGGTCCTGCTCATTGCATTAAACTGTATTGAGTTGAACTAACCTACTGTGTCTAGTGATCCTTCACATTGCATTGAACTGTATTGAGTTGAACTAGCCTACTGTGCCTTAGTGTTCCTGCCAACTGCATTGAACTGTATTGAATTGAACAAGTCCACTGTCCACAGTTCCAAGTGAACATGCTCAATGCTTGAAGTGATTTATCTGATTGACCGGACTCTTCCCAAGACACCTATTTCACCTTACAGTGCGTTCATGGCAGCCTTCTGCAGAACCACTCTAACTATGGCATCGCTTCTACCATTACTTAACTCAAGCTCACCATCCTACCTCCAATCCACAACCACCACGCCCTCCACAACTATCTCACATCCTCACTGTGACTATGGATCATAAAAACTTTAAACAGGCTCATGCGTCCAACCTGCCTTTCAGCCCTATAAAATGGATTTGCTGTTTTGCCTTACTAACCACACCCTGGAACCCATGCCCAGTGAACGACCGAAACCTGAGACTCTGCTCTCGGCTCCCTCCTCTTAGGACACTTAAAAGAAAATTCTATCATCATTCATCTCCTAACGTGCCACCAGCTTGCCTAAACCCTAATACAGATAAAACCTTAAATGCACCTCTCAGCATAACTGAATGCCCCAGGATTAGAGGCGCTCTCATCAACGCTCAGTCTCTTGTCGCCCACGCACTCGACATTGCAGACCTTATCACCTCCAACGATCTATACTTCTTGGCTATCACCAAAACCTGGCTACACCAGGCAGCAGGCCCAGCGCATTCCATTGCCATCCCAGACGGATACTCATTATTAAGGAACGATAGGGAAACAGCTAAAGGAGGCAGAGTAGCCTTCATTGCTAAAACATCCCTAGGTCTCAGAGCTGCAACGTCAGCCAGCATCCAGTCTGCTGAACTCCTGACAGTTGAGATTCCACTGTCAGCATCAAAAACAATTCTCATGCACCTTATCTACAGGCCACCTGGCCACATCTCCTCATTCGAGGAAGATATTTCTGCCCTCATGACTAACACCAAATTAGGATCGCAAATCATCCTGCTTGGGGAATTCAACGTAGGCCTTGGTGATCCCAATGATGCAAATGCCCTATCTTTAGAAAACACAATCTCCCAACTTGGTCTCAAACACAGGGTCACAGCCCCAACACACGATAAAGGCAAAACCCTGGATTGGTTGGCTGACTATAACTGTGCCACCACCATCCTTAAAAATGAATGCTTGGTCCCATCACCATGTCATCTCCTTCTCCATCCAAGGTAATGCGCACTGCATCACTACTTTTGTATTTGTTTTATTTATAACGCGCAAGCCATCAGGCCCGGAGGCATCAGGGCGCAATTTGTACAAAGTTACAGAAATGCATATATACAGACATAAAAATTACATTGACACAAATGTTAACAGAGTATCTATCTACAAATAATACAGTGGTTTCAGTGCCACTTAGGCTTAACAGTGGATATACCCATAGGGTGTATAGAAAAAATAGTAACAGAGGTCAGCGGGCCAGAGTATGTAAAACAAGGGCGCAGAGCATGTCTTAGTGCTGGTCAAAAAGCCACGATTTGGTTTTGGCTTTAAATGTGTTGAATGAGTCTTCAGCTCTGATTGTAGCGGGGAGGGAGTTCCATAGCTTAGAGGCTAGGACAGGGAAGCTAGAGCCCCCCCTCTTTTTGAAGTTTAAACCTAGGGATCGATAGACAGTGGGTCTGGGCAGTTCTTAGAGGTCGGGAGTTCGATTGGCGAGACAGCCGACTGCAGAGGTAGATAGGGGCCTTATTAGCCAAGCATTTGTGCGAGAGGGCAAGTGATTTTAGTGAAATTCTCTGCTTGACAGGTAGCCACTTTAAGTTGGTTCTAGATTCTGAAATGTGGTGGTTGCGGGGGATGTTTAGGGCAGCACGAATGGCGTTGTTCTGGTTTTTTTTGGAGTTTATTCAGATTCTCTTGGCTGGTACCTAAGTAAAGAGCACTACAATAATATAATAAATTTTGGCCATAATGAGGGTTCTAGCTAGTGTGACACTGTTAGGAGTGGTAAGAAACGGTCTGCAGACTGCAATAAGTTTGCATGTGTATGCAGAAGCAGATCTGACTGCATTTATTTGTCGGGATAAGGATAGGGTGGCGACAAGGTAAAAACCTAATGTTTTGGTATCTTTCGAGACTCGTATGGTATTACCGTCTATGTTGAATGACTGAAAGGACGGTTCTAGTTTGCTCAGGCATTGTGCGGTGCCCAGGATAAGGAGCTCCGTCTTGTCGTCATTTAGGCATAACTGCTGTTGGGCCATCCAGGCTTGGATGACCAGGTAGACGTCGTTAAGGGCCTTGGTGTCAGCTAGATAATCACCTGTGATGGGGATGAGTATCTGGGTGTCATCTGCATAGTTAGTGTAGGAGACACCCAGATAGTCAAGCACATCAAAGAGTGGTTTTGTGAAAATGTTGTAGAGTGTAGGTGACACGCAAGATCCCTGAGGTACGCCACAGTGAATTGGGGAGGGTCCGCGGCTGCAGAAGGGGCAAAGACCCTCATGGATATATTGCTCAAAAAGGATTTGATCCAGGCCACAGCAGAGGCCGAGAAGTTGGCAGCCGAGTGGAGGTGCCTGCATGGGATCTGGTGGTTGACCAAATCAAATGTGGCAGAGAGGTCGAGCAGTAGTAGCATTGCTAGTTTGCCCTTATCCTTCAATACCTCAATTTGGGTTTTTAGGTCTATTAAAGCAGTTTCCGTCCCATGTCTGGGACGAAATCCGGATTGTCGTAGACCTAGCAAATTGTTAGATTCCAGGTAATCTTGGATCTGAAGGTATGCTGCATGGTCTAAAATCTTAAGCAGAAACGGTACCGTGGTGATAGGTCGGAAGTTAGTAGGTATGCTTGGGTCTAGGGAAGGTTTTTTGAACAGTGGGATCACCCAAGCATCCTTATGGTTGACTGGGACAATACCTGTTTTAAAGGAGGAGTTAATGAAGGCCGTAATGAATGGGGCCAAATCATGTGCAGAGTCCTTTATGATGGGAGCTGGGCATGGGTCACCTTGGCAGTTGGATGGTTTGATTCTCAGGATGATATTTTCTACCTCAGTAACGGTGAGAAGGAAAATGGTTTGGTGTTAGCAGTGTCTAGAGGGAGGGCCCTAGCAGGGGAGAGTGAGCGGTTGTCAAGCTTCAGGCTGTCCTGCTTGTCTTTGACTTTAGATTGTTGCTTGGAGATTTTATTTAGTAAAGCTGCTTGAATGTTAGCACACCAGGAACAACAGCAACATAACGCTGCAAAACCTTCAACCACTAATCCACAATATCCTCGCACCTGTAAACTACACAGACTTATATGCAAATAAACTAGTCAACCTCTATAACAAAACGCTTGAAGCAGCAATAGACAACATCACTCCCATCAAACTCACCAAAGCTAAACTGGTAGCCAACCTCAACAAATGGTTCACCCCTGAATTGAAACTACTTAGGAATGCCAAACGAGCGGCGGAATTCGCTTGGAGAAAAACGCCCAACTCATCCAACAAAGCACTCTTCACTGCAGCTGCTGCCACCTATAAAACAGCTACCCTCACTGCCAAAAAAGAGACCTATGGCAACAGAATATCCAATACCAAACCTAAAACAAAAGAGCTTTTTAATATCCTTATGGAACTTGAGTCACCGTCTAAACCGGCAGAATCATGTGTGAAAGATGCAGAATGGTGTGAAAAAATCCAAAAAGCTCTTGCAGACAAAACTGCCATGCTACAATCTAGAATTGAGCAAAAAAAGAACTGCCTGGCTAAAAATGAAGATTCTCCTCCACCTCCTACATATAAGACCCCCACCTACCCTCCCTTCTCTTTCACTCCAGTATCGGCCAAAGAAGTAGAAAACATCATCAAAGTCCTCAAGTCATCCAGGTGCCAAGGGGATCTCTGCCCAGCCACCATCATTCAGGAAGGTGCCAACGAGCTGGCCCCCTTCATAACAGCCTTAATCAACTCCTCCTTTGAAACAAGCTCAGTTCCTAATAGCCTCAAAGAGGCGTGGGTCATGCCCCTCCTAAAAAATGTTTACTTAGACTCTAAAAATCCCACTAACTACAGGGCTATCACCACTGTCCCCTACATCCTAAAGATCCTAGAGAGAGTGTCCTATCTTCAAATCCAGAAACATCTGGAAAATAACCTTCTGGGCCTCAGACAATCAGACTTTAGGCCAAGGCACGGAACGGAAACAGCCCTTCTGGACCTAAAAATCCAGATGGACAAGGCAAAAGAAAATGGCAAACTAGCCATGCTCCTGCTGCTTGACCTCTCGGCAGCTTTCAACCTCATTGACCACCGGCTCCTTACCGAACATCTGGCATCAGCAGCTGCCTTCTCTAGCGAGGCGACCACCTGGGTACAATCCTTCCTTTCTAACTGTACCACTAGGGTCTTCTCACTGTCGGCTCACGCTATCCCCATCCACTGTGGTGTCCCTCAAGGTTTGTGCGTATCCCCAACCTTATACAATATCTTCACCAAGCTCCTGTTCGACCGCCATGACAACCTGGGTGTCACAAATACAAATTATGCTGACGACACCCAGATTCTCATCATGCTATCAGGATGTTACGAAGAAGATTCCAAATTGATTAACAAACTCTACCTGGAGGGCGATCTAGGAGTGGATGGCGGAACATGGCTTATGCCTCAACAGTGAGAAAACTGAGCTCCTTCTCGTCGGATCCCAACCACGACTAAACAAACTTGAACCGGGTTACGCATTCATTAACATAAATGGAAACTTGATCAGAGTGGTCAAAGAAATCAAAACTTTAGAGGTTTACTTGGATTTCCCTCAAAAAACAAGTAAACACCACAGCTTCCTCCACAGCCTACACTAACAAGCTCATCAATGCTTGTAAGGCATTTCTTTCGCACATCAGCTGCATCACCTTAGCCAGAGCACTAGTGCTCTCCAAAATGGACTATTGAAACACTCTCTTCCTTCGCACCTCAGAGGGCAACCTGAACAAACTCCAGGTTCTGCAGAATAATGCCCTCAGAGCGGCACTGAGCATCCTGCGCCACGCTCACATTTCTAGCTTCAGACAAGACACCCACTGCCTCCCAATCTGAGACAGAATCGCCTTTAGATCACTTGTCATCATTCATAAATGTCTTTCGAATGACGCACCCAAGTATTTGGCAGACAAATTCAACAAACGTCTATCAGTCAGACCAACCAGAACAAGATACTCGCACTGCATAACCATTGCCAAATTCTCCCTAAAAAAAGCAGCTGGTTCTAGCTTCCCGGTGCTAGCAGCCAAACAATGGAATGCTATACCTCTTAACCTTAGACATGACTCATCGTTCTGGACCTTCAGAGCAAAAACCAAATCCTGGCTTGCTAACAAGAAATGTTCAACTGCTTGATTTATCACTCTCTCTCACTTGCACTGTATTCCACTTTGTATCAAATCTGTGACCAATATGTAACCTTGTCATTCGCATTTATCGTTATTGTCCTGTATAGTATGAAAATGCATGTAACTTGCTGAACTCGCTTGAAGTCTCTGGTACCCAGTTACCTCAGGGTTCGGCGTGTCTTATAAATAAAAAAACTAAACTAAACTAAACTAGATGGCTACACACATACACACCAAGTACATATAGCAGACACAAGTACCTATAGACTCAAAGCACACATAGACACAAAGAATATTCACATATAGATATGAAGTGCATATCCATGCAGACATGAAGGATATTTGCACATAGTCAAGAAGAACATATACACATATAGGTGCAGACCCTGAAACCATTAACTAGTAAAACATGATGAAGAATTAAACCAAGCACAACAATGTTCATAAATGCAGAATCTGTAGCAGGTTTCAGATGATTTAGCAAGGTCTTAGAATCCAAGATGTTAAATGCATCATAGAAGCTCCGGCAGAGCTCAAGCAGTATCTTATGACCTGGAGCCAAGGTCAGAAGCTAGGAAGGGAGTAGTGGATGAACAGAACACAGGCACATGATAACAGGTCCCATTATGAGACATAGTAGACTCAACAGTTAATCAAGTTTAATAAGAGCACAAAACAACCCTTGATGTACAGGTGCACAAGATCAGCACACCAAAAGCCTTTATAGAAAGTAATAAACCAGTGCCATGAGGGCCACAAAGAACACACCATACATGTTAGAATGAGCTAAAACCTTAATAAATAGAAGGTAATCCACTCAAAAACATGGTATCCCAACAGGAGATCCAGATATGAGAAACACTGCTTATTCATTATGTGCCAAATGTAGATAGAACACGTGCAGCACTTCCTCAATATGCAATAGTAGACTCAATACACTATCTGGGAATTAGGTTCAACACTTCGATAGCAGAAAAGAGCTGGCACACAGAGTTATGTCGAAAAGTAAAAATGCTGACTTCTCAGGGTGCTATCCTGCACACACTGCATTCACATTATGGGGCATTTCCAATGACACCTTTGTAATCTTTCTATGTGCAAAAGGTAGTACCCATTCTCACATATAGAGGAGAGGCGGTCCTGAACCTGCCTTGGATGATTTGGTGTGTACTAGAAAGTAGATTTTGTAAAATGACTCTAAGGCTCCCAAAGTGCCTTACCATCACAGCAAATATAACAGAGCTAAGACTACAATCATTACACTCGATTGATCTGTGGAAATTGTTGGGGTTGGTAAGAAAAATGTAATTGGACAAACCAGTGATTGTCTACAGATTTCTAAGCTCGAAAGAAAAAGGTGAGAAATACCTTGATTACCTGAACACGTCATTGGATGCTTTGATTGAAATCCCGGAGGGAGTGAAAGAGAAATTAAAAAGAGACGGTTGGATTAATACTCTCGACGCAAACATGCAATTTAAATCTTTAATGAATATGGCACAAGATCATCGAATGAGAAACACAACCCCCCAGTACCTTCAAAAATGTCCAAGTAGGTACCATTGAGACAAATTTCTACGGATAAGGTTAAATATCTACTCAACTAACACATATCTACACTGGAGGGGGAAGTGAGAAACAAATAATGGAGTATGTAGGTTCTGCAATATCCAAGAAAATCTGGAAACAGTCAACCATTTGATAACACCATGCCCAGCAGTGACAGAAGACAGAACAATGTTCTTAGCCAAATACATCGAGGAGGGCAATTCCCTGACCACAGAAGAGTGGTGGCTTCTGTTCTTGGAGGGAAGGAAATAAGCACTAGTGTGCGTAGGAATTAACTTTCTAGACAAAATAATGAGAGAACTAGAAAGAAGTGGGAATAATGACATTAGGAAAGAACAAAATGGAACAGCTTACTAAAGGAAATATTTACTGTTAAAATGGAATGTGTTTTCATTATAGTTGCCCTTGTCGAATGTAATACGCCCCTAAGGTGGGCTAAGTAAGAAAGAAGGAGGTTGTTTTTAATGGGTAAAATGTTTTGTAATAAACTAAATCACAATAAAAATATATTTATATACATGCACCTAGACACCAAACAGCACACAAGGCCAAGATGAAAGAATAAGGATGCCTTATCACTTTGGGATGATGAGGAGTATTCTTTAATTGTAAACATGGCAGACCATAAAAGTCTCTTGCCCCACTTATGTGTCTCTCGTATCTTGGCGTCTAATCAAAGTGCCCAAGGTTGGTAACCTAGATGCCAACTAATAAGAACTCCCCTTGCCACACCGCCCATTATAGATGGCACCTACCAAACAATTAGCCATAGTTTGATGTATTAGAAATGGTATCTGCAGTTAGTATAGGCCCAGATGGAGACATCAAACAGGCATCTACCAATTGAGTGACTAACTCCTAAATGTGTAGCTTAACCAACTAACCAACCCCAACTTCCTGTAGGTTTTGTATATTGATAATGTAATGTAACGTCATTTCTTGTGTAATTCTGTAACAAAACCAGTGTGTAATCATTTGGAATACGAGAGCTACAAGAGAACATGCTTGTATGATGTCCCGGCTTAGATTTGTTTTCTGACTAATGCTGGATTTTGAGGTGAACCTGAGTCCTCCATCATTGAGTATTTTTCCTGACTGTGTGATTTCCGGCACCTTCCTAACACATGGTAGCAGAGGATGGTTCTCTAGACCCTTCTGGACAATCAAGGGATCCTCATTACGTCCTCTTGGGCAGGGAGGGAGGGAGAGCATAGACAATGCACAATTGAGAAGAGAGGTCGACATTGATGGAAGAGCCCTGCCTGGTCCCTGCATTCTGCCTCACTGGGTGTGGAAGGCAGCAGGCAGCTAGATTAAGCTAGATGCTGGAGACTCTCAGAGTATCCGTAAATGTGAGTAAGAATGGTGCACATTAAAACTGGGGGAGTTGGGGTTTTCATGTGTTCTTAGTTATGAGAAATACAAATATAAATGGATTGCATGCCCTCGACAAGCGTTGAGAAAGGTCATGTGATACACCTCTTCATGGGTCAGAGATCAAAAGAGGAATTCCCTATTTATATGAGAAGACAGACATATTTTGATTTGTATTAATGTTTGCTGGTGCCATCTGTGTGTTGTGGGGTTATATAGAATTGTGAAGGTGGTTCTTCCTTGTGTTGGTAGGAGAAGTGAATTGGTGTTGTGGACGAGGTAAAGAGGTCCAGAGCATGAGTGGCGTTTGTGGTGCTGCTCAAAAGAAGGATTGTTGGTTGAGGACTTAATCTCATAGAGAGATATGGGTATGGTAATATTGGGGGGGAGGTCTGAAAAGGAGAGGAAAGGAGGTGAGCGAGGGTTGAAGATGTATTCATTGATCATTGGTAAATTACGTTTTATATTGTCAGTATGTAAGACTCCCCTATTGCTCATTTATGTACGACAATTCCCAGATATAAAATGAAATTTCTCAAATGCCACATCCAGTGGGTTAAAAATACGACTGGCTTAATGTTTATGCCATGGCCCCAAGATGGCACTCATTTGAAAATGGTGCTGCAACACATGTGCATATATTTACATGCCACACATAAGGGGAAACAGTTACAGAATAGATTGAGTATTTTCAAACTATGGAAAATGTACAATGAAGAAGAAGAAGGTGAGGAGCAAAGTAAGAAAGAATGGATGCCTAACCAGCATGACAGAGAGAGCACAGATCCAATAGCTCCTCCTCCTCCTCCCCAGACTAGTGAGGTGCACCTCACTGTATTGGGACTATATCCATTAAAGGCCGCTGCAGGGTATTCCAATCCCATATATGCACCCCAGCGTACAGTGATGAGGAAAGTATGAGAGCTGAGAAGGCGAGCACGATGAGACTAACATTATTACAGTAAGAAGATGACACGTGGTGTAGGGTGCAAGTGAAGTTAACAGAAGCAGATGAGGAGTGTTGTAGATCAGAAGGCATGCAGAGCAACAAGGGAAAGACCGAGATTGTATCAAATAAATGCATAGGAGGGCAGATATTATTGAACATAGATATAAAGGGTAGTGATGAATGTAATGAGAAAGTGAGAGAAGGTAGAGATAAACAGGAGGCAGAGAAGGAGAAGAGAGTGGAGAAAGTGAGGGAAAAGGAAAGATGTAGAAAGGATAAAAATAGAGAGAACAGACAAGAGGATGACAGGGAAAGGGAAAGAGACAGAAAAGAGGAAGAAAAGGAGGGAGACAGAAGGCAAAATGAAGAAAGGAGAAATGAGAGAGGTTTAGAGAGACACCACAAGGAAGTTGATAACATTATGTGTAAACACATTGTTAGACAAAGGGGATAAATTGTCGTAAGTAGAAAAAGCGGCCGTGTAACCAGAAACAGAAGAGATGATACCAGGATAAGAGGAAGCTGGGGGAATATATCAGCATGAGGAAGGCATGAATGTATTGTAAGCGGTAATGAGTGGGACTTACAAGAAACAATCCCCTTAGAAGACTAGATTTTGAAAATAGAAAGGCTGAAGAGGAATAGGACACAATGTTGGAAGATGATGACGAGAGCAGGGACGAGGAGGCTACACAGGCCCCATCCATGGGCACGGGGGTATGGAGATAGGTCGTTTGTTCAGATTTAGAGGAACCGGTGATCAGACTGGAGCCCAGTAAATATCCATGGCTCCCAGAAATGAGTTCAGATGTGGCACAGAGGAAGACCCTGTATGTAAATAGGCTAATAGATCTACCGGGATGGAAGAAATTTAGCATGACAGAAGCGCCAAAGAGGATATTCAGACAAAATGGCATTTAGAGACTAGGTAAGTGTGGGACAAAGATGTAACTATTTGTATCACATTTTAGGCCAGGGGCTCCCAGAAGAAGTGCAGAGGCACTTAAACAAGATTGAGGCGATTGAGGCAAATCCATGCCCTGAGAAACAATGGACTATTGTCCATCCTTGTAGACAAAAACAAGAAAAGGTTGTGGAAAGAAAGCGAGAAGAAGTGAAATTGTTCCAAAAAAGCTGTCAAATGTAACAATAGAAGGAGCTGTACTAACAAGTAATGGGGAGAATCGCAACGGGCAGGAGACACATCAGATGCAGCCAGGATTTAATTGAAACTTTGCAGGAAGGGGGGAATATAATTAATACCCTTGGGAAGAGGGTTGGCACCCAGCAGTAGTGGGTTTCGATTTCAAGCCCTGCAGGCAGGTGGGTTCAAATGGGGGGGCAACCATGAATTGGGGGACCTCCAATGCATTGTTGGACATGTGGGGAACTGGGAAAAATTTCACAGGTTTGGAAACATAGGGGAGGCATACAACAAACTGGCAACAATTAGTTCCTAGAGGGAAGGTCAACATATTCACCACATTATAGTGCTGTACCACCATAATATAGCATCCAAGATTACATGCAGAATCAACAAATGCAGGCACTGCAAATGCTGCAGACAATCTCTGATACCGCAAACACAAGCGCAACCACAAATACCCCAGAATGATGTACAGTGCAAAGCAAACATATTTCTGCAGGCACCAGCAGCACCCAGAGCAGGACGGGTGACAGTAGTGGGAGGAACTCCCTTTACAGGGACATGACTGAATATGTATCCACAATAGGAGAGCCCACAGGGAGACTTGATGTGTCCAATTCTATTCATTACCCCAGACCTGCAAGAGGAACCGAGGGCTGGGAAGACTATTGTTGAGAAGACGTTTTCCTTCTTTGTTGATAAGGGGAGGGCTAGATCCTGTGTTAGAGAGGCAAGGTTTTCAATTTCAGGAATATCAATGGACACACAAGGATTCTCTGGGGCTATGACAATAGTTCCTTTTTACAGCCAAACTGACCATAACCATGGGAGAACACAGGTAGCTATGCCATTGTTATACTCATGAAAGACACCAGTCAACATATTGGAGAGAGACCTGATAACTAAATTGAACATAACAATTTCTTTCACTGAAGAGGGAATACTCCAGGAATTCATCATGTAAATGCTCATGCCTCCAGCGTCAGAATATACATTTGAATCTGAACATTATTATTTACATCACATAACCATGTGGGTAATTGTAAGTAAAATACATTGTTCAGTCTACTTATGATTCCACATCCCCTGTGGGAGGGCTGCTTAATAAAGAAAATATATCCCCTTAAGACACAGGAAATTCAATGAGCCAAACAAAGCAAGGAGAATGATTGTAGTGGGGGTGGTTAAGTGGAGGGGGCCTGTGCCCAGCTAAACCTAATCCAAAAATGCAGAGTCAAATTATATTATTTAAACTCCAAAAGCATATGGAGAGAGGAACACTTTAGAAACCAAGAAAAGCAGGAGAGTCTGCCAAATCGGACAGAAGCAAATAGGGGTTCCAACTGGATGAGCTTTTGGGGTAATCTCCATTAAAGTCCCTTTTCTCAGTTTGAACTGTATTCATAGGATCTTCCAAAGACACACCCAGTTTACATGAGAGAGATGTTGGGATATAGTGAACAGACTGAAAGGAAGAGCTTATTTGATGGTGAAGCCTGAAGCCGGTTGATGCCCCTACCTAACCTGAGCCATTGGAAGACAAACCAAAGGTAACATGATTCAAAATGTTCGAGACAAATGCTCCACCCATTAGTAGGATTCCAGATATTAATTAAATGTTTATGACACAATCATGTTTAAAAGCTATATCACTGGAATGGTAATATAGTGCAAGGCATAAACGTTGTGTAACTGATAGCTTAAATTGCAACCCTGGGAAGCTTGACTACAATAAGGGTTTCCTCCAATGGTTTGTGATCTCTGGAGGCATTAAACATTCCAAAATGAAATGTGGAACGAATAGACTTTGTTATTGGCGCCTGGCATAGTCAATGGCGTATTTGAAATGTATTCCTTAATTAACACATTGAACTGGCTTGTGTGGGGATGAACCGGATTCATTGAGCACACTGAGAGAGTAAGACAATGTTGTCCTCACATTCCAAAAAGAAACAGAATTCCTGAACCCAAACATTTAAATAAAATGGAAAATTGGGAGCAGCAATTCAACACCAGGCAGACAGTGCACAGCATTTTACATTTTAATTAGCCCTAGAATGATAGAACCATATATTGATCCATTCGTTTTCTCTTATGGATTCACAGAAAACTAAGTGAATTATTTAGTTTCACACTTTATTTGATGAACCTCTTGATTTTTAAAAATACATTTGTGTCTAAACAGTGAGATATTCGAAGATCCGGTTTTGCATAGAATATTTGTTGACCTTTAGTTATGGATGTTTGTGTCAACAGGAATGAAAGCATCAGTGAGACAAAAACAGGAATGTTGCATTTTACTTTCTGTAGACAAGCTGACTGTACTTAATTTCTTTGTGTATTATTTTAAACGAAACAGAATATTTAGATTTTAAAAAGCCTGTTTCTTGCTCCAGATTGTCTGCTGGGATTTCCATGGTGGGGGTATTAGATCAGGCATATTTATCTGTACGTGAATCAAATAGAATAATATAAAATTATTCCATAATAGATTTCATTACAAACACAAGTAAACCCAGACATGTTTCAGCCTTGTTCGGCCTGATCAATTATGTTCAACTGTGTTCCCTATGGCGCAGTAAGCAAGGGTCCCACGTCTGAGCATAACTCGTTTCCTCTAGGAAGGCAAACTATGACCTAAAAATGTCATGAGTGGAAGGTTATGAATGATTTACCCTATATGCAACAGTGCAGGAGGAGACCAGACATATGCCAAGCAGTCTTGTTACAGGTGGAAGAAGTCAAGGCCACATCTCCTGTGCATAAGAACAAAAGCAAGCCCAGATGTGCAACTTGTCGTCATATGATTTGACTCAGACTCAGACTCAGGTTTGTTACTCTTTCTTTCACAATATGACCAACAGGTATAGAAAGAAGGTTGTTTGCATTATATTACAAACCTCTGGCAATAACTGCAATGTGTTGCCACAATGCATCAGCAGGTGATTGAAATCAAGCAGAGTTCCACTCATCCAAATGATATAGTAAGACAAAGGAATGGCAGTGACACTGTGGCCACAGCTTCCACATGATTTATTATATTCTGGGTGTATCACATTTAAACCTATAGGAACATAACAATGGCGATGAATATATTTAAAATGTAGCATTGTGTGCCTGTTATTCATATCAACCATGGTTCGAATACTGACATATATAATTCCACTGCTCATTGAAGATTTCTATATCTGTACGTGTATTCTTTTTTGCTATGCTCTCAAAGCGCTAGCCTTCTGCATTCCAGTGACATTGAGAAATGTGTAGAAACCCAGAACCAATTTTCCTATTCCTCCTGCCAAGTTATATAATCACCTGCTGAAAATATTTTAGGTTGAAGTTGGTATGGTTCCAACATTCGTTTACTGTGTCTCTAACCTTGGTTAATTTAAATAGCCCACTCGTGAAATCTCACCTGGCTAGCTTTCTACAATGCTGAAATGGGATAAACTTAACTGCTCAAATAGGTCCTCCGAAAAGCTAATTCCAATCACCACCATCATCCTTCATAAAAGTATTGAAACATTATATTTAACATAGGCAATATAACCCTCTGTTAATACTGAAAATAGCAGTTACTCACTGCCTTCGACCAAAAAGGTTAAACTGTTTGAATGAATAGTGTTAGTAGACACTCTTCCTACCTTTATGTCAGCATATATGACAGTGTCCAATGCTGCCAACATTACAAGAGCCCTCTATAATGTAACGTGTGGTAGTACAATATCTCCTACAAAGGAGACATCATGAGCCGGAGCAGCCAGTCAATATTTCATCAAATCAGGCACTCTGAGGCCATGTGCACATACATCGAATCAATAAGAACACATCTGACCCTCACAATGCATCGAACCCGGGTTCATCTGGACAGTGGACCCCACAATTTGCTAAAGAGCGATCTGGCCTGGTGCACAAGAATTAACATACACTGATATAGGCTCTAAGGGAATAGCATTAATTTGGGATAGTATGCCGATTAGTAATTTCAGAAGAGCAATGTGCCATTTAATTTGACTTTTCAGTTCATATAATGCGGTCTCATATGTTTGCCTGATCATAATCGCTTGTTTTTCTGGAGATCACCCCCAAATATCTGAACCAATGTTGGTTCCAACTTAATCCCATATCAGGACCTATCAGTTCAGAATTCACAAGTAGAAGAATTCGTTCGGAGATCTTTCAATTTACTGTCAGGCTCAATTATTTGTGACATTTTATGTGTTCTCCAGTAGAATCACCATGCAACTCTAAAAAAAACAATTGCTGTGTATTTAAAGTTTTCCACCAATATTAGTGCACATGACCCCAATTGGATGCCAATACAATTGTTTATCCACCCATAACAAAATACAACTCAAAATCACCTCCCTGACACACAAAGCACTGCACAATGCTGCACCCAGCTACCTAATTGACAGAATAGCTAGAAGAACCTCTAGCAGGCCCTCCAGAACCGTCCACACTAACTGCCTGCTAGTACCCAGATTTAAATCCTCCAACATCAGCGGCAGTAGCTTCCCTGTGAAGGCAGCTAAACTTGGGAACTCCCTGCCACATGAGCTGAGAGCTGATCTACCCTACTCTCACTTCAGATAGAACCTCATTATCCATCTCAATCTGACCGAGAACTAATTTCCACTCTAACTAGTTGTACTGTAGTACTGCCTGCCTCTTAGATTACAAATTCTTGTTCACGCGTGCATACTTGATGTAAATAACTCTGTCCTTTCTGCAAAATTTTGACTTCTTGTATATTATATATTGTAATATCTTTTGTGAAATCTGATTACTTGTATATTGTTTTTGTACACTATGTAACCTTGTAAGCCTTGCGTAATCCTGCAGCGCCCTGTTACTCCCGAGTCTGGTGCGCTCTATAAATCCAATAAACAAACAAACAAACAATATTTCCAGAATCGACAGGCAGAACACTGTCAGAACATTTGGCAGTCTCCCTGCATGGCATTGGGGTCCTGCAGATTTACTCAAAGCTTTCTCCTGGTAAACACAATTTCTAAAGTGAGTGCAGTGCAAACTTTAAATGCAGTCATTTCCACTAGCGGAAAACCGGCAGATTTAAAATCCACCACACTCTAAAACATAAAATGTCATATGTGTAGAGTGCTAAAATTAATTTGCATTAATACTATTTGAACTCTCATCTCTATGCTTCTTTCTGACAATTCATGCAAGGGATCAATGGCCAACACGAAAATTATTCATGATAAAAGCCAGTCCTGCAACGTCACTCTGGCCAAAGGCCATCCCTTCAACACTAAACCATCTGTATGCCATCAGACAGGCATATACGAATGACTCCATGCACAGGGAATATGCCACACCTTACATGATTGAAACAGAAACGCTGTCAGTAGTGTAACGTTCCTTAACTAAATCCAATATGTTGTATACATCTGTTACATTAGGCTGTAATAGATGTATGTCAGATAATCAGCATCAAAATGATACGACTAGGGCCTGCTGGATATAAAGCTTGATTAATAAAATGTCTTCCACAAGGTATTCAGATCTCTGCTGAGGTTCAGAAGTATCATGAGTCTTGTGAGATGCAAAGTCTTCTTACAGAAATTAAAAATACTTTGACATGGTAGTCTAAGACTAAAATGACCCACAATGAAGAAGTTATTCATTTCCTTTTAAAACAATATTTTAGATGCAATGTTTGTGACCATTTTGACTTGTAATGCTCATTCACACGATATTTGTCCCACAGGTAGAGACAGCAACTATTAAACATCTGCTGTCTTCATCTTTGAAAATGTTCTGCATTTTAAAAAAGATTGACTAATGCATAATCATTGCAATGTTTTGGCTTTAGTTGAATATGATTACAGATGTCAATGACACTTTAATTTATTTGTAGCACATCTGTCATGATCTGTACCTGCCAGACCAGCCTCCAACAGTCTAGTTATATGCTATATTATTCACAGGAAGTACCACATTTAACACCATTTTCTTGTATTTCACATTGTTATCTAGCTAGTTAAAAAGCCATAACATTACAATTACTGATGCTAATATCGTCATATTGACTATCACCTAAACTGAGCAATAATCGTGTCAGCCCTGTGTTAATACTGCTGCACTTCACCATGTTACCACAATTCCCCGGTAGTTGTGTAGAGAAATTCATTACTAATGTTGGCGCTGCATGAACCACAGAGTACACAAAAAGCACCTGTGACATCAAGCAAACCAAGCAAACAAGAAAATGGTATGAAACATGCATTGCCCATTCCAACAGTGAGGGATGGTCAATAAGGCAATGGAAAAAAAATGTAAGCAATGAGAATTAAGCCATATTTGTGTAATAATGTTACCTGATTACAACCTATAAAGTCAAATACAGAGTAACTTCCTCTTGTTAAGACTTGTGAACAGTACATAATACTGGGCCACTTATCCTCAAGTCTCAATTGTCTGTGATAGGCCCGGAATTCTTCCCAACACTTCATTTGATAGGGAGAGCTGGTAAACCTCCCAATCTCTCAAGAACCTGGAGTGCAGCTTCAGGGCATTTTTTGCCTTTATCCGTAGCTTGAGAAAATAACAATAAGTATTCAACAGATGGCTTGGAAAGCAATTTCTTAGCAATAATTAGCAATTTCCAGGTCTACTGCACATCAATAGTATAATCTTGCAAATTCAGATTGTGCAGACTCACAATCCTGTAATTTGCCAGCCTCACTGGTCAGCGTGTAGCAGTATCTCTACAGTAACTCAGTAACCTTTCTATAACAAGCGGTCAGGGTGCTAGAGATCTAAGTGTGTTCACAACGATAAACATTGTAAAAATTGGCAATGGTCAAACAGATCAGATATAAGTTGTTCAATACATTTCTCCATATAGCCAACTTAACACATCTTTGGTGCCATCAGAAAGTATGCATTATTCTTCCATGCCAACATTTCCAAGTCTTAATTCTTGCATGGCGGCATCTAAATTCTTAATATTGATGGAGGTATCATTTAAATCATATTTCGATATAGATAATATTGGTTCCACTTCTTTTAGTAGACTTTTCTCTTTGGAAAGCCTGATTTAGCTATGTTCCACCATTGATATTAGGATACCATCTTTGGAATAATTATTGTCAAAAGCTGCCATCAATTCTACACACATTTTTTTAACATTCATGTCATCAGAACTGACACTATTGTTTGAGCATTGAGAAGTGGCTAGTTTTCTTGTGTGGGCCACAGATTTTGGACTCTTTGGTGTTAACATGTCATTTATAGTGTTGTGTTAACTTGTATTCATTGTAATACACCAGGTAGATGCTGGTATGTGATGCTCTCTGAGAACTTTCTAAAAATAGATGCACACAAACACAAAGGGACACAAACCTATGACAATATTTTGTATGGTTTATTTCCTGTTTCTGAACACCTTAAGTTTTACAAGAGTAAAATGAGGGGCTTAACTATTTTTTACTAAGATATTTATGATCCAAAAAATGGAACTTAAATTAAAGACATACAAATGTCAATGCAGAGGCAAACATGCATGTGTGCATCTGCACTTACCTCACCTCTCAAGAAATGAATGTTGAATCATTATCCAAGAGATCATATGATGGCCACCAGGCCCACCACGATAAGCACCCCTGCTGGACCTAGAGACCCAATCTACACCTCACTGAAGATGCCCTATGAGGACGAAACATGTCAACGGTTGCTTGTGGTTTCATGCAGAAGGGTTGTGACCTAGCAGTTCGGTATGGACTGTTCCTCTGGGAATGGGATAAAACCTGATTTGCATATGGTCGTCCCTCTTCTGTAGTGGCTTAGCAGACGAAGAATAATGGCCCAGAGCAATTGCTAGAGGTTTAAGATTAATTCTAAACCTTCCAGCCATCATCTATTTGTTTTGCTTTGCACCATTTGGGAAACACAAGTGACAATTTCCAAGACAAATGTAACATGTATTGTGCAAACATGCCAATCCGCTTGGTCACTAGCACCATGTATTAGGAGTATATGTTGGGGTTCAAAACCACTTCTCTTTTAATATGTTTTGTAAAAGTCTCAGTCACGGTAGAAGACATTGGATTGGAGTGATGAATATGGGAAGGATATGGTGATGTGTGCAAGGGAAGCTTTGCGAGACAAAGGTGAACAATCTGATTAATTTGATTATGGAAGATCCTACTGGGCTGCACAAACTCCCAGGCCATAATCTCTTTATCTGCATTGTAGGCCTAGTGGAAACAGGTCAGATACCTGTTAAATGTGGTGGGATCAGATTACAGCACAATTGTGAAGCTGAAGACAAGATGGCAGCATTTAAAATAAAAACAACCCTTAGTCAGGCTTGTTATCATTGTGGCTATCTGTATGCATGCAACATCCACCTGACCTTGAACATGATGATCTGCTGAAGTTGTCATGCAAGAAAGGCCCAAACGTAGAATTTACATTTTCTGCATCATAAATGTCTACATTGTGTGTATTGCATGTACTTTCGGAGACAATGTTCACCACCATTTTATTTATTTACACGTTTCTCTCTTTGGTTACACTGGCGCTTATGCACCATTGTCTCTTTTTTGGTGTGAGAGTAGGTGGCAGATGTTAGACTTAGTAAGCCTGACCAATAATGAAAGGATCAGCTGGGAACACTGGCATTGTGGCATAGATGACAAAAATTTCATACAATGGGACTACTAGAGGACACATGATTCAGCATTCGAGTCTGCGGATAACAGAGGACACTATACGAGACAATGTCAGTGGCCTGCCTTACCTGAGGTTGTGCTTGAGTACAGGACATGAGGAGATGCCACTTTATTGCCAGAGATATACTGGAGGAAGAATGTCTCCCAGAAGGGCTAATACCGTTGAGGAAAAAACCCAAATTGGAAAGCCTTCCAGCATAGGAAGCAGGGATATGCAATCCAACTGGTGCATCAGGTAGTAGGTATTTGCAGCGTTTCAGTGGCAAACCTGCGGTAAGTATCTAAGAAGGTGTAGTGGGAGTCAGAGGGAGACTGGCACACAGCACAGAGACAGCTACAGAGATAACACAAGATGGCAGAGGGAGGCTCTGGCCACTTGAAGGGTTCCCGTATGCTGAATGCAGGTATAGGGGGTATATGAGGTGCTGCTAATGGTGAAGGATACACAACAAGGAAGTGGAGATGCCGTGCTGTGCCACACAGAGAGGTGGTGCTCACAGATGAGTGCAAAAGAAAGGGAAAAAGGGAAGGGAAACAGGACAACAAGTGGGAAAAATCAGTGCAATGGCCGGGGCTTACCAGGTATTGCATCAGCGATGGCCAGCGAGATGTTCATATGTTGCAAGTGCACTTTCTGATCCAGAAGTAATTCCTCCATTTTACAATGGGTGCATGCAGCTAGAACAGCCTCCATGTTAGAATGGTTAATCGCCGACCTCAGTGCCAGTGGCTCCAATTCAGGTTTGTGGCTCAGAGTAGCTCTAACTGTCTGTCTCCTCCCAGTTTTAATATCTGCAGCTTTACAAGTATGGGTGCAATGAAACTTCTGCACCATTTCAAGACAAGACTGAACTCCTTTTGGTAGGCTCACCCGACACACTGAAAAATCTAGACTCCCAATTCAGCCACTTCACCATAGACTCTATCAAAATACCTGTCTCAGAATCAGTCAAAACCCTTGGAGTCTACTTGGACTCCAACCTATCCATGGATAAACAAGTCAACGCTATAGCCTCTGCAGCTGCATACCATGCCAAACTTATCAACGCAGTCAGGCCCTTTCTCTCCAAAGAGAACTGCACTAACATAGCCAGAGCCATCACTGGATCCAGGCTTGACTATTGCAATGTACTCTTTCTAGGCACCTCCAACAGAAACCTAGAGAGGTTGCAAATCATTCAGAATAGTGCTCTCCGGGCAGCCCAAGGCATTGCCAAAAGGGAACACATCTCGGAGGCCAGAAAGCTAGCACACTGGCTCCCAATAAAAGAACGAATCATCTTCAAGACACTGACACTGACCCACAAGTGCATTCACCTCACTGCCCCTGACTACCTCTCCCAGAGGATCCACCCCGTCTCTTCTACGAGGCCAACCAGATCACCATATACTAACATGCTCTCTGTGCCATTAGTAAAAAAAGTCAGAGCGGGCGGATCCAGCTTCCCATATCTCGCACCCACGCACTGGAACGCCCTACCTCCCACAATCAGAGGCGAGTCCTCCCTCAGCACCTTCCGCAAAACCTTGAAAACAATCTTATTCACATAAGATGCGTTGCACTAGTCGAATACATCTCATATATTCCTAATGCATAAACTGTACTGTAATGACATACTGTACCAACCAAAATGTCAGCTCTATGCTTTGTCGAACTCATACTGTACCTATGAATGACTATATGCCTGTAACTAAGATTTTTGCAAGTAACAGCGCCTCAATGCCTGTGGGTTACTTGCGCGCTATATAAATATAAATAAATAAAATAAATAAATAAATTTCAGGAGCCTGCACATACCTCACAGGTTCCCAATGTCATTTGCAGAGGGAGTGTCCCTTCCAATTAGCTAATTATTCCAAAACCCCACTGCCATATCGAGAGTAACATATCTTCATACTCAGTTCCAATATCACAGTGACTTGGTGGTGTGGGACCTTAAGCTCTGAGAGGGAATTGTCCACAGTGTAGGGTTTGAATAGGGATACATGCAATACAGGGGGGAGTTGAAGTATGTAGGCAACAGGTTTCATTTTCTGCAGTATCTGAACATTTCCAAAATATGTGGGTGATAGTTATGACAATCTAACATGTGCCGGTAAATGATGGGTGGAACGCCACATCTTATCTTCTGGTCCATACACAAGTGCTTCACTGTGTTTTTGATCTCTGTATTTCTTAGTGTTGACTTTGGCGATTCGTAGGTTTTCTAGGCTTGTTTTAAACAGTTCATTGCTCCTCTAGGTTGGATACCACACTGTGGGTGGTGGCAAGCCTTGAACCATGGACATAGGCTATATTTTAGGATGGTGGGATGGAATTCATACATACAAAACATTGGGCTCATTCTAATAGAAGAGTGCCTGGAGTTTTTGTATAAACCTTATGTGGTGGGTGAATGCAAGACCTAGCTGTCTTATTCCCCTGTGGGGAAACACTGGGGTTAGCGTTCCATCACTTGAATGCTGAATTTTGTTTGCCTATTACACATGGGATGCTAACATAAAGAAAGTCCCCTTGGGATATCCATGGCCTTACAGAGTGCAGACCATATTTATGAAGTGTACTGTGATAACCTCTGGGGCTCCATGTAAACAGATGATTTCAGTTAGAAAAACACAGCTCATTGCCATTGCAGATGTATATCTTATATCACAGTTAAATGAACCATCTTTGTAAACATGTCCACCAATATAGAGTACAGAGTAAGATGTAAAAAGTGTCATACTGCATGTTGGTGAGAGATTTGGATTCAATTTGGATTCTATACAAAAAGTGCATGAATTGATGTAGTCTGTCACATCCTTATGGCGTGTGTGCCACCACTTGAGTCTCTGGATGGTATCTTTGGTAGTGGGTATACCGCCCTGCCTCTGGAGAGTCATGCCACATGGAAAACCTTTTGTTGTAAAGATGTAGCAGTTTCCACCAGTTCTTTGTCATAAAAGTCCATCTAGGAAAGCACTCCTCTGAAATACGGGAGGCCTTACAAGCAGCCAGTACCTGTTCAGGAATGTAGCGACTGCTAACAGGAAGGTCACTCCAGAAGCATGTTTGCCTTGTTAATCGGGTATCAGTCATCCTCCTTTTCCTCATTGGACAAGGTGTCTGCCACTATGATTCGGAATCTGGGAATGGAAGTGAGAAAGAAGTTGTATTGTGAGAACACATATGACCACTGCGCCTGTCTTCTATTCTGATAATTACACATTTAGAAGATCAGAAAGTTGCAAAGATCTGTGCGCCCTTCCATAAGTGTAAGTGCTCCCAGTAAAATAATGCCTCTATTCTTGGCAATCTTGATTCAGTGCCTCCTTACCTCCTCTGCAATGAAATAAGTATTTTTTGCTCTCTGATAAACTCTAGGAGAAGTAAATATCCTTCATTGTGTTTCTGTTTTTGTTTCAGAACAACAGCACACTGCTTGATCCAACTAATAAACATATGTGTACATTACAAAAGGCCCTTTTTAATTCTAGGGACCTCTGAAACTTTTTGTTTGTTGAGCTGATGTGGTTCGAGAGACGGAAGATCCTGCAGATGAACTTGCAGAAGGAATTGGCTAACCTGGGAAACCTTTGAATGCCTTTCACTGAGGCCAGACATTTCCATCCTAGAACGGCCTTGACTTTCCTCAGGTCCACTGATAGACTTTGATGTGATAGAACGAATCCCAACTAGAATACTGAGATGACGTCAAACTCAGTCTTCTGAGGCTTGGCCTTTAAATTGAGATGATGCAGGACCTAGCACCTATTTTGGTATTAGTCTTCTGGATCAGAAACAAAGGACAAGATATGGTCGAGGTGAGGTACCAATACAAGATATAGAAGGTTAGCAAACAAACAATAAACATATCACTGAAAAATCACTGGGGCATTTGTTAAACCAAAATGCAATAGCCGAAAGTAGTTTCAAAAGGCTGTTTATCACTCATCTCCATGCCTTTTTGTAATGAGGTGGTAGGCCCCCCTGAGGTCAATGCATTATCTCAATTTGGTGGTGTCTGTTTTGGATATGAAAAACAAAGATGGAACTCCCAGGAAGTTTGACTGTATGCCTATTTCATTTTTCATGTTTTCTGATAGGGATTTCTGAAGGGTCATCTTCTTGGAAGGAGATAGTATTTAGATACTGCTGAAGGCAGCAGTAGTATATAGCAACAAGTCAAGTGTGCAATCATCTGCACTATGAGGGGGCAAGACTTTGTCTTGGTCCTTGATGAATACTTACCCATACTCCTTGCACTTTGTCATGATAGTGCTGTTGTGCACATTTACCAGCCCAACAGATATCCCTGCATCACAAAACTGCATGTTAGCAGTTACAGAAGTAATGTCTGTGCTGTCTCGGCTGAGCACATATGGTACGAGATGGAGCATAGACACCCCATGAATGGCTGCATTTTGTTGTTTCTTGTCAATCCAAAGAAAATAAATTAAATGCAGAATGGATCTGCGCTGCTTTGCTGTCATCTTGAAAACTTAAGGCTGCACCCAGAAAGGACCTGCATTTAAAATAACCTTGCACTGGTGCTATTTCAATCTTTAAACATTATGCAGTTTGTTTCGCATAAAACACAGCCATGCCCATCTATATTCACGATGAACAGCATCAAATGAGGTCCATTCCTCACTGAACGACATTGTTATGTCAAGTAAAATCTGTGAAGAGCAGAGAAATTAATTTCAGTCCGCACGGCCAGACCTTTGCAACAAATTAACACACGCACATCTCTTCAAAAGAAGCTATTTCTTTCTTTGCTTGGTGTCAGTTTCAAAGAAACCATTTCTTGAGCATATATCTGTGTGTAGAAATTGACCAGAGCTATGAAAGCTTTCAGAAATCAAAATGCGAGGAAAACCGCATTTTGATAAATGGACACTAAAATAAAATGAACCTGTGTTACTTTGCCTTGCAGAGAAATTAATTGACATTATGAAAGCTAAATGGGAAAGAATACTGTGAAATGCCCAGAAACACAACTGTACATTTGGGGAAGAAAAGCAGCAAAAATATAGGTATATTTAACTCTGGAGCACCTAGGTGTTGACGGGTGGGGGTCTCCACACCTAAACTTGCTGGATGTCTCTAAATTTCTACCTGCATCATTAACCTTCTCAAAAGGGCTGTGGTAACTAGATTAACCTTGTGAAATGTCCCAGCCAAGATTACATGTGGTGGGGGTTGGAACGTTTAGAACATGCTCCTCATTCCTTCGATGGTCCCTCTCTCACAATGCAGGTGGTAAGCACCTGCCAGCTCGCACCCATGTCCACTCCAATCCCTAGATCAAGCTAAGGCACTTCATTACATATTGCAATCATCCAACATAAAGTAACAACTTAAGGCCATTTTGTTAGTACTAAATGCTGTAATGCCATTCTTGGATGTCAGTGTCGGGTGCTGGACAGTTTAAAGCAGATAATGTAGCAAAAAGAGAGATCCCAGATGTTGACTCTGATTTCAGCTCTGTTATCAACCTATATCATACTTGGCAGACCAGGATCTCAAATATATTTGCATCTTTTAAATCAGAAAAGTGTAACCCTACTTTTAAGCCACATGCTACCATGTGCTTGCATTATCATCAGAAAGAAAACCTCAGAAAACAACAATAATAAGTTACCAATGACTCATATTACAAGATAATAGGCATGTTACCAACTACAACTAAGACAACACGAGGAGGGCATTATGCAGGACAGAAGCAAAACATTTGGACAAATCATATTTTAGCAGGCTCAAAAACCACCAAGGTGCTTTTTAAGGATTGCATGGCACTAAAGCAGGGGTCTGCAAACGTTGGCGCTCCAGATGTTTTGGACTACAAATTCCATGTTCCCTCACCATTGAATCAGCTTGCTAGGACGTATGTGAGGTGTAGTCCAAAACATCTGGAGAGCTGCAGATTGCAAACCTGTCTAAAGGAAGTTATAACGTTGACCAATTCAGTTCCTTTTATGTGACGAGGTAGATGATCTTAGGAAAAACATAAATGCAGTGCACACCTCTCTCGAAAGAAACAATGTAAATAGACTGTGGGGTTATAAGTGGTACTTATCATCAAAGATCTGAGTAAAGAGACTAAGTAAAGGTGCAAAAGAGAAAGCAAGCTCCTGGCACATGGACCCTATAAAAACATACAAAGGAGAAACATTTCCCAACACTGGGAACTCCCATATCTGTGCCCTAAAAAAGGCAAATAATACTGAAAAGATTAAATAGAGCTACGAATAATTGCATTAGTAATGATAGTATCTGATAAGTAGTCATCCAAATAATATAATAATAAAAAATAATTAAACATCAAATTCATTGTCATTCACATCGTATTTAATTTTCAAACAAAAACAGCTGAACCCAGCGTGTTTCGAGAAACAATTCTCTTCATCAGAGGTGTCAAGTATTTACAGGTTCTGAAAATAATCTTAGAAAGACAATTACAGACAATATATCTTTAAATCTAATGCGCATAAAACACGTTTGTAAACTTCAATAGTATAAAGTAGGCTTGATCAATCACCTCTTGTCTTAAAAGTTAAATCCAAATGACGAAGCTGGGGCAACCTTCACTGTGACAATGTTCTGCCACTTGATTGGAGCACAATAAGGTCTGGGGGTAAATGAGTCAATGATGTAAATCTATACACAAATATAAAGGCATTCTATGTCCCAACAGGTTACATTAGTCTTACCAGTATCCATTCCTTAAGAACAACCGTGTGTGTTCATTTTTATTCTCCCAATAATATTCCAATCTGCAATTAAGTGTCCCTCACATATAAAAATAACAGATCCTAAATGGATAGTAGGGTGGAGTAAATGGTAGCCTATTAACGGTCCAACCTCTGCCTCAATATTAATGCCGGCAAATGTGGGCATGGTTAATGGTGATCTCACTGAGAGGAACAAAGACAACCCTAATAGTACCAGTAGTCACAACCGGTCAGAAGGTGGATCCCTGTTCAGTCTAGAAGAAGAGATACAACATTTTAACTATCTACTATTAATAGTCAATTAATAGGCTTCCCCAAATTGTCCTGTAAGTAATGAGGCACTATCATAGTGTAGACTTCCACTAAAGTATCAATAAATTATGTGAACACTTTGGATAAAGGGATAACTCTTCAAAGGTAGTGCTTTCCACATAGTTTGACAAAAGTCTTACAGTCTCATTAGGATAATGATGACGTGAAAGCTTCTTAGCTTGTGGGAATGGTCACCCCCATGGTTTTGAGTGAGTCACAAAGTTTAGGCACCAAAGTTCGTAGTAGGTACCTACATATAAAGAGAATGCCCAATTAGTCTAAGTATGCCTCCTTCACCTTCAACACTTCAGTCTGTAAAAACAGAAGTAATCACGGTCATTCGGCGGCAAATAATTGCCGCAAAATGGCCACTGTTTTATAGTATTGGGTTGTGAGACGCGATGACATCATTGCGTGATTCGTGCAACGCTATCACCAATAACAATAATGAAATGGGCTGGGCACCACTGGTAAATCAGTGGCGGCCCCCTGATTAAATGTATGTCAGTGCAAATGCTTATGCTGCACTTACAGAATTTATCTATGCAAATAATAAAGAATGATCATCTGATTGAAGAGTAAAATAATGCAAATCAGTAAACAAGGTATTATTGATGGAAACAATAAAATATATTCATCTGCTCGAAGAGTGATATGATGAAAAATATCCTACACATAATTTACTTATCCTGCATGTCATCCATCTAGATGACAAATAGCTAACTCAGGGTCATTGAGCAAGCCTACCCTTTCTGTCACATTGAATCAGTATGTTGCTAAGTTGAAGTATACATGGTAACCATTGGATACTAGTTTTAAAATGCCATTACAATACAGAATTGTGTACTTCAATGCATAATGTGCTCCACATGGTCAACTAAAATGCTTCCACGAGATCTTCTCTGCTATAATGTTTAAATATGTTGAAGATTAGCTTTATCGTGTTATTACAACATAACATGATGAACCATAGTACATAATTAGCTACACATAATTGCCAATATAGCAACTCAATTTACATAATAATGGTCTTCTACATTTTTGGTTATACGTGACAATGAGGTAATCAATATGTTCAATTCCTGAGTCTATTTAGTGGACAATATTTGTCAATTTAGTCCGGTACTTCAATGATGTGCCCCCATTCTGCTTTCTATAACTTTTCTCTGAACTGTTCTGCATACTCAAGAATATAAAGAAGGATGAGATTCTATCAATGTGGTGTCATAGTGTATGTCATAGCATGGCTATGGTCCTTGTACAAGTCAAAGTCCTCATTCAGTCGATTTGGTGTATCCAAAAAAGCCACATTTCTGAGGAGGTCTCCCCATGTGGGTGTGGGTGAACCACTTCCAAAATGGCAAATCTCATTCGTGTAATTGTATGCCTCATTTCCGAAAAAAATGCCTCTAGACCGGGGATCTGATGTTAGCTGTCCTAATGTTGGACGTTGTGCTCTGTCCACATGTCCTTTACCTTTCTCAAGGTTTGGCCAACATAATACTTGCCACATGTGGCTTAATGTTTTAGTTTAATCTTTTTATCAGAACTGGGATGTATTACATTGTCTCCTTTTATTATGTCAGAACGATATTGGCAGTTAAGACATGGACCTGTCCCTACCTTAAACTTCAGCAACATTCCTGAACTGGTTTCGTAAATGAAATGAAATTATATTTTATTGATATTGTGCTCATACACAGGTGTTTCAGAGCGTGACCAGGAAAGGAAGCGGAACAGGGGTGAACAAAAAAACAATGATCTTACTAGGCCCAGTGACATTAAGCGCGCGCAAGTGTATGGGAAAGTGCATGGAAGGGCGGAGACGTGGAAAGTGCGGAACAAAGGAGAGAACAGAATAAATATGAATAAGTACAATAAATAAATAATAAAAGCAATGGTAGTGCAGCCAGCAAGTGGCAAGTGCTAGGTTAGTCAGAATAGGGTATATCGGATAGTGCAGGGAAAAAATGGGTGGCGGACTCTATGGATACAGATTCAGACCCCAGTGCAAGTGGTGGCCTGGAGGCAGTGCAGGAGGGTGGCAGGGTGAGCAGGTACATGGACCGGAAGGACAGGGGGTGGCCAGGTGCAACAGTGCCGAGAGAGTGACCAGATCAGTAAGGGAGAAGAGGGGAAAAGGCATGGCCGAAAAGGAAGGTCTTGAGGTGCTTCCGGAACCAGAGATGGTTCTCCTCAAGTTTCAAGGAGGCAGGGAGGCAGTTCCTGCATTTGTACGTTCCAGTTGGTGCCAGCACATTCATAAACCTGCTCAAGTTGTTCTCACATTCTCCCTTGAGATAACTTGGGCGCACTCTCTGTTTCAAAGTTCTCTCCTGAAGAATCATAGGAACCACCATGGGCAAACACGTGTTGAGAGATAATTGAACAAGTGACTAAGTCATTGAAGAAAGTGAATTGTATGAAATAAATAAAACACTACTGAAGTACAAGTGTATGAAACCAATACAAAAGTAACAGAAGAAAGTTAACTGTATGAAATTATTACAACTTAACTGAAGTTAAATTAAATAAACAGAGAAAAGTACAAAATCAAGCACACATGTGGTTTTTGAAGTAAAATGTTCAATTTTGAATTGTTAGCGCACAGTCCAAAGGTACGAGACATAATTTGAGCATTCTTTCAGAAGCACTCTAGCAAACATTTTATTTGTGGAGTCCAGCAATGATATCGGAAGATAATGTAAGTGTGAAATGCGATCTCCCTCTTAAAAATTCAAACTATCAGTGCTTGTCCCCATGCCCTTGGTACTTCCCATTAGGTCAGAATATTTCTGAACAGTCTTGACAGTACCCCAGCCCACAGCATTGGGTTGAATTTAAGAGTTAGGTCTGTTAAATCATACAGGCTAGGTGCATTCAGTTTTTTTACTAGATTTAATCAAGAGGATAAAATCCTCTAAATCCCAGGAGAGAGAGCCTCCGCACAGCCCACATATGGGAACAGGGACTGCAGAGAAACACCATCTTTCTCATTCAGCTCCTTAAAATGCTTTATCCAGACCTCATCCGGGATACATTGAAGCTGTATATAGTGATTTAACCCCTTAGGATTGATACGTTGACAGAACCTATTTGTGTTGGTTCCCAATATACAGCCCAGCATTTGCTCTTTATCATTGATTACCATCAAAAATGTATGACCTCTCAGCCAGTTCTTAAAATGCCTTTCATGTACACAACTTCCTTATGCACGTTCACAGACCTGCTCCTACAAATATTTTCAATTGTGGCATAGATCTTTATTTTTACGGTCCTGCACTTTGGCATCAAAGGCACGAGTTTAACCCAGAATCCTCGATTTTTGTGCCAATTTTTTGTACGGAACAAGGGCGCCTAGGTTAGTAAAAATAAGGGGCCCCAAACCCTTTGGTGAAGTTAGGTTCCTGTCATTGCATACCCATAAATTGGAAATACAGTCATCAAAAACCTCAGAGATCCTGTATTTCACACACAGTTGCAAAGATTTACCTCCAAGGTCAACTCAGGAGGTCTCATTCCACCCAAGCGAACCATAGTGATTTCACAAATAATCATGCAGTGGTCACTTAATTCTGTCTGGGCTACCTCCAGCCCAACACCAGCCTCAACAAGGTCCGTAGAGACAAAGAAGTAGTCCAGAGTGAAGCACCAAGTAGAATTATGTGAGGTAAAACTTGGGGGAACATCACCTGTGCAGTAGCCATTTAATAATGCACGGTCCCATGCCTCCAATTCTGACCTGAACATAAACCCCCTATCTCAGGCTATAATCGATGTTTCCATCCTATTTGGGGTCTGGTACCAGTGATTTTGCAGGCACTCTTAGTTCAAGTCACCCAGCACCATTTTTGAGGCTCCTTTCTCTGGGATTTCACCCAACAACAAAAATGAGAGTGCAGCAAGCACTTCCACCATCTGCTTATGCTCCGGGTTTAAATAGACATTTACCAGAAGACATTTCTGTGGTACCTTAGAGTCATGGACAGGCCACTCCAAGTGGACTGCAAGCATGTCATTTCTATTGAGATCTATTTGACACATTTTCATGGCTAGATTACGCTCAACCGCTATTAAAATTCCCCCATAGGGTCGACCCCTCATGCCTCACTGGACTTTAACAAATTTCAGAGCGATCTCCGGAGGATAGCTCAGAGGCAATGTGCTCGTCTTGGAAGCAAGACAACACGGAGCACCACAGGTTTGATCCCGGGGTCCACGCTTAGAAATCTCTGGGTATTAAGTGTGTTATAAATAACCTATTATATCATATCACACCCCTCCATAAGCGAGGTGTCCATCAAGAGAGTTTCCTGTACACAAATTATATCAAAATGTTCACTATTATAATGTCCTCCGTAGTGACCAATCGGAGGCTTGGAATTTCAAATATCAGCTAAAGGATATATTGCCTATTTAAGGGGATGCTTGTGCAGCTTTCAAACAATCTAATCAGGAGTACACAGTTTGCATCATTTAACAGTTTACCTGTTGTCAATTCTATCATACCTACCCCTTTTAACTAACCCCGTTTTAACACATTTTTCCCTCCCTTTTAGTGGTTTTCTTGCATTTAATTTGTCTGGGAGTGACGTGATTTAAGCAGGACCACATCTATTCTAATCAATAGTGTGCAACAAGGGAAAGCCTTCTTCAACACTATCTCTGGTGAATCAGGACTCATGATGGAATCTTTGGAACCCTGAGCTTTGGAGAATATTGCATAAAGAATCAGATTGTTTTGGGGCGTTCACCCAGGATCTTTACTCTTAATTATATCTGGAATTGAGTGCAAATTGCTTTCCTTCAGTATTACAACATTGTAGTCCCTTAAGCTTAAGGTGCAATATCTACCACTCCCAGACCCTAATTCCGGAATCAGTATCTGGTTTAGCTCACACGCTTGGGCCCCCTTGGGTTTATGTCAATACTATCGACACATGGATAGACAGAGATAATACTAAGGTCCAGTTACACCTCATCTCCAATACTTTTCAGCCCACAGGATCTCTCGAAGAAAACTCCAATGTACCCCCCTTAGAGGGTACTCTTACAGTAGGAGTTCCAGGACCCTGTGACCCTTTAGCTCCTTTCCTCCTATTCAGTTTCCCCTTTTGCTCAGCAACCACCTGAGCTGCATGAGTGGAGTGAGGCTGCACATTTAGATGATTTGTACATGTACAAGACCCCTTGTTGTTTAACTTACTGGGCATTCTGTAGTTCTTAGATTTTGTTACCACCTTTCCCTTGGATGGGGAAGGATTTGCCCTATGTTCAGGGGACTGGACCTCCATGTGGCTACTACTAAGGATATCCTGGACCCTTACAGCTCCAGCCCCTAAGAGAGAAACTGAGGGGAGGCATTTCACATTAGGGCAGTTCAACAACCAAATACTCTAGGTCCACCTAAACTACCGGGGCAAGTCTCTGCATTAACTATCCCACAGCAGACGTGTTTGCATTGAGGCCTTGTGGATGCTATTGTAAATCCCTCGAGGAAGTTTACCTTCCATGCAAGATATTTCAGCACCTGTCTTACCTCATGCAGTTCAAAATTTAAGGACTCGTAGCCCCTATCCATAGAGTCCAGTAACCTAGTCAGCACTGGTAAAGATAATTAATCTATAACTGTAGCATCTTAAGACTTTTCCCCCAATGTCAATCGAAGGGGTGACCTAGGGGCTCCATCTACCTCATCCTGCACACCCTGTGCAGAACGAACTTCTTCAAGTGACAAGTCATCCAGAGACCTCCAAGGCCTACCTCCACTGAATAACTTTTTTTATGAGAGAAAAGGCCACCTCAATGGACCCAGTACCCTGAACTTGTGGCTGATGTAACACGATTTCAGTAAAAGCATAAGAGGTCACCAGGGATTGAGCTATTGTCCATTAATTAGATTTAAAGTCCAGCGAGAGCAAGATTCGCTTACCCAGTTCAGGTAAAAGCACTGGGGCCAACATAGAAACATCAGACACCGAGTCCTCTCCAACACATATGTCTCCTGACACCATGTCCTGAATATTCTCCTCCAGTTTAGTCAGCTCTTGATCAAGCTTGCAAGTATAAGTCTTAATTGATTCACCTGGCAACTCCCGAGGCTCAAAGGTTTCAATGGGAGGGAATTGATGGGCAGTCGCTCTTTTTGTTCATCCTCCAAGTCAAAAATTATCTGGCAGCGGTTTCCCCTCCTCAGGAGCCACGGCAGAGATTAATAGTGATTCCCCCACAGGACTCTGTTTTTGTATTGGACTTACAGGCAGATCAGCTGGGCCCAATTTCACTCATTTAGCCATTAACCAAGGCAGACCCTTGAAATTTGCAGAAATAGATGCCCTTTCATTTACGGGTGGGGTAGAAATATGAGCAGATTTAGCAAGTTCCGCCCCCCCATGCTTCTCAGAATTGCCACCATAGTGAAACAAACAATTGATAAAAGAACACATGTTATCTAATTGCAGGGTAAGTTCCATACTCAACGGTGTTTGCCCCCAAGTGTTGCCGACCAAAACATACACAGTTTAAAGGGCACGCCCCGCAGGCACCGTGCGCGGATGGGAGGCAGCACAAACAGACTCAGCAGGAGAGAAACCAAAAGAATGCCAACAGCTAGAGTTCAGCAATGGGCTAAGGCAGGTTATGCATCAACAGGAGACAAGCCCTCCGATGACAACACACTCCCCTAAGAATCCAAGCTACACAGACAGTTACACAAAAGTGGCCAAGCTGAGATGTGAATCCGGCTAAGGAGCCTGACCCTTTTCACAACCAGGGCCATATTAAGCATTTTTGGGGCCCTGGGAATGGACATCTTTGGGGCCCCCCTCCACCAAACCAAAGGAATAAAGTGATCAAGAATATCTGTTGGCACTCCCCCTCCCCCCAGCGTGATCATAACCTATAGGTTCATATGCTGCCTCGCAGCATTCAAAATAAGCATGTTTACTCCCTTTAAGTCCCCTTACACTCTTCATTATTGCTCTAATCAGAATGATAAACAGGTAGCATTTGAAGGCCAACATGTGCAATCTACGAAGAGGTTACGTCTCTTCTAGTATAGAAACAGGATACTTTTTTATCAATAGCATCCGGGAAGGTATGCAGTCTGTAGTATTAATGCGGGACATATGTAAAAGGTGCATGTAACCCAGAATAGGCAGAGAACTCACATTAGCTGCCTCACAGAATGCAAAAGTTCTCAAGCATGGATAGAGTAGACCAATAGTAATGAAAGAGAAAGCTACACATAGCATAGCCTGGACAGTGAATGCAGATTAGAAGCTACCAGGAAGATGCCTCTATCCAGGCAGACTGAGATTAGAAGTGGGACATGGTTTTCAAATAGAGTTGCCATTAGAGATCAAGGGAACAAGGGCTTGTGGTGTGCAGTATATCAATGCTCACTGTTATATTGGAAGCAACCCTACAGCCAGTGAAACCATGAGTGAAGCTTTTATGAAGTGAATGCAGATTAGAAGCTACTAGGGAAGTGCCTCTATGCAGACAGACTGAGATTAGAAGTGGGACATGGTTTTCAAATAGTGTTGCCATTAGAGATCAAGGGAACACGTGCCTGTGGTGTGCAGTATATCGATGCTCACTGTTATAGTGGAAGCAACCCTATAGCCAGTGAAACCATGAGTGAAGCTTTTATGAAGTGAATGCAGATTAGAAGCTACCAGGAAGGTGCCTCTATAGAGACAGACTGTGATTAGAAGTGGGACTCGTTTTCAAATAGTGTTGCCATTAGAGATCAAGGGAACAAGTGCCTGTGGTGTGCAGTATATCGATGCTCATTATTATAGTGGAAGCAACCCCATAGCCAGTGAAACCATGAGCGAGGCTTTTATGAAGATCATACCCTGAGAAGGAAATCAATCACTCTGAAGGGCTGACAATTTTGAAAGGATTAGGGACTGGTAATTCTGAGAAGTTAGGCAATAGATTATTACATGAGATGCCCATGATCACATATTGTTTAAGGGGTGAAGCTGGGATTTGTACCAACTCTGCAATTTCTGCATTTCTTTCATTTCCAGCTCTTTCTGTCTACTAAAACAATCTCATTTTATAAAACAGACTTGCAAAGTACACAAATCACATTTCCAAACCTGACCTTTTTTAAAACCAAAATATTACAGAAGGGTGTTATGCAAAATGGGAATGATTCTAGCTTCCTTCTCTCCATCATCATGGGAAGTATATAAGTACCAGCATACAAATCGATGTGATTTAGTAGATTTAATCTAGGTATGTCTTTTGTACTTTTAAGCTTTAAATACTTCCAAAACAATGGCTTGTGAAATTGTCATTCATAAACGTACAGAAAAACCTTTGACTTTCATACAAAAAACAAAATGTTTTTTTTTTATGTCAAACGAACACACCTTAAAATATGCTTGCACAAGGCCTTCAACATCTGGTCCGCTCTCTCCTGTCTACCACCCCTTCCACTCAAATGGCCTTCATAAGATGAAAGATCAAGTGATGAGCTAAACGATGCCACCAGCATGCAAGAAGGCAAACCCCACAGAAGACAGCACAGTGATTCAAGTTATATGATATTATTTGACCAGGATCACTGTATCGTCTGCTGGCTTGAATTTGGATACTTATTCACCTCTTGGACTAATAGTTTATCCTCAACTTTGGAGGGGATTGCCTAGGTTTTAGAATGCCCCATCTGAACAAACCAATTTCTAGACCTTCACCACACAAATGACATGTTCGTTTTTACCGCAACCCCTATCTGGTGCAGGAACATTGCTGATAAAAGCACCTTTTATGCTGTAAAACTAAGCACATATGCAGGTAGGTCTATATATATATATATAAACTTCAGACATAGGAAAGGTTCAGTCAGTCTTGCTGGAATGTGTGCTCTTCTAATCTTTCATATGAACATATTTCTCCACAATGAGTGATTAGCACACCGACCCAACTTCTGAATCATTGTGGCACTCAATTTATCAATATGGATTTCAACTTTGGCTATTGCAATGATCAACATAATTCCCACAGGAAGGAAAGAATGCTACAGAAGTTGTGCCGTATCGAACATCGAACTGTGTATTCCACATTGAACTCAGAAAGCATTACATGATTAATTGATCAAGGCAGAACGTACTTGTCAAAACAGACAGGCAATAGGTTTAGCGCCTCAGCAGCATGCCATAAAATCTCCTGGCATGTACTATTTAATCTGGTGCACAATGGAATCTTACTTTAGAACAGGCAGCCTTGTGAGGGCCCCCTCCTAGGTGGGGGCCCTGGGCAAGTGCCCCTTTTGCCCTCCCATAAAATCGTCTCTGTTCACACCCAGACTAAGCGAGTACCTCTCTTGCCAAGACCAGGACCGTGAAATGTGCTTAAGTGAAACTTAAAGTCGCTGGTAGAGAAAAAGTAAAAAAACAACCACTCACATTGATGCTCGCCAGAAGTAGCCCCCACCACATGCACGCAAACACTGAGTGTTCCCGGAAGTGTTGATAGTCACGGCCACGCCGTTTGGTTTAATCAATGACAATGCCAGTGCATGCACAAAAACAAGTGTGATTAGAAGTGCCTTCAAAATGTCCTTCTTAATAGCAGCAATGCAATTAACATCTTACTACATCAAGCTTTTCCAACAAAACAGAAAGGAATGAGGCAGCAAATGAGGAGGTAGGCGGGGCGTGCCACAGCTACGAACATAATGGGTCCCAGAAGACTGAATCCACTGCAAATAGCGGAGCCCCGGACAAACCCCAGCCAAACGCCTCCAAACACATAGCAACACTTTGCTCATCTTCATGGCAGCAGTGCTTTTTATGCCTCCTGCACGCTGGATAATCCAGTTAAAGGTACAACACACTGGGTTAGTGCTGCAAAAACAATCAGAAGCCAAAAATAAAAGCTGCTAAACTCCTCCAAACACTTAGCAACACTTTGCTCCGCTTCCCGCGAGCAATGTTGGTTATGCCTCCTGCATTCTGGGTAATCCAGTTAAAGGTACAGCATTCTGGTTTTAGTGCTGCAACGACAACCAGGAGCCAAAAATAAAAGCTACCAAACACCTCCAAACACTTAGGACTACTTAGCTTCAAAAAGAGATCTGTTAAATGGGGTAGGGTGTGTAGGAACAAAGGAGGATCAGCAAGAGTGTGAGGTTCAGCTGTGAAACTCAGGGCAGAATTGAGTGTATGCCAGTATTGTAAATGCACAGAACACATTCCTACTAAAAGTGGGGTTTTAATTTGGCACTGCATAACAACTGATATCATCATTTTGCACTACACACAGTAATATGGACTAAGTTGCGCTGAAGCATAAAGACTCACAATTACTAATCACTAACCCCTAACCATAAACATAACCCTGTACTAATATTCAAGGCAGATCAGTTCATGAATTTTGGGTACAAACCTTTGGTACAGATTGATAAACTAAATGTGGAGGCATTGGGCTGTGCAATGTTAATTGAAAAGCAAGAAAATAAACATGAAGAATTATATTCATTTGGTGGTATAAAAGGTGGCTCAAAGTAGTCCCATTGTTCATTCAGAACAGGAATGCAGCGTGGGGCAAATGTAACACTTTTCTTCCATTGTTGTATTCTTTTTTTTTTTTAACTTTTATTTATTCAGCTCGGTGACACAAGTACAGGTGAGTCAACATAAACCATACAGGGTAAACAGTAATCAAACAATATGAATACGCATAATTTATACAAGCAAAGCATCAGAAGAAAAAAAAAAAAAAAAAAAAAAAAAAAAAAACGGCCAAAAAGAAAGGAGTTGGGTGCATACGCACGTGAGGGCCCATGGGAGGTCGGACCACCCATACATGAGGGAGATAATTCAACGGGGAATCTTGAAAACAGTATGGGGGGTGGGTCAAGCAGAGGTAGGAGAAGACCCCGGATCCGAGTCAGATTCAATGGAGGACATAAATAAACGAAACTGCAGCCATATATCCCTAGGCCTGGAATGAGTGGGCTGCTGTGCCGCCCAGACCTCCTCCGTATCAGAGGCCCATGTCACTGCCCTAAGCCATTGTGCGTGGGTGGGGGTGTAAGGCCGAAGCCAACAAAGCAGAATTGTGCGCACAGCAAGTAGCATGCACAGTCCAGCAAGTTTTCTGGAGTCACGGTGGAGGTCGGGGAAGTCATGGAACAAACATGTCATTGGGGACAAGGGGATGTGGGAATCAAGGATAGAGGACATGGTAGAGCACACCGAGGTCCAGAATTGGGCAAGCCGGGGGCAAGACCACAGCATGTGAAGATAGTCTGCATTCTCGCATGCGCATCTGGGGCACCCAGGGGGGGAGTCGTTTGAAATGCGATGCAGTCTGGCCGGAGTGTAGTGGTATCTATGAAGTACCTTGAATTGGATTAATTTAAACCGGGAGTTGAAAGAGACATCCCGGGTGCGTGAGCACATGTGGGCCCAGCGTTCGTCAGTCATCTCGAGTCCAAGGTCGATCTCCCAATAGTGCCGGAGTTTAGAGAATGTGGGGGGCGACCTAGTTTGGAGGAGAGAGTATAATCTCGAGATTTTGCCCCTCAGGGGGACGGGAGAGGTTAATTCAGCAACTGCAGGTTCGTCAGGAGGTAACGCCGGGAAGCATGTGTACTTGTGTTTGAGTACCCTACGGAGTGAAGAATATTGAAGCCAAATAGAAGGTCTCTGTCTGAGAGAAGCCGGGAGGTCAGGCCACTCAATAAAAATGCCTTGATCAAAGAGGTCACGGAGTAGTTCATACCCGGCGTCGGCCCAGCAACGAACCACGGAAGGAGGAACCCGTGGGACCTCAGGGTAAAAGTTCCAGATCGGGAGATTGCCATGAAAGGGGTGAGTAACACCTAGTATCCGCCATAGTTTGGACAAGGCCAGCGATGTGCACGTCGCAGGGTCCATGGAGCCCGGTACCATTGGGATGGGTGAGATCACAAGAGATCGAATGTCGCGGTCGCTGACTGACAGTCTCTCCAGCCTAACATGAGGAGGGGAGTCTGGGATAGCGAACCAATGCGCAGTGTGTTGGAGTTGTGCAGCCAACCAATACCTAAAGAAGTCCGGTGCACCAAATCCACCAGTTTCCATCGGAGCAGAAAGCGTCTCAAGTTTTAGGCGGACTGCACCAGAATGCCAAAGGAATGAGTTCAGGGTGCGAGACAACATCTGGAAGTAATCTGTTCCCGGCCACTGGGGGATGTTGGCAAACTTATACAGTAGCTGTGGAAGTACCACCATCTTCAGAACTCCTATCCTACCCGCCAATGAGATCGGAAGTTTATCCCAGCCCTGTATTTTAACTGCAAGGTTCACTAGGTATGACTGGTAGTTTTCCTGTAGGACCCGTTCGGCATGCCTGGACACCACCACGCCCAAGTAAGTGAACTTAGATTGGGCCCATGCGAATCCCATGGTATCAGGAGGCGGAAGAGTGCTAGGAGTGAGCGGGAAAAGGGTTGATTTGGAGCAGTTTACCGTGAGACCAGAGATACGACCGAATAGGGCAACATCCTCCAGTATAGGGGCCAGGTTAATCTCAGGGGAACGGATATAAAGGAGGGCGTCATCAGCATACAGAGAGACTATATCCGAGGAGCCGGCTGTGCGCAGGCCCCTGTGGGAATGGTTCTGGCGCAGCATGTCGGCGAACGGCTCCATCGCTAAAGCAAAGATTAAGGGCGAAAGGGGACAACCCTGTCTAGTGCCCCTGGCAACGTGGAAAAGAGGGGAACAGCGGCCCTCGGTGCGGACTCTGGCCACTGGATCGGAGTAGAGTAGTTTTATCCAAGACACAAATGTGGGGCCGAATTTGCACCTGTCAAGTACCCGCCACAAGTAGTTCCATGAGACCGAGTCAAAGGCCTTTTGCATATCTAGGGCCGCGGTCACCGCATGTACATCAGGGCTTACTCTACTTATAATGCTAAATAGACGTCTCAAGTTCAAGGAGGTGGAACGGTTCGGGATAAAACCCGACTGGTCTGGGTGGATGATGTGTGGCATAAGGGAGATAAGCCGCAGAGCGAGTGCCTTAGCATATATCTTGACATCACAGTTAATCAATGAAAGCGGGCGGTAAGAGCCGCATTGGGTAGAGGGTTTGTTAGGTTTGAGCAGAACTGTGATAGTAGCTTCACGGAGTGAGGGGGGAAACCGACCCATTTCCACAGACTCCTCCCAGAGTGCCGTCAGATGGGGGAGCAGGAGCGATTTAAAGCGTTTATAGAACTCGATGGGTATACCATCCGAGCCTGGGGATTTGCCTGAAGCCAGGGAGTCCATGGCCTCCGAGAACTCCTGAGGGGTGAGCGAGCTCTCGAGGGCTCCAATAGTGGCGGGAGAGAGGGCCGAGAGGGGAAGTTTGTCAAGGTAAGCATCAATTTCGGCCGTAGTGGCAACGTCGGAGTGAGCGTACAGGGATTGATAAAAGGAGAGGAATTCAGCATTGACCTCTCCAGAGGAAGTGGCCAGCGACCCATCCGGTCTCTCAATCCCGGGAATGGATGTGGGGCCGAATTCTCGGCGAAGCAGTCTAGCCAAGAGCCGGCTGGGGCGCTCACCCTCTCCGTATCTTCTTGCCTGACCGGGGCTGTCCAGGAACTTCAGCTCGCGGTCAGCGAGCGAGCGAAAGGTGTCCAGCTCCGTGCCAATTAACGCAAGGATTTCCGGATTCGGGTCCGAGGTGTACTGGGTTTCCAACCTAGATAGTGTGGCCTCACTCCCAGCGATTTCCCTCCGGATAGTCTTAAGGATACCGTTCTCCTTGGAGAGGGCGATGCCTCTGATATAGACCTTGAAGGCCTCCCATAGTATGGCTTGCGAGGAAACTGAATCAGTGTTGATCCTGAAGAACTCCTCAATTGCCGACTCCATCTCCGAGCAAAAGACCGGGTCGAGGAGAGAGAGGGGTTTCATCCTCCAGTACCTGGCCCGATCCCGATCGAGGCCCCAGCACAGGGTGACAGTCACCGGGGAGTGGTCCGATAGGGTCCTAGGAAGAATCGCCATATTAGTCACGGTCTTAAGTAGGTCGCCAGATAACAACCATCTATCAATCCGGGAGAAGGAATCGTGAACCGAGGAGTAAAAAGAATAGGAGCGGGAGTCTGGGTATAGGAACCTCCAGGCATCAAACAAGGATAGACGAGGAAGTGAGGAGAGTGCGGTGTATGCTGCTCTAGAGAGTTGACGAGGTCTGGAACCGGATCTATCAAGATCGACATCAAATATCGTATTGAAGTCACCTCCCCAGAGTATCGGGATCAGGGGGAAACCTGCTAGGAGATTTATGAGATCAGTATAAAAGTCGGGATCATCAATGTTAGGGCCATATATATTGAGCAATACAATCTCTCTGTTTTGTAGAACACCATGGAGAAGAACGTACCTGCCCTGGGGGTCGATTAGGGTAGTAGTGGGGATAAATCTAAGGCTCCTATGAATGAGGGTCATGACCCCGCGGCTCTGGGTGGAGTATGTAGTGAAGTACCTCTGTGGGCCCCATGATCTTGCGAACTTATCACAAAACTCTGTGCGTGCATGCGTTTCCTGAAGGAACAGAACTTTAGCCCGGTGTCGTTCGGCCTGAAGTTGTAACAACCTCATCTTTTTGTGGTTTCCCAACCCCCTTACATTCCAACTCATGAACGTCAAAGGATCCTCACCAATCCCTCCATCAGTAGCCATCGAAAAACACGGGTGTATGAAAGTATGCACCCCATGGACGTCTCCCAGTGCGCGCAAATCTGTATTGCCACTGGGGGCATAGTAGTTCGTACTCAACCTTCCCTGTGAACACCAAGCTTTTTTTAACATAAAACCCCATTCCCCCCTCCCCCTCCCACATTCCTCCCCCAAACGGAGGGATGACCGCCCTATACCCCAACAGGAAAAACAAAAACAGCGGCATCAACGCCTGGGGGGCCTGTGAGGTGGCCTGGCGGTGATGCTCCGAACCGTGAGGCAGTGAACGGATAGCTGTATATGCCCGTTCTTAGTGTCCATATCCCTCTAAAGGAGGTCCCGTGAGGGCGGGGGCAGTTATGGCAAACACAATGTAAATCAATCTATCGGGGAAAGCCGACTACGTAGCATAAAACAATGTGCAGCAGACAACATAGGCAAAAGAAACACAACAAGAAAGCAACTGGCTTAATTAGGTGCAGTCAAGTGTTCTCGTCGGGATACCATAGGACAATGACAAAGTGCTGATGGGCCAAAGCAGTGCCGAAGTAGGATAGAGAGGTATCCGCTGATCGAATGTTCTAAAACAATAGTGTGCCAGTGATAGTGTTCGCTAGCAGATTGTTTCAACCAGGAAAGCGTTCGTCTATGAACCTAGAGGCTTCCTCAGGCAACGTAAAAAAATAAACACGACTGGCGTGTTCAACACGTAACTTAGCGGGATACAGCATAGAGTATTTCACCTGGAGGTCGCGTAATCTCTTCTTCACTGCAAGGAAAGTCCTGCGCTCCCGTTGTACTGCTATCGAAAAGTCCGGATAAAGATGGATCCTGGCACCACCCAGGAGGAGATCTCCCTTGGCCCTCGCCGCCCTGAGGAGAGTGTCCCGATCTCGAAAGTTTAAAAGCCTAGCAATTATCGGGCGTGGAGGCGCTCCAGGTTTTGGTTTCGCCGCGAGAGAGCGATGGGCCCTCTCGATCGCAAACTGCGGGGAGAGTTTCGGGGAGTCGAGGAGTTGAAGCAGCATACTCTCCACATAGTCCTCCATAGGTCCTTGCAGACCATCCTCCGGAACCCCGACAATGCGGAGGTTGTTGCGTCTCGAGCGAGACTCCAAGTCTTCATTTTTCTTCTCCACTTCGGCAACTCGGGTGGATAGCGTAGACACCTCTGCGCGGAGAGAACCCAGGCCGTCCTCGGCAGTGCTCACCCGCTCCTCAATCTCGGTCACTCGACCATCGGTTCTCTCCATGTGCGCCTTGATGGAGGATATCGTGCCATTCATATCGTCGAGCTTACTGTGTATAGTGGTAAACCCTTCGCGGATAAACTCCAACATTTTCTGGGAATCGGGTGGTACCGGGGTGAGTGAGGCGTCTTGTGTAGATGTCTCCCCTGCAAGGGGGGTCGGGGGTTTAGCGAACATGTTGATGGAGGATTGCTTCTTGCCGGTCCGTGTCGACATGTCGCCGATGCAGGGGTAGGCCCAGGTCGCGCCGAGCAACGGGTGTATCGGCCCGTGCGAGATCAAGGTGGCCGGCGGGAAGGATTCGGCTGAAAAACCGCGTTACGGTTGAAGGGGGGCCGCCCTATGCGTAGTCGATGGGACTCAGTATAAGGCGCTGAAGGTCGGATAGCAGACAGCACACCGCCCTGGATGGGGCAGCGGAGCGGCACGCTCAGGAGTCCGGAGAGGGAGCCGCACGCCGAGCGCGGGGCGCCCCTCCCCCACACAGTAGGCCGCACGCCGCGGGGCTCGAGTGAAGGGCCCTGGAGCCGGTTATGGGGATCAGCAGGCCGGCGGCCCCGCCCAGCACGTAGAGGTCCAAAACTCCGCAATGGAGAAGGTCCGGAGATCGAAACTCGCACAGTAGATTCCCCGTCCGGTTAATGACCCGCGCCGGGGACCAGCTTCGCGTTGTGCCGGGGCAATCAGGAGATTTTCAGCGTGAGGTTGCCGCACGGGACGGAGCGATGAATCAGGCGGCCATCTTGCTTCGAGCGCAACAGCGCCCCCCCCATTGTTGTATTCTAATGGTGCAGAATAGACACGTGTCACCAGAACTTTAGAAGGGGTTGGCTGATTGTTAAAGGAAGGTGGTTTTTGATGGACACATGACATAATGTTCAGAGGCAGTAGTATATTATATTTTACATACATTATTGGGAGGTGGTAGACAGAGGGCTTAACAGAATTGCAGTCAGAAAGCTGGCTGGCTGGCTCTCTCTCTGGCTGGGGCACTGTCTCTTGCTCTCTAATGTCAGGCGCTCACCATCCCTGCGGAGAAGTGGGCTGTATTAGGAGGAAGTTGGCAGAAGGCTTCGCAGAATCCTTTCAGGCAGAGTGGGGGAAGAAGAAAATAAGAACACTTGCAGTGCAGGGGGTCCTGGAAGCTGTGTGGAATCCTGACTTTGCTGTACAGTGGCATCCAGAATGAAGCATTACCTTGGTAAAATGCTAGTAACATTGAGGTGCGAGGTGAATGAATGTTTTGTGTTTACAAGAATATTTTACAGACAATTGTAGCATAGAAGGGTGTGTTCACATTATTAAATGTAGACAGCTATTATTTATGTGTTTCCCCCTTTCATGAAACAAGCTTCAGATATGGAAAAAGGTGTATGAGCTGCTAAGTTAAGTTCAAGGTCAGTCCTTAGCAGAACGGTTGCCATCTATCGCAAGAGAGTGTTTGAGAGCCTGTTATGTGGGAAGAGCTCATTTATGGCTGGGAAAGCAATTGCAGATAAGTTGTATTTGTGAATTTTCCTTTTCATTTTTGAATTAGAGAAAATGATATGTGACAACGCTGTGCATTGCATGTCATGTTTTGATTTTGCACAATTCTAATATTCTATAAAGAACTAAAGAGAAAGACAAATTATCCTCAGAGTACTTATTATTTGTTCAGGTCTCTTGGGCTGGCATACATATTGATGCAGAGCGGGTTGTAAACTCATTTTACTGCAGGCACTACTTCACTTTATCACGTGTTAAAATAGGATATGAAATATGATATGATATTGTATTTGTATCATGCTTGTACACAAGTGTTTCAATACAAATACAAATACAAATACAAATACAAATACAAAACAAAACTGGTTACTATGAATTGGATTCTTCTCAGGGGCTGTTTATATGAATGTTAGTATTCCGATTACGTGGTAAGTGTGTTATGAGATACCGCCAAAATGGCATTTTATGGTATTGTAAATAAAATACCACAGGAAAATGAAATTATAAGTTAGAGCGTACCAGGTCTGGTTTTGACTTACTTTTTATGGTCCCGGTATAAGAATAATATCAGGCAGTCTTGTGTATCTAGGGCTTACCACTATACCACGAAATACCCCAACAAACCCACCAAATAATACTGCAAAATACCTCCAACAGATGGGAGGAGGAGGGGGTACAAAAGGCACAGAAAACTCTACAATGTAATTGTTTCATCATGTTGAGTACAACCATTGGCATCTTAATCAGGGCCTATCAATATGTGACAAACACGAATTGAGTGAATAACTTGCAAAAGTCCAGAAAATGTATCAAGCCTTCACTCAAGGTCTTAATGTCAGTAGGGCTTTCTCAGTCTACAAAAATCCAACTCCAAATTCAAGAAATATAAAAGCAGCACAAACAGTAGCACACATTTTGAAAAGAGACATCATTGGAATATTCAGAATTGTAACAAATGATGCAAAAAAGTAAAACGCGATATAACTTAGGAGTCAATACATTCAAGAAAGAATATTCAGCGCTCATTGCAAAAACCAAACCCTGACAGGCACATTAAGTGAACATCCCATGGCAGTGTACCTTGAAAGGGATAAGGAAGTTTCCATGACCCTAGAGCAACGCAAAATTCAGATGAAAGAAGGTGGCCACCAGTGCAGCTCATTTAAGTATTTTTTTTTCAAGTAAATGAAAACTGTGATGGTTTGCAGAGAGAGATAGTAAAAACGGCATTGCATGTCAAAGGAATATAAGCCTACATGTATGGATCCCTGGATGGACCTTCAATTATCACACATTGTTGCACAGGCTGCAGCAGATCCCCTCGGCTATTAAGCTGTGAATTGCTTGCTGCACCATGTGTACATATGCTTTTAAACCCATATTCTCTATGCATGTTTTAGCAAAAGGAACTGGTTAATCCTGCCACTGTCTCTACCTCTCCTGTCCCTTCCCAGGCCCTCTGCACGGCACTGGCTTCTCACTTCATCTGTAAAACTCAGGACATCCTGTCCTCACTCCCTCCTCTCCCCTACCCCCTCTATTCCCTGGTCTTCCTCTGGCCCATCTGCAGCCACCTCTCCTCCCTCCATCTCTGCCTTTCCCCTGTTCTCTGCTGATGAAGTCTCTAGACAAGTCCGATCTATGAAAGTCTCGTCCAAACAGGTTCACCCCTGCTCCTCCAAAACCATTAAGGACCACATCGACTCCCTGGCTCCTGCTCTGGCCGCCAACTTCTGCAACCAATCCCTCACCACTGGAGTCTTCCCATCCCCCCTGAAGCACTCCCTTATGCACCCCCTCCTTAAGAAACCCTCTGCCAACCCCTCCTGCTCGGCTAACTATTACTCAATCTCCATCACTCCCTTCCTGGGCAAACTCCTAGAAAAGCTGGCCATCTCCCAGCTCAATCTCCACACTGAATCTGTTGGCTGCTTCATGACAATCAGTCAGGCTTCAGACAAGCCAGATGCACGGAAAGTGTTCTCCTGAACATCCGTGAAGACCTGCTTTCCAACCTTGATTCTAACACCCCCTGTGTCGTCATCTTGCTTGATCTCTCTTCCGCCTTTGACACGGTCAACCATGCCATCCTGCTCAAATGCCTCCATGATAACCTGGGTATCACCAGTCAGGCCCTTGCATGGATGACTTCTTCCCTCTCTGACCGACCCTGCCAGGTCCAACTTGGTTCCTTCCTCTCCCCAATATTTTTCTCTACCTGTGGTGTCCTCCAGGGGTCTAACATCTCTCCCTGGCTGTTCAACCAATACCTGGCACTTCTTGCCCACTGCATTGCTGCCTTATGCCCCAACTTTCAGTGCTATGCGGATGACATTCAGCTCATTTTCAGACTACCCTCGGCCATCTCTTCTCTGTCTCTCATCACTGACTGTCTGTCTGCCATCCAGGAGTGGTGTGCTCCAATTACCTCTGCCTTAATGCCAGTAAGACTGAGATTCTCCTCATCAGCACCCCCACTCCCTCCTGTCCCCTCTCTCTCTGGTCCGCCTCTCTTGGCCCTCCTCCTGCTCCCACCTGCGAGGCTAAAAACCTCAAGGTTATCTTCAACGCCACACTCTCGTTCTCTCTTCACATCACTGACATCTCGAAGAAGTCACACTACCAGCTCCACCTCCTCAGAGGTATTCTTCCTTTCCTCACCCTTCCCCAGAAGCTCACTGTCTTCAGAGCTCTGGTTCTCTCTAGGCTGGACTATTGCAACAGCCTCTTTCTATATCTGCCTGCCTCTACTCTCCACCCTCTGCAACTCATCCAGAACAGGACTGCGAGACTTGTCCTTGGCCTCAAGCCTAGGGATTGTATCTCTCCAGGACTGCAGGACTGAAATCTCTGCACTGGCTCCCAGCGGCTGCAAGGATTAAGTTCAAAACCCTCTGCATTGTCCACAAGGCCTTCTGGGGCCTGGTGCCTCAATACCTCCAAATATCTCTTCCTAAATATCTTCCTTCTCAAGCCCTGTGCTCATCCGCCTCCAACTCCCTCAGGGTCAGTTGCTTCTCCAAGCAACGAGTTGGCGGTAGATCTCTTTCCTTGCTGGGGCCTCCCTCTGGAACAGCCTCCTTGACTCCCTGAAACTTGAGGAGAACCATCTCCGATTCTGGAAGCACCTCAAAACCTTCTCTTCGCTTCTGCATTCTCTACTCTTCTCCCCTGTTGACCTTCTGACTGAAACTGAAACTGCACTGTTTACCTGGCCACCTTCTGATCTCAGGCCGAGGTCCCCCCCCTGCCAGTCGCACACCTGCACTGCCTTCCTGGCAACCCCTGCACTTGGGGACTGTTTCTGTATCACTTCCTCCTCCCATGCACTTTCACGATCTGAATGACACCTGGCCTAGTAGGATCGTTATCTGTTTCCCTCTGTTCCCCCTCCCTTGCCTCGTCGCGCCTTGAAACACTTGTGTATAGGCGCTTATTAATGCCATATCATATCCTAACATATCATATCATATCATATCATATCATATCATATCATATAATTGTTTCTTCATATAGTTTTAAATTAGAAACGACTCCTCAGATTCAATATTGTGCCATTATTTCAGCCTTTTCTTATTTATGCCTTTGTGGGATCAATATCTATGCATGCTTTGGTCAGGAGATTTTCACAAGACCTCATGTACTCATTTAAACAGGCATCCCTCTCTGACTGAACAAATATCTCACAGAGTAGTGAATAGAGGGTCACCCAGCCCCTCTTCTATCTTAAAGAAGTGATCTGACTTCTTCCACTGATACACCTACCACAATGAGTAAATGCTCAACTGTAATGTGATAACTCCAATAGGTACAGAAGGCAGAAGCCCCACCACCGACCTCCACATTGTTCCCTCTAGAATGTCGAGTCATTCCCTACATCTTAAAGTGAGGCGCTATAACCCATACATTACTGATGAGATAGCTTTTGCTTTGTAATATTCCAGAAGAGGGTGTTGTGACTAGCCACAACATTTAACCTGGATTATCTTCACAAGGGAGATAAAAACAACAATGTGTGCCCCTTTTCTTTCTATAATAAGGTTCAAATAGGTCCTATAGGGAAAGATAAACCCTAAATAAATAAACTGGTCTACTTCTTCAATCTGATTGTCACCAATAGACCACCTAAAACCTTTTGAGTTTGCCTTGTTATTGAAGCACATCATTCTTGTTTTATACACATTTATTGCAAGGCTGTTGTTATTGGCGTAGATAGCCACCATGTCAAGGTACATCTGAAAGCCAATGGGAGCCTGATCCAACAAAATCAGATTGTGGCATATGCCAACCAGCCAACCTTCATGGAACCTAGCTAAGGTGGACAGAGAGAGGAATTAGGGAGTATGTTCCTCAGATTTGAGATGTATAGGTTGAAAAGAGTTGGGGCCAGAACACACCCATGCCTTAGACCCATCGTATCCTGCACGCTCTTCAGAGGTCTCTTTTAGAATTCAGGTGGATTTGCACACTGTTATCCAAGTGAAATAGGGCTGGCTCAATTCCCCACTTAGCATGCTTAGTCCAAAGCCAACCTCTATCCACCCTATAGTAGGCAGGAGGAAGGTCAAAACTAGCTGAGTACAGGAAATGGGATCTTCCTCTAACAGCTTTAGTCAAAAAGAGTATGTACATTAAGCCATTTAGTGATGTCCCCATTCCTTTAAGAAAACCTGTCTGGAAGATACTCAGCCTCTTTGTAGTGTCAATCCACCTGACCAGGTTTTTTAACAAAATGCCTGACAGAACTTTACTGGAAGTGTCAATTAAAGAAATTGGCCTATAACTATTGGGTGACATCCTATCCCCCTTCTTAAAGATGAGAACTATGATTGCTTCTGACCATGACCTTGGAAGCAGCAAAGAAAGTGTACAAGATATTAGACCATAATGGGATGTTGCACTTCAGAACACTATTGGACCAAGTGTCTGGGCCACATGCCCAGGAGTTCTTAAGTTTTGCCAGAGTTCATTCCAGCTCTTCCAAGTTAAAGTTTAGCTTCCATGGCGACTTGGAGAGCCTTACAATAGTTCTAGTATTATCTATGCCTGTCATGAACAAAACAGACACTGTTGAGCCTAAGAGGTTTTAGAGGCACATTTGGCTTGGAGAGAAATCTATTTAGAGTCATGATCAGTTAATGATCACCAAGTAACCATAACATTGTTATTTCATGATATTTTGAATCATTTTTGTATGATTTAAAATTGTATAAAATTTAAGCCAATTCTTGTAGCTCTGACTAACACTCTTGACCTGCACAACTATATTTGTCAAAGACTTAGAATCATACACTCTGACTTTGCGAATGGCCGATCTCATGTGTCTTTTGTGATTGTCAACATTGCATGATTACTATACTAATTGTTTAGCACCTCGAAAGAAAGATTATCATTTTTGGGAAATTTAAAGTCATAGATATAATCTATTAGTGATGTGAAAATGGGCCATTTCAAATGGGTTCACTCGGAGAATCACCAGGAAAGTTACCATTTAGTTTATAAAACACCTACCTTGCCATAAATGTATCCCAAGAAAGACCTCTCTGTTCCCTCTTAGCCAGTGGCTTAACTGAAACTTACATGTTCGAACTGTGAGTCATAGTAGCCTCATCATACAGCTCTTCTATCACTGAACAACAGCAATAAATGTCCCCATCTACTATAACAACTGAGGCTGGTCTACTTGACTACCATTGAAACAGACTTTCCTTCAATTCCAATCTAATCTGGTCTTCACTGACTAAAATTAGGTTAATATACCAATTGATCAATACAGCATTACAATCGTTTTACATGTAGCACAGTTCCAATGTCTTCTCTTGTGCTTTTGTTAATATCTTCTTATACTGATCAGGCAATAGTTGATGAAATCAATGATTTTACATTTGTGACCTTGATGTTGAAATGCAGTTTGATGCATCTTTACAAGTAGAAAGTTCCTGTTTAAATATCTGCAGTTCTCGGTAAATCGTTAGCATTTACAAGCCAGACTCTGGATTCAATTAAAGGCCTTGGAAACAGTTACAGTTTGTCTCTCGGATGCAAAAACTGTTACTTGCATCTTGCATTTTACAGGGGAACCCTTTTTTCATCATGTCAACAAGCAATGTGTGCAATCCAACAGAAGACATAATTTTGTATATGGCACCACTCTTGTTCTATAGAAACATTTTCTGTTGTCAATTCACTTTTGGCACTTATCCTTTAGATCCAAAGTTCCTTACATCTAAGAAGACTTATCTCATCCTTTAACTTTCACTATAACCTTTTTGATAAAAACACCCAAATATTTTTCTTCTTTACCTTCTTCATCCCAGCTATCTCACAATGGATTAATACATTTCTCACTGCAATTTGTCACGATATGGCTCTCTGCTGCCTCATGCACTGAATTCTTCAAAACAGTAATTATTTTTTTCCCAGCTTCCAGTGTTATACCTACTCTAGCCTCTTCTATCTCCTTCCTGTTTGACCTTCTTACTCACTGCCCCAAGCCTTGCAATCTGGGTTTCCCTCTGATACTGACATCTGACAGGAACAATTCATCACTGTCACTGCCTCTGCTGCTTGAATTTGCTTTGCAAAATGTAAACCTTTCACCTACAATGACATTACATTAAAATCTTCATTGTGTTATTTATAAAAAAGACAGCAAAAACATACACTTAATTAGTAAAAATCTCAAACCAAGAAATGCAGAACCTCAAGCCATACATTTATAGCACATACATACTGCTACAAGTTACAGTACAACTTCAATGATCTTAAACACTTCCAAAAAGTGTCTATACAATGCCAGAATTAATGGTATACTGTCTCCCCACATCAGACTTCACCAAAACATCTCTCCTAACCAAATTCTGCCCTCTGGAGCTTCGAATTCAAAGTGAGTGACAAGTTCTAATTGTATTTATTGTCGGAAATTCTAAGACCAAATGCTTAAGTGTCTCCAGGTTGAATGGGCCCTTATCAAGTCTTGCAATGTACTGTCTGGTTCAATCCGATTTGCTTCCAGCAGCCCAAATGTTCTATAGTGTGCAGTTGGGTTAGGCGAAAGCGCAGATAAAAACTGTGACCCTTGTTGCAAGGGAAGATGTATGTATACTTTAGTTGGGCATCTGTTCTCCTTGCAAATGTTGTTAATTCTTTATAATTATGAAAGCAACTTAAACTAGCAATTGTTTCAGACCAGTCAAGAATTAATAGTTTAGATTTTGTTTTAGATGGTCTTAATACAAGTTACTCTTCAGAAGATCGAATATCTTGCAGAAGCCTGGTCATCTTCTCCTTAAACTGATTTACAGACGGCAGGGACTTAGTTCTTAAAATTTCCCACAGATCCAAATACAGGGAGTTTACTGGAGGGCTTAGCATTTTTGCATAACACGACAGTTGTCTCGATAAAACCCTGTATTTGAGCAAGATCAATCCAAACTCGTGTCTGACGGCCACGTTCGGGATCGATTTAGCCAAGCCCAGGGTGTCCTTGCAGATTATGTGCCCTGTATGTCATTAGAATACAGGCCAAAATCCAGCAATGTCATGTCCAGACCATAAAGGAGTGATGGTTCCACTTTGAGCCAGTAGAATCATATTAATGGAAGGAGTCAATATTTGCACAATTGATTGTCTACTCTTTTTTTGCAGGGATGTCATAAGACAGGCTTTTGCTCTCAAAGAACCCCTGCACTCAGTGATTGATTCATTATTGGTTAAGTTATGTCCCAGATATCTGATGGCAAGAGCTCTGTCCAGCCTTTGCTCTCTCATCTTTCAATACAGAGTCCTTTGTCTGAACTTGGTGGTAAAAATAACAATTTTAGATTTAACCCCATTTAGCAGTTGGTTATATTCAATGGCATAGTGGAAAACAAGGCTGGGCTTCTTCTGCAATCCGTTAGCTGTTTTATCAAAAAGAATCAGGTCATCAGCAAAAGCCAACCAGTCAAGCTTGAGATTACCCAAATGGACTGGATAGGTACTGCCCGATGACCATAGGCTGCTGATGTCTGAAATATAGGCATTAAAGAGGACCGGGGCCAGGGCACAGCCCTGTTTAAGACCAACAGATGTCTTGACTGATCCTGTCACCATACCCTCACTTGTCAGCCTAACCCTGATGGAAGTTCCATCATGCAGAACAGCAAGTAATTTCACCAGTTTCAGTGGCGCAACCCACACCAACAGTTTGGTCCACAATAGCTTGCTGTTTATCCTGTCAAAGGCACTGCACATATCTAGAGATGCCATGAATGCAGTATTCATGGGGCCTTTTTTTACTACCACTAACAAATGTGCTATGATCGTAGGGCATGATTAGAGCAGTGACCATGCAGGGTCTAAAACCCACCTGGAAATATGCAATCAACCCCAGATATGACAGCAAACTATTCAGGTCTCTCAAAATGAGAAAGGCAAAGATTTAGCTTGACGCATCTGAGAAAGCGATCGGCCTATAGGTATTTGGGTTATGGGTATCACCTTTTTTTGTAAATTGTGAGTATGATATGCTCAAGCCATGTCGTTGGCAATCAATGTGAAGCAAAACTTGACTTAACAATGTTTGGAGAGGGCACACCCAAAGAACTGGTCTGCTCTTTATCATTACAGGAGCAAGGCTGTCCGGGCCTAGCGCTCTCAACGCCTTTGCATTTGTAATGGCCCATACAATCCCATGGACAAGTTCCAGGGACTATCAGCACTGCAATCTTATGGTCCAGTTGTTTCACCCTGACTAATTTGACATTCTTGAGTAAATAAATGTCCTTCCATGTTTGATCTGATATATCACAAGAAATAATCACTCTAGACGCACCCGCGTTAAGCCTTGTGAGAGCCCAGAAATCAGCAGTATTACTTTTTTAAAGCTTTTCTAAGATGTTCTGTTTTAAATTGTTATACATTTGTATCTTTAAAGAATTGGGGCCTGATTCATGGAAATATTTGTGCGGAAATCAGGGATTTGTGTGCCAATCTGCATGCAAATCCCGATTCTGCGATTCATAATAATAATAATAATAATAATAATAATAATAATAATATTAATAAATAATGGAAACGAATATGCAGGACTTTTCCGGGACTTACGAGGATTCCACACAGGCCCAGCAGGTCTTTGCGATTTGACGAGTGCGTTGCACGAGGCACCATGCAGAGCGTGGGTGTGGCTTGCACAGAGGGCGGGGAAGGGGGCAGAACACCAAAAAAGGGAAAAAACATGAAAAAAGTGGGTGTTACGAGGGACGGTCTGCAGGCAGGCCATCATATGCCCACTAATGAATGGAACATTACGTATTCCAGGGTGGGACTGCGCAACTTCCCGGCAGGGAAATAGCCACACAGAGCCTTCATACTATACCTGCCACCCGAAGGTAGGCAGGTATAGGTACAGACACTTGCACATAGTAATCACTGCGCAGAGGTAAGATTGGGTGTCAGATTTAGGGGTGTTTGCACACAGCCAGGGTTCCAATCTAACTTAGAGGTGCTCTTATGCATTGTAGCACAGTGCAGGAACAGTTCTACAGGGGTTTGCACGTAGATTTTCAGAGTTTTATCCAAGTTATGATAAATTGTAAGTATGTTGTCAGGGTGCCGGTAACAGTTAAGGGGGGGGTGCGCACAGGGTCCCCAAGATGCAGGCCTGCTTGTCGGGGACCCCATGCACTGTTTTGAGGATGCATGTATTTGTGCCCGGCGAGCACACAAAGGAGGCTGTTTGTGCCTTTCTTTGATTTGCATTGGGACGTGTCAGGGATGTTCCAGTCGTGACTTGCATATATGGTTACTTTGCACAAACAGTTCCATGACTACGCAGAGCATGCATACAAACTTCTGCACGCAGGCTAATGCAGTGATGTTCTTTGTCCATGGGCGTTGCAGGATTTCTGCACACGTTTCCATTAGTCGTGCGCTTGATGTAGTTTTTATATCCCTGCTGAATAGACTTCTTTTTTAAAAATATAACATTCTCAGTTGGAGCTGTGCATGTGACAGTTGTCTTAGTTGTTTTCTCAAATATTTTTGGCCTCAGCAACCCTGATATCATAAGTGTGTGCATGTTTATTAGAACCCAATATCTTTCCCTTCTCCGCGAAAACGTTTAAACATTGCAGAATTGTAGTTCCAAACCTTGCAGTAGAAAATAAACATGGTATGGGTTCACTCATAAAGGTACCCATCATTATTACCTTTCTGAAAGCTTCAGAAAAGTTTCTGCAAGATGGTGTTTTCTATTTTACTGTTAAACAACCCCTGGACAATGATACCATAGCTGTATGAGTAGCAACGCTGCAGAAATTGACTAACAAGTGTAGGGTTAAATGCAGAACTGCATGGTCACTTGCCAACATGTCTGTGATGGTAATAAGTCTACACAGTAGATTAAATCCTAGAGATACATAAACATGTTCAATCCAGGATGAAACTAGCCCTCTGTGCCAAGTAAAGTTATTTGTCTCATTTAGCCCTCCCACTGAAAAACATAAAGTCAATCCCCTGCTTTCAATGTATAAATCCCAATCAATGCCAATTGAGGGAGCCAGTAATGGCTTTGCCAGAATGTCATTTTAATTCGTCACCCTCTGCACAATCAGAATTAAATGGCTGTCTTAGAACCAATTGTTGTTCGTTACAAATGCCATATCATATCACATCCAGGGCTTCTAGTAATATGGAACTTCTGGTCACTTTAGGGTTCTAGTATAGATTTATAAATAAAATGTCCCTCTGTGGGAAGTCGAAAAACTGCTCTACAGCCATAAAACCAGCATTATCGGTGTCAATTCTGTAGTGTATGTCATTGATGTTTAGATAAATAGATATTCAAAAACCACAAAAGGTGGCAAACCCCTACTTCAAGGACATCTAGGGTAAGTTATATATTGAAAAGGTGTGATGTCCTGAGAAGAAGGAACAACCTTAATCTAGTGTTCCTTACAAAATGGATTAGGTATGGAGAAGAGAGACTACAACTGTATACTTTAGTTAATCCTTATTCCATTATATTATTTAATACATAAAAAGATGTCTTGAAAAATATTCCATAAAATACAATACAATATAATCTCATTCAACATAATATATTTCAAACCATGGATCATCAATTTCATCATTAGGAACCATGTTTTTACAAATAAAGGGATGTGTAGACCAATTCTCAGAATGTCTTTCCAACTTCCTTATTTATAATTTTCTTAATCTGAATAATATTCTTGGTCTTGGTTCACACATAACAATCAACTATAGGTGTCCTAAAATGTTAAATACTTTCTTATAGGGATTCCATTAATTAGTAGTTTTGACCGTAACAACAACTAGCTATTTCTTTCCAGGTATTGTTCTGCGTCTTCTTCAGGATAAGTGACCTTTAAGCCAATTAACATTACGTACTAAAACAAAAAAAAACAAAAAAAACTGGTACCAAAATGTTAAAAACATAGTTAAAACAATACAGTTGCATATCTCTGTTCTCCAATTGTCCTATTCCCATTTGATATGCTACCACAGGGAACAGTATCTCAAATTGCTGTGCCTACTGGGATTCTTATGGGTACAAGCTCTAAGAATAAACATCTTTTTGAATTTATTTTCAAATTTATATATATGGGGTTAGCAAAACACTAATCAACCAAGACCCTTATATTCAAAAGCGTGTGAAAAATATCACATATTCAAATAAAAAAAAGGAAAAGAATTCTAATACATTCAAGCTAATTAACAGGTAGTCATTCCCGTCACATATTGAGCACAACCAATGTCATAGTCTACATCTGCATGTAATCCATCACAGACACTACCATCTTGAACATAAAAGAAAAGTTAGAAACTATAGAAAAACAAACAAACAAATTTATCAAGACTACTACTGAAACATTTATAAAAGATGGAAACATTTATAAAAGATGTAAAAAGCTTCTCTAAAGAGGCAGCATATCCTTACCTAAATGCTGATTACCAGGGACCTACGTATTGGAAAGATCCTGACAATATAACACCAGCTATGCCTATAGGAACTAAACAAGTAACATTCTCTGATACCTCTTCAGATGAGGGAGATAATATGCAAAGAGGAAGAAGGGACAATCAATTTACAGGCCGATTCATGGAATAATTAGCACGGCGCAAGTGGCCAAAAACGTGCGATTCGCAGTGGAATAGCGAAAATCGCAGTGCAAGTGCGAAAATCGCACGAAAAGCAGCGCACATCGATTCATGGAAGGCCGTGCGCGAGAAAACCATCGGATGTGCGCTAAAAAAGTGCGCGGCGCACGTTGGCGCATAGGCCATCTAACGGCGTGCGCCAGGTCACAGCGAAAATCGCACAGGCCACAGCGAAAATCGCACATAGCGCGGCGCACACAACAAAAGTAGGCGGAACACGGGGCGTAACACTCGGAATGGGGAACAACTTGCCAAAATGTGGGCGTCACGGGGGAAGTACAGGGTGCAAGTGCGCGGAACAACCACACGCTCGCCTACAACACGTATTCATGGAATCGAATAGGGCAAAAAAGCGCACGGTCAAACCAGCGCACAGGCACAAACACGACCGCCACAAGAAAGCAGGCGGTAGCGTCTCTGCGCCTGTAATAAATGTGCGCCAAAAGGTGCGCCAACAAATAGCACCTATATACAGCCATGATGAATGTCCTATACTGTGGCCCTCCAGGACAAATGACATGCAAAGGGGTACCCACAAACACGGACACCCGCTGACTGAAAAATAACGTGTGCGTGTATTCCGGGGTGCGTGGGAACTTTCACACGCGATTTGGCAGGGTACGTGGATTTCAGGGGTGCGTGGGAAGTTCCACACGCGATTTGGCCGGGTACGTGCGCGGGAATTTCCACACGCGATTTGGCTGGGTACGTGGATCTCAGGGGTGCACGGGAAGTCTCACACGCGATTTGGCAGGGTACGTGGATTTCAGGGGTGCGCGGGAAGTTCCACACGCGATTTGGCCGGGTACGTGTGCAGGAATTTCCACACGTGATTTGGCTGGGTACGTGGATCTCAGGGGTGCGCGGGAAGTCTCACACGCGATTTGGCAGGGTACGTGGATTTCAGGGGTGCGCGGGAAGTTCCACACGCGATTTGGCTGGGTACGTGCGCGGGAATTTCCACACGCGGCTTGGCTGGGTACGTGGATCTCAGGGGTGCGCGGGAAGTCCCACACGCGTTTTGGCAGGGTACGTGGACTTCAGGGGTGCGCGGGAAGTTCCACACGCGATTTGGCCGGGTACGTGCGCGTGAATTTCCACACGCGATTTGGCTGGGTACGTGTATTTCAGGGGTACGCGGGAAATTCTACACGCGATTTGGCTGTGTGCTCCCAGGTATTCCCTGTACACCCTCCACGGCACCTGCAGGCAGCCGACACCACAGGGGACTACCCTGCACACCTGCTCATGTCACCCAGCACCCCCACCCCCCAGCATCCAGGGGCACCGTCCACCAGGCCCCCACTCATGGCCCCTATCACCCCCACCCCCCAGCATCCAGGGGCACCCTCCACCAGGCCCCCACTCATGGCCCCTATCACCCCCACCCCCCAGCAGTGCATGGGCACCCTCCACCAGGCCCCCACTCATGTCCCCCTGCACCCCCACCCCCGAGCAACAAGGGGCACCCTCCACCAGGCCCCCACTCATGGCCCCTATCACCCCCACCCCCCAGCAGTGCAGGGGCAGCACCACCAGGCCCCCACTCATGTCCAACTCATGTCTCCCACCACCCCCACCCCCCAGCAGTGCAGGGGCACCCTCCACCAGGCCCCCACTCATGTCCCCCTGCACCCCCACCCCCCAGCATCCAGGGGCACCCTCCACCAGGCCCCCACTCATGTCCCCCTGCACCCCCACCCCCCAGCATCCAGGGGCACCCTCCACCAGGCCCCCACTCATGGCCCCTATCACCCCCATCCCCAAGCATCCAGGGGCACCCTCCACCAGGCCCCCACTCATGGCCCCTATCACCCCCACCCCCCAGCAGTGCAGGGGCACCCTCCACCAGGCCCCCACTCATGTCCCCCTGCACCCCCACCCCCCAGCATCCAGGGGCACCCTCCACCAGGCCCCCACTCATGGCCCCTATCACCCCCACCCCCCAGCAGTGCAGGGGCAGCACCACCAGGCCCCCACTCTTGTCCAACTCATGTCTCCCACCACCCCACCCCCCAGCAGTGCAGGGGCACCCTCCACCAGGCCCCCACTCATGTCCAACTCATGTCTCCCACCACCCCCACCCCCCAGCAGTGCAGGGGCACCCTCCACCAGGCCCCCACTCATGTCCCCCTGCACCCCCACCCCCAGCATCCAGGGGCACCCTCCACCAGGCCCCCACTCATGTCCAACTCATGTCTCCCACCACCCCCACCCCCCAGCAGTGCAGGGGCACCCTCCACCAGGCCCCCACTCATGTCCCCCTGCACCCCCACCCCCCAGCATCCAGGGGCACCCTCCACCAGGCCCCCACTTATGGCCCCTATCACCCCCACCCCCCTGCAGTGCAGGGGCAGCACCACCAGGCCCCCACTCATGTCTCCCACCACCCCCACCCCCCAGCATCCAGGGGCACCCTCCACCAGGCCCCCACTTATGACCCCTATCACCCCCACCCCCCAGCAGTGCAGGGGCAGCATCACCAGGCCCCCACTCATGTCTCCCACCACCCCCACCCCCCAGCAGTGCAGGGGCACCCTCCACCAGGCCCCCACTCATGTCCCCCTGCACCCCCACCCCCCAGCATCCAGGGGCACCCTCCACCAGGCCCCCACTCATGTCCCCGTGCACCCCCACCCCCCAGCATCCAGGGGCACCCTCCACCAGGCCCCCAAGCATGTCCCCCTGCACCCCCACCCCCCAGCATCCAGGGGCACCCTCCACCAGGCCCCCACTTATGTCCCCTATCACCCCCACCCCCCAGCAGTGCAGGGGCAGCACCACCAGGCCCCCACTCATGTCTCCCACCACCCCCACCCCCCAGCATCCAGGGGCACCCTCCACCAGGCCCCCACTTATGGCCCCTATCACCCCCACCCCCCAGCAGTGGAGGGGCAGCACCACCAGGCCCCCACTCATGTCTCCCACCACCCCCACCCCCCAGCAGTGCAGGGGCACCCTCCACCAGGCCCCCACTCATGTCCCCCTGCACCCCCACCCCCCACGCATCCAGGGGCACCCTCCACCAAGCCCCCACTCATGTCCCCCTGCACCCCCACACCCCAGCGTCCAGGGGCACCCTCCACCAGGCCCCCACTCATGTCCCCCTGCACCCCCACCCCCCAGCATCCAGGGGCAGCACCACCAGGCCCCCACTCATGTCTCCCACCACCCCCACCCCCCAGCATCCAGGGGCACCCTCCACCAGGCCCCCACTTATGGCCCCTATCACCCCCCCCAGCAGTGCAGGGGCAGCACCACCAGGCCCCCACTCATGTCTCCTACCACCCCCACCCCCCAGCAGTGCAGGGTCACCCTCCACCAGGCCCCCACTCATGTCCCCCTGCACCCCCACCCCCCAGCATCCAGGGGCACCCTCCACCAGGCCCCCACTCATGGCCCCTATCACCCCCACCCCCCAGCAGTGCAGGGGCAGCACCACCAGGCCCCCACTCATGTCCAACTCATGTCTCCCACCACCCCCACCCCCCAGCAGTGCAGGGGCACCCTCCACCAGGCCCCCACTCATGTCCCCCTGCACCCCCACCCCCCAGCAGTGCAGGGGCACCCTCCACCAGGCCCCCACTCATGTCTCCCACCACCCCCACCCCCCAGCAGTGCAGGGGCACCCTCCACCAGGCCCCCACTCATGTCTCCCACCACCCACACCCCCCAGCATCCAGGGGCACCCTCCACCAGGCCCCCACTCATGGCCCCTATCACCCCCACCCCCCAGCATCCAGGGGCACCCTCCACCAGGCCCCCACTCATGGCCCCTATCACCCTCACCCCCCAGCAGTGCAGGGGCACCCTCCACCAGGCCCCCACTCATGTCCCCCTGCACCCCCACCCCCCAGCATCCAGGGGCACCCTCCACCGGGCCCCCACTCATGTCCCCCTGCACCCCCACCCCCCAGCATCGAGGGGCACCCTCCACCAGGCCCCCACTCATGTCCCCCTGCACCCCCACCCCCCAGCATCCAGGGGCACCCTCCACCAGGCCCCCACTCATGTCCCCCTGCACCCCCACTCCCCAGCATCCAGGGGCACCCTCCACCAGGCCCTCCACCAGGCCCCCACCCCCACCCCCCAGCATCCAGGGGCACCCTCCACCAGGCCCCCACTCATGGCCCCTATCACCCCCACCCCCCAGCAGTACAGGGGCAGCACCACCAGGCCCCCACTCATGTCCAACTCATGTCTCCCACCACCCCCACCCCCCAGCAGTGCAGGGGCACCCTCCACCAGGCCCCCACTCATGTCCAACTCATGTCTCCCACCACCCCCACCCCCAGCAGTGCAGGGGCACCCTCCACCAGGCCCCCACTCATGTCCCCCTGCACCCCCACGCCCCAGCATCCAGGGGCACCCTCCACCAGGCCCCCACTCATGTCCAACTCATGTCTCCCACCACCCCCACCCCCCAGCAGTGCAGGGGCACCCTCCACCAGGCCCCCACTCATGTCCCCCTGCACCCCCACCCCCCAGCATCCAGGGGCACCCTCCACCAGGCCCCCACTCATGGCCCCTATCACCCCCACCCCCCAGCAGTGCAGGGGCAGCACCGCCAGGCCCCCACTCATGTCCCCCTGCAATCATGTGCGTTATGGTCAGCCTCCACAGCCAAAAGGCCCTACCAAGTAACCCATTCACCCACATGGAAATGGAAATTACATGTTACACCCCCAATGTTCATAATGCAAATGAACCCATGTCCGTCACACACAATGGTTGCAATTGAATGGGAAAACACCCAACATGACATGCATGAAACCAATGAGATGATACCACACAGTGAAGTATGAAAACAAAATTGTATTAAAAAAAATTGAATGCAAATGAAATGAAACAAACTACAATGGCAATGAAAAAAAGATAAGCTGCATGTCCGTCCAAAAAAATCAAAAATCCAAATCCAAATCCAAAAAAATGTTGTCCAAAGTCACATTAAAAATAAAATCAATCCGAGAGAGAAAAATAAATGCAAAGACCATTGCTCCATGGTGAATAAATAAAAAAAAAAAGAATAAAACAATCCAATGAAGAACTATGTACAAAACATCCAAGGGTCCATGAGCCCAACTGAACAAAGGAAACCTACAAAAAACCCTAACTAAAATGCAACTATATACAAAAAGTGGAGCAGTGTCCGTCGACTCCAAATCATAAGAAGAAACAAAGGAAACCTAAAACTAAAGAACTATATACAAAGCCGGCGGGCAAGTCCAGCGGCTCACTCCGTGGTTTTCCGGGCCAGGGCATCATCAAACTCCTCGTCTATGTCCCGGAGGCGGTCCTCTTCCATGGCCCCGAGGGTCCGCAGTGACGACGCCATCTGCTCCTCCAACCACCTGCGGATTGCCTCTAGGCACTCGGCCCGCCTCAGGGCCCTCCGCATGGAGTTCTCCGCCCTGACCATCGTGAGCCGCGCCTCTTCCGCCCGCCGCCGCTCCGCACCTATCTGCCGGCCCAACCGCAGCCACACGGAAGACACTTCCTGTCCTGGGTCCTCCTGCCCTCCTGCCGATGCCTGCCCCTCCGATGTTGATGGCCCCGAGCCATGATGCCTCCCACGTTGACTCTGCTTCTGCCTCCGACGCAACTGCCTCTGCCAGCACGACAACATCGAGGCTGATGGAATCCACCGACGCCGTTGTGCACGTGCCCTGCCTGATGATGCCGGCACATCCTCCATCTGCTGGGGTACAGTTGCTGTGGTGTCCACCCCTGCTGGACCTCCGACTCCCGACTGTGGCAGGGATGGGATCCCCACCGAGCTGGCTGCATTGGTCAGGGCAGGTCCACAGGGGGCCCTGGTGGCATCTGGGCCGGAAGACGGCAAGGAGAACGACCGGCGTATAGCCTCCACAGAGGAGGAGAGGGCCGCCAGATTGGCCGACACATGCAGGAAACCCCCGAACATGGAAGATCCCAATTGGGCCATGTCGGCACGGTGCTCTTCGTGATGACGTGCGTGCTCCTCCCGGGAAGCACACACGTCATCACGAATTGCACCCGCGCGCATCGCGACCCCAATCAGGACCTTCTCCATACGGCAACGGGTCCCCTCGTCCGCAGGTGGAGGGGAGTCAGGTGACATGGACATCCCCTCTACCTGCGGACGGGCCTGGGACGGGACATCCCTGCTGGTGCATGGTGGTGCACTCACAGGGTCAGGGACAGCGACATGCACAGGCCCCTCCACGGTGACCTGTGCTGCCTCCTGCCCCTGCCCCTGGACTGCACCACTTGCACCAGCAGGGATGCCCCCACCAGGCCCCATGTGTGCCTCAGTGGCGGCCTCCTCCTCCTCTGTGGAAACCACCAACCTGGATGGCTCCTCACCATCTTCCGCCGTAGCAGGCCCCTGTGGGGGCTCACCCACCCCTTCCGCTGCAGCCGTGGGGGCATCCCCGCCGCCTTGCTCCACAGCACCGTCTCCGCCCTCTTCTTCACTAGCCGCTGCGTAGAGGGAGACATAGAACACAAGCATCAGGGTACTGTTCAATGGTCCCCTAGACAGGAAGCAATAGCAGATGAGTACCACTGTCAAAGTACACTTCCATCATGTCCCTCCACAACACATGGGTCAGTCCAGGCAAAACACACACAGTAACAGGCATGGTGCATGCCATGGACATTTCCATACATGTCCAATGGACTCTTGAAACATACAATGATATGGAACTCACATGCATCATGGGTCATGCCTATCACATGCACACACTACACCTCAGTCACATCCATCTGGCCTCATACACCCCAAACACAGCGAATACAAGGATAACTAGGCTGCATCAGTGAATCTGTGCATTGTCACACAGATGTGTCATGCATCCATGGCATTCACAAGTCACAGACACGCAGGTCAGGCACACAGACATGGCTACCATATATGTACCTGGCATCAGCACCCATCCCTCACCCCCACCCATGTCCAGGAACAGAGACTGGCATGCTCTCATGTGTAAAATATGCATAGGGCTCCCCATGTCGCATTTAAACACATGCAACAACCATGTGGTTCACACATCACTGGTCGCACATGCATTACCATGATGTCCCTGCACACATACATGCATACATGGCCTATGTCACACATACAGGCAAGTATCAGACAACCAGCACACCGCAACATGCCCTGTCTCACACAGCAATGCTTGGCCACTTACCGCTCAACTCCAGACGGGTCTCCCTCTCAAGGATCTGGGCGTGGAGCGCTGGGCGTACGTGTTCCAGGACCCTCATCTGGATGGAACTCATGCGGCCCCGGCCCCCCTCCACGAGGCGCTGGGCCTTCATGAGGGTCCTGGACCTCAAGTCCTCCCAGCGCTTCTTGATCTTCTGGACGTCGCGGGTTGCCACCCCCTCCGCGTTGATGGCAACCCACACAGTCGGCCCAGATCCTCTCCCGTCCTTCCTTACTGGCGCGGGACGATCCAAAGAGGGCATCATACTGCCCCAGGACATGCTCCACCAGGACACCAACTTCGGTGGCAGTGAAGCTGGTGCCCCTCTGCCCCTCTGGCCTGGGGTTGCCACTGGTGCCAGATGTGGAAGTGCCCGACATGGCAACCCCAGAGGCAGGAGTGGGTGGGCAACTGGGTCCTGGGGCTGGGCTGTGGAGCGATGTTATCCCAGTCGGGAGTCTTCAGTTCCAGCAGGGGTGGACACAGCAACTGGACCCCTGCAGATGGCTGATGTGCAGGCACCAAATGGCAGGGCACGGTGGCAGCAGGCAGGCAGGCAGCAGCAGCAGATGGCACGTGGGAGGCTGCTCGGGGCACTGGGGGGCAGTAATTCGGCCTTCTGGGCAGGAGCGTGGTCTTCCGTGTGTTTTCGCGTGGCCAGCTTGATACGGAGTGATTTGGCACGTGAAAATCCTGCACGTCAGCGTGAAATTCGAGGAAAGGCCCTTAGCGCGTAAGCGCGTCAGCACGCATACGCGATTCTATTGGACCAAAGGCCCTCAGCGCGTAAGCGCGTCTGTGACGTGACCCGCACGGGTGTTTCCCTCATAGCACGTGATGACGGAGCACACGTGGAAAGACTGCACGTCAGAGTGTCATCGCGTGTAATTGGACAAAAGTGCGCGTACATGCGATTGGCCTATGTACGTGTATTTCAGGGGTGCGCGGGCACTTACACACGCGAGTACATCAGCGCTTGTGTATTCCAGGGTGCGCGGGAATTTCCACACGCTATTGGCCTGGGTACTGGATTTCAGGGGTGCGCAGGAAGTTTCACACGTGAGTACATCAGCGCACGTGTATTCCGGGGTGCGCGGGAATTTCCACACGCTATTGGCCTAGGTACTGGATTTCAGGGGTGCGCGGGAAGTTCCACACGCTCGCCTACAACACGCGCAAAGAAACACGTACGCCAGTAGGAAGCAGGCATACGTCGACCCGCGACGCATAAATTTGCGGGCAAAAAACTAACAAGCTCAGACGCCAGGATGAATATACCGTTCCTAGCAGCAGTGGCCGTGGGCTACCAAAGGAGGAGGAGGAGGATAGTCAGGGCCAGAATATTCACACCCAGAACCAGCCTTTTCGGGATGCCTGATGACCAGGTGTATGGGAGGTACAGGTTTCCACCACACATAATACTGGACATTGTGAGTGAGTGGGAGGATGACCTCACATCACCCACCCTGTGCTCCCAAGCACTCAGCCCCCTGGAGAAGGTCCTCAATGTACTGCACTTCTTAACCACTGGATCATTTCAGCGGACAAGTGCCATAGTGGGTGGGGTGTCACAGGCCACGCAGTCACGCTGCCTACACCAGGTCTTGAACATCATCACTGCACGCCCATCAGTCCGCAGGCACATATACCTGCCCAGAACACCTGCAGAAAGGCATGCTGCTGCCCTGGATTTTTACGGTGTGGCACGATTCCCCAAAGTGCTAGGTGCCATCGACTGCACCCATGTGGCTCTACGTCCCCCCAGGGCATCTGAGCACATCTATAGGAACCGCAAGCACTGGCATTCCATCAACGTGCAGGTAGTATGTAATGCCAAGGGAATCATCACCTCAGTTATGCCAACTATCCCGGGTCCACCCACGACAGCTTCATTTACCGAATGTCCACCCTAAGCCGGGACCTAGAAGCTGGGCGGCATGGCGATACATGGCTGCTTGGTGAGTATGAATGCCACTGCACATGCATGCATGTCAGATACTGAGCAAGGTCACAACCCCACCAATGATACCAATCACCACCTCCACAGGGGACAGTGCCTACCCTCTCAGCCCCCACATGATGACGCCAATTCGGAACCCCACCACGCCACCCGAGGTAAGATATAACACAGCCCACATTGCAACCCGGGGCATAGTGGAGCGCACATTCGGAGTGCTTAAGTCACGCTTTCGCTCCCTTGACCGTTCTGGCGGGCAGCTGTTATACGCTCCCCCAGTAGTGTGCAGGATCATAGTGGCAGCATGTGTCCTGCACAACGTTGCAACACGCCGGGGCCTGGCCGTGGACATGGTGGTGCCCCCACATCCCCAACCACATGCACGCCCGCTGCGCATGGGAGGGGAAAGGGCACGGGGGGAGGCAGCCCGTACACCGCTAGTGGCTAATTACTTCACATAGAAATCACACCCCTGTGGAGTGCACACTGCCCTGGCACATACCATCTGACAATCAATGATGACTCAACCTGACACTGATCCTGAATGTCTGGAGAATCAACCGTCAAAACCATATCAGCCTGAGATTGTTCACCTGGAAGTGTTACAATGTGTGCATCCCTACCTACACAGACACCACCAATGCAGTTTCGTGAAAAAACACATTCATGCAGCTAAAATGAATACCCACTTGCAAAATGCAACATGAGGACAGTGCCATGTCACCCAACCCATCCCCAGCACCGCCACACGACACACCGTGCCATGTCATGCTATGTGCAGGTAAACAAAGTAATCCCCACAACATGACACAAGTGTCACAATGTACAGTGTCCCTAATTGAAACTCGCGACACCTGAAATGCTCACAGTAATGCAGGACCAACAACACACTTGAGCAGGTATTTAGCAATAACACTTATCAGCTTCTGACCCTCAAAACTACCATTAACATGACATTACGAATGTAAGGAATTAGTAGTCTCACCACCTGGAAATGCCTGCACTCCCACCACTTCCAACTGTACAGTGTTGCCGCCATGTAGAGTTGTAGGTGCACTGCTGCCAACATGGACCCCATCTCCAAAGTAGAGGGCCTTGTGTAGACATGAGGAAAGGACCTGCAAATTAGGAGGTAGACACGGATGATGAGTTACACATCAATGCAACATGCAGTGTACAACACAACAGCAATATGCACTAGGAATGTATACACAGTATTGACTAGACTACCCACACATGTAGTGGGAGTCCAATGTCACCATGTACGTCAATGTCACTTGGGCACACCCTTTGCAAGCCCATGGAAACGGGAAGCAGGAGGGGTGTGTGTGACAAAAACCCAAGCATCTGAACCAAATACATGACAAGCCTGCATGTGCCCAGCCACAATGCAGTGTATGCCCACGGGAGCCACACAAGGCAACACATTGTCCCAAAAAAAAAAAAAAAATTAAAAAAAAATGGCCATTAATGGGCCCGGGGGGGGGGAGGGGGTTGGGGCGGCCACCCATGAGGTCCGAGGACAGGGTGCACACCAAAACCCACCTGTGTGGATCTTGCAAAAAAAAAACACCTCCATGGGCTCATGGCCCACACGGCTACCCTATTGTGGGAGTATCACTGCTGTCGCTATTATCACCCTGTGCAGCTGCATCCGGAGGTGGTGGCACTATGGGAGGCAGCCCACGCAAGGCCCTAGTCTGTTCCTCCATGGCTGCAAGCATGCGGGTGTGGTAGGTCTCGTTCTGGAGGATGAGTGTGCGGAGGTCCCCATGCAACAACTCACGGGATGCCCGGACCTCCGCCCTAGTTGCCTGCATCTCAGCTGAGAGCGTATGGGTGAGACGCTCCAGCTGCTGTTCTGTCCTTCGGTTTGTTGAAGCCTCAAGCTCAACAAGAGTCGTCCTGAGGTGAAGGAGTTCCAGCCTCAGGGCTTCCCTGTGGCCCTGGGACTCTATGGAGATGGCTTCCTGCAGAGTCGCCAGTGCCGCCCGCCTGTCCCTGTTGGACGCCAACATGTCCTCCCTGTGTGACTGGCAGATGGAGTCGGTTGCCTGCTGTAGTCGCTCCATCAGCCTTTCGGGGGGGACAATGGAAGTGGCCACCCTATCCATGGCCTGAGCCATCATCTCTGATGATGCTGCCTGTTGGGTTGCCATACCGTAAATGGATTGCTCCCATGCGGTATTGCCAGGTGGCGTACGGCCACCACGTCGGCGGGCACCACACCTGTCTGGGGCAAGGCAAACTGCGCCTTGCTGTGCCGGCACTGCCTGAGGCTGCAGGACTGCATTCCCCCTCTGATCTGCTGGCCCAGGAACAGGATCAGCTGTCGCGGAGTGTGACCCTGCATCCGTAACCACCAAAGGCGTAGCTGCCAACACTGACATCCCCATTGAGGGTTCTGACCCTGGTGCAGGTGGGTGGGACAGAACAGAATCCCTCCCAGGAACACTCACCTGTGACGGCACGTAGGTCTCATCATCCGAATCAACACCTGAGTACAGCTCGGGGGAGGTGCAGCCAGAGACACCCCTTGAGTGCACGACCTGCAGCAGTTGTGGGTTCTCACCCACCACCACACCACGTCCCTCACTGGTGGTCGGTCGGCCATCGGACCCCCCGTGGGTCTGCACCATCTCCACAACCCCAGCAGTATCAGGTGCATCTTCCCCTGCAAAGACATAAAAGCAAACAAATGGAAACAGGCATTAGCACCATGGCACACAATGAGGGCTGAGAAGCAACAGAACCAGTACTTGATTGACACATGTCCCACATGACTAAAACCCTCCCATGCATGCACCCTCACTGCGTATGGAGGGCAGGCAAATGGCACACACTGATGACACCAAGATGGAAGATGAACACATTTTCTGCATGCTGCCTGGCAGTGGCATCACACATTGGCCTGTGATTGCCAGCTGAAATACACATGCCATCACACAGATGGCATGTACCATTGCTATTGAGTGAAGGTGGAGAGGAGGGCAGCACTTATTCATTCAGTCCAGTTCCCTCATGTAATAGCTTTTCTAATTCAAACAGGTCTGATTTTTCACCTGGAGCTGCCAGTCCAAAATGGTCCGATTGCACAGGGACATGTCTAAACAAATGATATCCAGATAACAAAGTCACTCCACTTTACCATAGCCATGTCAGACATGTGACTAGAGGACTGAGAAATGCCTAGTAAAAGTGGTGGAATGCAAACAGTCTGCCTGAATGAACAGTGAAAAATAAGCAACAATGTTGTGGCAAGGTGAGACTTCAAGGGCAACTGGCGTGCTGTTGGGCTAGATGTCTACTGTTGGCAGAAGGGATACTGCTATGGCCAAATGCTGCTGCGCAAAATGTATTGCATGAAGCACATGGGTGACCCAAACGACTCAGGCGCACACACCCTCACCTGGCACACAAACAGAAGCCCTCACACACACACCATGCACATGGATGACACACACATGCATGTGCACTCACCGGACAATGCCTCATAATCAGGCAGATCTCCCATGCCTTGGATCTGTTCCTCCGTGACGTAGGTCCCAGCGACTGACTCATGTGGAGTGAGTTCCATGTCTTCTACTGGAGACCCACCTCCAGTCACTAGAGTTGCGGCATGACTTGAGGCCAGCTTATTCTTTGCCCTGCGCTTTAGGTCATTCCAGCGCTTATAGCAATCATTGGCTGTGCGCCTCACGATTCCAAGGGCACTTACGATGTCCACAACCGTCTGCCAGTGTGCCTGGCGTTGTGCAGGTGTGGTCTTGGATCCTGCAACAATGACCATCTCATTATCATGTGCGGACACATACTCGACAAGTGCATTCAGTTCGGCATCCGTGAAGCTGGGCTTCCTCGACGGGCCGGACTGTGTAGCCGTGTCTGGGGCATCAGCCTGTGCCGGACGAGCACTCTTCCTCTTCCGCTTGGAAGGTGGTGGTGATCCTGAGTGTCCTACGCCGCTCTGGACACTGGGGGCAGGAGCCCTGGTGGACTCTGTATCAGGAGTGTGGGATTGCACACTCAGCATGGGAGTTGGTTCAGGCATTGGCTCAAGTGTAATGGTGTCAGGGGGAATGTCAGCAGGATGGACTAGGACCGACACTGTCCTGGCTGGGTGTGTGAGAGCTGGGGTGGATGGAGCCGCAGCTGCCCCTGCAGCCTCTCCACCCTGCCTACTTGGGGCAGCAGATGACCTTGCTGCCCCTGATCCACGTGGCCTGATGACATCAACGTGCACCGGCGCACGTGTCATAGGCCTGCTGACCTGGAAGTCAGCCATGGAGTCAGCCAGGTCTGGTTCCACAATGGGCTGGTCCAACAAGGGCTGAGCATGGATGGTGTCAGCCACATCAGCCTCAACCACGGGGGGTGGGGGGGGATTATGGGTGCCCTTGACTGGTCCTCCACACATGGGGGGACAGGGTCACCCTGCAAGTAACAACCACGTCCCCTACCGGATCCACCACGGCCACCACTTGTGGCTCGTCCACCTTTGCCACCCTTACGGATTCCTCGCCTCCCAACGATGGCACTGATGTTAATGTGCGTATGGGAGTGGCTGTAAACTATTGTCTTGGGCAATTGGGGGTCAAAGGGGTTGGGTACCAGATGATAATTGTACCCTAGTGCTCTAGCAAGGCTGAATGTGACCCCTGGGGAAAGATGACGGGTCACGCAACGCACAGGAAGCCCAAAAAAGGGAGATGACGTGCACGCCACCCCTCCTAGACCACGTGTGTGGAAAAAAAAACCTGCACTACGCTGTGGCACCCAGTAACACAAGAATGAACGTATGCGTGTCACACGCAGCCTAGAATGACCTCTGAAGGGGTAGGCTACACACGGGGCAAGCACAGATGTTAGATACGTGCGTGACTCACCGTCTGCCAGGAAAAAGAGCGTGAAAAAGAAGCGTGTTTGCGCGTTGGCAACACCCCCGCCAAAAGAAGAATTGTACGCTGTCTGAGGAGACAAGACAACAGTAGAAGGGAACGCTGTTTGAGGGAACAGGCCCAGGAAAACCAGAAAAAGAGAAAAAAGAGAAAAAGCTGTCAGAGGTAACAGGGAGTACGAACTTGAAACGCTGTGAAGTAAATCGCGTGTGAAACGACAAGAAGTACAGATTTCACCCACTCGCTCTCCACGAAAAGCACGTACAAGGAAATGGTGTTCTACACATACCTTTTATGCAGGCCCACACGTCCAGCGTCACTTCCGCGTGTAGGCGCTAGGGCCATTTCCACCAATTACACGCTTTGACACTTCCGCGCGTACGCGCTAAGGCCATTTCCACCAATTACACGCTTTGACACTCCGACGTGTCTTTCATTTTTTTAACACGCAACATTTCAAACGTGTGCCATATTCAACGTGACTTCATAGACGCGCATACGCTGGTGGACTTTGGGCCAATGAATGTACAGACGTGTGCTGACGCGCTTACGCGCTAAGGGCCTTTCCTCGAATTACACGCAGACGTGCTGGATTTTCACGTGCAAAATCACTCCGTATCAAGCTGGCCACGCGTTCACACACGGAAGACCACGCTCCTGCCCAGAAGGCCGAATTACTGCCCCCCAGAGCCCTGAGCACGCTCCCACCTGCCATCTGCTGCTGCCTGATTGCCTGCTGCCCACGTGCCCTGCCATTTGCTGCCTGCACATCAGCCAGGGGTGCTGTTGCTGCGACCACCCCTGCTGGAACCGAAGACTCCCGACTGCTTTTCCATCGCCCCACAGCCCAGCCCCAGGACCCAGTTGCCCACTCACTCCTGCCTCTGGGGTTGCCATGTCGGGCACTGCAACATCTGGCACCAGTGGCAACCCCCGGCCAAGGAGGCAGAGGGGCACCAGCTTCACTGCCACCGAAGTTGGTGTCCTGGTGGAGCATGTCCTGGGGCAGTATGATGCCCTCTTCGGAAGGTTGCGCGCCGACAAGGAAGGACGGACTCGGATCTGGATGGACATCGTGACTGCCATCAACGCGGAGGAGGTGGCAGTCCGCGACTACGAACGTGTCAGGAAGCGCTGGGAGGACTTCAGGTCCAGGACCCTCAACAAGGCCCGGCGCCTCCTGAAGGCAGCGGATGCTAAGGGGCGCCGGGGCCACTTGTCGGAAGATCAGATGAGGGTCCTGGAACGCATATCCCCAGCGCTCCACGTCCAGGTCCTTGAGAGGCAGACCCGTCTGGAGTCGAGCGGTAAGTGTACATGCATACTGATTGTAAGCTGTGCGTGTGGTGTGCCAGGAGTGTGCAGGTTGAACATGTATTTTTATGTGGGCAAGTAGGGGGGTGTACAGGGACGTGAGGGTGACACATGCGAGGGGTCTCATGTGTGACACATGGATGGTGCTTGTGTGTGTGGGCTTGCATGGCACAGGATGTGGAGGAATGATTGTCAGGTGTGACATGGATGTCGATCGGAACACTGCGACAGTTGGCGGAGGTGTACACATGCATGCAAGTTTGGTGGTGTGTGTGCATGTGTAGTGTACTCCCTATGTTGCATGTGATGTGTGGATGACCTTTGGCTGCTCATGCTGTTGTATGTGAATGGATGGTGCTAGCTGTTGCAATATGCCTGTGGTATGGCTCACGTGTGCAAGTTGAAATGACATGTGTGTTGGGGATTGTGATGCCATGTCTGGGGTTTACCAATGCCACTCATGTATGACTGTCATGTGTGTATGAGTCCATTGGACAGTCCCCTGATGCCTGTGTTTTCTTTCTCCCTGTCTGCAGCGTCAACTGATGAAGAGGGCGGAGAAGGTGCTGTGGAGCACAGCGGCAGGGGTCGCACCACCAGCCGGAGACGCAAGGCCCGGATCCCCTCCCAGGTTCTGATCTCGTCGGAGAGTGAGGAGTCCGGTGCCGTGTCCCAGGCCGCAGCTGCCGAGGGGAGGTCCAAGAGGTGGAGGTTGGAGTTGGACTCCTCGGTAGCAGAAGGGGCACTTGGGACCCCACAGGGCCCAACGGAGGAAGATGGCACGGAGTCATCCAGGTTGGTGGGGGGTTTGGAGGAGGAGGAGGAGGCCGTGCAAGTGACAGAGGCGGGGTCTGGAGGTGGGGATTCCACTGGTGCTAGTGGTGCAGTGCAGGATCTGGGACAGGAGGCAGCACAGGCCGCCGCGGAGGTGCCTGTGTGCAATCCTGTCCCTGCTCCTGTCACTGCATCATCTTGCACCAGCGGGGATCCCTACCTACAGACCCGTTCTCAGGGAGGGGATTGGCTTACAACACCTGGCCTTCCTCTCCCTGCGGATGTGGCTATTCTGCACAAGGTTAAGCCTGTCCAGGGTGGGGTGGCGTTGCGTCAACGGGCCATGCGAGCTGACCTGCAGTCTTTTCATGATGAGTCTGCACGTCTTCTTGCATGGCTCGTTGACTGCGTTGACCCACTGGGACAGCTCACCAGGGCTGGATTCCTCCGTTTCCTGGACCTTGTTCCGACCCCCTCCTCCACGGAACCCCCTATGCCCCAGTCGTCCTCCATGCCATCTTCCCACCCATGTGTCACCTGGGTGCCCTGTGGAGCTGCCTCCGACCGTGTGGCCAGGCTGGTGGACAAAAGATCCCTGCCACAGTCGGGAGTCGGACGTCCAGCAGGGGTGGCCACATCAACGACTGCACCCCAGCTGGAGGAGGATGTGCAGGCACCATCGGACAGGGCACATGGACAGCAGCAGCTGCAGCAGCAGGAGGCTGTAGGTGGGAGCCACGATAGCTCAGGGCCTTCAACATCGGAGGGGCAGGCATCGGCCGGAGGGCAGGAGGACCCTGGACGGGAAGTGTCTTCCGTGTGGCAGCGGTTGGGCCACGCCATAGATGCGGAGCGGCGGCGGGCGGAAGAGGTGCAGCTCACGATTGTCAGGGCGGAGAACTCCATGCGGAGGGCCCTGAGGCGGGCCGAGTGCCTCGAGGCAATCCGCAGGGAGTTGGAGGTGAACATGTCGGCGTCCCTGCGGACCCTCGGGGCCATGGAACAGGATCGCCTCCGGGACATAGACGAGGAGTTCGATGATGCCCTGGCCCGGAACACCACTAAGTGAGCCGCTGGACTGGCCCGCCGCCATTGTATATAGTTATTTAGTGATAGGTTTCCTTTATAGTTTATTTTTATTTGGAGTCAACGGACACTGCTCCACCTTTTGTATATAGTTCCATTTAGGTTTTTTGGCAGGTTTCATTTCTTCTGTTGGGATGATGGACCCTGAATACTTTGTACATAGTTGGACTTTGGATTTGGACATTTTTTTTACTATGAATATTTTTTCCCATGGAGCAATGTTTTTCTATTTCTTTTTTCCCTTCATTTCCTTTTTATGGACTTGAACTTTGGAAGACATTTTTTTGGATTATCATTTATTGATTTTAATTTGAAAAGGGACAGCCATCTTAATTTTTTTTTTTTTTACTTGTGTATTTTGTTTAATTTTGATTGCCATTACTGTTGTTATTAATACATTATTTGGATTTTTTCATTCTTCAATGTGTGGTTTCATCTCATTGTTTTCATGCATGTCATGATATGGGTTTTCAGGTTCACTTGCAACCATTGTGTGTGTGTGAGACATATGTGTTGATTTACATTGTTTCCATTGGAGTAGTATCATGGGCGCATGTAATACTTGGTGGTGTCTTTGGGCTGTGGTGGCTGGCCATGAGGCCCATGCTTGAGGATTGTCAGGGCCTGTGGGCAGGGGGACATGAGTGGGGGCCTGGTGGAGGCTGCCCATGGTGGCTGGGGGGTGGGGGTGGGTGGGAGACATGGGTGGGGGCCTGGTGGAGGGTGCCCCACACTGCTGGGGGGGGTGGGGGTGGTGGGAGACATGAGTGGGGGCCTGGTGGAGGGTGCCCCACACTGCTGGGGGGGTTGGGGTGGTGGGAGACATGAGTGGGGGCCTGGTGGAGGCTGCCCATGGTGGCTGGGGGGTGGGGGTGGGTGGGAGACATGGGTGGGGACCTGGGGGGGCTGCCCATGGTGGCTGGGGGGTGGGGGTGGTGGGAGACATAGGTGGGGGCCTGGTGGAGGGTGCCCCACACTGCTGGGGGGTGGGGGTGGTGGGAGACATGGGTGGGGGACTGGTGGAGGGTGCCCCACACTGCTGGGGGGGTGGGGGTGGTGGGAGACATGAGTGGGGGCCTGGTGGAGGCTGCCCATGGTGGCTGGGGGGTGGGGGTGGGTGGGAGACATGGGTGGGGGCCTGGTGGAGGGTGCCCCACACTGCTGGGGGGGTGGGGGTGGTGGGAGACATGAGTGGGGGCCTGGTGGAGGCTGCCCATGGTGGCTGGGGGGTGGAGGTGGGTGGGAGACATGAGTGGGGGCCTGGTGGGGGCTGCCCATGGTGGCTGGGGGGTGGGGGTGGGTGGCACACATGAGTGGGGGCCTGGTGGGGGCTGCCCATGGTGGCTGGGGGTGGTGGGAGACATGGGTGGGGGCCTGGTGGAGGGTGCCCCACACTGCTGGGGGGTGGGGGTGGTGGGAGACATGAGTGGGGGCCTGGTGGAGGCTGCCCATGGTGGCTGGGGGTTGGAGGTGGGTGGGAGACATGAGTGGGGGCCTCGTGGGGGCTGCCCATGGTGGCTGGGGGGTGGGGGTGGGTGGCACACATGAGTGGGGGCCTGGTGGGGGCTGCCCATGGTGGCTGGGGGTGGTGGGAGACATGGGTGGGGGCCTGGTGGAGGGTGCCCCACACTGCTGGGGGGGTGGGGGTGGTGGGAGACATGAGTGGGGGCCTGGTGGAGGCTGCCCATGGTGGCTGGGGGGTGGGGGTGGGTGGGAGACATAAGTGGGGGCCTGGTGGAGGGTGCCTCACACTGCTGGGGGGGTGGGGGTGATGGGAGACATGAGTGGGGGCCTGGTGGGGGCTGCCCATGGTGGCTGGGGGGTGGGGGTGGGTGGGAGACATGGGTGGGGGCCTGGTGGAGGGTGCCCCACACTGCTGGGGGGGGTGGGGGTGGTGGGAGACATGAGCGGGGGCCTGGTGGGGGCTGCCCATGGTGGCTGGGGGGTGGGGGTGGTGGGAGACATGGGTGGGGGCCTGGTGGAGGGTGCCCCACACTGCTGGGGGGGTGGGGGTGGTGGGAGACATGAGTGGGGGCCTGGTGGGGGCTGCCCATGGTGGCTGGGGGGTGGGGGTGGGTGGGAGACATGGGTGGGGGCCTGGTGGAGGGTGCCCCACACTGCTGGGGGGTGGGGGTGGTGGGAGACATGAGTGGCGGCGTGGTGGAGGCTGCCCATGGTGGCTGGGGGGTGGGGGTGGTGGGAGACATGAGTGGGGGCCTGGTGGAGGGTCCCCCACACTGCTGGGGGGGTGGGGGTGGTGGGAGACATGGGTGGGGGCCTGGTGGAGGCTGCCCATGGTGGCTGGGGGGTGGGAGTGGGTGGTCGACATGGGTGGGGGCCTGGGGGGGCTGCCCATGGTGGCTGGGGGGTGGGGGTGGTGGGAGACATGGGTGGGGGCCTGGTGGAGGGTGCCCCACACTGCTGGGGTGGTGGGGGTGGTGGGAGACATGGGTGGGGGCCTGGTGGAGGGTGCCGCACACTGCTGGGGGGGGTGGGGGTGGTGTGAGACATGGGTGGGGGCCTGGTGGAGGGAGCCCCACACTGCTGAGGGGTCGGGGTGGTGGGAGACAGTGGTGGGGGCCTGGTGGAGGGTGCCCCACACTGCTGGGGGGGTGGGGGTGGTGGGAGACATGGGTGGGGGCCTGGTGGAGGGTGCCCCACACTGCTGGGGGGGTGGGGGTGGTGGGAGACATGAGTGGGGGCCTGGTGGGGGATGCCCATGGTGGCTGGGGGGTGGGGGGGTGGGAGACATGAGTGGGGGCCTGGGGGGGCTGCCCGTGGTGGCTGGGGGGTGGGGGTGGTGGGAGACATGGGTGGGGGCCTGGTGGAGGGTGCCCCACACTGCTGGGGGGTGGGGGTGGTGGGAGACATGAGTGGGGACCTGGTGGAGGCTGCCCATGGTGGCTGGGGGGTGGGGGTGGGTGGGAGACATGGGTGGGGGCCTGGGGGGGCTGCCCATGGTGGCTGGGGGGTGGGGGTGGTGGGAGACATGGGTGGGGGCCTGGTGGAGGGTGCCCCACACTGCTGGGGGGGTGGGGGTGGTGGGAGACATGGGTGGGGTCCTGGTGGAGGGTGCCCCACACTGTTGGGGGGGTGGGGTGGTGGGAGACATGAGTGGGGGCCTGGTGGAGGCTGCCCATGGTGGCTGGGGGGTGGGGGTGGGTGGGAGACATGGGTGGGGGCCTGGTGGAGGGTTCCCCACACTGCTGGGGGGTGGGGTGGTGGCTCGACATGAGTGGGGACCTGGTGGAGGCTGCCCATGGTGGCTGGGGGGTGGGGGTGGGTGGGAGACATGAGTGGGGGCCTGGTGGGGGCTGCCCATGGTGGCTGGGGGGTGGGGGTGGTGGGAGACATGGGTGGGGGCCTGGTGGAGGGTGCCCCACACTGCTGGGGGGGTGGGGGTGGTGGGAGCCATGAGTGGGGGCCTGGTGGGGGTTGCCCATGGTGGCTGCGGGGTGGGGGTGGTGGTAGACATGGGTGGGGGCCTGGTGGAGGGTGCCCCACACTGCTGGGGGGGTGGGGGTGGTGGGAGACATGAGTGGGGGCCTGGTGGAGGCTGCCCATGGTGGCTGGGGGGTGGGGTGGGTGGGAGACATGGGTGGGGGCCTGGGGGGGCTGCCCATGGTGGCTGGGGGGTGGGGGTGGTGGGAGACATGGGTGGGGGCCTGGTGGAGGGTGCCCCACACTGCTGGGGGGGTGGGGGTGGTGGGAGACATGGGTGGGGGCCTGGTGGAGGGTGCCCCACACTGCTGGGGGGGTGGGGGTGGTGGGAGACATGAGTGGGGGCCTGGTGGGGGCTGCCCATGGTGGCTGGGGTGTGGGGGTGGGTGGGAGACATGAGTGGGGGCCTGGTGGAGGGTGCCCCACACTGCTGGGGGGGTGGGGGTGGTCGGAGACATGAGTGGGGGCCTGGTGGAGGCTGCCCATGGTGGCTGGGGGGTGGGGGTGGTGGGAGACATGGGTGGGGGCCTGGTGGAGGGTGCCCCACACTGCTGGGGGGGTGGGGGTGGTGGGAGACATGAGTGGGGGCCTGGTGGGGGCTGCCCATGGTGGCTGGGGTGTGGGGGTGGGTGGGAGACATGAGTGGGGGCCTGGTGGAGGGTGCCCCACACTGCTGGGGGGGTGGGGGTGGTGGGAGACATGAGTGGGGGCCTGGTGGGGGCTGCCCATGGTGGCTGGGGGGTGGGGGTGGGTGGGAGACATGAGTGGGGGCCTGGGGGGCTGCCCATGGTGGCTGGGGTGTGGGGGTGGTGGGAGACATGGGTGGGGGCCTGGTGGAGGGTGCCCCACACTGCTGGGGGGGTGGGGGTGGTGGGAGACATGAGTGGGGGCCTGGTGGGGGCTGCCCATGGTGGCTGGGGGGTGGGGGTGGGTGGGAGACATGGGTGGGGGCCTGGTGGAGGGTGCCCCACACTGCTGGGGGGGTGGGGGTGGTGGGAGACATGAGTGGGGGCCTGGTGGGGGCTGCCCATGGTGGCTGGGGGGTGGGGGTGGTGGGAGACATGGGTGGGGGCCTGGTGGAGGGTGCCCCACACTGCTGGGGGGGTGGGGGTGGTGGGAGACATGAGTGGCGGCCTGGTGGAGGCTGCCCATGGTGGCTGGGGGGTGGGGGTGGTAGGAGACATGAGTGGGGGCCTGGTGGAGGGTCCCCCACACTGCTGGGGGGGTGGGGGTGGTGGGAGACATGGGTGGGGGCCTGGTGGAGGCTGCCCATGGTGGCTGGGGGGTGGGGGTGGGTGGTCGACATGGGTGGGGGCCTGGGGGGGCTGCCCATGGTGGCTGGGGGGTGGGGGTGGTGGGAGACATGTGTGGGGGCCTGGTGGAGGGTGCCCCACACTGCTGGGGTGGTGGGGGTGGTGGGAGACATGGGTGGGGGCCTGGTGGAGGGTGCCGCACACTGCTGGGGGGGTGGGGTGGTGTGAGACATGGGTGGGGGCCTGGTGGAGGGAGCCCCACACTGCTGGGGGGTCGGGGTGGTGGGAGACAGTGGTGGGGGCCTGGTGGAGGGTGCCCCACACTGCTGGGGGGGTGGGGGTGGTGGGAGACATGGGTGGGGGCCTGGTGGAGGGTTCCCCACACTGCTGGGGGGGTGGGGGGGGTGGCTCGACATGAGTGGGGGCCTGGTGGAGGCTGCCCATGGTGGCTGGGGGGTGGGGGTGGGTGGTAGACATGAGTGGGGGCCTGGTGGGGGCTGCCCATGGTGGCTGGGGGGTGGGGGTGGTGGGAGACATGGGTGGGGGCCTGGTGGAGGGTGCCCCACACTACTGGGGGGGTGGGGGTGGTGGGAGACATGAGTGGGGGCCTGGTGGGGGTTGCCCATGGTGGCTGGGGGGTGGGGGTGGTGGTAGACATGGGTGGGGGCCTGGTGGAGGGTGCCCTACACTGCTGGGGGGGTGGGGGTGGTGGGAGACATGAGTGGGGGCCTGGTGGAGGCTGCCCATGGTGGCTGGGGGGTGGGGTGGGTGGGAGACATGGGTGGGGGCCTGGGGGGGCTGCCCATGGTGGCTGGGGGGTGGGGGTGGTGGGAGACATGAGTGGGGGCCTGGTGGAGGGTGCCCCACACTGCTGGGGGGGTGGGGGTGGTGGGAGACATGGGTGGGGGCCTGGTGGAGGGTGCCCCACACTGCTGGGGGGGTGGGGGTGGTGGGAGACATGAGTGGGGGCCTGGTGGAGGCTGCCCATTGTGGCTGGGGGGTGGGGGTGGGTGGGAGACATGGGTGGGGGCCTGGTGGAGGGTGCCCCACACTGCTGGGGGGGTTGGGGTGGTGGGAGACATGAGTGGGGGCCTGGTGGAGGCTGCCCATGGTGGCTGGGGGGTGGGGGTGGGTGGGAGACATGAGTGGGGGCCTGGTGGGGGCTGCCCATGGTGACTGGGGGGTGGGGTTGGTGGGAGACATGGGTGGGGGCCTGGTGGAGGGTGCCCCACACTGCTGGGGGGGTGGGGGTGGTGGGAGACATGAGTGGGGGCCTTGTGGGGGCTGCCCATGGTGGCTGGGGTGTGGGGGTGGGTGGGAGACATGAGTGGGGGCCTGGGGGGGCTGCCCATGGTGGCTGGTGGGTGGGGGTGGTGGGAGACATGGGTGGGGGCCTGGTGGAGGGTGCCCCACACTGCTGGGGGGTGGGGGTGGTGGGAGACATGGGTGGGGGCCTGGTGGAGGGTGCCCCACACTGCTGGGGGCGTGGGGGTGGTGGGAGACATGAGTGGGGGCCTGGTGGAGGCTGCCCATGGTGGCTGGGGGGTGAGGGTTGGTGGGAGACATGGGTGGGGGTCTGGGGGGGGGGCTGCCCATGGTGGCTGGGGGGTGGGAGTGGTGGGAGACATGGGTGGGGGCCTGGTGGAGGGTGCCCCACACTGCTGGGGGGGTGGGGGGTGGGAGACATGGGTGGGGGCCTGGTGGAGGGTGCCCCACACTGCTGGGGTGGTGGGGGTGGTGGGAGACATGAGTGGGGGATAGGTGGAGGCTGCCCATGGTGGCTGGGGGGTAGGGGTGGGTGGGAGACATGGGTGGGGGCCTGGTGGAGGGTGCCCCACACTGCTGGGGGGTGGGGGTGGTGGGAGACATGAGTGGGGGCCTGGGGGGGCTGTCCATGGTGGATGGGGGGTGGGGGTGGTGGGAGACATGGGTGGGGGCCTGGTGGAGGGTGCCCCACACTGCTGGGGGGTGGGGGTGGTGGGAGACATGAGTGGGGGCCTGGTGGAGGCTGCCCATGGTGGCCGGGGGGTGGGGGTGGGAGGGAGACATGGGTGGGGGCCTGGGGGGGGCTGCCCATGGTGGCTGGGGGTGGGGGTGGTGGGAGACATGGTTGGGGGCCTGGTGGAGGGTGCTCCACACTGCTGGGGGGGTAGGGGTGGTGGGAGACATGGTTGGGGGCCTGGTGGAGGGTGCCCCACACTGCTGGGGGGTGGGGGTGGTGGGAGACATGAGTGGGGGCCTGGTGGAGGCAGCCCATGGTGGCTGGGGGGTGGGGGTGGGTGGGAGACATGGGTGGGGGCCTGGTGGAGGGTGCCCCACATTGCTGGGGGGGTGGGGGTGGTGGGAGACATGAGTGGGGGCCTGGTGGGGGCTGCCCATGGTGGCTGGGGGGTGGGGGTGGGTGGGAGACATGAGTGGGGGCCTGGTGGGGGCTGCCCATGGTGGCTGGGGGGTGGGGGTGGTGGGAGACATGGGTGGGGGCCTGGTGGAGGGTGCCCCACACTGCTGGGGGGGTGGGGTGGTGGGAGACATGAGTGGGGGCCTGGTGGGGGCTGCCCATGGTGGCTGGGGGGTGGGGGTGGTGGTAGACATGGGTGGAGGCCTGGTGGAGGGTGCCCCACACTGCTGGGGGGTGGGGGTGGTGGGAGACATGAGTGAAGGCCTGGTGGAGGCTGCCCATGGTGGCTGGGGGGGTGGGGGTGGGTGGGAGCCATGGGTGGGGGCCTGGGGGGGCTGCCCATGGTGGATGGGGTGTGGGGGTGGTGGGAGACATGGGTGGGGGCCTGGTGGAGGGTGCCCCACACTGCTGGGGGGGTGGGGGTGGTGGGAGACATGGGTGGGGGCCTGGTGGAGGGTGCCTCACACTGCTGGGGTGGTGGGGGTGGAGGGAGACATGAGTGGGGGCCTGGTGGAGGCTGCCCATGGTGGCTGGGGGTTGGGGGTGGGTGGGAGACATGGGTGAGGGCCTGGTGGAGGCTGCCCATGGTGGCTGGGGGGTGGGGGTGGATGGGAGACATGAGTGGGGGCCTGGTGGGGGCTGCCCATGGTGGCTGGGGGTGGTGGGAGACATGGGTGGGGCCTGGTGGAGGGTGCCCCACACTGCTGGGGGGGTGGGGTGGTGGGAGACATGAGTGGGGGCCTGGTGGAGGCTGCCCATGGTGGCTGGGGGTGGGTGGGAGACATGGGTGGGGGCCTGGTGGAGGGTGCCCCACACTGCTGGGGGGGTGGGCGTGGTGGGAGACATGAGTGGGGGCCTGGCGGAGGCTGCCCATGGTGGCTGGGGGGTGGGGGTGGGTGGGAGACATGAGTGGGGGCCTGGTGGGGGCTGCCCATGGTGGCTGGGGGGTGGGGGTGGTGGGAGACATGGGTGGGGGCCTGGTGGAGGGTGCCCCACACTGCTGGGGGGGTGGGGGTGGTGGGAGACATGAGTGGGGGCCTGGTGGGGGCTGCCCATGGTGGCTGGGGTGTGGGGGTGGGTGGGAGACATGAGTGGGGGCCTGGGGGGGCTGCCCATGGTGGCTGGTGGGTGGGGGTGGTGGGAGACATGGGTGGGGGCCTGGTGGAGGGTGCCCCACACTGCTGGGGGGGTGGGGTGGTGGGAGACATGAGTGGGGGCCTGGTGGAGGGTGCCCCACACTGCTGGGGGGTGGGGGTGGTGGGAGACATGGGTGGGGGCCTGGTGGAGGGTGCCCCACACTGCTGGGGGCGTGGGGGTGGTGGGAGACATGAGTGGGGGCCTGGTGGAGGCTGCCCATGGTGGCTGGGGGGTGGGGGTGGGTGGGAGACATGGGTGGGGGTCTGGGGGGGGCTGCCCATGGTGGCTGGGGGGTAGGAGTGGTGGGAGACATGGGTGGGGGCCTGGTGGAGGGTGCCCCACACTGCTGGGGGGTGGGGGTGGTGGGAGACATGAGTGGGGGCCTGGTGGAGTCTGCCCATGGTGGCTGGGGGGTGGGGGTGGGTGGGAGACATGGGTGGAGGTCTGGGGGGGCTGCACATGGTGGCTGGGGGATGGGGGTGGTGGGAGACATGGGTGGGGGCCTGGTGGAGGGTGCCCCACACTGCTGGGGGGGTGGGGGTGGTGGGAGACATGGGTGGGGGCCTGGTGGAGGGTGCCCCACACTGCTGGGGGGGTGGGGGTGGTGGGAGAAATGAGTGGGGGCCTGGTGGAGGCTGCCCATGGTGGCTGGGGGGTGGGGGTGGGTGGGAGACATGGGTGGGGGCCTGGTGGAGGGTGCCCCACACTGCTGGGGGGGGTGGGGGTGGTGGGAGACATGAGTGGGGGCCTGGTGGAGGCTGCCCATGGTGGCTGGGGGCTGGGGGTGGGTGGGAGACAGGAGTGGGGGCCTGGTGGGGGCTGCCCATGGTGGCTGGGGGGTGGGGGTGGGTGGGAGACATGAGTGGGGGCCTGGTGGGGGCTGCCCATGGTGGCTGGGGGGTGGGGGTGGTGGGAGACATGGGTGGGGGCCTGGTGGAGGGTGCCCCACACTGCTGGGGGGTGGGGGTGGTGGGAGACATGAGTGGGGGCCTGGTGGAGGCTGCCCATGGTGGCTGGGGGGGTGGGGGTGGGTGGGAGACATGGGTGGGGGCCTGGTGGAGGGTGCCCCACACTGCTGGGGGGGTGGGGGTGGTGGGAGACATGAGTGGGGGCCTGGTGGGGGCTGCCCATGGTGGCTGGGGGGTGGGGGTGGGTGGGAGACATGGGTGGGGGCCTGGTGGAGGGTGCCCCACACTGCTGGGGGGGTGGGGGTGGTGGGAGACATGAGTGGGGGCCTGGTGGGGGCTGCCCATGGTGGCTGGGGGGTGGAGGTGGTGGGAGACATGGGTGGGGGCCTGGTGGAGGGTGCCCCACACTGCTGGGGGGGTGGGGGTGGTGGGAGACATGAGTGGGGGCCTGGTGGAGGATGCCCATGGTGGCTGGGGGGTGGGTGTGGGTGGGAGACATGAGTGGGGGCTGCCCATGTTGGCTGGGGGGTGGGGGTGGTGGGAGACATGGGTGGGGGCCTGGTGGAGGGTGCCCCACACTTCTGGGGGGTGGGGGTGGTGGGAGACATGAGTGGGGGCCTGGTGGGGGCTGCCCATGGTGACTGGGGGGTGGGGGTGGTGGTAGACATGGGTGGGGGCCTGGTGGAGGGTGCCCCACACTGCTGGGGGGGTGGGGGTGGTGGGAGACATGAGTGGGGGCCTGGTGGAGGCTGCCCATGGTGGCTGGGGGGTGGGGGTGGGTGGGAGACATGGGTGGGGGCCTGGGGGGGCTGCCCATGGTGGCTGGGGGGTGGGGGTGGTGGGAGACATGGGTGGGGGCCTGGTGGAGGGTGTCCCACACTGCTGGGGGGGTGGGGGTGGTGGGAGACATGGGTGGGGGCCTGGTGGAGGGTGCCCCACACTGCTGGGGGGGGTGGGGGTGGTGAGAGACATGAGTGGGGGCCTGGTGGAGGCTACCCATGGTGCTGGGGGGTGGGGGTGGGTGGGAGACATGAGTGGGGCCTGGTGGAGGGTGCCCCACACTGCTGGGGGGGTGGGGGTGGTGGGAGACATGAGTGGGGGCCTGGTGGAGGCTGCCCATGGTGGCTGGGGGGTGGGGGTGGGTGGGAGACATGAGTGGGGGCCTGGTGGGGGCTGCCCATGGTGGCTGGGGGGTGGGGGTGGTGGGAGACATGGGTGGGGGCCTGGTGGAGGGTGCCCCACACTGCTGGGGGGGTGGGGGTGGTGGGAGACATGAGTGGGGGCCTGGTGGGGGCTGCCCATGGTGGCTGGGGGGTCGGGGTGGGTGGGAGACATGAGTGGGGGTCTGGGGGGGCTGCCCATGGTGGCTGGGGGGTGGGGGTGGTGGGAGACATGGGTGGGGGCCTGGTGGAGGGTGCCCCACACTGCTGGGGGGGTGGGGTGGTGGGAGACATGAGTGGGGGCCTGGTGGAGGGTGCCCCACACTGCTGGGGGGGTGGGGGTGGTGGGAGACATGGGTGAGGGCCTGGTGGAGGGTGCCCCACACTGCTGGGGGGGTGGGGGTGGTGGGAGACATGAGTGGGGGCCTAGTGGAGAGTGCCCCACACTGCTGGGGGGGTGGGGTGGTGGGAGACATGGGTGGGGGCCTGGTGGAGGGTGCCCCACACTGCTGGGGGGGTGGGGGTGGTGGGAGACATGAGTGGGGACCTGGTGGAGGCTGCCCATGGTGGCTGGGGGGTGAGGGTGGGTGGGAGACATGGGTGGGGGCCTGGGGGGGCTGCCCATGGTGGCTGGGGGTGGGGGTGGTGGGAGACATGGGTGGGGGCCTGGTGGAGGGTGCCCCACACTGCTGGGGGGGTGGGGTGGTGGGAGACATGGGTGGGGGCCTGGTGGAGGGTGCCCCACACTGCTGGGGGGGTGGGGGTGGTGGGAGACATGAGTGGGGGCCTGGTGGAGGCTGCCCATGGTGGCTGGGGGGTGGGGGTGGGTGGGAGACATGGGTGGGGGCCTGGTGGAGGGTGCCCCACACTTCTGGGGGGGTGGGGGTGGTGGGAGACATGAGTGGGGGACTGGTGGAGGCTGTCCATGGTGGCTGGGGGGTGGGGGTGGGTGGGAGACATGAGTGGGGGCCTGGTGGGGGCTGCCCATGGTGGCTGGGGGTGGGGGTGGGTGGGAGACATGGGTGGGGGCCTGGGGGGGCTGCCCATGGTGGCTGGGGGGTGGGGGTGGTGGGAGACATGGGTGGGGGCCTGGTGGAGGGTGCCCCACACTGCTGGGGGGGTGGGGGTGGTGGGAGACATGGGTGGGGGCCTGGTGGAGGGTGCCCCACACTGCTGGGGGGGTGGGGGTGGTGGGAGACATGAGTGGGGGCCTGGTGGGGGCTGCCCATGGTGGCTGGGGGATGGCGGTGGGTGGGAGACATGAGTGGGGGCCTGGTGGGGGCTGCCCATGGTGGCTGGGGGGTTGGGGTGGTGGGAGACATGGGTGGGGGCCTGGTGGAGGGTGCCCCACACTGCTGGGGGGGTGGGGGTGGTGGGAGACATGAGTGGGGGCCTAGTGGAGGCTTCCCATGGTGGCTGGGGGGTGGGGGTGGGTGGGAGACATGGGTGGGGGCCTGGTGGAGGGTGCCCCACACTGCTGGGGGGGTGGGGGTGGTGGGAGACATGAGTGGGGGCCTGGTGGGGGCTGCCCATGGTGGCTGGGGGTGCGGGTGGGTGGGAGACATGGGTGGGGGCCTGGTGGAGGGTGCCCCACACTGCTGGGGGGGTGGGGGTGGTGGGAGACATGAGTGGGGGCCTGGTGGGGGCTTCCCATGGTAGCTGGGGGCTGGGGGTGGTGGGAGACATGGGTGGGGGCCTGGTGGAGGGTGCCCCACACTGCTGGGGGGGTGGGGGTGGTGGGAGACATGAGTGGGGGCCTGGTGGGGGCTGCCCATGGTGGCTGGGGGTTGGGGGTGGGTGGGAGACATGAGTGGGGGCCTGGGGGGGCTGCCCATGGTGGCTGAGGGGTGGGGGTGGTGGGAGACATGGGTGGGGGCCTGGTGGAGGGTGCCCCACACTGCTGGGGGGGTGGGGGTGGTAGGAGACATGAGTGGGGGCCTGGTGGGGGCTGCCCATGGTGGCTGGGGGGTGGGGGTGGTGGGAGACATGGGTGGGGGCCTGGTGGAGGGTGCCCCACACTGTTGGGGGGTGGGGGTGGTGGGAGACATGAGCAGGTGTGCAGGGTAGTCCCCTGTTTTGTGGGCTGCCTGCAGGGGCCGTGGAGGGTGTACAGGGTACACCTGTGAGGACCCACCCAGCCTAATCGCGTGTGATTATTCCCGTGCACCCCTGTAATACACGTACCCAGCCAAATCGCGTGTGATAATTCCCGCGCACCCCTGTAATACACGTACCCAGCCAAATCGCGTGTGATTATTCCCGCGCACCTCTGTAATACACGTACCCTGGCTAATCGCGTGTAAAACTTCCCGCGTACCCCTGTCATACACGTACCCAGCCAAATCGCGTGTGAAAATTCCCGCGTACCCCTGTAATACACGTACCCTGGCTAATCGCGTGTTTAACTTCACGCGTAACCCTGTCATACACGTACCCTGGCTAATCGCATGTAAAACTTCCCGCGTACCCCTGATATGAACGCGTTACCCGCTTTGCGTTCCTTGTTTGGCAGCCATCTAAACTGGTCCAGGGTTAGCGCAGCCCTTTGCGATGATTTAGCGATTTTGATGGCTTTTCCTTGCGCGAGGGCGTTCTTGGGGGCGTTACTGGCGCTGCTGCAGGGTCGCTGCGATACTCTGCGCCACGGCTGGTTTGGGAGCCTAAAATCCATGAATACGCTGTGCGCGGAAATCGGTTTTGGCGCACGTGCCTGGCGCAGACAATCGCACGCGGACACTGTGCGCCAGTCACTTGCGACACTTTTCTGCAAAATTCTATGAATTACCCTGATAATTTCAGATAGATAAATAGAGGATACCAACATGGAGGAAGAAGGGGTCGCCCTAATTTCCTTTACCAATATCCTCCTCTTGGTTACCCTGAAGGGTTTGCTCCACAGGGACCATTACAGGTTTATCCACCCCAAGAGCTCCCTTTTCCTCCTCAACAATTGGGCCCACCACAATTACAAAATCAAAATCTCTTCCAGACAAGAAGATGAGCATACAGAAGGTGACAACCCCATTGGTGGCGTATACTCTTTCTAATAAGATCTTGTCAATAGAAGAAATTGACATCCTTGAAAAAGGTTTTTTGTTCATTCCTATGAAAAACCCTATTCAGATGGAAGTGGAAATATAGCTATACTCTTTCTTTCGCAAAATAAGGCTAAATAATTTCTTTGGGACTGGTGATAATCCATTTTACACCTACATCTTTGTTTACTCCCACTGTACAAATGATCTCAAAAGAGATTGCTACATTTGAAAAGGCTGTGTTGCAAGATTTTAATTTAATCTATGATGACAAAAATAAAGATAAAACAGACACACACAGCTACAATTTCTCGAAAAAAGATTGGGAAATATTAAAGAGTCTAAAAGAGGACAAATCAGTGGTAATAAAGAAAGCCGATAAAGGGGGTGGAGTTGTGGTCTGGGATGTCTTAAAATATGACCAAGAAATAATGAGGCAATTAAATAACAAAGAGGTACATGTGAAATTGAGAGGGGACCTGACGGACACCATCTTAAAAGAAATCCAAAGGCTTTGCAATGCAGCCTTAGAAAGAGGGATTGTTAATAAGAAAGAATTAACATTCTTGACTTTCACCAAAACAAGTACTGCATTGATCTATGTTTTTCCTAAAGTACATAAAAGTATTAGTACACCACCAGGCAGAACAATCGTATCATTATGTGGGTCCATTCTGGAACCGATCGGGCAATATCTGGATTACTTCTTGAAACATTTGGCTAAACACAACCCCACTTATCTGACAGATTTGACTGATGTAATCAGAGACATAGAACATTTACCATTCAACAAAAATTGTGATCTTCCAATCTAGATGTAGAGTCTTTATATTCCAATACTCTGCAGTTAGACTCCCTTAGAGTGATGAAAACCTTTTTGGAAACAAGAACGGATAAAGATAAGGTTCAGAGTAATTTTCTAATAGAATTATTGGAGATTGCCCTTACAAAAAACTTTTTTTCTGTTTTAAGAGCTCCTACTTTATGCAAATCAAGGGGACAGTGGTGGGTGCTGCATTCGTCCCAAATTATGCAACTTTGTAGATGTGGGATTTTGAGGAAAGTAACATAATGGCTGATACAAATCCATTCAAAAAGGCAATCACATTTTACAAGAGATATATAGATGATATCACTCCTAATTTGAAATTCAACAAGCAGGCCAACTGCAGGGAGATTCCTTTCCTGGACCTACTGGTCAAGGAAGAAGAGGGATTCCTATTGGTTGATCTTTACAGAAAAGATTCCAATAGGAATACAATATTACCACATGAAAGTTTCCATTCACAAGCCCTCAGATCTAATATCCCTTATGGCCAGTTCCTGAGGGCATGCCGTAATTGTTCCAAACTGGACGACTTCTACAAACAATCCAACATCATAGAGGAACGATTGAAAAATAGAGGCTACCCTGCAAAATGATTGAAACATTCCAAAAAAAGAGCTAGGCACCAACAGCGAGATGCATTATTGGAAAAAGAAACTAAGTTAAAATCCCCTAATGACCGGTTGGTGTGTGCATTGACTTACAATACCCAACACAGTAAAATAAAGAAAATTATAGCCAAACATTAGCATTTACTCCAGTTGAATATTCCCACTCTAGCTAAACCTGTGTATGCCTTCAGAAAGGGCAAAAACATAAAAGATTGGGTGTCTAAAGCTGACAGAAGTATGATACAAGATGCACGACCCAAACTGACTGCCACAAGGGGGAGGCCACCCATTTTGGGACATCACCCATGTGGCAGCTGTTGTAATTGTGCCTCAACTTTGGCAAGTACTAGTGTTACTATTAACAAAAGAAAATGGCTATTGAGAAACCATACTACATGCAAGAGCAACAAAGCCACCTATGCAATAGCAATCCCTTGTGAGAAAACATATATTGGAAAAACCTCTCTGGCAGTTAAGCTTAGGATTGCTGAGCACAAATCAAAAATCAGGAATAAACAAATGAGTGTTCCCCTGGCTGCACATTTTGTGGAATATGGCCATGACGGTGAGGATTTACGGTGGTGGGCAATAGGAAAAGTGGTAGGTATAGATCCAGCTAATGTGGCCAAGAGATTATCCCAGAGAGAGCAATGGTGGCTCTATCACACCCAGAGCTATAGGAACAGGCTTAAATTACAAGAAGAGTGGAACCAGTGCATTAGATAAACACACTGGAACTCTGTTGTCACATAGACTCACATAGATTCCATTTGTGTTATATAATGGACTTTGTGACAGCCACTATACACCGTGGCTGTGTTTATTAAACACACTCGGAAACAAAATGATTCTCCACTTATTACATCATACACATTTATTTTACGTTGGTTTACATTTCTGGTATATACCCCCTCTCTTTGCCCCGTTTTTTTTTACCTCTAAGGTTAAGGGAGAAGACGTCCTTTTGTGCCTAGGCCCTGTTCCTCTAATATAGGGAACCAGTCCTCTCTCTATGCCCTTGATTACTCAAGGCATAGTAGGATGTAGATAGCCTCATGGAATTAGTCAGTTTTCTATGGTGTTTTGAACTTGGCTAAGTAGCTTAATATAAGGAACCAGTCCTCTGTTTATGCCCTTGATTATATTTGACAATAATATGATGCAGACAGCCTTACCGAACTAATCTGCTTCCTTTTGAACTAGCCAAGTATTACATCTTATTAGTCTGCTTTCTATGTTTTTTTAAATATGGCAGCCTTTCGGTATTGGTCCACTTTCTATGCCTTTTTTGAACTAGGCTAAGCATTCTATCAAATTAGTCAATTTTCAATGCCCTTCGAAACATGGCAAAGTATTTTTCCCATGTTTATAGATTCATTGAGAATGGCGTATATATATCCTTTTTGAGGATTTAATCATAGACGACTTGAAGAAATTGGCCTCTGCCAAAAAGAAAATGTATCACAACATAACCTCAAAAGAATGTATAGCCATAAAGAATTTAAAACAAGATGGAACAATTGTTATACGGTCATCAGACAAGGGAGGAAATATTGTGATTTTGAAAACAGAAAATTATAAGCGAGAAGCATTACGTCAATTGAGACAACTGGATAATTATGAAAAGTTACCAGCAAATCCATTCAAAGCTTACAAGATGGAATATGATCAAAAGCTTAAATCATGGCATGAGATGGGCCTCTTGAACACACGAGAAAAGGCTTTTTTAACAAAGGAGTTTCCAATATTACCAATAATACACTTTTTACCAAAAATTCACAAATGTAAAAGAACACCACCGGGAAGGCCAATTGTGGCATCCATTGATTCTCTATTGGAGAACACGTCAAAATACCTAGATCATTTCTTGTTCCCATTTGTCCAGACACTGCCATCATACGTCAAGGATACATCTGATTTTCTCCAACAAGTCGACTCAATACCATGGAGACCGGGGTATTTACTAGTAACTCTGGATGTGATATCCCTATATACATACATCAAACATCAAGAAGGAATGGAAGCCATCAAAAAATTTCTATCTAGCAAATCACTAAGCTTTAGAGATCACTCACAAATGTTATTGGACATGCTTTTCTTTTGTCTCACACATAATGCCTTTATGTTTGACGGCCAACATTACAAACAATTGTGTGGTACAGCAATGGGCACGACGGTAGCACCAACATATGCGAACCTATTTATGGGAGCCTGGGAAGCAAAACTATTTTCAGAGGAAACATTATCAATACATACCAACAAGATGATCCTTTGGCGCCATTATATTGATGACTTATTTATACTATGGGATGGCAGTGAACAAGAATGGATGGTTTTCTTTAACATCTTGAATACACATGATACCAATTTGAAATTTACTGAACAGCATGATCTTTTAGAGGTAATATTTTTGGATATTAAGATCTTAGTAAAGAATGAAGCACTGACGACTGAAACTTATAGGAAACCAACAAGCACCAATTCACTGCTTCATGCCGAGAGTGTACATCCGAAATGCCTAAAAAATAGTATACCCTACAGCGAATTCTTAAGAATGAAAAGGAACTGCAGTGAAAACGAAACTTTTGAAAAAAATGCCAAAATCACAGCAAAGAATTTTATGGCAAAAGGTTACAAGAAATCGACTATCAATAGTGCATTTAACCAATGCACGAAACAGACACGAGCTGAGATTTTCAGAAGAAATAGGAGAAAAATGAATTGAAGCTAGTGGAAACAAAAACTGATAGTATACAGTTCATCACAATTTACAATAATGGGGCTAAAGACATTCAAAAAATTCTTGCCAAACGATGGCCGCTTTTACAGAGAGATCCATATATCGCAGGACATATTCAGAAGAATGCTAGTGTGACCTTCAGGAAAGCAAAATCGCTTCAATCAGAACTATCACCAAGTCTCTTCTCGACCCCGATACAGAAATCAAATCAATGGCTAGTAAGCAATCAGGGGGGTTTTTACAAATGTACCAAATGCAAGGCCTGTAAATATGGGGTGTCTTTGAAGAACTACATACATCCTCGAACTAAGAAGGAAGTGACTATCAAGAAACATATTACCTGTGTAACAACTTATGTGGTTTATGTGATAACATGTGGATGTAATTTATGGTACATAGCAGTACGAAATTAGAAGTAAAACTACGGATCCTGCAACATCTTCGTGCGATTAAAAACAAAGATCCAACCTACCCCCTAGCCAAGCATTTAGAGGAAAAACACAATGGAGATGTCTCCTCATTTAGATATTATGGCATAGATAAAATCTTACCAAATCCAAGAGGGGGTAATCGAGAACTGAGATTGAGACAAACTGAATGCAAATATATTATCGATTACCAAACAAAATACCCAGATGGCCACAACAAGGACGAGGAGCTCTACACATTGTGCTTTATCCCAGACTATGAGGCCACTGCAGGTCTGCTTTTCCTTGACATATGCTCTCTTTAAACACACTGTTTTATACAACAGTCCTTACATTTTTTAACATGTAGGAGGCTTTTTAAAATCATTACACATATATTTGTTGAAATACAGTTGTATTTTTTCAATGTGTTACAGGCCCCCTCTTTTGGACACTTGGTAAATGCATCATTTCTGTTGTTTCCTCTTTCCCCTGTCTCCTAGGTGCCTCTCTCTTTCCTCCGGTTATGGAGTGACCATATATAATGAAAGCATTAAGTACCTTAATTTGGCCAAATAAGCATTTTCTCCTAATCAAGGAAAATTATGGCATGAACATTATGTTTTATCATACATGGTAATTATAAACATCATAGTTAAGTTATATACCGAATATACTAAGCTTTCTATTCTGATGAGAAGACTCTTTTATAATCAATGAAAACCTTGCTGAAACTACAATGTTGCACTAAGCACTTTATCTGTAACCTTTGCCATTTATATGACACAGAATGTTTGCTGTGATTAAGCATAATGTATTCATAAACATCCTAGTTAAGCTATATACTGAATGCACTAAGGTGGGTTGCTCATACAGAACCACCGGGCAACTATACTGGAGTAAAAGTAGCATACCAGACAGTCATTTCCTTGTTGCAGAAATGCTATGTAGTCAATGTCTCCCGTATGCAAGGCTCGAAGTGTGGGAATAGCTCGAAAGATGAACAGAGGTTTACCCATGTTCATTGGCAAGTCTCTATTTATGTGTTTAATGTTTTCCCATACGATACATTTTATAGTCTTACTAGCTTTAGGAGGTTCCTCAGCTGAGTACAAGTTAAGAGGATTGAATGATGTTGTAGAATCGTCCTGTTCATCTCTCATACACTGGGCATGGTTGCTCTGAGCTTCTACTACAATTTTTATAGAGGATACACTTGACAGAACAGTCATTAGAGTGTCATCTATCTTCCTTGAATGTTGCGAGCAGCCATCACTGTGATGAGTGCAATTTGTGGTCAAGTCTCTTGGCTGTAGCCCCTGAACTTTTATCCAGGGCTACAACCAAAAGACCAGGGGCTATAGACTCCTCATCCCCCCCTAGCAATGCCTCTGGCTCTGACAATTATTGTCCTTAATTTTGGCCTATAGCAGGAACTCCCTTTGAAAGTGTAAGGGAGGCAGGGTCTCCTTGGTCCCCCTTCATTCCTAACTACGCACATGACATGCTCCTTCCAGAATTGGCAGCGCACCTCTGGCCAAGGTGTGGGGCCACCCTTGAATGACCCATAACTGTGCATGGACTATGAGCGACGAGTCTCCATTTTGTCAGCTACCAACTCCATTTTATAGTAGGCCACACGAAAACATTGAATGCAGCCCTGCACCTCTCCTCTTCATACTCCACGCGCGGCCAGCATGCCAACACCCCACCTCTTCCCCTCTGCTGTATCCATGGCTGTCCTGTTCTCATGGAAGCATGGGCGCGAAAAGTAATAGCTAAACACTGTATCTCTCTTCTTCCTTTTACATCACTGCCCTGTGTGTGACCGAGCCGAAGCCTGGTCCTGGAAAAATACATACATCTCCACAAATCTGCCTCCAAAGCAGCAGACCCCTTCCAAAGAAATATAGACCACAAGCCCCCTAACATTACCCCTCTTTTGATGTAACAGTTGCTTGCCCCCCACCCGTGTGCCACTCCAGTTCACCCCCTATCACTAATCTCATGTGTGGTCAAATATTCTCCTTGCACTAACAAACAGTAAGAACACCCATAATACATCTAAGGAAACACTTGCTAATTGTGATACTAAAATACTGTGGGCCTCATCACGAGTTTGTCGGTAACCCTTAAATCCGGTGGTAGCACTGTTACCACCGGATTTAAGGGTCTGCCAAATCAGGGCTTCATCTGATTTCCCCCCAAAATCCGCCGAAATTTCGCACTCATACCGCAGGCGGGAAATCCGCCGGGGCTAAAAGCGCGAAATTTCCCCATTGAGCCAAATGGGGAATGGGGAATTCCTGAATGGGCTCAATGGGGAATGGGCAATACCCGTTCTGCCAAACCCGTGATCCGACGCTAATAGCACTGGTGGGTTTGGCGGTAGGGCTAATAATGCCAGCGCTTTTAGCGCCGGCGTTACCGCCCAACTTGTGATGAGGCCCTGTGTCAGATAAGACACCTGGACCCATGTACCCTTACTTTTATTGTTCAGGTCAAACATTTAATCATCTAAATATATTGCATGATGGGATTTATGGATGGTATTAAAATGTGTGTGGCCGCAAGGGCAAATGTTAGATAGCAGATTCACAGCAACCTGGACATCGTCTGACCCTGCACCCCTCCCAGATGAGCCCAGCTGACCCACGTGCTCTATGAAGTTGCCAGTTCAGCACCAACCAATCCGGGAGCATCAACCGCACAGCATCGATACTGTCCTGCCCCTTTGTCCAATAACCACAACTTAATGTATTCCATATAGTACATGTCATAGATGACGTGTCTTTGTAATATAACATATATTTTCAGTTGTTCTGGCATAGCGCTCTCGGAGTAGCAGTGTCCTCTGCATGCCCCATTTTAACTTTATATAAAGTATTTTCTTTTACCTCTCTTGCACTTGGTCCTGGTCTCATTCCCTAATGGGGTGTGTCCATTACTGTCTATTGTTTGGTTATTTTACAGAAGTTGTTGGGAATACCAGCTTTCAAAAGGAACAGCCCAGCCTGTGAAACTGACTAATTTTCTGCAGGACCCTGGGAGTTGAGATCTATAACCTCACCCTCGGTCTGTTTATATTTTTATTTTTGGCATGTGTATTAGCTCAGAGCAACTTACCACAGGTTGATGTTGGCCATCACTAAGTCCGACATGCTTGATACCAGCCTCTGCACTTGGTGAATCAAATAGCACTGAAGATTTGCTCAAATCAGTGTAGCATTCCACTAAAGGAGTTTGACTAATACAAATAGGTAGCTGCTCATCTCTGTTTGGCTCTAACAAAATTGAATTCTCCACATCCAAGTCAAGGGCCAGGACTAAAATTTATTTTGCTAGCAAATGGTTCTTAATATTACTACCATACTCCAACAAAGACTGTATTTCTTGATCAGATATTTGGATCTTTTTTGCGTTGTCTTGAACTATGTCCTTAATATTATCATATAACCATAGCAACGATTCAAGTACCAAATGTAAGGCCGAAATGGAAGCTGATTCCAATGTGTCCACATTTGGCAATACATACGAGTACAGCCTCATTTGGGTATTAATAGGCATAACAAAGTCATTAGTGCATGTAGTTTTTAAAGATTACTTTCTCAGGTGCACTTGTGGGTCACCCCCAACACACCTTCTTGATTTAGCATCTCAATTGGGATGCCATTTACAGTTTCATCCATCCCACGTTTTGTCAACTAGGTAGCCCATTTCCCTGCATAGGTGTAAAAATGATTCATCAAGGATAATTGAGGTGTACTAGTTATGATATGATATTGCATTTATAATGCACCTGTACAAAAGATTTTCTAGGCGCCACAAGACAAGAGAGGGAAGACAGATGGAAGACAAGACTAGCGATCTTACTAGGCATTGACACATTTAGATTGTGCAAGTGCAACAACAAGCGGTGCAGGTGGAGGGACAGGGGTAGTGCAAGGGAGAGGTTAGAGGAAAGTGAGGTCAGGGCTAGTAAGGCACTGTGTAAGTACCACCAGGGCAGTATGGCTATGGGTAAGTGTAAGTCGGCAGAGGGGCTGCATAGGTTATAGATTACAGACCCTAAGTGCACAGTAGGCCAGGCCGCAGTGCAAGGAGGTCTGGTTGTAGAGGAGCCTGGTAACCAATGAGACTCTGAGGGAACCCAGGTGACCAGTTGGTGCATCAGACAGGAGGGTTAGCAGGCGGGAAGGATAGGGAAGGCAGAGGAGAAAAGGAGGGTCTTGAGCTGATTTCAGAACTTCTGGTGGTCCGGCTGAAGTTTGAGAGTGGCAGGGAGGCCATTCAAGAGGGGGGCACCTTTAGAGGAGAGAGATTTCCCCCCCCCCCCAATCTCTGTCTGGAGAAGCATCTGGCCCTCAGAGAGTTGGAAGTAGCTAAGCGAAGGGCTTGAGAAGGAAGGTACTTAGGCAGAGAGAGTTGGATGAAGTGCGGGCCCTGGCCCCAGAAAGCCTTGTGGACGATGCAGAGTGCCTTGAACTTGATCCTTGCAGCCATGGGGAGCCAGTGGAGAGATTTCAGGGCTGCAGAAATATGGTCCCTGGGCTTGAGGTGAAGGATACAAGCTGCAGTCCTGTTCTGGATTAGTTGCAGAGGGCAGGCAGATTGAGAAACAGGCTGTTGCAGTACTCCAGCCTGGAGAGAACCAGAGTTCTGGAGACAGTGGGCTTCTGGGAGAAAAGGTGGACACCCACTAAGAAGGTGCAGCTGAAAGTGGGCCTTCTTGGCGAGGTATGTGATGTGAGGAGAGAAGGAGAGAGTGGAGCCTAAAATGACCAAGATTTTGTGTTACAAGGAGGATAGCCACAATGAGAGAGGGAAAGAGGGAACAGGGGTCCTAATGAGAAGGATCTCCATTTTACTGGCATTAAGGCAGAGATTGTTGGAGAAACACCAATCCTGAATCGCAGATAGACGTCAGAAATTAGCAAGGAAGGATAGGTGGCTGAGAGAAGCCTGAAAGAGAGCTGAGTGTCAACTGCATAACTCTGAAAGTTGGAGGAGAAGGTGGAGATCAAGTGGCCCAAAGGGGCTAGATAGATATTCAAAAGCCAGGGTGAGAGGATAGAGCTCTGGGGGACACCACATGTAGAGAGTGTGATGATGGAGAGGAAGTACCCAAGTTGTACCTCGGAGGGTCGGTCCAAGAGGAAGGAGGTCAGCCATGCCAGAGCCTGATCTGTGATGTCCAGATTCTCACACATTTGATTGAACAGGGAGTAATGATTGACTATGTCAAAAGAAGAAGAAAGGTCAAAGAGGATGAGGACAGAAGGAGAGCTAGAGTCAAGATTAGAGAGAAAATCTTCACAGGTATTCAGGAGACCAGTTTTCATGTCTCTGGCTGCTCTGGCCCCCGACTGATTGTCGTGGAGTCAACCAACAGATTCAGTGTGGAGGGTAAACTGGGAGATGGCCAACCTTTCCAGGAGCTTGCCCAGGAAAGGTGTGGTAGAAATCAGACATTAGTTTGCCATACAAGTAGGATTGGCAGAAGGCTTTTTTTTATGAGGGGGTACAAAGGGAGTGCTTGAGGAGAGAGTGGAAAGAACCAGTGGCGAAAGAGTGGTTGCATAAATCGGCCAAGGCTGGAGCGAGGGTGTCAATGTGGTCCTTGATGGTCCTGGAAGAGCAGGGCAAGCACCTGTTTAGCCAAAACCTTCATAGATCGGACATGTCTAGAAACACCGTCAGATGCCGAGAAAGAGAAGGAGGAAAAAGGAAGAGAAGAGGGAGATGCAGCAAAGGGGGGTCCTGAAAGAGTTAGAGGGAGAGGAAGAGGAAAGTGAGGACTTGAGTTTTAGTGGGGACATGAGAAGCCAGCACCGTGCAGAGGGCCTGGGAGTGGATAGGAGAGGTGAAGACTGTAGTAGGATTTGCCAGCTCTTTGCAGATTGGTTGTTATGTATGCTAATGTCTGTATTGTCTCCTGTTGCAAGGACTCTAGTGGAAGACACACCTGGGGCTGTCAACACAGCTGTTTCAGTTAGTAATCCATCTCCAGTGATAAGATTTCCAGCAGATGATTTTCATAAGAAACAACAACAGCAGAATCCGGCACCTCAGTAGATGCACAAATAGTAGATTTATTTTGATTCACTATTGCAAAACCAATAGAGGAAACTATAGGAAGATTCATGGACTCACCTCCACAAACTGATGCTAGCAAATGTAGCGAAGCACACGTTTGTTCCTGCACGAACTCTGGAACTTTGCAAAATGAAGTAATTTGGATCTTTTTGGTTATTTTGATTTTTGTGCTGTCCTCCTCCCCCTTGAACAGACAGAGCTTTACTAGTTGCTACCACCAAGATGATTGGAGGGGTCCGAATAGTATAGTTGTCAGGATTTCCTTCCCAATTCAATGTCCGTTTACTGTCTAGTGATGCAGCCATGCCAATTCCTTTCTATTAATATGAAAACCTGATGCTGTAAAACGTATTGCTGTGGATGAGCTATACCTGGACTGCACAATGTGCATGGAAGAGATTACAGAAAAGAGTGAGCCTGAAGCGGAATAATAAAAGTATTGCGCTCTGATTGCAACAGGTGCATTAAATGTAAAAGATCAAACTCATGCTTGACGAATGCTGAGCACCCAGCTCCTTGTTCAACTTTCCTTCTAAAGGCTTCTGTACAATAATAGAAAATAGTGTCCAGGAAGCTTCATTGGCAGATTAGTGTGTGTGCCTTTTAGCACCATGCTAAGTAGAACACTGCGTCCACACCATCCACTAGCAATTGGTACTGTTGGAAAAGTCTGGAGGGCAGGCAGATCATCCAGAGTGTAGTGCTCTTAGAGCCTGTAGCTATACGGACTACAATCAAACCACTGGTGAGCCAAATCCTCAAGTTCCAAGCTCACAAGAGCACCGGGAAACTCAGCTGCACTCTGCTTATTCTGCCAGCCCCACAGTTTTAATAGGCATGGAGCTTCCTCTGATGTAGTAGATGCAGAGGAAAGACTTTCCACTTCTCAAACGCTGCCAGTAACAAAGTTTTAGAGTGTCAAACAAAGGAACACTCAGCTGCGCTCTGCTGCTTGTATTAACCTCGACATTTAGAAAATGTGTTATTTTCTTACTTACCACTTTACAAAAAATCTAATTTACACTCTATGCTCATCAAACTTCACAACTGCTCAAACCTACTCCTTGGCCTTCCTCTCTACTCCTTTCTCCTACAAGACAAAGTTTTCAACTTTGCGAGCCACACTTTCTTCAATCTATGAAGCTCCACCACTACGTCTACCTACCACCAACATTCTAGTTGGCTCTCCATGCTCAACCAATCTCTTTTCAATTTCCTGCTTTTAGTTTGCATAGCTATCAATGGTCTTGCTGCGTAGTGCCTGTCTGATTGTATCTGAGTTTACTCACCATGTTCTCCCCTCTGATAATCCTCTACACCAGTGGTCTTCAATCTTTTTGGGCCTGGGCCCCCCCTGAGCAAAAAGCATGCAGGCCTGGGCCCCCCCAAAAAAAACTCCAAATGGACAGTAAGTCCAAATGGCTTTGAACTATTGCACATCGTCACAGCACCCTACTTCCAGTATAGTGCCTGGGCTCCCTCATCCCACTCCCAGCCCAGTCTCTGGGCTCTCCCCACCCCACCACAGACCCTGGGATCTTCCCACCCTGCTCCCACCAATGTCCCTGCACTCTCCCCACCCTGCTCCCACCACTATGACATGGCTCCCGCGTCCTGCTCGCATCAGAGACCCTGGGCTCTCCCCACCCCACGCCCAGCATAGTCGCAGGGCCAGTGGCGGCTGGTGACATTTTTAAGTGGAGGGGCATAAATATTTCTCCCAGATATGCCATAGCAAATGAGCGTAGCGAGGGAGCCCAAGCCAATCAAGGCCGTTTTGAAGGGGGTCCTGCCCCAGGACATTTCTTTTTTAAAAATGGGATAAAATGTTGCATTTTAGAGCATACTTTTAAAAAGAACATTGGGTAAAAAGCCAAATAGTTTCTAATTGGGGCTCAGGAGGCAGATTTTGTACTGGACATCTATGTTAGATGTCCAGTAAAAAGATGCCATCTCTATCCCCAGGTCCTCACAGCGCCTAATATGCTAACACAATCAACACAATTATGTGTGTATGCGAGGCACTGGGGGACCAGGGGGCAGGCATGGTATTTTTTACTGGACATCTATGAAAGGTGTCTAGTAAACAAATACCATCCCTGTCCCCTGGGTTCATAGCACCTCAGACACACACACACACACACATACAGCATTCTCACATCAATCACTCTATCATTCAAATGAGCACTCATCGTCATTTACTCACTCAAAACACAAGCATACACGCATCCATACATATAAATAAATACAAAATAAATGAACATAAACTTACCTTCTGCCCCGGTCCTGAAATTCCCAACCCAGCGCTCCAGTTCCTGCATCATGAACAAGAATCGAGAAGCAAGAGCTTCCTGGTTCCTGGTTCCTGCATGCAGTTGCCTGAGTGTGGGTGCTGAAGCTCCCTGCTCCAGCCTGCTCTGTCTGTATGTACGAGGAGGCGTAGGAGCTCCCGTCGCACATACAGACATGCAGTACCCCAGCCAGCAGTTTCAATGAGCTGTGCAAGGCTGGTGAAGCAAATCGCCCTCCGCTTGCATGGTTGATTGAGCCATGTGCGGCTGGGGAACTGAACTGCCAAAGGGAAACAGTGTTTCCATTGATAGTTCAGCCAGCCCAGCAGCACTCCCTCAGCTGGATAAAGCAGCTGAGGGAGCCCTCAGTGTTTCACGAGGCTGGCTCCCCATAATGGGGCCCACTGCGTCGGTGCCCCTCATCCATTATGGATGAGCCACACCTGCCCAGGGCTCCCCCCTGGCCCGCTTTTTCATGGATCTACGTGATCACTGCATCGCCCATAATGTCGACTTTCAAAATGACGACTTCCATTTCAGTGCAGCACAGTGATGACATAGATCACTGTGCCCTGCATCCCTCTCCGTCTCCCCCCCATCCACTTACCTTTTAGGCAGCAACCATATATGTGTGCTACCGTCTTGCCTCTACCCCTGCAGCTCCAGTTCTATCCCACTAACGTGAGTCAGAACTGGCACTGCACAATCGTTATTTTTTTTTCTTTTTACTTTTTTTCTTTATTGTCCCCCGGTACTATCTAATGGAAGCTGGGGACACCCTCACAACTCCTGAACCCCGTTATACAGAGTAAGGGGAGTTTCCTGCTAAGATTCCCGCAAATTCCACTCTCCTTATTCAGTGTAATGTTAGTCTGGATTTTTGTTCTGTGCAAGGGCCCAGCATTTGTAAAGTCGCCACAATTGTGGTGACATTTTGGTACGTTGAGGCTCAGACTGGCCTATACGACAATAGGGCAATGCCCGAACCAAAAACACAAGATGCTAGTTTGGGCCTTTTTTCGGATTAAAGTGGACCTCTTTTTTGGCCCATGTGGGCCAATTTGATAAGTTACTTCACCATTCAGCTAGTAGTTTTGACTCGTGTTACTGTATACATATTCTTTAAAATTAACAATTTGCATCACATTTCATCAACTACCTCCCCCTTGAGTACTACTCATACAATATGTCACAAAAGGACTGAATTGCCATTTGCAACTGGGGGCCATTTTTCACTGGTGCCCGAGACACTTTTATGCTCCAGTCCGACCCTGGGTATGTTTCCTTTTTTATTCCTCCCTTAAAAAATATATGTACATATATATATATTTGTTTTGTTTTCATTTCATACTGGGGATCCACAACGCCCCCTGGAAATGCATGCCCCACAGTTTGAAGACCTTGTCTCTACACTCACCCTCATTTATCCCATATTGTAGCTATAACTCCTCTCCATTCCATTCTTTCTCCATTCTCCCCCTGCTCCACTGGAATCCACTTTCCATAACAATTTTAAGCCAGCCCAACTGTGGATCTCTTCAAAGTGTGGCTTAAACTTCACTTACTTGCTAAAGAGGGAGCACCCTTCCCCTCTCCCCCATCCTCCATATCTCACCCTACCGCTGTCTCCAGTGATGCTTAATAATGTAATTTTGTATATTTATATAATACTCCTCTTTCGTTTGAAGCACTTGCCCCCTTAGGTTAATGTTACTTTTGTAAAACACCTGATTTCTTATGCATATTGTGTTTCTGTTTGTTTATTTTGTTCCCTAGTATATGTCCCATTTTTTTAAACGAATACATTAATTAATAACCAAGCAATTAACAATTCAAGAGAACACAAGCCCCCACACCCCCTTAAAGCAGCTTGGATAGTACAAGACACTCCGACTATTTGCCAGTCCGGTGACCCATAGATCTAAAGCCCAATGGTAATAAATTGTCATCTGAGAGAACAGAATTGTGGGAGTTATTTTTAGGGGCAGAAAGGGTACTATGAGCAGGGGTAGGGCTGACGGCAATCTAGATAGGTGTATTCCCGATGCAGCCATATAACTCCCTACTACCCCATTTGCCATTCTCCAATCCCTGAATTCTAGTTTCACAATGTCACTAGAGGGCTCGCCCTGATGATGCAGTCTAAGGCAGCTCATCATGGCATCTTGTGTTACAAATGGACAGCCTCTCATTGCATGCAACCAATGAACACTTTTGTTCAAGACTACGGCCCTGGTTCCATGCAGGAATACTGTGCCCATCCCATGCCTCCAAATATTATTGCTGTTTATCAGGCCATCCCAGGGTCCCAAGCGAGAAACACTTTGATGGACTAGGGTACAGCCATGGGAGAGGCCACAACGTCTTTCTTTGCAAGAGGCTCCAAGGGTCCTATTTGCATGTGGTACATTAGACATTGGGGGCTTGTTGGTTTCTTTTAGAATAGTCTGCCACACAGATAGTTCCCTGGGATTCCTTGATTTAGGGATGGTATATGTGGCTCACACCAGATAACCCCCTGGGGGGCATTCCTGTTGGTAAGGGGTAAGGGCCAGTTGTGTTGCTAGTATTGGAGGGATCTGTGTTGGTCCGTGATTCAGGCTCCTCATGGGGATTATGAGGTCCTGCATCTGGAGCTATCCCACTGCCAGAAATTAGGCCTCTCATTGTTCCCCTACCCCATCTTCCTCCAGATTCGATCAGAGCCTAAACAAATCTTTTTATAACTGCCAGCTCAGCCAGGACTTGCTTACAGCTGCAGCCATGGGATGGATATGAGTCCTTAGGAAAAGGAGTGCAGAAAGTTGATTGCTTCACCAATGGGAAGAAGGATGGGGAGCATGTTGCTGAGCTTAGGTGAATCAGGTCCTTCTGGTTCTCGCCTTAAAACCTATCAGCATTGGTGACAGCACATCTTGCTAAAGGCATGGCCTCAGCCTCGTTCGTAGGTCCCAATAGCTCCACAAGTTCTGGGGCTCCATTATTATCTGTGAGCAAAAGGTTATTTGTGATCTCATGAGTAGGCAACTCCCCTCCTAGAGACCTGGGGAGGGATATGAGCGTGGATAGACTATCATGTATGGTGCCCTGATGGCAAGGGGCAGAAGACTTGGGTGTTGTGCCATCTTCAGGGGTGTTGGTGCAGAGCGCTGAGAGACACTGTGTGTTGTAGTTCTCTACAGGATCTAACACTGGGGTGGGGATGGAGATGGTAGAGGAGGACGACACAACTGGAGGTGTGACACTAACAACCATTTGATCTAAGTCTCCCGTAATGGTTTTGCCCCTGTACTTCCTTCCTTCGGCAGGCAGATCCAGCAGGGGTCCTCCACTAAACCAAATGCCTCACCATTTTCTCCATTCTCATCAGCAGGTGTCATCATCTCATGAGTCCCTCCTCCGGTACTGCTAAGGCTTGGGGGTATCTGGGAAGTAGGGGGAGGGATTGATTTACCCTCAGTGTCCAGCAAACTGCCCAGAAAATTATGAATTTCTTTAATTAGTTTGTATGCTTTGCCTGTGATCATTGGAGGGGAGCTGCCTGGTTGCACTTCATTACATGCTTCAGCTAAACTAGGGGTGCTGTTAAACAGGATATCATATCGTGCCTCCTTTTTTGTATATATTGGCCTAAGCTCAGTCGCTCTGCGAAGAAAACCACGTAGCAAAGTTCCGATCTTAGACCGACTTAGCCGCCATTTTAGGTCTGTCTGCCATTTTGATTTCCACTCCAAAGTATTCTGTGTTCTAAAATGGTGGACAGAGTTTCCCGCTTGTAACTGAGCCGTCCTGCACTTTTTTCGTTAGTTAATGTCTAAACTGTCCTTTGGCTGAATGTTTGGTTCAAGTAAAGAGACCTTGTCCCAAGCCTGACTTGTAGACAGAGGATTACCTGCACCAACAAGTCTGATCCGTGGACATACATCAACTACAATGCTGTCTAAATACTAAACGTGGACACTTGCTGAACTACATTGTATAGGACGTGTGTTAAGACTTACTGTTAAATCCGAGAATACACTGTTGCCATTGTGACTTCTTGTTGTACAAACTGAAGATAATCCACATGCAGATAGTTGGACAAACTAGAAGTGAACTCGGCACGAACCCTAGATCGAGTATCATTAACCTGTAGGGAGGCTGGACATTATGATCAAAACTGTATAAAATGTGTAAATGTTTAGACGTCCAGTACCTCTCACTTCTCACACCGAAAGGGCTGGTATTCGCTGTGATGTACTGAGGGCCAGATAGCTACCTGATACTTTGTTTCTTTGTAAACTGTACAGTTGTAGAATAAAGATCTGTGAATCTTTATAAGCCTGTGTTTGGTGTATTTCCTTTTGGGGTACTCAGCCTCGATATTTCCTTTTGCTATTACAGATGGCGCCCGCATAGGGACCCTCAAGATTGATGCCATCTTGTTGAAGGTTGATGCGGCTATCGGACCGGGATCGGACGGTGTAAAAGGGGCCCCTTTCTTGGATGAGAAGCGACACCTCAGCCGCACTGCACGACCCAATCCCTAGACGGTGAGCCCGCGGTCCAAGTCGGCATCTTGACAAGGGTCCATATATCGAGGCCGGCAGATTTGCCGAAATCACCAACCACGTGCGACCTTAGTTAGCTCTTTGAAATCCGATTGGACTGCCTTAGGATTTGATCAGGTGAGTCGTGACCCGATTCGTAAGTATCCTGATAATTTGTTTTGGCGCATTGCACTCGCGAGTACAATTATTGACCAGGTAACACCAGTATTCTGATATGCCTGTGAATTGTCTGCCTTTTTCAGGGCGTTATTCCGCAGTGACAGACAATCTTTGGAATTTGGCCGACCGGCACCAATGGTGGGGTCGCTGGTGTGTACTATGTACTGTAAGCACAGCACTGGTAGTATAGTGTTTAATGATATTTGGCACAGACAAACTAGACATGCTTACGAACTTCAGTGGCCAATCAATGGTAGTTTTGAAATTCCTCGTATCGAATATTTAGAATCCATATTATTCAAGAAAAAGGCTAGACCTGCAGCATTCGATGGATTACAGAACTGGAAGAAAAAAGCTATGCAGCAGTTTAAGAGTAGAGAAAAGCATGCGCGCTGTCATATGACGAACGCTGAAAAAGCATTGTTATATGACCAGAATAAACAGTCTGAGTCAGTTAGGAACATGGATAGGGCTTTTTCACTTGGTGTCCAGAAAATGTTGCCTTCTAAAGACTTTCATGTATCTGATGAGCTGATCGACAAACTTTTAAATGAACGAAGGCCTGTTGCCACTGCGCCACCTCCGTATGTTCCTCTTCCTGCTGTTATTCCTCCTCCCATGCTCCTCCTGCTCCTCCTATTGCTCCTTTTAATGTTCCTCTTCCTCCGGCTGTTGTTCCTCCTCTTGTCGTTGCTCCTCCACCTGCTCCTCCACCTTTGCTTGCTGTTACGGGTCCGGTGGGTTTGCCTGCTGCACCAGTGATAGCACCTTTGTTTCTGAATGTACAAAATGTGCCTACTCTGCCTCTTCCAAGTGGTTCTACAGCGCTTGTAGTAGATCAGGGAGCGGGATCAAGAATTATGACTCGTAATACTGTGTCTTCAGAGGGAAAACATGAATTGACTGCATGGGCCAGACATTGTATGGAGAGGGGTGAACAAGCGGATGTTTTTGCCACACTTTCGAACATAGACAATTTTCCTGAGAAAAACGTTTTTATTGAAGGATTAGGAATTCATTTATGTATAATGTCGAACAGGCTAAATGATATAGACCTCCCACAAGGGTTAAGGGATCTGAATACTTTAGCATTTTCTAGGGATACTGCGGAGAGAGTACATGAGCATGTCGAGAGGGTTTTTGAGTATAGAAGGGAGTTGGAAAGGTTAAGGAATGAAGATATAGATGGTGATAGTTTGGGTGCTGTGTTTGTACAGAAACTATTTTTTCCTTGTCGCAAATCGATAAATGAGGAAACACAAATTTGTACGAAAGATGCGATTGGATGGATTTCAGACACGTCAATAACTCCTGTTGAAGTATATGACATGTATAGTCAGTATATGCTAGAAATGCAGAGGAAAGTGATACAGGTAATGGAAGAGTACCTGCAGGATGAATGCATAAAAAGAAAGATTTGTTGTCCCTCTGAGTTATTGAATATTTATAAGAGGGCGTTTTCGTTTGACACTTCTTCAGTTGCTTTAGTGCTCAATATACCTCTTTTGCTTAGTAAGCGTTCAGAGTCGCCTACTTCTCAGTTGCCTATGAGAGAGGTTCCTCGGACATTTATCGAGAAGTTGAGATTCCTGCTAATCCTGCAACAGGTGCAGCTGCCCAGAATATTCCTGCACATTATGTGTCGCAGTTCGTTCACGTCCCGTTTTCGAGACAGGAAGTGAACACCATAAAACAATCTATTCCCGATATAAGGAAGAATCCGACAGGATTCTATAAAGAAATAGAGTGTGTTTTGCAATCATCAGTATTTACCTTAAGTGATATTGATTTGTTATTTCCCGTACTCCTGCCCATTGACTTGTGGAAACAGATTAGGACTGTAGATGATGTACCAGGGTTAGGAGATACATGGGATAACATGGTTAGACTCGATAGAGAAAGGCCAGCTGGTGAGAGGCCACCACAGGTAATATTAACTTTGCCTGATAGGATAGTTCCGAAATTGAAAACTATAATTCCAGAAAGAAGGATTATTTGGGACAAACTTACTGCCTGTGTCCAAGGAAATTCTGAGGGTGCTACCGAGTTCTTTAATCGGTTTGAACAAGTATTTTCAGATTTCAGTGGGCAAGACATAAGCACAGAGTCTGGGAAACGACTATTCGTGGACAAATTTGTGCGTGGATTGCTGCCTGACATCCAGTTGCAAATTATGTCTTCAGAGAGCGCTTGGCAAGCAAAGTCTCAGTCGGAATTATTGCATACGGCTCAGTACTATGAGAATCGTGTCAAGAACGAAAAAGAAAGAGTTGAAAAGAGAAAAGGAGACTTAAAAACAAAAGTTCTATTACAGCAAATTGTTAGAGACCCTAGAGGGGGTAATTCCCAATTTAGGGGTCAGTATGTTCCACAGGGAAATGTGCCATTGGGTCCTGTAAACATAAACCAGTGTGCTTATTGCAGACAAGAGGGTCATTGGCGTGCACAATGCCCGATCCTCCAGCAGAGGTCAAATAACGCATTTGGGAATATGGGTAGACGATCCAGAGGCTGCCCTGTGGCAGGGGGTCCTGGTAGAAGTCAGTTTTCACAGGATTCACAGCAACCTTTTTCACAGGACAATCAGGCACCAAGTGTGGATAATAGAAATATTTTTGATCATCCTTCTGCTGCTTACCTTTCAGAAGAACTTGCTTTCGACAACATTCTGTTTTGCTAGGATTGCCCGAAGCAAAGTTTGGAATCAACGCCTATTCCCATTAATCAGAAAGGTCCCTATGTTGAGATGATAGTGGGAAATAGGAAGCATTATTGATAGATACAGGGGCACTGAAGTGATCCATTGGCCATTCACTGGGTTCCAAACATTCCACTGTCAGGGCAAACCAATGTTTCTGTAGGGTTTTCTGGCACACCAGTTGTCTGTGCGGTTTCTTCGCTGGTACCTATTACTTCGGGTCCATTTACGGACCACTGTCAATTCCTTTTGACTACGAATTGTGGAGAGAATTTGTTGTGGTTGAATCTGTTGAAGGAATTAAAAGCGGTGATTCATTGTTCTTCTGATCGAGTGCATTTGACGATTTCACCACAGCAACTTTCTGTCTCTCAATTCTTGACTAGACCTTTGCCACCGGAATTCAGTGATGTTCTGGAGTGTTTATGGGCAATTGACGATAATGATGTTGGTGTTTCGCAAATTGAGCCCGTTAAGATTATTTTGAAACATAGAGTGAAGTTGCCACGTATTCCCCAGTATAAGATCTTGGTCGATGGTGAGCAAGCTTTGAAATCCATAGTCTCTGATTTTGTGCCTCGAGGGGTGATTGAGGATTTTGCCCGTGTACAAAAAAGGTGATAATGCAATTCCCTTCCGTTTCATTATTGATTTACGTGCCGTCAATAAGATTGTTGCTCCACAATTTCCCATTGTGCCTGATGTGACTACAATATTAACCATGATTCCGGCTTCAGCTACTCACTTTAGTGTGGTGGATCTAAAGAACGCTCGTTTACTTTCACCCGTGCGCCGCAAGGTTACACGGAAAGTCCTAACATCTACAGTAGGGCTTTGAAAGAGCAGTTCAACACACTTGAGTTTCCCACTACTTGTACACTGCTTCAGTATGTAGACGACCTACTCTTAGCTGCTGACTCAGAGAGCGCCTGTAAGGAGGGCACCGTGTTGTTGCTTATCCACTTAGCACGACATAGACACAAAGCTTCACTTAAAATGTTCAATATTGTCGACAGGAGGTCGCCTATTTAAGCTATCTCATGTCAAAGGAGGGAAGAAGGTTGACGCCTGAACGGATAAAAATAATTTCTAGCATGTCAGTCCCAAATACACAGGAGGAAGTTAGAGCCTTGATAGGAATGGCTTCTTACAGTAGACAGTGGATCCCGAACTTCTCCTTAGTGATTAAACCAATGTTAGCTTTGACGAAGAAGGGCATTTCTTTGCCATTGCCGTGGAACTTGGCACACCAGCAAGCATTTGATCTGCTCAAGACTGCATTGTGCTCGGCACCAGTTTTGCGCACATCAAACTATGAAAAGGCCTTTGTGTTGTATGTGCATGAATGTGATGGATGTGCTTTGGCTGGATTAACGCAGGAACATGGAGGGAAGAATAGGGTGTGAGGCTACTTTTCGTCCGCCCTTGATCCTGTTGCATGCACTTTGCCAAGATGTTTGAGAGCTGTCACTGCTGCTGCTGCGTCCGTAAAACAGAGCGAGGGAATGGTCCTAGGTCATGATTTAACCCTGATGGTACCTCACTCTGTAGATGTTCTATTAAACAGAACACAAACGCAACATCTCACTTCCGCACGATTAACGAGATACGAATTGATCTTGTTTGCACCGCATATCCAAATAAAGAGGTGTTGTGTCCTTAATCCGGCCAAACTTTTACCTTTCCCGCAAGGTACTGCTTTCAGTGACAAAGAGTCACATGATTGCCTTTAAACTTTGGAGCAAGAGACAAAAGGCAGAATCGATCTAAAAGATGCTCCTTTGAACAATCCACAAGGGGAGCTGTTTTGTGATGGCTCCTGCTTCAAACTTCCGGATGGTACATCCACAGCTGCTTATGCAATCACCACATTGAGCACGGTTGTGGAGACCAAAAGAATCATGCATAACTCTGCGCAGGCCGCAGAGATTATAGCATTGACCCGAGCTTGTGAACTTTTTGAAGGGCTTACTGTGAACATATATACTGACAGTCAGTATGCCTTTGGGGTGGTTCACAACTTCGGCAGACTTTGGGCAGAAAGAGGTTTCTCGACCTCACATGGCACTAAAATCCAGCATGGCTCCTTGATAGTATGGTTACTTTCAGCGCTTGTACTCCCTACTCAGCTAGCAATTATGAAATGCGCAGCACATCAGAAGATTATAGATAATGTAGGAAAAGGGAACGCTTTCGCTGACCAGATAGCCAAACAGACTGACACTGATCTCTCTTCAGAAATGTTTACTTCAAGGGAAGCCACAAATGCCTGTACTTTGGATGAGGGTGTTGAATCTGTAAGAAATATTCAAGCCGATGCCACGTTAGAGGAATCTAAGAAATGAGCTGAGGGTTTGGCAAAGTTGGATGATGATGGGTGTTGGGTGGACAAAGTTGAAGGGAAATGGTTACTGCCTGACGCGTATATTATGATGATGGTTGTTATGGCTCATGGTCCCACCCATATTTGTGCTCGTAAAGTCACCAAAATGTTGCAAGATGTGTGAGTAAATGATAAAATCCCTAAAGTAGCTGAACATTTCATTCAAGGGTGTATGATTTGTTTGCAGCATAATGTGGGAAAGGGCACATCGACTCCTAGGGTTAGTTTTGGTCTGCCTTCTGTCCCCTTTGAGGTAATACATTTTGATTTCATTGAAATGGAGCGTTGTAATAACTTCAAATATGTATTAGCTGTTATCTGTGCCTTTAGCAAATGGGTCGAAGCTTTTCCCGTTAAAGATGCCACAGCCATGACCACGGCGAAAACCATGTTGAAGGAATATTTTCCTAGATTTGGTCTGCCAAGAGTCATCTGGTCGGACAATGGTCCACATTTTATCGCTGCTGTAATTCTGCAGATATGCGCAGGATTACAGATCGATGAATGGTTCCATTCGGCTAGACACGCACAGATTGCTGGACTAGTAGAGAGACACAACGGCATCATCAAGAACAAGCTCGCTAAGACTTGTGCCGGCACCAAACTAAAATGCCCGGACGCCTTACCGATCGTGTTATTGTCTATGAGAACGACCCCTCAAACTAAACTAAGACTGGGCTCTCTCCCTTTGAGGTGGTCATGGGTCGGCCAGCTAACATTTCGAACATACCAAATCCCTGTTCCTTGCGTGAAGTCGAAAATGTACTTCTTTCTGATAACTGTGGCCAGTTAACTGAAAATCTGTATTTGATTTATCACCAAGTGCGAGAGACTTTACCTGTTAAGTACGAGGGCCCTCGCACCTCATTGGCGGGGCCCCCATCAGGTCCTTCTAGTCACACAGACCTCCGTGTGAGTAGAGGGAAGGCGGCATTGGATCCACGCGTCTCACATCAAGAGGATTCCCTACCCTGTGCCACATGCTACAGAAGACACAGAACACCTCACCAATGCTGTAACCAACAATCACGAGGCAGCAACCAGCATCGAGAGTGAGTCGGAGACTCTCCCTGAGCCCGTGGGGACTGGGGAAACAGTAACTTCATCTCCACACTCTCCAACAGTTCCATTTTCAAAAATTGCTCCGAATCTTGTGTCCGATCTCGCTTTGCATTTGTCGCTTCCATCAGTGAGTGATGACACATTGTTCACAGATCATTCAGTACCAGGGATCACAAGGTACGATCTGCGTCCGAGGAAGTAGACTTACTGCACGGTTCAGCAGTGCCATCAAGGAAAATCATTGAAGGGCTTGTCTCTTTAGCCCGATCTTTTTGTACATAAGGGGATTCTGTTGGCTAGGGTTTGTGAAAGGACTAAGAAGACGTGCGGTCTTGAGATCGCCAGCAAATAACTTTGGTGTAGTCGGTTCAAGAATCAATGCCTTTAGCCGCTCCCACTCGTACAGAACAGATAAAAGACTGTGTGACCAGCTGCGAAAATGAACAATCAAATGTGAGGGCCCCGAAAACGTATTGTAAATTTGTTACCTACTGAAAATGTACCCACTGTTTCTACTCCTTTTGTGCATCTGCACACTCTATCTCCTAGAGACTCTCAGCACAGACAGAGTTACCACAACAACACTCTATTACTCTTTATGAATGCTACACATGCCATTTTCAATAAATCCAATTGTTGGGTCTGTTCTCATTTACTGCAACACGGGGATAAGGGGCTGGGTTGGTACATTCATCCTTTACCTTTGACAACTGCATGCTATGCTTCTTTAAGGGCACTATTCTTTGGCCAATGGAACAATAGCATCTCGGGGAACTTTGATGGAACTACCTTGAACGATTTTGAGAAGCTAGTTCTAATGCCCCTGGGATGCTCACTCTTTGCAAATAGGAGCAAGCCTAATTTTGTTTCTATTAGGCCTTCTGATAGACTGTCCCGTCCTTTTCAATCTTTGATCTCTTTCAAGATGGCTCCTATAGGCAATAGGGATGCCACGCCACCTTCTTATACTGTTAATCACAACCCCGATTCAGTTTCTTTCTTCATACAGAGGAATGGTACTCAGTCACTGGGTGATTTCAAGGGTTGCGCCAACGTTGCAAATTTGACAGACCTTTTGTATGTAGGCGACCTGTCTACTTTGTTTGTGGTAATGTAGCATTTCCATGGTTACCCAGGGATTGGCAGGGAACCTGTTATTTAGGGATTCTGTTACCCGGGGTATTCATTGCTAGCACTCTAGAAGTTTCAAAGGCTCGTCCACGGCGGGGCGAGAATGGGGATACTTCAGCGCAAATTCTGTGCAATGTAGCTAAATCCGTTGTGCCATTTTGGGGACAAATGCTGAACTCTGAAGATATCAGGAGACTAGCGAGAGTACTGGAGAGGACCATCAACCGGACCACTGACATACTCTATAATATGACTTTAGAACAGAAAGCAATAAGCTTAGTGGCACTTCAGAACCGGATGGCATTAGATGTCATCCTGGCTGAGCGTGGTGGGGTATGTAAATTAGTGCGGTCCGCTTGCTGTGTTTTCGTTCCAGATTCCTCCCCAATGATTTTCAGAGCAATACAAAATCTGCACGTCCTTAGTTCAGAAGTGCATGTTCCCGAGGGAAATTGTGATCTTAGCGCTTGGTTCTGGGGCTTCTTGCGATCTTGGGGATGGAAGCTACTTTCGGTCTTGCTGATTATTTTAGGTATTCTGTTGTTTCTTTGTTGTTGTATACAATGTCTTCCTGGTATGTGTTCGATTTAAGGAGGATGTTGTGCACAAGCGATAGGTTCATTAGGACACAAGGGCCCTCATTACGACCCTGGCATTAAGAGATTACCGGTACCGGTAATCCCTTAATGCCTGATTACGAGGTCCCTTTGCGGGTCCCGACCTTAACGGCTGGTCTGTACCAGCCGATAAGTTAAGGACCCGCAAAGGGACCTTGAAGGTGATTACGGTACAGCATTTTGCAGTTCCGTAATTACCGCTTTCCCCATTCCCATTGAGCCCTATGGGGCAAAAATGGGAATGGGGAAGGGCCAATGGTAAATGGGGAATTACCGCCCCGCCAACCTTGGAATGGGGCGGTAATTCCCCATGTCACCATGGTGGATCCGGTAAATTACCAGCGTTAACCATGGCGCTAATAGCGCCATTGGTTAACGCCAGGGTCGTAATGAGGGCCAAGGTATACGCGCCAGAGAAAATATCCAATTAATTTGTGCTGAAAGAAATCTCAGTATCTGACCTCATGGAAATTGATATCTCCGATAGTGATTCATAATGTATGGACATTGAGACATGTAGTTATTCGTAAAGTGACTAGAAGTAGTTTAGCGCTTGGCTTAGGAGGGTTTGTTACGGGATTTCATATCGTGTCTCCTTTATTGTAAATATTGGCCTAAACCCAGTCGCTCTGCAAAGAAAACCGCGTAGCAAAGTTCCAATCTTAGATCAATTTAGCTGCCATTTTAGGTCCGTCCGCCATTTTGATTTCCACTCCAAAGTAGTTCTGTGTTCTAAAATGGTGGACAGAGTTTCCCGCTTGTAACTGAGCCGTCCTGCACTTTGTTAGTTAGTTAATGTCTAAACTGTCCGTTGGCCGAATGTTTGGGTCAAGTAAAGAGACCTTGTCCCATGCCTGACTTGTAGACAGAGGATTACCTCTGCCAACAAGTCAGATCCGCGGACATACATCAAATACAATGCTGTCTAAATACTGAACGTGGACACTTGCTGAACTACATTGTATAGGACGTGTGTTAAGACTTACTGTTAAATCCAAGAATACTCTGTTGCCATTGTGACTTGTTGTTGTACAAACTGAACTAAATCCACATGCATATAGTTAGACAAACTAGAAGTGAACTTGGCACGAACCCTAGACCGAGTATCATTAACCTGTAGGGGGGCTGGACATTATGATCAAAACTGTATAAAATATCTAAATGTTTAGATGTCCAGTACTTCTCACTTCTCACACCAAAAGGGCTGATATTCGCTGTGATGTACTGAGGGCCAGATAACTATCTGATACTTTGTTTCTTTGTAAACTGTACAGTTATAGAATAAAGATCTGTGAATCCTTATAAGCTTGTGTTTGGTGTATTTCCTTTTGGGGTACTCAGCCTCGATATTTCCTTTTGCTTTTACAGTGGGCATTGGCCCTGTTTGAGTCTGCGCTTAAGTAAGAGGATTTTCCACCTGTGTTACACAGGCTCTAACTCAGGCTCACACTTCAGCGTAAACTCACAGGCGGTTTCCGAAATAATGGAAAATGCAATGAAGGGGAGAAGCAACCTCGATGGCGTAGGATTTTTCCATCTTCCTGTAGCCACCAGATATCGCTGAACACCATGAGAAAGCCAATGGATTGAGACTTGTGGATTAAGGTTCGTGGGAGGGGGTAAAGGGAAGTCAGCTGCAGAGGGCTGCAGGGGGAAGAAAATAAAATGGCAAAAGCAAAGCAGCACAGGTCTGGCGTGGCACGGCACAGCCCCCCATCCCCTGTTTCAGCTCCTCAGGCTTGGGTACATCGACTCTGGGTCTCAGAGTACTTTCCGCCATGCTTGATGGCGTTAGGTATATGTCCGCTAGGGTCAGAATTCGCGTACCGTTGCGCCATGGCGGATATTACGGTTTTGCAAGGCGCGCGTGCGCGTGCTTGGTGCAGTTAGCGTTGGCGTTCACTGCGGTGTCGCTAATGGCATCGTACTTTACGGTGACGGGTCATAATCGCAACGGGCGGTATTCGATGGCGGTATTGCATTTCCGCCATCGTTTTTCGGATTCCGCCAGGGTCGTAATGAGGCCCTCAGTCTTCGAAAGATGAAAGCAGACCCAGTCACGCCTGTCATGTTACTGACTCTGCTGATCTGAAATGAAATATCACAAATGGCCACTTCAACTTTAAAACTGAATTGTTTTTAGCTAAATTCAAACCCGGGGTTCTGCGGGATACTCTTGGATCTCTGCACCAGATGCATTAACCCAGCGAACTGCAATATTTGTTGACTCATGGCACACATGAGGGATCACTATCATTTTTCTGCACAACTGTGTCTATGCCTGCAAGTTATACATGATATACAATATAGTTACCTAACAGATTATTTTAATGAGATATGTGTGCCTGTGTTGTGGAACACACATGTTGTATGTTTGGTTCCTTATTGGAAAGAGCTACTCAACATGAGCACATTTACCTTTTTTCTGTTCTTAATGTATGTTAATGTTAAAAACAAGGCTCCCCAAAATACATTGTGGAAACTTCCCTCATCAGAAATGATTGGATATCCTCTACTCCCTAATACAAAACATTGTTTATCACTATGAACGTTTTACTTGTAAAGTCCAATTGATCCAGCGTTCGGCCAACTCTAAACTCAAACTAAGAGAAAATAATGTTAAGGTTATAGCAGATTCTGTCCATGGATTGTTCTGGATCATGAACAAATGTTCCTCAGCAACTTGGAAAAGCTTACGTTGCTCATGTTTCCACGTTCTATGTGCCATCTCAAGTGATCCATGCTTTAATTCCTCAAACCATAACTGTAACTTTCCATTAATTCCATTTAATACATCAAAAGAGTTTGGCAAGTTTTCATTGGGGCCTTGCATCGTGCAGTTCAATTCACTGAGGTGTTAGGAAACATCTAGAATACAGGAGAGCGCAACCAAGCATAGATGCTCATGAAACAATATTATATCATCTTACACGTTTCCAATCATCACAAATGTTGTCATTTCGTAAAATAATGCACATATTCTCGAATAGCCAGCATACGAAGTAATAGAACATGAATCTTAGGTTTCGTTTCCTCACCAAGAATTTTATTAACTAAACATTTCGACACATTGACCAAGTACTGATGTGAGTTTGCGTGGCAAAGTCTTGGCCATAACTGTTTTACAGTGAATAAAACAATGACAACTTTAACCCTTGCATTTTCGATGTTTTATTTACAATTGAGTTGAAACATGTTACACTACCATTCCTCACAACACAATCACTGTATACACGCTTGCAGTTTTTCATTAGGATCTTCATTTTGCTTGCATTAATTTGCGAGTCCAAACATGTATTTTCTAGTTGTTTGCTCAGGTCCAGTAGTTCTTTACAAACAGTAAATGTATCGAATCCCCATCAACAAAAACACAGTAGCTATTAGCTTGGTTTGGATTGTGATGTCTATTGATTCATCACATTTTACACAAAAAACTGTAGCAATTTTCCCACACCTTGCAGCACACCAATGTACGGCAGCACACAATTTGAGGAGCACTACAAGCAATCTCAACCCCAACCATCCCTTTACCCTAAATGCTCTCTTCCTTCTTACAGATTCCTACAGCATTTTAGGATAATTTGCATATATTTTTTTCAAGACTAAACCCAAACCTGGCCGAACTATTGCCAAACTTACCTGAAGATTTCCCTACATTTTCTCAAAGGATATTTGGGAAGATTCAGGGTGGAATAAAAGTCTGCAGGGATTGACAAACCTTCCTGAACCTTAATTGGAGAATTATAGAAGCCAGCAAGTTCCTTTTGAAAAGGTTTACACAACTCTAAGAGGTGGCATAAACTGGTTGTCTGCAACATTAGGAAAAATCAGAGAGCAATTCACAATTTAATGCCGGCTTCCTTATTTGTCTGAAGAGGACAACTTGGAAGGCAATGTATGTTAAACATGTGTTGCCACTATTTAGACACAACAGGGTTGCCAAATCAAACACACTTGGGGAATATGATGGCAGGCTTGCTACATGTGGTGGTTTGTGTTATCATACTATATAATAAAAGGCCAGATGTTGCTTGTCTGAAGCTGCCATTTGTCTGCTTCGCCTGTTACCACCACTAGAGGGATCTGTTGCCTCACGCATACAATAATAAGACTTTAAGTTCATCTTCCAGGTGAACAAAATGTGTATTTCAACAAAAGGACCACTCTGGTGGTGATAGTGCGCGGTACAAATAAACTTTAACATTAACATTATGCCAGGGGACCACTCTGGTGGTGATAGTGCATGGTACAAGTAACCTTTAACATTAACATTAACATTAAATGTGTATGTCACCAATGATAACATGCAATTAGCTGCAGAAAAGGCCCAAGACAGGAGTGTGACGTTGACAGCACACTCCATTCATGCTGCACGTGAATTGTATAACTCTGACATCCCTCAACATTATGTATTTGGGTCCAAAACCCGTAAGTGGACTCCAGACAATGAGGAGCAGATTCAACCATTGGCCGTTTGTACTATGTTGAACTTTCAATGGATTCTGAGAGATTTGTTTAAGGTTACTACTCCTCCACGCAAAAGGAGCAAGATTCTTTACTAAAAAAAGTGGTTTATTTATTAACAAAAATCAAATGAAAATGCACCACGTAATATTTATACACTCTGAAAATGTCTTCCTTCACGCACATTAGCCCATGTACACAGGCGTTTCCATTCGTTTTAAATAAAAGGAACGGTAATTGTTTCAAAGTTGGCTGTTCATTTATGGAATTAAAGACAAGTGTTTGCGGTAGTGTAACGAATTGAGTTAATAGGGCTTTTAATTGTAACCTGACTTCAGCCACAACATTCTGATCATTAAAATGGCCGAATGAACATTAAGTTCGATTAAGGGGATGTCATGTTCCCTTTTTGTGTCACCAGCTGATGGAAACTAATGGGAAAATCTGATTTCGGTATCACTATAGACTTTTTCCAGGTCGACAAAAAATGTGTTTCTACTTGCATACAAAATGATTTCAAAGTATTTTTTAAGCCCATTTATATTTTCTTTTGACCATGAAAGCAATTGTTCCACGAGTGGTCAGAGAAATGTTATGGTGAAGGGGGTTGACAGCCATATGCTGATGGTTAATTGTGCATAACTTAGTGTTTAAGAAAGCCACTGACATTTATTCATGCAGAGCTTAGGTTCTGTGAATGGCCGCAAAAACAATTCTCTTAACCCCTTTGAAAACACTTCAGTTTGTTTTCCTGACTGAACACTTAAAGAGATATCTGCGTCGGGCTGTCAAAGGGTGTTGTAAATGAGAGTCGGGCCATTGGGAAGCAAGGGGGCAAGCCATTCCGCCTGACCTCCTTCCGACCTTACCCATTCAGGAGGTCACCTCCAGGAGGCCTGAGACTGAAGGGCCTGACATCAATGCATTCAACACCCTAGAAAGGCAGACAGCTTCAAATGTCAACATATGTTGTCACTGCTTCGCCTGGCAAAAGGTTAATATCTGTTACCACAATTAATCCCCACGTCTGCAGATTCTACACGTAACAGAAAACCCAAAGAGTGAGGTAGTAACTATCATCTGTTGTCTTATGTATGTGAACACGTGTAGGCTGCAGTCTGATCGTCCCGTATATTGTTACACACATTGCTTTTGCAGTAGCTGCCAGATCGCTTTGTGTGGTCAGCCTTCTGAATGTATGTATGATGCCCTTGCTATTTTACATCAGTGGCCATGGAATATTTAGCGTGGTGTAAAGTGACTTTGCGCAACGCTACATTTTCCATGAATTAGGCGCATTGTCTCTTAGCTATGACCTATGAAAATATATTAATTTAGTGGCTGTTTACAGCCTGCTCAGGCAACCTAGCTGTTGCATCAGAGTGCGCGAAGAAGATGGGCAGACGTCAAGAAAAGGAAACGGGAGCAAGATAGAGGCCAAGGAAAATAGGAGGCATTGGGAGTGATAGCAGGTGTGGGAGGGTATAACTGTATAAGGGGTGGGCAAACAGATGAGTCTTTGAGAACAACGGTAAAAACGGGGCATGCAAAGAGTTCCTGAATGATGGGGCTGGAAAATTGAGTCCACAACTCAGCCGATCGTGTTTGGAAAAAGTGAAGATCAATAAAAGTAGGCGAGATGCAAATCATCTGAGTTGTTTGCCTGATGGTGGCTGTAGATTTGATTTTGACAATAAGGACTTTATTCACATTTCACCTTGCTGGGCAAGACAAATCATTTTGAATTTGATACAGGGAGACACAGAAAGTCATTGAAACTGAGTGAGACAGATGGCAAAGAGAGAGTGTAGGGTTTCAGGTTATATATATATTCAGTGAAAAACATTGTTAAAGGGACGTGATGATTTTAAGCAAAACCAACAAAAAAAACACCAAAATTCACCAGTTATGGTAAGCTAAGCAACCATAACTCTCACCACCACCGTGCACTGCTAAGACTAACACCCAGGACATCAAATATGACATCACGCATATCATTGATGACATCACTGATGACATTGCATATCTGGGCCGCTTGTTTTTGTTCACTAAACTATTTAGGCCAGTTGTTTTTGTTCAATGACAGTGACGATGTCAAAATTCAAAAGATGCTATATATCTAGACGTTAACCTTCTCGTATTTTGTTAACGCACTTTCATTGGGGTTTGCTCTCAGCTCGTGGTGCACATATACGTGACAATAAGCAGGCCTCAAACACACAGTCCATTTGTATACATGATGATGAACTTTAATGTTAATGTTACAACATTTTCTGGTGATGTTGTTTCTTTCTTCCTTACTTTAGTATGACTCTGTTTGTTTCGCATTGTGGGTCTTTATATGTATTGTTTGTACTAACACAAATATGCAGTACATCTTCAATTGTTAGCTATTTATTCCATGTTTAACAATACTCAAAACTGTCACAGGGTAGCATTCATTATTTTACTAGCTAAAATTACCAGATTACAAATATTACACTTCTAGGGTGCATGCTGCAGCCATTGTCTATGTGTATGTATGATTTGGTTCCTGTATTAACAACACTCCAATATAAGGTTTTGTTTAAATGAGTACAATTTTAAATACATTAAGTAGTTCTTGAGAGCACTCCCGACCATCCTTGATATGTTTCTACCAACATTGTAAACACAACCCATTGTAGAGATTTTTCATCAGAATTAATTTAATTTGTGGTCATCAGTGATGTCATCAATGATATTTGTGATGTCATCTTCTATGTCCTGGTTGTTAGTTTTAGCAGTGCATGGGGTGGTTCGATTTATAGTTGCTTAGATTAGCATAACTGGTACATTTCTATTTTTGGGGGGTTTTACTTGTAACCATAAAGTCCCTTTAACAACGTTTTTCCACTGAATTTCCGAGGTTTTTATTAGTGCAACTTAACCAGAACATCCCTTTAACATTTCATAAGTTTTTATTAGTGCAACTTAATCATAACGTCCCTTTAACAGTCTTTTCCCAGAATTTCATAGGTTTTTACCAGACACCCCTTAATTTGCTACAAGTTTATTATATCATACTCACCCCCAATGTACCAGCTGTATAGTCTGCAGACAGTACGAATGTCTGTGGACATCAGGTAGCATCAACAAAACCCAGAGGCAGAAGGAACAACAGAAAATGTTCTACCCTTCAACCAACAAAAACATATACGTAAAATAACATTACTGATATTTACAACACCCAAACATACCTTTTTATACTATTCAACATTTCAAAATGTGAAAAGTATTTCTTCATTTACCACACAATATTATGGAAAGCACCAAGCACAAACCATAATTATACACCTCATATTATTAGTTTTGTACAACTCTTCATACAGACTGGGATACAGCAGGAGCTCACAGCAAAAACACTTCTTAGCAAATAGTACACAATATTTATTTCTCTTTCAACACCATTCATTGTGTAAACATTTCTCCTAGCAAATATCACCATTTCTTATTTTGACAGAAATAGCAGACACACTTGAGTGGCTAGAAGAAAATGTCCCCAAAGAAGAAATTAGTGAAGATGAAATCTCTAATGGTAAACAATGCATATTTCAATAGACAACTAACGTGATTTAAAGAGAGCTCATTGAAATAATAATGTCTTCTTTTATCATAGTACATAGTATACATGAAGAAACTACACCACAGACTAATTACGTTGAATCACAACAATCAGAAATACAATCTCAAACCACACACAATGAAACATGATCTTGTCTTCAAAATTGGATGAACTTAGCAATGACTTTAAGAACGTTTAAATTATGTTAAAAATCATGTTATTAGAATGTATTATTATCTGTCCTACCTGTACCTGTCCCCCTTTCCACCAGAAATCACCCCAGTCAAATTCACAAAAATTAAATCAAAAACAGTTTGATGAAACTTCTCTCCCTCCCTCCACAGATGACGACTTTATTGAAATTCCAAAGTCTCTCATTTAGGTTTCCCATTCTGATAACCCATCCCTTTCATAAATACATTGATGTTGTATATTATAAATATCTTGTATATTATTGTGTAATACATTCTTCTTTTAAAAAGCCACCCAATTAATAGTCCCGGACATCGTGACTGTTCCGGGGTCCATTTACAAAATGGGTCATCTGCGGATATCGCAACTTGTCTGACCACGCATGACACACTTTTAATTAGTCCCTGGACTCAGCACCCATTTGCAGACATCCATGCAAATGGGCACAGAATCTCCCACCCACTGATGTCCACCGACATCCGCCGACATCCATCGACATCCGCCGCCACCACGGACGATCCACACTGGCTGCCCATGCCCACACAAACCTGGTGTAAACTCTGGGGTACAGGCCAAAACTAGATGTAGGGTACACAAACAACAATTTTTCACAGGCAGGGTGACACTGTCATTTGTGCCACCCAATGACACCCCCGTGCATGGGATGAGAACTGCCAAACAACTACTGAGGGTCACTACCTAGCCATCAGAACTGGCATGCACTATGTTCACAAATAAAGATGCACACCATCATGGATGCCACACAGACCACCTTCACATGTGACTCAGACTCCCATCATGTACCAAGCATGGTGGCAATGCCCAGGCCCTGCCAACACCACCATGGCATGGCGCTCTTACAGTCAGAGACCAAAATACAATGTGTGTTGGTCGTGCGCTGTGTGCAAGTATTACCATGTCAGACTGGACAAACCCCTTGGTATTGCAATACGCATTCAAGGATGGACGTGAAACAGTGTGGCACAATGTGAATGGGACATGCATGCACAGATTTACCATTGAGATGACACATGACAGGCAATACCACTTCTGGGAATCATGAGCCACACCTGTGTCGTACCCCCTTGTAGGTAACTCTGGATGCCCACTGTCTCTGTGACTGATGACTCCTCTGAGTAATCCCCATAAGCCGAAAGTAAATGGCATATAGCAGGGCCCACATGAGAACAAGGGTGGCCATTGAGCAGACATTCAGCCTGTTGAAGGCCCAATTCAGATACCTACACCAATCTGGGGTTGCACTGATGTACAGGCCAAACAATGTTGGACAGATAGTCCTAGCCTGTGTAATGTTGCATGACATCTGCATTAGGCGCAACATACCCCTGCCCCCAGATCTGGACTTGCCTCCCCCATGGCATGATGATGCAGCACCAGCCGGACCCTTGCATGTGTGCACAGAGTGCATGGATACCAGGGATGGGTGCATGGTCCGGCAAGAACTGCTTGAGAACTTTGTTGAAGTTTACCTTCCACTCTTGTTCGGGTAAACATTTTAGGTCCCAACAAGGGGAAGAGGTTTACACCACTGCTGAAAAGGGCACTACACACACTGTTAGCACCAGCCCTGTTGGCCCTGCTGAAGTGAGAGATCACCTGCTGACTGGGTCTGGAAGCCCTGCCCATTAAAGTAGAAGTGCAACGGCTGGGGCGGGTCACCTTTGTAGCAAAGCCCATTGCTGCAAAGGGCACTGCACACACTGTTAGCACCTGCCCCATTGGCCATGCTGAGGGGGAGCTCACCTGATGACTAGGTCTGGAGGCCCACCAGTTAAAGGAGAACTGCCAAGGTTGGGGCGGGTCACCCTTGTGGTAAATCCCACTTCTTTTAAAGGCACCGCACACACTGTTAGCGGAGGCCCAGTTGGGGAGCTCACCTGCTGATTTGTTCTGGAGGCCCCACCCATTGAAGGGAGGCCCCACCCATTGAAAAAGAAGTACAAAGGTTGGTGTCGGTCACCCTTGTGGTGAAGCCCACCGATGTAAAGGGTGCCGCACACACTGTTAGCGGTGTTGGTAATTGGGCTGTTTTGCGCACACAGACATTTGGATTATTCTCTCAGATTCCCTTGGGTGTATTCTTCTGAAACTGTGCTGAGTTAGATGCAATCCAGGGAGAGCAGCTAGTGAAGAGAGTGGCTCTGCGAGCAGGCTATGTATGGGAGACTTATCTTCATCTGGGCCATTGCTGGGAGCATCTAGGCACGGAAGCCAGAGCAGAGACGTCTTTATGGGAGGGCAAAAGGGGCAATTGCCCCAGGCACCCACCTTGGAGGGGCCCCCACAAAGCATCATGATCTTTTGAAGCCAGTTTCCATTGTTGACCAAACATTAATGGCACATTTTGAGATATTTTATTGCATGCTACTGAGGTTAAACCTATTGCCTGTCTTTTGTTGACAATAACTTTCTGCTCTGATTAAATCATCCTGGATGCATTCTGTGTTCACTGTAGTATACATAGTTTGAGCATTCACTATAGCAATTTTCACCTTTCTGTGGTGACCCTCTTGATCATGTGCAACCGCCAAAGTTGAAATGCATATTGATACATTTGAGACCTGCAATGGTTCAGAAGATAGCTTAGTTTGTTAAGCACTCTTTGCGGAGATGTCTGTGTTCACATGCAAGATTACAAACCCAATTCCAGCAAGGCTGAAACAGCCATTCCTATGTCAGAAGTCAATAAACCTGCATGTAGATGTACTTTGTTTTGTAGCACAGCAGGTGCTATTATCGTCAATGTAACTGCACCAGATAGCAATTCCTATAAAAACATGAAGCATCAGTATGGAGATGGTCTAGAAATCAGAAATCGGTTTCTTCAGACTAGTAGTTGTAAAACCTAGGCAGCCATCCCTAATGATGAGCATAAATGTTAGTCTGGAGAGGTGATTAGGTAACCATATTCAAGACTGTGAAACCAAGACATTAATTCTCGTGTCCTGGCTTTGTTAGCAGATGATACAGTGATCCTGGACAAATCATCTAATATCACTGACAGTACTGTGCTGTCTTCTGTTAAAAAAAGTTTGCCTTCTCACATGCTGTTGGCATTATTTAGCTCATTACCTGATTTTTCCTTTTAAATAGGACATTTTTGTGGGAGGGGTTCTACACAGAAGAAAGTGACCAGATATTGCAGGCCTCTGGCAAGCCCATTTTAAGGTCTGCTCATTTGACACAAAAACAGTTTGCTTTTTTGTACAATTCAAAGGTTTATCTGCACGTTTATAAATAACAATTTCACAAGCCTGTGTTTTTGGGGTATTTAAAGCTTTAAAATAAAATAGAGAAACACATCTTAAACCTTGTAAGATCAAATCAACTAGACTGTTGGTACTTTAATAATGATGATGGAGACAATGAAGCTAGAATCATCATCATGTTGCATAATACGCTTCCATAAAACTTTGTTTTAAAAAAAAACTGTCATGTTGAGTTATGCGATTTGTGTACTTTCCCTGTCACTTCTATAAAATTGTATTGTCTTAGTTGACGGTAAGAATATGAAAGGAAAATGGCAGAATTTGCGGAACGGGCCCGAATCCCAGGATCACTGCCTAACCAATGTGTGATCATCTCACTTAATCTCATACTGCCTAATCTGTTAAAATGGCCAGTCCCATAACCTTTTTAAAAAGTTACCATTCCTAGAGATTACATTCTCAGGGGATGGTCTTAAAAAAAGCCTCACACTTGCTTCCAATGGCTATAGTGTTACTTCCCCTATAATAATAGTGAGCATTTATATATTGCACACCACAACCACTTGATTCTTTGCTCTCCAATGGTAACACTACTTGAAAAATATTTAATCTCAGTCTCAGACACTTTCTAGAAGCTGCTTATCTTCATTCACTATCTATGCTATGATATGTGTACCTTTCGTCTTGCTTCCAATTGGTCTCCTGATTCCATGCTTAAGCACTTTTGCATTATGTGAGGTGGCTAATCTGAGTTGTCTATTCTGGATAATGTGCACCTTTTTCATATGATCTGTGTCTTGCACTCATACTGTGGCCAGTATACCTTTCTTGTGGCTGCTAGTGATGAAAGGTGTGCTGTATACATGCTACAACACAATTACCCTTATCATAGACTTCTAATGTTGTCCTTAAAATGATACTTCTTTATCATTCTGATTATAGCAAGAATAAAGAGGGTAATGTGACTGAAAGGGAGAACCTATGCTTATTTTGTGAGGCAGCATATCAAGCTATGATTGATGATCATGATGGGGTGGGGTGGGCGTGACCAGATATTCAGACCCCTTCATTCGTTTTTGTTCGGTGGAGGTGGACCCCACAGGTGCCCCTGTCCTGGGCCCCAAAAGTGCTTAAGGTGGCCCTGAGCCAGAGTACTGTCTCCCAGAGCAGAAATAAGATTTGCACCAAAGGGGTGGAGAGTCGGACTAAGGTCTTCCTACAAGCCGTCGGGCAGTCCCTGTGCTTGGTCCCTGCTTTGGAAAAAATATGTCAAGCTTTTAAAAGTGGAATGGTGAACACTGCTGAGTGTTTTTGGAGCACCGAGTGGCACCTGCTTTGGTTGCTTTGCCTGTTTAAACTACCCCATGCTCTGGTCCTCTTACTAGATGCTTTCCAGTGCTTTTTATTGGCTGCAACATTGGTTTGCACTCAATTCATTTGGTTGTTTTCTGCTCTATATCCTGTATTAATTTGCTGCACACATTGTTAATACTGTTACAGTGAGCTTATACGGTTACATGGGCAAAACTTCCCATAGGTTTCAGCTATTCGAAAATCAATTTGCATTTTGCTATTATATTCACTTTTTATAATCCTATTAAGACCTCAACTATTTTATATCTATTAGGAAGGCGGTTAGAATTGTTGTCATGTTTTTATTTAATTTTTTACATCTTCATTACAGTTTTTCTTTGCTTTTGCTGATTTTATACAACATTCATTGTTTTAAGCTATTTTATTGTGCTATAGGATTGTGCCGAAACTGCATGTTCTTCCTTTTTTGGGGTCTTTGTGTATATTGCGGCCAATAATAGACATCATTGTTATTTCAGCATTTTAATATCTGTCTGAGGTTTGTTTCCACTATATCCAGCAATAGCAGCATGTTGAAGATTTTGCAACGAAAAGCTAATCAAACTATTTGTCCCAGGTAAGGTCCTAAAAAATTGCTTAAACTTTTTAGACCGAACAATGACGAGAATGTTTTGATTACAAAGATTCAGGATTTATTACAGGACGTAGATGTTATTGGCGCAGTTTCGAAGTTAAAGGGGGCTGGGTCTGCAAACCTAAGGTCAAACTGTATGGTTAAAACTACAGAAGTCAATAGTCACCACTGAGGTGGAAGGAAGGGGCAAGGAAACCGAGACTAGGCCTCTGCCATCCTCGAAGGGGAGACCAAAGGCAGTGGCCAAGGAGCCTCTGTGGTTGCTTGAGGTGGAAAACAAGAAGGGGCGGGAGGGAGGTACAAACTATCTAATTCCAGCATTGGGGGAAGGAACTAAGGGGCTGCCAGTGGGTGGGATAGTGGAATTGCATTTTAATCCGACAAGAAGAGATAAGGTGGCCTTAGTGAGGAATGAAGTGGAGGAGGAAGGAAGCCGAGTAGAGACTATTTAGGGGGCAGATGGTTTAGAGGGCGAGGGTGATCGAGGTCTTGGAGGACAAACAGTGATAGAAATATCAAAGGAAGGTGCTATGGCACCAATTGGGGGAGATTTAGAAGGTGTCAGTGGTTTTAAGGTGCCCGTCGGTCATTCCCTTGTCAAACATGAATTTCACATTGGGGAAAAGTAAAGCAGCGACATCTACCACCAAACACAAAAAGCGGGGAGGGAGGTGGGAGCTAAAGGAAGTACAAATTGGAGAGACTATGAGACTAGAAAGATAAGAAAGGTAACACACACTTCTCAGGTGATGTCCATAGGCCGACAAACAGAAGGTAGCCCGTTCAACAAAGAGGAGAGGGGCTGTAGCAATAGACTATTGGAAGAGCTGACCAGTGTAAGAGATCACATATGAGGCTTGGCCTCAAAAATTGATAAACTATGTATTGGTGCTACTCCCACTGCATGTAATATTGAGATAGAATCGGGAAAAATCAGGGTGACAGATGCTAAAGAGACCACAGTAAACATAGGTTATGTGACAGGCACCAAACCTTGATCTAATACCTCCACGGCAAAAGTGTCTAGAAATGGTTGAAGGGTAACCAGTGCACAAATGGGGGGTTTAAGAAGCCCTACAGTGGGGACTAAGCAGATAATAGGTACCAATGACAGATATTCTCACGATAATCCTCCCAGACCGCCACAAAATCCCATTCGGCCTGTCCGCCAATGGACAAAGCTAGCTGTCCCTGGAACGTCCAAAAGGAAATCTGTATAATTTTATGATCAATGTTCCAAGTCTAAAAGAATGTCAATAGGAAAATCAAGATTCATTGGTCAATAAATCCATTTATTGGATTTGACACGTGAGGGGATATACATCAGTGATAAGGAAAGACATCATCCGGTGTGATCAAGGCAAAAGGCCAACCTGGGAAAGATGATTACATAACAATGTCCGTGAATGGCAAGTCCCGGGTGGATGAACTTTCATCAATAGAATACAGGTCATAACCCCCAAGTAGAACTAGAATCATACTCAGAACCCAAATAGCTAAAAACGGGGCAAACACGGCAGTGGGTGATAAAATCTAGAGTACAACAATAAACCATGACAGTTTAGATAAAATTGGGATGGAAGGTGTGGATTGACTTCCAACTGAACTGTCCACAGAAAGACCCAATGGGAGTACATCATTCAAATTCATATCATGGAGTATAGCAGGTGTGGTGAAGTTTCTAAATTACCCCGCCTGTTGTAATTATATTGTAGACTATGATCTAGTGTGTCTATGGGAGACGTGGGCCATGGATAGTACCTGGCTACAGGACTACACAGCCTTTACACTCCCGGATGTGAAGGGTAAGAGAAGGCACCCATGTGGGGTGGATTAATGATCTGGGTAAAAACAAGCTTACAATGGGAGATTGAAAATTGCTATACCTGATCTCCAGATATTCAGTCTATAATTGCCAAGATAACAGGGAATTTTAAACTTTTGATATGTAACACTGATATATAGGCCTTGTGGGAATGCACCTCTGGGAAGTTTGGACATTATGCAAAATCTAATCTATAGCAAAGAAGTGCCAACTAATGTTGATACCACATATTGGTTGCATGTGATATAAACCTCCAATTTGAATCATTACAGAGATTAGAGGATATGTGGGAAGAATACGATCAGGCCTGAGGGGTACCGAATATGGTGTCAGTTTACCCCCAGATTACACCTGCATAAGCACACCACTGATGTGTCCCGGATATTATATGGGCTGAATTTTAGAGCTGTCAATGGACATGTAAATCAGGAGCAATCAGCAAAGTCCACCTTTGAGGGTGACAATAATTAATCTTAGATCGATTACCTGTTAATAACAGCCGGCGATTGGAACAGAATTTACATGTTTGTGGTAATGATGCTCCACAAAAGCGATAAAAGGCCTTTAGCTTGTACGGAGGTGATAACACAGCAGGCACTACTGCTCCCATTGCAGTTAGTGAACATGCAAGCTGGACAGTTAAATGGCCTAAGGTACTGGAGAGGAACAACAAGCCCAGCATATATACTGGTATATTCGCTAACATTGAGACTAGCAACAAGGCAAGTACATCACTGCAGAATCTAGCTGATTTTGCATGTTCAATTGGTAAGTTATATCCATTGGTAACACGATCAGTAAATGTGACCAGCAGGGACAGGAAAAGGAGGAATAGCTGTTATGATGCGGACTGCAAGAAAGCAAAAAGTGAAATTCGGCTGCTTATGGTAGAGGATGAGCCCATTGATAGTGCAAAGTTTACAGTAGCTTTGGCTGACTATAAAAGTGTGGCAAATGAAAATAAAAAGGTCCACCAAACTCAAAAGTGGGATAATCTGTTAGAGGCGTGCCAGCATAAAGATTCCTTCATGTTTTGGAAGTTGGTCATTGGGATCGATAAAACCAACAAAAATAAGCTTGCATGGCATATAACTCCAGATATGTGGGGGGATCATTTCCATGGACTATATAGGGACCAGAGTCATTTATTTCTGAGAACCCACTGGTTATTGGGTGCTCTGATAACAACCTGAGGGAATAGAGTGGTTATTTCACACTATCAACTAAGGAAGTAGAGGAAACCATATATTCCTTGAAAGGTCAGAAGGCAGCCAGGCTGACAAGTTACCTATTAATTTATATGAGGATGAGGAAGCAATCTGGGCACCATTCTTATTCCTCCTCTTTAATGAGGTAATAAAATCTAAAACAATTCCTAAATCCATGCTGGATGCTGAAATAGTCCTGATTTATAAAAAAAGGGGATGGGGATAGCATGCAAGCTAACAGCCCATCTAACTCTGTGATGGGGAGTGGAAAGTCTCTGTGAAGACAATTTCAATTTATGTAGAGAACTGGCTAGCCTTGCATGATATTCTCAACCAGTTTCAGGCTGGAAGAGGTACAGTCGACCAGTGCTTCCACCTCCATCTTATTCTAACCAAATATAGTATTCTGTGGAAATCTAAAATGTGCGCAGTATTTGTTGATCTCCAAACAGTCTTTGATTTCCCTAGAGATTTTCTGTGTCAAGTACTTAGGAGGAGTATTCCCATTGTTTTGCTGAAATCATCCAAAATCTGTACACTAACAATATATTGGTTGTGCGATGAGGCTCATGAGGAGACACAACTCGCCCCATAGATCTAGAAAAGTTCTGCGTCCTGGTACCACTGCTGTTTTGCATCTTCATAGACAAGGTGATTGAGGTGCACTGTCAAGACGCCCCTAGCAGAGAGAATACTGTGTCTCTTCTTTGTCAATAATGCCGTCTTATTGTCTACTACCCCAAAGGGGCTTAAGCATGATGTGGATACTTTTTTCAACTAAAAGCATGCAACTCAAACTTGCGATAAACAAGGATATGACCATTGTGATGGTCTTGAGGCCGAAAACCTCTAAACAAACACAAATTAAAGCACCTGGGTTTCTTTGTAGGTATGGATAGTGTTCAACCCCAACAGGAAAAGCTCCACAGAGTCCTTGAAGCTCCCATACCAAAGAACAAGAGAGATCTGAAATCCTTTTTGGGTTGGATAGGCTACTATAGGTAGTTCATCCAAAATGTCTCTAGTAAGACTGCCCAATTGACTGATGAATTGAAAAATGGCAAAAACTCAGAAACTGCAATGGTGAACAGAAAATGACATCTGTTATAACACTATGAAACAGACATTATGTCAAAGTGCCATCTTGTAGGTAGCAGATTTCTCTAAAGGATTTATTCTTCAAACAGATACCTCTTTGACAGGATTGGGTGCCGTCCTATCTCAGTATCATAATGGTTTGGACCACCCAATATTGTATATTAGTCAAAAACTGTTCCCTAAGAAGAGACATTGTTCAGTCATCGAATTAGAGGTTCTAGCTTTAAAGTGGAATTTCCTACATGTTAAATACTATCTATTGGGCCAAAAATTCAGACTGATAACAGACCATTCTCTGTTAGTGCAGATCAGCAAGAGAAAACAATCCAATCCTAGAGTCATGAGATGATTCTTGAACCTTCAGCCATATTGTTTCTCAGCGGGACATCGAAAAGGTCAAGAGCAAGGTAACATTGACTACCTTTCGAGGTTCCCCTGTGAAGCCCCAAGGTCCACCCCGCATTGGGGAAGGGAATGTGGGAACTTGAAGGTACTCTCACCTGAACTCCCCTGGGATCTTCTGTTTATCACTCTTGGATCCTGACCCTGGGGGTAGACACGTAAGGGAGGATCACCTAAATGGAGGGTCCTTGGGGATTGGAGAGAGAGTACCTGATGGTGAGACATGGTATCCCCCTTTCCTGACATTAACCTCCTCTCCCTTGCCCTATCCTTTATGGGCTATTGTCAATAGCATACCATCATCCCCTATACATTTCCCTTCAGTACTGGGAAGAAGACGAGGCAACTAGGAGCAGTGCAGATTTTCCATTGTAAAAACCACTTTGTTACTGTGACGAAAAAGAGAGGTTTAGAGGCATATAGCCAAGAAGACCAGGCATGCCACACTAATGGGTTTAATGTTAATGTTAATGTAAATGCTAAGTGATATTTGTACCAGGCACTTTCACCACCTGAATGGCCCCCTGGTGCTCTGGCGAATCTGAAAAGGAAAGGGGGTGGGGGTGAGTAAGTGGGGACAAGTGGCATAAGTGCAAGAGAGCAGTGATCTGCTGTTGGCAGCTTTAGTTCGGTTAACACCGTTCACTGAGCTTAGGGGTGCTTTCCGGTTGGTAGCTGTCCTGTGCTGTTGTGCGACGCTATGTGTGGTTTGTTTTGTTGTTGCGGTGTAGTCAAGTTTGTGCCATTTGTAGTGCTTTAGGGTTGTGGTTGTGTTTGGTTAGAGTTTGAGAGGTGTATGGAGATGGGTGAAATTGTTAGTGAGTTGGTTATTGGCCTCGCTATCTAGAAGTGATATGTACTATATGTCCACGTTCTTTCTAGATGTGGCACGTGAATATCTCTGCATTTCTATCTGGATCTGCACTGGGTAATATTCACAATCCTGTTTATATATGGTGCACACCAATATTCACAGTTATATCCAAATGCGGCACTGGCCCACCTTCAAAATCCTGTCTGGATGCTAAGCAAGCTAGCATTCACAATTTGATCTAAATGTGGCATTGGTGATAGTCCCAATGCAGTCTAGATGTGGCACTGGATGACCTTCACAATCCTGTCTAGATGTGATGGCAGGCTAATGTTCACAATTCTATCTAAGTGTGGCACTTGCTAACATTCACAATTCTATCTAAATGTGGTACTTGCTAACATTCACAATGCTATCTAGGTGTGGCACTTGCTAACAGACACAATCCTATCTAAATGTGGCGCAGGCTAATGTTCACAATTGTATCTAAGTGTGGCACTTGCTAACATTCACAGTTCTAAGTGTGGCACTTGCTAACATTCACAATCCTATCTTGATGCGACACAGGTTAATGTTTACAATTCTATCTAAATGTCATACTAGCTATCATTCACAATTCTGTCTGGGTTTACACAAGGTCAGGCAATCAGGATTACCGTGTTCCACCTACAAACCATTAGTAATCAGGGAACATATAAAAAGTGGCATTCAGAACCACAGAGAGAGAGGTGCAAGAGGTACAGAAGTTGTGACAGGAGGAGAAGAAACCCAGGAAGGGTCACAACGAGGGGCGAGAAGCTGAGACACCAGGGCGCTCTGCAGGACTGGGAGTCCTTGTGAGGGAAGGCACAGAGCGACCGCTGCGAAGGAGCAGAGGCAGAGCACAGCATGAAGATCAGTATGCACAGACTGAAGAAACTGGTTAACGGAGCGGAAACCTGGTAAGTGCCTGTGGACACTTGGAACTCTGGCGCACTCCAAAAGGTGCTGCTGAGCCTGGCGCTTGCATATATTGAATGCTGAATGTAACAAAAGTTGCTTCTGATCCCTGATCACTATCAGCTTGCATATATTGAATACTGAATTGAACGATAGAGACTATTGAGCCTGAATCACTACCAACGTGCATATATTGAATGCCGGACATAACAAAAGGGGCTGCTGAGCCGAAGTCAGTGTCAACTTGCATATATTGAGTGATGAACATAATGAATGGGGCTGTTGAGCACAAACCACTAAAGGTTACAAACAAGTGAAAGCGGAATGCAATAAGAGGGGCTGTTGAGCCTGCATAGCGACCACTCACACAATTGAATATCAAACGAGAAGCAGTTTGAGCCTGTATAAGCGAAACCTACATGCATTGAATGCTGACTTTAATTTAATTATGATAGTGAGAATTCTGGGAAAACTCCTGGAAAAGCTGGCCATCTCCCAGTTTAATCTGCATACTGAATATGTTGGTGGTCTCCATGACCACCAGTCTGGCATCAGAGCTGCCAGAAGCACTGACACTTCTCTCCTGAACACCCATGAAGAATTGCTCTCTAACCTTGACTCTAATCATCCTTCTGTAAACATTCTCTTCAAATTAGCCTCTGCTTTTGCATGGTCAACCACGCCATCCTGCTCAATCACCTACGTGACAAACCTTGGTATCACTGGTCAGGCCCTGGCCTAGTTGAATCCTTTCTCACTGACCAACCCTTCCAGGTCCAACCTGGTACCTCTTGCCCACAGCATCGCAACATTCTTCTCTAACTTTCAGTGTTATGCGGATGACACCCAGCTCTTCTTCAGACTCCCCTCAGCCACCTCTGCTCCTTCTCTTATACCAAACTGTCTGGCCGCAATTCACAAATGATGTGCCGATAATGACCTCTGCCTTAATGCCAGTAAGACTGAGATCCTCTTCATCGGGACACCTGCTCCATCCTTTCCTCTCTCTCGCTCTGGCTGCCCAACCTGGGTCCTCTTCCTGCTCCTTACTGTGAGGCTAGGAACCTTCCTGTCATCTTTGACTACACCCTCTCCTTCTACCCTAACATCTCCGACGTCTCTAAGAAGTTACACTGTCAGTTGCACCTCCTCAGAGGTATCCTGCCTTTTCTCACTTTCCTCCAAAAGCTCACTGTCTCCAGAGCCCTGGGCACACTACACTGGACTATTGCAAAAGCCTCTTTCTAAATCTGCCTGGCTCTACTCTTTGACCATCAAAACTTATCCAGAACAGGACTACGAGACTTGACCTTGGCCTCAAGCCCAGGTATCATATCTCTCCAGCTCTGAAATCTCTTCACTGGCATGGCTGCAAGGATCGAGTTCAAGACCATTTGCATCGTCAACAAGGCTTTCTGGGGCCTGGGACGGCAGTACCTCCAAATGTATCTTCCTAAACATCTTCCTTCTCGTGCTCTCCACTCATCCACCTCCAATTCTCTGAGGGTCAGACGCTTCTCCAAGCATAGAGCGGTGGGCATGTGAAAACAAAGAAATTGATATGAGGCTGGGAAGCCCAAAGGAAACACACCAACACAGGTTACAAAGAACATACAAAGTGCTTTATTAAAAAGCTACAACAGTTACCAAAAAGTCAATTGACAAACGGATAGCTATTCGGCTCTCAGAGTAACATAACGAACTTCAACGAGAGTTCACTGCGTTAGTGAGAGAGACCGTACATTGGAATATTTGTGCTTTTATACTCTTTATCCAGCTCTGGCCAACCCCCTCGCGGGTTAACCATTCTTAAGACCAGGCCTAGGGTTCCTTGCCAGGTCAATCCCATAATGTATGCATTTTGATCAGTTCCGCTGATACAGTTGTTCATTTACACATAGGACAGGGATAGGACAAGGTCTCAGTTCGCGACCCCAACAAGTGGCCTGCAGGCATATTACTTATTCATGTGTGCGGAGGTCACAACGGCCAGAATCTCACTCGGAATGTCATTCAGCCTCCATTTTGATGTTCAGGGTGACTTCCACATTACAAGAGAACCTAAAATGGCGGCTAAATCCAAGATGGCGACTTACACAGTTTTCGTTAAGGTCAAGACCTTGCCGCAGAATCTATTTACACAATATTTTAGACAACTTGGCGTAGGCCAACACACATTTAAATACTGCGATAGGAGGCATTATATTATTTCAATTCCAACAGACCCTCCTTTTGGCCTATGCCAAGTGCTAACATCATTTCTAATACTTTTGAAAATAACTCCATGTGTTGTCATCCATAGATCCCGAATCATTGTCTGTAATATCTATAGCCATTAGGTCGTTCATCAAAACCTCTTGTAACACGAATTCCTTAGATGCTGTATCTGGGGCATATATTTTATGCCCTATTGTGCTCACTTCTTGGGCACAACATCCCCCTAGCATTCCACATATACTGGGAAGACATTGAAAACAGCAACAAAGGAATAGCAGGATCCCCAAAATAACCAGAATAACTGAAAGCACCTTACAACCCCAAGATCGTAAAGAATCCCAGAACCAAGTGCTAAGATTCCAATCTCCTACAGAGATATGTACTTCAGAACTAAGAGTATGCAAGTTCTGTATTGCTTTAAAAATTGTTGGCGAGGAATCTGGTGCGAAAACACAGCAAGCGGACCCCACTAATTTGCATACTCCACCTCGTTCTGCCAAAATGACATCTAATGCCATCCGATTTTGGAGTGCTACCAATCTTATTGCTTTTTGCTCTAAGGTCATATTGTAGAGTATGTCCGTGGTCCGGTTGATCGTTCTCTCCAGTACCCTTGCTAATACCCTAATGTTCTCAGAGTTTGTTATTTGTCCCCAAAAGGGCACAACTGATTTCGCTATATCCCAATACTTGCCCAGGGGTATCTCCATTCTTGTCCCGCCGCGGGCGAGCCTTAGAAACCTCCAATGAACTAGCTACAAATACCCATGGTAACAATATTCCTAAATAACAGGTTCCCTGCCAATCCTTGGGTAACCAGGGAAATGCTAAACTACCACAAACAAAATAAACAGGCCTCCCTACATACAGAGGCCTGTTTTCTCCAGTCAAATTTACAATGTTCTTACAACCTTCAAAATCTCCCATTGGCCGAGTGCCATTTCTTTGTACACAAAAGGGAACCGAGTCAGGGCTATGATCTATAGAGTAAGAAGGAGGTACGGCGTCCTTAATGCCTATTGGAGCCATTTTAAAAGAAATTAGAGTTTGAAAAGGAAGAGATAGTTTATCTGACGGCCTAATAGAAGCGACATTAGGTTTACTTCTATTTGCAAAAAGCGAGCATCCCAGGGGAGTCAATTCACGTTTCTCGAAATCATTCAAATTAGTTCCATCAAAGTTCCCTGAGATGCTATCATTCCATCAGCCAAAGAATAGTGCTCTAAGAGAGGCATAGCAAGCAGTCGTTAAAGGTAAGGGATGTATATACCATCCCAGTCCCTTGTTCCCATGTTGCGGTAAATGAGTACAAATCCAACAATTACTCTTATTAAAAATGGCATGAGTTGCATTCATTACTATCATTAGAGTGTTATTATGATACTTTTGTCTATGTTGGGAGTCTCTAGGGGACAGAGTGTGAAGGTGTACAGAGGGAGTCAAAACAGTTGGTACAATCTCGGTCGGTAGTAAAGGTTTCAGAGGATAGATTTCTTCAAAATACCAAAGTCCTACAGCAGCAGTTGCAAAAATAACAATTATCATTATCAAAACATAGCAGTACGTGTTCGGGGCCCAGGCAAATTGTTCATTGTCCAAGTTGGTCACCCCTTATTCACAAGTCCAATGCGGGGAGCAGCAGCGGAGGTGGCAGGCATTGTAGTTCCTCAATCGACGACCCCAATGTCCGTTGCTGGCGACGCTACGGTCGCGTGATTTCTTAGTCCTTCCCAACCCTAGCCAGCAGAATCCCTTTTGCTCAACAGAACTTTCTTATAAAAAGGAAAACTTCCAATCACTTCCTTTTTCCAGATGCACGGAAAAACCTGTGCCGTAGTTCTATTTCCTTCGTCGAAGGTTGTACCTGGTGGTACCCAGAATTGTCTGATCTGGAAATAAAGTGTCGTCACTTCCTGAGGGAAGCGACGTATCAGAGGCAACGGAAGTCGCAGAGCTTGAAACAGTGTTTTCCGGACGTGATTTTTCAAGAGAGTGCGGAGACGAAATGGACTGTTCCCCAAGCTCCTCGGGCACAGAGAAATTCTCCGACGCACTCACAGCGCTGTTTGCTACTCCAGGATCAGAGACTGTAGCATCAGCGAGGGGTTCTGCTTCTTCTGTAACGTGTGGCGTCAGGTGAGGAAGTTTCTTGACATGCGTCGCGTGGATCCAGTTCTTCTTTCCAGCCACCCGCACTGCTGTCCTGGTGACCAGTAACACCTGGTAGGGTCACCGCCAGCGAGGCACGAGACAGGAAGACCTCTCATAGGCCTTCACTAGGACCCAACTTCCAGGCTGTATATCGTGTCCTGGGCCCGTGAACCGTACAGGTAAAGCCGAGTGCACCTGGTGATAAATGAAACACAGGTTTTTAGTTAACTGGTTACAGTAGTCTACAAGCAATACATTTTCCACCTCTCTCAGGGCTTTAGGTTTCGGGAGACCCCAAATGTTAGCAGGTCTCCCCATCACTACCTCAAATGGAGAAAGCCCGGTTTTAGTCTGAGGTGTGGTACGCATAGCTAATAATATAATAGGTAAGGCATCTGGCCATTTCAGTTTGGTATCAGCACATGTTTTTGCAAGCTTATTCTTTAAAATATCATTGTGTCTTTCCACCAACCCAGCACTTTGAGGATGTCTAGCTGAGTGAAATCGTTTTTCAATACATAAAGCAGTGCATATCTGCAAAATTACTGCTGCAATAAAGTGGGGACCATTATCCGACCAAATTACCCTCGGGAGCCCAAATCGAGGGAAGAATTCTTTTACCATAATCTTTGCAGTGGTCATGACGGTAGCATCTTTAACGGGGAAAGCCTCGACCCATTTACTGAAGGCACAAAGAATTACAAGAACATATTTCAGATTATTACATCGTTTCATTTCAATAAAATCAAAGTGAATGACCTCGAAGGGAACAGAAGGGGGCCCAAAGCTTCCCCTAGGAGTTACTGTCCCCTTACCCACATTGTGCTGTAAGCAGATCATACAGTTCTGGACATGCCTCTTCGCAGTCCCCAGAATCTTGTCATTCACCCAAACTTGTTCTAACATTTTCGTGATCTGCTGGGCACACACATGTGTAGGACCGTGTGCCATCATAACCATTGCCAATAGATATGAATCAGGGAGCAACCATTTTCCTTCGGATGTATCCACCGAACACCCTTCATCATCCAATTTCCCCATTCCTTCAGCCCACCTTTTAGATTCTTCTATTGTGGCATCAGTTTGAATATCTCGCACAGACCCAATACCTTCATCCATTATGTAAGCATCTCTTATTTCCCTCAAAGCATACATGTCCATGCTAAGGTCTGTGGCCGTTTGTCTGGCTATCAGGTCTGCAAAAGGGTTCCCTTTGCCCACATCATCTATGACCTTACGATGTGCTGCACATTTCATGATCGCTAACTGTTTAGGGAGTGAGAGTGCCGAGAGTAATTGCACTATCAAGGGGCCATGCTGGATCTTGGTCCCATGTGAGGTCAGGAACCCTCTTTCCGACCAGAGCCTTCCAAAGTTGTGAGCCACCCCAAATGCGCACTGACTATCAGTATATATATTTACTATACGCCCTTGGGAGAGTTCACAAACTCGGGTCAACGCTATAATCTCTGCGGCCTGCGCGGAGTTATGCGAAATTCTCTTAGTTTCAACAACTTTGCTCAATGTAGTAACTGCATAAGCAGCTGTAGATGTACCATTCGAAAGTTTGAAGCAGGAGCCATCGCAAAACAGCTCCCCTTCTGCATTATCCAAAGGAGTATCTATGAGATCTATCCTGCCCTTCGTTTCTTGTTCAGTGGTATACAGGCAGTCATGTAATTCTTCGTCACCGCAAACAGTGTTTTGCGGGAAAGGTAAGAGTTCAGCCGGATTAAGAACACAACACCTCTTAATTTGGATGTGAGGGGTAAACAGAATTAGTTCATACCTTGTTAACCGCGCAGAGGTGAGGTGTTGCGTTTGGGTTTTGTTCAATAGAATATCAACAGAGTGAGGTACCATCAAAATCAAATCATGGCCTAGGACTATTCCCTCACTCTGTTTTACAGACGCGGCAGCAGCAGCGACAGCGCGCAAACATCTTGACAAAGCGCATGCGACAGGATCAAGGGCGGAGGAGTAGTAGCCGCACGGCCTATTCTTCCCTCCATGTTCCTGTGTTAACACAGCCAAAGCACATCCATCACATTCATGCACAAACAACACAAAGGCCTTGTCATAATTTGGAGTACCCAGAGCCGTTGCAGAGCATAACGCGGTTTTGAGAAGCTCAAATGATCGTTGATGTTCCGATTTCCATGGCAGTGGCAGAGAAATGCCCTTCTTCGTCAGAGCCAACATCGGTTTTATCACTAGTGAAAAGTTTGGGATCCACAACCTACAGTAAGAAGCCATACCTATTAAGGCTCTGACTTCCTTCTGTGTATTTGGAACAGACATGCCAGAAATGTGTTTTATTCTTTCAGGTGTCAATCTTCTCCCCTCCTTTGACAGGAGGTAGCCTAAGTAGGCGACCTCCTGACAACAATATTGAAATTTTTTAAGCGAAGCTTTATGACCATTTTTAGCTAAATGAACAAGCAACAGTACAGTGCCTTCTTTACAAGCACTCTCAGAGTCTGCAGCCAAAAGCAAATCATCAACATATTGAAGCAGCGTACAAGTAGGTGGCATTTCAAGGGTGTCGAGCTGCTCTTTCAAAGCTCTACTATAAATGCTAGGACTTTCAGTATACCCTTGAGGTGCCCTGGTAAATGTAAATGAGCGTCCCCCCAAAGTGAACGCAAACAGATATCTACTTTCCTCCTGTATAGGAATGCTAAAGAAAGCGTTTTTTAAATCCACAACGCTGAAGTGCGTAGCCGTAGCAGGGATCATTGTCAGTATCGTCGTCACATCGGGCACAATTGGAAATTGTGGGGCGACCACTTTGTTAATAGCACGAAGATCAATTATGAACCGGTATGGAATTGCATTGTCGCCTTTCTTATATACAGGCAAGATCGGACTATTACACAAACTACCTGTAATCTCTTCGATCACCCCACAATGCACAAAATCGGAGACAATGCATTTCAAAGCACGTTCGCCCTCAACTGATATTTTATACTGCGGAATGCGTGGTAGTTTCACTCCATGTTTCAGAACTATTTTAACGGGCTCAATCTGTAATACCCCGACATCATTGTCGTCTACCGCCCATAAACATTCTGGGACAATGCTAAACTCAGGAGGTAAAGGTCGAATCAAGAACTGAGAATTAGGAAGTTGCTGTGGTGAAAACGTCAGCCGTACTCCATCAGAAGAACAATGAATTACTGCGTTCAATTTCTTTAACAAATTCAACCCCAGCAAATTCTCTCCACAGTTTGAAGTGAGAAGAAAAGGGCAATGGTCCGTAAAGGGACCCAAAGAAACAGACACCGGTGCAGAAACCGGACAGACAGTTGGTATACCAGAAAACCCTACGGAAACATTTGTTTGCCCTGACAGTGGAATGATTGGAACCTGAGAATGATCAATGGAGCAATTCTGCGCTCCAGTGTCTATAAAAAACTGGTGTTTCCTATTCCCTACTAATAGTTCAACGTAGGGGCCTTTCTGATTAACGGGAATAGGTGAAGGTTCCAAACCCTGCTTCGGGCAATCCTAATGAAATAGAGTATCGTTAGAAGGAAGCTCTTCAGAAAGGTAGGCAGCAGAAGGGTGAGCAAATATGTTCCTCGAGTCCACACTCGAGGTTTGATTTTCCCGTGAAAAAGGTTGCTGAGGATCTTGTAAAAACGGAACTCTATCAGGGCCCCCTGCTTCAGGGCTGCCCCTAGGTCTTCTACCCATACCCCCAAAAGCACTGTTTGACCTTTGGCGAAGGACAGGGCACTGTGCTCGCCAATGACCTTCCTGGCGGCAAGAAGCACATTGATTAATATTCACAGGACCCAAAGGAGCATTTCCTTTTGGGACATACTGACCTCTAGTCTGTGTCGTGCCTCCTCTGGGGTTTCTAACAATTTGCTGTAATAATACTTTGGTTTTCAAATCTCCTTTCCTCTTTTCAATTTTTTCCTTCTCATTATTAACACGGTTCTCATAATACTGAGCCATGTGCAAAACCTCAGATTGAGATTTTGCCTGCCAAGCGCTCTCAGAGGACATAATATGTGACTGGATGTCAGGCAACAATCCACGTACAAATTTGTCCACGAACAACCTTTTCCCAGACTCTGTACCTACATCCTGTCCATTGAAGTCAGAAAATACCTGCTCGAAGCTATTAAAAAATTTGGTGGCGCCTTCAGTTTTTCCTTGGACACAGGGCGTAAGCTTGTCCCAAATAATTCTTTTCTCTGGAATTATAGTTTTTAATTTTGCGACAATTCTATCAGGCAAAGTAAGTATTACCTGTGGTGGTTTCTCACCAGCTGGTCTTTCCCCATCAATCCTAATCATATTAGCCCACGTATCTCCCAACCCTGGCACATCGTCTACTGTCCGAACCTGTTTCCATACATCTACGGGTAGGAGTACAGGAAATAGCAAGTCAATATCACTCAAGGTGAACACAGAAGACTGCAAGACGGACTCTATTTCTTTGTAAAACCCCGTCAGGTTTTTCCTGATATCGGGAACTGATTGTCTAATTGTGTTCACTTCCTGTCGTGAAAACGGGACGTGAACGAATTGCAATACATAATGTGCAGGGATATCCACAGCGGGGGCACCAGTCCCAGCGTTGGTGGGGATCTCAACTTTTGGGACAAAGGTCGGAGGGACCTCTCTCATAGGCAACTGAGATATAGGTACCTCCGGCCGCTTACTAAGCAACAGAGCCAGGTCGAGCGCTAAGGCAGCTGAAGAAGTGTCGGGAGAAAAAGCCCTTTTACAAATCCCCAATAATTCTATGGGGCAACTAACCTTCTTTCTTACACATTCTTCTTGCAGGTACTGTACCATTACCTGAATTACCTTTCTTTGCATTTCTACTGTATACTGACTATACGTGTCATATACTTCATCTGGCGGAATCGATGAATCCGAGATCCATCGAACCGCATCTTTAGTACAAATTCGTATTTCCTCAGGTGCCGATCTACGGCACGGAATGAACCGTTTCTGTACATATATTCTATCGTCTTTGTCGTCCTCATCTCGTGACTTTTCAAAGTCTTTCCTAAACTCAAACAATTTTTCCACATTCTCATATACTTTCTGCTCTGTGGACCTCGAAAGTGCCAAAGCATTCAGATCTCTCACTCCTTGTGGAAGATCCGAATTTTGTAATCTACCCCACATCACACATAAATGAGTCCCCAAACCTTCGATAAAACATTTTTCTCGGGAAAACTATTCAAATTAGATAATGTGGAAAAAACATTAGCTTGATCACCTTTCTCCATACAATGCTTAGCCCATACAAACAATTCCTGTTTCTTATCTGCAGAAACAGTATTACGAGTGACGATCTTCGATCCTGCACCCGGATCAACTTCAGTCAATACGGGGCCACTCGGGAGCGGAGGTGTAGGTAAATTTAATAAAGGTGCAACTGTCGGTGCAGAAGGAAGGGGCGGTGCGATAGGTGGAGGAACAACAACTATGGGACTAGGGACAATAGGTTGTACAGGAGGAACAGGAATAACGGCAGGAACAACAGCAGGAATGGGCAAAGTGCCCAAAATAGGAACATACGGAGTTGGCGCTGAGGCATCAGGCCTGCGTTCGTTTAACAATTTCTCAATAAATACCTCGGAAACATGGAAATCTTTAGAGGGGTAAATTTTCTGGATTCCAAGTGAAAAAGCCCTATCCATATTTTTATCTGATTCTGAACGTTTTTCTTTATCATATAACAACGCTTTTTCGGCGTTTGTTTTATGACGGCGTGCATGTTTGTCCCTACTTTTAAGCTGCTGTAAAACATCAAAGGCTGCAGGTCTAGCCTTCTTTTTTAACAAGATTGATTCTAGGTATTCAATACGGGGGATCTCAAAACTACCGTTGATTGGCCACTGAAATTCGGAGGCATGTCTGGTCTGTCTGTGCCAAATATCATTAAATACTATACTACCAATGCTATACTTACAGTACATAGTACATGCTGGCGACCCCTCCTGTGGTGCCGGGCAGCTAAATTCCAAGGATTGTCGATTGCTGCGGAACAGAGCCCTAAAGCAGCTAGACAATTTCCCAGGCATTTCACAAAGAATTGTTGTTACCTGGTCAATAATTGTGTCTGCAGATACAATACAGCAAATTCAAATTGTCAGGGTTAAATTAAGAGCCGGGTCACGACTGCACCTGACCAAACCTAAGGAGGACCGTACGGTTTATCAAAGAACTTAACTAACGAATTTTACCTTGTGTTTGGTGGTTTCGACAAATCTGCCCGCCTCAAAAATGGACCCTCGTCAAGATGCCGTGTCAGACCACACGACTATCGTCCAAGGATCGGATCGTGCAGCGCTGTCGAGGTATCGCGTCTCGATCGGTCGGGCCCGCAGAATCACACCGTCCGATCCCGGTTCAATAGTCTGCGTCAACCTTCAAAGATCCGGCATCAATCTTGAGGGTCCCTATTCGGGCGCCAACTGTGAAAACAAAGAAATTGATATGAGGCTGGGAAGCCCAAAGGAAACACACCAACACAGGTTACAAAGAACATACAAAGTGCTTTATTAAAAAGCTACAACAGTTACCAAAAAGTCAATTGACAAACGGATAGCTATTCGGCTCTCAGAGTAACATAACAAACTTCAACGAGAGTTCACTGCGTTAGTGAGAGAGACCGTACATTGGAATATTTGTGCTTTTATACTCTGTATCCAGCTCTGGCCAACCCCCTCGCGGGTTAACCATTCTTAAGACCAGGCCTAGGGTTCCTTGCCAGGTCAATCCCATAATGTATGCATTTTGATCAGTTCCGCTGATAAAGTTGTTAATTTACACATAGGTCAGGGATAGGACAAGGTCTCAGTTCGCGACCCCAACAAGTGGCCTGCAGGCATATTACTTATTCATGTGTGCGGAGGTCACAACGGCCAGAATCTCACTCGGAATGTCATTCGGCCTCCATTTTGATGTTCAGGGTGACTTCCACATTACAAGAGAACCTAAAATGGCGGCTAAATCCAAGATGGCGTCTTACACAGTTTTCGTTAAGGTCAAGACCTTGCCGCGGAATCTATTTACACGATATTTTAGACAACTTGGCGTAGGCCAACACACATTCAAATACTGCAATAGGAGGCATAATATTATTTCAATTCCAACAGGCAGATACATTTCCTTGGCTGTGGCCTCCCTCTGGAACAGCCTCCCTGTCTCTCTCCAACTTGAGCAGAACCACCTCTGGTTCGAGAACCAAATCAAGACCTCTGCACACTGGTCACCTGCCCACCCACTGAACTTGGGCCCAGGCTCCTGCATGTCCAGTTGCTCTTTTCACTGCCTCCGGGCTCCCCCAGCACTTAAGGGTCTGTATCTGCAACCCTAGAGTCCCTTGTCTCTCTGTACTTATGAGCCACCTTCCCGCAGCAGTTACTGAGTTACCTGCACTTCTCGCCCCCCCCTCGCCCTGGCACTTCTCCCCTCCCTCTTCTCCGCACTTGCGTGATCTGATTGACACAAGGCCTAGCAAGATCATTGTATGTGTCTTCCTTCTGTCTCCCCCTCCTTGTCTTGTCATGCCTAGAAACACTTGTGTACAGGCACGTTATAAATGACTTATGATATATTATATCATAATTGAAATTGCATGCATATGGCCAGAGAATCACCTAAAAGGGTAAAATGAAATACCTGAACTGAAATGTGAGAGTTGTCTTCTTTGCCATTGAATATCAGCTATCGGAAATGTGTGGCTGTGTGAATTGTAAAGGGTGGACCGCGTGGTCTGACAACTATGTCTATGACAGTAAGTTTCCTAATGTCGACATCAAGACTTAAATAACAAGCAAAATATGTAGTTGCTGGTTGCGTGACCTGTTATGGATGTACTGTGTAGTCTGACAACTGCGCCTAGACCAGAAACCAATAAAGTTTTGACAAGCAGCAAAGAGGCGTGAACCATTGCTGAAATGAACCAAAGTAAGGGTCAAGTAGAGCCCATTTTCTCTTATGAATTTGTGAACCTATGAACTTGTGAACTTGTGAATTGAAGGAACAAGTCAACTGCTGAAAGTGACTCTTGGGGAAGGGAATCCTGAGAGCAAAATCTTTAGAATATTGGTCTTGGGGAAGGGAGTCCCAACACCACAGTGTTGTATGAACTTTTGTTACATTTGTTTTGGGGAAGGCATGCACTAAATAGTATTCCCCACAGTAACACATTGTACAAAGGTTACTGTATATCAAGAAATCCTTACCCCATTACATTTTAGTAAATGTGGAACAGTACTGTGTGTGGACACACATATGGTAGTCCTGAGATAGTAGCCCCACTTCGGACATGTGGAGAGTAGAAGTGCAAGATGGCAGCCACAGCTCAGAGAATATGGGGTTGGGTTGCTAGAACACTGGTAGGCTAGCAAATAAAGACAATTGAACCAATCAGATTTGAAGTTTTAACTTGACTAATATATGGGTGTGGGCAGGTGTGGGAAGTTCCCAGGAGCGGCACCCAGTCCTAATATTAAGGGACCTTTGCGAGGGGAGTGTGGTTTGTTAAGGAAAGGGATGGTTTGCTGGTTAGACCTGGAGGTGGATGGAGAAAGAAGTGGATGTCAAACAGGTGAATGGGGAACAGAGAGAGTTGGCCAGAGGAGTGCAGAGAAGGATTGAGGTAGAGAACACACTTGGGGTCATTAGCAGAGGCAGGTTTTGGTGCTGGGGGGACGGCCTACAGGGCACCAGCAGTAGACTTGGGGGCACACTGGGTTCCAGGGGTGAGACAGGGGGGGTGCAGCCACTGGCTCTGCCACTGGTTGATGTGTGGAGAGGGAACATGAGGAAGAGGGTGTTTGGTGGAGAAGGAGTTAAGAAGAGAGAGGAAGGAGGGAGAGGTATAGCAGAGATAGGTGGCAACATCAAGGAGGCAAATATGAGTAAGGTGAAGATGTGTTTGGAGAAGGCAACAGGACGATGGAGGTTAGGGTACTTTTAGGAGGAGCTGGACAAGAAATAATGAGGATACAGGAGGCATATATTGAAAATGTGACTCAACGACATGCCAAGAAGATTATATTGAGGAGGTGGTTGGTGGAAATACTTGGATGAAAGAGGAAAATATTATTGGGGAGGTAGTTGGAGAAGATCCTTAGGAGGAGGTTTGGGAAAGGAAAGGCAGAATGAAAAAGATGACAGAGTGGAGGAGAAACACTAGAGAACGGAGGTTGTAGAAGTTGAGAGCAATAATCAATCACACTTTAAGCACAAAAGAAAATATTTAAGGAAGGATAGAGGTACAAACATATGCTGAGGCATCAAGGAGGCACAGGAGGAAGTGAAGGAGAGAGGAAGTGGAGAGGAGAGGACAGGAAATGTCAGATAAATACCCAGAGACAAAGGACAATTGTGACACTTTGAGCAGGTGGATGAGGATGGAATATTTAGCATTAGAAACAAGACCCTAAGGCAGTTACAAAGTGAGGGCAACCTGACCCAACCTGCAGATAAACTGCTATAGCCAGGCTTGTGCTGCAAATTATGGGTGTTGTCCCAGTAACCATACCTAGAACATGCTATTGCCCAGGCCTAGTTTGCAGGGACATTTGGTCTTGTCAGGAGTCAAGAATAAGAATACAAGGAGCTGTACGATCAGAGATGAGTTTCGAGACAGCTGTGTGGAGGTACTCAGACCCCAAGACTGTGAGTGACTGTGGACACACTAGGCAAACAATCCTTCAATGTTAAACCCACAGCCTGCATTGCTAGCAGCCTAAAGGCAAAACAGCCCATTGCTGGCAAACATTTTGCTTAATTTTCCCACCTGTGCAATGTTCCCTGAATACATGCTTCTGTGTTTTCATTACACTGATTGCACTATGATTTGTGTCAGGGGGCAAAGACAACAGCTGTGCAAATTGAGGCAGGTTTCTAACAAGCAGTTCTACTTACTCAGCTCAAGGCCAGGACAGTGCTTTGCAGGAGGAAGATATCATATCCCTTTTTGAAAGTTATAAGTTACCATGGACATCATTAGGAACTTGACAGTAATTTGGCAATATTTCCATGGAATAATCACCAAACCCAATCACTGTTACTGCTACTAAATTTACCATGGGAGCATGAGTGGGGTAACAGTGGTGTAATACTCGATTTTAGAAGTTCATAGGACTCGGTGGGGAATACTCAGATTTACTGTGTGCAGTAATTCTCCCGTGGCAAATCTGGCAATTTCTGGCCTTGAAGGGCAAGAGCTACTACCAGCATCATGTTGAAGGCCAATCCATCACTTCAAGGTCAAACTCATAAGGCTCGATTCATGGAAATGTGTGGATAAATCCTGCATGGGCTGCACCCGAGAAGTACACTACACAAGCCTGTGCACAGATAAAAAATGTGCAACCTGAATATTCATGGAATTAACTGTGCAAAGTTACAGTATTCGCAAGTCCTGGCCAGAAAGCACGACACGCCCCCACCAAAGCAAAAACAGCCATGACAGATACCTTTGCGTGCTCCCCCGAACGTGAATACATGCACCCTTCAAACAGTGCATGGGATCTCCCGTAAGCAGGCCTGCATTATGGAGACCCTGTGCAGGGTACCCCATAACCATATACGGCACCCCGACAAGATGCGTATGAAAAATCGTAACTCGGTTGAAATCTCAAAAAACTGCGAACCCCAGTAAACCATCCCTGCACCCCGAAACACTGCATATGCGCACACCTACGTTGGGTCTGAACCTCTGTTGTCTACACGCACCACAAAATATGACATGCAAACCCACCTCCATGCTGCCAATCCAATGCGCAAGTGTACTTATGCATGCCTTTGGGTGGTGGATAGTATGAAGGATTTGCGTGGACATTTCCCATCCAAGAGGTTGTGCGCTCGAATCCATGAATAGGTCTTGTACTATACAATTGTGGGCGTGTGAGGGACTGCCTGCAGGCCGTCCCTCAGAAAGGCCACTTTTTTGCAAGTTCTTACCCATTTCTGGTGCCCCCCCTTCCCAACCCTTTGTGCAAGCCACACCCATGTGCTGTGTGGAGTATCACGCAAGGCCCTCTGCGACTCACAGAGACATGGACAGCCTGTGCGAACTCCACGCAAGTCCAGGAAAACTAACGCGCATTTGATTCCATGAATGGATGAATGCAGATGTGCACGCAGTTTGGCGCTCAAGTACCCTTATTTCCATATAAATAATTCCATGAATCTGGCCCATAATTTGGTAGCGCGTAAAGGTGTTGGTTATTTAATTACCCCCATATAGTGACAGTAACAGTTTTATGCCCGAGCGGTGTATTTTGCTGCTCACTGAAGGACTGCGCTTAGAAAACGAACGTTCATTTGTCTTTTACCTTCTTGACAGCACTGCGAGCATAGTGGAGCTCTTGCTGTGAAGCATCCGCTTCCTGGAGGAGGCATAACTTGCCGTGGCCACGTGAAGGATCACATGAACTTTTCCCGGCACTTATTCAATGCCCAGCCGCCCGAGCGGTGTATTTTGCTGCTCACTGAAGGACTGCACTTAGAAAACGAACGTTCATTTGTCTTTTACCTGCTTGACAGCACTGCGAGCATAGTGGAGCTCTTGCTGTGAAGCATCTGCTTCCTGGAGGAGGCGGAGCTTGCCGTGGCCACGTGAAGGATCACGTGACCTTTTCTCAGCACTTATTCAATGCACAGCCACCCTTGCGGCATTAAGCCCGCAGCGGGGACAAGGGTGCAGCATTGACAGCACTGTTTGTCTGCTGTTTGGCTCTGGGAGGCGAGCGGTGACCCTGTGTGTAATCTTGGTGCAGTGGCAAGTTTCCGCACATGCTACATCTTTTCTGCAAGAATTCTGCAATTTTGGTGTATCAGCCTATTAAGTAAGACACTGGGAGACAATGGAGGTCCTCTCTGTGATCCCAGGTACTGTCCTACAACTACTGATATTTTAGGTTTCAACCTTGTATGGTTGCTAATTGGGTCCTTTTAGGTGCATCTACACTCCGAAAGGAGGGTCTACTTTTGGGTAATTGCTCTGTTTAGTTGGACATTGGGGAGGAGAGACGGACTAAGGCTGCACCTCAAGCCATCGGGCGTTCCCAAGGCAGTGCAAACATAATATGTAGCAACCAAGAATATGATCAATCCCACCTTGTCTGCTATGCACGTGTCACTACAAACGTTATCTAAACTTTTTGACTCTGTAGTTAACAATATGTGTGATCATTCTCAAAAACTGGATACAATTTTAGCATGGCAAGAGAATGCTACTTCTCTACTTCAAACAAAAATCTCTCCCGTTTTTACCCCTGATGAACCAAATGATCGCCAGTTGGCCATAACTGCCTCACTGGGTACTCAAACCTCATTTGAGATACAGGTATCTGCTTGTCCTAAATGTGACCGATCCTCTATGGTTAAGACCCCTCTAACTTTGGCGGTGCCACTTATTGAAGGCATCATATTGAACACCTTGGATCCTGCCACTTTACCTCCGGTAACCTCTGTTGCCCCTCTGCCAAGTGTTGGAACCAGTTCGTCAGGGAGTCTGCCTTATACAATATTTACTACTAAGGCTCTCTCTGATGTTTCAAAACCTCCATCAAAACCCTTGTGTAAAAAACCTAAAAATCAACCAGCAGCAAAGAGAAACAGTTTGTCTAAAATGAAGAGCTTTCTTTGTAACGTTCTTGCTCCTCAAAAAAGTGCTCTTATTGCTTTTTTGGCGGTATCAAAATAATATCACCAATTGGCTGCAGCACATCTATCTTCCCCTGTTTCTGTGTGCTCACCCAGTATTCCATCCTATGCCCCATTAGATGCACTGGTAGAAGCAGCAGTAGCAGTAGATGAACCCTCCATCACTAAGCTAGTGCCGGCCAAAGTTACTCCTACAGGCTCTTCCACTGCAAATGAACGAGGCATGTCCTTGCCTCTGGATTTCCATCGGCAAGAAATTTGCCGTGCGGTTGACACATACATGTCTGGTTTTGCTCTGTCTGCTCAAAACCTGCAATCTTACCCACATTTATCTTTACCTAATTGTCCACCAAAGCCAGTGTTGTTGTCAACCCCATCAGTGACATCTGGCACGGGTGGAACCACCCGCCCTTCTGTGCCGCTTGACAAGCCAACAGCAGCCTCTTTATCTCTACCTGTATCTCAGGAGCTTTCCGGTGCATCCAAACGATCCCTATTCGTGAAACTTGCCCCTGATCTCCTTGAATTTTTGCAGGTAGCTTTGCAAATAGAAATTAAATCAACCCCTCCCTATGTCCCTGTAACCTCAGCGATTGGAAAAGGACCTCCGTCCTTTCGTACTTTACAAAAGTGTCCAGCCAATTTTTGCCTGGTCCTAAACTGCAAACCACTCCCATGACCACAATTTTCTCTAAACCACAATTCCATCTTGAGTATTTTCGCTGATGTACTAGCATTGGAAGACATCCGCTCACAAGATCTAACTTTGGTGGACTTTTCTGATAAATGCAATCCGCATGCAGTACGCATTTGGATGCAATCACGAGTAATTCAGAACGCTATATGGTCTGCTAGAAGTCATTTGTACGAATTGGTCTTTGTTCTCTCTGTGGAGCCTAACGACTGTGATCAAATTCTTAAGCAGCAACAACCCTCCATTACTACTCACTCCACAAACTATGAAAGTCGTTCTCAGGAGCTGAGAGGACCAGGATTCCTGTCTGAGACTCACTCTCAGCATTAACTAGTCCAAGTATTGGAAGTAAATACAGTTTCTGTCATTAGTTGGAACTCTAGGGGTGACTCTAAGCTTGTGAATAATGATAGTAGCTCTTTGGGCAAATACAAGTTAATACTGCTCCAAGAAACTTGGCTCAACTCTGACTCTATTTGGGATGCTCATGATGTGCTCACAATTGCGGCAGGTAAAGGTCTATGTGGCAGACCCTTTGGTGGCCTAGTTACCGCAATTCAAGCCAACATTAATTCTAGCATTATCCCTTGGGCCTCACCTAAGGCTTTTAACATCATATGCTAACATACATTTATATTGGAACTTGGCAGGGATCTCAGATGAATGCTTCCTAAAAGCCCTAAACGCTATGTTGAACTTAGTTATTTTGGACGGTTCTGTACACAAGTTATTAATTGCAGGCGATTTCAACTTCGATTGTATTTACTCTAGCAACAAGGACAAATAGATTTGCATTAAAAAATGGACTCAATTTGCAAATCATCATAATCTTATTAGGCTTAATGGAGCATTCAGTTCTGATATCCCCCGGGCTCTACTTGGTCTAGAGGTATTTCCTCATCCATCATTGACTGTATGTATACGAATGTAAGTCTATTTTTGGATATACTGGATTTTGAAATTGTGAAGTCAACCATGAGCGACCATGATCAATTAACTGCCCATTGGCAGTATTACATTGATCCCAATTTGCACAGAGACAAAATTGCCCAAGGTTGGTGTAGTGTTAACAATGCAGGTAACAGACTCTGATGGACGGAAAAGGCTTTGGATTCTTTCCATGATTGTTTGTCCAAGAAGATTGTAAGCCTTCAGACAAACTGTAATTCCTCAAATGTTTGCTATTCCGATAAGATCCAAGCCTTTCAGTCCTCGGTGACTTGCTCCCTGCCAAATTCTGCTCATCGTCGCCCTAACTTACATGTATTTGATAACAAAATCACAGAGCGCAAACGTGTGTTTAGGCAGCAGAAAAGAGAAGTGCAACATCTGCCAGTTCATATTTGTTATAAACATATCATAACCCTGAGAACTAAGTACAAGAATTGGGTCATAGCTAGGCATGCCCACCTATATAATAGTGACAGTCAACAACTTCTGGCTGCATTACAAAGCAAAAACATCGCCAAAACTTGGGCACTCCTTAATCAAGCTACGGTTGATCCTAAAGCTGTCATGCAAGCCAATGACATTTCAGAATCCGCATGGCTTGCGCATTTCTCTGACCTATATAACGTTCCTGATGGCGGCATATTTTTAGAGTCCCTATGCCCCCCGTCCACCTTTCATTTAAATTTTGATCTGGATGACATTCTTTTTTTCCATTAAAAAGGCCAGTCGGTACGGTGCTTGTGGTCCGGATGGACTCTCTAATATTATGTTAAAAGCTCATCCTGAAATCTGGGGTCATATCTTGTTTCCAATTTTTTGTCTTATCATCATGACTCAAAAACTTCCACCTACTTGGACACATTCTATAATTGTCCCAAATTTTAAAAAAGGGGACAGGGCCACCACATCCAGTTACAGACCCATAGCACTACTGGACGCTCCAGGAAAGATCTTCTCTCATTTAATCATGAAAGATTTACATCAGTGGATTGCGCAGGCCAAGCTCAATGGCCCTTTTCAGTCAGGTTTTGTGTCTACGTAAGGCACCATACCCAACATCATTACACTACACATGTTCTTGTCGAACCATGCTGCCTCCAAACAGACGCTGTTTCTAGCCTTTGTCGATTTTAAGGTCGCATTCGACTCCATTGATCACACTCTTCTCATTACAAAGTAGTGAAATTTAATTGCCCACCCTCCCTGCTAGCTCTGATAACACTGCTACATACTAACACTTCGATGCAGGTTAGACTAGATCTGGGGGGCAATATGACCTCGAAATTTCATACATTTAGAAGGCTGAAGCAAGGTGTATTCTGGCTTCATCAATCTTTAATTTGTTTATACATGATTTGGGTGTAAACCTTAGTAAAATCTCGAGTGATCCTCCCAGCTTAGGCACTCACAAGATCCCATACCTTTTTTACGCGGATGATTTAATTCTCATTTCCAAAACCCATACTGGACTACAGAAACTCTTAGATGCCCTTGAGTCTTATGTAGATCTAAATCATCATGGTTGTAAACTTTGTGGAATTGTGTGACTTAGGCTGACCGCGGGTATTAGACTTAGCCTCCATGGCTGGTTTTTGCGAAAGGGCTGCTCTCCTTTCTTGTGTTTATTGTTATCTGACACCTTATTGCCCCCTTGATTAGTTTTCCCTGTTGCATTGGCTGCTTGGGAGATCTCCTCCTCTGATGGAGGCCTGCCATTCATTAAATATAGATCGTTCTGAACTTCATCCCATTCAATGGTTGTTCTTTCAGCCATGTTTCTCCTGAATCTTATGTCGTATGCTAGCCAGCCAATCCCTTCAAAACCACTTTTTACTTCTTTGATTTTGTTGTAATATGCCAATATTTGTATCCCATCCCTTGTGTATTTTTCTAGATTAATAGTAGCTAAGATGGTGAAAGCCTTGTGCCAGTTGTCCCAAGTCCGCTCAACATGAGCGTTTATGGTTATGGCCTTGTCTTCTATCTTTTTTGGGTCTCTGAAAGCATCCCTCCCTTTGCGTTGGGCCTCAATGAGAGAAAATATCTCTATAAATTCTTTTGCCCATATTGCCTCCTTAATAGCATAGTCTGGTCAATGTTCCATGCAAAGGATTTCTTGTACCTATTGAGTATTTCCGTTTCTAAAGCTTTTAACTTTGCGTCAAGCTGTGCGCTGGTGATCATCATAACCTCAGGTGTTGGGCTGGTGATTGTGTCACTTGGGCCTGCAGTTTTTGTACCGGGTGCAACCCATGCTTTTAAAGGTCCTGTTGTTTCTGTCTCTGTCACTGCTGCTACCGGTGTCACTGATTCTGTGAGTGCTCTGGTTTCTAAGATCACTATGGGCTCCAATGGTATGCCACTTCATATCTCCCTTGCTGGGTGTTGGGGGGCCTTATGCTTGTCCCTGATCTCTAAAATCATTTGCTCCATTTTCTTCGTTGTTATCACAGAGTAATGACAATTACTTATTTTTGTTACCTTTTAAACAGTTGCCCACTGGTGTCTTTTGTTTCTTTGGTGGGCTATTCTCGCTGTCTGTTATATTAGCTTCTTCAGTCCTTGGCACCTCTGCTCTTGGTAGACCTTATAGATTTTCCCTGACCCATTCCCAGTCATAATGCTCTGCTGCCTCTTCTGCCGCCCGCAGAAGTTGGGAGTTTGGTTTTGGAAGTATGGCCCTTTTTTTCCTGAGGCTTCCTCTTGGGTGCCATGGCTCACTACTAAAGAAAATGTTTGTGCCCCGTGCTTCAGGGTACTGCTGCTGGTGTTTCAGGTATTGTTTCAGAAAAATGCTTTATTTATTTTTTAGCAAGCGCTTCTGCAGTCGTAGATTTCTTGTGCCAAGGTGAGAATTTAGCGTCCTCTTTGATTTATATTGTATTTGTTAAGAGATATATAAGAAATGTGCCCCGTGCTTCAGGGTACTGCTGCTGATGTTTCAGGTATTGTTTCAGCAATGCATAACTTTTTATCTTCATAAAATGCTCTGCCGCCATTGCTCCTTGTGCCAAGATGCAACCTCTTGCTTTATAATGTGCTTTTAAGTACGTTGCTCGATTTATAATACGCCCCCAAAAACACATTGCTCGTGTAAAAACGTGATATTCCCAAAGTAACGCTTTCCACGCTGCTTCGTTTTGCCTTTCTTCCTAATTTCAGTATGGAATGTACAAACAAGGTTACTTTGTTGCGAAAACTGACTCTGCGTTGTCCTGCTTCCAATATTTTTCCCCCGCCTGCGTGTGTTGCCAGGGATACCCCGGCCAGGTTTTGAAATAAAATATTCACCTTCCTCGGTTCCCGCTTTCGGCCGCTCGGTTTGTCTGGCGAGGAGGCAGTGCCCTGCAAATAGTTCCACAGAACAATACCTTGGGCCGCCGTCTGCATTGTGCTCCCTCTGAGTGCTGTATTTCTTGTAGTGGTGTCACCGAGCACCCAGACCTTTAGCAGCTTTCCTGCTTCTCTATAAGCCAATACTTGGACTTTTAGCAGCTTTCCGGCTTCTCTGTAACCGTGCCAAAATGATCTGGCGATGTTCCCAGTTTGAAAACGGTCACTTCCGGATCACGATCAGCTGTGACTCCTCAGATCGATAAAACGTTGAATTTGAACAGGACAATGTTCTGAAGAAAAAGAAAAGCGAGACTCTGAGTTAACAGTGTACCTGCTGGTTTTTGGGTACCCGTGCAGGTCCCAAACTGTTTCTGTTCTTCTGGCTGCAAGGAGCAAGTTATATAGGACCCAGTGGTAGCCTGGGTCTTTGTTGTGTGTTGTGCGGGCTGTGAAGCCAGCCCCCAGGACAGCAATGGCGCTGACTGTCTGGGCACCCGGTGGGTGCAGCCTTTGGAGTTCCTTGGGCTCCCTACTTACCCATATCCTGGTAGCTAGTGCCTGTTTGGTAAGGAAGGGTGAAGTGTTGCTTCTCACCTCGCCCTTCCTTCATGTCCTGCTGTGCTGCAAATGCGTGTCGTCTGGCCATGCTGGTGAAGGAGAGGGGGAGCCAGCCCTGGTTGTGGGCTGTTGCCCCTCTCCCTGGTCTGCTGCCATGGGGCATCAGTTACCAGGCCTTGCTTGGTTCCTGGCAGCGTTGCCCATTTGTACATGTATTTTCTACATATTTTCCAAGGGAAATAACATATTCATAAACAGATGGATGTGACACATGTGTGTCTCTATTATTATTATTCCTTTGGACTATATAGGTTATCAGTCATTTTTTGTAGTAAAAAGGATTTATGATGTGAAACCTAGAGCAGTTACCCATTATGGTTCTGAACTTGGAGAATATGTATAGCCTGCAAGGAAAGGAGGGCAGCTTTTTTGGGGCACCTTCTTTTGTTGCCCAACTCAGACCCACGATTTGTGACTCATTCCAAACATAGGGAATCATATTTAAGGCTCATTATGAAGCTGATGCCGGTTTGCATGTGTCTATTTGTTGGGCTTAAACTGAAAGTGAGGCTGAACCATAATAGTAGGACAGATTAGATGTTGAAAGATAAGATGCTAAGTATCCCCCGGTTTGTTATTTTTTTAAGAACTTAAAGGGCATTAATGCAGAAGCTCTCTTCAAGAAGCAATATGTCATAACAAAGAGAGATTTTGATATTTTTTCTTCTGCTCTAAAAAAAAGTTAATGGACTTCCAAAAGGTTACATCTTGAATTGCTAATGTCAAGAAACAGAGGCAACACCCTCATCTAACCATTGGAACATTCCTAACCTTACTTTGAATGGAATTCCAGCATTAAGCATTGAAGCCTTATTACACATTTTAGATTCCAACTTTCACTCATTGGCCAAGTCTTGGCTTCCTGGAACAAGCAAACAAACTAAACAAACAAGCTAAACAAAATGGTTCTCCTAATTGTCCTTTGTGCTTAAATACAGATAAAAAAGTGCTACACACTTTGTTCTGTTTAGCAGAATGTATTCAGAGGAAGACATCAAGTCTGCATTACTTAACTCCAGATGTTTTGGACTTTGTTGGCTTGTTTTTTTGTATCTTGTTGCTCATACCGGATAGGATGGTCACCTGGGCTATGCATCAATACTTAACAACTGTACTGAAAATTACAATTTTCGATGTCACTGATATCACACATTTAGCCCTCCTATAGAATGATATTGAATTTTGTGAATTCATTTGTAAGTGTATTTATTTCTAAATCCTATTACAACAACACTTTCCCCCATGTGTATTAAGTACCTGCTACTATCTGATCAAGAATTATGGTTTGGTCTTATTGTGGTAATTAACCTGTATTCAGTTATGAGGTTTATTTTATCTGATAGGTTTAATTTGTATGACTCTGTATGCTTGTGCTTAGTAATGAATAAATGACATTGGCCATCTATTATCATCTTGAGGTAAAATAATTACCATCATAGAACACATTTTTCACTACTGTCAACGCACAATATGGTATTTTCAAACCAAGTATTCTGCTATGTCATTTATGTGAATTTTATGAGTTTTATGCATTAAATGAACTGTGATTTACATGGTGTGTTTCACATTTATGACTTTTGCAGAACTAATACTGATTGATTTTCTTTGATAAGGCACTAGGAGTTGTTCAACCACTGATAAGTCTAAGCAAAAATGTGAGGCAATGACAAACAATAGTGAATCAGGGTGTTACTGTTTGATAGAGCTCTTGGTCTCCCTCTAGGAATGTGTTTACTTTCATGTTCTTGTTCCTGGGTAATAATCTAAAGGAAAGAACATCTGGGACAATCAGCATGCCTCTTAAAAACCAACAACAGATTCTCAAAGCTATGTCATCCAGCATGCTCCATGACACAAAGGAATCACAGTCTTCTTGATCTAGTGCCATGCTCACTATGTTTAATCCTTTCCATGATTATCGTGCCCAGCGTACCTCTTGGGATGTTAAGCCGAGATCATTGTTCTCAGGCATTTAGCACCAAGCACACTTCGTATTAGCTCCCAGGTGCAAATCTAACTTCCTGGGATATTGTGCACAGTTCACCTGTCTCGGGGTATTTCACCAAGCACACTTCTTGTCATATTCCAGGGATATAGTTCACAAGAGAATTGTCTCAGGCATTTAGTAACTATTACGTTTCTTGTTATCCACCAGGGATATAGTGCCCATCTCATTTGACAGAAGGACATATCTCCAAAATTCTGTGCAGCAGTCTCATGGGCCCATGCCTCCAAACTATCTCAGGATTTGAAACGTGTTCAAACCCCTCAGCTCTCATAGGCCTGCCTCTCAACCATCCAATATCCATGAAATTCTTCTGGATTGCAATTGTGCACAATTATCAAGTTCATCCCACTGCTATAGTAGATTTCCCATGTTCATGCGCTTCATATCCCATAATCTCCTACTGTTCTGAGTAACTCTGCTCTCTTGCCAATTTCATAAGGGATTTAATTGGCTTCTACTATGTTAGATGCGTGTAACTATCCTCAGTATTGGGGGTGCCCTTATACACCTTCTCTCAATCTGCCAGGTAGCTCGCCAGTACTAGCAGATGCTTGGGGCAACCTTAGTGTAATTCTTGGCCTCCTGATATGTAAACTCTCTGGAAAGCACATTATAATCAGGTAGACGTCTAGCTTTCTGATTGAGGCTCCAAATCTACTCTTTGTCGTTGCTGGATAGCAACATCACCTGCACTTTTAAACGCCAATCATATAGTGCCTCCTTTTGATTTATATTGGCCTAAGCCTAGTCGCTCTATGGGGAAAACCGTGTTGCAAAGTTCCAATTTTGATCGACTTCGCAACCATTTTAGAGTCATATGCCATTTTGATTTCTGTTCATACGATTCTCTGTTCTAAAATGGTGGACTGTGTTTTCAACTTGCAACCAAGCCTCCTGACCTTTGAGTTCTGTTAATGTTTAGGTTGTCCGAGAGCCGCTGTTTAGACTAGGTAAAGAGACCTTGCGCTCCGTATGAACTGCCATCTGAGTATTGTCTGCACACATAAGATTCATCCCTGTGTAAACGTTGGGACAATGCAGAGTAAATCTCAAGCATGGACACAGCCCGAACTGCATTGTGAAGGGATATAGACTAAGGCTTACCGAGAATATACATCGCGATTGTAACTTGATGGAAATGCATACTCATGCAATCCTTCTGCATATTATTGTATAAGCTGTATGTGAACTAGGCACCAACTGTAGACCACAAATTATTAATGTGAAGAGGGGCTGGACAATATTTCTCAAAACTGTATAAAAGTACGAATGTTTAGATGTCCAGCACTCTCTCTCCTCTCTTTGACAGGCTGGTACTAATTGCGGGGTGTTGAGAGCCAGATAGCTATCTGTGTTTCTTTGCAAACTGTACAGTAGATTAAAGATCTGTGAATCTTTATAGTCTGTGTTTGGTGTATTTCATTTGTGGTACTCAGCCTCGATATTTTCTCCTTCTTACAGATGGCAGCTGAATAGGGACCCTCAAGATTTGATGTCATCTTGTTGAAGTGTTGACGCGACTATTGGACTGGGATCGGACAGTGAGAAAGGGGGCCCCTTCTTGGATGATACGCAACGCCTCAACAGCACTGCACGACCCGATCCCTGAACTGTGAGCATGCAATCCGAGACAGCATCTTGACGAGGGTCCATATATGGAGGCAGGCAGTTTTACCGAAATCACCAACCATGAGGGCCCTTTGTTGTCCTTAGTAATCCACTCGGTACTCCCTTTTTCCTTTGATCAGGTGTGTCATGCCCCGATTCCTAAGTATCCTGATATTTGATTTGGCGTATTGTCCTCGCAAGTACAATTATTGACCAGGTAACACCAGTAATCTGACATGCCTGGGAAATTGTCTGCCTGTTTCATGGTGTTATTCTGCAGAGATAGGCAATCTTTGGAATTTGGCCATCCGGCACCACAGGAGGGGTTGCCGGCATGTACTATGTACTGTAAGTACATCATTGGTAGTATAGTTTTTAACGATACTTGGCACAGACAAACTAGACATGCTTCTGAACATCAGTGGCCAATCAATGGTAGCTTTGGGATTTCTCATATAGAATATTCAGAATCTATATTGTTAAAGAAAAAAGCTAGACCTGCAGCATTTGATGTATTACAAAAGTGGAAAAAAAGAAGCTATGCAGCAACTTAAAAGTAGAGAGAAACATGCACGCCGACAAATGTCGAACGCTGAGAAAGCATTATTGTACGATCAACAAAAACAGTCAGAGTCAGTTAGAAACATGGATAGGGCTTTTCAACTTGGCATTCAGAAAATATACCCGTCTAAAGATTTTGATGCATCAGATGAATTGATCGATAAGCTTTCAAATGAACGAAGGCCTGGTGCCACTGCGCCACCTCCGTATGTACCTATTCCTGTTGCTTTAAATCCTCCTGCTGTTATTCCTCCTCCTGTAGTAATTCCTGCACATCTTATTACTCCTCTGCCACTACCTATTGCTCCACTTCCTATTGTAGCTCCTCCACTTGTACCTCCACCTTTGCCTGTTGTCATGGGTCCAGTAGATTTGTCCTTGACACCAGTGATAGCACCTTCATTACCTATTGTACAAGATTTTTCTACTCTTTCTCTTCTAAGTGGTTCTGCTCCGCTTGTAGTTGATAAGGGAGTGGAATCGAAAATTGTAACTCGCAATACAGTTTCTAAAAAAAGAAAGCGAGATCTGAATGCATGGGCTAGACAGTGCATGGAGAAAGCTGAACAATCTGATGTTTTTGCTACACTCTCTAATCTAGAAAGTTTTTCCTGAGAAAACAGTTTTTATTGAAGGGATGGGAATTCATCAATCCATAATGTGGAACAGACTGAATGATGTAGATATCCCACAAGGGTTAAGGGATCTGAATGTTTTAGCATATTCAAGAGATACTGCAGAGAAAGTATATGAGCACGTCGAGAGGGTATTTGAGTTTAGAAGGGAGTTAGAAAAGTTACGGAATGATGAAATAGATGGTGAGAGTTTGAGCGCTATTTTTGTACAGAAACGGTCCCTTCCTCTTAGTAAATCGATGAGTGAAGAAATGCGAATTTGCACGAGAGATGCACTTAGATGGATTTCAGATATGTCAATATCGCCCGTAGAAGTATATGACACGTATAGTCAGTATATGCCAGAAATGCAGAGGTAAGTGATACATGTAATGGGAGTGTACCTACAGGATGAATGTATACAGAGAAAGATTTGTTGTCCCGTGGGATTATTCAATATCTACAAGAGAGATTTTTTGTCTGACACTCCTTCAGCTGCTTTAGCACTCGATTTAGCTTTGTTGCTCCTGTACACGCGAACCAATGTGCTTATTGTAGACAAGATGGTCATTGGCGAGCACAATGCCCGATCCTCCAGCAGAGGTTGAATAATACATATGGTATTATGGGTAAATGATCCAGAGGCCGCCCTGGGGCAGCGGGTCCTGGTAGAAGCCAGTTTTCTCAGAATTCTCAGTCCTTTTCGCTAGACAATCAGCCACTGAGTGTGGATAATAGAAATATTTGTGATCATCCTTCTACTGCTTATCTCTCTGGAGACATTCCCTTCGATGATATATTGTTTCTCTAGGATTGCCCGATGCAGGGTTTGGAACCAACACATATTCCCGTTAATCAGAAAGGTCCCTACATTGAGATGATGGTGGGAAATAGGAAACATCTATTTTTGATAGCTACAGGAGCAAAGAAGTGCTCCATTAACCATTCACGGGTTCCAGACATTACACTGTCAGGGCAAACTAATGCTTCTGCAGGATTTTCTGGTACGCCAGTGGTTAGTCCGGTTTCTCTGGCAGAACAGATTTCACAGGGTCCATTCACGGATCACTGTCTGTTTCTTTTGACATCAAACTATGGTGAGAATTTGTTGGGGTTGAATCTGTTGAAGTAATTAAATGTGGTAATTCATTGTTCTTTGGATGGAGTGCATTTGACGATTTCACCACAGCAATTTTCTGCTTCAAAGTTTCTGACTAGACCTTTGCCGCCAGAATTTAGTGACGTTCCGGAGTGTGTATGGGAAATTGATGACAATGATGTTGGTATTTTACAAATTTAGCCTGTTAAAATCATTTTGAAACCTGGAGTAAAGTTGCCACGTATTCCTCAGTATAAGATTTTGATTGATGGTGAGCAAGCTTTGAAGTGTATAGTTTCCGATTTTGTACACCGTGGGGTAATTAAAGAAATTGTAGGTAGTTTGTGCAATAGTCTGATTTTACCGGTGTATAAGAAAGGGGATAATGCAATTAATTTCCGTTTTATTATTGATTTACGTGCTATCAACAAGAGTGTCGCTCCACAATTTCCTATTGTGCCTGATGTGACAATGATATTAATGATGATCCCAGGTTCTGCTATGCATTTTAGTGTCGTAGATCTTAAGAATGCCATCTTTAGCATTCCAACATACAAGGATAGCAGTTACCTATTCGCGTTCACCCTACGGGGATGCTTGTTTACATTCACCCGTGTACCACAAGGGTACACGGAAAGTCCGAGCATTTACAGTAGGGCTTTGAAAGAACAGCTCGACACACTTGAGTTGCCGACTACTTGTATATTCGTTCAATATGTCGACGATCTTCTTTTGGCTGCAGATTCAGAAAGTGCTTGTAAAAAGGATCTACTGTGTTATTGCTTATTCATCTAGCCAAACATGGACATAAAGCTTCACCGAAAAAGTTTCAATATTGTCGACAGGAGGTTGCCTATTTAGGTTATCTCCTGTCAAAGGAGGGAAGAATATTGACACTTGAAAGAATTACAATCATTTCTAGCATGTCTGTCCCAAATACGAAGAAGGAAGTCAGAGCCCTGATAGGAATGGCTTCCTACTGTAGAATTGGATCCCAAACATTTCGCTAGTGATCAAATCAATGTTGGCTTTGACAAAGAAGGGCATTTCTTTGCCATTGCTGTGGAACATGGAACACCAGAAAGCTTTTGATTTGCTCAAGACTTCACTGTGTTCAGCACCGGTTTTGGGCACACCAAATTACGAAAAGGCCTGCAAGTTGTATGTGCATGAGCATAATGGATGTGCATTGGCTGTGTTAACGCAGGAACGTGGGGGAAGAATTGGCCATGCAGTTACTTTTCCACCCTTGATCCTTTTGCATGCGCTTTGCCAAGATGTCTGAGAGCTGTCGCTGCTGCTGCTGCGTCTGTAAAACAGAGCTAGGGAATGGTCCTAGGACTTGCTTTAACCTTGTTGGTACCTCACTCTGTAGACGTTCTATTAAACAGAACGCAAACAGAACATCTTACTTCCGCACGGTTAACGAGATATGAATTGATCTTGTTTGCACCGCATATCCAAATTAAGAGATGTTGTGTATTGAATCCTGATGAATTATTACCTCTTCCGCAAGATATTGCTTTTAGTGATGAAACGTCACATGACTGCCTTTATAACAAAGAGCAAGAAACTAAAGGCAGGATTGATTTGAAAGATACACCTTTGAATGACCCACAACGAGAGCTGTTTTGCGATGGCTCTTGTTTCAAACTTCTGGATGGTACATCCACTGCTGCTTATGCCATCACTACACTAAGCACGATCGTGGAAACCAAAGGAATTTCGCATAACTCCGCGCAGGCCGCAGAGATTATTGCATTGACCCAAGCTTTTTGAACTTTCCGAAGGGCTTAGAGTGAATATATATACTGATAGTCAGTATGCCTTTGGGGTGGTTCACAACTTCGGTAGACTTTGGGCAGAACGAGCTTTCTTGACCTCACATGGAACGAAGATTCAATATGGTACCTTGATAGTTCAGCTACTCTCAGCGCTTGCACTTCCCACTCAGCTAGCAATTATGAAGTGCATGGCACATCAGAAAATCTTAGACAATGTAGGAAAAGGGAACGCTTTCGCTGACCAGATAGCAAAACAGACTGCTGCTGATCTCTATTCAGATATGTACACTACAAAGGAAGCCACAAATGTGTGTACTATAGATGAAGGAATCGATTCCATAAAGAATATCCAAGCAGATGCCACTCTAGAGGAAACTAAGCAATGGGCTGAGGGATTGGCGAGGTTGGATGATGATGGGTGCTGGGTAGATAACTTAGAGGGAAATAGATGTTGCCAGACGCGTATGTCACTATGATGGTTTCAATGGCTCATGGTCCCACTCACATATGCGCTAGGAAAATGTGTAAAATGTTAGAAACTGTCTGGGTAAATGTTAATATCCCAAAAACTGCTGAGCGTTTTGTCCAGAGTTGTATGATCTGTCTACAGCACAATGTGGGGAAGGGTACATCAACACCAAGGGATAGTTTTGGTCCACCTTCTGTCCCTTTTGAGGTAATCCACTTTGACTTTATTGAAATGGAGCCTTGTAACAACCTCAGATATGTTCTGGTAGTTATTTGTGCTTTTAGTAAATGGGTAGAAGCCTTCCACGTAAAAGATGCCACAGCAATGACGACGGCGAAAATCATGCTCAAGGAATATTTTCCTAGGTTTTGTTTGCCGAGGGTCATCTGGTCGGACAATGGTCCATATTTTATCGCTGCTGTTATTCTACAAATATGCGCAGGATTACAGATCGATAAACGGTTCCATTCGGCCAGACATGCTCAGAGTATTTGTGTTTGTATTTTATTTATTTGTATAGTGCACAAGGCCCTAGGGCAACCGGGCGCATTATTTAGTTACAGACATGATACAGTCAGAAGTATTTACATTGAAATATACAAAATATACATGTTTTATAATAGAGGGTATGCAGGTTGCACAGGCTGAACAAAAAAGGCAAGAGATAATGCAGAAGGCCTATGATACAAAGATAGATGTTACAATCAAAATCATACAAGGTCATGGGTGGATAGCCAGGCTTTGACATTAAGCTTGAAGGTAGGGAAAGATGGTTCGGCTCTGAGTGGTTTAGGTAATGTGCTCCACAACTTGACTGCGAGGACTGGGAAGCTGCGACCTCCCGGTTTTTGGAGGTTGAAGCGTGGGATGACAAGGCAGTTAGATTGGGCACTTCTGAGAGGTCTCGCAGCTGAATGAGATGTGAACCTGTTGGATAGGTAGCTGGGGCTTGGTTAGCGATGCTTTTGTGTGTAAGTGCCAGCGCTATAAGCGAGACTCTTTGGGTGACTGAAAGCCAATGGAGGCTCCGTCTGTATTCAGAGATATGTGAGGTCCTAGGGATGTTGAGGGCAGCTCTAATAGCATTGTTCCGGATAATTTGAAGTTTTCTGATGTTGCATTGGTTGGTACCCAGATAAAGGGCATTGCAATAGTCAATTTTGGAGGGGACCAGCGGCCTGGCTAAGGTTGTGCAGTTGGCTGGTGACAGAAAGGGGCGGCAGGCTGTGATAAGCTTGCATGTGTAGAATGCGGCTGAGGAGACTGCATAGGTTTGTCTACATAAGGCTGGTGACAGAAAGGGGCGGCAGGCTGTGATAAGCTTGCATGTGTAGAATGCGGCTGAGGAGACTGCATTGGTTTGTCTACATAAGGAGAGAGTGGAATCAAGGTAAATACCAAGTGTCTTAGTATCTTTGGCCACTTTGATGGAGTTGCCATCAATGGTGAAGGACTTGAATGAAGAATCGAGTTTACTGAGTTTTTGAGATGAACCTAAGTTTAGGAGCTCAGTCTTCTCATCATTTAAGCACAGATCATGCTGCGCCTTCCAAGCCTGGATGACTTGATAAATGGCGTTGATAGCTAGGAAGTCAGTTTTGTAATCACCTGTGATAGGAATAAGTATTTGGGTGTCGTCAGCGTAATTGGTGTACGTGACACCCATGCGGTCCAGAATGTCAAATAGAGGTTTTGTGAAGACATTGTAGAGTGTCGGGGACACACAGGATCCTTCGGGGACCCCACATGTGATGGGGGAAGGTTCAGCAGTGGCGGAGGGGGAAAACACCCTCATGGATCTATTGTCCAAGAAGGAGGTAATCCAAGCTGTAGCTTTCTCCGAGAAGTTGGCAGCAGTTTTAAGGTGGTGGCATAGTATTTGATGATTAACTAAGTCAAATGCTGCAGAGAGGTCTAATAAGAGTAAGAGAGACAATTTTCTTCATATTTCGTTTTTAGGTCTAATAGCACAGTTTCTGTGCCATGGTGGAGGCGGATGCCCGATTGCCTTAATCCAGGAGGTTGTTGGTTTCAAGATAATCTTGGATCTGCAGGTATGCAGCTCGATCAAGAATTTTTGGAAGAAATGGCACCGTGGTGAGGGGTCTGTAATTGGTGGGAATGTTAGCGTCCAAGGCTGTTTTTTTCACAAGGGGAATAACCCAGGCATCCTTGAGGTTATCAGGGACAATCCCTGAGCTGAAGGAGGCGATTATGAGTATGGTAATGAAAGGCACCAGGTCATGTGAGGGCTCCTTGATAATGGTGGCAGGGCAAGAGTCGCCCTGGCAATTAGAGGGCTTACGGCTGTTAATGATGTGTTCAACATCCACGGTAGAGAGAGGTGAGAAGCAGAAAGGTTGCAAGGATACAGTGTTAGGTTTGTAGTTAGCCATAGGGGCAAGCTGTGAAATAAATGAATGCAGGCTGTTTTTTTTTCTCATTCATTTTAGTTTGGAGCATGGTGATTTTTCCCAAGAGGGCCTTTTGGATGTTTGTACACCAGGTGCTGTCTTTGGAACAGGCATCTGGAGGAGTGACAGGTGGTTCCAGTTTCTTTAAGATTTTGAATAGCTCCTTGGTGTTGGATTGGGCACTTTCAATATGTTTATTATATGTCTCTTTTTTTGCCGACAGTATGGCTTCTTTGTAGTTTAGAGTCGCTAGTGCCATACTTGCTTTATTAGATTCCGTAGGGTGGCTTCTCCAGCGAGTTTCAAGGGTCCTTTTTTCCTTACGTAAGGTTCTCAACTGAGGTGTGAACCAGGATTTGAGGTCACCCACGGGGTTTAGGTTTACGTAGTCTGGAGGGAGCGATAAGATCAAGTGCTTTTAGCATAGTGCTGGATTGGTAGAGCGGCACAATGGAATTTTGAAAACTCGCTAAGACGTGTGCCGGCACCAATTTGAAATGGCCGTACGCCTTACCGATAGTGTTACACTCTATGAGCACAACTCCACAGACTAGGACTAGGCTCTCCCCGTATGAGGTGGTGATGCCAACTAACATTTGGAATCTTCCTAAACCTAGGGATTTGAGGTATATAGATCACATACTTCTTTCTGAATATTGTGAACGGTTAACTCAAAATCTGTATTTGAATCATCAAAAAAGTGCTAGAAGCCCTCCCAGCCAAATACGAGGGGCCAGGTCACAGCATCCGACCTGGTGACTGGGTGCTGACTAAATCATTTGAGAGAGCATCCTCTCTCGCACCGCATTGGAGAGGGCCCTTTCAGGTCCTATTGGCCACACAGACTGCCGTACGAGTAGAGCATCATTGGATACACGTGACACATGTCAAGAGGATACCTTTCCCTTTGCCACACGACGAAGAAGACAAGGAGAAATGACTTGCTCTGTTCCCAGCGATCAACCAGCATTGCGCAGCACCGAGGGTGTTTTGGAGACACTCCCTGAGCCTGCGGGGCCTGGGGAAATTGCTGCTTCATCTCCACACTTTTCTACAGATCCTTTTGCACCTTTGTCTGGTTCTGCTGCAAATTCATCACTTCCATCAGGAAACAACGACACACTGTTCGCAGATCACATGGTACCAGGAGTCACAAGGTACAATCTGCGTCCACGGAGCTAGACTTACTGCACGGTTCGGCTGTGCCCAAAGAGGAACAACTACAGAGCTTGTCCTTCGCCACATCTTTTGCATCAGAAGGAAAGTAGGTGGCTGGGGATAGGGAAACACTAAGAAAACGTGTGATCAGGAGATCACCAGCAAACGGACTACAGAGTTTTCGCAGGAATCTTTTCAAAAAAAGAGAACAGCTTCAAATGAACAATTCCTGTTATCACCTCAAGTGACTGTTTGGCCAACAATGACAATGGACAATCAAATACATGGGGCCTCATTCCGAGTTTGGAGGTAATTAGCGCCATGAGTACCTCCAATACCGGTACCGAGTCCGCCCTCGTTCAATGGGGACTTACCCGTCTATTCTGACCTTTGCGGGACCGGTAAGTCCCCATTGAAAAAGCCATTCGCCATTCCCATTTGAACCCCCATAGGGCTCAATGGGAAGGCGCTAATAACGGTACCGCAAATTGCAGTACCGTTATTAGCTCTAAAGTCCCTTAACGGGTCCCATCCTTAACGCCTGGTAAAGCCAGGCGTTAAGGAAGGAACCCGCTAAGGGAACTCGGAATAGGGTGCAAAGGGATTACCGTCACCGGTGTTGTTACCGGTGCCCGGTATCCCTTTGCGCCCAACTCGTAATGAGGCCCGTCTTTTAAAACATGTTGTTTTCTTGTAATTGCATTAACCAGTTTCATAGTATTAGCTACCTTAGGATTTTGGTATATGGAAGAAGTACGCCCACTTGAAACATTCTTGCCTTCTGAGAATGCTCCTACTGTATCGACACCTTTTGTGCACCTCCACACTCTATCTCCTAGGGACTCTCAACATAGGCAGAGCTATCATAACAATACATTACTGCTAATAATGAATGCAACTCATGCCATTTTGAACAGAACAAACTGCTGGATTTGCTCTCATTTACCGCAACATGGGGAAAAAGGGATGGGCTGGTATATTCATCCTTTGCCTTTAACAACTGCATGTTATGCTTCTCTACAGGCATTATTTTTTGGCCGCTGGAATGTTAGCATCTCAGGAAATTTTGATGGGACAAATTTGAACGAATTTGAAAGGCAAGTTTTAACGTCTCTCGAATGCTCACTCTTTGCAAATAGGAGCAAGCTTAATATCACTTCTATTAGGCCTTCTGATAGACTTTCCTGACGTTTTCAATCTCTGATTTCTTTTAAGATGGCTCCTATAGGTAATAGGGATGCCACGCCACCTTCTTATACCGTTAACCATAGACCCAATTCTGTTTCTTTCTGTATACAAAGGAATGGTACTCAGTCAATGGGTGCAATTTCAAGGGTTGCACCAGTGTTGCAAACTTGACCAGTGAGGACAGACCTTTGTATGTTGACGAACCTGTCTACTTCGTTTGCAGTAATGAAGCTTTCCCATGGCTACCTAGGGATTGGCAGGGAACTTGTTATCTGGGAATTCTGCTACCATGGGTATATGTAGCCAGTACCACTGATATCTCTAGGGCCCGTCCAAGGCGGGAAGAGAGCGGTGATACTACTTCACAAGTTCTGGGTGATGTAGCAAAGTCCTTTGTACCTTTTTGGGGACAGATTATGAATTCTGAGGATATTAGGAGACTAGCAAGAGTACTGGAGAAAACGATCAACCGGACCACTAACATACTCTATAACATGACTCTAGAGCAAAAGGCAATAGGATTATTGGCACTGCAAAATTGGATTGTAGTAGACATCATCCTGGCAGAGTGTGGTGGAGTATGCAAATTAGTGGGGTCCGCTTGCTGTGTTTTCGCACCAGATTTCTCCCTGACCATCTTTAAGGCAATACAAAATATGCACGTCCTGAGTTCAGAAGTACATGTTCCTGAGGGAAATTGGGATCTTAGTACTTGGTTCTGGGACTTCTTATGATCTTGGGGATGGAAGCTTCTCTCATTCTTATTGATAATTCTGGGTTTCTGTTGTTTTTCTGTTGCTGTATTCAATGTCTTCCTGCCATATGTTCAATGTTTGGGGGGATGTTGTGCACAGACTATGGCAATGTTAGGACCAAAGGTACATGCACCAGGAAGAATGACCAACAAATTTGTGATGAAGGAAATTTCCGCCACAGATCTTGTGGCGATTGATATATCTCATGAATGTGATTCAGGTTGTATGGACATTGAAGCTTGGAGTTACTCGTGAAGCAACTAATTTTTAGTTTAGCACTTGGCTTAGGCCAAAAGGAGGGTTTGTGGAGTTACTCGTGAAGCAACTAATTTTTAGTTTAGCACTTGGCTTAGGCCAAAAGGAGGGTTTGTTAAACGGAAATCATATAGTGCCTCCTTTTGATTTATATTGGCCTAAGCCTAGTCACTCTATGGGGAAAACCGAGTTGCAAAGTTCAGATTTTGGATCGACTCTGCTGCCATTTTAGAGTCATCCGCCATTTTTATTTCTGTTCATACGATTCGCTGTTCTAAAATGGTGGACTGTGTTTTCAACTTGGAACCAAGCCTCCCACCTTTGAGTTCTGTTAATGTTTAGGTTGTCCGAGAGCCGACTGTTTAGACTAGGTAAAGAGACCTTGCGCTCCGTAGGAACTGCCATCTGAGTATTGTCTGTGCACATAAGATTCATCCCTGTGTAAACGTTGGGACAATGCAGAGTAAATCTCAAGCATGGACACAGGCCGAACTGAATTGTGAAGGGATATAGACTAAAGCTTACTGTGGGATCCGAGAATATACATCGCCATTGTAACTTGATGGAAATGCAAACTCATGTAATCCTTCTGCATATTATTGTATAAGCTGTATGTAAACTAGGCACAAACTCCAGGCCATGAATTATTAACGTGAAGAGGGGCTGGACAATATTTCTCAAAGCTGTATAAAAGTATGAATGTTTAGATGTCCAGCACTCTCTCTCCTCTCTTTGACGGGCTGGTACTCATTGCGGGGTGTTGAGAGCCAGATATCTATCTGTGTTTCTTTGTAAACTGTACAGTAGATTAAAGATCTGTGAATCTTTATAGCCCGCGTTTGGTGTATTTCATTTGTGGTACTCAGCCTCAACATTTTCTCCTTCTTACAGCACAGGTTTCTGTTACTTTGTAGTTTAATTTCTTTTCTTTGTCATCCTGTGCCTTCTCAAAGCACTAATTGGGTAATTGGGTGGCAAATATTGTTCTCTGCAAAATAGGTGAGTGTGGCCTTGAGATGTTTCCATGAGCCCAAGGTCAGTGGCAGGGATAGTCTTCAATGTTTCTGATTTCACGTATTGGTTGAGGGTTTGCAAGTGGATTCTCCATGATATACTGATGTGGTAGTGTATGGAAATCTACACTGAAGAAATGGGCTCACAGAAAGAAACATTATCATTTTTAAAACAAACATATGAGTTGTGGCCTGTGAAAAGCATCTGGAAACCACATATGAAAATGTAACTGGCAGGGCCCAAGAGAAATATTTCTAAGTACCAGAATGTATCCTTCAACATTTATTGAAATGGAGAAAGGCTCAATCCGAGGAGAAAAGCACAGCCTTACAAAGTGACAGGACAAAGGATTTGGAGCAGTATTTTCTAATGGTGTTTGTGTCTATTTTCCTTTATGAAAGGGGGTGGGGGGCAACAGGAGAGAGACACGGGGCATGAGAGGGTGTGGGGGGTAACAGGAGAGAGACATGGGGGATAAGCAGGGGGTGGGGAGAACATGAGAGAGACACGGGGCATGAGCAGGGGGATGGGGGGCAACAGCAGGGAGACTAGGGGCATGAGTGGGGGTGGGGGAACACGAGGGAGACATGGGGCATGAGAGGGGGTGGGGGTAACAGGAGAGCAACACGGGGCATGAGAGGGGGTTGGGGGTAACAGGAGAGAGACACAGAGCATGAGCAGGGGTGGGGGGCTACAGCAGGGAGACACGGGGCATGAGCCTGGGGTAGGGGGCAACAGAAGGGAGACATGGGCATGAGCGGTGGGGTACACGAGGGAGACACGGGGCGTGAGAGGGGGTGGGGGGTAACAGGAGAGAGACACGAGGCAGGAGCGTGGGGTGGGGACAACAGGAGGGAGACACAGGGCATGACCGGGGGTGGGGCCAACAGGAGGGAGACACGGGGTATGAGCGAGGGGTGGGGGGTAACAGGAGAGAGACATGGGGCATGAGCAGGGGGTGGGGGGCAACAGCAGGGAGACATGGGGCATGAGCATGGGGTGGGGGGCAACAGCAGGGAGACACGGGCATGAGTGGGGGTGGGGGAACACGAGAGAGACACGGGGCATGAGAGGGGGGTGGGGGTTAACAGGAGAGAGACACAAGGCATGAGCATGGGGTGGGTGCAACAGGAGGGAGACACAGGGCATGACCGGGGGGTGAGGGCAAGAGGAGGGAGACACGGGGCATGACCGGGGGGCAACAGGAGAGAGACACGGGGCATGAGCGGGGGTGGGGGGAACACGAGGGAGACACGGGGCATGAGAGGGGGGTGGGGAGTAACAGGAGAGAGACATGGGGCATGAGCGGGGGGGAAACAGTAGGGAGACACGGGGTATGACCGGGGGGTGGTGGGGCAACAGGAGAGAGACACGGAGCATGAGAGGGGGGTGGGGGTAACAGGAGAGAGACACGGGACATGAGAGGGGGGTAGGGGGTAACAGGAGAGAGACACGGAGCATGAGCGGGGGTGGGGGACAACAGCAGGGAGACACGGGGCATGAGCGTGGGGTGGGGGCAACAGGAGGGAGACACAGGGCATGACCGGGGGTGGGGGGCAACAGGAGGGAGACACGGGGCATGACTAGGCGGTGGGGGGCAACAGGAGAGAGACACAGGGCATGAAAGGGGTGTGGGGGGCAACAGGAGAGAGACACGGGGCATGAGAGGGTGTGGGGGGTAACAGGAGAGAGACATGGGGGATAAGAAGGGGGTGGGGACAACATGAGAGAGACACGGGGCATGAGCAGGGGGGTGGGGGGCAACAGCAGGGAGACTAGGGGCATGAGTGGGGGTGGGGGGAACACGAGGGAGACACGGGGCATGAGAGGGGGGTGGGGATAACAGGAGAGCGACACGGGGCATGAGAGGGGGTTAGGGGGTAAGAGGAGAGAGACACAGAGCATGAGCAGGGGTGGGGGGCAACAGCAGGGAGACACGGGGCATGAGCTGGGGTGGGGGGCAACAGAAGGGAGACATGGGCATGATCGGGGGGGGGACACGAGGGAGACACGGGGCATGAGAGGGGGGTGGGGGGTAACAGGAGAGAGACACGAGGCATGAGCGTGGGGTGGGGACAACAGGAGGGAGACACAGGGTATGACCGGGGGTGGGGCCAACAGGAGGGAGACACAGGGTATGAGCGAGGGGTGGGGGTAACAGGAGAGAGACATGGGGCATGAGCAGGGGGTGGGGGGCAACAGCAGGGAGACATGGGGCATGAGCGTGGGGTGGGGGGCAACAGCAGGGAGTCACGGGCATGAGCGGGGGTGGGGGGAACACGAGGGAGACACGGGGCATGAGAGGGGGGTGGGGGGTAACAGGAGAGAGACACGAGGCATGAGCATGGGGTGGGGGCAACAGGAGGGAGACACAGGGCATGACCGGGGGGTGGGGGCAACAGGAGGGAGACACGGGGCATGACCGGGGGTGGGGGGCAACAGGAGAGAGATACGGGGAATGAGAGGGGGCGGGGGTAACAGGAGAGAGACACGGTGCATAAGCAGTGGGTGGGGGGCAACATGAGAGAGACACGGGGCATGAGCAGGGGGTTGGGGGGTAACAGGAGAGGGACACGGGGCATGAGCAGGGGTTGGGGGGCAACAGGAGAGAGACACAGGGCATGAGCAGGGGGTGGGGGGTAACAGGAGAGAGACACGGGCTTGAGCGGGGGGCAACAGCAGGGGGACATGGGGCATGAGTGGGGGGTGAGGGGCAACAGCAGGGAGACACGGGTCATGACCGGGGGGTGGGGGGCAACAGCAGGGAGACACGGGGCATGAGTGGGGCGTACGGGGTAACAGGAGAGAAGTGCGGTGCATGAGCGGGGGGTGAGAGGCAACAGCAGGATGACACGGGGCATGAGCGGAGTGGGGGCAACAGCAGGTAGACATGGGGCATGACCAGGGGGTGGGGGCAACAGGAGAGAGAAACGGGGCATGAGCGTGTGGGGGGGGTAACAGGAGAGAGACACGGGGCATGAGCGAGGGGTGGGGGGCAACAGCAGGGAGACACGGGGCATGACCGGGGGTAGGGGGCAACAGCAGGGAGACACAGGGCATGAGCGGGGGTGGGGGTAACAGGGGAGAGACACGGGGCATGAGCAGGGGGTGGGGGGCAACAGCAGGGAGACACAGGGCATGAGCGCGGGGTGGGGGGCAACAGGAGAGAGACACAGGGCATGAGAGGGGGTGGGGGTAACAGGAGAGAGACACGGACATGAGCGGGGGGTAGGAGGCAACAGGAGGATGACACGGGGCATGAGCGGGGGTGGGGGCAACAGCGGTAGACATGGGGCATGACCAGGGGGTTGTTGGCCAACAGGAGAGAGACACGGGGCATGAGCGGGGGAGGGGGGTAACAGGAGAGAGACACGGGGCATGAGCAGGGGGTAACAGCAGGGAGACACGGGTCATGACCGGGGTTGGGTGGCAACAGCAGGGAGACACGGGGCATGAGAGAGGGGTGCAGGGTAACAGGAGAGAAACACGGTCTATGAGCGGGGGGTGGGAGGCAACAGGAGGATGACACGCGGCATGAGTGGGGGTGGGGGCAACAGCAGGTAGACATGGGGCATGACCAGGGGGTAGGGAGCAACAGCAGAGAGACAGGGGGCATGAGCGGGGGTAGGGGGTAACAGGAGAGAGACACGGGGCATGAGCGAGGGGTGAGGGGCAACAGCAGGGAGACACGGGTTATGACCGGGGGGTGGGCGGCAACAGCAGGGAGAGACGGGGCATGAGCAGGGGGTGTGGGGTAACAGGAGAGAACCACGGTGCATGAGCGGGGGGTGGGAGGCAACAGGAGGATGACACGGGGCATGAGCGGGGGTGGGGGTAACAGCAGGTAGACATGGGGCATGACCAGAGGGTTGGGGGCAACAGGAGAGAGACACGGGGCATGAGCGGGGTGGGGGGTAACAGGAGAGAGACACGGGGCATGAGCGAGGGGTGGGGGGCAACAGCAGGGAGACACAGGGCATGAGCTAGGGGTGGGGGGCAACAGCAGGGAGAACGGGGCATGACCGGGGGTGGGGGGCAACAGCAGGGAGACACAGGGAATGAGCAGGGGGTGGGGGGGTAACAGGGGAGAGACACGGGGCATGAGCGGGGGTGGGGGGCAACAGCAGGGAGACACAGGGAATGAGCAGGGGGTGGGGGGCAACAGGAGAGAGACACAGGGCATGAGAGGGGGTGGGGGTAACAGGAGAGAGACACGGGCATGAGAGTGGGGTGGGGGTAACAGGAGAGAGACACGGGGCATGAGAGGGGGTGGGGGGTAACAGGAGAGAGACACGGGGCATGAGCGGGGGGTGGGGGGCAACAGCAGGGATACACGGGGCATGAGCGGAGGGTGGGGGGCAACAGCAGGGAGACACGGGGCATGAGAGGGGGGTGGGGGTAACAGGAGAGAGACACGGGGCATGAGCGGGGGAGGGGGCAACAGGTGAGAGACACGGGGCATGAGCGGGGGTTGGGGGTAACAGGAGAGAGACACGGGGCATGAGCAGGGGTGGGGGTAACATGAGAGAGACATGGGGCATAAGCAGGGGGTGGGGGACAACATGAGAGAGTCACGGGGCATGAGCAGGGGCGTGGGGGGCAACAGCAGGGAGATTCGGGGCATGAGCGGGGGTGGGGGGAACACGAGGGAGACACAGGGCATGAGAGGGGGATGGGGAGTAATAGGAGAGAGACACGGGGCATGAGCGGGGGGCAACAGCAGGGAGACACGGGGCATGACTGGGGGGCAACAGAAGGGAGACACGGGGCATGAGAGGGGGTGGGGGGTAACAGGAGAGAGACACGGGGCATGAGAGGGGGGTAGGGGGTAACAGGAGAGAGACACGGGGCATGAGTGGGGGTGGGGGAAACAGCATGGCGACACGGGGCATGATCGGGGGTGGGAGGCAACAGGAGAGAGACACGGGGCATGAGAGGGGGGTGGGGGGCAACAGCAGGGAGACACGGGGCATGAGTGGGTGGTGGGGGCAACAGCAGGGATACACAGGGCATGAGCGGGGGTGGGGGGAACACGAGGGAGACACGGGGTAAGAGAGGGGGTTGGGGAGTAACAGGAGAGAGACACGGTGCATGAGCGGGGTGAGGGGAAACAGCAGGTAGACACGGGGCATGAGGGGGGGCAACAGAAAGACACGGGGCATGAGCGGTGGGTGGGCGGTAACAGGAGAGAAACGAGGCATATGCAGGGGGTGGGGGGAACAGGAGAGAGACACGGGGCATGAGCGGGGGTGGGGGGCAACAGCAGGGAGACACGGGGCAAGACTGGGTGGTGGGGGGAAACAGGAGAGAGAAACAGAGCATGAGCGGGGGTGGGGGGCAACAGCAGGGAGACACAGGGCATGAGCAGGGGGTGGGGGGCAACAGCAGGGAGACACGGGGCTTGACTGGGGGTTGAGGGGTAACAGGAGAGAGACACGGGGCATGAGAGGGGGGTGGGGGGTAACAGGAGAGAGACACAGGGCATGAGCAGGGGGTGGGGGCAACAGCAGGGAGACACAGGGCATGAGCGGGTAGTGGGGGGAACAGGGGAGACATGAGGCATGAGTAGGTGGTGGGGGAACAGGAGAAAGACACGGGGCATGAGCGGGGGTTGGGGGGCAACAGCAGGCCGACACGGGGCATGACTGGGGGGTGGGGGTAACAGGAGAGAGACACGGGGCATGAGAGAGAGAAACAGGGCATGAGCGGGGGGTGGGGAGCAAGAGCAGGGAGACATGGGGCATGACCAGGGGGTGGGGGCAACAGCAGGGAGACAGGGGGCATGAGCGCGGTTGGGGGGAAACAGGGTAGAGACACAGGGCATGAGCGGGGGGTGGGGGGCAACAGCAGGGAGACACAGGGCATGAGTGGGGGGTGGGGGGCAACAGAAGAGAGACATGAGGCATGAGAGGGGGGTCGGGGGTAACAGGAGAGAGACACGGGGCATGAGAGGGAGGTGGGGGTAACAGGAGAGAGACACGGGCATGAGAGGGGGTGGGGGGTAACAGGATAGAGACACGGGGCATGAGTGAGGGGTGGAGGGCAACAGCAGGGAGACACGGGGCATGAGTGGAGGGTGGGGGGCAACAGCAGGGAGACACGGGGCATGAGAGGGGGCTGGGGGGTAACAGGAGAGAGACACGGGGCATGAGTGCGGGATGGGGCAACAGGAGAGAGGCACGGGGCATAAGCAGGGGTTGGGGGTAACAGGAGAGAGACACGGGGCATGAGTGGGGTTTAGGGGGCAACAGGAGAGAGACACAGGGCATGAGCGGGGGGTGGGGGGTAACAGGAGAGAGACACGGGGCATGAGCAGGGGGCAACAGCAGGGGGACACCGGTCATGACCGGGAGGTGGGGGGCAACAGCAGGGAGACAGGGGGCATGAGCGGGGAGTGGGGGGTAAAGGGAGAGAAACACGGTGCATGAGCGGGGGGTGGGAGGCAAAAGCAGGATGACACGGGGCATGAGCGGGGGTGGGGGCAACAGCAGGCAGACATGGGGCATGACCAGGGGGTGGGAGGGAACAGGAGAGAGACACGGGGCATGAGCAGGGGTGGGGAGTAACAGGAGAGAGACAAGGGGCATGAGTGAGGGGTGGGGGGCAACAGCAGGGAGACACAGGGCATGAGCGGGGGTGGGAGGCAACAGCAGGGAGACACGGGGCATGACCAGGGGGTGGGGGGCAACAGCAGGGAGACACGGGGCATGAGAGGGGGTTGGGGTGTAACAGGGGAGAGACACGGGGCATGAGCGGGGGGTAGGGGGCAACAGCAGGGAGACACAGTGCATGAGCGGGGGGTGGGATGCAACAGGAGAGAGACACGGGGCATGAGAGGGGGGTGGGGGGTAACAGGAGAGAGACACGGGCACGAGAGTGGGGTGGGGGTAACAGGAGAGAGACACAGGGCATGAGAGGGGGTGGGGGTAACAGAAGAGAGACACGGGGCATGAGCGGGGGGTGGGGGGCAACAGCAGGGATACACGGGGCATGAGCGGAGGGTGGGGGGCAACAGCAGGGAGACACGGGGCATGAGATGGGGGTGGGGGTAACAGGAGAGAGACATGGGGCATGAGCGGGGGATGGGGCAACAGGTGAGAGACACGGGGCATGAGCGGGGGTTGGGGGGTAACAGGAAAGAGACACGGGGCATGAGCGGCGTGTGTGGTTTAACAGGAGAGAGACACGGGGCATGAGCGGGGGGTGGGGGGCAACAGCAGGGATACACGGGGCATGAGCGGGGAGTGAGGGGCAACAGCAGGGAGATACGGGTCATGACCGGGGGGTGGGGGAACAGGAGAGAGAGACACAGGGCATGAGCGGGGGTGGGGGGCAACAGCAGGGAGACACGGGGCATAACCGGGGGTGGGGGGAACACGAGGGAGACACGGGCATGAGAGGGTTGTGGGGGGTAACAGGAGGGAGACACGGTGCATGAGCGGGGCGGTGGGAGGCAACAGCAGGGAGACATGGGGCATGAGCGGGGGTGGGGGCAACAGCAGGGAGACATGGGGCATGACCAGGGGGTGGGGGGCTAGAGCGGGGTGAAACGGTGCATGAGCGGGGGATGGGGGTAACAGGAGAGAAACACGGGGCAGGAGCGAGGGTTTGGGGGCAACAGCAGGGAGACACAGGGCATGACCGGGGGGTGGTTGGCAACAGGTGAGAGACACGGGGCATGAGAGGGGGATGGGCGTAACAGGAGAGAGACACGGGGCATGAGAGTGGGAGGAAGGCAACAGCAGGGAGACACAGGGCATGAGCGGGGGGTGGGGGGAACACGACAGAGACACGGGGCATGAGAGGGTGGTGGGGGGTAACAGGAGAGAGACACGGTGCATGAGCAGGGGTGGGGGGCAACAGCAGGGAGATACGGGGCATGAGCGGGGTTGGGGGACAACAGCAGTGAGACACGGGGCATGACCAGTGGGTGAGGGGCTACAGCAGGGAGAAACGGGGCATGAGCGGGAGGTGGGGGGTAACAGGAGAGAAACACGGGGCATGAGTGGGGGGTGGGGGGCAACAGCAGGGAGACATGGGGCATGACCGGGGGTGGGGGGCAACAGGAGAGAAACACGGGGCATGAGAGGGGGGTGTGGGGTAACAGGAGAGAGACATGGGGCATGAGAGGGGGGTAACAGGAGAGAGACATGGGGCATGAGAGGGGGGTGGGGGGTAACAGGAGAGAGAAACAGGGCATGAGCAGGGGGTGGGGGGCAACAGCAGGGAGACACGGGGCATGAGCAGTGGGTGGGGGGAAAGAGCAGGGAGACACGGGGCATGAGAGGGGGGTGGGCGAAACAAGAGAGAGACACGGGCATGAGCGGGGGGTGAGGGGATACAGGAGGGAGACATGGGTAATGAGCAGGGGGAACGGGATATCCCCTCCTCGGTCCTCCGCAGGCCACCGTGTACCGATGGCGTGTCTCCTGCAATTCTGCAGCAGCCTGGGATGTTCAGGAAGTGTAATCCACATGAACCTCACACTGCCCCATTGGAGGCCCCGCTGTCCTCTGATCTTATCGCATCAGAATTTTTGCTTGTTAAGTTGTGATAATCACTTGTGAAGTCTGAAGTCACCGCAGAGCTTTCCACAGATGCCAATATACGAAAAATAAACTAAGATGGCGGGTGTATCTGAAAATAAAATGCACTGCATGCTTTACTGCAGCCAATGGGAGAGCACGTCAGATGTCCGCGGACATCACGCAAGTCATTTGCCCAATCCCCATCCTGTCCGCGGAGCGAACAGGGAAGTGTGTCCGCGAAGCGGCCCCAGATATCACAAATGTTTTCACTTACATTTTTGTCTTTTTTAAAAAAACTACTGGACGGATTTACACAAATAAAAAAAGTAAGCTTTCGGGACCAAGCCGCCGCTCCTGCTGCAAATTTGGTGTAAATCCGTCCAGCGGTCTGGGCTGTAGGCGTGAGCAAAGTTTTTTCCCATTATGTCTATGGGAAATAAATAAAAGTTTTGGGACCCCCCCTATAACTTTGCCCCCCTGGACCAAACCGCACCATACACGGGGCATGAGCGGGGGATGGGGGTAACAGGAGAGAGACACGGGGCATGAGCGGGGATGGGGGGCAACAGCAGGGAGACACGGGGCATGACCAGGGAGTGGGGGGCAACAGGAGAGAGAAACAGAGCATGACTGGGGGTTGAGGGGTAACAGGAGACTGACACGGGGCATGAGCGGTGGGGGGCAACAGGAGGGAGACACGGGGCATGAGAGGGGGTGGGGGGTAACAGGAGAGAAACACGGGGCATGAGGGGTTGGTGGGGGCAACAGCAGGGAGATAGGGGGCATGAGCGGGGGTTGGGGGGAACAGGGGAGACACGAGGCATGAGTGGGGGGTGGGGGGAACAGGAGAGAGACACGGGGCATGAGCGGGGGGTGGGGGTCAATAGCAGGAAGACACGGGGCATGATCGGGGGTGGGATGCAACAGGAGAGAGACACGGGGCATGAGAGGGGGGTGAGGGGTAACAGGAGAGAGACACGGGCACGAGAGTGGGGTGGGGGTAACAGGAGAGAGACACAGGGCATGAGAGGGGGTGGGGTAACAGAAGAGAGACACGGGGCATGAGCGGGGGGTGGGGGGCAACAGCAGGGATACACGGGGCATGAGCGGAGGGTGGGGGGCAACAGCAGGGAGACACGGGGCATGAGATGGGGGTGGGGGTATCAGGAGAGAGACATGGGGCATGAGCGGGGGATGGGGCAACAGGTGAGAGACACGGGGCATGAGCGGGGGTTGGGGGGTAACAGGAAAGAGACACGGGGAATGAGCGGCGTGTGTGGTTTAACAGGAGAGAGACACGGGGCATGAGCGGGGGGTGGGGGGCAACAGCAGGGATACACGGGGCATGAGCGGGGAGTGAGGGGCAACAGCAGGGAGATACGGGTCATGACCGGGGGGTGGGGGAACAGGAGAGAGAGACACAGGGCATGAGCGGGGGTGGGGGGCAACAGCAGGGAGACACGGGGCATAACCGGGGGTGGGGGGAACACGAGGGAGACACGGGCATGAGAGGGTTGTGGGGGGTAACAGGAGGGAGACACGGTGCATGAGCGGGGCGGTGGGAGGCAACAGCAGGGAGACATGGGGCATGAGCGGGGGTGGGGGCAACAGCAGGGAGACATGGGGCATGACCAGGGGGTGGGGGGCTAGAGCAGGGTGAAACGGTGCATGAGCGGGGGATGGGGGTAACAGGAGAGAAACACGGGGCAGGAGCGAGGGTTTGGGGGCAACAGCAGGGAGACACAGGGCATGACCGGGGGGTGGTTGGCAACAGGTGAGAGACACGGGGCATGAGAGGGGGATGGGCGTAACAGGAGAGAGACACGGGGCATGAGAGTGGGAGGAAGGCAACAGCAGGGAGACACAGGGCATGAGCGGGGGGTGGGGGGAACACGACAGAGACACGGGGCATGAGAGGGTGGTGGGGGGTAACAGGAGAGAGACACGGTGCATGAGCAGGGGGTGGGGGGCAACAGCAGGGAGATACGGGGCATGAGCGGGGTTGGGGGACAACAGCAGTGAGACACGGGGCATGACCAGGGGGTGAGGGGCTACAGCAGGGAGAAACGGGGCATGAGCGGGAGGTGGGGGGTAACAGGAGAGAAACACGGGGCATGAGTGGGGGGTGGGGGGCAACAGCAGGGAGACATGGGGCATGACCGGGGGTGGGGGGCAACAGGAGAGAAACACGGGGCATGAGAGGGGGGTGTGGGGTAACAGGAGAGAGACATGGGGCATGAGAGGGGGGTAACAGGAGAGAGACATGGGGCATGAGAGGGGGGTGGGGGGTAACAGGAGAGAGACACAGGGCATGAGCAGGGGGTGGGGGGCAACAGCGGGGAGACACGGGGCATGAGCAGTGGGTGGGGGGAAAGAGCAGGGAGACACGGGGCATGAGAGGGGGGTGGGCGAAACAAGAGAGAGACACGGGCATGAGCGGGGGGTGAGGGGATACAGGAGGGAGACATGGGTAATGAGCAGGGGGAACGGGATATCCGCTCCTCGGTCCTCCGCAGGCCACCGTGTACCGATGGCGTGTCTCCTGCAATTCTGCAGCAGCCTGGGATGTTCAGGAAGTGTAATCCACATGAACCTCACACTGCCCCATTGGAGGCCCCGCTGTCCTCTGATCTTATCGCATCAGAATTTTTGCTTGTTACGTTGTGATAATCACTTGTGAAGTCTGAAGTCACCGCAGAGCTTTCCACAGATGCCAATATACGAAAAATAAACTAAGATGGCGGGCGTATCTGAAAATAAAACGCACTGCATGCTTTACTGCAGCCAATGGGAGAGCACGTCAGATGTCCGCGGACATCACGCAAGTCATTTGCCCAATCCCCATCCTGTCCGCGGAGCGAACAGGGAAGTGTGTCCGCGAAGCGGCCCCAGATATCACAAATTTTTTCACTTACATTTTTGTCTTTTTTATAAAAACTACTGGACGGATTTACACAAATAAAAAAAGTAAGCTTTCGGGACCAAGCCGCCGCTCCTGCTGCAAATTTGGTGTAAATCCGTCCAGCGGTCTGGGCTGTAGGCGTGAGCAAAGTTTTTTCCCATTATGTCTATGGGAAATAAATAAAAGTTTTGGGACCCCCCCTATAACTTTGCCCCCCTGGACCAAACCTCACCATACACGGGGCATGAGCGGGGGATGGGGGTAACAGGAGAGAGACACGGGGCATGAGCGGGGATGGGGGGCAACAGCAGGGAGACACGGGGCATGACCAGGGAGTGGGGGGCAACAGGAGAGAGAAACAGAGCATGACTGGGGGTTGAGGGGTAACAGGAGACTGACACGGGGCATGAGCGGTGGGGTGCAACAGGAGGGAGACACGGGGCATGAGAGGGGGTGGGGGGTAACAGGAGAGAAACACGGGGCATGAGGGGTTGGTGGGGGCAACAGCAGGGAGACAGGGGGCATGAGCGGGGGTTGGGGGGAACAGGGGAGACACGAGGCATGAGTGGGGGGTGGGGGGAACAGGAGAGAGACACGGGGCATGAGCGGGGGGTGGGGGTCAATAGCAGGAAGACACGGGGCATGATCGGGGGTGGGGGCAACAGGAGAGAGACACGGGGCATGAGCGGGGGGTGGGGGGCAACAGGAGGGAGACACGGGGCATGAGCGGGGGGTGGGGGGAACACGAGCGAGATACAGGGCATCAGCGGGGGGTGGGGGTCAACAGCAGGGAGACATGGGGCATGGTTGGGGGATGGGGAACACGAGGGAGACACGGGTCATCATGAGCGGGGGGTGGGGGTAACAGGATAGAGACACGGGGCATGAGCAGGGGGTGGGGGCAACAGGAGGGAGACATGGGCATGAGCGGGGGGTGGGGGGCAATATTAGGGAGACACGGGACATGAGCAGGGGGTGGGGGGAACATGAGGGAGACACGGGGCATGAGAGGGGGTGGGGGTAACAGGAGAGAGACGAGACACGGGGCATGATATGGGATGGGGCAACAGCAGGGAGAGGCGGGGCATGACCGGGGATTGAGGAAAACAGCACGGAGACACGGGGCATGACCGGGGGGTGGGGGGCAACAAGAGAGAGACACGGGGCATGAGCGGGTTGTGGGAGGCAACAGCAGGATGACACAGGGCATGAGCGGGGGCTGGGGCAACAGCAAGTAGACATGGGGCATGACCAGGGGGAGGGAGGCAACAGGAGAGAGACACGGGGCATGAGCGGGGGTGGGGGGTAACAGGAGAGAGACACGGGGCATGAGTGAGGGGTGGGGGGCAACGCAGGGAGACACAGGGCATGAGCTGGGGGTGGGGGGCAACAGCAGGGAGACACGGGGCATGACCAGGGGGTGGGGGGCAACAGCAGGGAGACACGGGGCATGAGCGGAGGGTGGGGGGTAACAGGGGAGAGACACGGGGCATGAGCGAGGGGTGGGGGGCAACAGCAGGGAGACACAGTGCATGAGCGGGGGGTGGGATGCAACAGGAGAGAGACACAGGGCATGAGTGAGGGGTGGGGGCAACAGCAGGGAGACACAGGGCATGAGCGGGGGGTGGGGGGCAACAGCAAGGAGACACGGGGCATGACCAGGGTGTGGGGGGCAACAGCAGGGAGACACGGGGCATGAGCGGGGGGTGGGGGGTAACAGGGGAGAGACACGGGGCATGAGCGGGGGGTGGGGGGCAACAGCAGGGAGACACAGTGCATAAGCGGGGGGTGGGATGCAACAGGAGAGAGACACGGGGCATGAGAGGGGGGTGGGGGGTAACAGGATAGAGACACGGGCATGAGAGTGGGGTGGGGTAACAGGAGAGAGACACGGGGCATGAGCGGGGGGTGGGGGGCAACAGCAGGGATAAACGGGGCATGAGCGGAGGGTGGGGGGCAACAGCAGGGAGACACGGGCATGAGATAGGGGTGGGGTAACAGGAGAGAGACATGGGGCATGAGCAGGGGTTGGGGGGTAACAGGAAAGAGACACGGGGCATGAGCTCCGTGTGGGGTTTAACAGGAGAGAGACACGGGGCATGAGCGGGGGGTGGGGGGTAACAGCAGGGATACAAGGGGCATGAGCGGGGGGTGAGGGGCAACAGCAGGGAGATACGGGTCATGACCGGGGGGTGGGGGAACAGGAGAGAGAGACACAGGGCATGAGCGGGGGTGGGGGGGCAACAGCAGGGAGACACGGGGCATGACCGGGGGGTGGGGGGAACACGAGGGAGACACGGGCATGAGAGGGGGGTGGGGGGTAACAGGAGGGAGACACGGTGCATGAGCGGGGCGGTGGGAGGCAACAGCAGGGAGACATGGGGCATGAGCGGGGGTGGGGGCAACAGCAGGGAGACATGGGGTATGACCAGGGGGTGGGGGTCTAGAGCAGGGAGAAACGGCGCATGAGCGGGGGGTGGGGGGTAACAGGAGAGAAACACGGGGCAGGAGCGAGGGTTTGGGGGCAACAGCAGGGAGACACAGGGCATGACCGGGGGGTGGTTGGCAACAGGAGAGAGACACGGGGCATGAGAGGGGGGTGGGCGTAACAGGAGAGAGACACGGGGCATGAGAGTGGGGGGGAGGCAACAGCAGGGAGACACAGGGCATGAGCAGGGGGTGGGAGGAACACGACAGAGACATGGGGCATGAGAGGGTGGTGGGGGGTAACAGGAGAGAGACACGGTGCATGAGCGGGGGTGGGGGGCAACAGCAGGGAGACACGGGGCATGAGCGGGGTTGGGGGGCAACAGCAGTGAGACACGGGGCATGACCAGGGGTTGAGGGGCTACAGCAGGGAGAAACGGGGCATGAGCAGGAGGTGGGGGGTAACAGGAGAGAAACACGGGGCATGAGTGGGGTGTGGGGGGCAACAGCAGGGAGACATGGGGCATGACCAGGGGTGAGGGGCAACAGGAGAGAGACACGGGGCATGAGAGGGGGGTGTGGGGTAACAGGAGAGAGACATGGGGCATGAGAGGGGGGTAGGGGGATAACAGGACAGAGACACGGGGCATGAGAGGGGGGTGGGGGGTAACAGGAGAGAGACACAGGGCATGAGCAGAGGGTGGGGGGCAACAGCAGGGAGACACAGGGCATGAGCACAGGGTGGGGGCAACAGCAGGGAGACACGGGGCATGAGAGGGGGGTGGGCGAAACAAGAGAGAGACACGGGCATGAGCGGGGGGTGAGGGGATACAGGAGGGAGACATGGGTAATGAGCTGGGGGAACGGGATATCCGCTCCTCGGTCCTCCGCAGGCCACCGTGTACCGATGGTGTGTCTCCTGCAATTCTGCAGCAGCCTGGGATGTTCAGGAAGTGTAATCCACATGAACCTCACACAGCCCCATTGGAGGACCCGCTGTCCTCTGATCTTATCGCATCAGAATTTTCGCTTGTTACGTTGTGATAATCACTTGTGAAGTCTGAAGTCAACGCAGAGCTTTCCACAGATGCCAATATACGAACAATAAACTAAGATGGCGGGCGTATCTGAAAATAAGATGCACTGCATGCTTTACTGCAGCCAATGGGAGAGCACGTCAGATGTCCGCGGACATCACGCAAGTCATTTGCCCAATCCTCATCCTGTCTGCGGAGCGAACAGGGAAGTGTGTCCGCGAAGCAGACACAGATATCACTAATTTTTTCACTTACATTTTTGTCTTTTTAAAAAAAACTACTGGACGGATTTACACAAATAAAAAAAGCACGCTTTTGGGACCAAGCCGCCGCCCCTGCTGCAAATTAGGTGTAAATCCGTCCAGCGGTCTGAGCTGTAGGAGTGAGCAAAGTTTTTTCCCATTATGTCTATGGGAAAAAATAAAAGTTTTGGGACCCCCCCTATAACTTTGCCCCCCTGGACCAAACCGCACCATACACGGGGCATGAGCGGGGGATGGGAGTAACAGGAGAGAGACACGGGGCATGAGCGGGGGTGAGGGCAACAGCAGGGAGACACGGGGCATGACCGGGTAGTGGGGGGCCACAGGAGAGAGAAACAGAGCATGACTGGGGTTTGAGGGGTAACAGGAGACTGACACGGGGTATGAGCGGTGGGGGGGCAACAGGAGGGAGACACGGGGCATGAGCGGGGGGTGGGGGGTAACAGGGGAGAGACACGGGGCATGAGCGGGGGTGGGGGGCAACAGCAGGGAGACACAGTGCATAAGCGGGGGGTGGGATGCAACAGGAGAGAGACACGGGGCATGAGAGGGGGGTGGGGGGTAACAGGATAGAGACACGGGCATGAGAGTGGGGTGGGGTAACAGGAGAGAGACACGGGGCATGAGCGGGGGGTGGGGGGCAACAGCAGGGATAAACGGGGCATGAGCGGAGGGTGGGGGGCAACAGCAGGGAGACACGGGCATGAGATAGGGGTGGGGTAACAGGAGAGAGACATGGGGCATGAGCAGGGGTTGGGGGGTAACAGGAAAGAGACACGGGGCATGAGCTCCGTGTGGGGTTTAACAGGAGAGAGACACGGGGCATGAGCGGGGGGTGGGGGGTAACAGCAGGGATACAAGGGGCATGAGCGGGGGGTGAGGGGCAACAGCAGGGAGATACGGGTCATGACCGGGGGGTGGGGGAACAGGAGAGAGAGACACAGGGCATGAGCGGGGGTGGGGGGGCAACAGCAGGGAGACACGGGGCATGACCGGGGGGTGGGGGGAACACGAGGGAGACACGGGCATGAGAGGGGGGTGGGGGGTAACAGGAGGGAGACACGGTGCATGAGCGGGGCGGTGGGAGGCAACAGCAGGGAGACATGGGGCATGAGCGGGGGTGGGGGCAACAGCAGGGAGACATGGGGTATGACCAGGGGGTGGGGGTCTAGAGCAGGGAGAAACGGCGCATGAGCGGGGGGTGGGGGGTAACAGGAGAGAAACACGGGGCAGGAGCGAGGGTTTGGGGGCAACAGCAGGGAGACACAGGGCATGACCGGGGGGTGGTTGGCAACAGGAGAGAGACACGGGGCATGAGAGGGGGGTGGGCGTAACAGGAGAGAGACACGGGGCATGAGAGTGGGGGGGAGGCAACAGCAGGGAGACACAGGGCATGAGCAGGGGGTGGGAGGAACACGACAGAGACATGGGGCATGAGAGGGTGGTGGGGGGTAACAGGAGAGAGACACGGTGCATGAGCGGGGGTGGGGGGCAACAGCAGGGAGACACGGGGCATGAGCGGGGTTGGGGGGCAACAGCAGTGAGACACGGGGCATGACCAGGGGTTGAGGGGCTACAGCAGGGAGAAACGGGGCATGAGCAGGAGGTGGGGGGTAACAGGAGAGAAACACGGGGCATGAGTGGGGTGTGGGGGGCAACAGCAGGGAGACATGGGGCATGACCAGGGGTGAGGGGCAACAGGAGAGAGACACGGGGCATGAGAGGGGGGTGTGGGGTAACAGGAGAGAGACATGGGGCATGAGAGGGGGGTAGGGGGATAACAGGACAGAGACACGGGGCATGAGAGGGGGGTGGGGGGTAACAGGAGAGAGACACAGGGCATGAGCAGAGGGTGGGGGGCAACAGCAGGGAGACACAGGGCATGAGCACAGGGTGGGGGCAACAGCAGGGAGACACGGGGCATGAGAGGGGGGTGGGCGAAACAAGAGAGAGACACGGGCATGAGCGGGGGGTGAGGGGATACAGGAGGGAGACATGGGTAATGAGCTGGGGGAACGGGATATCCGCTCCTCGGTCCTCCGCAGGCCACCGTGTACCGATGGTGTGTCTCCTGCAATTCTGCAGCAGCCTGGGATGTTCAGGAAGTGTAATCCACATGAACCTCACACAGCCCCATTGGAGGCCCCGCTGTCCTCTGATCTTATCGCATCAGAATTTTCGCTTGTTACGTTGTGATAATCACTTGTGAAGTCTGAAGTCAACGCAGAGCTTTCCACAGATGCCAATATACGAACAATAAACTAAGATGGCGGGCGTATCTGAAAATAAGATGCACTGCATGCTTTACTGCAGCCAATGGGAGAGCACGTCAGATGTCCGCGGACATCACGCAAGTCATTTGCCCAATCCTCATCCTGTCTGCGGAGCGAACAGGGAAGTGTGTCCGCGAAGCAGACACAGATATCACTAATTTTTTCACTTACATTTTTGTCTTTTTAAAAAAAACTACTGGACGGATTTACACAAATAAAAAAAGCACGCTTTTGGGACCAAGCCGCCGCCCCTGCTGCAAATTAGGTGTAAATCCGTCCAGCGGTCTGAGCTGTAGGAGTGAGCAAAGTTTTTTCCCATTATGTCTATGGGAAAAAATAAAAGTTTTGGGACCCCCCCTATAACTTTGCCCCCCTGGACCAAACCGCACCATACACGGGGCATGAGCGGGGGATGGGAGTAACAGGAGAGAGACACGGGGCATGAGCGGGGGTGAGGGCAACAGCAGGGAGACACGGGGCATGACCGGGTAGTGGGGGGCCACAGGAGAGAGAAACAGAGCATGACTGGGGTTTGAGGGGTAACAGGAGACTGACACGGGGTATGAGCGGTGGGGGGCAACAGGAGGGAGACACAGGGCATGAGAGGGGCGTGGGGGGTAACAGGAGAGAGACACGGGGCGTGAGGGGTTGGTGGGGGCAACAGCAGGGAGACACGGGGCATAAGCGGGGGTTGGGGGAACCAGGGGAGACACGAGGCATGAGTGGGGGGTGGGGGGAACAGGAGAGAGACATGGGGCGTGAGCGGGGGGTGGGGGTCAACAGCAGGGAGACACAGGGCATGATCGGGGGTGGGGGTAACAGGAGAGAGACACGGTGCATGAGTGGGGGGTGGGGGGCAACAGCAGGGAGACACAGGGCATGACTGGGGGTGTGGCGCAACAGGAGAGAGACACGGGGCATGAGAGGGGGTGGGTGGTAATAGGAGAGAGACACGGGGCATGAGCGGGGGCGGGGGGCAACAGCAGGGAGACATGGGGCATGATCGAGGGGTGGGGATAACAGGAGAGAGACACGAGGCATGAGTGGGGGGTGGGGGGCAATAGCAGAGAGACACAGGGCATGACTGGGAGGTGGGGGCAAAAGGAGAGAGACACAGGGCATGAGACGGGGGTGGGGGGTAACAGGAGATAGACACGGGGCATGAGAGGGGGTGGGGGGCAACTGCAGGGAGACACGGGGCATGAGCAGGGGGTGGGGAGAACACGAGGGAGACACGGATCATGAGACGGGGGTGGGTGGTAACAGGAGAGAGACACGGGGCATGAGCGGGGTTGGGGGGCAACAGCAGGGTGACTCAGGGCATGAGCAGGTGGTGGGGGCAACAGCAGGGAGACACGGGGCATGACTGGGGGTTGGGGGGCAATAGCAGGGAGACACGGGGCATGAGTGGGGGTGGGGGCAACTGCAGGGAGACATGGGGCATGACCAGGGGTTGGGGGCTACAGCAGGGAGAAACGGGGCATGAGCGGGCGATGGGGGGTAACAGGAGAGAGACACGGGGCATGAGTGGGGGTGGGGGGCAACAGCAGGGAGACATGGGGCATGAACTGGGGGTTGGGGTCAACAGGAGATGGACACAGGGCATGAGAGGGGGGTGTGGGGTAACAGGAGAGAGACACAGGGCATGAGAGGGGTGTGGGGGGGTAACAGTAGAGAGACACAGGGCATGAGCAGGGGATGGGGGGCAACAGCAGGGAGACATGGGGCATGAGCAGAGGGTGGGGGGCAACAGCAGGGAGACACGGGCCATGAGAGGGGGGTGGGGAAACAAGAGAGAGACATGGACATGAGCGGGGGGTGAGGGGATACAGGAGGGAGAAACGGTTAATGAGCGGGGTGAACGGGATATCCGCTCCTCGGTCCTCCGCAGTCCACCGTGTACCGATGGCGTGTCTCCTGCAATTATGCAGCAGCCTGGGATGTTCAGGAAGTGTAATCCACATGAACCTCACACTGCCCCATTGGAGGCCCCGCTGTCCTCTGATCTTATCGCATCGGAATTTTCACTTGTTACGTTTTGATAATCACTTGTGAAGTCTGAAGTAACCGCAGAGCTTGCCACAGATGCCAATATACGAACAATAAACTAAGATGGCGGGCGTCTCTGAAAATAAGACGCTCTGCATTCTTTACTGCAGCCAATGGGAGAGCACGTCAGATATCCGCGGACATCACGCAAGTCGCTTGCCCAATCCCCGTCCTGTCCGCGGAGCGAACAGGGAAGTGTGTCCGCGAAGCAGACACAGATATCACTAATTTTTTCACTTACATTTTTGTCTTTTTTCAAAAAACTACTGGACGGATTTACACCAAATAAAAAAAGCACGCTTTCGGGACCAATCCGCCGCACCTGCTGCAAATTTGGTGTAAATCCGTCCAGTGGTTTTGGCTGTAGGCGTGAGCAAAGTTTTTTCCATTATGTCTATGGGAAAAAAATAAATGTTTTGGGACCCCCCTATAACTTTGCCCCCCCTGGACCAAACCTCACCATACACGGGGCATGAGCGGGGGATGGGGGTAACAGGAGAGAGACAAGGGGCATGAGCGGGGGGTGAGGGGCAACAGGAGGGAGACACGGGGCATGAGCGGGGGGTGGGGGAAACACGAGCGAGACACAGAGCATGAGCGGGGGGTGGGGGCAACAGCAGGGAGACAGGGGGCATGGTTGGGGGATGGGGAACACGAGGGAGACACAGGTCATTATGAGCGGGGGGTGGGGGTAACAGGATAGAGACACGGGGCATGACCGGGTAGTGGGGGGCCACAGGAGAGAGAAACAGAGCATGACTCGGGTTTGAGGGGTAACAGGAGACTGACACGGGGTATGAGCGGTGGGGGGGCAACAGGAGGGAGACACAGGGCATGAGAGGGGCGTGGGGGGTAACAGGAGAGAGACACGGGGCGTGAGGGGTTGGTGGGGGCAACAGCAGGGAGACACGGGGCATGAGCGGGGGTTGGGGGAACCAGGGGAGACACGAGGCATGAGTGGGGGGTGGGGGGAACAGGAGAGAGACACGGGGCGTGAGCGGGGGGTGGGGGTCAACAGCAGGGAGACACAGGGCATGATCGGGGGTGGGGGTAACAGGAGAGAGACACGGTGCATGAGCGGGGGGTGGGGGGCAACAGCAGGGAGACACAGGGCATGACTGGGGGTGTGGCGCAACAGGAGAGAGACACGGGGCATGAGAGGGGGTGGGTGGTAATAGGAGCGAGACACGGGGCATGAGCGGGGGCGGGGGGCAACAGCAGGGAGACATGGGGCATGATCGAGGGGTGGGGATAACAGGAGAGAGACACGAGGCATGAGTGGGGGGTGGGGGGCAATAGCAGAGAGACACAGGGCATGACTGGGAGGTGGGGGCAAAAGGAGAGAGACACAGGGCATGAGACGGGGGTGGGGGGTAACAGGAGATAGACACGGGGCATGAGAGGGGGTGGGGGGCAACTGCAGGGAGACACGGGGCATGAGCAGGGGGTGGGGGGAACACGAGGGAGACACGGATCATGAGATGGGGGTGGGTGGTAACAGGAGAGAGACACGGGGCATGAGCGGGGTTGGGGGGCAACAGCAGGGAGACACGGGGCATGACTGGGGGGTGGGGGGCAATAGCAGGGAGACACGGGGCATGAGTGGGGGTGGGGGCAACTGCAGGGAGACATGGGGCATGACCAGGGGTTGGGGGCTACAGCAGGGAGAAACGGGGCATGAGCGGGCGATGGGGGGTAACAGGAGAGAGACACGGGGCATGAGTGGGGGTGGGGGGCAACAGCAGGGAGACATGGGGCATGAACTGGGGGTTGGGGTCAACAGGAGATGGACACAGGGCATGAGAGGGGGGTGTGGGGTAACAGGAGAGAGACACAGGGCATGAGAGGGGTGTGGGGGGTAACAGTAGAGAGACACAGGGCATGAGCAGGGGATGGGGGGCAACAGCAGGGAGACATGGGGCATGAGCAGAGGGTGGGGGGCAACAGCAGGGAGACACGGGCCATGAGAGGGGGGTGGGGAAACAAGAGAGAGACATGGACATGAGCGGGGGGTGAGGGGATACAGGAGGGAGAAACGGTTAATGAGCGGGGTGAACGGGATATCCGCTCCTCGGTCCTCCGCAGTCCACCGTGTACCGATGGCGTGTCTCCTGCAATTCTGCAGCAGCCTGGGATGTTCAGGAAGTGTAATCCACATGAACCTCACACTGCCCCATTGGAGGCCCCGCTGTCCTCTGATCTTATCGCATCGGAATTTTCACTTGTTACGTTTTGATAATCACTTGTGAAGTCTGAAGTAACCGCAGAGCTTGCCACAGATGCCAATATACGAACAATAAACTAAGATGGCGGGCGTCTCTGAAAATAAGACGCTCTGCATTCTTTACTGCAGCCAATGGGAGAGCACGTCAGATATCCGCGGACATCACGCAAGTCGCTTGCCCAATCCCCGTCCTGTCCGCGGAGCGAACAGGGAAGTGTGTCCGCGAAGCAGACACAGATATCACTAATTTTTTCACTTACATTTTTGTCTTTTTTCAAAAAACTACTGGACGGATTTACACCAAATAAAAAAAGCACGCTTTCGGGACCAATCCGCCGCACCTGCTGCAAATTTGGTGTAAATCCGTCCAGCGGTTTTGGCTGTAGGCGTGAGCAAAGTTTTTTCCATTATGTCTATGGGAAAAAAATAAATGTTTTGGGACCCCCCTATAACTTTGCCCCCCCTGGACCAAACCTCACCATACACGGGGCATGAGCGGGGGATGGGGGTAACAGGAGAGAGACAAGGGGCATGAGCGGGGGGTGAGGGGCAACAGGAGGGAGACACGGGGCATGAGCGGGGGGTGGGGGAAACACGAGCGAGACACAGAGCATGAGCGGGGTGTGGGGGCAACAGCAGGGAGACAGGGGGCATGGTTGGGGGATGGGGAACACGAGGGAGACACAGGTCATTATGAGCGGGGGGTGGGGGTAACAGGATAGAGACACTGGGCATGAGCAGGGGGTGGGGGCAACATGAGGGAGACATGGGCATGAGCGGGGGATGGGGGCAATATTAGGGAGACACGGGACATGAGCAGGGGGTGGGGGGAACACGAGGGAGACACGGGGCATGAGAGGGGGTGGGGGTAACAGGAGAGAGACGAGACACGGGGCATGAGATGGGGTGGGGGCAACAGCAGGGAGACATGGGGCATGACCGGGGATGGAGGGCAACAGCACGGAGACACGGGGCATGACCGGGAGGTGGGGGGCAACAAGAGAGAGACAGGGGGCATGAGTGGGGGTGGGGGTAAAGGGAGAGAAACACAGTGCATGAGCGGGGGGTGGGAGGCAACAGCAGGATGACAGGGGGCATGGTTGGGGGATGGGGAACACGAGGGAGACACAGGTCATTATGAGCGGGGGGTGGGGGTAACAGGATAGAGACACTGGGCATGAGCAGGGGGTGGGGGCAACAGGAGGGAGACATGGGCATGAGCGGGGGATGGGGGCAATATTAGGGAGACACGGGACATGAGCAGGGGGTGGGGGGAACACGAGGGAGACACAGGGCATGAGAGGGGGTGGGGGTAACAAGAGAGAGACGAGACACGGGGCATGAGATGGGGTGGGGGCAACAGCAGGGAGACATGGGGCATGACCGGGGATGGAGGGCAACAGCACGGAGACACGGGGCATGACCGGGAGGTGGGGGGCAACAAGAGAGAGACACGGGGCATGAGTGGGGGGTGGGGGTAAAGGGAGAGAAACACAGTGCATGAGCGGGGGGTGGGAGGCAACAGCAGGATGACACGGGGCATGAGCGGGGGCTGGGGCAACAGCAGGTAGACATGGGGCATGACCAGAGGGTGGGAGGCAACAGGAGAGAGACACGGGGCATGAGCGGGGGTGGGGGGTAACAGGAGAGAGACACGGGGCATGAGTGAGGGGTGGGGGGCAACAGCAGGGAGACACAGGGCATGAGCGGGGGGTGGGGGGCAACAGCAGGGAGACACGGGGCATGACCAGGGGGTGGGGGGCAACAGCAGGGAGACACGGGGCATGAGCGGGGGGTGGGGGGTAACAGGGGAGAGACACGGGGCATGAGCGAGGGGTGGGGGGCAACAGCAGGGAGACACAGTGCATGAGCGGGGGGTGGGATGCAACAGGAGAGAGACACGGGGCATGAGTGAGGGGTGGGGGGCAACAGCAGGGAGACACAGGGCATGAGCGGGGGGTGGGGGGCAACAGCAGGGAGACACGGGGCATGACCAGGGTGTGGGGGGCAACAGCAGGGAGACACGGGGCATGAGCGGGAGGTGGGGGGTAACAGGGGAGAGACACGGGGCATGAGCGGGGGGTGGGGGGCAACAGCAGGGAGACACAGTGCATGAGCGGGGGGTGGGATGCAACAGGAGAGAGACACGGGGCATGAGAGGGGGTGGGGGGTAACAGGAGAGAGATACGGGCATGAGAGTGGGGTGGGGGTAACAGGAGAGAGACACGCGGCATGAGCAGGGGGGTGGGGGGCAACAGCAGGGATACACGGGCATGAGCGGAGGGTGGGATGCAACAGGAGAGAGACACGGTGCATGAGAGGGGGTGGGGGGTAACAGGAGAGAGACACGCGGCATGAGAGGGGGTGGGGGTAACAGGAGAGAGACACGCGGCATGAGCAGGGGGGTGGGGGGCAACAGCAGGGATACACGGGGCATGAGCGGAGGGTGGGAGGCAACAGCAGGGAGACACAGGCATGAGATGGGGTGGGGTAACAGGAGAGAGACATGGGGCATGAGCGGGGGATGGGGCAACTGTGAGAGACACGGGGCATGAGTGGGGGTTGGGGGTAACAGGAAAGAGACACGGGGCATGAGCGGCGTGTGGGGTTTAACAGGAGAGAGACACGGGGCATTAGCGGGGGTTGGGGGGCAACAGCAGGGATACACGGGGCATGAGCGGGGGGTGAGGTGCAACAGCGGGAGATACGGGTCATGACCGGGGGTGGGGGAACAGGAGAGAGAGACACAGGGCATGAGCGGGGGTGGGGGGCAACAGCAGGGAGACACAGGGCATGACCGGGGGGTGGGGGGAACATGAGGGAGACAAGGGCATGAGAGGGGGGTGGGGGGTAACAGGAGGGAGACGCGGGCATGAGAGGGGGGTGGGAGGCAACAGCAGGGAGACATGGGGCATGAGTGGGGGTGGGGGCAACAGCAGGGAGACACAGGGCATGACCGGGGGGTGGGGGGAACATGAGGGAGACAAGGGCATGAGAGGGGGGTGGGGGGTAACAGGAGGGAGACGCGGGCATGAGAGGGGGGTGGGAGGCAACAGCAGGGAGACATGGGGCATGAGTGGGGGTGGGGGCAACAGCAGGGAGAAACGGCGCATGAGCGGAGGGTGGGGGGTAACAGGAGAGAAACACGGGGCAGAAGCGAGGGTTTGGGGGCAACAGCAGGGAGACACAGGGCATGACCGGGGGGTGGTTGGCAACAGGAGAGAGACACGGGGCATGAGAGAGGGGTGGGCGTAACAGGAGAGAGACACAGGGCATGAGAGTGGGGGGGAGGCAACAGCAGGGAGACACAGGGCATGAGCGGGGGGTGGGAGGAACACGACAGAGACACGGGGCATGAGAGGGTGGTGGGGGTAACAGGAGAGAGACACGGTGCATGAGCGGGGGTGGGGGGCAACAGCAGGGAGACACGAGGCATGAGCGACGTTGGGGGGCAACAGCAGTGAGACACGGGGCATGACCAGGGGGTGAGGGGCTACAGCAGGGAGAAATGGGGCATGAGTGGGAGGTGGGGGGTAACAGGAGAGAAACACGGGGCATGAGTGGGTGGTGGCGGCAACAGCAGGGAGACATGGGGCATGACCAGGGGTGGGGGGCAACAGGAGAGAGACACGGGGCATGAGAGGGGGGTGTGGGGTAACAGGAGAGAGACATGGGGCATGAGAGGGGGTAGGGGGGTAACAGGAGAGAGACACGGGGCATGAGAGGGGGGTGGGGGTAACAGGAGAGAGACACAGGGCATGAGCAGGGGTGGGAGGCAACAGCAGGGAGACACGGGGCATGAGCAGAGGGTGGGGGCAACAGCAGTGAGACACGGGGCATGAGAGGGAGGTGGGCGAAACAAGAGAGAGACACGGGCATGAGCGGGGGGTGAGGGGATACAGGAGGGAGACATGGGTAATGAGCGGGGGGAACGGGATATCCGCTCCTCGGTCCTCCGCAGGCCACCGTGTACCTATGGCGTGTCTCCTGCTATTCTGCAGCAGCCTGGGATGTTCAGGAAGTGTAATCCACATGAACCTCACACAGCCCCATTGGAGGCCCCGCTGTCCTCTGATCTTATCGCATCAGAATTTTCGCTTGTTACGTTGTGATAATCACTTGTGAAGTCTGAAGTCACAGCAGAGCTTTCCACAGATGCCAATATACGAAGAATAAACTAAGATGGCGGGCGTATCTGAAAATAAGACGCACTGCATGCTTTACTGCAGCCAATGGGAGAGCACGTCAGATGTCCGCAGACATCACGCAAGTCATTTGCCCAATCCCCATCCTGTCCGCGGAGCGAACAGGGAAGTGTGTCCGCGAAGCGGACACAGATATCACTAATTTTTTCACTTACATTTTTGTCTTTTTAAAAAAAACTACTGGACGGATTTACACAAATAAAAAAAGCACGCTTTCGGGACCAAGCCGCCGCTCCTGCTGCAAATTTGGTGTAATTCCGTCCAGCGGTCTGGGCTGTAGGCGTGAGCAAAGTTTTTTCCCATTATGTCTATGGGAAAAAAATAAAAGTTTTGGGACCCCCCCTATAACTTTGCCCCCCAGGACCAAACCGCCCATACACGGGGCATGAGCGGGGGATGGGGGTAACAGGAGAGAGACACGGGCATGAGCGGGGGTGGGGGCAACAGCAGAAGACACGAGGCATGACCGGGGAGTGGGGGGCAACAGGAGAGAGAAACAGAGCATGACTGGGGGTTGAGGGGTAACAGAAGACTGACACGGGGCATGAGCAGTGGGGGGGCAACAGGAGGGAGACACGGGGCATGAGAGGGGGGTGGGGGGTAACAGGAGAGAGACACGGGGCGTGAGGGTTGGTGGGGGCAACAGCAGGAAGACACGAGGCATGAGTGGGGGGAACAGGAGAGAGATACGGGGCATGAGCAGGGGGTGGGGGTCAACAGCAGGGAGACACGGGGCATGATCGGGGGTGGGGGTAACAGGAGAGGGACACGGGGCATGAGCGGGGGGTGGGGGGTAACAGCAGGGAGACACAGGGCATGACTGGGGTGCGGCGCAACAGGAGAGAGAAACGAGGCATGGGAGGGGGGTGGGTGGTAATAGGAGAGAGACACAGGGCATGAGCGGGGACGGGGGGCAACAGCAGGGAGACATGGGGCATGATCGAGGGGTGGGGGGTAACAGGAGAGAGACACGGGGCATGAGTGGGGGGTGGGGGGCAATAGCAGAGAGACACAGGGCATGACTGGGAGGTGGGGGCAAAAGGAGAGAGACACAGGGCATGAGACGGGGGTGGGGGGTAACAGGAGATAGACACGGGGCATGAGAGGGGGTGGGGGGCAACTGCAGGGAGACACGGGGCATGAGCAGGGGGTGGGGGAACACGAGGGAGACACGGAGCATGAGACGGGGGTGGGTGGTAAGAGGAGAGAGACACGGGGCATGAGCGGGGGTTGGGGGGCAACAGCAGGGAGACACAGGGCATGAGCAGGTGTTGGGGGGCAACAGCAGGGAGATACGGGGCATGACTGGGGGGTGGGGGGCAACAGCAGGGAGACACAGGGCATGACCGAGAGTTGGGGGCAACAGGAGAGAGACACGGGGCATGCAAGGGGGGTGGGGGGTAACAGGAGAGAGACACAGGCATGAGAGTATGGTGGGGGTAACAGGAGAGAGACACGGGGCATGAGCGGGGGGGTGGGGGGCAACAGCAGGGAGACCCGTGGCATGAGAGGGGGGTGGGGGGTAACAGGAGAGAGACACAGGTCATGAGCGGTGGATGGGGGCAACAGGGAAGAGAAACAGAGCATGAGCGGTGGGTGGGGGGGCAACAGCAGGGAGACACGGGACATGACTGGGGGTTGAGGGGTAACAGGAGAGAGACACAGGGCATGAGCGGTGGGGGGGCAACAGGAGGGAGACACGGGGCATGAGAGGGGGGTGGGGGGTAACAGGAGATAGACACGGGTCATGAGCGGTGGGTGGGGTCAACAGCAGGGAGACACGGGGCATGAGCGGGGGGTGGGGGAACAGGGGAGACACGAGGCATGAGTGGGGGGTGGGGGGAACAGGAGAGATACACGGGGCATGAGCGGGGGGTGGGGGTCAACAGCAGGGAGACACGGGGCATGACCGGGGTTGGGGGTAACAGGTGAGAGACATGGGGCATGAGCAGGGGGTGGGGGGCAACAGCAGGGAGACACAGGGCATAACTGTGGGTGGGGCGCAACAGGAGAGAGACACGGGGCATGACAGGGGATTGGGGGTAACAGGAGAGAGACACGGAGCATGAGCGGGGGTGGCAGGCTACAACAGGGAGAAATGGGGCATGATCGAGGGGTGGGGGTAACAGGAGACAGACACGGGGCATGAGTGGGGGGTGGGGGGCAATAGCAGGGAGACACGGGGCATGACCGGGGGTTGGGGGGCAACAGGAGAGAGACACGGGGCGTGAGACAGGGGTGGGGGGTAACAGGAGAGAGACACAGGGCATGAGAGGGGGGTGGGGGGCAACAGCAGGGAAACACGGGGCATGACCAGGGGGTGGGGGGCAACAGCAGGGAGACACGGGGCATGACCAGGGGGTGGGGGGCAACAGCAGGGAGACACGGGGCATGAGCGGGGGGTAACAGGGGAGAGACACGGGGCATTAGCGGGGGGTAGGGGGCAACAGCAGGGAGACACAGTGCATGAGCGGGGGGTGGGATGCAACAGGAGAGAGACACGGGGCATGAGAGGGGGGTGGGGGGTAACAGGAGAGAGACACAGGCACGAGAGTGGGGTGGGGGTAACAGGAGAGAGACACGGGGCATGAGAGGGGGTGGGGTAACAGGAGAGAGACACGGGGCATGAGCGGGGGGTGGGGGGCAACAGCAGGGATACACGGGCATGAGCGGAGGGTGGGGGGCAACAGCAGGGAGACACGGGGCATGAGATGGGGTGGGGATAACAGGAGAGAGACATGGGGAATGAGCGGGGGATGGGGCAACAGGTGAGAGACACGGGGCATGAGCGGGGTTTGGGGGGTAACAGGAAAGAGACACGGGCATGAGCGGCGTGTGGGGTTTAACAGGAGAGAGACACGGGGCATGAGCGGGGGGTGGGGGCAGCAGCAGGGATACACGGGGCATGAGCGGGGAGTGAGGGGCAACAGCAGGGAGACACGGGTCATGACCGGGGGCTGGGGGAACAGGAGAGAGAGACACAGGGCATGAGCGGGGGTGGGGGGCAACAGCAGGGAGACACGGGGCATGACCGGGGGGTGGGGGGAACACGAGGGAGAAACGGGCATGAGAGGGGGGTGGGGGGTAACAGGAGGGAGACACGGTGCATGAGCGGGGCTGTGGGAGGCAACAGCAGGGAGACATGGGGCATGAGCGGGGGTGGGGGCAACAGCAGGGAGACATGGGGCATGACCAGGGGGTGGGGGTCTAGAGCAGGGTGAAACGGCGCATAAGCGGGGGGTGGGGGGTAACAGGAGAGAAACAGGGGCAGGAGCGAGGGTTTGGGGGCAACAGCACGGAGACATAGGGCATGACTGGGGGGTGGTTGGCAACAGGAGAGAGACACGGGGCATGAGAGGGGGGTGGGCATAACAGGAGAGAGACTAGGGGCATGAGAGTGGGAGGAAGGCAACTGCAGGGAGACACAGGGCATGAGCGGGGGGTGGGGGGAACATGACAGAGACACGGGGCATGAGAGGGTGGTGGGGGTAACAGGAGAGAGACACGGTGCATGAGCAGGGGGTGGGGGGCAACAGCAGGGAGACACGGGGCATGAGCGGGGGCTGGGGGAACAGGAGAGAGAGACACAGGGCATGAGCGGGGGTGGGAGGCAACAGGAGAGAGACACGGCGCATGAGCGGGGGGTAGGGGGCAACAGCAGGGAGACACGGTGCATGAGCGGGGCTGTGGGAGGCAACAGCAGGGAGACATGGGGCATGAGCGGGGGGTGGGGGGTAACAGGAGAGAGACACGGGGCAGGAGCGAGGGTTTGGGGGCAACAGCAGGGAGACACAGGGCATGACCGGGGGGTGGTTGGCAACAGGAGAGAGACACGGGGCATGAGAGGGGGTGGGCGTAACAGGAGAGAGACACGGGGCATGAGAGTGGGAGGAATGCAACTGCAGGGAGACACAGGGCATGAGAGAGGGTGTGGGGAACATGAGGGAGACATGGGGCATGAGAGGGGGGTAGAGGGTAACAGGAGAGAGACATGGGGCATGAGCGTGGGGTGGGGGGCAACAGCAGGGAGACACACGACATGAGCGGGTGGTTGGGGCAACAGCAGGGAGACACGGGGCATGACTGGGGGGTGGGGGGCAACAGCAGGGAGACACAGGGCATGACCAGGGGGTGGGGGGCAACATCAGGGGGACACAGGGCATGACCAGGGTGTGGGGGTAACAGGGGAGAGACATGAGGGCATGAGCGGGGGTGGGGGGCAACAGCAGGGAGACACGGGGCATGACCGGGGGGTGGGGGGCACAGGAGAGAGACACGGGGCATGAGAGGGGAGTGGGGGGTAACAGGAGAGAGACACAGGCATGAGAGGGGGGTGAGGGGCAACAGCAGGGAGACACGGGTCATGACCGGGGGGTAGGGGAACAGGAGAGAGACACGGGGCATGACCGGGGGTGGGGGGCAACAGCAGGGAGACACCGGGCATGACCGGTGGTGGGGGGCAACAGGAGAGACATGGGGCATGAGTGGGGTGTGGGGGGTAACAGGAGGGAGGCACAGGGCATGAGCGGAGGGTGGGGGCAACAGCAGGAAGACAGGGGGCATGACCAGGGGGTGGGTGGCAACAGGAGAGAGACACAGGGCATGAGAGGGGGGTGGGGGTAACAGGAGAGAGACACGGGCATGAGAGGGGGGTGGGAGGCAACAGCAGGGAGACACGGGGCATGAGCAGGGGGTGGGGGGAACATGAGGGAGACATGGGCATGAGAGGGGGTGGGGGGTAACAGGAGAGAAACACGGTGCATGAGCAGGGGTGGTAAGCAACAGCAGGGAGACACTGGGCATGAGTGGGGGTGGGGGGTAACAGGAGAGAGACACTGGGCATGAGTGGGGGTGGGGGGCAACAGCAGGGAGACATGGGGCATGAATGGGGGCTTGGGGCAACAGGAGATGGACACAGGGCATGAAAGGGGGGTGTGGGGTAACAGGAGAGAGACACAGGGCATGAGAGGGTTATGGGGGGGTAACAGTAGAGAGACACAGGGCATGAGCAGGGGATGGTGGGCAACAGCAGGGAGACACGGGCCATGAGAGGGGGGTGGGGAAACAAGAGAGAGACATGGACATGAGCGGGGGATGAGGGGATACAGGAGGGAGACACGGTTAATGAGCGGGGGGAACGGGATATCCGCTCCTCGGTCCTCCGCAGTCCACCGTGTGCCGATGGCGTGTCTCCTGCAATTCTGCAGCAGCCTGGGATGTTCAGGAAGTGTAATCCACATGAACCTCACTCTGCCTCATTGGAGGCCCCGCTGTCCTCTTATTGCATCGGAATTTTCGCTTGTTACGTTGTGATAATCACTTGTGAAGTCTGAAGTAACCGCAGAGCTTGCCACAGATGCCAATATACGAACAATAAACTAAGATGGCGGGCGTCTCTGAAAATAAGACGCACTGTATTCTTTACTGCAGCCAATGGGAGAGCACGTCAGATATCCGTGGACATCACGCAAGTTGCTTGCCCAATCCCCGTCCTGTCCGCGGAGCGAACAGGGAAGTGTGTCTGCGAAGCAGACACCGATATCACTAATTTTTTCACTTACATTTTTGTCTTTTTTCCAAAAACTACTGGACGGATTTACACCAAATAAAAAAAGCACGCTTTCGGGACCAATCCGCCGCACCTGCTGCAAATTTGGTGTAAATCCGTCCAGCGGTTTTGGCTGTAGGCGTGAGCAAAGTTTTTTCCCATTATGTCTATGGGAAAAACATAAATGTTTTGGGACCCCCCTATAACTTTGCCCCCCCTGGACCAAACCTCACCATACACGGGGCATGAGGGTAACAGGAGAGAGACACGGGGCATGAGCAGGGGGTGGGGGGCAACAGGAGGGAGACACGGGCCATGAGCGGGGGATGGGGGGAACACGAGCGAGACACAGGGCATGAGCGGGGGGTGGGGATCAAGAGCAGGGAGACACGGGGCATGGTCGGGGGATGGGGAACACGAGGGAGACACGGGTCATCATGAGCGGGGGGTGGGGGTAACAGGATAGAGACACGGGGCATGAGCAGTGGGTGGGGGCAACAGGAGGGAGACATGGGCATGAGCGGGGGGTGGGGGGCAATATTAGGGAGACACGGGACATGAGCAGGGGGTGGGGGGAACACGAGGGAGACACGGGGCATGAGAGGGGGTGGGGGTAACAGGAGAGAGATGAGACACGGGGCATGACCGGGGGATTGAGGGCAACAGCACGGAGACACGGGGCATGACTAGGGGGTGGGGGGCAACAAGAGAGAGACACAGGGCATGAGCGGGGGGTGAGGGGGCAACAGCAGGGAGACACGGGGTATGAGCGGGGGTGGGGGGAACACGAGGGAGACACGGGGCATGAGCGGGGGATGGGGGGAACAGGGGAGACACGGGGCATGAGTGGGGCTGGGGGGAAACAAGAGAGAGACACGGGCATGAACGGTGGGTGGGGGGTACAGGAGGGAGACACGGGTAATGAGGGGTAATGAGTGGGGGTCGGGCGATACAGGAGGGAGACACGGGTAATGAGCAGGGGTGGGGGGAACGGGATATCCGCTCCTCGGCCCTCCGCAGGCCACCGTGTACCGATGGCGTGTCTCCTCAAGTCTGCAGCAGCCTGGTATGTTCAGGAAGTGTAATCCACATGAACCTCACACAGCCCCATTGGAGGCCCCGCTATCCTCTGATCTAATTGCATCAGAATTTTCGCTTGTTATGTTGTGATAATCACTTGTGAAGTCTGAAGTCACCGCAGAGCTTGCCACAGATGCCAATATTCGAACAATAAACTAAGATGGCAGACGTCTCTGAAAATAAGACGCACTGCACGCTTTACTGCAGCCAATGGGAGAGCAAGTCAGATGTCTGCGGACATCACGCAAGTCGCTTGCCCAATCCTCGTCCTGTCCGTGGAGCGAACAGGGAAGTGTATCCGCGAAACGGACACAGATATCACTATTTTGTTTCACTTACATTTTTGTCTTTTTATAAAAAACTACTGGACGGATTTACACCAAATAAAAAAAACCAAGCTTTCCGGACCAAGCCGCCGCTCCTGCTGCAAATTTGGTGTAAATCCGTCCAGCGGTTTGGGCTGTAGGTGTGAGCAAATTTTTTTCCCATTATGTCTATGGGAAAAAAAAAAAGTTTTTGGACCCCCCATATAACTTTGCCCCCCCGGTCCAAACCTCACCAAACTTTGCAAAGACATTCAGAGTGGGCCATATACTCTTTTTGCAAAGTTTGTTGAGGATTCGTCCAGGGGGAGCGAAGTTATAATGTGAAAACATAAAAATAATATGAGGCCGGGAAGCCCAAAAAGAAACACACCAACACAGGTTACAAAGTACATACAAGTGCTTTATTTAAAAGCTACAAGAGTTACCAAAGACAATTGACAAACGGATAGCTATTCGGCTCTCAGAGTAACGTAATGAACTTCAACGAAGGTTCGATGCATTAGTAAGAGAGACCGTACATTGGAATATTTAGGTCTTTTATACGCTTTATCCAGCCCTCGGCCAACCCTCTCGCGGGTTAACCATTCTAGTCGGGCCTATTGGTTCCTAGCCAGGTCAATCCTATAATATATGCATTTTGATTAGTTTCGCTGATATAGTTGTACATTTACACGTAGGTCAACAGTAGGACAAGGTCTCAGTTCGCGACCCCGACAAGTGGCCTGCAGGCATATTAATTATTCACAATGTAGGCCAGAATCTTACTCAGAATGCCATTCGGCCTCCATTTTGATGTTCAGGGTGACTTCCATATTACAAGAGAACCTAAAATGGCAGCTTAATCCAAGATGGCGACTTACATTACTTTCTCTAAAGTCAAGACCCTGCCGCGGAGTTTGTTCGCATATGATGTTTAGACAACTTGGCGTAGGCCAATACACATACAATTGCTGCGATAGGAGGCATAATATTGTTTCAATTCTGACAAACCCTCCTTTTGGCCTATGCCAAGTGCTAATATCATTTCTAATACTTCTGTAAATAACTCCATGCATTGTCGTCCATACATCCTGAATTATTATCTGTAATGTCTATAGCCATTAGGTCGTTCATCAGAACCTCTTGTAACACAAACTCTTTAGATGCTGTGTCTGGGGCATACATTTTGTGCCCCACTGTGCTCACTGCCTGAGCACAGCATCCCCCTAGCATTGCACATACAGTAGGTAGAAATTGGAAACAGCAACAAAGGAATAGCAGGATTCCCAAAATAACCAGGATAACAGAAAGCACCTTCCAACCCCAGGATCGTAGAGAATCCCAGAACCAGGCGCTAATATTCCAATCTCCCACAGGGACATGCACTTCAGAACTAAGGATGTGCAAGTTCTGTATTGCTTTGAAAATTGTCGGCGAGGAATCTGGTACGAAAACACAACAAGCAGACCCCACTAATTTGCATACTCCACCACGTTATGCCAGAATGACATCTAATGCCATCCGATTTTGGAGTGCTACCAATCTTATTGCCTTGTGTTCTAGTGTCATATTGTAGAGTATATCCGTGGTCCGGTTGATGGTTCTCTCCAGTACCCTTGCTAACCCCCTAATGTTTTCAGAGTTTGCTATCTGTCCCCAAAAGGGCACAAATGATTTCGCTATATCTCCCAATACTTGCCCAGGGGTATCCCCATCCTCGTCCCGCCGTGGGCGAGCCTTAGAAACTTCCAATGTACTAGCTATAAATACCCCAGGTAACAGGATTCCTAAATAACATGTTCCCTGCCAATCCTTGGGCAACAGGGAAATGCTGAACTACCACAAACGCAATAAACAGGCCCCCCGACATACAGAGGCCTGTTCTCCCCAGTCAAATTTACCATGTTTACACAACTTTCAAAATCTCCCCTTGGCCGAGTGCCATTTCTTTGTACACAAAAGGGGACTGAATCAGGGCTATGATTAATAGAGTAGGAAGGAGGCACAGCGTCCTTATTGCCTTTCGGAGCCATTTTTCAGGAAATTAGAGTTTGAAAAGGAAGAGATAGTTTATCAGATGGCCTAATAGAAGCAACATTAGGTTTACTTCTATTTGCAAAAAGCGAGAATCCCAGGGGAGTCAATTCACGTTTCTCAAAATCATTTAAATCAGTTCCATCAAAGTTCCCTTAGATGCTATCATTCCAACGGCCAAAGAATAGTGTTCTAAGAGAGGCATAGCAAGCAGTCGTTAAAGGTAAAGGGTGAATATACCATGCTAGCTCCTTGTTCCCATGTTGAGGTAAATGGGTGCAAATCCAGCAATTACTCTTATTAAAAATGGCATGCGTTGCATTCATTACTATCATTAAAGTGTTATTATGATACTTTCGTCTATGCTGGGAGTCTCTAGGTGACAAGGTGTGCAGGTGTACAGAGGGAGTCAAAGCAGTCGGTACAGTCTCAATTGGCAGTAGAGGTTTTAGAGGGTAAATTTCTTCGAAGTACCAAAGACCCACAGCAGTAATTACACAAATTCCAATTATTATCAACACAGCACAGCAATACGTTTTCGGGGCCCAGGCACATTGTTCGCTGTCCGAGTTGGTCACCCCCTTATTTACAAGTCCAATGCGAGGAGCAGCGGTGGAGGTGGCAGGCATCGTAGTTTCTCAATCGACTACCCCAATGTTCGTTGCTGGCGACACTACGGTCGCGCGACTTCTTAGGCCTTCCCAACCCTAGCCAGCAGAATCCCTTTTTTTTTTCTTTTGTTCGAAAGGAACTTTCTTTTACAAGAGAAAACTTTCAATGACTCCTTCTTCTCAGATGCACGGAAAAAGACCTGTGCCGTAGTTCTATTTTCTTCGTCGAAGATCGTACCTGGTGGTACCCAAAACTGTTTGATCCGGAAACAAGGTAACGTCACTTCCTGAGGGAGAAGACGTATCGGAGGCGACGGAAGTCGCAGAACTTGAAACAATTTTTTCCGGAAGTGATTTTTCAAAAGAGTGCGGAGACGAAATGGACTGTTCCCCAAGCTCCACGGGCTCAGAGAAATTCTCTAACGCACTCACAGCGCTGTTTTCTACTCCAGGATCAGAGATTGTAGCATCAGCGAGGGGTTCTGCTTCTTCTGTAACGTGTGGCGTCGGGTGAGGAAGTTTCTTGACATGCGTCACGTGGATCCAATGTTTTTTTCCAGCCACCCGCACTGCTGTCTGAGTGACCAACAGCACCTGGTAGGGTCCCCTCCAGCGAGGAGCGAGACAGGAAGACCTTTCGTAGGCCTTCACTAGGACCCAACTTCCAGGCTGAATATCGTGTCCTGGGCCCGTAAACCGTACAGGTAAAGCTGATTGGACCTGATGATAAATGAAATACAGATTTTTAGTCAACTGGTTACAGTAGTCTACAAGCAATACATTTTCTACCTCCCTCAATGCTTTAGGCTTTGGAAGACCACAAATGTTAGCAGGTCTCCCCATCACTATCTCAAATGGAGAAAGCACAGTCTTAGTTTGAGGTGTGGTACGCATGGCTAACAATACAATAGGTAAGGCATCTGGCCATTTCAATTTGGTGTCGGCACATGTTTTTGCAAGCTTATTCTTTAAGATACCGTTATGTCTCTCTACCAACCCAGCACTTTGAGGGTGTCTAGCTGAGTGAAATCGCTTTTCAATGTGTAACGCTGTGCATATCTGCAAAATTACTGCTGCAACAAAATGGGGACCATTGTCCGACCAAATTACCCTCGGAAGCCCAAATCGTGGAAAGAATTCTTTTACCATAGTCTTTGCAGTGGTCATGGCAGTAGCATCTTTAACGGGGAAAGCCTCGACCCATTTACTAAAAGCACAAATAATCACAAGAACATATTTTAGATTGTTACACCGTTCCATCTCAATAAAATCAAAGTGGATGACCTCGAAGGGAACAGAAGGGGGCCCAAAGCTACCCCTTGGAGTTACTGTCCCGTTCCCCACATTGTGCTGTAAACAAATCATACAATTCTGAACATGTCGCTGTGCAGTCTTCAAAATGTTATCATTCACCCAGACTTGTTCTAGCATTTTCGTGATCTGTTGAGCACACATATGCGTAGGACTGTGTGCCATCGTAACCATTGCCAGCACATATGAATCAGGGAGCAACCATTTTCCTTCAGATGTATCCACCCAACACCCATCGTCATCCAGTTTCCCCATTCCTTCGGCCCACTTTTTAGACTCTTCTATTGTGGCATCAGTCTGGATATCTCGCACAGACCCGATACCCTCATCCATTACATAGGCATCTTTTGTTTCCCTTAGAGCATACATGTCTGCGCTAAGGTCTGTGGCCGTTTGCCTGGCTATCTGGTCAGCAAAATCGTTCCCTTTTCCCACATCATCTATGACCTTACGATGTGCTGCACATTTCATGATCGCTAACTGCCTAGGGAGTGAGAGTGCCGAGACCAATTGCACTATGCAGACCTTCCAGGATTTTGCGGCATGAAATGGCAAATTTTGCGGTTTGAAATGGCAAATTTTGCGGCACAAACCTTTATTTATTGCAGCATTTTTGTGGGACATTTTGTATTAACTGGAGGGTGTAAGATTGCCACATTGCAGGAAATAGGCAGAGTGCAAGGCTACAAGAGAGCCAGGGTATCATTATTATGTATATTTTGTATTAATTTAATAGGAACAGTCCCAGATGTCTCTGGCTTGGCAGAACAGTGTTTGATTTGGCTATATTTCTGGTTTAATGTTCATGCCTATTTAATAGTATTTCAAAAAAGGTAGCAGGCGCTCCTCTCCAGAAAGAACCTGGTATGATAACCTGTTCTGAGAGGAGTTTGCAGCACATGCTTTTTGCTCACTGTACCTTTCATAAATGGGAAATGTCCATTTGCATATCAGTCTTTGTCCCGCCCACATGGGCAGTCCAGCACCGAAACGCTATGGCAATTCCTCTCTGAACAAGAGTACCAAAAGCAACCCCATACACGTGTTGTCATGCCATGTTCTTTCTGGAGAGGAGCGCCTGCTGCCTTCTTTGATCTATTTAATAATATTAACTAAATTGATCATTATCAATTGTAATGCTGAAAATATTCCCCTTCTACGTTCTCCAATCCCCCAAACACCCACACACCTCTCTCACCAACACACATCTCACCAACTCTCCATCACAACTGACATTCCTTAACCTCTCACTCTGTCATCCAAATACTCACGTCCTATGTCACACTGTCAAGTCACAATTTGTACTGCCCAGCCCCTGCCACACTCCAAATCATACTCCCAACTCACACCTTACACTCTACAATTCCTCCCGTAATATACAGTTTCATTCTTTTGTGCTGCTTCTGCATCTTGCATCCTTTCTCCCATTCTATCACACTCTTCCCTCATCCTTTTTCCCAATCTGCAGCTCACTGCCTCTTTCTGGCCAACCGCTTCCTCTCTGCTTTCTGGCTCACTGACCACACGCTCCCTCTACTTTCGGTACCTCTGCTCGCTCTTAGATTTCGGGCCCACCGCATCACTGCTTCCTCTGCTCTCTTGTGCAGCGCTTCCTCCTCTGACCCACTGCTCTCCCTTTGCTTTCTTGCCTATCACTTCACATCTCACCCATCACTCTCCCTCTTTCATAGTGTAACATTTTTTTTTTTAAACGTAGATTTTGACCCAGTTCCTCAAACAATGGGGCATTTAAAAAGAGAACGGAGGATATGCTATTTTTAGACAACCCATTTTTGGAAATTAGCAGGTCACCTTATTCTCAAAGGTGACTGGCGCATTTCCACAGGCTTGAGCTGTAGCGCAAATTGTGCGCTGGCCAGCTGCCTTGAATGGTGTTCTGGGTTGTTTGACCGAAGTGTAATTATTTGCGGCAGAATTGACCGTAGTCAATTTCGCTGCAAATTGGTTTGCACTTCAGCCAAACAACCCAAAATGTACCTTTCACCACCACCCCACCCCCTCCCCTACGTAACTGCTTGGTCGCTGCCGCTTCCCCTGCAACCCTGCGGTGCCAGATCCGTCCCTCTAACGCGGGTCGAATCCGACTCCGCAGGGTCCCTTTTTCGTTATTTTTAATTTTTTTGTCCCCGGCTCCAATTTTGAGGAAAACGGGGAAAACACTTCTGCAACCACCCTAGACCAAAAATGCTGAACATGGGGAGTGGGTGACACCCCCACAACACATGTTCGGTATTTATAAATATTGATCGAATAGTACTGGACGAAATAGGTCAAATTGTAACATTCGATAGATTTTTGTCATCAAAATGGGCAGTTCTTTGAATAGAATCGCTCTCCCGACAGTGTTCTGCATGCTCCTAGCCCCTTTCACAGGGACAAGCCCTCCAGGTGCCTGCCGCTGTAAAATGCGACCCAAAAAATGCATTTTTATCCTGTTTGAGGAACAGAAATGTAAGCGTCACAGCAGCGGTTCATACCTTAAAAGAAATGCATGACAGGGCCAGGAAAGACCCTGTCATGCAATGGCAGCCCCACATCCCGTGCACAGAGGGTTGCCTACAATTTCTGCACATTTAAAAGTGCATCTTGCTTGAAAATGAGGGATGAGCTTTTAAATTGACAAAAACGCCACTTTATTAGATCAATGAGGTGAAAAAGGCCATCTGAATGGGCGCACATATAGAATGTGCCCATTCATGTGTCCCTTGTGGATTGGGCTGCACTTTTTTGGTGCGCAAGTGATGAGATGTGTTAGCGCATTTCATTACTTGTGTAAAAAAAGAGTTGAGAACCTGTCACCCTAAGTATTATTTTTTTTAAAACAGTAATTTTTGCAGATTACTTAAAAAAAAGAAATGTAAATATTTTTTTTTTAAGATGCAATTTTTGCACAAAACTGCCGTTTTTGCGGCATTTTGTGCAAAACGGCCGTTTTTGCGGCATTTTGCGGGATCGCAAAATCGCTATAAGCTGGAGGGTCTGACTATGAAGGGACCATGCTGAATCTTGGTCCCATGTGAGGTTAGGAACCCTCTTTCCGACCAGAGCCTCCCAAAGTTGTGAGCCACCCCAAAGGCATACTGGCTATCAGTATATATGTTTACTGTATGCCCTTCGGAGAGTTCACAAGGTCAGGTCAACGCTATAATCTCTGCGGCCTGCACGGAGTTATGCGGAATTCTTTTAGTTTCAACAACCGTACTCAACGTAGTAACTGCATAGGCAGCTGTAGATGTACCATCTGAGAGTTTGAAGCAAGAGCCATCACAAAACAGCTCCCCTTCTGCATTGCCCAAAGGAGTATCTATAAGATCTATCCTGCCCTTCGTTTCCTGTTCAGTGGTATACAGGCAGTCATGTAATTCTTCGTCACCGCAAACAGTATTTTGCAGGAAAGGTAGGAGTTCAGCCGGATTAAGAACACAACACCTCTTAATTTGAATGTGAGGGGCAAACAGAATTAATTCATACCTCGTCAGTCGTGCAGAGGTGAGGTGTTGCATTTGGGTTTTATTCAATAGAACATCTACAAAATTAAATCATGGCCTAGGACCATTCCCTCACTCTGTTTTACAGACGCGGCAGCAGCAGCGACAGCTCGCAAACATCTTGGCAAAGCGCATGTGTCATGATGCCTGCCCCCGGAAGACCAGACCAGGCCCAGCAGCCCCGGAAGCAGGCATCATGCCACTTGGAGCATGCCCAAAAGCCCCAGTTAGGGGCTGTTTGGGTACAGTCCTGGCGCCTATGGCGCCAGGCTCATAAAGATAAAGTCAGTCCTGGCGCCATGGGCACCAGGCTCATTATTGATAACTTACCTGAAGCAGACCATGCTGCATACTCACCTGAGGCAGACCATGCTGCATGAAGACTCAAGCAAATGAGGCTTAGGAGGGACTATTTTACTGAAGGGACAATTTTGATACTTGGTTGGGGCTGTGGAAGAATACTTACCTGGATCTTCTTCCAGGGCTAATTAAACCACGCCCGGACCGCCACACGTGCTTCGCGTTATTCTGCTTGCTGCAGCGTAACGCTCACCGTGTTTTCAGCAGCTCCAGTCTTCAGCCACGCCGGCTTCAGTCCTGGGACTCCTGAAAAAAGAAGACAAAAAGGACAAAGGTTAGAACAGGAGTTTTAACTTTAATCCTTACCTGAATCCTGATCCATTTCGCCACGGAACTGAAAGACAGAAGTCTTTGAAGCATTGCTTCGCATTCCTACGGCGCCGCGCTGAACTCACCTGCTTGGTGGTACTTCAGCATTCCATCACGCTCTCTCCATCTCGCAGCCGCCCTCCGACACCTAAGGAGACAAAGACAGCAAGGTGAGCAAGGGGACTCTCTAAAGCCATACAAGCTACCCCCAAGGACTTACCTGATTACCACGGGAGGTACTCACCTCATTTCGGGTCGGCGCAGTCAACTCTGCTTCATCGCCGTTCCCCGGCCCCTAAGGGGAGAAAGCAAGGACAATACCAGTTACCCCCCACAAAACTTACCTGATTTACCACGGGGGTCTCACCTCATCTCGGGTCGGCACAGTCAACTCTGCTTCATCGCCGTACCCCGGCCCCTAAGGGGAAAAATACAATAGACTTACCTGAATCTTACCGAGTGCCATTTGGAAATCTTCAAGTGGATTAATCGGCAACCTGCAAGGAATCGGACAGAGTGAAGAGCAGACATTTGAACTCTTATGAACAATTGGACTTTAGAGTCAATACTGGAACTCACCAATTCCTCTATGCCAGTGAAGTAACTGGTCATCAACGCGCCCCTGCGGTCTACGCAGGATGGAGAGCTCATCCTTCCAAACCATCAGGTGAGACTAAGGAGGGGACATCAAGAGTGATCAGTGGGAAGACAACGGGAGTGGGGAAGGTGGGTTGACACTCAATTCCATGGGTGGTTAATTCCTCTTCTCCTTTGCAGAAGAATATTCTTGCGAGCCAGACAAACTAGGCTGAGGCCAGTCCAGTCAGTCATCTCGGCGCTACACGTCACGCTGGTGGCAATAACAGCGGCCCAGTTCCGGTCAACGCCCCCGCGGGAACCAGTTGAGCGTAACAGAACGCGAAGCCTACCCACAAATACCCACCTGGGCGTCATGGAGACCTCGGAAACTGATCAGTTGGCCCAATTATTAGGGGAATTAAGGGCCGAAGTGCATTCCGCCCGCCAAGAAACCAATGCCCTCAGGAGGGAACTGATAGTGTCAAAAGAACAAACTGATGAGTTAGCCAGACAACTATTACAGAGCCAGGCTGGACAAACACCTATACCAGGACTTGGGGCAAGTCCGGCTCCTGTACCATCGAGTAACCCGGTGCAGATAAATTTACCTGGAGCCGTTCCTTTGGCTCCGCCTGAACGCTTTGCCGGAGACCCAAAAGGGTTTGCAACATTCATGAATCAATGCCGCTTGCACTTTTTATGTAGACCTGGAGCTTTCCCAAACAATCAGGCCAAGGTAGCCTTTGTACTGTCATATCTCAGCGGCAGTTCGGCGGATTGGTCCATTCCACTAGTTAACCAGGATGACCCGATTCTTCGAGATTTCCAGGGTTTTCGAACAAGCATGGAAAGACTATTCGCCCGACACTCCCAAGGACAGGCTTTGGACAACAAACTTTTATCCTTACGTCAAGGCAACCAGGATCTTTTATCTTACATTGCAACTTAGTAGTGGAAACCGAATGGCCTGAAGCCTAGCGAATAACATTATTCCATCGAGGACTTCAAGGAGAACTCAAAGATGTTTTGGCCCAAATCGTGAACCCGCCTCAAGACTGTGCTGAATATATAGATCTAGTGGTCCAGCTCGATCACAGACTTCAAACCAGGAAGGCTGACCGAACCAAGTTTGAGAACAGGGTGTTGGTTAAAACCCACGTAAGCTCCGAGGGAGTAGATGTCTCAGGACCAATGCAAATCGGGGGGGTTAAAGGACCCCTAACCCAAAAGGAGAGAGATAGAAGACGGCAACTGCAATTATGTTTATATTGCGGAACTGCTGGTCATTTTCTTCGTAACTGCCCTGTAAAACCACACAAGAAAGTTATAGGAGCAGCAGACGAAAACCATGTGAAATCTGACTCGGGAAACGACCACGCCGGGCAAGCGTAGAGGTCTGCTTGCCGAGCTTAAAGAAGGACACTCTGACCTCGCATGTCACCATACCCATGGTCCTTGTAGATCCAGAGCAGCCATCACGCATGCACCCGGTAAAGGCGTACGTAGACAGTGGAGCCATAGGAAATTACTTGGACTGGGAATTGGCTACCAGGATGAATCTATCTCTCACCCGCAAGACCACGGCCGATGTTGTCACCACTGTAGATGGAACGGAAATTGCCTCTGGACCCGTAACTCATTCCACTGCAGAGATGACATTGCTGAGTCAAGATGGGCATCGAGAGGCTATGATGTTTGACTTAATCAAGGCCCCACAGTTGCAGCTGATAATGGGGATACCTTGGTTGGAAAAACATAATCCCTGTATTGATTGGCGAGAGAAGAGACTAACCTTCCCAGAATATGCTCACACCTGCTACCCAAGGAAAACTCAAAACTCAGTCCTGGCCCCAGTAATTCCAGTAGCCATGCAATTACCTGTTGAATACCAAGACTTTCAGGATGTCTTCCAAAAGGAACAGGCAAACACCTTACCACCTCACAGATGGTATGATTGTCAAATAGATCTTGTACCTGGAGCACAACCACCTTGCAGCAGAATCTATGCCCTTACGGAACCCGAAAATTTTGATTTGCGCCAGTGCCTAGACCAGTACCTTGCTAATGGCTTCATTTGCCCGTCTAAATCCCCTGCATCTTCAGCTTTGTTCTTCGTACCGAAAAAGGAAGGTGACCTTAGAACATGTATAGACTACCGCGCACTGAATCAGATAACCATCAAGAATCGATACCCGCTGCCTTTCATCCCAGAACTACTAGACCAGGACGCTTGTATATACACGAAACTAGACCTTCGGGGGCATATCATCTGGTACGTGTCAAAGAGGGTGACGAATGGAAGACTGCTTTTCGCACCAAGTACGGACTATTTGAGTACCAGGTGATGCCCTTCGGACTATGCAATGAACCAGCAGCCTTCCAGTTCTTCATGAACGATGTCCTCCGAGAGCTTATCGACGTTTATGTGGTCGTCTACATCGACAACATCTTAGTATACTCTTTATCAGAATCTGAGCATGTAAAACACGTCCGAGCAGTCCTAGAGAAGTTACGCCAGCATAAATTATATGCTAAACTGGAAAAATGCATCTTCCACACTACGGAAGTGGAATTCCTTGCATTTATTCTGACCCCGAGAGGAATCCGGATGGATACACGAAAAGTGGATGCCATTCTTAATTGGCCTTCGCCAAGTTCAATCAAAGGAGTTCAAAGCATCCTTGGCTTTGCCAATTTCTACCGCAGGTTTATCCCGGACTTCTCGCACATTGTACATCCCATCACAACACTATTGCAAAAAACAAACGCTTTGTGTGGACAGAGGAAGCCGAGAACGCCTTCCAAGAGTTAAAAGCTAAATTCACATCTGCTCCCATATTAAGATACCCGCGCCCGAGCTTCGCTACATAGTGGAAACAGATGCATCCAGTTCAGCCATGGGAGCAGTCCTTTCCCAAAAGGATCCCGAAACTAACCAGCTTCACCCAGTGGCGTTCTGGTCAAGAAAATTTTCAGCCCCCGAATTAAACTATGCCATAACTGACAAGGAGCTGCTGGCCATCAAGTCCGCCTTCAAGGCTTGGTGGCACTATCTACTGGGTGCCAGACATACCATCACGGTCATCACCGATCACCGCAACTTACAATACCTAAAGACAGCCAAAGCCCAATCTTCGCGCCAACTCCGTTGGGCATTGTTCTTCGCTGAGTTTGATTTTGTAATAACCTATCGACCAGGTTGAAAGAATGGTAAAGCAGACGCCTTGTCCCGGATTGGAAAGGGAGAAGCAGAAATAACTTTAGAACCCGTACCCATAATTCCGGAACAGAGAATCCTTGGCCTGACTTCCATACAGACACTGGAGAACATTCAAAACAAGATCCACCAACTCTTTGATTCCGTTGCCCTACAGGACTGGGCAAAGAAAGGTCCAGAGTACTCTGTCATCGATGATTTACCTTATTACCAAGGCCGGCTATTTTTACTGCAAAAGGAACTACAGGAACCTGTCATTTCCCATTACCATGACACCTTAATAGAAGGGCATCCGGGTATTGCAAAAACCGAAGCTAAAATTAGGAAGCAATTTTGGTGGCCTACCTGGCGAAAGGATATCAAGTTATTTGTCATATCTTGAGGCATTTGCGCACAAAATAAAGGGCAAAAGAAAAAACCTGCTGGATTATTGCAACCATTAGACATAGCACCTACCCCTTGGCATACCTTGTCATTAGACTTCATCACGGATTTACCCCCGTACCAAGGTTACAATACCATTCTAGTTATTGTAGATCTTTTTTCTAAAATGGCCCACTTCATTCCTTTAAAAGGGATAACTTCAGCTTCAATCCTGGCCAAGGAATTCCTTGAAAATGTTGTCCGCCTGCATGGCTTTCTTTCAGTGTTAATTTCAGATCGGGGCAGTCAATTCATTTCACATTTTTGGAGGAAATGCTGCCAACTGGCACAAATTGATGTTAGGCTTTCGACCAGTCACCACCCTCAGACCGACGGTCAAACGGAGAGGACCAACCAGACTCTTGAACAGTACCTCCGTTGTATGCTACATCAGTCTGAGGGGAATTGGAAAGACATTCTGTGGATCGCAGAGTATGCGTACAATAATTCCGTACACTCAGGAACTGGACAAAGTCCTTTTTTTACCAATTATGGGCACCATCCTCGAACCTCGGATTTGGACTCTACCCAGCATTTATAGATGCCCGCAGTGGACCATCTCCACGCTGTTATTACACAAGCCTTTAAAGAAGCAACCATCCATTTGCAAAAGGCTAAGGAAAAATACAAAAAGGATGCGGATCAGCACAGAAGTGAAGCTCCTCAATACCAAATAGGGGACCAAGTATGGTTAGCCACTAAGCACTTACCACTCAAGGGGACTCGGACCTTTAATCCCAGGTATTTGGGACCCTTTTCTGTCAAGGCAATTATTAACCCAGTGGCCGTCAAGTTGGACCTACCTGCTCATATGCGAATCCATCCTGTTTTCCACGTGTCTCTTTTGAAGCCAGTGCAACCAGGAACAAGGCTAACCACTCCACCTGAACCTATCCTCATAGACGGGGAGCCCGAGTTCGAAGTCAAGAATATTTTGGACTCAAAAAGAGTGAGATCAAAACTCTTTTACCTAATTGACTGTAAAGGTGATGGTCCACAGGAAAGGTCTTGGGAACCTAGTGACCACGTGCATGCACTTCGTTTAGTGAAGAGGTTCCATCGGGAATTTCCAGACAAACCACAGCCAAGGGGGAGAACGACTTTAGGAGGGGCCTTGAGGGGGAGTGCTGTCATGATGCCTGCCCCCGGAAGACCAGACCAGGCCCAGCAGCCCCGGAAGCAGGCATCATGCCACTTGGAGCATGCCCAAAAGCCCCAGTTAGGGGCTGTTTGGGTACAGTCCTGGAGGCTATGGCGCCAGGCTTATAAAGATAAAGTCAGTCCTGGCGCCATGGGCGCGAGGCTCATTATTGATAACTTACCTGAAGCAGACCATGCTGCATACTCACCTGAGGCAGACCATGCTGCATGAAGACTCAAGCCAAATGAGGCTTAGGAGGGACTATTTTACTGAAGGGACTATTTTGTTACTTGGGTGGGGCTGTGGAAGAATACTTACCTGGATCTTCTTCCAAGGCTTTTTAAACGACGCCCGGACAGCCACACGTGCTTCGCGTTATTCTGCTTGCTGCAGCATAACGCTCACCGTGTTTTCAGCAGCTCCAGTCTTCAGCCACGCCCGCTTCAGTCCTGGGACTCCTGAAACAAGAACACAAAAAGGATCAAGGTTAGAACAGGAGTTTTAACTTTAATCCTTACCTGAATCCTGATCCATTTCACCACGGAACTGAAAGACAGAAGACTTTGAAGCATTGCTTCGCATTCCTACGGCGCCGCGCTGAACTCACCTGCTTGGTGGTACTTCAGCATTCCATCACGCTCTCTCCATCTCGCGGCCGCCCTCCGACACCTAAGGAGACAAAGACAGCAAGGTGAGCAAGGGGACTCTCTAAGGCCATACAAGCTACCCCCAAGGACTTACCTGATTACCACGGGAGGTACTCACCTCATTTCGGGTCGGCGCAGTCAACTCTGCTTCATCGCCGTACCCCGGCCCCTGAGGGGAGAAAGCAAGGACAATACCAGTTACCCCCCACAAAACTTACCTGATTTACCACGGGGGTCTCACCTCATCTCGGGTCGGCACAGTCAACTCTGCATCATCGCCGTACCCCAGCCCCTAAGGGGAAAAACACAATAGACTGAGATGAATCTTACCGAGTGCCATTTGGAAATCTTCGAGTGGATTAATCTGCAACCTGCAAGGAATCGGACAGAGTGAAGAGCAGACATTTGAACTCTTATGAACAATTGGACTTTAGAGTCAATAATGGAACTCACCAATTCCTCTATGCCAGTGAAGTAACTGGTCATCAACGCACTCTTGCGGTCTACGCAGGAGGGAGAGCTCATCCTTCCAAACCATCAGGTGAGACTAATGAGGGGACATCAAGAGTGATCAGTGGGAAGACAACAGGAGTGGGGAAGGTGGGTTGACACTCAATTCCACGGGTGGTTAATTCCTCTTCTCCTTTGCAGATGAATATTCTTGCGAGCCAGACAAACTAGGCTGAGCGGGCCAGTCCAGTCAGTCATCTCGGCACTACACGTCACGCTGGTGGCAATAACAGCGGCCCAGTTCCGGTCGACGCGCCCCCGCGGGAACCAGGTGAGCGTAACAGCATACGACAGGTTCAAGGGTGGAGAAGTAGTAGCCACACGGCCTATTCTTCCCTCCGTGTTCCTGTGTTAACACAGCCAAAGCACATCCATCACATTCATGCACAAACAACACAAAGGCCTTGTCATAATTTGGAGTACCCAGAACCGGTGCAGAGCATAATGCGGTTTTGAGAAGCTCAAATGATCGTTGATGTTCCCATTTCCATGGCAGCAGCAAAGAAATGCCCTTCTTCGTCAAAGCCAACATCGGTTTTATCACTAGTGAAAAGTTTGGGATCCACAACCTACAGTAAGAAGCCATACCTATTAAGGCTCTGACTTCCTTCTGCGTATTTGGAACAGACATGCCAGAAATTAGTTTTATTCTTTCAGGTGTCAATCATCTTCCCTCCTTTGACAGGAGGTAGCCTAAATAGGCGACCTCCTGACAACAATATTGAAATTTCTTGAGCGAAGCTTTATGACCGTTTTCGGCCAGATGAATAAGTAACAATACAGTGCCTTCTTTACAAGCACTTTCAGAATCTGCAGCCAAAAGCAAATCATCGACATACTCAAGTAGTGTACAAGTAGGTGGCAATTCAAGGGTGTCGAGCTGCACTTTCAAAGCTCTACTATAAATGCTTGGACTTTCAGTATACCCTTGAGGTGCCCGAGTAAATGTAAATGAACGTCCTCCCAAGGTGAACGCAAACAAATATCTACTCTCCTTGTGTATAGGAATGCTAAAGAAAGCATTCTTTAAATCCACAACACTAAAGTGCGTAGCCGTAGCAGGGATCATTGTTAGTATCGTTGTTACATCAGGCACAATTGGAAATTGTGGGGCGACAACTTTGTTAATAGCACGAAGATCAATTATGAACCGGTATGGGATTGCATTGTCGCCTTTCTTGTATACAGGCAAAATCGGGCTGTTACATAAACTACCTGCAATCTCTTCAATCACCCCTCGATGCACAAAATCGGAGACAATGCACTTCAAAGCACGCTCGCCCTCAACTGATATTTTATATTGCGGAATGCGTGGAAGTTTAACTCCATGCTTCAAAACTATTTTAACGGGCTCAATCTGTAGCACCCCAACATCATTGTCGTCAGCCGCCGATAAACATTCTGGAACAACACTAAACTCAGGAGGCAATGGTCGAGTCAAAAACTGAGAATAGGGAAGTTGCTGTGGTGAAACCGTCAGTCGTACTCCATCAGAGGAACAATGAATTACTGCATTCAATTTCTTCAACAGATTTAACCCCAGCAAATTCTCTCCACAGTTAGAAGTCAGAAGGAAGGGGCAATGGTCCGTAAAGGGACCCAAAGAAACAGACACCGGCGAAAAAAATGGACAAACAATTGGTATACCAGAAAACCCTACAGAAACATTTGTTTGCCCTGACAGTGAAATGTTTGGAACCCAGGAATGATCAATGGAGCACTTCTGTGCTCCAGTGTCTATCAAAAACTGATGTTTCCTATTCCCCACTAACAATTCAACGTAGGGACCTTTCTGATTAACGGGGATAGGTGAAGGTTCCAAACCCTGCTTCGGGCAGTCCTAACAAAATAAAATGTCATCGGAAGGAAGCTCTTCAGAAAGGTAGGCAGCAGAAGGGTGATCAAATATGTTTCTCGTGTCCACACTCGAAGTCTGATTTTCCTGTGAAAAAGGTTGCTGAGGATCTTGCGAAAACTGACCTCTATCAGGGCCCCCTGCTCCAGGGCGACCTCTAGGTCGCCTACCCATACTCCCAAACGCATTGTTTGACCTTTGTCGAAGGACAGGGCACTGTGTTCGCCAATGACCTTCCTGGCGGCAATAGGCACATTGATTAACATTCACAGGACCCAAAGGAGCGTTTCCTTTTGGGACATACTGACCTCTGATCTGTGAAGTACCTCCTCTGGGATATCTAACAATTTGTTGTAACAATACTTTAGTCTTCAAATCTCCTTTCCTCTTCTCTATTTTCTCTTTTTCATTATTAACACGGTTCTCGTAATACTGAGCCATGTGCAAAACGTCAGATTGGGATTTCGCCTGCCAAGCGCTCTCAGAGGACATAATCTGTGACTGGATGTCGGGCAACAATCCACGTACAAATTTGTCCACCAACAACCTTTTCCCAGACTCTGTGCCCAAGTCTTGTCCACTGAAGTCAGAGAATACCTGTTCGTATCTATTAAAGAATTCGGTGGCACCTTCAGTTTTTCCTTGAACACAGGCCGTAAGCTTGTCCCAAATAATTATTTTCTCTGGAATTATAGTTTTCAATTTTGCGACAATTCTATCAGGCAAAGTAAGTATTACCTGAGGTGTTTTCTCACCAGCTGGTCTTTCCCCATCAAACCTAGTCAAGTTAGCCCACGTACCTCCCAACCCTGGCACATCGTCTATTGTCCGAACCTGCTTCCATAAATCTACGGGCAGGAGTACAGGGAATAGCAAGTCAATATCACTTAAGGTGAACACAGAGGACTGCAAAACGGACTCTATCTCTTTGTAAAACCCTGTCGGGTTTTTCCTGAAATCGGGAATTGATTGTCTAATAGTGTTCACTTCCTGTAGTGAAAACGGGACGTGAACAAATTGTGATACATAATGTGCAGGAATATCCACAGCGGGTGCACCAGTCCCAGCGTTAGTGGGAATCTCAACATTTGGGACAAATGTCGGAGGAACCTCTCTCATAGGCAACTGAGATATAGGTAACTCTGACCGCTTACCAAGCAACAGAGCCAGGTCGAGCGCTAAGGCAGTCAAAGAAGTATCGGGTGAAAAAGCCCTTTTACAAATTCCCAATAACTCTATAGGACAACTAACCTTCCTCCTTACACATTCTTCCTGCAGGTATTGTACCATTACCTGAATCACCTTCCTTTGTATTTCTACTGTATACTGACTATACGTGTCATATACTTCATCTGGCGGTATCGATGAATCCGAGATCCATCGAATCGCATCTTTGGTACAAATTCGTACTTCCTCAGGTACCGATCTACGACACGGAAGGAACCGTTTCTGCACATACATACTGTCGTCTTCATTATTCTCATCCCGCAATTTCTCCAAGTCCCTCCTATACTCAAACAATCTCTCAACATGACCATGTACTTTCTCCTCTGTGTCTCTCGAAAGTGCTAAAGTATTTAGATCCCTCACCCCTTGTGGGAGATCCGAATTTTGTAATCTACCCCACATTACACATAAATGAGTCCCCAAACTTTCGATAAAAACATTTTTCTCGGGAAAATTGTCCATATTTGATAATGTGGAAAAACATTGACTTAATCACCTTTCTCCATACAGTGCTTAGCCCATGCAAATAATTCCTGTTTCTTGTCTGCAGAAACAGTATTTAGAGTGACAATCTTTGACCCCGCACCCCGATGAACGTTAGTCAATACAGAACCACTCGGGAGAGGAGATATGGGCAAATTCAATGAGGGTGCAACTATCGGCGCAAGAGGAAGGGGTGGCGGGATAGGTGGAGGATCGACAACTAGAGGAATAGGAACAATGGGTTGTACAGGGGGAACAGGAATGACAGCAGGAACAACAGCAGGAATGGGCAGAACACCCGGGAGAGGATCATACGGAGGTGGCGCAGAGGCACCAGGCCTGTGTTCGTTTAACAATTTTTCAATAAATTCTTCAGAAACATGGAAATCTTTAGAGGGATACATTTTCTGGATACCGAGTGAGAAAGCCCTTTCCATATTTTTAACTGACTCTGAATGTTTTTCCTTATCATATAACGACGCCTTTTCGGCATTTGTTTTATGACGGAGTGCAGATTTATCCCTACTTTTAAGCTGCTACAACGCTTCTTTTTTCCAATTCTGCAAAACATCAAATGCTGCAGGTCTGGCCTTCTTTTTTAGCAAGACCGATTCTAGGTATTCAATACGGGGGATCTCGAAACTACCATTGATTGGCCACTGAAATTCGGAGGCATGTCTGGTTTGTCTGTGCCAAATATCATTAAATACTATACTTCCAATGCCATACTTACAGTACATAGTACATGCCGGCGACCCCTCCTGTGGTGCCGGGCGGCTAAATTCCAAAGATTGTCGATCGCTGCAGAACAGAGCCCTAAAGCAGCTAAACAATTTCCCAGGCATTTCACAAAAAATTGGTGTTACCTGGTCAGTAATTGTGTCTGTAGATACAATACGCCAAATTCAAATTGTCAGGGTTAAATTAAGAGCCGGGTCACAACTGCACCTGACCAAACCTAAGGAGGAACGTACGGTTTACCAAAGAACTTACCTAACAAATTTTACCTTGTGTTTGGTGGTTTCGACAAATCTGCCCGCCTCGAAAAAATGGACCCTCGTCAAGATGCCGTGTCAGACCACACGACTATCATCCAAGGATCGGATCGTGCAGCGCTGCCGAGGTATCGCGTCTCGTTCGGTCGGGCCCGCAGTATCACACCGTGCGATCCCGGTTCGATAGTCTGCATCAACCTTCAATGATCCGGCATCAATCTTGAGGGTCCCTGTTCGGGCGCCAACTGTGAAAACATCAAAATAATATGAGGCCAGGAAGCCCAAAAAGAAACACACCAACACAGGTTACAAAGTACATACAAGTGCTTTATTTAAAAGCTACAACAGTTTCCAAAGTCAATTGACAAAGGGATAGCTATTCGGCTCTCAGAGTAACGTAACCAACTTCAACGAAGGTTCGATGCATTAGTAAGAGAGACCGTACATTGGAATATTTAGGTCTTTTATACGCTTTATCCAGCCCTCGGCCAACCCTCTCGCGGGTTAACTATTCTAGGAGTCGGGCCTATGGGTTCCTAGCCAGGTCAATCCTATAATATATGCATTTTGATTAGTTTCGCTGATATAGTTGTACATTTACACATAGGTCAACAGTAGGACAAGGTCTCAGTTCGCGACCCCAACAACTGGCCTGCAGGCATATTAATTATTCATGTGTACGGAGGTCACAACAGCCAGAATCTTACTCAGAATGTCATTCGGCCTCCATTTTGATGTTCAGGGTGACTTACATATTACAAGAGAACCTAAAATGGCGGCTTAATCCAAGATGGCGACTTAAATTACTTTCTCTAAGGTCAAGACCTTGCCGCAGAGTTTGTACGCATATGATGTTTAGACAACTTGGCGTAGGCCAATACACATACAATTGCTGCGATAGAAGGCATAATATTGTTTAAATTCCGACAATAAGCCGCCCAAAAAGTGCTCTTCCTATGGAAACAGCAACTTACCATAACTACATGGCCACTACTGTGGCCATGTAATATATGTTTTTGGACCCATTATAAGTAGAGCGCTGTAAGTGAGACCTGCTAGGTGATAGTGCCCCAGGCTGTTTTAAATGAAAGAGATAGCAGCCAGGCTGTGGGAGAATGCTGATCCTATCTTGCTGACTGATATCCAACTGTTCCTATAGGGGGAGGATTGAAATAGTCCTTAAGAGGCTGACCACCTGTCTGTGAGGCAGCCATAGGCATCCATATGTGTCCATGATCGAAAGTGAAAGTAATCTTGAATTAAGTAATACTATAAAGGGAATTAGATTAAACCCTGGACCTTTTGTTTGTAAAAACTGAGGGGTGGAAATATATTAATTGATTGGACATGTTTTTGAAGTTAGGGAACATTTCAGAAGTGTATATGCTCATGGAATTATACATTTGCTAGACTAGGTCAGATGATGTGCACACAACAAGATCCCTTACTCCTCCTCTTTGTGAAGACGTCTAGCATGGAAGAATTATTAGAATAGTCAAAGGGACATCTCACTGTATGCATACCTAGAAAACGAATATATGTGAAATCATTCCTTATTATACCATTAAGCAGAATACTGTTAGTAATGCTAAATTGCTCAAGAAAAAAGGATGACAGTGATTATTCACTTATTTTACACAGTAATTCAATAGATACCAAAACATATATATATATATATTTTCCTTTCTGCAAGCAGTTTGCATGCAGGGTTGTCCTGCAGCCTGTTGTAATTGAGTTTTCTTGGATACTGCTGAACGTCTGGCAAGCCTATTGTCTAAGGTGGTAGGTATCTATTTTCAGTAAAGGGCAAGTAAATAAAATTAGGTAGACAGGGATGTTTTGGACTAATGTGGTTTTTAACAATGAAAGTCTTATCCCGGACCCTCGTGCATTTTTCAATAAATGGTGCTTGTGTGCCCAGGATAAACAAATGCATATTGTGAGGTGTATGTTACAAAGAGTTTATTTCTTGAACTGTAGAATTGAAAACGGAGGTGATTTGTTTCTAGATCATTTTTAATCATTGTCATTGGTATTTTATGGATGTAAAACGTGTTTATCTTTTAACTGATTCAATTATTTGTATTTTGTTAATAAATAGAGCTGTGCAACCTTGTGTATTTCTTGTCCTGAATGGTGAGGGGGGCTGTAGTTACTCTACCAGGTTACTCGACATAGTTACTCCACCAGACTTTAACAAGTCAGTATGGCAGATCAATAATTTGTTTAGTTTTGATTGTTGTACTTGATAGATAATTCCTTTCCAACAAATCAGGCCCTAACAAATTACAAGGGTCAAAGGACCAAGAGTTACGTTTCTGTAGTAGGCAGGCTTCTCTTGCACTACCTGTTCTGCAGCTTTGCTCAGTAGACCTCCATGTGGCACTCTCACTCTTTATTTTTCAGTATTCATGAACACAACCTATTGACCTGTATTGTGATTCAGTTTCATATTTTATGACAAGACCAGAGGCGAGCATTATGCTTTATCTTCTTTAATACTGCTTAACAACAGCCTTTCAAATCTTACTTCATTGTTTTTATTTTTATTTATTTTTACAGTTGAAAGTGCCCAACTGACACAAAAAACAAAAGTTTATCCAGGTAAACCTGTAGACACCAGAGGGGTGAAGCAACAACGTCTCCCATGATCCCTAGTAGTCTAGAAGTCCACAGCCTTGGTCCTACCCTCCAATGAGGGGCCCTCTGCAAGTATAACTTCCTGTAACACTAGGTGCATTCCTCTTCTTTTCTCTCTTGAGCTGCTCATTCCTGAACCAGTCTTAGAAACAGTCTATAAGAAAATTGACCCATCATCGCTATTCTGCCTTGTTCTGGCACACTCTTTGCTGATCTGGTAGACATTCATTCTCGTGAATTCTTTTGGACTTTTCCTAGCGATAAAAGAGAGATTGAGATCATTAGGGGGGAATTTGCTGCTTCAGTTATTATCATACAGAAACAAATAAACAGTACAATCCGCTCCCCTATGCATAGCATCACTTGTCTTTGCAGCTGAATTTATAAAGGGAGGGATAATGCTCACCTCCGTGTCTTTAATAGATTCAAGACTTCCTGCGCTGTGCGCTTGAGCAATCTTCATTGTTCATATTTGGTCATATCCACAGAATAACTAGCACTTATGACTATTTATGGGATATGCTGCTCAGGTGTATGTGTGTTCCTCCTGCAAGCATGTTGCTGACATTTGTGAAGGAAGTGTTATTTGGCATTGATTATGTATACTTCACTCTTTTATCAGGCATGGGGGTGGTGGGTGTGGGACGTATAGTATCCCCAAACCCAAGATTGTAGCTGTGTCAATATTTAATGTATTGGGTGCTTTTGCAGACAATTGTCAGCTTGTTTTGACCTGTGCTGTACCTATGTTTGATTTCATTGCCACATCCTTTTCACTTGACATATTGTTGGACTAGTGGCATTTCACAGACAGCACAGTCTATGATGGCATTTCCTAAATACTGACTGTGAACTTCGCAGGTGCTCCGTCAGGGGATATTCAGATGGTGGTATACAACCTTCGACCTGGTATTTGGTAAAATCTATAGTCTTTACCAAGTGGTGTTTTGAGAACTTGCCAGATGTATTGTGTATTGTGTGCATCACACTTCATTTATCTGTCAGGTATATAGTGTAAGACCCCCTTCCAGGGATATGATCCTCAGCTAACTTTTCTCAATGACATAACATGCATAACATATGTTATCTTTTCCAAGGGATTAAGTGCCCAGCTCACTCGTGTCAGGGATACAGCATCCATCGTTTGGTCTATAAGGTTAGACCACTAGTCCCGCAATGTAATTGGAATCACCTGCCTGAGTTGCCTGATCACCTGAAGATACAAATTGTTTGGTGGCCCTCTAAGAATAAGGTAGACATTCCACCATCAAGTCACATCTCTGAATCAGCTCTCCACAGTACCCAGGTGTCTCCAGGGACCTCTTAGGTTTCGTCGCTCCTGTACCTATCTTTAGCAACATGATCACGGTCAATCCCCCAATCAGGTACAGAGGATCCAACAGCATGTTTAGTGTTTGCATAAACGTTCTGTGCAGCCTTGGATGTTTTCTAATGACCACAGGCTCTATTGCAATGTTTCTGTTTCCACAAATTGAATTAAAGAGTGGAGGAAGATGTAGTAAACTGCACAGAAGGGCTGCTAACTCTGGCTTCCAATACAAGTGTGGAAATCGATTTAGGGAGAAGGGGTAAGAACCCTTATCATGGCAGGCATGTCCTGGATCTACATACCATGGTTTGGAGAGCATGGATGTGGAGGTCCCACACATGACCAAACCAATTTAGCTAAGTAAACATGGCATGTGGGCACAGGTAGAATGATTTCCTGATTGCCAGGGTCGCTTCTAGCTCTTGGGATGGCGTCAGGACTCTGTCAGAAGTTACATCACACGCTCATAGTCACTTAGAGCATGTTTTAATCATAATTTTACTACAGGAATTCTGTATACATGGGCATATTCAAATTTTTAAATTCCTGATGTAAACATTACAATTGGTCCACAAGAAGACTGCAGGACTGCCTCTATGTTAAAAAAGTAGAGGTAACATCCCCCGTGGACTCTAAAATCTCTAGAGGCTCGCACTAAAACTGAGAATCAAGTTCACTCTCATCTTCAGCCCAGGGAGTTTCTCATCAGACCAAAAATACATACATTTGGTGATGCATCGCACTTAGAAACCTCAGATCGGATCAGCAATCACCACTATGGTTTGTGTTCCCAATCCCAACTGGAAAGCTAAAGTAGCCTAATATTCTGGGATTTGTGAACAGAGAAGGTGGAAGATTCTCCAGCTCTGCCTGAAGCCAAAAAGATACCGTATGCTCTTCACAAATGGTCCACAAACCCTCCTTTTCAGAAAGGAAGACAACACAAGCACACTTAATTCCTAGACGTTGAAATCGCTGAACCAAGTAACTTGATATTTTCAAGGAGCCTCCTTCACACACTCACAGGCCCTGGGATCTTCATTAAGAAACGACAGGCTCATTGATTGTTTCAGGGCTCGCTCCCTTAAATGGCATTCTCACAATTCAGTCTGGGCCAGACCCCCAGGGCAACTGCCACTAGTCCTTATTGTCGTCTTCTTGGCACCCAGTTCTTATTTCCCTCAGACTTGGTCACACCTCACTGACTACCAGACCCCAGGACTACAGGCCTCAATAAATGCAGGGTGTCGTACCCTTCTCCCACTTCGTTTGTGTTGCCACTACCTCTCTCTCTGCCTTTACTGCCCTGCAGATGGACATGCATGTCTTAAGATCACAGCCTTCAGTGGAATATCTCCCCCCCACAACTTTGTCAATCCACAACTAAAATAAACATATATTCGTATAATATAGTGCGGACAGTTGTATGGATCTTTCAGTCTCATTTGCCTTTGGCAATGATAACATTAAAACTAAGTCCAGCCTTGTCCGTGACTGATAATGCGATTCATGCCGTAGACTGTGTAAATTAAACCTTACGTGATTTCCCGTAAATATTGAGATATGAGAATGCTTCCCTAGTTTATAAGCAGTTAATTTCCAGCAATGTTTGACGTTCATACAATGCAATGATCTCTGTTGACATTATTAGTCTTTGGGGTGCGCCACTTATAGTTCAAGGGACTAATTCATGGAACCCTTAACGCGGTGCAGTACTTTTGCAGTGCTCCACAAAATGACACTTTGCACCGCTCTGTGAATTAGGCCGAGTTCAACGTATTTGTTGTCAGTGCAAAGTGAAATTGCACTGCGCTAAACGTTCCATGAATTAGACCCTAAGAGTACAAAGTAATCCACACTTTTTTCCCCCCAGTAAACGTTTATTAACAGTGATCAGAGCTATGTTCCAAGTAGTAGCTTACGTTTTATTATCCCACTTAGTTTAGCTGAAAGAAACAGCCAATGTTCAATGTAGGTGCATTGCATTAAATGTTATAAGTAATTATCATAATTGCAGTACGTACAGTAATGGCTGTCTTTATTAGTAGCTTATCTTTCAAGGAGATTCTGCAGAATAATTGGATTGATTTTAATTGCGGCCTAACACAATGCACGTGCTGAGATTATGTTGTTATTAAAACTACTAAAGTGTACGGACTTTATTTCATTTTTTCGTGAGCCTTCTTTTTTGACTGCGCCCTGGCATGTATTTCATTGCTATGGTTATCCAAGCTGAAACCTTTAAACGACTAATATTCTTTTTAGGTAAACAAGTGATTAAATCGCAGTGCATGTGTTTTCCTTCTAAAGGCACATAGCAAGTATGTGCCAGGGGGGCTACCATTGAGCTAACGGCTTCCACTGTAAATGCAGCAGTTTACATCAATAGCGCTGCTCTATAATTATAATTGTTCTTTTATAACGGGTTTAATACGAGGGATTGGTTTCTAAGCGCTGGATCAGAATTCAAACATGCGTTGCGCTGTGTTGTCTTGTTTCCAAGACAAACGTGTTGCCCCTGTGCTATGCCCCTCTATTCTCACCACTACGCCCTCATGCAGGAAAGGGTAAAGTAACACACGTATAATCAATCAGCTGCACTCACTTGCTATTACTGAAGTGCAAAATATTGCGAGACTCTATACATCATGTCTGTGAATGTACTGCTGCATTACCACTGGTGGTAAAACTGCTGACAGGTTTAAGACAGTACCGCCAACAAGCCCCAAAACAAAAAAAAATGGCACATCCAAAAAATGTTGCAAATACCACAGCACATAAGACCAAACTATCAGCTGGCCTAAAAACTGTTTTCATCAGCAAGCAGCAGCACCAGTGTGAAATATATGTCATGTCACAATACACGTGTTATCATTTGTAATTTCTTTTTCGCTGCAGGAGTCTTGCCTAGTGATGGCTGAGTGCTCGACTTGATTGCCCATTCCAAACTTTGAAGGAATGGTTTAAATCGGCTTGACCTGCTATAGAGATGTCGCAGAAGGTTCATCCAACTGAGTGGTTACATGTCCGATTTAGCTCTAATCAGTTTTACCCAATTCAAGCCATAGATCACTATGACTTGGTAGCCATCAATGCCAGCGTCTGGTGGAGTTGAACACCTTTACTGAGAGCCATGTCTGTGGTATCCAATGGAAAGTTGTGATGGTGTTACACATCACTTCGTGATCTGCCACGAACTCAAGGAAATGAGCCAAACTGTGGGTGCCATGTCATTGACGATAAGGCAATTGACAATATAAATGATGACATATACCAGGTAAATGTTCCTTTCGGTGCCATTGACTTCGTATTGATTTCTTTAAATTAAAAAATGTGAACTGGGAACCAAAAGAGGCAATGGAAATAATGTTCAAAGTTGCCCCATATTACACATTTTCAGCCAGCGCAACCCTTTGTCTATGAGAGAATTTGAAAATACCACACAAAAGACGCCCAGGGTGCAGAGGCCTACCAGGAAATCTGCAGAGTTCCCTTATGGCAAGTCCACCCCTGAATGTAATCTGAGTGCAATCTGTTGACTATGTTGTACCACTACCAGTGGTTATGATTCACCACACATCACTCTCCCACCACTACACATCACTCTCCCACCACTACACATCACTCTCCCACCACTACACATCACTCTAAAGTTTTGAATAGAGATCTGTAAAGGGTATGGTATGCACAGAGATGGATTCTGAGCGTGCTGTTACTAGCAATGCAGACTGCAGCTAATTCATGATGTACAATGAGTCTGAAACATGCCTCGGGCTACTTACAATTTCATGTATTGTGGCTTGGGCTGGTAGTGTGGCTGTACGCCCCCTTCAGATGCATGAGCAAGACTGATTTGCGCATATATTTGTTCACAAATGTAGTGGCATGGCATGCTGGCATCCCGATATTCACTACAAAAGGTTTCTGTACCTCCCGTCAGAATCAGTTCTTCCAACTAATTTACCCTATAAGGATCACGGTGATGTTAGGCATTTTCTGGTACACCAGCATATCCATTCTGCGGCTGGATGGAGGGACATGAGTAGTGGGAAGAGTGAGGAGACAGAGTAATGGTAATTAACACATGTGACCAAGGAATGACTTCAGGGTCTGGTGCCCCGTTCAACTTTTCATTTCATGACAAGAAGATATCCCCCTTTCGCACATGAGTACCAGTAATATCGTGTTTTTTTATCCAAGGTTAAAAGCATCAAACTCCAAAACTGTGTTTAATTTCTTAGGACAGATTCACTTAATCATCACATTAATTTAGTCACTTGCAAAACAGTTAAAGCAAACACATAATCATTTCTAAGGCCTACTAGAAGTTTATAATGAGAAACAAACATGGACTGAGCAGCCAATTTTTCAGCCCTGAATTACAGAACCAGGGAAACAGGCTACCCATCCATTTTACACATTCAGTAATGAAATGTACAACTTGTAAGCGCCAGTTTCAATCAATATCAGCTCATGAACCAGAATTTCTGTTAAAAAAAGAATGTATTTATGCATTTTTTTTAACAAAAGAATGTATAAAAGCATTAACATATCACAGAAAAACAATGAACATGGCGGTAACCACTTAGTGTTGCTTGTACACTATGGAGTCAATAATATTACGTGCTTGGTGAGAAAGCAGTGTTCACACCGAGTGGTTAGTACACCAAAACTGTGTGAAAATACAATTTTTTACCACAAAATATAAACATTGTAAATCAATAGGAAAATAAATCGTCCACACGCTTCCACAAATTATTTTACAAAGCATATGCTAGAATGTAATATGTTAGAGATTGAAGATATAAGACAGACTTAAGGCTCTCTAACGTGTGGAAACTGTTCAGGTCTTTCAGTAGGAAGTGATATATATCACAGTGCAACAGTGTAGTTTGTTGTGGCTCAGGAGTTGAGTCCTTTGAAGGGGCGGACTAGCGAACAATACAGTATCTAGTGAAACAGAGGGCCGACACACTGTGTTTCAGCCCCACATTTAAGATACGTCCATCCTGGGATGGACTTGGCCGATTTGGGAGAGGGCATTCATCAAGACATAGGATTTCTTTAAGTGTAAGAAAAAAAAAGCTGTGAGACCCAGTTTTCTTTGTGAAAGAGAGGAAAGTGTACACAAAGAAATATACAACTATACCTCTGGCCTGACTGAGGGAACTTCAAGTATTTTTGTAATGAAGTTGTGATTTAAGAATAACCTTTGTCTTAATGTAGAGCGTGTAGGTCAGTGGTATTTCTTCTCTTTTTTATTTAATTAAGAAGGCTGGTATCTTCCACTTTGTGTGGAGAGATAACAGCCGATGAGTATTTTGTGGACTAAGTCGCTTTCATAGTCAACATGTGCATATATTCCTAAGTAGCAATAGTCACTGCTCTCTACTGACCTTCATATTGGTAACTGTGACTCAGCAGGGTTGTCAAGGCATGGTGTTGTCTTGTACCCAATTTACGAGATGGACCTCAATATACTGCTGATAGTCCCAATCTGAAAAGTAAGAAGACATAAAAAAATGACCCTTACTCAACACGCAGAATCTAGTCATGGCGGAAAAGCTTCTGGAAAAATTCAGATTTATATCATCAATTTATAATATAAGTGCTGGCTACCTCACTTGTTTTAATGGGCGCAGTACAACACCAGACCGTTAGTGTATGTGCTGCGCATAGCAAGTACTGTTGCCTTTAAATTGTTTTAACCAGGTGATTGCGGAAGATACAGAGACTAATGACTGCTCATGAATTTTTTAATTATCTGACATTCTGCAATCCCGGTCGGAAAACATGCTGTGTTTCAGTTAAAGGAGCTCTAACTACTTGCTTCTCTGACCATGGTGTACGAGAACATGCATGTTCAAGAGAACCACCTAACTTAACCTGTTTGTGCACATATTTTCGAGCATTCTAACTTGATACTCACTCATCGTCTGGAAACCCTTGTGTATAGGTGCAATAGAAATGTCCAATAAATAAATAAATAAACGTGTACCATGTTGGTTAGCGAGTCGTTGGCTGCATGGTTTGATCTTGTTTGGATTTTGGGTGGCAGGGCAGTACTAGTGGATTATCACACAGCGTGCTGACGTCATTGCAGTGCTCTGAATCAGGTTCTTTGGAATAATGCATATGTGGAAGGCATGGCGGCCATATTGGTGTGGATATACTGTCACCCAGAAGGAGGACTATGGCTGATAATTAAACAATGAACTAGAGGCAGAAATGAATCTCATGTCGGAGAGGTGTAAATATTTGATGCAGCCATTAGCCCAGGCCTATATGTTGGAGCATATATCTGTATATAGTCTGGTCCCCACACTCTTGGTATTCTGCTGGGGACAGACTGATTAGTGCATGCAGAGACCCCAGTTGATGGTTGTGTTGAGACCCCTTGTCACTGAGTCCAATGTGTGGATCTATTACATTTCTGCTTTGCATAACCTTGGGGGTTCATTGATGGTTTGGATAAGGAACCCAAAAAAACTGAGTGGGCTTCTGGTTTTGTTCCCGAAAGTGTGTGACCATTGTTTTTTCAGTTTTTTTGACAGGACCTATGCTCACATATTCTCTGTCTATTTTCACGTTTGGTCTTTCCAATATCGATAAGTCTGCAAGGTCACTTAATCCCATAGATGGCCCATTGTTTTTTGCGCTTGGTAAAGATCTTAAATTGCCAACTCAGGCCATATAGGTCAGTGTATTTCATGTCTTTCATGAGGGGGCAGACAGATCAGTGGCCGCATCTGAAGTGGCCGATGACTGGCGCAAGGGCCCATAAGGTGGTCTGAGTAGAAGGTGCCTGGCCTTGATACGTATGGACAATCGTTTGTTTTAAATTGTTCTGTCTTTTACAAGATTGAAATCAGGGGTTTTGACAGTGTTCCAATTACATGAAATGGTTCTCCTGAGTGCGATACTAATCCGATAAAAGGTTGTCAAAGATGTTATTTAGCATTTTTCAGCTCTGCGACCATTCATCAGTGCAACACCCAGCAACGCCACCAATGATGCTGCCATACATTTTCTGAACATGCATTGAATCAAGCGAGAAAAGAGAACTCCCACAAGATCACCTTGTAGATGTGATGCCTTTTGCACTTACTGAATGCAGCCATACAGGGTTTCAAATCCCTCTAATATGTCACCAAATGAAAAAAAAATAGGGAATCATATTTTCTAAATTGAGAAGTTCCCTAAAGTTACAAAATAACCACCGTTCACACATCCAATTTCTAGAGTGATACAAATAAGAAGAAGCTGGAGATGGATGGAGGGATGACAACACTACATCCGGGTCAAAGAGAAAAGCACAGTACATCTTATGAAGGAAATCACGAGCATTGTGATGTATAATGGTGTGCTAAAGCACTTCTATGCTTCTCCAAAGTTCATCTTCATGGTGTAGTTGTGAGACCATTCATCCCATGTGAGGCGAAGCCATCGGGGCAGGGTTCGACTTCTATCTCCTCCAATTTCATTTTGAATTGTCCCATTTTAACATTTGGTGCATTTCTTTCCATGTCTGTGAAAAATGTGCATAAATAACAGGAAACATACAGAAAAAAAGCAGGTACACAGTATGTCACCCAGAGTATGTGCAATTACTTTCACACCTTGGATGCAAAAGGTCCCTGCACTCATCCAACCGAGATGTCATTGACTTACTTTTTTTGTTTCCAAATACTAATAATTAGGGCCATTATTGAAAAAGTGGTGACACCACTGGCCTATTTTATTGGATTTTGAGTTTTGTTTTATGTAGTATTATTTTTTTGGCTTTTTTCACATATGGCAGTATGATATGATAGGTTATTTATAACACACTTAATATCCAGAAGTTTCTAAGCATGGACCCGGGGATCGAAACTGTGTTACTCTATTTCGCCTTGCTTCCAAGGCAGACACGTTGCCCCTGAGCTAACCTCCCGAGTCATGCCTTAATCAGCAAACAGTAAAAACAGAAGCAGACACACCTGGAATAGCAATGTGCCTTTCAAAGAATATATTTTTTTATTTTGTTTATTTATTTGCACATGGTTATACAACCGACCTTTAGTAAAATACATATCATCATATAAAATAAATACTTAAAGATCACAATATCACAATGTAGGTACATATTGCATATTTTTACCATAGTTTTTCCCTATCCAAACATATTTTAAAGCATATAACATTAAATAGGCAGTCCATTAAAAGCTATGTAATCACTACTTACTAGTGCAATTTGATGTAATGCTTCTTTCCATACATGAAAAGCCACTGCTGTTATAACTATACTCTGAGCTGCGTCTATTAGGCTTCAAAATTGTTCTTCTTGTATAGAGCAAATGTTATGTACAAAACTACTGACATCGAGTTAAAAAATGACAAGAAGTCTCAAGCTTTAAGTTACATAATCGACAGACTCTATCTTGACATGCCAATTTGAACCAATGACCCGTGTGTATGAGTGTTGGAAGTATATTGAAACGTAGGTATGTAATACATCTACAAATCTTCAGAGAAGTTAACTTAGTTAAATACGTAGGAAGATGGTCCCGTTGGAATCCTTGTGTACTAAAAACACTGTAATCTATTTTCCCCCTTAAAAAGGAAATATTAGATACAATCATAATTTGGCTTTTAAAAAGTAATGTGCGCTTTAGGAGCTGTGATCAATTCTTCCACCTCAATGCCAATGTTTTGAACATGTTTCATTGCAGTGTCCCGTAATTTAATAGTAGCAGTGTCCCATAATTTAATAGTACAGACCTTGCCATACGAACGAGCTAAAAGACTGAATACATTATTTGCCAAATGGGCGGGGAATAGATAGAAAGGAACAGCTTACAACGCTGATACAACCATAGAGAGCAAATGGCAGGTACTGAAAGTTCACACCGGAGTGCCTCTACCGGCACAGATGAGGGTACTCCTAGTATTGACCTCAGAATTTTCCCTTCCCATCTACCTACCCACATCATCATCTTCTCCTTTAAAATTGCTGAGCCATATATAATACTTGGAAGAATAATTTTCCGGCACACCGCTAGTAAGGCTTCAATGTTATAACCACCCTTATTGCTTTTACAACTCTTCAGTATCAACCATTTCTCAATTATTTTTGTTTTTACAAAATCACCATGAAATTGGCAAGTGGGGTTACTGCTGATAGGTAAACCTAAGTAAGTATGTGTATTCACTACTTCCAACCGAGAGCCCCTACAGCAGTAGTTGCATTTTTGTTTGGCTTTCAGCTACTTGTTCTGTCCTACAATATTGATTCATTTCCATAACCTATCCAAGTGTCACAACCCTCGTCCAATACCCCCTCTGGCAAACCCATTGGCCCGGTGGAGTCAGGACTCGGGCCTCTAGAGCATGGCATCCTCTTCAAAAGCCCTCATGGGGCCAGTCTCATACACCATGAAAAACAATGTGCTTGGGAACTACTTTATTGTAACATAGAGGCATCCACATAGCTTGGTTCCTAAGAACCAAGCTATGTGGTCTAGTGTTTTGGGTGTGGTAGCCTAGGGACTACTTTACCTGGACTAGTTTGTTGGGGCTATTTAAACCACACCCGAGCAAGACAACACGCTTTGCGTTACTTTCCAGCTTGCAATGTGACGCTCACCGTGTCCAGCTATTCCCTCGAACCTCGGAGAAGCAGAACCTGAAAGGAGACAAAAGGAACTTCATTAGCAGCAGCATCTTACCTGCAGTCTTCATCTATAAACACTTGAAGCTACTGAGAACAGTGTCCTCGAATCTGCACGCCTCCCTGACAAAACGATCTGAAAGAGGAAGATAGAGGCAACATTAATGAAAGCACTAGAGATATTTACAAATTACGAACTGCTCGAAAGGCTTACCTGGCTGGTCGTCTCTCGTCTCTCGGCTGGCACCACTCTGGACATTCCACTCGCGCTGAAGAACACCGCAACCCACAAGGAAGGAAAACACAGGTTAGCAAAGGCAAGACTTCGCAGCACTGTGCATAGCGCTTACTTACCGCATCATAGCGCTCTTATTGCGCCATCATTCACAAGCGGGGCTCAACCAAGCCAGTTCGCCACGCTGAAGCTCTGCATACCTAAGGGAGAAAAAGAGACATTTTAAACAAAGAAAGACATGCAGGATAGTAACAAAACTAAAGAGCAGCAATAAGACCTACCTGAACAATATCAAACCAGCCGGTATCAGTGAAGTAACTGGACTGGACTCGCCCATGAAAAACAACACACCCCTGCAAAGAAGGCAGGACAGAGAGCCTGCCTAATTCTACCACAAGGCAGAACCTTCCCCACAGACCACATCAGGGCCAAGCTGAGAAGTATACCAGCGAGTATCCCGGCTGGGTGGCGTCCCCGTAGATACCAGGTGAGCGTAACACCAAGGCACCAAGGTGTCATTGATGAGTGGAGGAATGTTATGTGCAGATTCAATGGCATTGCCCATATTGGAGACGTATAAGTTAAACAGTAATGGGGCCAAGGTACAGCCCTGCTTTAAAACCATGTTTGTTCTTATTTCTTCTGTGATCTCTCCAATTTGCCAATTTGGTCCACAACAAGATGCAGGAGACTGTGTCAAATGCTTTGGTAAAATCCACAAATCACATGAAGAAATTGTCATAGATATTATCCTGTGCACTGAGATTATGTAACTTACTGTGGCCCTCATTACGACCCTGGCGGAAAGGGTATTACGCCAGCGTAATGCATGGCGTACCTTTCCGCCTTACTACGAGTTCCCGTAGCGCCATGGTGGTTTTTTCGCCTGGTTTTTCCGGGCGGAAAAATCCATGGCGCTACGGGACCTGTTGTTAATTACGCCACCGTAATTTACGGTGGCGTAATTAACGCCTTCCCCACTCCCATTATACCCTATGGGGCAAAAATGGGAATGGGGAAGGGTAAATGGGGATTGGGGACTTACCGCCCCGCCAAGGTCGGAATGGGGAGGTAAGTCCGCCAACCCCCATGACGGAGTTGGCAGCTCTGCGCCATGGACCATGGTGCAAATTGCACCATGGTCCTCCGCCAGGGTCGTAATGAGGGCCTGTGTGATTTACAAAAGCCTGTTTGAAATGGCGAAAGTAGATTTTTTGCTAGACCCCATTTAGTTAATTTACTCAGGAGGATGTCAGCAAAAATGTTTGAGCTAATATCTAACATAGCTAACAATCTATAATTTTGAGGGTTAGAATGATCACCCTTTTTGAAAACCGGAATGAGTATGGATTTCTCCAAATCGATGGAATATTAACAGAATTTAAGATTGGTAAAATCAATTTTTCTAATATTTGGTACCAGAAATCAGGGACTGGCTTGAATATCACATTACTCCCCATATCAGGCCCAGGGGCACGGGAACTATTTAATGATTTAAAAATCATTTCAATGTCATCTTTTTCAAATCCCATGCAGAACGTGAGGTTATAGGTACAAGGTATTAGAATTTCATCCATTTTTGGTATACAATACAGAGTTTTGATAGTATCCGTCCATTTGAATGCACTAATTGGATTCAATTGCTGATTGGAACCATTAACAAATGTTCAGATTTTTTACCAACATTTTTTGTTGTCATTGCTTCTTAATAGACGAAACATACATTTCCAATCAGCACCCCATCAAGAATTTATGACTACGTTGGCAGTTCTTATATTTCATAGATAGGTGAGCGAATGAATGATTTGTATCCAAATCACTATAGTTCACAGATGTCTCGTTAGCATTGTTCTTCCTGCGATGGACTTTGTTGGCGTGATGGACGACAATATCAACATTGTTCGGATGGCTAACCAACGGAATAGTGACCTTATAACTCAAATGTAGCTGTTCATTCAAGAATATCATTACTTTAGATAAATCCCACTCTTGGTCAGCCAGTCATACCACAAGAATGTGCTAGATATGTGTTACAAAATTACTAATTCGAGTCACATTACTATCACTCAACACAATTTGGTGGTCCTGTGTGCTAATAGATGCAGGAGCATACATACGTTTCAAGTGTCTAGTAGGCCATTTCTAGGACCAGCGTAACAGTGTGATCACTGACCATGTTCAATGTTATTGTAAAGTCCCCACAATACACCCAACACATGTCAACAAATATGTAATCCAGGCAGGTCGAACTGGAACCATTAGACCAAGTGACTTTGGAGATGGACTTGGCCATATGATTAATATTTAAACAGATAAGGTCTTCAACATTAAACAGGTTCATCCAGTCAATTTCGGTAGAGGAGGCAAGATGCATATTCCCTCCCTCATTGTTTTCCCAATCCCATCCAAAGAACACAACACCTTCTGCAGTTGGCAAGAAGCATTTAAGTCATCTGCAATGATCACCCCACCCTTAGGGCAACTATTCTGCCACGCCGTCAATGTTTTCTCAATGTTCCTGATAATCCCGGCAGTGGCCATACCACCTGGGGGGGGGGTCATAAACAGTGTCTTGAAAGTCTGTGTACAACTTTTATCAAGCATACAGATAGGACAAAAGAGGCGTGGGCCACGTTGGGGATTGACCTAATAAGAAAATGTGATATGTACCCATGTTGCTGACAGGCGATTACTGCATGCATGGATGAGATTGCAGTCAGCAACAGTGACTTATTTACTAGCAGTTACAGGTCCGCCTACAGAAGTGGTTGCTCTATGAACCACTTCTGTACGCAGCATAATCCACTCAGGTGGGCATCAGCCCCCCCCCCCACGTCTTTTTTTATACATACAGAGCTTGAAATAAAACCTGCAAAACGTTCTCCACGATGGCAGCCCCCTGTGCATGCCATTGAACCAAATATATCCAGAGTCACTGACTATGATCACGTCACTATGCGGATCACATGACCCAAAACACTTGTGACATAAAAGTGAAGTGGTAGTCCGCTACATCACTGCAGACTACCATATTCACTGGTAACTGCAAGGAGAACCAGCTAATGCGCAGACCTATGAGCCTGCACTGCACAGTCAAGGCAAGATGTGCCCCCAGCCCAGGATCCCTGCACAGATACTACAGTATTTACAGTATATAGCCACTGAAATGTGTCTAAATAATGTACAATTTGGTTACGTGCTGAGCGCATTTTTAATGCAAAGTCCCTGTGCATCTATGCTGCATGCAAAACCATGGACCCCAGAACCATTTGACCAACTCCAAGCAGGGGACCAAATATTTAATCCACCTTGGTAGATAAGACGAGATCGCGTTTATGCATTTCCATCACTAGCCTAACAGATCACCACCACCAAACTCACAGGGATCGATCCATTCCAGAGGCACGACTCGCTGCTCAATCCATCCTCATCTGCACACGAAATATATCATTAGGAGGATACATCCAATATGTAACCACTTGCACTATGGAGAACACCCTTTCATATTTTGAAGCAATCCAACCACTGGCAGACAAAGTCTAAATCTTTTTAGTGATGCATGACCTAACCACCTCAGAGAATTGTCACATATATGCTCCCACCACATACGTGGACCACCATTGTACCATTGTATTCCAGGCACCACACAACACCACCAACTGGTCACCAACAGTTTAACAGAAATACAGAAAACTAAAACACTATTTGCGAATCCTGTTTTTTTCCCTTCTCAATCAATGTTACTTGTATTGTATGTATGTATATATGCCAATAAATCATGGAATATAAAAACATGCATTCGTCACCATTTTGAAAGATGCTCTACACTAAATAATGTAGCCATGAGTATTAACGTTTAAACAATGCTCTTGAATCAATCAATGTGAATTTATTTTATCACTCTGGTAAAATAACATCTCAGCAACTGCTATAGCCTTGATAAAGACCCTTAGGTGAAAGCACTTGTTGGCTGTTCTGTTCCTTTGCCAATGCACCACTGCTTCTATGGTTATACCTTGTAATCTGTCCCATGGACAAGTCAGGCACTGACGCGGCGCTACTTGTATGTATTGAATGTGCTGTCACATTACAGACAAATAAAAACATTGGAGAGAACTCCTTGACAAGCACTGTAAGTGCAAAGTTGCTTTTGGTCGTTCTTATTTCCAAGTTATACTAAATGAAGTCTGCTGTTTAAAGCATCAAGTTAGCTGTATTATGTAATCCAAAACAGGAGTTAGTTCCATATTACACCCTGCTGTGTGTGCCAACAATCATTGTGGGTAACCATATCAGTGGTAGCTGTGAACTGTACAATATATCTTTCAAATTGTCATCAATGCTGCCATTTTCACCATCATTTTCCCTCCAGACATGTTCTGTCTATATTGGCCTTTATCCCAAGGCCGTGAAAATGTGTAAGTTATAGAACTGTATAAGGGTTCTGCACATCTATGCAATTGTGTTCCCCACAGATGCATGCATCTAAATTCACTTTTCAGTACCAAAATCACGTGTTCAATTGTTGTTTATTTACTCCTAAAATGTATACTCGTGCTTCACTTATTGTCGGGTGCGTAGTTGTAGGGTGTGGTAGTGCAACCATGCATTCACCATTGCACATTCGCTCCGTTTAAAAGAAAAAACATGTATTATTCATAATGTGGTGGAGAAAATGTATTTCAATGCATGACATATACACTCAAGAAAGGTAAAAGCACTGCAATGTTTCCAGCTTGCTTGCATGCTTTTTATTTTGAGACATCTGTGTAATAACGATGTGGTATCATCCCTACCCTAAGAGGGACATGATACTTGATTCTTCATTTATTTCCCTTTCTTTTAGTGATAGGCAAACTATACTATGCCCTCCTCGAGATCAGCACAAAATACATAATATTCCACAACATTGATAGTGCAGTCACATATCTGCTCCTTATCCCTGTCCATGCTAGTTCCCTATTAAAGATATTTCATTGACAAACCATATCTGTATCCCTATGCACTGATTCATCATGGTGACTAAAGGTAGCGAAGCCTTCACCCCATACTATATCCTCATAATATAACCTGCTCGTTTTACCTGCTGCCTTGTACCATTTTTTATCATGTTATTTTGATTGCTTCCATTTCAATGCCTGTAATTGCCATTTTGTCTGTATTCACATGCTTGTGTAACATGTAAGTCCCAGCGCCCAGATGCCCCAGGGCTTGGCTGCGCTTTACAAATAAAATAAAATATAAAAAATACAAATGATGCAAAAAGTAATGTTTTTGTTTACATCTTTTGCAGAATGACATATTGTTAATAACCAGTGGCAATTCATTGAAATGTCAGTACATGTCTATCTTAAGAAATAATTTTTCTTCTAGTGGGATGAGTTTGTTTGGTTGAACCCAGATGATCCAGCATTCACTTTTGCTGTCAAGACCTGACATTTTTAATGCTCCCTAATCTGGTCTACTGAATTTTTTTTCCTTTGGTGTCCTAATTCTGCTAGGGTATATCTGTGCAAAAGTACTCGATTTTACTCATTGAATCATGTGATACAGTTGGCTATGTGGGCAACACTGGATGCTGACAGCCTGATTGCCATGGCAAACATCCTGGAGGAGACCAGAATGCTCGTTTTAGGATCCCATGTGTAAATCACTACAGAGTCCAATGGCCAGACATTGTTCTTACGAGATGTGTCTGTGAAGTAAGGATGTTGCCTCATGGTCATCACTACTACCTGCCTCAGAGAGAGGCTGTAGTTGCCAGAACCAGATGTGACTTGCTTTGAAGTGTCTGAATTTTAGTTGGAATTAACCCCTGGGAGAATCCGAAGGGAGCCTACAGTGCTCACTGTCGCAGTCCCCTAGTGATGTGGTACCTGCAACCATTACAATGAATGCATCTTCATGCAGAGGATCTGTGATATCTTTTCAGACCCAGTCACCAGTTGAACCCAATGGTCAGTATCATTCATTTGTTTAATCTGGGGGGGCGGGTTTGTTGGCATCAAAGAAGACATGCATCTGAGAGTTATCGTGAGAAAGCTCTGATATTCCTGGCAAACTACTTAGAACAGTTCTGATAATAAATCAGATGACACATCTCTGATCAGTAAATGCACACCCTGAACTTTTCTGCTGTTTTTAGTGAACCTGGCAGTACCAGCCAACGAGTAAGTCTTGTGCCCTGCAGAAGCAATTCCTGGCCTAGTTACTCGAATAAACTAACACTGAGAATGAGAAGGCAACTACAGATGCAGAGGCAACCACTTACTGACAGAGTACATGGCGTACAGTCACAAAGACTAACCCGGCTAGCACCAATATGGACAACAGGAGCTGTGCCTTCCTCTCTCAAGATGCTCAAAATATATGAGACATCAAGTGCCACAGCATGGTGCTTGGAATCAGCGGGGTGCATTTAAAACATGTTCATCACTCTTGAAAATACCTGCATTGTGCTTGTCAAGCGTGTTGAGGGTCCACCACTCTGGAATGGATTGCATCCTAGTCCCGCAACACAAATGCTATCCTGCTTCACCATCCCAGCTCCAGGAACTTGCATTACTAAACCAAAACCTGCAAGCTCCTGGGACTATCACGACTGAGTCCACCACCTCTGTGTGTTCAACTAAGGGCCAATATCAAGCAAACCATGAGAAACCCACAGCGAACACTAGACTCACAGGATGTAATAACACTACTAGAAACGTTCTAAATCCACCTTGCTTGCAACCCCACCCCCTCCATCAAAATGTCTCTTGCACATGTTTGGCATGATTTCAAAAGAAAAATTAATTTCGTCTATCAGTTATTCTTTCCATTTACTGTATAAATGGGCATAATTTGCATTTTAATAACAGTGATGACATGTCAGTTCACCTTCAGTGGGCTCTCCTTTCCTAAAATTACAGATTCTGGCAGGAAATATGTAGCTGATGTACCTACCGACCTACTGTAATAGTATTATTATTATTATTATTATTATTATTATTATTATTATTATTATTATTATTATTATTCTGTTTTCTGTTTATGTATTTGTTTGTGGTTCTAAAAGAGCCTTTACAAAAGAAAAAATAAACATCAGACACAAACATACAATAAAATCAATCATATTTGTTCAGGATTAAGGACAATCAATACTTATTTCAGAGATTTATAGATTCCATATTAATCAACGTCATTCTATTAAAAACCACAAATAAAAACCTATATTTATCAAATATACAATATTTTAAAAACAGATTATAATCATTATTAAAACCTATACCTGTATAGCTCCTAGTACCCAATTAATTCATAAACAACCTTAAAATCCACCAACTTTCACTTCTCAAGGACTCCCCCACTGGGAGGCTCGGGATAGAGCGCAGTAGCCAATATAGGTCGATCTGCAAGCTCATAGACTTCGAATTAATGCAGGCATTCCAAAATTCTGTTGTTATAATTACATCGAGTTCATTAACATATTTCCCCAGTATACACAAGCTTTTAGCGCAACACATTCAGTAAAAACATGTTTTGGAGTTTCAAGATTCTCTTGAATATTGCACATTCGGCACACTCAGTCTTTTTTTGGTATTTTTAAGAGTGCCCCTTTAAAAATAAGCAAAGGTAACTGGTTTGTTTGCAATCTGATTATGAAGTGGAGCACCGCCAGATTTGGGCTTTGAAATAAATTGGATTGGGCTCTCAGGTACAGGTGGGTTACATTAGAAACGTAACTATATGTTCGTCATGTAATCATGTGCAAATAGTTACTTTCCCAAATCCCTTGTTTTTTTCTGCTTCCCAAATGAGGCCTTTCAGGTGGCATAGTCAGTACCATTATTAAAATCAGGGAGCCAACCAATTTTTATAAATAAACTTTCTATCAATGCCGAAAATGTGCACCCAACCATATTATTAGTCTGTATTAGTCTCCTCTCTAACAGTTGACCATTTAGTGATACCAATCAAAATTCCAAGCGCAGAAATTGGATCGCGTTGAGGGCGCCAATTTCAAGATTCTTTTATAAAAGTAGCCGTCCAGCCTATCCAGCCAATCTAAATCATAGATAGCAATTGGATCCATACCGTACAGAATCGTGGGACAAAAAAGTTGTTTATATAGGGCCATCATACCCTCCAAGGAACAGCCTGCAGTACAAGCAGCACATTTCTCAATCATTAATGTCAATTTGTGGGCCTTCCTTATTTTTGCCTCTTTTATATGAGTGTAATTCCTAGATGCGCTAACATCATGGCCCAGATAAGTGTACTTTTCCCCATACTACAGTTCTCCCAGGCTTGTTTCTAGAGTAGGTCGGCAGCCCTTTCTAGCAGTTACCACCATTATCTTAGTTTTGTTCATGTTTGTATTTGTATTTATTAATTTTTATATAGTGCTTTACACTATATAAAAATTACATATTTTTACATATTTTTACTATATACATTTACATGTTCATGGTGAGATCATTTGTTTCAGCTCCTAAGACTATCACGACTGAGTCCACCATCTCTGTGTGTTCACCTAAGGGTCAATATCAAGCAAACCATGAGAACCCTACACCGAACACTAGACTCATAGGATGTGACAGTACTACTAGAGACTTTCTGAATCCACCTTGCCTGTAACCCCACTCCAACCCCTCCATCAAAACGTCCCTTGCACATGTTTGCCTATTTTTCAAACTTTTTTTTCATGTCTTCAATCAGTTATTCTTTCCATTTACAGTATAAGTGGGCATACTTTGCTTTTTAATAACAGTAATGACATATCAGTTCGCCTGGTGTATGCTCTCCTTACCTAAAATTACAGATGCTGGCAGAAAATATGTAGCTGATCGACCTACTGTATTATTATTATTATAATAAAAATAATAATAACACTAATAATAATTATTATTATTTTCATTAGTTGCAGTAGTAGTAGCAGCAATAGTATTAGTATATGTATAACAAGGCTGTATCGCTGCTATAATCATCATCAAAACGTTTTATAAATTTAACTTTGGTATTAAAATGCCCGTAAATATGTAGAGATTTGTTACACAGCTGCTGTGAAATGTTAGCAAAACATGATGGAAATAAAAGAACAATAATCTGCTCTTAAATAATGAGTCCTGTTTAGATGTTCTGAACACTCACTTAGTTTCTGTAGGTAAGCAATATTTATTTTTTTAACCCCTTCTTATCTGCAATGCACTTCCATATTATGTCAGAAAGAACGTTTCACTTAGGGTTATTTTTCGGCTTTCTGGGGACTTTGTCTCTGGTACACAAGTCAGAAGCAATAGCAGAGTGCCTAAAGATGGCTAACGATTCATTTTTGCTGTATAAACTACCTTCCCCAACTCTCACAGTTACTCACTTCCTCGCTTAATGGCTCCCTAATTCACTAATCTCAGACTAATGTTGCGCCGTTACATCTGAGGCCCAGAACAGTACAGAAGTTTATTTGTGGAATTAGGTTAATCTCGGATTTTGAGAGGGACATGGTTCAATATTGCATAAAACGTGGCATTTCATAGTAGCATTGCAAATTGATAGCAATTTTAACAATTACGTCACAGAGGTCTGTAACCAGTAGCTTTCCAGATGTTTTGGAGCCATGACCCCTTACCACTGACTTTGCTGGCTAAAGCTGATGGATGTTGTCCCTGGTGTTGCTGGGATGAGGCCATTTCTACCTGATTGATGTTTCCAGAGGAGCCTCTTGTGGCCTTAAACTGGAGATGGGGGGATCCAAAATGGCTGCAATAAGTGATGTGATCAATTCAAGATGGCCAAAGGAACTGATGTGACCAATCCAAGATGGCAGCAGGAACTAATTTCACCAATCCAAGATGACCGCTGGAAGTGATGTCAACAATCCCAGATGGCCGCTGGCAGTAAAGGTCCGGACAGAAGTTGAAGCCAGAAACCAGAAGGGGTGGCACATGCTCTTGTCGCCTGATCACCTAGTCCATCAGTAGTTGGACCCTCTGATATTTTCCCTGGTGTTTCTGGGATAAGACTATTTCTTCCTGATTGGCATTCCGAGGGGAGCCTCTTATGGCCTTCAGCTGGAGATGGGCTTGATCCAAAATCCACTTCTCAGAAATGTGAACTTCAGTCTTTTTTTAGTGACCACACTTTCCACTCCATCCATAACCTAACTACCCACACCATGGGTAACTCTTTGGATCTCTTACATATCTCTACCTTTCTCTCAGCCACTAATACTACTGTCACGCCATCCACATCTGATCACTCAATTGTTTCCAACACCATCTCCTTTCCACCCTTTGACCTTTCCTCACCACTTGCTTCACCTATTACTAAAAATGAAATGTAAACCTTCTGCCATTCCCCCTTTCTCTCTGACCTACAGCCCTCACTCTCCTCCTTCACACTGATGCCTCTTCCACCAACTCTGCCTTCTTCAGCTTCCAATGCCTACTATATGACTCATCCACCTCTCACTTCCCACTGCTTACCTTTGCCCCTACGTTTCAGCATCCTCAGCCATGGGTTAAACAATTCATACGCTCTCTCCTCACAGACATGCATCAGCTGCTGCGTAAATGGAGGCGTGCACACTCACAAGAGGACATACAACTCTACCTCTCGGCCCTAAACTCTTCCATGTCTACTCTTGGTAGAGTGAAAGGGAATCACACATAATCCTCATTGACTCTTATTCCAACCATCCTTGCCATCTACGGTACGACATCCTTTCATCGACACACACTTTTTTGACGGGTGTTTTTAAGTGAAAATTTGTGAAAAACATTTACATTCATTTTGGGGGGTGGGAAAGGGCATATAAAGGGTTGGGGAGGTCAGGGATAACAAAAAATAGACATAGGACGGGAGCTTAAGGGGGGAAGCCCTTACAACTAATTTTTAAAAAATGTCAATGAGTTTTTTCACCAAAAACTGTGCCTAAAAACACCTGTCGCAAAAACTGGTGAAATGACATATAACCCTGGCTACAGGGCCCCCTAAACTCACACCTCACTCCTCCTAAGTCTATGACTATCAACTCCAGTCTCACTTCTAAAGACATAGCTGAATAATTCACTAAAAACATTTGCAAAATTAGACACTCTCTCCTGACCTTCCTCACATTCCCTCCTCCTGCATTTTACACTTTTCCTACTCTATCATTATCCTCTGCCTCATTCACCCACTTTAGTCACAGTAATACTGACCAAGAGCTATCTCTACTGATGGAGGCTACCCCTCTCGTGCCCCATTAGACAATTTTGCTCCTCAGCTAGTCAAACCTTTTTGCCTCTTTAGTGGCCTCTCACCTCGCTGAACTCTTTAACCTGTCCTTTGACTCTGCTTGATTTCCCTTTATTTTCAAAACAGTCACATCATCCCTCTCCTAAAAAAGCAACGGGGTGACCCAAACCTACTGGCTAACTTTTGCCCTGTGTCTCTCCTTCCACACTACTCTAAAGGGCTCGAAAGTGTCGTTTTCTAAAGAGAAAATAGTTTTTGTTAGTGCCAATCTGGCACACTCTACTATAAAAGCAGTGGGAACCACATCTTGTCTAGCTTCTCTGTGATTTAGACAAAGCTCTATAACTCTTATAGTGTCTATCTGTGGTATGTTGGTGTACAAGGAATCAACATCAAACAACACCACTTGGTCACTGTCATCCACTGCCATTCCTTCCAAACTCTTAAGGATGTCAGTCATGTCTTTAATATAGGCTTGTGTTTTAAATACAAAGTACTTTAAGAAAAAATCCTCGTCGTTGGATAAGGGTTCTAGCAATGACCCAATCGCCGAGACAATCGGTCTTCCAGCAGGAAATGTTTCACTTTTAAGTGAGAGTGAGTGTAACAAATTAAAACACATTCTCATAAAAGTATCACTAAAGCGGCTGCCTGGACATTGCTTCAAGTAATGTGGTAAGTGTCCTCTCTTTTTTTACTCAAAACTAATTTCATTGTATAGTGTGTACTTTCCTCTCTCTCTTCACAAGTTAAAATCCAGTCGAAGTCAAGGATCTTGCTTTTTAAATTTTGCGGGTTGGACTCCAACCTGTCGATTGGCACGTCAAATTTCTCTATTATATGCTGACAATTCTTATTGAATCGTCTAAAGGGCTCACCCTCTTCATGCCCCATCTGTCCCCACTCAGTACTTATAGAGAGCCCGGCAAACTCACCCCCAAATTTCAAACATAATAGTAACATCTTCAGTTCATCCAGTGAAAGCAATGAATTCAGCCCAATTCAAAGCGAAGAATGGTTAATGGTACGCGGGTCGGCAAAAGGAGATCTCTCCTCCAAATTGTTTCTTCCAGCTTACCTTAATTCCATTTTTTCCGCACATGCAAAGAATTTCTAGGCTGTACAATGAAGAAGGAACTATTTTACCCATAGAGAATAGTATAAAGAGCTGTAAGGTGAAGCAACGGAATTTCCTTTTAATGTACTTCATTTGACCTTCATACTGATTGCCTCTGACCCAAATAGCTGTCTTTCTACTACTATACTCTGATGGCCTCACTAAGTAAAATCCCAAGTATTTCATTGAGGGCACTACAGTGAGTGTAGACAAATCTAACTTCCATTCAAATGGTATTTGCTTAGGTTTCCCTCCCTTGTAGCACAGAATGGTGGACTTACTGGGGTTTACTACTAATTTGTTTAGTTTTCTATAGTCCACAAAGTGATCTAACAACCTCTGGAGGCCAATGGGAGTCCTGTCTAGTAGAAGCAGGTCATCGGCATTAGCCACCCAAAAACAGGGCTCACCCTTTACTCTCAGATGGAACAAATGTAGCTGCTTCCAGAAGTTCCCTCAAGTCTGCTAAATATAGATTAAAAAGGCAAGAGGCAAAGACACACCCCTGCCTTAACTCCTGATTAGATTCTATTGGCTTTGAAAACCTGCCTGTTTATTCTCAATCTCACTGCCACCTCTGTGTTGCTATGTAGCTTAACTAAGATGTGCAAGATGTAATTTGGAATGCCCCACCCGAGAAGCTTGGACATTAACCTTGTCCTATCTACATTGTCAAATGCTAGACTTAAATCTATGCTTGCCACGTACAGTGGGTCATTCCCTTCTGTACTGGATTGGTCAACCAGGGTCTGAATAAAGAGGTCACTGGCTTCTGTGCCAGAACCCCTTTGAAAGCCTGCTTGAAATTTAGACAGTCTCAATATTGACGCTATCCACTCCTCCAGGCTCTTCAGGATGCATTTAGCAAAAACCTTGCTTTCAACTTCCAGAAGAGCAATTGGACGATGGCTCCCTGGATCCATTCAGCTTCCCTTCTTGAAAATCTGCAGGATAACTGAAGAGTGCCATGACTGGGGGAAGGCTTTCTTGTCCAGGACACTTTGAAATAAAGTTCTGAGAATCCTGGCCCACAATTCTGGGTTCCGCTTCAAAACAGAGTTATACAGGCCATTAGGGCCCGGTGCATGGGAGTTTGACCCCAATTTCCTGATTGCCATTGTTCTTCACAGGCAAATTTAAGGGGTTCCTTGCTCGGTTTATTGTACAGATCTTCAAAATGTTTACACCAAACTTATTCTGGGATAGTAATTAATTAACTCAATGGGCCTCATTTCGAGTTTGGAGGTAACCACGCCGCTATTTGCAGCATGGCTGCCTCCGAACTCATCCAAACTCCGGTCTGGTGAATGGATTAATTACCGGTCCATTCCGAGGTTGGAGGGACCGGTAATTCCCCTTTCACCAGGGCCATTCCCCATTCCCATTTGAGCCCCCATAGGGCTCAATGGAAAGGGGGAAGGCAGCAACAACGGTACCGTAAATTACGGTACCGTTATTGACCCCGGAGTCCCTTTGTGGGTCCCGTCCTTAACGCCTGCAAAAAGCAGGCATTAAGGAAGGACCCGCAAAGGGAACTCGTAGTAGGGCGGTAAGGGTTTAACGGCACCGGTCTCGTTACCGGTGACCATTAACCCTTACCTCCCTACTCGGAATGAGGCCCAGTGTCCTCCTCCATAGCTCTTGTGTTAACAGTTCTCCAGAAGTGTCTACTATTGTTCTGTAGAACCGTCTCTAGCATCCTTTCCCTGTCTCTTTGCAAAAGAAGGTACATGTTGCTTTTAAACCAGTTTTTATATGACTGCCTTTCTCTCCCAATCCTGATGTTATTTTCCTCTTTACTACTAGACCCCTGTCATATTTTTCTTGTTGTTCTACACATTAGACACTTTCTTGTCTGGACCTCCTTAGTGTACCTATGCGAACGATTAGATCCACTCTCAATAGACTTAGTATTCAAGGAGCTCATGACTTGCCTTTTATGGACCTACTAAAGTTTTCAACACCAGGTTACCTTGTCTTTTTGGAGAGGATCGTTGAATTCCAAAACTCCTCCATCAGTCTGTCAAAGGTATCAAGACTCCTTATAGTCCAGCTGATCCAGTTATGTTTCCAATTTACTGCTATGTTTCTACAAGATGTTATCATTGGCAGACTGACCGTTACATCAAGGTATAATACCACCAAGTCACGGTCACAAAATGAGTTGTTTACCACTCTCAAGGAACTTAGCTGTGAGTAGAATGTTTTAGATACTACGATATAATCTAGCAATGAGGTATATTTATCTATGTTTCATGTAGGTTGAGGGGGAAATCTCCAGGTAGCTGACCATTTGCCACTATTAAACTCCAGTCTTCCCAAAAATCCCTTCATTGCACAACATATTCCACAAGATGTAAGGTGTGGTTGTTTGTGACATCTAGTTATTTCCCCAGATCTGTAGAGAGGGGCACACAGTGCAAAGTAAAGTCCCCTATCATTACAATTTCGAGACTGGAAATGTGAACTTATAGTTTTCAAACACCTTAGTTAAGGCCTCCAGCATGGAAGACAAATCCCAATGAGAGGGGTGCCAATATATATTCTACAGGAGTATATCTATCTTTACCTTCTTCAGTTGCATTTCAAGATTAACCTCCAGGATTCCTCTATGTTTCTTCAAGTACACATTCATGTTTATTCTGTGACCATGTTTGATCATTGTACACAACCACCCGGACAGATGCCCACCACTAACTAAGCATGCTGGCAGTTGGAAGGGCCATTGATTTTTATGTGTGTCCCTTTTAGGCCAGTTTGCCCCTTCCCAAGCCCTAGCTTCAGGGAGCGTACCAACTCTGTCCCCCTTGTTCACCTCACTTCCCACCTTTCTTTCCACAACATCAACAATTGGAGCAATATTAAAGCCTAGATTGCACAGGCTCTGCCTCTCAGCTAGGACCAATTCATTCACAATCCTTGTGTTGAAGTGCATTATGCAACAGTTTGTGTCACCCTTGTCAGGGAATTCAATTTTTGCTTTATCCACCGGCACCACAGCCCCTAGACTCTGGGTTTGTCCAAAGATTGACATTCGTTCTATTCAGACAAAGGGAGTAATCCAGACCCAACATATGGGTAAGTGTTATTTAATTACCCCTCCTTTCACTTTGCCCCACATCCTGTTAAGCAGGTGGATCATTTCCTGCATAACCATTATTTGCTCTGCTTCCCACTATGCTCTCTGTGTTGGTGCGAGCCTCTAAGGTGTTATAAGGACCCATTTTTAGAGAGGCATCCTTTTCTCCATTTTTCACTGTGAGTGTTTTCCCTGGAAATGCCACAATGTAGGTCCTGCTCCACAAGTTTAAGTGTATACATTCTTTTCAGTAACCTTCCAAAGTCCACATTCCGACTGCTGACCATTCCCTCACATGACCATTTGATAGCACACTTTTATCTCCCAAACAATTCTTTCTACCCTCTGTTAGGAGGACAAGTTTGGTAATGTTGGGACATACTTTCACCGTCCCCAATCTCTCCTCACATCTGCAGGGTGGAGAGCACCCCGTCCATTCATCATTCATTCCGTGACCTGAGGTTCCCTTGCCACACATTCCCCTCTCACAATCTGCTTGAGTTCCATTTTGTACTTACTCTTATCTACTTGGGGAGGACCGTATCCAAATGTCAGTGATTGTTATACCATTCCCTAAGCTACCAGCTGAAGGTGATTCCAACCCATTCTTTTGCCATCCGCACTCCCTAATGGGAGTAGGCGTCCTTCCCAGCCCCCTTTCATTCACCTCAGCAACCACTTCTCATGAATCCCCACCCTTGCTTTGACCCATTTTACACTCTGAAGTTTACCTTTTGCAGAGGTTCCACAGTTTAGAATAAGCAGAAGTAGTTTGGTGATTGTACTGGCAATTCAGCCCTAGAAGTTCTAGACCGGTATGTGTTACTGAGCATGCCATGTGTTTACCTTCCCCTTTACCAAAAAGTTCTATCCTGGGAAGACACTGATAATCCTCTCCAACAGCGAGGACCACTTTTAGACCATCACTCCCTCCCCCCAAACATTTATTATTCCAAACGTAGTGTTCACCATCCCCTCCTTTTTGATAATATTTGTTAGGTCTGTTGGAGTTCCCTGTAAAGAGGGGTCATGCATGTGTTGCATCACACTATCTCCCTGGAGTCCTAACTCCTCCAAGGCTATGGAGTCAATGTGCTCAATTAGACTCCAATCATTCACGTTATTCCCTTCATTAATATCATGCATGTGTGAACCATCCAAAGTTGCCATAGATTTTAACCCAGTAGATTTCCTGACGATGTTAGAATCAGACACTTTGAAGAAGTCATTGATCATTTCACCCACACTGGGGCGTATTGAAGGATGCAGGGGAAGAGCTGCAGCCTTCAAATTGCTTCTGAAGGATCAAGTCAGGTTTCACCTGTTTAGGGCGCGCTCCAAACCCAAAGAGCATCCTCTCTCTTGTGTTTCCGCTTTCTTGACTAGTCCCTGTAGGAGATATTGCTTAGCTTTGGGCCCTTTAGGAACGTGCATGCAATGGATGGGTTCACAAAAAAACAAACCAACTCAGGAAGATGGAAAAGTACTGTTTTATTGACAATTATCTAAAACAGGGAGTTACAATGGACATCAACGGACGTTGGCTCAATTTCTCTCAATGATCTTTTCACAAAACATATACTTTATAAAAAAAATACATCAGAGGTGACATCACACTATGTGGCAAATAATAAGAGAAAATACTATGAATTGTGATAGGCTTAAGGAGAAAATCTAGGTATACATTACATAGGAACTAGGATTGTGATTGGCTGCCCACTGTCAGGTGGACAATATATGCCTACCTCTAAAACATGTCATCGTCAAAACCATTAAGTACACAGTTTTTGAATTGGTCTTCAACCTATAAGTTCCTTCATTATATGGACTTCTATAATTGGTTGGCACGCTTGTGCTATGTCTGCAACATTCGGTTTACTTAGCAGCACATAAGCCCAGAACCAGGAACAAGGAGGTGAGTCTTACTCTATCTCCCCACACAATTAGCCCAACATCTCTCATCACCCAAGACTTCTGCCATGAAGATTGTCTTTGAACTTGGCCTTGCAAAGTATCCTTGTGTGAATACATGGGAGTGCAAGCACTCACTATTGTTGCTCTAGGACTCCAAGTTCGACTCTGTTTTCATTCTTGGCTCACGTGACAGGAGACCATGATTTGGTCCATTTTGCTGGTTTTAAATGCCTTAAATGAATAAAACTTGGCACTCTTGGTGTTCTTTCTTTGCACCTTTGCATGTTCACTCCTTTCAAGAATAGATAACTGACATTGGCTGCTTCAGTCTTGACTCCAAGCCAGACAACCTCACCATGCAGCTCCATTATGTTGACTTATTCTTGCTGCAACACAATTCTCCCTTCTTTCTTCATGGGTCCAGGCTTACTAAAATGTATGATACCGATGTCCAGCTTCTATATATTGATGGATTTGCCTGCATTTTATTTACTACATATAGCCAGCTTCTACGATGACTTAGTTTACCCTTCGCTTCAGTGTCTGTACAATTATTGAACGGTTGATTCTCTGCAGCACTTGGTGCACGTGTAATCTTCTTTTTCATATTTAAAAGTTAACTTGACTCTTTACTTCGTCATTACTTTCTGTATGATCCATGCATCATCTTTGGCCAATATCTTGGGACGTCACACATTTCTCTTGTGACATCACTAGCTTCTCTCTTTGCTCTTTTTCATATTCCTTCAAGGAGTTCCTCCCTCAGATTGTCATCTCTTCGGGGATACATTCAATAGGGTTGTCTCAATGGGTATCTTCTTTCGAATATACGCTGTGGTATTGGCACAACTGCTTGTGTCAAACACGGCACAATCTCAGACTTCCAACATATAGGAGGCAGGGGGGCGGGATTTCCTGCAGAGGCATGTAACTGCTCCTCTACATTGCGTAACTCCCAAATACCTCCTCATGACTCCTCTCATTTGATCTTCTTCAGTGGTTGAAGGTCTCCTCCCCAGCTCTCGGCCCCCCTCCCTATATAATGCTATGGTCGTATCTCCCACTGATTGGCTTTGTGGGATGTTTTTACCCATGCATACAAGCCCTACCATAAAACTGTGCAGTACTGGCATGGAAAACATCATGATGGCCAGAACCCCCCAGAGGGTGCACAGGGAAAACATGAAGAATAGGCTGCCACCCATTTTTGCCTATGTTGTGAGCACAGGAGGGCACTGCCTAAAACCACCATTGGGCTACACACACAGTAGCCTGAAACCATTGGGAATGGCAATGCTTATTGCCAAAAAAGCAACTCAGAACTGTGGGGAATTAATTTTCTTAATCCCAAAAATGGTTGCATTACCAGTACTCACCACTATCAGAAAGCCGGCGTTTTAAAACCACCAGACTTTTGTGTAAAACTGCACAAATGAAACAAAACCAGACCAAGGAAAGACTTACTAAGAGGTGGAAGAATGTAAAACCATATTCTGAAATGACTTGAAGGAAGTAATTATTTAATGTATAGGTACACATTTTCAGTTTGATTTGAATGTAGAAAACTGGGAACAAAAAGTGACATTTAGCTGAAACCTGGCTTAGTGAAACTGGATTCTGCCTGACAACTACCCCCGACAGGAGAAACCTGTTCAGCCGCCCTTCCCAGGCCTAGCTGCATCCTGCTGCCCCTTGCCAAAAGGAGTTGTCACCTCTCTGATTAGATTAGGGGTGGAGCACCTGGGAACTGGAAGGAACAGAACAATGCAACTCCCTTGACTCAGGCAAATGTTATATTGGGGGCGTCGTAAAGTGGCTTCCTCTTAGGGAAACTGGGAGGGGCAGTGCCTCTGCTAGCAGCTGAGCTTGGGGGAAGTGGATAAACCAGTTATTCCACCCTGTGATGTGGGAGGCCACAGCCCTTTTTGACCAGGGCATAATTTTAAAAAGATAGATAACTCATAGTGCGGACTTGTCAGAATTATATAAGTAATATCATTATTTTTGTGATTTTTCTGTGAACATTTTGAGAGGCGTTAGGACCCTGTGGTGTATTCTGGGGGGTTGGTAGCGGAAAATAGGGTCTCACTTCAAATGTCTGCATGTTAAAAATCTGACACTTCATCAATTAATGTCCATACTCCTTGCGCACATGTGTGCAATTTTGGGTAAATGTCCGATATTGCAAAACCAGTTAAAAAGCGCAAAATGTTGTCATTTTTTAATGCAAGCCCCGGGAAGATCAGAGGCGGACAAGCATGGACCATAAGGAATATATAATGTGCACATGTAATTTCAGCAAATTGTATATCTGGGAAAGATGTATTTGAATCAAATATAGATTTGTGGGCAAACTGACCAGGGGAGGATCCTGTGACCCATAAACAGACCTCATCATGATGACAATCCATTTCCTTCCCCCAATCATGGGAGAGGGGAGAATTGGGCCAATGACAAGTAGAGAGGGGCAGGCTTAGCTAAGCCCAGGCACACACCCATTTTCAAAACACATAAAAAGAGACTGCTGGGACAGGTAGAGACAGTTAATTCCATTTGCTGCGGAGCATGCTGACCGACGACTTCACATCCAGAGATCCAGACTTCAAATCCATCAATCTCCAAAGACCAGAACTTTACTTCAGAACTTAAAGCAAGGGCCTAAACCCACAAACTGAGAACTCTTCTCAGCAGGCCTCAGCATCCTTAAAATCATTTGCAAACTATTCCACAGCCGGGCGAGCTGTTTGAATTCTTTTGCCAAGAACAATTGCCAGAGACCAGACCAGAGATCCAGAGTGACGCTGGACCGCTGTGAGCAGAACCAGAGAGCTGACCCAGATCACTGTGAAGTGCCGAGACCAGAACCGGAGTCCAGTCCAAAACCTGACCAGATCCGTGGCGAGGCCTATTTCAAATTTATATTGTGAGTACCTAGCAGAACTGTGCAGAACCAATCTCGTAGTTAAAATAATCTAATCCAAACTATTTTAACCTAAGTAGAACTGCCTCCTAGAAATCGTGTCATCTGTCATTTTTAAAGCTGCACAACTGTCACTGTCAATTCTGCAGCTGCAAGCTGTCACCTGTCATTTTGAGTTTATTTTAAATCCGAAAAAACTACCTTTATTTAATCGTCCGTATCTCTGGAACCGTTTGGGCTAGGAGCGAGATTTAACTTTCCTTATAATTTTTACCGCAATCACGATTCACGCACTCGCGAAATTTACCGCGATTTGCGATTTTGGCTCAATTTCTCCACTTGTCAAAATAGCAGCTCCATTCTTTCCTTTGTTAAAATCCGTTTGCAACTTGGTAATAACTCATAGAGCATTGCTAAAGTGAGCCTGAACTAATACCAACACGCATCTCCCACTCACCCTGAATCTCTAGAGGGAATTAAAATCATTGGCACATTTTCCCATTTATTGCCATCACATTTAAAAAAGCATTTTGGGCCTGTTTTCAAACTCCTACCTGTTTCCAGATTACCCATTGTTGATCAACATCATATGTCTAAGTGTACTATCAGATATTCATTTATTATAAAGTGTGATATATATATATATATTGTTTAAATTCTCAAATAAACCTTTTAATTTGCAAAACAAACCTACTTCTTGGCTCAGTGGGGTCAGAGGGATTCTAAGAGGGGGGTGTTATACAAGGGTGGTCATCCAGAGTACTGAACTAGACATAAAATACATTAATAAGGGTTTTCCTCAGCATCCCAGACTAGGCATTGACTTGGCTGTAGTGTTGATTGAATATCGCTTACAGCTTCTCAAGTCCCTTGTTATTGGCATGATAATATGAGCAAATTAAGTATATGGCCTTTGTAGAGGGTTTCCTAGACACAAAGCCAAATAGTTTGGGAAATTAAATCGACCTCCCACTTCCTTCCCCCTCCTTCCGATTTATAAGCAGTCTAGTGACAAAAATAACTAGATGTGGTAAGTGTTAACATTTGGTTACTTTGGAGGGAAGCTGTGGGACAACATCCTCATGGTTGAAAGGGTATTACCCCAACAGTCACAATGACCACGACTCCCCACTGCTCAAAGGGTATTACCCCAACAGTCACCGGGACCACAACTCCCCACATTCAAAGGCTATTATCCCAACAGTCACTGTGACCACAACTCCCCATGGCTCAAAGGGTATCACCTCAACAGTCAATGTGACCAGAGTGCACCTCAGCTTTCCTAGCAGAACTTTTCCTCCAGAATAACGGGGGACGGAGGATATGATGATAGGGTAAGTGGCACCTCCACAAATAATGTAAGGGCAATCAATCCAAGGTCTCACCAACCCTCTTTCCATTTTACCCTTGGGTCCATGGACCACAGACCACTTTTGTCACACTTCTGTGCGGGCTGCATGCCAGAAGTGATGTTTTGTACTTTCTTGCCCTCTTCCTGCTTTCACTGGATTCACTGGTTGGCCAATGATCTTTAGGTGGCAGGCACACAAACCACATGGAACGAAGGTTCACGGCAAAGAAAAACGTAAAGCAAAGCACATTTCTGGCAGAAAACTCCACTTCCCCGGGCGCTCTATGCCAGAAGTGATGTTTTGTACTTTCTTACCCGCTTCCTGCTTTCACTGGATTCACTGGTTAGCCACTGATCTTAAGGTGGCAGGCACACAATGCACACGGATTAAATGTTTAACACAAAGACAAATATAAAGCTGAGCTAAGTTCTGGCTGCAAACTCCACAGGTAACACAGACCACTTTCGTCACATATATCGATTTAGAGAGGCCAATCGTATGGTGCTCGATTGTGTCATTTGTATAGTAAAACGCGGGTTGTTTGATAGATTATCACAAATGCTGCCTTGTTGAGAAATTCACATACTAAACTTTCTCCTGTGCCTTATGATGGCAGCGTCCTTAAACTGCCTCTTTTGGGTCACTTTTGGGGGGTGCCTAAAGAGCAGTATGGATGAGGCCCTTTTCCACACAGCCTGATGGGAGCCAAAACTATTATGCCTATATGAGGGGGGGGGGGGGTCATGTCTATACTGCCTGTGGGAGGATTGCTATCTTTCTGTTCAATGATGTCAAGCCTCTATTGCCTGAAGGGTGAAGTTGACATATATCAAGTTTAGGCTCATGCATAAACTGCCTGGGAGGAGTCATTTCTATACTGCCCAATTGTGGGTGAGAGGTGTGGCGTGAACATATCTTGCATAGTTCCGATTCATACCTAAACTGCTTGATAAAAGGGACTGTGCCCTTGCTAGTTGTTGTGTGGAATACGTATATTGGATCATACCTATAAAGCCATATGGAGGTCATATATGTGAAAGCACTATACAAAATATTAAAATACTTGCTATGTCAATATGTGTTACGTGTACAGTCATTTGGGGTTGTCGACAAAATTAAATATATCATACAACAACAAAAAAAATAATAAACTTTCAGTAACATGTCACAGGAGCAATAACAAATTTAATCAGATTAAATGAAATATGAAATTGGCATGTTCCTGTTCAATTATAGTTCGCAAGTGTATTATTCTAGTCATAAAGAAGACTAGGAGATGCATAAAATAATAACCCGGGATCCCCTCAATTCAGAAGATTTACCCAGGTAGTCCTGTGTCTTCATTTAATTGAACACAAGGGCCCCAGCACTCTTGATCTGCAGTGGTAACTTTGAACTATTCCCTACTCTTCTCAGAAGGGAAAACAGCATCACATGACTCTTGACGTTTATAACGGCCGCCTGCCTTTGTCCTCGAGCAGGATGTGCTGAATCCAGAGAGACGTGTTTCCTAACCCTAGTCTGCCTCCTCAGTGCCTCACACGCCAAGTACAATTACATTAACAACCAACAGAGGAACAAAGGCTGCTGGGTATTCAATGCTGCTGATATGCTCGCCATGTCGTGTGCAGGAGACGCGTCAAAATGAGAGAGTTTTATTAGCTAATGTGCGGGAGAAGATGTGGATGACAGATGGGCTTTAAAAGTGACCATCTGCAATAAGCAGGAGGTGCTGAACCGGCGGCCCGCGTCTCCTCCGCGATACGCACAGCCACGCACACACGCAGAATCCCCAGTGATGCCGCGCTGGGATCCGGACAAAGGTTTCCCTGCCAGGATGAGATGAGTGTTGGGGAGAGTGAAAAGTTCAACGTATGATGGATGAGCCAAACAGGAGGAAGGTCACTTCTGTCAAAGGGACACTTGAGAAGATTATGGGGGGAGCAAGGCTCGTCGTGCATCGCTTCAATCACCCATTTAAAGTGTGTGTGTTTGTGTGTGTGTCTCTGTGTGTGTCACACACACACACCCCTAATCCAAAAGATATGTTCTTATTGATATAAATGGATGATCAAATATGTTCTTATTGTTATGAATTCGTGATCAATGGGTCATTGGATGTACAATTTAGGTGTATTGTTTATTTATTTTATTTATTTACGAATACCCTAACGTTGTGCGTGTGTATGCATAACCTAAACCTCGGTGTATGTGTGTTCAAGATGCTCATGTGTAGCTTTTGTGTTTGTGCCATGTGGAATATGGGTCCATATAGCTCAACAAAAGGAGTCATGGCTGGAAGGTTTTGAATTATGCTTAAGCTCTGACATAGCTTGGGCAACGTTACAGACAATTCATTACAGAAAGGGCATATGTACGTAAGTGCCTTAGAAGGTTCGAAGTTCCTTTTCAATGAAAGATGTATTCAAGGCTAGTTGTACGGCAAAATAGACCCCCAAGGTAACTTAACATGGACTAAATATAAAGCTTGTTAAATGATGGTAGCACACTTTCATGTTTTGAAGTACTGGCCGTGCTGATCAATACATGTGCACGAGTCTCTCGGCGCAGTTTTGTTTGTCTGGTAAAACGGAACTTAGAACAAACATCTGGGAGGGCACCACAGTTCATCGGCACATGCACATTTAATGTGACCACTGCAAATACACTTGCAAATGAGTTATCATTGGCATGGATGTGCTAGCGCAAGTACAAACAGAATTCTTGCACGTGGTTAGGTGACTCTGCATGTAGATATGTACTATAATGCTGCCTCTGAGGCACATTTATTATTGCGCTCACGCTGTTAGGATGCACACAATGTCATTAGCCCCTGAGCAATCAAGCCTGTGTTGTATGTGTATCTAGTGGGTGGTACATCCTTTGGAGCATTCATGTTAATATTGAGTATTGCAAGTCAAATCATTTCAAGAGTTGTGTGGAAATGCTGTGCAGACCACACCGACGGGTTCTTTTTCACCATATTACAAGGTCACACCAAGTGTGGTGACATAGTGCAGCTCCCCTTCAATTCCAAGAAGAGTCTGATTTGGAGTTTACATAGTCATGTTTAATTATGTACAACTAGTTACCGTTGCCTCAATGTTTGATCATCCTTCTCCCAGTCCATCCTCCGTGATGAGCACTGCACCTGACCATTGTATTTGTATTAGTATTTGTAAGTGCTAGATCTGCAGTTGCCAATTATTTTCTCAAACAATCGTGTTAAAGCAACTAAAATCACACATTATTCTATGACATGGTTCCCCATAAGTATAAAGGTTCTGCAAGGAACAATTGATGAGGAAGAATAGCCATGTTCTGTAAAAATCACTTTTTGCCATTTTCTCATACTAATATTCCTGGCTCAGGAAGACTTATATTGTTATCACTTAGCACTAACACCATGAACATTTTACTGATATGTAGTTCGCCAGATGCTAATTCGTCTTTTTCAGAGGTGATTGCAGATGTTGCTATTGTGGTGTTGATGCAAACTCCAAAGGTATTAGCACTTGGAAACATGAATATTTGGTTTGACCAAGGTAGCCCTTCTGATGGTTTACTCATATATAAACCTTATGTTTAGATGTCGCCCCTTTGATTCCCTCTCATCAAGCTGGAGATATCTTAGATCAAATATTTACTTCATTTCCAATTTTGGAAAACTTCTATATCTTTTCCCTGTCCCTTAGTGTGACCATGAGATCATTTCCTTTCATATAGCTTTGAGCAACACAACTGTCCCCTTAGAAATACAGAAATACACACATCGTTCACAACCTTCAAGACCGGGTAGTACAGACATAATGAGCCCCTACCTAACAGCTAATCAAGTTTCAGTTGCCCATAAGAGTTTCTACACTTTTAAGGCAGCCTTGTCCTACATGTATAACCCTTGGACTACAGGTCTAAATGGGATTGCATACAAACAATTGTTTGTAAAGACAACATACTGAAAAAAACCCAGGGAATTGGTCCTCTCTACCGAATAGGGAGCCATCCCCTTTGGAACTAGGGACAGGAACCCACTAAGCTTGACACCTCCTTGGGGACAGGCAGGTTTCCCCTAGAGACAGAAAATCCCTAAATAGGGATATATTCTATCCTCCTTTATCTCAGGAATGTAATATTTGTGATGGATAAATGGGAGTTAAACTGTATAATAAGTTGCAATTTCCTACATTAAAGGTTGGTATGGTTTCCGACACATTTAGGGCACTGTCCACACCTAAGAAGAGAGAGCAGAGAATATATCAACCCCTGGGTGGTTTGGAGGATAAAGACACAATCAGCATTGCTATACAAGAGGAGATTAGCCATAGAGCTGCAGAGGTGGAGACACTTGTTCCTGGGAAGTGTGGTAGGAAGAAAGCCTACACCCATTGTGGTGGATCGAGATGAGGAGAAGCCTGTAGAACATACATCTGACCTGCTGAGGCACAGATCGGAGAAGCCCAGCCCCAAAGAGTATCAAGCATTGGAGGGCACCTGAGTGGCAACTGAGAGGCATGATCAGGAACCAACACCGAAGCCCTAAATGGAAACAGCGGAAAAGGAATGCCAGCATGTCAGATGCAGAACACTGGGAGAAAGCCAGAAAAGAGGATCTGTGTCAGCCTACTGGAATGACTACATGCATGGAGGAGCACGGCATGGCAGCGAAAGGAATGCAGTTGCTTCAGGGAAACATGAGCTGGCCGAAAGACCTAACAAGACCCCAAGGTAGGGTTTGAAACCTTAGGCCTCAGGGAAGGGTGAAAGCCAAGATGTAACAACCTGGAGAAAGATCCCAAGTTGTGGTGAGAAAAACCTGACCCCAAGGTGGGGTGGGTGAACCAAGACCCCAAGGTGTGGTGACAGATACCAGACTTCAAGGCAGGGTTACAGACACTAGATCCCAAGGTCGGTGATTGAAAACATACCCGAAGGTAGGGTGAGAGAAACCAGACGCCAAGGTGGGGTGACGGAAGCCAGATCCAAATGCAGGGTGACAGAAAACAGACCCAAGGCAGGGTGATTGAAACCAGAACTCAAGGCAGGGTGAAAGAAACCAGGCCCCAAGGAGGGGTGAGATAAATCAGGCCCCAAGGTGAGGGTTAGATAAACCAGACCCCAAGGTCGGCAATGCGACCCGAGACCCCAGGAAAGTGTAAAGACCACAAGGTAGATAACTGGAGAAAGTACCACAAGGACCCCTGGTGGGGAGCCGAAGGATATTACCTGGTCTAGAGTCATGAATCGGGCAGGTCTCAAGGCTGGGAGTAAAGCAGTCAAGAACAAAACCCTGGTGACTCAGGGGAAAGAGACTAAACACAGACTGGTAGGCAACCCCAGGAAACAGCATTTGGTGCCTCACACTGAATTGTTCAACATGCAAGGAGTCCATGTTTCTAATAAAGAGACATAAGCATGGGGTCAGAACCCAGGCACCATAATTTTATTTGGGGTAAAAAACTTTGTTAAAGTTAGGTCATTTTGTTTATTATGGCATGGACACCAATTTGGCTAGCATAGGCTTCTGGATGGCAGACTTTACTTATTTTGTTGGACAAAGCACTATTTTAGACTTCTTTCTTTTCACTTAGCGTAGGGCTGAGAAACATAGGGTGAATTAGGTTGTGGGTGTTTCAATAAAGGAATACTTAACACAAAATGTCACCTTATCCATCTCCCAATTCTTACTTACAACTAGTGGTGTCAGAAGTGGGATTCAAAACATCTGCGAATACATCAGCAACCAGGTTGAAATGGTCCCCAATGGAAAAACATGTGCCTACATACACAAAATGTATCCTTGAATTATAGGTTTAGGGTCATGCAATTTAAATTGTTAAATCAACTTTACTATAGGCCCAGGAAACTGGGTAAAATATTTAAGACTGGGGAACAACTATGCCCAAGGTACTGTACATGTAGAGCCGACCACATTCACATATTTTGGTGCTGTCCCTCTCTAGTTGGATTTTGGTAGTCAGTCTTGACAACATTGTCTGATATAGTGGGGGTCATGCTGGAACGTTCTCCTTTGGGCACATTGTTTGGAGGTTGGTCCACACTTCCATCAAAACGCCTCAGACCCTTTGTGAGTATGGGGTGCATGATCGCCAAAAGGTGCATACTGATTAAATGGAAAGACAAGAACCCTCCAACAACCAAGACATGGCTGGTGGACCTCGCATGGGCTCAGAACTGTGAGGAGGCCTACATCGATACACTCCCCAACTCCTCCAGACCTAGAGACACATTGTCGGAATGCCGCTGGTACAGAGCCACTTCACCTCAGATTCATCATCCAAATTTTCTGTCGAACTGTCCTTCATTCCCCATTATCCCCTGTAGAGTAGGAGCCAAGTACCTCTACTGGTAATTCTGCCCCTATTTTGCCTATATGTTGGCAGCCGGAGATTGCGACATGTGCAACACCAGTGAGAATGCCAATACCGCAAAAAATCCTTTAAACAAGGTATCAATTGAGAAAACCCTATATGTATCCACGAAGAAATGATGACCTTTTGAAGGAAGTTCAAGAAGAAGTGTGAAAATTGATAAAAGAAAGAACTGGTGAGGTCACATGAAGTAGAGGTGACACACACAGAAGAGATATAAATGAAGTAAGAATATAGACCTTATAGAACCTAATAACAAAGTAATGAAGTATGCAACATTTCGGGAGAAAAATGAAGATTGCACGTGCAGAGAAGCACCAGAGAAAATGCAAGATCATTTTACAATTGTACAGATTCAGCGATGCAAGTAGACGAAATAATCATAAGGCTGGCTATGTAGAGAATTGTGGTGGTTCGCCAATGTATATACATAGGAATATGTAGAATCTGAATGTTCCACAACATACTTTAGCAAACTTGGACTCCGTGAATGAAAGGGTTGGAAGTGTGGCACAGCAAAATAATAGCTGACGGGGAACGAAGATTCAAGAAAGGCTTGCCTGGCCTGGTGTCAAGAGTCGGGCCGCCGAGAGCCTTGCCATGTACTCGAGAAGATACAAAAATGTGAGAGCAAGCTCAGCTCCTGTTTGATGTGTAATGAAAGCCATCGAGGGTGCCAAGATTTTTTCATTTAATGGTATTAAAATACAACGAAGAGCTTCTAAAATGTGGTCTCCAGTCACAAGGTCGGATGTGAATAAACTTCACTCCTTTTATTCTCAGGTGCAGTGAGCCTCTACAAGGCCAGGTTCAAAGGTTTTAATTGAACGGCAGACTGTAGGAGTGATGATGAATGTTGGGCTAATTGGGTGGGGAGGCATGACCAGGCCAAACCACCAGCACCTGGAGTCCCAGATGCGTGCTGCTATTGATATTGATATTTTATTTGTATTGCGCTCATACACAAGTGTTTCAGAGCTGACGAGGCGAAGGAGGGGAAAAAGAGAGAACAAAGACAACAATCTTACTAGGCCCAGTGAGATTGAGAACGCGCAAGTGCATGGGAGATATAGAGGGGTACGTGCAGGGTAGGGGGGGAGAGGTGGAAAGGGCTAAGCAAAAATAAAAATAAGTAAATTAATAAAACATAAATAAATAAATAAATAAATAAATACCAAAGGCAACAAACAGCGGTAGTGCAGACAGCAAGTGGCAAGTGCTAGGAATAAGGCAACAGACTGGGTGTGTCTGAATAAGTGCAGAAAAAGAAAAAGGGGGGACTGTAGGGTTACAGATAGAGACCCCAGTTCACAGGATTCCCCGGAGGCAGTGCAGGTGAGTGGCAGAGTGAGCAGGTACTTGGGCCCTAAAGACAGAGGGAGACCAGGTGCACAAGACTGATACAAACACAGATCAACAGGGGAGAGTAGGAGAGAAGGTCTTGTGGTGCTTCCGGAACCAGAAGTGGTTCTCCTCAAGTTTCAGAGTGGCAGGGAGGCTGTTCCAGAGGCAGGCCCAAGCCAAAGACAGAGATCTACCCCAGCTCATTTCTTAGGGAAACGGCTGACCCTGAGGGAGTTAGAGGTGGAGGAGCAAAGGGCTTGAGAGGGAATGCATTTGCGGAGGGACAACTGAAGGTATTTTGAACCCAGGCACCAGAAATCCTAGTGGACAATGCAGAGGGTCTTCAATTTAATCCTTGCAGAGGGTCTCCTTGCAGAGGGTCTTCAATGTAATCCTTGTAGCCACTGGCAGCCACTGGGAGCCATTGAAGGGATTTCAGGGCTGGAGTGATATGATCCCAGGCCTTGAGGCCAAGGGCACATTTTGCAGTCCTGTTCTGGATAAGTTGCAAAGGGCAGAGAGTAGCGGCAGGTAGATTTAGAAAGAGGCTTTTGCAATGATCTAATCTAGAAAGAACCAGGGCTCAAGAGACAGCTTCTTGAGGAAGGAGAGGAAAGGCAGAATACCTCTGAGGAGGTGCAGTAGGAAGTTAGACTTTTTTGAGAAATCAGAGATGTGGGCAGAGAAGGAAAGCGTGGAGTCAAAGATTACCCCATGGTTCTTGCCCTCACAGGTCAGGGTAGGAGGAGGGCGAAAGGAGGCCGGCCAGAGAGTGACAGGAAAGGATGTTGAAGGTGTGCTGATGAGGAAGATCTCAGTCTTGCTGGCATTCAGGCAGAGATCATCCTGAATGGCAGATAGGCAGTCGGAGATGAGAGAAGGAGAAGAGATGGCTGAGGGAAGTATGAAAATGAGTTGAGTGTCGTCAGCATAGCACTGGAAATTTTAGCAGAAAATTGCAATGTGGTGGACGAGAGTTGCCAGGTATTGGTTAGAGAGTCAGGGTGATAGGTTAGACTCCTGGGGATCACCGCAGGTAGAGAGAGAGATAGAGGAAAGGAAGGACCCAAGTTGGACCTGGGAGGGTCGATCAGAGGTAGTGAGTGGAATATTTCAGAAGGGTACAAGTGTGCCAACCAATTATAGAGGGCCATGTATTAAGTAGCCCTATAGTTTGAGATGCCAATAGTATGTTGTATATTTTCATGACGCGGAAGATGACTTGCACTTGGGATGGGCTTAGTTGCCCACCTAACCTTAGAGATCCAATCACGTCCTTGTAGCCGGTAGAAATGTATATGTAGATGTTCCCCGTTCACCAACCACAACCCCCCCATAGGGTTTTCTTATTTGCCACGTAGTGTGAAGTCAATGATGATGAGTTTTTACTGTAAATATGTGTTTTTTATGAAATACGTTGAGTTCTTGAGTGAGAGATAAGTCTGTGTGGCGTCTGTTGAAGCCTGTTGTACTCCCTGTTTTAAAGACATGTTATTAAAATAGCTTTGACTTTTGCCAACTTCTTGAGTCGTTCTGATTATTGATGTTTGAGTAAGATCTGCATCCCCATCCATCTCAGATACTGTTACCTCATCTCAAAGGACCCATTGTCCTGGTTCACCCCTATTCGCAGCCACTGTGATTTTGAATTGAAAAACCTAATGCATGTATGCTGTATTTTATTTGTATTTATTTATTTATTTGTTACACGCCCAGACCCTAGGGTATCACGGAGTGGTCACAGATAGCATGGCATTGAATAAAACATGTATGCAGTGAACAGAGTATAATGAGACAGAAAGAGCATGCAATACATTCATAGACAAGTTACAATTTACAGTTGTGTTAGAGGGAAAGAGGAGTAGTGTAGTGGATTGCTAGCATTGGTTAAATAGCCAAGTTTTTAGCTTCTTCTTAAAGCCCTTGAGTGAGGTCTCTTTCTTGATGAGGAGGGGGAGGGTTTTCCAATGTTTAGGTGCTTGCACCGGGAAGCTGCTGCCATGCGCTTTGGTGGGTTTTATAGCGCGGAGGCACCAGGAGGAGATTGTCGTTAGACCTCAGTGATCTAATGGATTCTTTTTTCTGTATGGCTTTGTTGAAGTAGAGGGGGGCTTTTTTAGCAAGACATTTGTAGGTAATGCAGAGTGTTTTAAAGATAATTCTAGCCTTAATGGGTAGCCAATGGGCATTATTTCTAGTCTTGGTGATATGATCAAACCTTCTTATCCCCAATGCTGGCCTTAGGACTTTATTTTGCACAAACTGAAGTTTGGTGAGATTGGATATGGAGGTACCTAGCTGTAGCACATTGCAATAATCCAATTTAGATAATAGCAAAGACCTAGCCAGGGTGAGGCAGTTAGTATGGGTCAGAAATTGTCAATTTAGAGCGATAAGTTTGGAGCTATACACCGTGGAAGAGGAAAGTATGTTAACATGCTTGGTCATGGTAAGATTAGCGTCTAGGTATACTCCTAGAGTTTTAACTTGATTTAGTACCAGGATCAGAGTACCGTCGATATTGATGGAGGAGTAATCTGGAAGGAGGTGTAGGAGTGTTTAGCGTGTTTTGGGAGCACAGAGTACAGCACCACTGCACAGGATCAATGTATAGCATGTTTTTTTTTTTTTTTGGAAGTGCAGCGCCACTGCATGGGTTTGGTGCATTGATATAATGTGGTACAGCAAGACATGTGTTATTGAGCATTTTTATGCGGCGCCACTGCATGGGTTTGGTGCATTGCTATGATGCCGTTGTTTCAAGCTATGTGTTGCCAGTGTAACATGGACATATAAGTAAGGGCAGGTTATTCAGTCAAAAACGATTTTTACATATAAAATGCAAATACATTTTTCACAGTTAAAAGCACACATCTCTACCTTCAAAATGCACACCATTTCTCACCTGAAATGCCTATGTTGCAAGAGACACATTTGGTAATTAACAAACTAATCTCACTAACAGGACTAATAATTATAACTCATTATTAAAAGAATGTGTCTTCACTGCAAAAAGAGGCAGACTCTGAAAATCAGTTTTAAACACACATTCAAGTTTTTTTTTTTTCTTTGCCTTTCTGTGCTCTGTCCACAGTAACTGCAGGAAGCAAAGACTTTGAATAAGCAGGAAATCAGCTTGTTACAGTTGCATTTTTAAAAGTAGGAGGATAGAACATGATTGATTCTGATTGGAGCACGTCACATCAAGCATCATGTTAGAGGCTGTGACTAGTGCTTTGCGGCAGAATCTGGGGGAAGAAAGGCAGAGACATCTTGACACAGCTCGAAGAAGGACGGGGTTGACAGCTGGGGATGCCTGATTCCTAAAGCAGATTCAACTTGGTTGCAGAGACTGGCTTTTCCAGTCAACAAGTCCCAGTTCGAGTGACAGCAGATGCTTGTCCTTGCTGGGTGAACCCCTCCAGAAGGCGAACAGCCAAAGAAGTTACATGCTGAATAAGCCTGGTAATTATCTCGCTGAGGTGTGGGGGCTGAGTGTGTACGAGAATATTCAGTCAGTGTAGGAAAGGAGATTCCTGTGCTTTACTCACGTGTTTAATGTTGCAAATTGAGTTCTTGTCTCCGCCACTCTCTTTTCAGTGTATCACAGATTATGCTGTTACTGTGCTATTTCATTTATTTCTGTAAAGAGTGAGATCGTGTTTAAATGCAACTTTTATAATACACAAAAATATCTGAAAGCAGACGGGTGGTGTGTTTTATATTTACCAATACAGTGCTGATGATGTGGGGAGATGTTTAGACAGTGCAATTGTCATTTTCAAGGTAGCTAAACATAAGATTTGGCTGCAGCTCTGTGCACAATGTAATTCAGTATGAGCAATTATAACTAACTGTGTGTGTTGTAGTCTGCCGGAGGTCTATGAGTCGGCAGAAAGGGAGGCCCGGGACATAGTTCACTACTGTATATAAGATAGTGAAAAATACCACATGATAGCTCGCTGCTGTATATAAGACAGAGAGAAATTGCCCATGGTGGCACACTAAAAATGAAAATGTGGTGTTCCTGAAATGCAAGCCTGAGGTCTCTCTAGTGATTACACGAAAAATCTAAACAAAAATAAGGGGTTCTGGATATTAGGGCCACAAATAAAACAAAGGAATTATGCTCACCAAAATACCACCAATCACGCATACCAACCACGCATACCAACCACGCATGTCTGTGTGCTGAAATAATGCATGTCCACTGTATTATTGTTGTACATGGCCCAATCTGAATACAAGGAGTGATTGTTGCTAAATTATTTTTCGGCGGTAAGAAAATACCGTCAAGCCCCAAATCTCCACAAAAATACCCAACATATTTATGGTGCGTTGCAGGCCGGGAAAGTGATCATAGAGTACCTAATGGGCGTGGCAAGCATGTCTCACACTGCCATTTGCACATTAAAGGGAACCCATTTTATAATAGCATTGTGCCACTAAAAATGAATTTCAGAATGTCACAAAGGGAAATCACATTTTCAGACCTAGTGCAATATTTAGAGGCAAAGTTGTTTGCACATGGTCGTCGAACAGTACCTTAGAATGGCGTGACCGCATTCCGGGTGAGGTGCAAAAAGAAAAACTAGACAATATTTTTGCAGAAGGCAGCATAATTCAGGTCTGCCTTACAAGATTATTGAATGCAGCCGATAAAAGTGCAGAGAAAGACTGTTTAATACGGCTATGCGGCAAAATATGGTTTATTTTGAATAGGTCCCTGCGAATGCAGGAAAATTATACCCAGCTAATTAACAGGTTAAAGACTGAATTAGATGGGGCAAGTAAAAATCAGGAAATGTTAAGAGCAGAATTGGATGTATGCCAAAAAGACATGCAATTAAAATGCAGAGATTTTGATGCTCAGTTATCCAAAAGCAAGAAACAATTTGAGGATAGTGAGCAAGAATTGGTACACTTAAAAGCCTTAGTGGACCACATTAGACAGGATAAAGATGAGGTTGTTTCAGAAATGCAGATTTTACAAAAAGAACATTGTGAAAAAGAATGTGATCTCCAGAGTGCAGAAGAAGAAATGATTAAAATGACTCAGGAAAGAGACAAGAGAAATAAAGAGTTCAATGAATGCCAAATGCAAATGTGCGACATGCAGGAGGTGATTAATAAGATGAGTGATGAAAACAACTATTTGCAAAATGAAGCAAACAGACTCCTTAAAAAGTGTAAGGACTTAGAACAGCAAATGTGCATTCCCAGGTCCCAGGAGAGGCAGCAGGGTACCACTTTCAATGGAGTGGAGGTGAATTCTAGTTCTGCCCAAAGAGCTAGTGCTCCAGTGACTGGGCCGGTGACTGAACTTGGTTGCAGCGCCCTTGGGGGATTTGATACTCCCATTGGGGGCAGCCACCAATCTCATACACCTGAAAACAGGATTGAATCACAAAGTAGTGCAATTCCATGCATTGCAACAAGTATTCCCATAAAAAGAATGAAATCCATTAAAGCCCTGATCAAACCATTTAAAAAAGGAGGTGAATGCTGCATTGAGGATCACTTAGAAGCGGTGCATGACATTTTTAAAGCACTCCAGATACCTAAGGAACAGTACAGACAATATTTTCATTTACCTTTAGATGCCCCGACAGCCAGCATCATAAGGGGATTCAATGAACAGCAGAATATAACATGGGTGGAGTTTGAAAAAGAAATTAGGTGTCATTTTTCTTCTTTTCAGTCATTGCAGGAGGCAAAGAAAGTCGCTTACACAATCACTGCTGGACCTAATACATCCCCTCGCCAATTTTTACAAGACTTAAAAAGAGCATTTTCTCGCTTTGATGTATCTTTTGACCCAAATTCCAATGAGTTTAAAACTGCATACTTCTATGGCTACAGAAAGACATCATATCCCAATTGGTCCGTGAATTTGACCGTGACAAGTCCCTTGAATGGATTGTACATCAAGGCACAAAACTATATGAGGTACTCTATTGTCAGGGTAGAGAAAGTGATAAAATGAAAGATGCTAGACCTAAATCTAAAGAACCCTCAGCCACAGTAATGGAAATCAGGTCAGCCAAAATGTCCCTTGAGGCTGCTCAAAGCCAAGGTAAAAATAATGTGACACCTGAACAAAGGGGTAATCAACAAAGATTGCCCTTTCCTGTACCAATGTTCCAATCACATGATCCTAGTAATAGGGAGAGCTACATCAGCCCTAGGTATTTAGGGGACAGACCACGGGTAGGATATCGGCCTGATATGGCAGGTATGAACAATAACCAGAGACAAAATCAAGATCAAAGAAATGATGGTCCCTACCAATCATTGGGGACACAGAGCAGATTTGATCCCAACACCATGATATATGGTAATCAGGATAGACCCCGATATGTGGATCGATTTACTGATAATGGAAATCAACAGAGGGGCCAGTACCCACAATCTGAGAGACAGGACACGAGGCAAAACATGAACTACAATCCACGTCAGTACAATGATTCCCCACCAGGGGACTATAATCAAAGGATGGGTGCACCCCGCTCCCCTCCACAAATGAATCAAGAGTTCAGAAACCATCCCAACAGACATCAATCACCTGAGAGGTATCAGAATAGATCCAATCAGGGAGAAAACAACCAATATCGACCTAGGCCACAGAAAGAGTATTCTAGAGAGATGGAAAGGTTCCAGTGCCTTGAGGCCCAAGTGAAAATGTTAGCTGAGCAAATAGGAAAGCTCTATACAGCACAAAAACAACAATCTATAGAGGGGGCTGATGGCCCTAGCAATGACCGGGGGGCTTCTGAGAAGTGACTAAGTACTTCTGACACCTGCAGTGCCAAAAAGACAGATTGCCCTGATGTAATTTTGCATAATGACTCTGAGATGCCTAATGATTTAAAAGTGAAAGCACCAATAAATGAACATGTAACAGAAAATGCAAATACTTCTAAAAAAGAGGTACGGTTTAACCTATAACTAAATCAAACATTGAAGATTTGTGCAAATAAAAAAGAAAAACCTGGAATTCCAAAAGAACAAAGAGACAGATTTAAGAAAAATGACTCATGCATGAGGAATACCAGTGAACAGCGAGTAAGTGGGGATGCTATAGCTCCTTCTCTGGGCAAGCAAAACAATGACCAAACACAGGTAGAAAAAGGAAATACTCAAAAGGAGGGTACGGGTCAATCACCTGAAGAATTCTTTGAGCCACATATTTTTGAAGAGGCTGAAAGGGCTGGTATCACACTAACTGATCACAAATGCACAGAATTAAACAATGACAAATTGCTGAATGATGTTGTTACACATGTTCAGTTGTAAGGTTGTAATGTGGTCTCTGATGTTACCCAGATGGATGGGCGAACAGTGGCCACTCTCCAAAAAACCTCTGATCATGGAGAAATGAATAAAGTCTCTCGCGCAGAAATGGGTAAAAAGGAGGGACAGATGTCTTTCCATTTACCAATGTGCTTAGCCAAAAGTGAAAAAGGCCTGAGAAAGGTGAGCCCTGAAATCAGTAAGAATTCACACTTCTTATGTGTATTAGAGGAAGTTGAGGACAGATATTATGCACCCATCACTGTAGAAGAAAAATGCCACACATTTGCTATGATTGACACTGGCGCACAGGCCACAATTATGTCCAAGGAGCTGGTAAAGAGTATCAATGAAGGGAGACCCCCACAGAGTCAGATCACAGTGAAGGAAAATCAAGGTCCAGTGCATAACTTTAATGAGGAGGAGGTGCCCATCATAGGTGTAACTGAGGTTGACATAAAAATAGGAAAGCACAGAATGAAACAAGAGGTATTGATCACATCTATTTGTGAAATTCCATTTTTGATGGGGACAGATTGCCTGAATAGATTTTCTCCTCTCATAGATGGGGTGAATGGAGTGCTGTGGTCCTTAACCAAAAAACCATTGAGGCCTAAGAAACTAAAAACACAAAACAACAACATAAATGAATGTCACACCGTTGCAAAAACAAATGATGCTGTGGAGGTATATCTCCAGAATAGTTGCATACCTAGTGTCACTGTTATATTAATGTGTCAAGGCAAAATGCAGAGCGACAATGAAGGACTACCTGTACAAATGTACTTGGACCCAAGGAAAAATTGGCAGACTGCCATAGATGAGCACACATTACGTTTTTATTTAAAAGAGAAAACAATCAAGCAGAATATTGCTCCTAAAACAGTTTCAGAAAAACACATTACCACTCTTGCTGAAATACACATGGAGCATGAGCAACCATGGGTTCATGTTGGTATAAATGACTGTTTGAAAACAATAAAAGCCACTTTAGCGCTTGAACAGGAAAGGAGTTTCATTAATGAGAAGTTATTGCAAAAAATGATGGAGAGGGAGGAGATTCTGAAATTTAGAATTTAGTACCAATATGTCTCTGGTTTGGACAGTCCAGACTTTGAAAACCGAATTGCAGGCAGATGCATGCTGAAAATTAACATTGGACAAAAAACAATTCACCATAATGTGTGGATAGTGAGTGGAGCACAAAATGACTTTTACATGGGCAACGACATCATGCATAGGATGTGCATGGTGTTAGATTTCCTTAATCAAAAGATATGGTCACGCCTAGGTGGGCCTGCACCTGAATTTGAAGACAAAAGAAGAGCTTTTCATTGCGCGCAGCTGGTCCCATATGCAGTTGAATTACAGATGAGGAAGGATACTATTATTCCTGCATTCACCAAACAGGTTGCAATAACACTGAAGTGCAGAAATGGACAGCAGATGAAAGATTCTGATGCATTTGTATGCCTGAATGAATCCGTAAAACAGCAAGGCCTGGATTATGAATACACTCCATTGGTAGATATTGGTGAAGGATCTGTAAAAATTATGGTAAATAATAAAGGTTGTCAGGATATTCATTTAGAGGAAAACTCCCCATTAGGAATGGCCATACAAAAATCACATTATACGGCAGATTTAAATAACATGGTGATTGGAAATATCCCTGAAAAGTATGTAGATGCCAAGGGTGAGTTGCCAGAACACCTGGACTCTCAGCCCAAAGGAATATTTAAAATTCATTCTGTGTATCCTTATGATTCAAATGAGACAGTGTGCTGCCATCAAGAGGATTGCATAATATTTAATTTAAATGAAAATGAAACAGAAAATCAGCCCATTGAAGTGGAAGCTGATATGCCAAAATATTTAAAAGTGGCAGCTTTACAAAAAGACACATCCACACAGTTAGAGGAAAGCGCTGAGATTCCCTTACCAGAAGATTTTCCAGAATTTTCCAAAATGGTAGATGAGCAGATCTCCTTAGCAGATGCGTGTGACAGCAATGAGGATAGAAACAATCTGAGGGAGATATTTATGGAGTTTAAGGATGTATTTGCAAAAGATGCTTATGATTGTGGTTTAACTGATTTACATGTGGCCACACTACCAGAAGGGTATAGCAGAAGTCCAGTGTTTTTACGCCAGTATAGACTACCGTTGGCATGTTTAGAATCATTGGCAGAGATTATTAAAAATTTGGAATCGCGGGGAATCATCAGGCCCATTCATAGCACATCCAATACACCTATTTTAGGTGTGTTAAAGCCAAATGGTCAATGGTGGCTATGTGCAGACTTGAGAGAGTTAAATAAAAGAGTACCAGTGTCCAGATGGCCATTGCCATTCATTGATCAGGGCTTAGCTCAGGTACATGGTTCAAAAGTGTTTACCACATTAGATCTCACCTCTGGATATTGGTGCGTGCCATTGGCAGAGGAGATACAGAATTTATTTTCCTTTACATTTGACAGGACTCAATACGCCTGGCTTAGAACGCCGTTCGGGTACATCAATAGTGGGAGTGAATTTGGCATATTTTTGAGAAAGGCCATGCCTGATGCAGCGGAAAGAGGAACCATAGTTTACGTGGATGATGTCTTGATAAAAAATGAAGGCCTGAAAAGCCATTTCGATGAAATAAGACATGTGCTTGGCCAATTGCAGAAAGCAGGCGCCAAAGTATCTTTGCAAAAAGCACAATGGTGCAAGAAAAAAGTGAACTTTCTAGGCCATGAAGTGACTGAACATGGGCTAAATCCACAAAAGCAGAAGATAGAGGCCATACAAAGATTAAAAGATCCTAAGAATGTGAAAGGAGTAAAAAGTTTGTTAGGAATGACAGGGTATAACAGAAAATTCATTGAAAATTATGCTGAAATCACTCTACCATTGACTAAACTGCTTAAACTGAATACTCCCTGGAAATGGGAAAAAGATCAGTCTGAGGCAGTGGCTAAACTGAAGGAATGTCTGGTAAAGGCACCATGTTTAGCATATCTCATAAAAGGTAGGGATTTCTTTATAGAAATAGGTTTTTCTGAACATTGTATGTCAGCAGTGTTATCACAAAAACATGATTTGAATCACAAAACAATTGCCTATGCAAGTAAGGCATTTTCCCAAGTTGAAATGAAATTTAATGAATGTGAAAAGGCCCTATTAACCACTGTGTGGGCGCTACAACATTTCCGCCCCATTCCTCCGAGCAGAGGACACCGTTACATTTTAAGTGTGATATGTATGATGTCGAAGTGGATTGAATGTATTCCTGCACCAGATTGTAGTGCGCAAACAGCAGCCACATTGCTGGTGAACCATGTGTTCTCAAGGTTTGGGTTGCCACAAAGAATTGAGTCAGACAGAGGAAGTCATTTCACAAGTACCCTAATGAGTAAGGTATGGCAAATACTGGGTGTGAAAAGGAAACTACATATCGCATATCGGGCAGCCTCTTCAGGTGGAGTTGAACGGAGCAATAGGTCTGTTGTGGATGTTTTAAAGAAATTCGTGGCAGAAGCAGGTTCCAGCTGGGATTTACGTTTACCGTTGGTTTTGATGGCAATCAGATCAACTCCTGCCAAAGCAACAGGTGTTAGCCCCCATGAGGTCTTGACGGGTAGGAAAATGGTGTTACCACAACACCTACTATACAGAACACATGAGCAGACACTTGTGAGTGCATCCACAGTTCATGAGTACATTGATGAACTGAGGAGGCATTTGCAACATGCATTTGCTTTTGTGCAGAGAAATCTGGAAAGGGCTGCTGACAGTGCTAAAACATACTATGATAAAAGAACATCAGTGAGAGAATACAGTGTTGGGGATCAGGTGTACAAGTTTCATTTTGGAAAAAGTAAACAGAAAAATTCTAAATTTCTAGCAGCCTGGCAGGGGCCATTTCGAATTATAGATAAGATCTCTCCTGTAGTGTATAAAATTTTGAAGAATGAAGGTGAAACAGCGATAGAGCAGTTTGTCCATGTAAATCAGATCAAGCCATGCCATCCCAGACACGAGATCCGGCGGCTTGAGCATGTAGAAACAGAAAGCCCTGGGGCTACTGCCCACTGATGCACACAATACAACAGAAAGTCCCTTGAACACAAAAAGATAAAATAATTGGGTACAGTCAGGAGACAGTGACAGAGAAGTTAAAAAGTTGATTATTACAATGGCACATAAACACTGTAATATATGTAAATAAATAAATAATATAAAAAGTAAAAAAATATATAATGGAAGCTCATGGTCGGTGTGCAGAATGAAAATGCATTGAATTTAAAATGTTGTTTCATGTATGCTTATTCTCTTTTTAACCTGTGTTTAATTTCAGAAAAAAAAATGTTTTATTTTTGGCAAAAGGGTGGTTAGTATTGTGCTATATACTTAATCTGTTTCTTTTCTATTTTGGTTTAGAACATTAACTATTTATACCGGAGGTCACGGGAGACGATGGAATATGGAGTCCCCTGGATGAAGACCAAAAGATGCCTGCCTCCGGGTGGAGGTGAAGACAAAATAGCCGGAATGCCAAAGAAAAGATGACTTCTATAGAGAAGGATCCAAGAGTACCAAGATGAAAGAGTACCCGAATGAACCAAAAGAGGCTGACAAGAGTCCTGACATATGGAGTTCCACGTATTTATTATTTTAATTAATTGTTTTAATCTGTTATGTTAATTATTTGTTTTAGTTAGTTGTTTTATTTTATTATGTTCAATTGACTTCAAGTACACAATTGAAATACTGGACTGGACACTTCCATTGGGAAGGCAAATGTAGAACATTTATAAGAATTGATTAATTCAGTTGAATTTTAATATTATATTGATTGAACAGCGACTTTCAATTTTCATCTTCACGACAAGGATGTTAATTGTATTGGATTGTTACATTTTTGAAAGAAGGAAAGGAACAAGTTGGATTTTTTCCAATTGTGGCTCGGATTAGCCAAATTCAAAAAAAAAAGGAGGGTATATGTAGGAGTGTTTAGCATGTTTTGGGAGCACAGAGTACAGCACCACTGCACAGGATCAATGTATAGCATGTTTTGTTTTGTTTTTGAAGTGCAGCGCCACTGCATGGGCTTGGTGCATTGATATAATGTGGTACAGCAAGACATGTGTTATTGAGCATTTTTATGCAGCGCCACTGCATGGGTTTGGTGCATTGCTATGATGCAGTTGTTTCAAGCTATGTGTTGCCAGTGTAACATGGACATATAAGTAAGGGCAGGTTATTCAGTCAAAAACGATTTTGACATATAAAATGCAAATACATTTTTCACAGTTAAAAGCACACATCTGTACCTTCAAAAGGCACACTATTTCTCACCTGAAATGCCTATGGTGCAAGAGACACATTTGGTAATTAACAAACTAATCTCACTAACAAGACTAATAATTATAACTCATTAATAAAAGAATGTGTCTTCACTGCAAAATGAGGCCTACTCTGAAAATCAGTTTTAAACACACATTCAAGTTTTTTTTTTCTTTGCCTCTGTGCTCTGTCCACAGTAACTGCAGGAAGCAAAGACTTCGAATAAGCAGGAAATCAGCTTGTTACAGGTGCAACTGTACAAGAAGAACCATTGTTAAAAGTAGGAGGATAGAACATGATTGATTCTGATTGGAGCATGTCACATCAAGCATCATGTTAGAGGCTGTGACTAGTGCTTTGCGGCAGTATCTGGAATACAGTGATGCTAGCATTAGGAACATAGTCACATCACAACATAGAATACAGGCATACAAAACTAATTACACTGTGTAGCTAGGGTAAACAGCATGGTAACAGGACAGCATGGCATAACAATGACAAGTGCTATGTAGCTGGAAAGGCATAAAGAACTAATGAAGGCAAGAAATCACAAGCTGGGCACACCGTGCCTCTATGTTGACATGTGGCCGGTGTTTTCACGGTATGTGGAGTAAAGTAGGGAATCACATGCAGCGTTGGTCAGGAGAGTGCTGAGAATATAAGCATTTAGCTCTTTTCGTGGCAGTAAATAACAGGTCTCGGTACAGCCAGAGAAACAGCAATGATACGGAGAAGGGGTGCTAGTACAAGGCATACAATCCCTTAGTGGAGTGGGATAGTCAATGATGTTAATACTGGCCGGCAGGACTTCGTTTTGTCATGTGGGCCTGACATAATAGAAAAAGTAGAAAATGAGGACGTTCACTATGGAAAAGTACTTACAGGGCTCCATGGCGTGGCGTGGCAGCCGTGCGGCCACCTGCGGACAGCCGCAGACAGGCCCTTTGGCTCGACCTTCGGCTTACGCCTGTCGGTGGAGTCGAGGTGCGGGTGTAGGGGGCAGTGGCCAATCCAAGGCCAAGGCTGCTGCTGGAAGGTGGCTGGCACTTAGGCAGGGTTAGGAGGCGCGGCCATTGACCATGCTGGTCGTAATGGCGGCTCACAGCGAGGGATGTGCAAAAGCACAGTTGTGGGCTTCGTTTTAGCCAAAATCCGATTTTTAGATGCTATGGAACATTAGCCAGGAATCGTGGCAGTAGATTCTAGCAATGCTCTAAAAATGGACCCACCTTGGTTGCTGGGGGTGTGAAGGCGACGGCAGGCTCCTCTTAGCACACAGGTGCTGCTGGAAGGGGAGAGAAAGCTCCTGCCTTCTCTTCCCGGCATGGCGTCTGTTGTGGGCGAGATTGGCAGCAGACAGGCTCTTTGGCTCGCCCTTCGGCTTATGCCTGTCGGTGGAGTCGAGGGGCGGGTGTAGGGGGCAGTGGCCAATCCAAGGCCAAGGCTGCTGCTGGAAGGTGGCTGGTGCTTAGGCAGGGTTAGGAGGCGCGCCCATTGACCATGCCGGTCGTAATGGAGGCTCACTGCGAGGGATGTGCAAAAGCACAGTTGTGGGCTTCGTTGTAGCCAAAATACGATTTTTAGATGCTAGGGAGCATTAGCCAGGAATTGTGGCAGCAGATTCTGGCAATGCTCTAATAATGCCCCACCTTGGTTGCTGGGGGTGTGGAGGTGACGGAAGGCTCCTCTTAGCACACGGGTGCTGCTGGAAGGGGAGCAAAGGCTCCTGCCTTCTCGTTCCGGCGCAGAGTCTGTTTCTTTATCATTGATGTTCTATGTATCTATACATCTGTATGCTCAAATGTATCCTCGCTGCTGCCCGGTTTCCTTTGCAGGGTGTCTCTCGTTGCACCTGCCAGGAGTTAATAAATAAAAAAAAAAAAGAAAAAGAAAAAAGAAAAAAAAACAAAGAAGTGGGATTCAAATAAAAAACCTTATGCAAAGTTCAGGACAGATGTTAGTGAAACAATTTACCCCAACAGCTAGAGGCTCCCTGAATGTACAACGCTCCAGACTATTGGCTCCAGCCAATCTAATCAAAGTAGAAATACCCAGCCAGGAAAGAAGACTGATCCTGATGAGCAAATCCATCTCCCCTCCCCAAGGCAGCTACCTGAGGTAAGCCTGGAAGTTGGGACTGGTGTGGAAACACTCTCTAGGCATTGCAGCCAGTGTCATAGACCCAGACTATTGGGGCAATTAAAGTGTTGTTTCAAAAATCAGGGCCACAAAAATACACAGTAAGAAGTATGAACCAATCACCAAGGGGATCTTCGAGCAAGCCCTTACTCCACCTTTACATGAGGTAGACAATCGTCCCAATTCACATAGGAGCACACTTGGCTTCGGACAAGCTGATAAGAACGTGACATGTGCACAAAGAAACAAATAGAATCGGGCTGAAGCCTTTAGAAGAGTCAGCTTTGAAAAAAAGAGCCTTAAACAAGGTGGACCCTTCAATTTTTACAAAAAGGGGCCCACTTTAGTTGGGATATATTGAGAGAGATGGGGCCAGGAGGAATCAGCTAGTCATCCTTCAGAGTCACTGTGGGATAGTCATGGAATGGGCCCTATTCCCACCTAACTGCAGGCCACCAGGAATTGGAAAAACACAGCACTAAGTCCTTAACAAATTTGACAGCCAAGTGTTTACGCCGATGTCATGACCTCTGTGGCCAAATGTGAAATTTGCCAGAAGACTTTAACCACACCGGTTCCCAGAGCTCTCTTAAAACCCTTGCACATCATTGAAATACCAATCTCTCGGATTGCCAAGGATATAGTGGGACTCCTTTGTCCCTCTAAACTGTGAATCAAATACATTCTCATGATCTTAGATCATGCTACTCTCTATCTTGGGGCGTTTCCCCTATGAAAGAAACAGCAGAACACATACTGAAACATCTCATCCACTTCCTTTCCCTTGTAGGGTTCCCAAGAGAAATATTAACAGATCAGGGTACAACTCATGTCCCACCTCATGCAAGAATTGAAGGAGATGCTAAACATAAAGCACCTACGGATATCTGTATAACACCCTTAGAAGGTTGGCTTAGTGTAACGCTTGAACCAAACACAAAAACGTATTTTAGGAATGTTGGTAGAAACAGCCAGGAAGAATTGGGACCCAATGATACAATACGCCCTTTTTGCAGTCCACAAATACCACAGTATTCATTAGGATATGCCCTGCCTGAGCTCTTGTATCTTAGATAAACACAAGATGTGATTGACAGCCAGCAAGTTAAAATCTCAGATGCAGGCAGTGAGAGACATTGTTAGCAGGTATCTCTGCAAGGCTCAAGAACATCAGAAAGAAAACTGTGACCAACATGCAGTGGCTATGTTTTTTCTTGGTCGGCGACCAGCTTTATTACCTGCCTCTAAAATAAGATGATCTTGTGGCGCTTTTGGCCTTATGAAGTGCTCAAGTGTAAAGGTCCTCTTAATTACCTGGTCTCCAAGCCTGATAGAAGATAAAAGCCCCAAATCTATCATATAAGCTTTCTAAAGATTTGGAACGCAAACCGCATAGAACAAAGTTGGGCATCATGGTGACTCTCCTGGTTGAGAATGGGGATAGCTCCAGCTTAATCCCTGAAAACCTAAAAAATAGGCCAGAAACAAAATAATGACACCCATTATTTGCTTATGCAATTCTCTGAGATCTTCTCAAAAGAACCGGAAAAGGTAAATTATGTCTTCCATTCAATCTTAACATCTCCTGGGGAGTTAGCCAACGCAGCGCCTTATTGAATTCCTGAAGTTTGATGGAAAATTATAGTGTAACAAATAGCAAACATGTTAAAATTAGGAATGTAAAAACCCTCTGAGAGCCGTTGGTCCTCCCCGATCATCCTCTTCAGCAAACCTGATGTTTCTTGAAGATTTTGTATCATCTGCCGAAGACTGAATTCCTTCTCAGTCTTTATAATTACCTAATGCCAAGAATCAACCACTTAATGGAGAGGCTGAGGAATGCTAAGTACATTAGAACCTTGGACTTGACAAAAGGCTATTTACGGGTCCCTTTGAATCCTGCTGATAAAGAGAAAACCACGTTCACTTCATCCTAGTGTCTGTATCAATTTGCAGTGCTTCCATTCAGCCTACACAGAGCCAATGCCACCTTCTAGAATCTTATGGATAAGATGTATAGCCCTACTTCTCATTCATGTCGCCTTACATAGATGATCTAATGATGCATAGTGCCAGCTGGGAAGAACATCTCAACCAATTCTATGAAACCACCAAGGCCTTATAAAGAGCAGGGCTCCAAGTCAACCCACATAAATGTTACCTAGCAAGAAATGTGGTGAAGTACCTCAGCTATTTTGTAGGTAATAGTCTCATCCAACTCCAGACTGATAAATTGGAGGCGGTCACCCTGACTTCCTCACCAAAATCTGAAAGGGAATTTTGAGTGTTTGCTACAAATTTGACAAACAAAAGTAAGAACATCAGCACAACAAACTTGTCTCGACTCACCAAAATCAAAATAGCTTTGAAGGACTGAAAAAGATCCTTTGCGATGAGCCTATTCTTAAGATACCTGACATTAACAAAGAGTTCTACCTGAAAACAGATGTTCGAAAGTGGCTTTATGAGCTGTCCTGTCCCACTTGCATGATGGCCAAGAATACCCAGTATTGTACATGAGCAGGAACATGTACACACAAGAGCAAAGTTATGCAAATGTGGAACTAGAAGCTCTGGCTATCAAGTGGGCCATTAACAGATTCGGATATTATCTAATGGGATGCAAGTTTTGACTCATAACCAACTGTTCACCACTAACATTAATGCACTTGAGGAAAGACACCAATGCCAGGTTAATGAGGTGGATTTAAGACCTACAGCCCTTCTGTTTCGCAATAGAACACCGAAAGGGGAACAAGAAGACAAACAGACATCTCTGTAGTCACTTTTCCCTGAGCTGACTGGCATAGTAGTAAATTCAATGGTGGGGACAAATACAGGGAATTTGTCTGCTCTCCCCAAGGGGAAGCCGCCTCCTTTGGAACTAGGAAGGTGAGCCTGTTCAGCTTAAAACCCCCTAAGGAACAGGGTCGAATGGGATCCCACATTGGGTGACCCCTAATTAGAGCACAGGCAATACCTGAACAGGGCTATAATGTATACTCAATACGAGCCAACCTTTCCCTTCAACTAACAACTGCCGGAACATTGTCAGGGCAATTATTGTTTCAAAAATGTGATTATTGCAACAGCCTCCTGGGAGGCAACTCAGAGTGAATCCTGAACAAATTACAAACAATTCAAAACAACACTGTCAGAGCCACACTGGGGCTAAACAAAGGCAACAAAATCAATGCAGCCAGGAGAGCAGCACACTGGCTACCAGTTCAAGAAAAAATCAAATGTAAGATCCTCACCATCACCCACCACTCCCTTGAGAACACCGCCCCAGGCTACCTGTCCGAGAGACTGTACAAACCAGCCACGGCCAGCCCCCCTCTTTCTGCTTACATCAAACCGTCATTATATTCCTAGATTCAAGCGGACCAAAGCCACAGGCTCCAACTTCCCCATCTCCATGGCTGTGCTATGGAATGCCCTTCCCCCTGTTTTGAAATCAGAACCCTCCAACACTGTGTTTCGTAAGATACTGAAAAGCTTGCTATTTGATTAGCAAGACATTTCCTGGTAACTGTCTGCAACACACTAAGCTGCTTCCCCCTCTTTCATAATTTCTATATTTTTGTATATAGATAAATGATATGTATACTGTTCCTGTATGTGTCTGCGTTCTCTTTAAAAAAAGGCCGCTTGGGAGTCTGCAGACAGCACGACTGTCCAGAATGTCCGCAATCCGGCGCAATAGGTGTCCTACAGACAGCTGTCCCATTCGCAAACGTGTCCACGACGTCATCATGTGACCGCACATACGCTGAGCATACACCCGTGACGGCGGACATGGTCTGGGCCCCCGGACACTGAAAATGCACTTTTATAAGCAATCATAGATGTTTTTCAATGAAACTTTACCCTTGAAGAGGTCCCTGACTATGCCCCTATCTATCTGGATACTTTTTTGAACTTTTGAGCCCTTTGTGGTGTTCAAAGTATCCACAGACAGTGCGGCTGTCTGCAAAGTGCTCCCTAGCACCCCTATAAAAGGCCACACCAGAGCTGCTCCTCATTTTGCTTTTGGATTTCCAAGACAGAGCACTGCTTTTCTTTGGCATTTACTGGCATTGGCTGTCATTGCTGTCATTTCTGCTGCATTACTTCACAGCTATTTCTAATAGATCAACAGGACAATTGGTGCAGGTTGCTGTTCTGTTCCTGATGTTCCTGGTTCCTGGTTTGTGATAACCTTTCTGATGGCATCCCAGGCTGCTCCTGCTCCTGCTGCTACTGCCTCTCCCTCTGCAGCACCCACACCCGCTCCACCAACACCACCTTCCCAAGGGTCTGGAGAGGGGAACAAGTGTATAGAGGGATGAAGAGGATGACGAGAATGAGATGGTGGAAATTGCTACTACTGCCAGCCGATGTGAGTCTTGGGTGTGGAGGCTTTTTATCACCATTGGGAGGGTACCCAAGGCACCTGCAGACAAGGTGCGCTGCACTGAGTGCAACATAGGTAGAGTTCCTCTACAACATTCTCTGTATCTGCTCCTGCCAAGACAAGAGACACTCCTGTGGGGCAGCACATCCCTGAACCAGCCTAACAGTCCATACACGACTCAGCAGACCCTTACCTTTCGAGGGTCACGTGGTACTCTGCAGGGGGGAGACACCTTGAAGTGCTTTCCAGGCTATGGTCCGGAAGCATGAGAAAGTGTGCCACCTACCTAAGTGAGGCCCACCCAACATCTTCCTCTCTCCACCTGCCCTTTCTCATCCCCGTGGTTGGTGCCCCCTGCTTACCCTCCCTTCCCTTCCTTTCCTTGTGTGTCTTGTTAAAAAACACCCAAAGAAATACAAAACAAAAAAAGGCTCTTTTCAGAGGCACCTTTCACAGTTTAAAAATAGAAGTGCCAATGAAATGCTGCAGGGCCCTGTGCATTTTTAGGAGTCGCGGACACTCTGCGTAAATTAACATTAGGTATAGCGCTATCAAAACCATTGCACTCTTCTCTGGGAGAAAGTGGTGGCTCTGAAAAGAGCCTTTTTGTGGTGTTTTTTTGTGTTTCAAAAACTTCAAGTGGTCAACACCTACTGGAAAAAGGATTGCTATACTTCCAAAAAGGGTCGCAATGCATTTTGTATATTTTGTTGAAAAATCTGATTCCCAGCATCAGTAAGATGGACTCCATCTCTCTCTCTCCAAAATGTTTGTGCTACGAAACATAATATTTTCATTGTGAAAAGAGGGCATACCAAAATCTCTCAAAAAAGCACAAACAGCCTTGTTGACATTCTGCCTCGTTTCTCCATTTGTGGACGACTACATACAAAATATTACCACAACTATCTTTCAGAGACTATTTACCTCACCAAGGTATGTGATTCAGAACACATTACCACTTTACCACTTGGTACACTTGGTATCTGATTGACCTCATATTCATCTCTTTAATGATACAGTTATCCTATTTTTCAGATGTACCCAATTGATCCAACTGAATAGGGTAAGCTTATCAATCCACAAACCATACTTCATTGAAGCACACTACCCTCACATATATACGTACAATATTATTCTTCACAATATCCACTTACCATAATAAGGACTCACGAAATGGAGCATGTTCCAGCACTAACAGAAGATAAAAAAATGGCCTTATTGTAAAGTGCTTAACTTAAGAGTTAATCCTATGGGCTCCACATCCCCATGGCATGTCTAATCACTTTCATAGGGCATGACAATATAATTTAAACAAAGCAGATGTGATTTGTTAAATATGGAAGGAAAAGAAGAATGATGATTTTGCAAATCTTTGTTTTATATTCTTTTATTGAATGCATTCTTGAATCAACCACCTGTCTCCGTCCTGAAATGCAGTATGTTTGGGTGTTTTGGATAATTATATTTTATTCTATTTTTCGATTTTTATTTTATGGAATATCATGGTATACCTTGGAAAAATTCCTGTGGCTATTATACAATTGTAACAATTTGGTTGTAATTTATAATGTTATTGTATTACAAACAGCCCTGAAAATGACCAGGAGGTTGAAACACATGTCGGCTGTATCTATGCACTAACATGTGGAATAAACCACATTAGACACTTCACATAAATGTGTCAAACTATATTTTCTGTACAATTTAATCTGTAATCTGAGTGCAAGTTGCCCTCCCAGAATACCAATCCCTTCTGTACAAATTCTCTCAGATTATTGTGGGTGATCTGTGGGGAGTGGGCACTTGCGGCTGATTGTGAATCATATCTTTACTTTTGACTTTGAAGGTGGTAAATAGCGCACAGTTACTCATATCGATCCCACCACAAGAAAACAGACATGCCTTTGTTCAGCAAACACCTTGCACCATTTTGCTGGGGACAGAAAACATTACAATTGTCCCATACTAAACTAGGTAAGATTTCAGAAAAAATAATCTTGGCACTTGGAAGAACCACCATCACTGCCTGAAACAATTTTTCAAGTGCACTCAACAAACTAGGAGCACTGATGTATCCCAGATGAACATCACACCAATGCAGTACCACTACATCTGGACTGTTCCACATGCAGAAATCTAATACACTCCAACCACTGCCTGTATATTGGAAACAGGCACAGATGAACACAAAACCTCCACTCCTTCAAAACAAAAACTGGCAGCCATAAATTTAGACATAGCATACCTCTCTAACAAATTTACAAACAAATCTCCAACTACCAATGGCCTCACTTTCTTCACCTCTGCCATCTTCACTACACAAAGCCTCTCTTCCTACAAAGAACAGCTCCAACACCTGATTGGCTAATCCCCACAGTCCCCTTTCCATGCCAGGCATGGTAAGAAGCCCCATATGTGGCATGCCCTGTCCGCGAACAATGGCGGTGTCGACGGACCCTGCAGCACAGGTGCATCCCTTTTTCCCTTTCCACATCACTGTGTGCACTACTCTCTCATTGGATACCCATAAGCAGTCAGACAAATATCCAACAATCACATCCAAGAACTCTACATCTAACGCTGTCATCACAATTCAGCACTTTAGATGAACTGTTCATCAATCTGAGTACAAGTCTCCTGTTATTGCACCTACAGCCAAAACTACTGTAAAACTCTCCAAGATGTCTCCTTCCAGATTCATCCACATCTACATACATCAATACAAACTACAGGTGCAACTATTTTGTTTACAGTACATTTGCAATTCTTTTATGAATGCAAATGAACAGGGTGCCTGCCATTGACCCTGCATAATCTGCAAAAAAAAGCATACTGTAATGTCTCCCATCTCCTATAGTTCACTTACAAATCTGTCTGCTTTCCAAATTTGGATTTACCCATATTACTCATTGCAATGTCCAAACTAGTATTCTCTTATTTCCTCTGTCATTTTCACAAGACTTACCCCTTAACACACTATTATGAAATTCCTAGAATGCACACCACACAGGAAACCAGCTTGTATATTACCAAAGCATTGCAAGTACATAACATGCACTTATTTAAACAGAGTGCCTGACACTTGCCATTCTTGCAAAACCAAACAAATACAAGTGTACATTCAGAACAGTGCTAATAGAAATGTGGATAAAAAGTCAAAGAACTGAAAGGTTTCCAGCACTCATGTAGCAAGCATCTATGGACCACAAACTTAATGGAATTCCATACACAAAAATATTCTCCTTTTCAATCTGTACATCTTTCCAAGCTTTTTTTCTCACCCTACTACAACTTCCACTAATCCATTACCACAGTAAACAGTGCAACAGGAACACACACTTTCAAAAGTGCACCTCATAGGACACACCTATAAATACTCCACTAATCCCCTAAGCAATGATGCTGATGCTCCAAAATCCCCATTCATGAACAAAGCTAAGCAATTTAACACATACAGTATCTCTTCCTAGAAAGACATTTTTCTGCAAATGTAACAAATCTCTATTTCAAGTGGAATTACTGTGCCATTAACACACATATGTACTAACATACTTCTTTCACAATTGTAGCGAAGGCCACGCTCCTGAAAATCAGTAGGGTCTGAAGTACAAGACAGAACCCATAAGAAACCTACTCTTTCTATCCAACAAAATAAGTGCAATACTGTTGTAGTGTTGTAACTGTTACTCAAACACTGTAGTATTATAGTATTTTAGAACAAGCAAATGTATCAACCCTACAGCATTAGATTCAGTATTACTAATTGCACCTCAGCAGGTGCACACTTTGTATTGTCATCTGAACACCAGTATATATAAATACTAGGGAGCCTTCCAAACCTGAAGTAACCGCCCATTCCACAATCACACACATCTACATACATGCCTACCATCATACTCAGACACTCATTCACAATGCACACAGACATTGCACAACATCCCAACCCACACGTTTTTTCTCCAACATACACCAAAGAATGCCTAAAAAAAAAGCAACTCTGTAGAAAGCAATGCAGAAATAGAGCACATCAAAATAACAGTGTACAAAATAAGCATCCACCTCTAGCAGAATTTATACAAAAAGTTCAAACAAAACAGATAATACAGTCACTAAGTGAAACTAAAGCAGCTTGCAATTAAAAATAAAACGTTGACTCCTCTTTCAAAATGTAAAACTAAACAGAAAGGTATTAAAAAGACTGCAACTACCACTAGTGCTAACACTGCACCTATACATCTTAATGTAGCCACAAGTAAGGATACCAAAAACATTATTTTACAAACAAAATTCTGCCACAGATTCCTTCAGAACCTTATAAAAACAGGGGAGAATTCATGCTCAACCCTTAAAACCTACCGCAGAAAACAAATCCCGGAAGCTCTCATAGACAGTACAATTGCAATTCTTCTCAAAATGAAATTATTTATAATAGTTTTAACCACTTAGCTGCCATGGGTCCCCTCCCCCCCAATGCCAAGGCCTTTTTTGGTGATTTCGGTATTTCGCCATTTAATGCTTTCTAACGTTTTCTCTTTCATTAACCCCTTAAGTGTCCAGGACAGGTATCTCGTCCTTGGCAACAGGGAGGTAATCCCAGGGACAAGATATCTCGCCCTTGGCACTTAAGGGATTCAACAGAAAGAAACCATTAACAAAACTAATTACTAAACTACAACAAGGACTTCTCAACAAATGGAATATCAACAAAGATAGCTTTGCAAACATCTGTGCAGGTGAGTGGAGTAACACCACCAGCACAGAACCATATTTCAATGAGGAAGCACACAAACAAAAGCAAACAAACCCAATTGCCATACATAGCAGTGGACAAGGGTATGGAGAGGTTAATAATACCATAATGGAACAAGAAATGCTGCTCACAAAAATATCCCCTGCAAAGTTAGCATCAGCTCTCCATTCCACTGAACCAATACGTCCAGTCTACAAATGGCCATGCACATCAATGTGTAACATATGCAAAAAATCTTGCACATCTTTACACCAGTTCCTCAATTAGTATGTGAAAGGCAAAGACAAATTAAAAATAAAACTGTTACAAAATATGGAATCCTGTCAAGTACGCAAATACACAGGACTACAAGGACATTCATTAGCCTGCATTTCTGGACCTACTTGCAAAAGCACCTTCCATCGTATCAAAATAATAGGATCACACCATTCAAATATAAGAAATCTTTTTCATAAACTGTACTATGCCAAAAATCCTGCTTTAGCACTGGCCAATTTAAATAACATTCTTCTACATGGTACATCCAAAGAACTACTCAAAGAAATAGAGCACATCCAGAGAAAAGATTTTGAAAGTGAAACCCACTTTCAAAATTCTATATCTTTAGAACAGAGTAGCAACAACTTTACAGATGGCAAACTTGTTCTACACACATACAAAAAAGAAATACTAAAGTTTAAACAGCATCTGCTGAAGTACCAAACCATGTGTGTGTGTGTTGCTGCAGGACTTTTTTAAAATAAAAATAGCACAAAAACTGTAGACATAATGTACAAAATAGAAGACAATGAAGAATCCAAGTAATTCCAATTAGCTCTCTATCTTATAGCAGAAAACAAATACAAAATTACTGACCCCTCAATACTTTGCAGATACTGCACTGCAAAACTTGACAACAACCAAATACCTTCACATGCTATCACTAATAACTTGGAAATATTCCCACTGCCAAAACCACTGCAGCAACTTAACTTGTATGAGAGCATTATAATTCAAACAGTGCACCAATTTCAAGCAATAATACGCCTTCAACCAAAAAGAGCAAAACTACCTCTTTCTGAAGATTATTTGCCAATAGATCTCAAAGAAAATGTACACATTCTGGGAGTGCAATGTCCAAAAGATCAATCTTTGATTATCCTAGTAAATGGCGTACCTACAAGAGACAACACATTTTGGCAGCATCTAGTGGATTTAGATAAAGTTAGAGAAGGCCAGCAAAATCTAAAAGACAACAATGAATACTACAAAGAAATAAACATTGTAGAAAACCTGAGGAAAACCACTGAAATAAATAAAGACTCGTCAGAAACTGGCCAATTTCAACTTCTAGATCCTACTAGAGAATCCAATATTTTAGACCATTATACAATTCACGCATTGCACTCTAAAGACAACATATATGATGCACTGGAAACTTACCAAATGCGGCAAGCCAAAGTGTCTCCAATCAGCATATGGGAAAAAAGTGTAGAAGTACAAGCCTTTCCTGTACTCTTTCCTACTGGAAAAGGAGGAAGGTACAATGAAAGACCCACACAAATAAAAGCATCAGAATACCACTCTTTATGAATGTATTGTGAAGACCCCAGATTCAGACAAAACATTGAATACATATTCCACCTTCTCTTTGAAAGTGAACTAGCAACTCTATGCTACGGAGTTGCACACACATTGAAATCAGTTACCAATTTTCAAAATATGTCTGCTATGCAATTACTACAAAAACTGCAAGAAACAGATGAGATTTTATAGTCAAGCATTACAAATCTTTTAGCAAACATGTGTGGTACAAAAGACTACTGGTTATGATGACACGCAGAGGTTTGCTGTATGATAAGAGACCTTGGCCCACCCACATGAATTGTGACATTAAGTTGTGCAGAGTATGCAATGGAAGATTTGCACGATTTCCTAAGCATAGCAAACAAAAACAAAACAAATATAGTCATAACAACACCAGGAGAAATGTAAATGTATCAAGATATTTCCATCATCACTTTATTGCCATGCTAAATTTACTTTATAATAAAACAGTTCCTTACCTCAGAGAAGTGCAATCTATGGCCTTCGGCCATGCACCCAAGACTGTAGGCCCTTGCCACAACCACTGCAGCATACAACACCCATGAAATCAAACACCTGCCCACTGACCACAACCCAAAAATATAACCCAACCAGCTCAAGACCTATCCACTTCAATTAACATCCAAAAACAACAATTACAGCCAATGCACAAACTCTTCAATACATACCATCTTCACCCAATACTCTACTAACTACCCAAAACCAATACATCAAGCATAGTAAAATACCTAGTAGTATGGCGAGTGTTTGGTATGTCTGCAGACAACCGCGGTGACCGCGGACAGCGCAATCACATCAGTGCCTACTTCCACCTAAACAAATACAGCAATTGACCTATCTCTCACTTCCCCAACCTCTCCAGCCACTCTTCCACACCAACGCACTCCCCAATAATTAGATTTCTGCTCTGTTCTCCGCCACACTGTACGCGGATATCAGCAAATCCAATATGGTGGTCGCATCAAGAAAATGTGACGCACCTCATGCTTCACTCCAACCAATCAGCGAACACAGTGTTTGTCCGCGGACATGATGACAACCCACTAGCCAATCGGAGTCCTGTCCACGGAGCGAACAGGGAGTTTGTTCGCGGACTGGACACAGATATATCTAATTTTTTTGGACCTACTTTTTGGTTATTTGCAAACTTTGGTGAGTATTCGACCAGGGATAGCGAAGTTATATAAGCTGCCAAAAAGTGCTCTTCCTATGGGTTTAGCAACTTAACCATAACTACACAGCCGCTACCGTTGTCACGTGGGTATGTTTGAAAGCCAACAACTGTAAGCAGTGCTCCATTAACTAGTCCTTGATCCATGTCAAGGTTACGTTTAAGCATTACTCTGCAATTTAAGGAAAATTATAATATTTTTTCCAATCCAGCTGTGTTGGAGATTGAATTTTCTAAACTATTTAGTCTCGTTGTGGCTTGTTCACACATGGGTAGTGTCATACCATGTACATCTTGTTTGTCAGTGGTGCTAATTTCCATTATTGGTTGCATTTCTTTTTTTAACATTATTTCATTGAATTTGAAACAGCTTTCAAGAGTTGGCATTAAGGCCAAAACACTTGACATTTTTGTGGGCTAATTGTTCCATAACATCTGTAGCACATGCATTATCGCCATAAAGTGCATTAATGTGCCAGGTTTTCAATATTGTTTCTGCTTCTTTAGAAAGTATACCAACTCTGATACTTTTTAAGATGTTTGCATAAGTGAGATCTGCAGATTGCCATATGTTTTCTGTTAATTCTCTGTATTGGAAATGTTGCCAAAGGTTGACATTTCCAATGCTGCCAACAGTTTTACGGCAGAGTTTGTGTCCTAATGTTTTAAAAATAGGCTCACCTTTTACTGGTGTCAATTGAAGAAGATCTCCGAAAACAATAATGTGTTTTCCTGCAAAGAGCTCTTCATAGTTTGTTTTGCGTACTTCTTGTATTCTGAGGTGAATCAAAGCCAACATTAGGTTGGACACCATGCTCACTTCATCTATTAGAAGCATTTTCATTTGTTTCAATACTCTGCGTAGTTCCATTGCAGCTTCTGTAGAAGGTTTGTAATAGTCTAATTTGTTTTGGTGTTCTACTGGCACGAGTAGTAATCGGTGTAAAGTGACACCACCTATGTTGTAGGCAGCTAAACCTGTGGGGGCAGTGACAACAGCTGACAGTTTGTTTTTTGTCAATTGTTGAAGGAAGTTACTGATGATTTTGATTAAGAATGTTTTGCCAGAACCAGCTTCACCACTGACGTACAATAGTATAGGTTTGTAATTTTGGCAGGTGCATTCTTTGTTTTCATGTTGTACACCATGTGCAATTTCTTTTGTTACTTCTTGAAAAATGCTACGTTGCTCATTGTTTAGTTTTGAGTGTAGTATAGTTAACTCTTCTTTATCTTCATACTGACACATGGGGGTAATTCATAGAATTCAGCGCACAAGTGGCGCACGCGGCTGGCGCACAGTGTGCGCATGCGAATCCCTGCGCCAGCCGTGTGCGCTAAAATACATTTCCGCGCACAGCGTATTCATGGATTCCAGCCACCAAAACCAGCCGTGGCGCACAGTGGCGCAGCGACCCTGCAGCAGTGCCAGTTACGCCCCCAAGAACGCCCCTTGCGCAGGGAAAAGCCATCAAAATCCCCAATCCAGCGCAAAGGGCTGCGCTAACCCTGTACCAGCACGGCAAGAGGGGTACGTGTATTACTGGGGTGCGCAGGAAGTTTCACACGCGATTGACCCTGTGCGAGCGGGGTACGTGTATTACTGGGGTGAGCGGGAAGTTTCACACGCAAATTCAGCAGGGTACGTGTATTTCAGGGGTGCGCGGGAAGTTTCACACGTGATTTCAGCAGGGTATGTGTATTTCAGGGGTGCGTGGGAAGTTTCACACGCGATCCCATCAGGATACGTGTATTTCAGGGGTGCGCGGGAAGTTCCACATGCGATTGGCCCTGTGCGAGCGGAGTATGTGTATTACTGGGGTGCGCGGGAAGTTTCACACGCAAATTCAGCAGGGTACGTGTATTTCAGGGGTGGGTGGGAAGTTCCACACGCGAATTCAGCAAGGTACGTGTATTTCAGGGGTGCGCAGGAAGTTTCACACGCAATTCCATCAGGGTACGTGTATTTCAGGGGTGCGCGGGAAGTTCCACACGCGATTGGCCCCGTGCGAGCGGGGTACATGTATTACTGGGGTGCGCGGGAAGTTTCACAAGCGATTTCAGCTGGGTACGTGTATTTCAGGGGTGCGCGGGAAGTTCCACATGCGAATGTCCTGTGTACGTGTATTTCAGGGTGCGCGGGAAGTTACACACGTGAATTCACCAGGATACGTGTATTTCAGGGGTGCGCAGGAAGTTCCACATGCGATTCCATCAGGGTACGTGTATTTCAGGGGTGCGCGGGAAGTTCCACACGTGTATGTCCTGTGTACGTGTATTTCGGGGTGCGCGGGAAGTTTCACATGCAAATTCTGCAGGGTACGTGTATTTCAGGGGTGCGCGGGAAGTTCCACACGCGAATGTCCTGGGTACGTGTATTCCTGGGGTGTGCAGGAAGTTTCACAAGCGAATTCAGCAGGGTACGTGTATTTCAGGGGTGCGCGGGAAGTTCCACACGCGAATGTCCTGGGCACGTGTATTCCTGCGGTGTGCGGGAAGTTTCACAAGCGAATTCAGCAGGGTACGTGTATTTCAGGGGTGCGCGGGAAGTCTCACATGCGAATGTCCTGGGTCCGTGTATTTCGGGGTGCTTAGGAAGTCTCACATGCAATTTCAGCAGGGTACATGTATTTCAGGGGTTCCGGGGAGTACTACACGTGAATTGGCCGAGTGGGTCCTCCCAGGTGTTCGCTCTACAACCTCCACGGCCCCTGCAGGCAGCCCACACCACGGGGGACTACCCTACACCCCTGCTCATGTCCCGCAGGCAGCCCATCCACCATGGGCATGCCCCCCAGCCAAGCCACATGTCACCTTGCACTACTGATCAACAATGCATGTCTCCCAGGACCCCCAGCCCCCAGCAGTGCAGGGCACCCTCCACCAGGCCACCACTCCTGTCTCCCTGCACCCCCTCCCCCCACCAGTCAGGGGCACCCTCCACCAGGCCCCCACACATGTCTCCCAGCACCCCCTCCCCCCAGCAGTGCAGGGCACCCTCCACCAGGCCCCCACTCCTGTCTCCCTGCACCCCCACCCCCCACCAGTCAGGGGCACCCTCCACCAGGCCCCCACACATGTCTCCCAGCACCCCCACCCCCCAGCAGTTTAGGGCACCCTCCACCAGGCCCCCATTCCTGTCTCCCCACACCCCCACCAGTCAGGGGCACCCTCCACCAGGCCCCCACACATGTCTCCCAGCACCCCCACCCCCCAGGAGTGCAGGGCACCCTCCACCAGGCCCCCACTCCTGTCTCCCTGCACCCCCACCCCCCACCAGTCAGGGGCACACTCCACCAGGCCCCCACACATGTCCCCCTGCACCCCCACCCCCCAGCACTGTGGGGCACCTGCCAGCAGGCCCCCCTCATGTCCCACACATTTCTCCCAGCACCCCCACCCCCCGGCAGTGCAGGGTACCCTCCACCAGGCCCCCACACATGTCTCCCAGCACCCCCACCCCCCAGCACTGTGGGGCACCCTCCACCAGGCCCCCACTCCTGTCTCCCAGCACCCCCACCCCCCAGCAGTGCAGGGCACCCTCCACCAGGCCCCCACTCCTGTCTCCCTACACCCCCACCCCCCACCAGTCAGGGCACCCTCCACCAGGCCCCCACACATGTCTCCCAGCACCCCCACGCCCCAGCAGTGCGGGGCACCCTCCACCAGGCCCCCACACATGTCTCCCAGCACCCCCATCCCCCAGCACCGTGGGGCACCCTCCACCAGGCCCCCACTCCTGTCTCCCTGCACCCCCACCCCCCACCAGTCAGGGGCACCCTCCACCAGGCCCCCACACATATCTCCCAGCACCCCCACCCCCCAGCAGTGCAGGACACCCTCCACCAGGCCCCCACTCCTGTCTCCCTGCACCCCACCCCCACCAGTCAGGGGCACCCTCCACCAGGCCCCCACACATGTCTCCCAGCACCCCCACCCCCCAGCAGTGCAGGGCACCCTCCACCAGGCCCCCACTCCTGTCTCCCTGCACTCCCACCCCCCACAAGTCAGGGGCACCCTCCACCAGGCCCCCACACATGTCTCCCAGCACCCCCACCCCCCAGCAGTGCAGTGCACCCTCCACCAGGCCCCCACTCCTGTCTCCCTGCACCCCCACCCCCCACCAGTCAGGGGCACCCTCCACCAGGCCCCCACACATGTCCCCCTGCACCCAAACCCCTCAGCAGTGCAGGGCACCCTCCACCAGGCCCCCACTCCTGTCTCCCCGCACTCCCACCCCCCACCAGTCAGGGGCACCCTCCACCAGGCCCCCACACATGTCCCCCTGCACCCCCACCCCCCAGCACTGTGGGGCACCTGCCAGCAGCCCCCCCCCATGTCCCACACATGTCTCCCAGCACCCCCACCCCCCAGCAGTGCAGGGCACACTCCACCAGGCCCCCACACATGTCTCCCAGCACCCCCACCCCCCAGCAGTGCAGGGCACCCTCCACCAGGCCCCCACTCCTGTCTCCCTGCAGTCCAACCCCCCCACCAGTCAGGGGCACCCTCCACCAGGCCCCCACTCATGTCCCACTCATGTCCCCCTGCACCCCCACCCCCCAGCATTGCGAGGCACCTGCCAGCAGGCCCCCACTCATGTCCCAATCATGTCCCCCTGCACCCCCACCCCCCAGCATTGCGAGGCACCTGCCAGCAGGCCCCCACTCATGTCCCAATCATGTCCCCCTGCACCCCCACCCCCCAGCATTGCGAGGCACCTGCCAGCAGGCCCTGACACATGTCCCCCAGCCAACACGTCATCACAATCTAGATCCCTGGCTCTTATGGGCAGCCTCCACATGCCAAACACCCACCCAAGTATTGCATCCATCCACTCAGAATTGCCAATTACAACCCCAATGGCAAGTATGTAAATGAACACGTGTCCCTCACATACACACAAGGGGTGTAAGTGAATGTCAAAACCCATATCATGACATGCATGAAACCAATGATATGATACTACACATTGAAGTTTGATGAAAAAAATGTATTAAAAGCAACATAATAGGGAGTAAAAATAAACAAACGACAATGGGAATTAAAATCAAAAAAGCAGCATGTCCGTAAAATAATGAAAAACCACAAATCATAATCCAAAGGAAAGGTGTCAAAAGTCACAGTTCAAAAAAGTACATCCAAGGGAAAAACAAAACCAAATCAATTGCTCCATGGGTAAATCAAAAAAAATGACATGGGGCCTCATTACAACTCAGGCGGTAAGGGGTTTACGGCGCCGTAAACAGCGCCGACCCTTACCGCCTGAGTACGAGGTCCCTTAGCGCCATGGCGGATTTAACACCTGCTTTTAGCAGGTGTTAAAATCCATGGCGCTAAGGGACCATGGAGTTAATTACGCCACCGTAATTTACGGTGGCGTAATTAACGCCTTCCCCACTCCCATTATGCCCTATGGGGCAAAAATGGGAATGGGGAAGGGTAAATGGGGATTGGGGACTTACCGCCCCGCCTAGGTCGGAATGGGGCGGTAAGTCCGCCAACCACCATGGCGTAAACGTAGTTTACGCCATGGTGGTAAAGTCACGGCCCAGGCGGTAACTTACCGCCTGGGTCGTAATGAGGCCCATAATCCAACAGTCAACTAGATACAGATAAACAATCCAGGGTCCATGATCCCAATTGAAGAAATGAAACCTATCTAAAAATACTACGTAATAAAAAAACTATATACAAAAATGTTGGCCATTGTCCAAAAGGTCCAAAATCAAGAAAAAAGCAAAGGAAAACTAACACTAACTACATAACTATTTACAAGGGCAGCTGGCTAGTCCAACGGCTCACTGGATGTTGTCATGGGCCAGGGCATCATCGAACTCCTGTTCAATGGCTTGGAGGCGGGCATGTTCCCTGGCCCCGAGGTCTCGCAGGGATAAAGCAGTGTCCAGCTCCAACTCCCTGCGAAGACCCTCGAGGCACTCAGCCCGCCTCAGCGCCCTCCGCATGGAGTTCTCCGCCCTGACCATTGTGAGCCGTTCCTCCTCTGCCCGCTGCCACTCCGCACCTATCTGCTGGCCCAACCGCTCCCACACGGAAGCCACTCCCATTCCAGGGTTCTCCTGCCCTCCGGCCGATGCCTGCACCCCTGATGTTGATGGCCCCGAGCCATGATGCCTCCCACGTCGAGCCTGCCGCTGCCTCTGATGCAACTGCCTATGCCAGCACGACGGCATCCAGGCTGATGGAATCCACCAAAGCCGTCGTGCATGTGCCCTGCCCGATGATGCCGTCACATCCTCCATCTTCTGGGGTCCAGTTGCTGGTGTGTCCACCCCTGCTGGACCTCCGACTCCCGACTGTGGCAGGGATGGGATCCCCACCGAGTTGGCTGCATTGGTCAGGGCAGGTCCACAGGGGGCCCTGGTGGCATCTGGGCCGGAAGACGGCATGGAGGACGACTGGCGCATAGCCTCCACAGAGGAGGAGAGGTTCGCCAAAGTGCCCGACACATGTACGAGACCCCCGACCACGACCGCTCCCAACTGGGCCACGTTGGGACGGTGCTCTTCGTGATGACGTGCGTGCTCCCCCCGGGAAGCACGCACCTCATCACGAATGACACCCATGCGCAACGCGACACCAATCAGGACCTTCTCCATACGGCCAGGGGTCCCCTCGTCCGCAGGTGGAGGGGAGTCAGATGACATGGACATCCCCCCTATCTGCGGACGGGCCTGGGATCGGGCATCCCTGCTGGTGCCTGGTGGTGCAGTCACAGTGTCAGGGACAGTGACATACACAGGCACCTCCATGGCGACCTGTGCTGCCTCCTGCCCCTGCCCCTGGACTGCACCACTTGCACCAGCAGGGATGCCCCCACCAGGCCCCATGTGCGGCTCAGTAGCGGCCTCCTCCTCCTCTGTGGAAACCACCAACCTGGATGGCTCCACACCGTCTTCCGCCGTTGCAAGCCCCTATGGGGGCTCACCCACCCCTTCCGCTGCAGCCGTAGGGGCATCCCCGCCACTTGGCTCCACAGCGCCGTCTCCGCCCTCTTCTTCACTTTGCGCTGCGTAGAGGGAGACATAGAACACAAGCATCAGGGTACTGTACAATAGTCCCCTAGACAGGAAGCAATAGCAGATAAGTGGCACTGTCAAAGATCACTTCCATCATGTCCCTCCACAACACATGGGTCAGTGCAGGCAAAATACATGCAGTAACAGGCATGGCACATGCTATGGACATAAGCAAACATGTCCAAGGGACTCTTGAAACATACAATGTTGTTTTTGAACTCACATGCATCATGGGTCATGCCTATCACATTCACACACTTCACCATACTTTCATCCATCTGGACTCGTACACCCCAGACACAGTGGATGCAAGGATCGCTAGGCTGCATCAGTGGATCTGAACATTGACACAGACATGTGTCATGCATCCATGCCATTCACAAGTCACAGACACGCAGGTCAAACACACAGACATGGAAACCATACATGTACATGGCATCATCACCCATCCCTCACCCCCACCCATGTCCAGGAACAGAGACTGGCATGCTCTCATGTGTCCATTCCGCATAGGGCTCCCCATGTAGCATTTAAACACATACACCAACTGTGTGCTTCACACATTACTGGTCTCACATGCATGACCATGATGTCCCTGCACACACACACGCATACATGGCCTATGTCACACATACAGGCAAGTATCAGACAACCAGCACACTACAACATGCCCTGTCTCACACAGCAAAGCCTGGCCACTTACCGCTCGACTCCAGACGGGTCTGCCTCTCAAGGACCTGGACGTGGAGCCGTGGGGATATGCGTTCCAGGACCCTCATCTGATCATCTGACAAGTGGCCCCGGCGCCCCTTAGCATCCGCTGCCTTCAAGAGGCGCTGGGCCTTGTTGAGGGTCCTGGACCTGAAGTCCTCCCAGCGCTTCTTGACATGTTGGAAGTCGCGGACTGCCACTCCCTCCGCGTTGATGGCAGTCACGATGTCCGTCCAGATCCTGTCCCGTCCATCCTTGTCGGCGCGTGATGATCCGAAGAGGGCATCATAATGCCCCAGGACATGCTCCACCAGGACACCAACTTCCTTCTGACTGAATCTGGTGGCCCTCTGCCCCTCTGGCTGGAGGTCGCCAGTGGTCTCGGATGGTGTTTGCTCCGACATGGCGACCCCCGAGGCAGGCGTGGGTGGGCAACTGGGGCTGGGCTGTGGAGTGATGGAATCCCAGTCGGGAGTCTTCTGTTCCAGCAGGGGTGGACACAGCAACTGGACCCCTGCAGATGGCTGATGTGCAGGCACCAAATGGCAGGGCACGGAGGCAGCAGGCAGGCAGGCAGGCTGGCAGCAGCAGATGGCTCGTAGGAGGCTGCTCAGGGCTCTGGGGGGCAGTCATTCGGCCTTTTGGGGAGGCGCGTGGTCTTCTGTGTGCTTACGCGTGGCCAGCTTGATATGGAGTGATTTGGCACGTGAAAATTCTGCACGTCAGCGTATAATTCGAGGAAAGGCCCTTAGCGCGTAAGCGTGTCTGCATGCATACGCAATTTCATTGGACAGAAGGCCCTTCAAGCGCAAGCGCCTCTGTGACGTGATGCGCGCAGGCATGCATGGGCGTTTCAGCGCACGTGAAAAACTGCACGTCCTTGTGGGAATGCGTGTAATCCGAGGAAAGGACCCATCCGCGTAAGTGAAGTGACACGTGCGGGCGTTTCCCTCAGCACGGGTTAAAGGTGAGCGGGGGCAGCAGTTCACTGTAGGTGCCTTTCGTGGAGACCGACGTGTGTTGCTGCTTCCTGTTGTTTCGCGTGCCATCACAACTTCAAAGCTATCAAGGACGTATCTCTTCTTTTGGTGGGGGTATTGGCTACGCGTGTTTTTCTGCATCGTGCTAGTCAGACGGTGAGTCGCACACGCTATTTTTCCCACTGCGGGTGCCCCTGTGTATCGCACCCATTTTCGATGTCATAGTAGCCTGCATGTCCCACGCGTACGCGTTATTCGTGTTACTGGGTGCCACCACGTACTGCGGGAGGTTGATTCAACGCACGTAGGCTGCAGGGTTGCATGCACGGTTTTACTGCAGTTTTGGGGTGCCTGAGCATTGCGTGACCCATCACTACATCACCGGGGTCACATACAGCCTTGCAGGTGCAGGGGGGCTGTTAGCATCTTGCTTCCCACCCCCTTCACCCCAATTGCCCAGGTCAATTGTGGTGTGCACCTCCCATTGACACTACTCCATCTGTGCCGGCACTACTACATCTGTGCCATGGTTGGGAGGACACCAAATGTGAGGGGTGCCTCAGCTGGGCGTACTCCTCATGGCGAGCGTGGTCGGGGATGTTGCCGTGGTGACCAGGGAGTAGGGGTACTCCAGGGTGTCCAGGGCAGCCACATAGGGGGAAGAGGCAGGGGTGCGCCACTTGAGCACAATGTTGTGCCATGTGTCGATGCAGTCATGCCACCACCCCCTGTGGTTCCGGGGGATGCAGCTTCTGCATCTGGCACTCGCGCCTGTGTGACCCGGCAGTCCGTTCCATCGACTGCCATGGGCCCAAGGGTAGTGGTAGCTGCAGGTGCAGCTGTGGACACCACCACCCAGGCTCAGGGTCTGCCAGCGCAGGCTGCGTTGGCACTTGAGGATCCCTTGGTAGATTTCCAACAGGCCAGGAGGGAAACCATAGGGGCAGGTAGGGCTGCTCAGACCAAGACAAGTGTCCCTGGGGCAGTTATGTCATCTGCTGCCCCGAACAGCCGGGTGTTGGCAAGTGCAGGGGCAGATGCACCCAACAACACCCCGGTTGTGAGTCTGCCAACCAGGACCGTTGCGGTCAATGACCCTGCCACAGCTGATGTTGCTGCGCAGGGTCCATTAGAGGGCACCCAGATGCCACTGACACAAGCCAGGCCTTTGGTCGTCCCTCCACCTGCCACTCCCTTGGCTCAATCCACCAAACCCACTGGCCATACTGGTCAGGGCGGTATTAGCCAGCCAGGGTCTGCGCCACAGTCCAAAAGGAGGAAGGTTGCACCTGCAGCACAGGCTGGGACCCCACACACAGCCACAACCTCCTACACATCGAGGAAGAAGCCTTTCTGCAAGCAGGAACTTGACTTCCTCGTGGGCTACGACGTGCGGGGCCACAGCCGTGACATGCTAGTGGGTGCCAATAGTCAGACTACGGCTGCCCAACGTGACACCCACTGGAAGCATGTTGCGGAACATGTCAGTTCATTCGGCCATGAGGTGCGCACGGCGCAAGAGTGCAAAAAGCGTTGGAATGACATCAAACGCAGCACTAAGGCTAAGCGTGCCTCTAATTACAACTTGACTCTGGTGACTAGCGGTGGGCCTGCACCAGAGGAGGAAGAGCTCACTCGCATGAGGCACTCGTTGCGGAGTTCATACCACCTGAATTGGTCGAAGGAGTGGGAGAGATGCTGGATTTTGATGCCCAGTACAGTGAATGTTGATGCGTGTTTGTTGAGGCCGTGTGTGTTTCACTTGTGGGATGTGTTGTGCATGATTGCCACTACATGTGACGTGTACATGGTTCTGATGTGTAAGTAATGCAATGCTTCCGTGATGCATGTCTGCTCTGCTGGATGGTGGACATGTGGAGCAGACGGGGACTGTCCGCATCACCACTACTGCACCTTAATGACATGCTGGTTACAAGTATGCCCCTCTGGTCCATGTTCCAGCTCACTGGCCCTTCTGCATGTGGCGTGGGGTGACCTTCCTCTCAGCCCAGGCACAATGTCATTGCATGACTGACGTGCATGTCTCCTCTGCCTGCATGCGGGGACTCCATGTAGGCATGCTCCCTTCCCCCTCCTCCGCCACTCTGCACCCCAGTTCCACCTTTGCACTGGTCTGCTTCAATCTTGCCAATGTGTACTTTCCTGTTCATGCGTCCTGTGTAGATGCTAACTTCCAGCGTACAATCTGCCAGACATATGCCGTGTGGTACAGCCTCAGTACTTGATACAGGGTATCTCACTGGTACTGTGCATAGGTCAGAAGTCCCACAGGGACATGAGTGCCCATTCATGCTCCATGTGCATTGCACGCATGCCCCTATGTGTCCTTGACTGGATGATCACTGTAATACAAGTCCTGGGTGACATACATTGCATGGCATCTCATCAGCCTTCCCATGTCAACTGTTGCTCAGTACTGCGTTGCACATATGTTTAGGGTCTGACAATCTGTGTGGCTCACAGGCCTCAGCCTGTTTAATGGCCAATGACTCTGTCCAACTGTTGTAGTGTCTTCTTCACACGTGGGCGGCCTCCAGAGTTTTCATCATGTGTCCTGCTTACTGTCCCATCATCATTTGCAGTGTTGTCACTTGAATCACATTAAGCTGTTGATGCCAGTCAACACTGCCTGTCAATACACAGGTCTATGGTCAGCCTTTTGATACCTTGCTAGTCATCCCTGCTTTTGTACTTGGGTGGAGGGGTGCTTGGCTTCTAGATATGGTACACATTGAATGCACAATGCACATGATGCCTGAATTTGACAGCTCTGATCACAGAAGCAATTCAAAGTTGACCCAGCATGCATGCCAGGTTATATGTTGTGTGTCACATGTCTGCCTGATGCATTTGTTGTTGGTGTGTGTGTGTGTTGTGTGCTTCTGACATGTGTAGTGACCTTTTTTCTCTCTATTTTTCAGGTGATGAGGCAATGGAGGCGGAGGATGGTGTTGTCATGCCAGACACAGGGTTGTTACCACTATATCAACCCGGCACAAGTGGGGGTCGTGGGGTGGTAGGCCACGAAAACCCCCAAGTGCTACAGTCCATCTTGTCTCTGGCTGCCTATGAGTCTAGCCTTGATGACGACTCTGACGTCCATGTTGAGTTGGATGAGCATCAAGTCCATGTGTCAGGGGTGAGTGATTCTGATGTGGACACTCCTTTGTCCGCAACAACTGCACTGAGGGATCAGACAGTCTTGGTTCCTCCGCCCATGGTGGATCGGGACGCAGGGTCACCCTCCACACCAGTCACTGATGTGCCTGGGACATCACGTCGACAGGGGCATGTAGTCGTGCAGCCGCGGGCGGTGCCAACACAGCGAGGACACCCGGTCCTTGGGTCCCGCAGGGGTCAATCCCAGCAACGCGGTCGCCGCGCGCAACCACAGTATACTGAGTGGGAGCAAGACATGACTGCCGATTCAGAACAGCAGGGGGCAGCAATGGAGAACATCGCTGAGAGCATGGAGCGTGTGGCCCGATCTGTGCTCCCCCCTGCTAGGCAGGTGCTTCTCCAGCAGCTGGCGGCACGGTCCATGGCCCGCTCGCTCAAGCTGGGCATGGTGGCCTCAGACAGGGCACGCCAGGCTGAAATGTCGTCTCTGCGTCAAGCAATTGCTGCTCACGCAGAGGCGCACATGGATGCCCTGAGGGAGGAGTATGCTTCCCTCAAATCCACTCTGGGTGTCCTTATGATGTCCCAGAGGCAGCGGGCAGAGGAGAGGTTTGCACAGCTTGAGCGTACCATCTCGGCTGAGCTACAGGCTTGCCGGGAGGTGCAGCGGTTGTCCAGCCAGGCCTTGCAGGAAGAACTCCGTGTTACACGTGCTACCTTGCAAGAGGAAGCACGTGTATCACGTGAGGTTCTGCATGCAGACCTTCGTCACATCGAAACACAGAACCAGGCTCACCCGTCCGGCAGACTTGCTGCCAACGAGGGGTAAGCTGCGGCTAGGCGTGGCCAGGCTACTGTGCCACGTCCTCCTTTCCAGGATGAGCCAGACTCGGACGACCATCTATCTCCCACATAGGTCGGGCTGTGCAGGCGTTGAGCCCATGAAGGTTTTTTTTTGGCTCAGCATCATCGCATGTGGGTGTTGAGCAGCACCCTGTACCTCCCCCCTCCTGGGTGCCTCCCCTCCCCCCCGGGTCGTATGTGGCCATTTTTGATTTTTCTTTTAGTTTAGTTAGTTAAGTTTAATTAGGTAATGTAGGTTTTTCATAGTTAGTGTAATTAGTTAATATAGTTTAAAATTGCTTGTCTATTGTGCTTTCATGTGACAGTGCGGTGCTTTGTGGCTTTTGAAGGCATCCACTGTCTGTTCCAGCTGGGCCCTTCAGGCTTGTCTTGTGTATGTGTTTGCTGCTTGGGGCCCTTGACTCACATATGCCACTCCTGCCTCCCTTATCCATGGGCTCGCAAGGATGGTTCGGTGTGACAGCCTATTACACAAGGGCTTTGGACTGTCATATCTGTGGCATGTCTGGTGCTGTGTAACTTGTGTTGACACCCCTAGTGGGGATGATTGCGGTGTTATTGTCCACTGTTCAGCTTTTGCTAGATGGGATGTTTCATGATTAATGTGTACATTCATTGCTATGCATTGTGTAGTATGTTTCTTATCTTTACTGTACACATGCTTGTTGCAATTCATGCCATAGATAGTGTGTTCCACACTTTGGATGTGAAAGACGGACTGATGGTGTGATTTCTGATGTAAGTCTCTGACATGGTTCAGTAATGAGATGCCTGAAGAGACACACACAGATGACTTTAAAGCATTAATCATGTGTTTCATGCCCTTTCTGCAGGGGGATGAGTCTCCAGACCACCTTTGCCAGCAGACATGGCCCATTGGACATCTGAATTCTGGACACGTTTGTTGGTGCCCACATGCACATGTGTGCACACGCAGAGGCACAGGGATTGCAGACCTACATCCTAGAACTGCTGACATGTTCCAAGGAACTCCAGGCAAGGTGAGCAGCACAGGGGGGCCACAACACAGCAAAGCTTGCACCAGGCGAGTTGCACATGCAGGCTTAGTAACAGCACTGAGGGTGAGCTTGGACGAATATTGGTGTTGAAGCACACAATGCAGCTCAGATGTGTTGGTGGACTGATGGCTGTTGATTGTAAGGTTGTCTGGGGCACCTGCAGGGGCAGTGGCACATACCCTCCGGTACACCAAGGTCCATCGAGGCACTTGTATCAACCATGTAGCCTTCCGAGACATGGAAAGGGGCAGCTCACAGGGACATACAGCAAGGGACATACTCGGGTGCAGTTCATTTCATTTCCATGTACATTTTGAAACATGCACTGCCTACTTTGTTTAGGTCATGGTGGAACACGACTTGTTCTGAAGTCATGCCTTGCTATATGGGCCTGTCTGCTTACCCAGGGAACATTGCATGTTGTGTGAATTGTGACACATTGGTGTTCCATTTGCCACGCACCCACCAGTGGCTGACTTACTGCATTGACTGTGTATGACCCATCACAGGGGTAATTTTACATATGGGTACGAAGCATCTACACCAGATTGTCTGTTTCTAGAGTAGTTTGTTGCTATGGGGCATGTTTGGTGGTGTGTTTTTGTGTTATGGGCACGGACAGATTATTAACTGTGGCTCTCTTTGCAGCATTGCAGTACTCCTGTAACCAGACCTGAGAGTGCGCAGGCAGGAGGCCAGCACTCAAAACCAGAGCTAAGTGTCTTGTTGTTTTTCTTTCAAACTGCTCTGCATAGGCTTGCTGGGGGGTGCACTAATGCATGGATGAATGTGTAATTCAATTTGGTATGTTTGTTTTCCCCTAATCACCCGGAGTCCTATCCAATTTTAAACCCTGTACCCTCTACCCGGTATTCCTGCTTCCCGTACCTATCCAAGCAACGTTCCCTAACCCTCTTTCCCCGCTGGGGTTGCGGATGCCTGTGTAAACCCCAAACTTGCAGGCGCCAAAACCCTAGAGGGGGTGGTTGGTTCGTGCCACTCCTAAGCCTGGACTACAGAAGGCCATGACAATGATGTCCAAGTTTGTTCGGATTGTGTATGTGTTCATGCAGGTAGTACATTTTCGTGCATTCCCTACTTTCATGTGTCATTCCTCCTCCCCTCTCCTGCCACTCATTCCAGTTATCCAGTGTGCCAACACCTGTCCCGACTGCATATCCCTGACCCTCCTTCCCCACCAGGGTCTCAGAGGCCTGTGTGAGTTTGACCTTGCAGGCACCCGGGCCACTGTGGGGGTGGTTGTTTCGTGCCACTCCTGCACCTGTACACGGGACCTGTGACAGTACACATCCTTTCATGGTGCATCATTCTATGTTATGTGCCACACATGGTTCACATCCTGTTGTGACATTGTTTTACTGTGCTACCTTGGTTGTTACATCATTGTGGTAGTACTTGGCCTTTGTGAGGTACTACTACGTCAAGTCATCTACTGGAGGGTGTTCTGGTTCGTTTTTCTGGCTTGGATTTTGTGATTTTGCAAATGAAGGTGGACTCTAAGGGTGCAGGCACCTTTTTACACACAAGGTGGCAGATGGTGACGAAGGGGAAGGGTGATCCTGTGGCCAGTGGTTGAGGGTTGAAGGCTCCATCACCCAGGTGCAGTTGTTCAGTGGGTCATGGTCATTTGTGAGGGGGGGGTTTGTTGTTGATAGTTGCCTTGCCCTGCAGTGTGATGGGAACCCTGACATTGTAATTGTGGTATCCTATGTACATGTTGTGTTCTGCTGATCAATGCCTGTTCATGTGTTGTGTTTACCTTTCAGGTGTGAGGGGATAGTTGTGGTTTGACATGCTGGGGTGTACACATGGTGAATATTCACATGTGATGTGTAGAGGACACTGATGGTCACTTGATTGCACATGCATATGTTGAGTGCATGTCCTTACTGACCCACACACTTGCACTATGATGCACTACATGTACAACCACCCTTGGATATCCATGTGTACACTCTGTTTGCCTTCTGGTGCCCACTGTGTCCCTGCAGCACATGTTCTGTGACCAATTATGGATCCTGTACATGCCTAATTTGCTTTATGATGTGGTTTGTCGCTTAGATGTGATGCTCAGGGTGTGCATCACACACAATATCTGTTCACTGTGCTGTGCGCTGAGCAGTGTGTTGCAGGAGTTGGACACAAAACACAGAAGCTGCAGTGTTGATTTTGCAATGCACAATGTGCATGTAGACAGGCATTCATTATTATGTTACGTCTACAACTTTTGTAATGCATTTGGGAATGACTTATTTTGGGTGGGAGGTTGTTGGTCAGTCATTTCATCTGATTCCATGTCAGGCATCATTGTCTGATGCCACTGTACATTTTTGACATGGCAATGTGTACCTTATTGGTACTGTGTTGGTGTATGGCATGTTGTGGTTTGGGAGGGTTTGAGTGACATAACAGTGATGGTCATGGCCTGTTTTGCAGGTGTGTGTGATTCACACCTTGCATGTCAGGGTCATCCGCTTCTCAAAGCAACTAGCTGGGGGTAGATCTCTCTCCGCGGCAGGGGCCTCCCTCTGGAACAGCCTTCCTGCCTCACTGGAACTTGAGGAGAACCATCTCCGGTTCTGGAAGCACCTGAAGACCTTCCTCTTTGCTTCTGCTTTCTCTCTCCCTCTCCCTTGCAAAATTCTTCACTGGAACTGCACTGGATCTGCAACTGGGCCACTCTCACTGACCTCGGTCCCTGGCCCAGCCACTCTCCACTTGCACTGCCTCCCTGGCAACCCCTGCACTGCAGGACTGTCTCTCTATCCCTACAGCCCCCCTTCCCAGCACTTGTCTGCACTTACCTTTGCAGTTGCCACCAGCTGGCCTATTTATTTGTTTTTTAGTCTACTTACCCTGTACTGCACTCCCCCCCTCCCCTTCCCCTTGCACTTTTCCCTTCCCCCTACCCCTGCACTTGCGCAATCTAAATGACACCTGGCCTAGTAGTATCGTTGTCTGTCTTCCCTTGTTCCCCCCTCCCTGCCTCGTCGCACCTTGAAACACTTGTGTATAGGCACGTTACAAATGCCATATCATGTCATGTCATATGTGTGCCTTTTGGTCACACAGGATAGCTTGTGTTTAAGTAGCTAGGGATGCAGACAATATGGCACTTCCATGGCAACTATCTCAGGGTGGTAGGGTTGTGACAGTTGACTGTCTCTTTGTCATCATCGATTGTCACCTGGTATGTGCCAGGCCTGTGTGCACTCCGCAGGGGTGGGAGTTTAGGTGAAAAATGTGGCCACAAGCTGGGTCCGGGCTTCCTCCCCACGTGCCCTGTCCCCTCCCATGGGCAGCACCTGTGCCTGTGGTTGGGGATGTGGGGGCACCACCATGTCCACCGGTACGCCCTGCCGTGTTGCAACATTGTGCAGGACACATGCTGCCACAATGTTCCTGCACACTACTGGGGGTGCATAGAGTAGCTGCCCGCCAGAGCGGTCAAGGGAGCGGAAACGTGACTTGAGCACTCTGAATGTGCGTTCCACTATGGCCCTGGTTGCAATATGGGCGGCGTTGTATCTTACCTGGGGTGGTGTGGTGGGGTTCCGAATTGGCGTCAACATGTTGTTGCTCAGAGGGTAGGCACTGTCCCCTGGGGAGGTGTAAATGGTTGTGATTATTGGGGTTTGTGTATTTGTGTGTGTGTGACATGCATGCATGTGCAAGGGCATTTGTACTCACCTAGGAGCCAGGTGTCACCATGCTGCCCAGCTTCCAGGGCCCGGCTCAGGGCGGACATTCTGTATATGAAACTGTCATGGGTGGAGCCCGGGTAGTTTGCATAGACAGAGGTGATGATTCCCTTTGCATCACATACCACCTGTACATTGATGGAATGCCAGTGCTTGCGGTTTCGGTAGATGTGCTCAGTGGCCCTAGGTGGACGTAGGGCTACATGGGTGCAATCTACGGCACCAAGCACTTTGGGGAAGTTTGCCACCCTGAAAAAATCCAGGACAACGGCCTGCCTTTCTGCGGGTGTTCTGGGCATGTATATGTGCCTGCGGACTGAGGGACGCGCTGTAATGATTGCCAGTACCTGATGTAGGCAGCGTGACTGCGTGGCCTGTGAGACCCCCCCACTATGGCAGTAGTCCGCTGAAATGACCCAGTGGCCACGAAATGCAGGACATTGAGCACCTTCTCCAAGGGGCTCAATGCTTGGGAGCAAAGGTTGGGGGATGTAAGTTAATCTTCCCACTCCCTGACCAGGTCTAGGATGATATGGGGTGGAAACCTATACCTGCCGTAGACCTGGTCGTCAGGCATCCCAAAAAGGCTTGTCCGTGGTGCGAAAATGCGTGCCCTGGCTATTCTCCTCCTCCTGCTGTGTCCCACGATCAGTGCTGTGACAAATGGGGCATTCATCGTAGCTCTATATATGTGTATGTTGTTTGCTCGCACTTTTATACTGTGCGCAGGGACGCTTCCGCCTGCCTTCGTGTGGCGGACGCGTTGATGCCTGAGTGCGTCTTTTGCCTTGTGCGGGTTCTTCCGTATTGGAATCCATGAATACGGGTTGTTCGCGTGCGTGTGGGTGTTCCGTGTAGTTCCCTGCAGTACTTCCCCAGTTACGCCTTCTTTTTCACGCGTTATTCCCCATTCCGTGTGTTCCGCCCACTGTTCCGCCCACTTTGGTTGTGTGTGCCGCGTTACGTGCGCTTTTGCTGTGCGTGTAGCGCACGCCGTGTGTGCCTGCGTGCGCCATGGCAGGATTTGGCGCACGGACAGCGGGAAACACGAGCAGCATCTTCCTTGAATCGCACGCGTGTGCATGCTCTGGGTTTCTCATGCTTGCGCCACCTTGCGCCTGCTTGCGCTGAGATTTTCGGCACACGTTTGCTCCATGAATCGACCCCATGGTGTTTTCTACTTCTATCATAGCTAATTATGCCTCATTTGTTATTAGTGGCTCTCCCAGTGGTTCTTGGCATCATGTTACAGAAGGTTGACTTCTGTCAGGAGTGTCCTTATCTAGTTGGGCCTGGAGTTCTTCTTTGTGTTGCTGTTCATTGTGCAACATTGTTTTGTACTGTGTAAAGTTTACATCAGTTATAGTTCTTTCATTTGCTTTGAAAGCGTCTTTATATGAGTCATGGTTATCTAGTATTTCTTCTTCTTTTCTCCATGGTTTAAAGAGTTGTAGCAGGGACATGTAATATACTTCTTTATGTTGAGGAGTCTTTAATGACAATTTGATATGATTAATTAAATTTGGTTTGGTGAGTTTTACTAAGCTGCCTTCACAGTTTGTCACTCTGTATTTACTTTTTTTTTTCCATCAGGTTTTATATTATTTTTGTATGTGTAGTTTTGGGCTATGTGGTATAGACACATGGTTTCCAAAGTGGTACTCCTGTTTGGTAGTATGTGTCGAATAAATTGTTTTTAAAATGTCTTGGCTGTTGGGATCATGTTTGGCTATTGTTTCTATATCTTCGTATGATTTTAGAACTCTTTTTCTAGATTTAGCTGGACCAAGACTTAGCCATACTATATTTTCAGATTTACCATACAGTGCAGTACCAGTTAAACGATCAGCTGCTTCGTAGGATCCACATTCTCTATGGGACAGCATTTTTATGCCCAAGCTGTATAATTTTTGAGACACTGTTTTATCTGATGACAGGTCATTTCAGAGGTCTTGCAGCTCTGTCTTTTCTGCTTTGGTTAAGTATGCTGTGACATATCGTGCAACTGCAGTAGAATTGTCTGCAATGTACTGCACATCTATGTTTTAATTCCATAAGTGGGCAATGATTGCATTGTAATCATTGATATATTTTTCTTTTTCTTTTCTTTTTATGTAATATGTATTTTTAGGTGACTTACCTTTAACACTATGTCTAACTGAAGACATGAGGTTGTTCACTTGACCTGTATTTGTAACTGGTCTAGGGAAACCAAATTGGCATTTGGTGTAGAATTTCCCTTTGTTTTTGTATTTGCGATGACAATATTTGCCACATTTGTGTCTTTGAATTTGTAAAATGTGTGCATGAAGATCACTATTTTTGGATTGCGATGGAATTTCACCAGTGACATATTTTTCAATAAACTGTAAAACAGTGGCATCACTGTCTTGACCAAATTTAGGAGCATCTTTAATCCATAAAAGCATGTGGATATGTGGTGCTCCTCTGGCTTGGTATTCTTTTCACCAAAAGAAGTGTTGCACTTCTCCAAGGGGAGGAACAGTTTTATTACAATTAAAATGTAGCATAGCAATGAAGCGATGGTGAAAATATCTTGAAACATTAACAGGATCCAGAGAACAAAGTTCTCCAGGTGTTAGTATATCTATATGTGTTTTGTTTTTGTTTGATATGCGTAGGACATCATGTAAATCTTCCAATGCATATTCTGCACAACTTAATGTAACAAACCAAGTGGGTGGGCCAAGGTTTCTGATCATACAACGTACATCTCCCTGACGTCAAAACCAGTACTCTTTAGTACCACGCATATTTGTTAATAGATTTGTAATATTTGATTGTAAAACCTCATCTTTTTGTTGCACTTTTTGTAATAATTGTGTAGCTGTCATATTTTGAAAGTGTGATCCTGATTTTGATATGTGTGCAACTTTGTAACATAAAGTTGCTAGTTCACTTTCAAAGAGTAGGTGGAATATGTATTCCGCATTTTGTCTAAATCTGGGATCTTCAGAATACATCCGTAATGAGCGGTATTCGGATGCTGATATTTGAATAGGTCTATCATTGTACCTTCCTCCTTTGCCAGTAGGAAAAAGTAGAGGAAAAGCATGTGCTTCTATACTTTTTTTCCCATATGCTGATTGGTGATCCTTTTGTTTGATGCATTTGGTACGTTTCCAGTGCATCTTCTATGGTGTCATTAGAGTGCAATGGATGAATTGTATAATGGTCTAAAGTATTTGATATTGTAGCAGGATCTAGGAGCTCAAATTGACCAGCTTCTTGTGTCTCTTGAATTATTTCAGTTGTATCCTTCAAGTTTTCTTCAATATTAATTTCTTTGTAGTATTCATTATTCTCTTTAAGATATTGCAAGGCTACTCTAACTTTATGTAAATCTACCAGCTGTTGCCAATTTTTTTTGTCTTTTGTAGGTACTCCATTTACCAAGATAATTAAAGATTGTTGCATTGGACATTGCACTCCTAGAGTGTGCACATTTTCTTTTAGATCTAATGGTAAATGTACTACTTTTCCACGAATACCTTTCACTAAGGGAGGGAGGTAATTTTGCAGTTTTTGGTTGAAGGGGGATTATTGCTTGAAATGGGTGCACTGTTTGAATTATGATGCTCTCATATAAATTAAGTTGTTGAAGGGGTTTTGGTAGTGGATATAATTCCAAATTATTTGTGATAGCACGTGAAGGAGTTTGGTTGTCGTCAAGTTTTGTAGTGCAGTAACTACAAAGTATTACGGGGTCAGTTATTTCGTATTTGTTTTCTGCTATAAGGTAGAGAACTAATTCAAACCATTTAGAATCTTCATTGTCTTCTATTTTGTATGACAGGTCTACAGTTTTTGTGTTACTTTTATAAAAGGTTCTGCGGCAATATACACACACATGGTTTCGTACTTCAGCTGATGTACTTTTAAATGTTAGTATTTCTTTTTTGTATGTGTGTAGTAAAAGGTTGCCATGTGTAGAATTGTTACTAATTTGGTTTACAGCTATTTCATTCTGTATGTGGGTTTCACTTCCAAAATATTTTTTCTGGATATAGTTGATTTCTTCTAGTAGGTCTTTTGCTGTAGCATGTAGAAGAATGTTATTTAAATTGGCTAGTGCTAAAGCAGGACTTTTAGCATAGTACAGTTTATAAACTAGATTCCTTATAGTTGAATGATGTGTTGATATCCTTTTGATATCATGGAGGATGGTTTTGCAAGTAGCTCCTGTAATGCAGGCCAATGAATGTACTTGTAGTCTTGTGTACTTGCGTACTGGAAAGGTATCCATATTTTGCAGTAGTTTAATTTTGATTTTGTCTTTGCTTTTCACATATTGATTGAGGAATTGGCGTAAAGACTTGAAAAATTGTTTGGGAATGTTGCACATTGACGTGCACGGCCATTTGTACACTAGACTTTCGGATTCAGTTGAATGGAGGGGTAATTCTAAGTTTTCAGGACATATTTTTGTAAGGAGTACTTATTGTTCCATTATGGTATTATTAACTTTTTCATAACCTCGACCACTGCTATGTATGGCAATTGTATTTGTTTGCTTTTGTTTGTACGCTTCTTCATTAAAGTATGGTTCTGTGCTCGTAGTGGGACTCCATTCACCTCCGCAGATACTTAAGAAGTTCTTTCTGTTGACATTTCGTTTATTGAGAAGTCTTTTTTGTAATTTAGTTATTAGTTTTGTTAGTGGTTTCATTTTGTTTAACACTAAAATAAATAACTTTCTTTTGAAAAGAATTGCACTGTATATCAACGATTCTAAGATTAATTTCCTACGATAGATTTTAAGCGTTGAACCTGGTTTCTCTCCTGTTTTTATAAGATTTTGAAGGATTTTGTGACGGAACATTTTGGCTAAAATACTTTTCTTGGTATGCTTACTTTGAACTATATCAAGATTTAAAGAAGCAGTTTTATCTGTAGTGATAGCTGATTTTCTACTAATTGTTTTTTGGTTTGGTTTACATTTTGATAGAGGAGGCAAAGTTTTTGTACTTGAAACTTCTTTTGTTTCACTAAATGACTGTATTAGCTGTTTTGTTTCAACTTTTTTTTACAAATTCTGCTAGAGATGGATGCTTATGTTGGACACTTTTATTTTCATTTGCTCTACTTCTACGATGCTTTCTACAGACTTGATTTTTGGTAGGTCTGTTGAAAAAAATAAACAAGATATGGGTTGGGGTGTTCTGAAATGTTTGTGTGTTGTGTGCATGAGTGTTTGAGTAAGAGGATAAAGATGTATGTAATGGTGTGTGATTGTGCATTGGGAACTACAACTAGTAGGGATGGGTATTCTTGAATTAATGTGTTACTAAACTGGGGTTCAGATTACAGAAAAAAGTAAGCTAGTGGTGTGGAGAAGTATAAATAGTATATCTAATGCTATACAATTAAAACAGTTGTTTGTTCTATAACATCTAAATTCTAGCGGTTGTGTTGGGTAATTTGTGTGTCGAAAAATAGGAATTTGTGGGCCATTCTGGCTGTAAATCGCTGTTTAAGACATGGGGATTTTTGGACAGAATGGTGCAGAATCTCTATTTTTAGACACAGAAATAGCATGAATTAACCTTACAGTGTGTTTTAGTAATAATACAAATATTATGGTGGTATTCTACTTACTTTTTTCTAAAATGAACAGGTTACTTCTTAGTTGTTTTTTGTACTTCAAATTTGGTTGCTTCTTTTCAGGAGAATGGTCTTCACTGCAATTGTAAAAGAAATAAATTAGTAATTTCGTTTGTATATAGCACTTTTGTAATTTAGACATTGATTTTTTCAATTGAAATCCTCAGCGCCCTCCTCAAAACCATTAAAACTATCTTATTTACATAAGATGCGTTGCACCAGTTGAATACATATGATATGTTCTTAATGAACAAATTGTATTGCAATGACTAACTGTAGCAAACAAAATATCTTTACTATGGCTTGTGAAATTCATAATGTAGCACTGAATATCATTATTCCTGTAATTAAGCTCTTCCAAGTAATAGTGCCTCAATGTCATGGGCTTCTGGTCCTATATAAATGTAAGTGGTTAAATAAATAAAGAAATACAAAAAAATAAGTAATTGTACAAGTATTATTGTTTGAGATTTGAACATAGAGTGTGCATGCAATTTTGTTTGACTATATGTAGTCTATATATTTAATTTCAAAAATGTTAGTTTAACATGATTTGAGTGTGTGTGTATAAAGAAATTAAATAGTATAAAGATTTGTAAGTGACAGTTGATTTTAGGAGATTGAAAAAAGACAGTAGATTCATTTTACAGATTATACAAGCTAAAAGTCAGTTAGAAAATGTGTCCATGTACTGTACAGAAAATATGCATACCTGTAGTTTGTGTTCATGCATATGCATGGAGCTGCAAGTAGAAATCTTGGAGACTTGTACAGTATTTCTTGTAGATGGTGCTTGCCAATGATATGGCACTTATACTCAGAGAGATTCACAGTACATTTGCAGTGCTGATCTATGATGATGCAGTTAGATGTAGAGGTCTTGAATGTGATTGGTGGATGGTCATGTGATTTCTTAGCTACATCCAATGAGGGAATGGCACAGAGAGTGAACTGGAAATGGTAGAAGGGCTGTTCATGTTACGATATGTCCACGGACATGGCGGTAGTTCGCGGACATTGGGTGTTACATCCGGGGATTTTTGGGTTCAGAAGTCATGCAAATGAGAATGAGCACTGAAAGGGATTGGTCAGGAAAGTTTAGTGAGTGTGTTGTGCCAGGACAGAGTTTCTCAGATACTCTTTTTGCTGAGAGACGAACAGATAGCTATGGCTGTGTGTTTCAGAAAACAGATTGTTTGGATTTTGGGAGACTCGTGGATACATTGGTTGAAGGTGCATGCAGAAACCTGTGGAGTAGCTTTAGATCTTGGATTCCCACATGTGGAAGTACACTGGCATGGAGTATGTGGAATGAAGTGGTTGGACTTGTCACCTCTCTGTGCTACTTTGGAGACAGAGCAACATCCAGATATAATTATAATTAATTGTGGAGGGAACAGTTTAGGACATGTGTCTGGAATTTCTTTGCAATTTGCAATGAAAGAAGGACTTGGGAAGGTCCTGGACATGTTTCCAAATTCTCAAGTAATTTTTTCACGGATTGCGCAGAGACAAATGTGGCTTCGTTCTTCATTTGGTCCACAAATGGAGAAAGCAAGGCGCAATGTAAATAAGGCTGTTTGTGCCTTTCTAAGAGATTTTGGCATGTCCTCTTTTCACAATGAAAATATTATGTTTCGTAGTACATACATTTTCCACAGAGATGGAGTACATCTAACTTATGCTGGCAATCAGATTTTTCGAAAAAACACACAAAATGCATTGCAACCTTTTTTAGAATGACAGCATCCATTTTGAAGTAGGTGTTGAGTATTTATAATTTTTGAAACACAAACACCTCCCAAAGGCTCTTTTCAGAGCCACCACTTCCTCCCAGAGAAAATTTCAATGGTTTTGATAGGGTAGCACCCCAAAGTTTTAGATGTCCGTGGACTGTCCGCGGACTGTCTGCAGACTTCTAAAAAATGCAAAGGGCCCTGCTTCATTTATTTTCACTTCTATTTTTTAACTGTGAAAGGCGGCTCTGAAAAGAGCCTTATTTTTTATTTTTTATTTATTTTATATTTGTTTTGGTTTTTTATACACAACACACTAGGAGAGGAGGGGAAAGGAGGGTAAAGGGGGGGACACCAACCACAGGGATAAGAAAGGGTGAGCAGAGGGAGGAAGATGTAGAGTGGGTTTTATTTGGGTAGTGAGCATGTCTTCTCGTGCTCTGAGATGATAGTCTCAAAAGAACTACGAAGTCGCTTCCCCCTGCAGAGTACTGTGTCGCAGTACATACACACAACTGTGACCCTCGAAAGGTAAGGGTCATCAGCATTATGTATGGCCTGTGAGGCAGCTTGAGGAAGACGGTGTCCCACAGAGGTGTTTCTTGTGGTGACAGGGTCAGAAACGGAGGATGAAGTAGAGGAAATCAACCTACTACGCTCCTCGCAAGGTACACCTTGCAAATGGCCCCAGAGTGAAATTACCTTAGGTGTCGCTTCATGGTAGTGGTCCCAAAGCTGTACGAACCATGCCTCCCGCGACTGAGCACCATTTTGCACTCATTGCAGGTGACTCGGTTCGCACGAGCCTTAGGACCATCCCCATGAATGGTAAATAACCGCCACACCCAAGACTCATGCCGAGTGCGGGTAGTAGGGATTTCCACTACCTCATTCTCGTCATCCTCTTCTTCCTCCTCTGCATCCTCACTCCTGTTCCCCTTTTCAGGCCCTTGGGGAGGTGGTGGTGGTGGAGGGGGTGGGGGTGGTGTTGAAGCAGGTGCAGCACCAGGTGACAGTAGTGCAGCCATGGATGCCATCTCGATGATAGTGTAATCTGCAAGTTGCAGGAAAAATATCTGTACTCTGAAGAATAGCCAGAAACACAATGAGAATAAGCTCTAGGTTGTGGTCTTCTATAGGGGTGCTTGTACACGGTTCGCGGACATGCGCGCTGTCCGCGGACAGATCGAACACAAAAAAAGGTTAAAAAACTTTCAAAACGTATGTAGAAACTCAGGATTAGTATGTGGGACTTGTGCTATGGTGAGTTTTTATTGAGAAATATTGTGGATTACTTGAAAATGTACTTTTTAAATTGTTCGGGGACATGAACAGTGTCCGCATTCAGAACACGCGATCAGCATGGGCGCGGACACATGTTCGCTTCGCGAACATGTTCGCGAAGGAAGCGGCTGTCCGCAGGACACCAAATGCATGGACATTGGTTTGCGCATGCGCGTTGATGTTCTACGGACACTGTTCGGGTCCTGAAGTAATTAAAAGTGCGTCACACGTCAAACTAACAGTTACGGACAACCATTTGTTCTTAGAACAGTTTAACTTCCTTGCGAACAATAGGGACAGACATAGCATCCTCAGGACACCTCCATTTTCGTTTATTTACGAACATTTCAGAACACCGCGTGTGTTCTTAGAACAGTTTCAACTTGCTAGCGAACAGTACCGACAGTTATACTGTTCTTCAGGACACCCCCATTTTTGTTTATTTACGAACATTTCAGGACACTGCTTGTGTTCTTAGAACAGTTTCAACTTGGTAGCGAACAGTACGGACAGGTATAGTGTTCTTCAGGACACCTCCATTTTCATTTATTTACGAAAAAATTATATATGTTAAATGTATATAAAATAATAATAATTAAATGGTTTATATTGTAAAATGTGTACCATTAGTTTCACTATCTTCTGACATTTCCTCATGTGAGAAATGCTCCTCTAGCCATTCCAGAGTACTAGACATTTCTGTGAGAAAATAAAGATAATATATTTTTTTTAAATCTAATACAGAAAGTTTATAAATATATGAGTAAAATGAAGTACACTTACTATTTCAGGCAAGATATGTTCTGAGTACTCTGTAGGTCTGGTGTTGCTCTTAGTTGTGGAGTGTCTGTGAGGTAATTTTGTTGGAAGCCAATTTATCTTCTTTTGGTATATTCCATTTTAGAACATATTGTATTTAAATGAATGGTTAGTGTGTTACATATATAGGTTACATTTCTTATGTATTACTACATATAATATGTATGTGTGCTGCTTTGTGAATTTTTCAAATGTTACTATGTTATGATATAACAATTAAACATACCCTCCCAGAGTTTTTAGGTAGTGGTACTGTTGTCCGAACATGTCCGCGGACATCAAAAAAGTTTGCGGACATCAAATTAAGTAGAAGGGGTTCAGTATGTTCCATATTACATGTACATTAAGTCAAAGTTATTATTGTTAAGTTGTGCTACTAAAAACCTATGAAATTCAGTGAAAGAACTTTGTTAAATGGACATTATGGTTAAGTTGTGCTACTAAAAACCTATGAAATTCAGTGAAAAAACTTTGTTAAAGGGACGTTATGGTTCCAAGTAAAACCGAAAAACCCTTGAAATTCGCCAGTTATGGTAAGCTAAGCAACCATAACTCGCGCCACCACCGTGCACTGCTAAGCCTAACATCCAGGACATCAAAGATGACATCACAAATGTCATTGAAGACATCACTGATGACATCACATGTGCATTTACCTTTCATGAAAAGTCTGTACAAGGGATTCTTAGTGTAATGTTTATAAATAAAGTGTCAAAGATTATTGTAATAAATATCAAGTGCTAATCAGTGCATTAAGCTATGCATTGATATAAATAGCATTCTATTATTAACTTCAATCCAGTATACTAAGGTACTCATGTAGAAACATAGGCATTGTGTGCAGCATACATGATGGACGTGCAATATTCATAAGCTTGCCATGTTGAATAGTGAAATGATAACTGTTTTCATATTAGAGTTTTGCATACAGTGAAACTTGTGCTAAGTAGGTAATAAAACCCACTTACTACATAATTGCATTATTATAGACAAATCACAAAGAGACAACACCACATACAAATATGAATATCTACAAGGGAATTGAAGTAAGAATAAAAAACAGCAATAGTAGCAGAAAGTGTTCATAACCTAACTGATTACCTTTATGCAGAGAAATGATTGCTCTGTTTCAAAGCTGTTACTTACCCTATCTATATATATCACATGATGTGTCTGGACCCTAAGGAAAATAGTGTGCGTACAACATACATAAATATGAGCAAATACAGGGAAAGTACAGTAATAAAAAAACATCAAAACTATCAGAAAGTGCTGATAACTCTACTGATAATTTTAATGCACAAAAAGGATTGCTGTCTTTCAAGGTTGTGTCTTCCCCTATGTATATGTTTCATATGATATGACTGGACCATAAGGGAATTATTGTAAGAACATTCTTGAAGGATAAGTCTACAAATATAGTACATTTACAATTTTTAGTTCCTGACTGTTACTGAAGAAAATCATATGGCCTAGATATGTCAGGAAAGGAAAAAAGGGGTGTCAGACATGTGATGTCATCAGTGATGTCAACAATGACATTTGTGATGTCATCTTTGTTGCCCTGGGTGTAAGGCATAGCAGTGCACGGTGGTGGTGCGAGTTAGGGTTGCTTAGCTTATCATAACTGGCGAATTTCAAGGGTTTTTCGGTTTTACTTGGAACCATAACGTCCCTTTAACAACGTTTTTTCACTGAATTTCATAGGTTTTTAGTAGCGCAACTTAACCATAACGTCCCTTTAACAAAGTTTTTTCACTGAATATATATATATATATATATATATATATATATATATATATATATATATATATACATATATATATATATATATAGATAGATATTCAGTGAAAAACCATTAGACTAATTTAAACTGAATGGACATAATATACTTTGTATGGATTATAGCCTGTGTTAAACCAACAATGTAAATCTGAACAATTGTTCTTTTCCTTTGTATTAAGAATCCAATTCTGGCCATATGATGAAGAGGAAAGCGTCCTCAAAGCGCGTCACCAATTGAATTGGATTTTACTATTTCTTCAAATTTTCTGTGATCTATTGATGCAATCTTTGCTTCTTTATTTTGTAAATCTCATTTTTGAATGAATTGAACCACAAGGTTGGGATATAAATTCTTATTTTGTCTTATAGAACTTTGTGTATTGACATTTTTTATAAATAATGCTTACATTGTATTTGTATACCCTGCTTGAGGTATGAAATAACAGTAGTGGACTTAGTCCAAACATTTTGAAAGTGTGCAGGGGACGGGAGGATTCCCAGGGTGAATCCTCTTCTTTATCATCTCTGGGGAAACTAGACCCTACTTGCACGACAAGAAGAAGAAATGCAAGGAAGGCTTGATCACTGACCACAGAAAATCAAGAAAGAAAGCTTTAACATACTCCAAGGACGATCCAGGTGAGGAGGAGGGTGGTGCAGTAGTATTTTTGTCTGGCAGGTGCGCACTGACAGTAAGGAATTTGTGAACACCTTCTTTCATGCTCTCCCTAAATACATTATGACCCAGCTAGTGAGGGACTTTCATGAGAAAATATCACTAGCCTGGATCATTGAACAAGCAACACGCATCTATGAAGTGCAGAAGCCACTAGAAAGTAAAACTATTAGCAAAAGCCCAAGGTAGCGCAGGTGAAGGTAGCCCCCATTTTAGATCTGGAGATGGGGGGGCCTAAAAACCTTCCTGTGCAGATTCCGACCAACTCCAGGCACAGAAGGCCCTCGTGCCAATCCCAAACAGGGAGTCAGGGAGGTAACCCCACAAATGGAACCCCAAACTCCCCTGACTACATCAGCCCACGCTACAAGGGCAACAGACCAATCCTGGGCTATGTGTGGACTCCCCTTGCCCAAGGGGGGGGATCCAACCAGACAGCTGGACACCCTGGAAACTTCCCTCCTCACTTTCCCCGGAGGGCAGTAATCCCCCAAATGCCAGATCAAATTTCTTTCCCCGGTACCCGCCAAACTTCAACCCCCAAAACAACCCTTCTTTCTTTCCCCACTTTCCTGAGCCCAGACAGCCCAATATGGGAGAGGGGAGGCCAAGGGTGGAGGGGTACCCAAACTATCCTAACCAGGGGTATTATGTGAGAAGGGATAGTTACCCTTTCTGGGATCAACCCAGGGTAGACCAGAGGGCCCCGTACCAGCCAAAACAGGTGTCCCAACTGGAGCAGTCCAGAACATGACACAGGATCTGGGTCACATTCTGAGGGCTCAACAGAACCCTCAGATGAGCATGGTGCCCCAGAACTCCTCAAATCCAGGGTCTGGTGCTCCAGAACAATGACGGGGGAAGAACCCAGATACACCACCGATTCGCAGGGAGGAGACACAGGGGGAAGGGGGGTGTAAAGCCTTAGAGGAAACTCCCTTCCCCAATTGTGAAAAGCCCCTGTAAACCCAGGAAACAGAACCAGAATCTCCTGCCCCCTGAAGTCTGCAACCCAAGGAACAGAAGGGGGTAGGAGAAATAAAGAGCCTAAAAAGGCCAATTTTGTGGAGGAGGTGCAAATCTTCCAGTTTGAAGGACAGGGGTCCTCAGAGGATTCTAGGGGAAAAGGATCTTCTCCTTCAGGGATGGGGGAACTCCTCCCAAAGAAAAATGGGTCCCAAAGGATCCCAATCCAGACTGGGTAGATGTGGGGACCGAGTTAAAATAGCCCATCATCAAACCCCAAAATGACCAGCACGAAACTCCCCTTGTTCAAATCCATTCTGGTGACTGCTCCAAAAAGGGGAGAGGTTGGGGGGCAGCCCAGATTCAGAACCAGGGGAGTCCAAAACTTCCCCCATATCTAGCTGTCACCTTTTTCTTACCGGTTCCCAAGATCCCAAACGGAATCCTGCCCAAATCACCTCTCTGTCAGTAGCCAAAGCAAAGAAATTAACCCACCAATTGGCCAAAAATGTGCATTATCTCTGTCCCACTGAGGAAAAGGAGGGAAGATTTTATGCCCTGGTCCAAAAACAGGGCCAATATACAGTTTTGGCACTGGTGGACACCGGATCCCAAACCACCCTTCTGGCAAAAAAGGCCTTTGATCAGTTGAATTCGGGAAGGGGCGAGAAATAACAAATTCCGCTCACCCCTCTTACTAGACAACTTCAGAACTTCGATGGGAAGGAAATTCCCATCGAGGGGACTGTGGATTTAGATATAAAAATTGGGCGATACAAGGTGAAGGACCCCGGTCATCGTTGTGACTCCAGAGGGCACACTATGTTTACTAGGGAATGACATCCTGCGTAGATTGTCTCCCCTCATAGATTTTGTAAACAAGGTCCTCTGGACCCAGACTAACCGACCAATAAAACTGAAACAGGGTGCCAACCATGTTAGTTTAAATGGCACATGCCACATGGTTGAACAAAAACCTGACCAAGTTGAATTTCACTTCCAGAATAACCAAATCCCAGACGTGACAGTGATTGCAGTAGGACAACAAACTGGTGATGGGGAGTCCTCTCTATTTCTGAAAATCAACCTTCCTTCCAGTCTAAGGTGGCATTCCACACTGGAAGGAAGCACTCTGAAATTCCATACAAATTCACAATCAGAAAATCCCATTCGTATAGTCCAAAATGATAAGAAATCAGCTCAAAGCTTTGCTGATATTCAGAAAATTGGAGAGCAGTTGTTCATCACTATTCAGTTAAATGGGGGGAAGGACTTTGTTCTCGCCCGAGTATGTGTGAACAACAGTAAGAGCTTCATCATCGAGGCCATGTTCCACAAACTCCCAAAAGATCCAGCCATTCCCACATTTAAAATGTTAGACAAATGGGAAATGGACCTGGAAACACCCAATGCCAAACAACTCCTGCCTAGCACGTGTATGCTAAAGTTTTCCATAGGCAACAAGAACATAGTCCATAATTGTTGGGTCGTGCGAGATGTCCCTGCTGCATTTTATTTAGGCAGTGACATTCTCAATCGCTTTGCCATTAGTTTGGACCTAATAAACTTCAAAGCCTGGTCCCGATTAGCGGGTAATCCCATGGACTTTGATAACCCAGAGAAAGCATTTCGGTCAGCTCAACTGCTGCCATATGCAGTTGAAATTCAGATTGGAGAGGAAGTCACCATCCCAGAACAGACCTGACAATTCTCGCTGGAAGGAAAAATTAAAAGAGGACAGAAACTGAAAAATCCTGACACCTATGTCCATCTCAATGCTCATTTCCAACTGCAAGGGTTGGGGGTAAACCCAACACTACTAGTCAACATAGAACATGACACCATTCCAACAGAGGTGGATAACAGCGACCTATAGAGTATTACTCTGGGTGCATGCACCATTATTGGAATGGCGGTTGATGACCAACATTTTTCCATATATTTAGGTAACAAACTGTTAGGACCAATCCCCAAGGACTGTTTTGACAGGGATAGTGACGATGACACACCAGACAGGATCTTCACCCGGCAGGGGGGGAATCTCCTGGTGTACTCTTCCTGCCCTTATGGTAAGGAAGATGTGACCTGTGACTTCAAGAGGGATGAGATGATTTTTCAAGTCCACAAGGACTGCCTTCCCCACCTGAAGCCATTAGTCCAAATCAGCACTTTGACAAGGGACTTCTCCACCCAGCTGGAGGAGGCCGATGAGAAAGCCAAACCAGAAGTCCTTCCAGGCTTCAGGCAGATGGTTGAAGAGACAGTCAACCTAGCTGACGCCTATGAGACTCTGGAGCAAAGGCAAAAATTGAAACAAGTTTTCTTAGATTTTCAAAATCTCTTTGCGGTGGACTCATATGACTGTGGTCGCACCGACATCCACACAACAAAAAATCCCACGGACCCTGGCATGACTCCAGTGTTTGTGAAGCAATATCACTTGCCTCTCGCATCAATGGAGTCCCTTACTGAAATAATTAAGAACCTTGAGTCCCGTGTGATAATTTGTCAAGTCCACAGCACCTTCAATAATCCAGCCAGTGGAGACTCTGTGGTGACCTAAGGGAGCTCAACAAATGGGCCCATACTTCTCGATGGCCTCTTCCCTACATTGACTAAATGCTGGCCCAGAACCAGAGGTCAAAGGTATTCACTGCCATTGACCTGACCAATGGGTACTGAACTGTACCTGTCAGTAGGGAAGACCAATACAATCTGGCCTTTACCTTCGGGGGGCAGCAGTACACTTTGACCCGGACTCCCTTTGGATACATCAACTCCGGCAATTAATTTAACATCTTTCTACATAAGGCCATGCCCGACCTGGGTGAAAGGGGTAACCTGGCCTATGTAGAGGATGTTCAAGTCAAAAGCTCAACTATGGAGGAACAGATAGCAGAGATCCGTTATGTCCTTACACAGTTGAGAGCTGCCGGAGCAAAACTCTCTTTCCAAAAGGCACAGTGGTGTGGAATCTGTGTCAATTTCTTGGGGCATGAGATAACGCCTCAGGGGCTCTGTCCCTAGGAAAAGAAAGTAGAAGCCCTCCAGAAAATAAAAGACCCCACCACTTTGCGGGAACTAAGGACCCTCCTTGGACTAACTAATTACAGCAGAAAGTTCATTGAGGATTACGCAGAGATCACAAGACTCCTGATCCATCTTTTGAAGTGGGGGGTGAAGTGGAAGTGGGGTCCAGAACAAGCTGAGGCAGTAAGACAACTCAAAAGAAGCCGCTCACCAGCGCATTGCCTAGCTTACCCTGTCAAAAACAAGGAGTTCTTCTTGGAGACAGGGTTCTCAAATACATGCTTGACTGTGGTATTATATCCAAAGCATGACAAGGTCAATAAAGTAATCTCCTATGCGAGTAAGACTTTATCCTCTGGGGAGTCAAAAATTCAACGATTGTGAGAAGGCATTCCTGGCAACGCTGTGGGTACTAAAGAACTACCGCCCGTTTATCCAGGGGGAACACATCATAGTGGAGACTCCACACCAGCCTCTGCAATATCTTCAAAGTGACAGAATCCGGGCCAGAAATGTGATTAATTCCCAAATTACTTCCTGGATTCTGTCAAAGCAAGGCTTTCCTGTGGAGGTCAGATATGGCCAAAACAAGAAGAGTCCGCTCGCGCAAGGTCTGGCTGACTTGCATGATTGTGCCAGAGAAAACTGTCTAGAGGACGAATGTCTTAAAATCAAGGACAACATGGAGGCCTACCTTAATTCCCCACACAAAGTCTATGAAGAAGACCAGTATGAGGGAATGCCCACTGTCTATGTGGATGGGTGCTCCTACCATGTTGACAACAACGGGGAAAAGGAACATGTGGCCGGCATGGGGAATGCATGGGTGAATGATGCTCCGCTGGGTACAAAATCAGTCCCCGAAGTAGTCAAGTGGCAGAGCTGATGGCTGTGCATCAAGGCATCCTCACTGCTGTTCAACACTAACTCCATGAACTGGTCACAATCACAGACTCAGATTATGTACAGACGGGTTTGTGGAGCACCTGGTTAACTTGAAAACCAGAGCCATGCTATGTGCTAATAATAAACCTTTGAAACATGGAAAATTACTACAAAATATTGATGATCTGGTCACCTCGAATGGGATGACCATCTACTGGAAAAAGATCAAGGGTCATTCTAAAGTAGAGGGACCAGACAAAACTGGAAATTACCTAGCTGATTAGCAAGCCAAAACCGGAGCCATCCAAGGGGAACTACTTCAGATCGAGTCCCTGTTGGGGTAAATCCAGGTCACTGCTATCACTAGCTCCCAGGCAAATGCTCACAATGAACTCTCAACTGCACAATGGAGGAAGGAGACCCCAGATGCTGATTTAATTACGGCTCAAAAGGGGGATCCAATAATTGGTAAGTTTTATCAACACACTGAGGACCCTGAGAACTTTCCCCTGATGGATACCGATTACATTGGGAAGGAGGCCCTCAGAGTGTTGATGAAATGTCCAAAAATGTTCTGAATCCAAAACGGTTTGTTGGTGAGGAGATCCATAGCTGGCCATGACCAGTGGGTGGTCCCTACCTCATTCCGAAGCATGATGCTAAGTCACACCCATGATGCGGCCACAGCCGGTCATCGGGGGTATCATACAACATTAGAAATCTTGCAAGAGGTTGCATACTCGCCACACATGGGGCAGGACCTCGACCAATACTTGAAGGGGTGTCTTGTGTGTGCACAATTTCAGCCAACATCCCTCACACACCATGCTGGCCCGTGATTCGCTCCTCTACGGGGAACAAGTACATGTTGACCGTAACATGCTTGTTCACTAAATGGGTGTTATGTCTCCCGGCCCCAAATTGCAAGGCAGAAACAGCAGCTGTCCTGATGATCAACCACATCTTCTCGTGTTTTGGACTACCCCAAAAGAATGAGTCAGACTGAGGTAGTCACATCACTAGCGAAGTGATGACAAAGATGTGGGAGATACTTGGGGTCAAAAGGAAACTACATATTGCCTACCGGCGGTCCTCTGTGATTGAGTTGAGAGATATAACAAAACTATTGTGAGCATATTACAAAAGTTTGTGGCAAATTCTGGGCCAGGTTGGGACATTTGATTACCCCTTGTCCTGCTGGCCATCAGATCTACCCCTTATTCTGCAACAAAAATGTCTCCATTTCAGCTGATGACTGGATGAATGATGGTGCTACCCCAGCATCTGCTCTACAGAACCCAAGAGCAGACCTTGATAAATGCCTCCACAACTCATGAGTATGTTGAGAATCTGACAAAACACCTTCACCTTTTGCCTATGCTCAGCAGAATCTAGAAAGATCTGCAGACAGCATGAAGACCCACTATGATCTTAAGACAACTAGAAAAGAATATCAAGTAGGAGACCGGGTCTACCTGTATAATTTCCAAAGGAACCAAGCCAAAGAGCCCAAATTCCTGACAACTTGGTGGGGTCCTTTTGAAATTGTGGACAAAATCTCACCAGTCGCCTACAGAATCTGCACCCCCAAAGGTAGTTTGGTAGAAGGGGGAGATAAATGGGTCCACATAAACCAGCTGAAGAGGTGCCATCCCAGGCATACTTTGCGGCAAATAGATGAGCCAACCAGAAAACCAGAGGTGGAAATTCCAGATCCCTAGAAGAATCCACCTGTTAAAACCCTTAGTAAATATAGGCGGGGAATATTGTAAATTGTATTCGATGCATGCATCTGCCCCACTCCACCCTTGTGGAGTAGTAGTGGGGACATTTCCAAAACCATGCTCTGTTCTGTCTCCTAGCATTGGAACAAAGAAATTCTAATTACCAAGGAGGACCTCTCGGGGACCGGGAGGAAAGACCCAACGAGCCCGTAGTGCCGTTCCATACTACCAACCAGAACCGGCGAGGAGAGCGTGTCCATTCAGCACTGACAGGAGAAGCAGACGACTTTCTCCACCTGGACCAACAACATCCCAATCCCCCAACTTCCCCTTGACGGGCAGTCAACATGAAGTCGTTAGGGGGGCTCTGTGGGATATATTGACCCACTTTTGTTATAAAAAACTTAGTAAAGCGCACGTACACCCGAGGGTATCTTGGTGCTAGTTGCTGAGGGTAATAGAGGACCAGAAAGGCCAGACAATACCATAAGAAAGAAAGGGTGGCTTAAAAGAGAGTAGTTTTCAGCAATCGACGGAATGTAAGGTGGTCTTCAGTTGCCCAAAGTGCAATAGGCAACTTATTCCAGGATTTAGCAGCAGCCACCGAGAAGGTGCGGCCTCCCATACGTGACAGATGGAAGTGGGGTATAGTAAGAAGAGACGCAGAATGAGAATGCAGCAAACGGGATGGAGTGTAGTGGACAAACTTAGTTTGAAGATACTCAGCGCCCATGCCATAAAAGGCATGATGCACCAAACATAGTGATTTAAACAAGATCCGGCTGGCCACCGGAAGCCAATGGAGTTTCTTAAGCAGAGGAGAGATGCGGGATCCAAAGGGTGGGTGAAGTATAGAACGAACGGCGGCATTTTGCAGCAGTTGAAGCCTTTGGATCAGATAGCGAGGCTGGGCCAGATAAAGAGAGTTACAATAATCAAGCGTGCTAAGGACCAAGGCTGCCACTACTGGTGCCTGGCATTCAACAGGAATAAAAGGAAGTACTTTACGCAAAATGCAGAGTTTAAAATGCCAGGCACTACAGACACTAGCCACCTGATTATCAAGAGACAAAGATACAGAGATTTTAACACCAAGGTTACGAACTGATTGAACTGGAAGGGGGAGAGGACCAAGACTCAATGGCCAGAATTGCGAGGTCCAATACAGAAGGGGAGAAGAGGTACCCACAACCAGGACCTCGGTCTTACTGCCATTCAATTTTAACCAATTAGTCATCATCCAGTGCCCCAAATCCTCCAGACAATTCCTGAGACGAACAGCAGTCTCAGCTTGAGTGAGGTCCAGGTGGACAAGAATCTGAGTGTTGTCCACATAAGAACAATAGCAGAAACTGTGTGAATGAATGAGAAGCAGAAGGGATCTAATATAAATGTTGAAAAGAATAGGAGAGAGTGCCGAACCCTGAGGGACACCACAAAGAAGTGTAGCCAACTTAGAGCGAAAAGGAGGAAGAGAAATAGACTGAGAGCGCTCAGACAGAAAAGATGTGAACGAGTCCAGGACCCGGCCAGAAAGACCAGTGTTGGAAAGGCGAGAAAGCAGTCCATACTCCCAACCAGAAACGGTGAGGAGAGCATGTCCATTCAGCACTGACAGGAGAAGCAGACGACTTTCTCCACCTGGACCAACAAAAAAAAAAGAACATCCCAATCTCCTGACTTCCCCTTTAGGGGCAGTCGAACCAAAGTCGTGAGGGGGGCTCTGTGGGATGTATTGACCCACTTTTGCACTGCAGTGCTGCATCACTCTGTTATGATGGTGCCAGAAACAGCAAAATGGCTGCAAAACCCTTGTGCATGCCAAAACCCCTAAAAATCGCGCTTTTCCACGCACACAAAGATGGCTGCCCAATCTGCCAGCCATGTTGTCAGTGGTGGAACAGAGCTCTCACTATTGAAATGTGTCACAGGGCTCCACAACAATTGAAAGTGGAGTGCAGAAGGAAAAAGCAGTACTTTGCTAAATGAAACTCCAAGATTGCTTTAAATCTCTTTTTCTTTGCTGCTGAAATTTCAGAATGCCGGTACAAAACACCTTTCAAAAAATTCAAAATTCTTACGGGTGCTACAATTCACTTAGTTATGAAATCATTGTGAACTTACAATGTCCTGAAAGGCTGAAAGCATAGAGAGATTTTCACAGCAAAAGTAGCCTGCCTGTGGATCTGTAAAAAATTTCTGTGCAGCTGAGGACTACTGTGATGACAGCTGTCAGGGGCCTGCCTGATTAAACTTTAACATGTATAAACTGAAAATCAAATGTTTGCAATCTAAGAGGCCTGCTACTGATAGTAACCCATATTGTAATTGTTTGATCCCACGGTTTAAAATCTTGAATGAGAATACTATCTGTATTCAATACAACAAGTTTGTTAGGTGCTACGGAATTTAACAATTAATTTAAACATGGCTGAAGCTGCAGAACTTGAATAACAGGTTTTTCTCACAGAAAGAAGGTCTTTCCCCCCAGCAGGAAATCACACAGAGGTGTTAATTACAGGGTAGGAAAGAACCTGGTCTACAGAGGCAAAAGGAACAATGACAAGCTGCAGCTCAGGAAATTCAAAGTGTGAAGACAGTCGTAAATGGCCTCTGCAAGGAACAAACTTGGGGGATGGCTCCTGGGCTTCCAATCATTTGTTGCTTGACATGGACAAAGAACATATTTTAAAAAGACTGATAACTTCCTATGTAAAATTGTGAAAAATATAAAAATAACAGAGTTGTTAATTTAATTTCTGGTTGCACAGGTGAAGAGGCACCAGAACTATGTGACATGTTCTTGACAGCAATGGCAAGAAATGTGATTTTACGCAAAATGTATTTACGCTAGAACTGTGAAACTTATTCCCATGTTAAACACGCACACTTGTTGAAAATTGCTTAGAAATTGGACATTGTGTTCCTAGTGAAAAAGCCAACATTCTGTGAAAAACAGAGACAATATCCCACAGTTTCGGGGTTTTGAGGAATAGCTGAAATGTAAAATACGTAATCTGTATATGTGACTTTTTATAGAGGTTGCACATGTGGAAATATATATTTTGCCAAAAGTAGATTTTGTGTTCCAGGGGTTAGGAGTGCATTCTCAGCCTCATAAAATAGCACCATAAAGATGACACTCTGTTTCTCTCCTCCTATCAAGGTAGAGAGTCAACTCTGAACCAATCACCTTTCAAAGGGGCAAGCTTAGGCTAAAGCGGCCCACACACCCCCTTTATGATGTAATTTCATAGCAGAAATAGAGACAGCTCACCACACATAAGGACAGACAGATTAATTTACTATCCTGATGCTGGCGGAGCACCCTGCTGCTGAACTCTACATCTTCCTTGCTCCAGACTCCAGAAACTTGGCAAAAGTAAAGGGTCTATTGCATAGCTGAAACATTCTCAGCTAGGCCTCAAATTCGAGAACAGAACCCCCACAAGCCTAAGGGGAAGCATCATAATACAGCCAGGCTGTGCTGTTACTGCTTGCCTGCTGAAGTGAAATATCCTCAGAACCAAGAAGGGCAGATTTGATCCAGTCATGTGCCATGCTGTGACCAGAGAGTCTTGCTGACCCTGTCCAGTCCTTTGGCATGCTGTGACCAGAACGTCTTGCTGACCCTGACCAGTCTGATGTGCCCAGCCATCTTTCCTAAACCAGATCCAATCCCCTGACCAGAACTGACAGTCAGCCATTTAAAAACATATCCATTGAGTATAAATAGGAAGAATTGTGTCACTAGCATATGTACTTTGCATAGTCTTATCCATATCTTAGACCCATCTTATCTTGGATTCAGAACCTGTATTGTTAGGAGTATCTTTGCATTGTCTGAAACCTCTCTCCAAACCATCCTATTTTTCTCCAGAACTAGTACTGTTAAAACTATCTTTGCGCTGATCCTTTTCTCTTCTGAAGAAGGCGAGTTTCCTTAGCAGGCAGTCACCCTGATCAAGTGACTGTGTTCCTGTGTGGTATTCATTTTGTTCATAGTCATCCTCTAGTGTAAGCAACCCATTTGTCACTTTAAAAGTGCGCTCCTGTTTTCCATTCTTGCACCTATCTCGAAAAACAACCTTCACTAAAACATCTGTAACTCCCTCCGTTTTTGTGATAGAAACAGAACGTTCTGCTTGTAGTTAACATCCACATCTTTCAATCACACCCAAAACTGTATTCCAAATCAATGCGATTCTCCTGTTATCGCGAATATCGCACAGTGAAAAGTTTGCAGCGAATGTTAGTTTTGGGAAATTTTTACATGTATGAAACAGCTTTTAATTGCTTCCGACTTGAATTTTAAGATTTCAAATGTTTTCTTGGGATTAAATCATTGCTTGTGTTTGTGTCCAAAGCGGCTCCCATAAGAATTTAAAACAATTTCAGCAATTTGACCATATTTGGTGTTTTTGCCCAGTCCATCCTAAAGATAATTTTAAAAGCCATTCTGACAGCTTGACAGTCAATTCCGTGTTCTCTTGTGTTTGAAAGGGGGAAAGTGAGATTGATATTCTGTTTGTATTCTGCCATTCCTGAATACCTGCTCTTTCCTCCTATCTCTTTACATTGCCTATTCGGGGTTGAGGGGTGTGCAGGGGGAACCTCTAACCACAGTGCTATCTGATCTGAACCCACACCAAAGTATTTCTGTGCTGTATTGTTTTGCTCACTGCTTACTCCTTGTGTATTAAAGAGATTATTCAGTGTTACCTCACCCCATTGGTGATTGTTGTGTACCTCTTAAGACATATTGGATTACATTTTAAATACATAAATAAATATTTACCTTTGCAAACCAGCCTGATTCCTGGTTCAGTGTGACCGGGTGGGTTCCAGGAGAAGGGCGTGATATGAATGGTACATCGTTCAGAATAAAGAACTTTTAGACAAAAATAAATAAGGATTTCAATTGTGCACTACATGCTAGGTGTTGACTTGGGTGTGTGCCAGATTGAAATCACTTACAACATGCTAAGTCTCCACACAATTTGACTGGGGTGCAGATGGGGTACGCAATGCGTTTCCACAGGATTTGTCTGGGGTGCAGACGGGGTACGCATTGAGTGTCCACGCAATTTGTCTGGGGTGCGGACGTGGTACTCAACACGTACCCCGTCTGCACCCCAGACAAATCGCATGGAAACTCAGTGTGTACCCCGTCTGCACCCTATTCACTCCACAACAACGCGCAATACCCGCACAAATCCACAGGAAGCAGATCCCTCCTGATGGAACACCCTCACCCCAGCCCCCATCCCCCCAGCCTGCAGGTGGCCCCCACTATATGGGACCCCCATTCCCCCATCAACCCAGCCTACAGGCAGCCCACAACACCTGTGACACCCCAGCCCCCAACACCCCAGTCTGCGGGCAGCCCCCACTACATGGGACCCCCAACCCCCATCACCCCAGCCTGCAGGCTGTCCCCACTACATGGGACCCCTCAGGCCCCATCACCCATGACAGCAACCTGCAGGCAGCCACCTCTAGACTGGACATCACCTGCATGCTGGATGCTGACATAGTGACACACGTTAACTCCATCAATTGTGTGTTCAGGAACTTGCTTGCTGTGTAGTGACACCACCCTTAGCCTCCTGTTGATACAATGTCCTACAAACACCAGACAAAACATACACCTGGCCCACAAGCTTCAGTGTCCCAGCTGATCATACGCAATTGCTGACTGCAACCATATCCCAACAGACACATCACAAAGGTGTATGTCAAAGTGAGACCCTGCATGTCATGTGACAAAGTAATGTCAACAATCCACATGTACAAATAATCACACAGTGACAGAATGCAAAGAACCCTTGATTTGTGTCACATGAAGAGACATTGGCCTGGCGTGTGACGGCATGAGCTTCAATGAGCACGCATCACCTGAACAGGTAACCTCATAAATACACAAGTGACCCTCCCATGTGTGAAGGACATGACATGACATAACATCAAATGACATGTCATTCAGAATGCACATGTACACAAGTGTCCAAAGGCCCAACGAGTCTCGAGAGGGGGAAGAGAGTGAGCACAGACACAAGAAACGTGTTAGGGCAGGTGAAATTGAGAAAGTGCCAGTGCATGGGAAGTGGTGATTGATGAGATGTGGTTATGGAGGTGCCAGTTCAGCACATGTGAAGGACATCATAACAAACACATACAAAAAGGCATCAAAGAAAATCAGCCCAGCTGGTGTCAATTCCAAGCCTAAGTGCAGTCAGGAGGTGCAAACTGTCGGAAGGTGTCTGTTGGCATACATAACAACAGTCTAAAGATTGGGCATGCCTGTGAGCCAGTGCAGGTGTACAAGTGGCATGCGAGGGGACCTTTTGCCAAGTTTAGAGCGTAGCCAGCTGATCATAGCACATTAACGCAGGACTTAATCAGGGCAGAGAAGTATCAAAAGCCCAAGCACAGAGGAACACTTAAGTCATGATTGAGTACATGGCAATCATACTGTGCCCTATCCACCAATACTGCAGCATTGTTCTGTCCATGTGTAAAACCATACCAATTGAAAAAACGCATTGCAAAGCAAGATGTCCAACTACACGAGAGACAATGAAATAAGCACAAAGACATGCTGGTGAAGGGCAAAGCACGACATGTGCGTTACACTGAATCAAGCAAACCCTGGCCAGAAATTCAAAACATTTTACATTCCCATCACTCACCCCACCCACCACCCTCTCAAACACAGTGAGGAACAATACACATCAATGCTGCACATGTGAAATCAAATGCCACTACACAGTGCACACTCCAACTCCACCTTGACACCCATCCACTGGTCATGCAGACCAGAATATTCCCCATGCAAATGGATGTCAAACATGACACATGCATGCAAGTGTGCACACACATGACCAACAAGGGTCCTTATCAGGGACATATAACAGAGTAAGGAAGCATCAAACCTGGCAAAAATAAAAGATTAAACATGACCAAGAGCACAAAAAAATGAAATATATTTAAAAGTAGTATTACCCTTATACATATTTGTAAAAAAAATTAAAAAGCTGCATGAACAAACAAATCAAATGTAAGAATGTCCAAATGAAAATCGAGTATACGTAAAGAAAAGATGGAAAAGTCACAAATAAAGTGCATGTCCATAAAAGATTTACAGAAAGGAAATCCAAATGAAAAATAAAAACATTCCAGCATGGTGAACACAAAAGTAGGGAAAGAAATGAGAACTCTGTTCAAATGAAAGAGGTCCAATGTCCCAAATGCACCCGAACCAGAAAATAAAACTCCACAAAATGAAACACCAAAAAAAACAATGTACAAAAAACGGAGCACAGTCCAAACACTCCAAAAAAATATGAAATGAAAAGGAAACTTATACTTAAAGAACTATATACATTGGCAGTGGGCTAGTCCTTCTCAACATGCTCCCTTACTGTCTCGGCCAGGGCATCATCGAACAAAGCATCCAACTCCCTCAGACGAGCCTCCACTCTCACCTCGAGGGCTTGCAAGGACTCTAACATGCTCGTCCTCCACTCCATCAAGTCTCCTCGAGGACCTCAGCCCGCCTCTCTGCCCGACACAGTGAAATCTCCGCCCTGGCCCTGGGGAGTCTTGCCGCCCATGCCCGCTGCTGCTCTGCCCCGATCTGCTGCCCCAAACGCTCCAACACGGAAGCCATCCTTTGGGTAAGGTCCACATTAGCCTCCTGCCAGATGGCCGATAACTGCCTCCCTGAGATGTCATGCCCGAGTACTGTCGACTCCTACTGCGAGCCTGCTGCTGCCAAATAGCCCAGTGCCTGCTCCTTAAGGACAGCCTCTGGGATGATGACAACCCCCAGGGCCATCGTGCACGTGCCTTGCTCCTTGGTGCCTGCTCTCTCTGCATTGCCACAGCTCCTGTCACCGGCTGGATCTTTGTGGTGACCATCTCAGTTGATCCAACTTCGACTCCCGACTCTGGCAGGGATGTGATCGCCATCAGATTGGCTGCAGGGGTTCGGACTGGTGCACAGGGGGCCCTACTGGTATCTGGGCCGGTAGGAGGCAGGGAGGATGACTAGCGCACTGAGGAGGAAGATGAGGAGGGGTCGCAATACGTGGCCAGCCCATGCACCCATTGCGTGACCAGGAACTGAGCTAGCCAGTTCAGGAGACAGCAGACCTCATTGTGATGACATGCAAGCCCCAGATTTGAGGCCTGCACATCATCACGAATGGTGCCTGTACGTCTCGTGATACTGGCTAGCAACGGTTCCACCCTGTCTCGAATGGTGACATATGCAGGTATTGGTGTTTCCATTTACGTGGAAACAACTGCCACCTGCGGATGGAGGCAGCCTGGGGCATGCCCACAGGTGCATACTGGTGCAGGTGCAGACACAGGGGTGGGATTAGACAAAGGCACCTCCACAGCGCCCTGCACTGCCTCCTGCCCCTGAGTCTGGACTGCACCAGTCACACCCACCTTATCACCCCTGCCAGGCCCATGGACTGGGCTGATGCAGCCTCCTCCTCCTCCCCCGCCAACCTGGATGCCTCCCCACAGTCTTCCGCATTGGATTGCCCCTGTGCGAGCTCACCTGTGCCTCCCACTGCTGAGGAGTCCACGATCATCTTCACCCTCTTGAACATCTGCTCAGCAGCTGCAACCATTGTATCTGACGCGGCACCAGTCTCCTCGCTCCCAGAAGATGAAATTACCTGGGAGAGTGACTGGGCCTTGAGTCTGTGCCTGGTGGAGGGATACCTGCTGCCTTTCTCCACAGCACCTTATCCACCCTCTTCTTCCAACGTCGCTGTGGATAGGGAGACATAGAACACAAACATCAGGGTACTGAGCATAAACTCCACATGATGTGTACTGGCAAAGCTCACAAACATCATCACCCTCCACAACACAAAGATACGTGCAATTAACACACATGCACAATCATTCACAACAGACAATCACATCCTTGGACAATGCACTGTCTGCCCCTCAAAATTGTGCATGCCTCTCACATGCATCATGGGACATACACATTTCATTCACACACATTACCTGACAGTCATGAAGCAGGCCACGGAGCTATCACATCAGAGTGCACTCAATGTCAATTTGGAGGCAGGAGTCAAGCACACATTTAAATGCTCCAGTAACATCCACCCAGGAATGTTGGCCAGTCACACACTCACTTCTCAGACATATGCACATGTACACCATGCATGTCCATGGTGTAGCTGACAGCACCCATGTGGCACACCTCTCACATGGCCACGTCCACACACATGTATGCAACCATGTGCACTTCGTTACATGCTGCATTGCATCACACATTGCAACAGAAACACCTTTGATGTCACATATGCTTGAATGGACACACATGCAGCACGATTTGGGACATGCACAGAGACATCCGTAAAAGAGGCATACCTGCCATAAGGTCAAGGTGCACACACCAACCACACATCAAAATGCACATGCACTGTGGAGGAGACCAATACATGGACACTTGCCAGTCGACTCCAGACACAGCTGCAAATCCATGACCTGGGCTGCAGCACTGGGCCGAACCGCTCCAGGACCCGCATGTTTTTGGTGCTCAACCAGACACAGCGCTCCTCTTGGTTCACACCAGCCTGGAGGAAGCACCGGGCCTTGTGGTGGGTCCTGGCTTTGAAGTCCTCCCAGCATAGGTGGACATGATGGTAGTCGTTGGGTGCCACCCCCTCTGCGTTGATGGGACCCACAATGTCGGGCAAGATCATCTTCTGTCCTTCCTTGGTGACTTGCGTTGGTCCGTAGAAGAGGGTATCCTAATGCCGCAGGACTTGCTCCACCAGGATGTCAACTTCTCTTGCACTGAAGCTGACAGCCCTCTGCCTCGCTGCCAGGGGGTTGCCACTTTCCTCTGATGATTTTGGTTCAGACATGTCAACCCCTGTGGCAGGTGTGGGTGGGCAAGGTGGTCCTGCGGCTGGGCTGTGGAGCAGTGGTCTAGCATGTCTTGACTCTTCTGGATCAGCAGAAGTGGTCACAGGTCCGATGACAGGAGCACCTGGAATGGCTGTACAGCAGGCATAAAAATTGCAGGGCAGCAGGCAAAAACAGTGGGCAGGCAGCAGCAGATGGCTCGTAGTAGGCAGCTTAAGGCACTTGGAGGCAGGTGAATTGGCTGGTAGGCAGGAGCGTGGGTCTTCCGTGTTACTCCCGTGGGCAGCCGGAAACAGAGTGAATTTGCATGTGCAGAAAGCGCACGATAGTGTCAAATCAGATGAAAGGGCTTAAGCACATAAGTTACGTGACAAGCGCTGAACATTGGGCGTGCCGATCGGGATAAAGTAGTGCGTAGGAGACCATCACGCGCTTGTGAGAGTTATAGCGGACGGAGTGTGGACTTCATTTCCAGGCAATCTCTTCATTACTGCGATTGTGCAAACCTTTTCTTTCGGTGGGGATTTGCCTCTGCGCACACGCAAGTGTAATTTTGAGGCAGATGGTGAGTTGCGTACACATTTTGCATGCTGTGGGTGCCCCTGTGTGTCGCATACCCCCTTTCTTAATATCACAGTAGCTTACGTGTCCTTCACATATGTATTTTTTGTGTTGCTGGGTGCCACAGCGTACTGTGTAACGTTTGTTCTTTTAACGTGGGCTACAGAGGGGTCGTGTACACGTTTTTTTCATTTCTGGGGTGCATGTGCGTTACGTGGCCCATTTCTTTTTTCCCCAGGGGTTACATCGAGCCTTGCAGGAGCACACTGGTACGTTTAACATCACGTACACTGCTCCCTCACTGAATAGCCCAGGACAATTCATAGCTGTGCCTCCCAATGTACCATTCCATCAGTGCCATGGTTGGGGGGGCAACAAGTGGGAAGGGTGGCCGAGCTAGACAAGGTGGACGAGGTGGCCGAGGGGGCCGAGGTGCCCGGGCCATGCACGGAGAGCTATGCCCTCCACCCAACAGGGTCAGGGAGATGCAGCTGATGCTTAAGTCCCCAGCACCCGGGGTCCAGGACCCAGGCATTGCCATCTGCTGTCCACACCAGTCAGGGACAGGAAGCTGCAGGGGCAGCTGAAGCAGTAGAATAAAGGGAATAGAACACGGATGGACAGGTCAATTGCAACTCTTGCTATCAGTGCAAAGATAGGCAGGCCTACTACAGGATTGACATTAAGACACTTAAGTTTAATAAAGCAGGATTAAAACAAGTATTAAATCAGTGTTTAAATATTGGTAAGGCAGGTGTTCTGTTACCAGTCAAGTTAAGCTTCTCCAAACGCACACTTTCATGACTCCATCAATCTTCAGGGAGGCTGTGTTTCTTTGCTGTTTCAGCCGTGTCTTCATTTCCTTTTCAGGTGTGGCAGGTTAATTGACGCTAAGGATTCTGGTACTTGTTTTCTTGCAGATGGCTGGAAACAACTCCCTCCATAGCACAAATCTTCAAGTATTAAATCAGTCGTTATCAATTAACAGACATGACAGGTAGCACTTGTTGCAACTAGACACACCTAGCACGTGTGTAGGCGGGTAGCTGTTCTTGTGGCATTTTTTCTATATACATGTTCGTACTAGTCCTCTGCCATACAGCCCCCTAAAAAAAGAGGACTCCAGAGCTCCAATTCTTTGGAAACAACTCCCTCCATAGCACAAATCTTCTCCTTGATGGGGAAGGGGACAAGCCATGGTGTGGCTCTCCATTGTAAGGCATGATGGCCCTGCTGCTGCTGCCTTTTGAGCCCGGGCTCCTGGAACAATGTTTAAATATTGGTAAGGCAGGCTCTCCATTACCAGTAAAGTTAAGCTTCTCCTCCAAACGCATGTTTTCATGACTCCATCAATCTTCAGGGTGGCTGAGTTTCTTTGCTATTTCAGGCGTGTCTTCATTTCCTTTTCAGGTGGGGCAGGTTAATTGACTCTAAGGATTCTGGTACTTGTATTTTTCACACTTAATTTTTCTTGCAGATGGATTGAAACAACTCCCTCCATAGCACAAATCTTCAAGTATTAAATCAGTTAACATGTGACAACATAATCACAATCAAACGCCAATGAATAATGTGTACAATATAAAATATAAGGTATCAATAACACATTGTAAGAAATAGGAAAACAATGACAAAACAATAAGCAAAAAACTGGTGGTGAACAAAAGTAAAAACAGGTGAGTACAACATCAGTGGTTCAAAAACTGTTTACTAATTTGTGATGTTTTTAAACTTGATTCAGTTTAGGGGCTCTGATGTTACCCAGAGTCATGAAGTCTAGACATGTTTCAGTTCCTTGTCATAAGTATAGAACTTTCTTCAGGAGAGGAGTCTATTCCAATTCCTATCATCACAAACTATAAGTGTGGCCAATCACAAGACCTTGTAATGGTTCTTGTGGGGGCGAAGAACTTGGATAATGAGTACTCAAAGGAGGAAATCAATATTCCCTAGGCGTAACTACGGGCCACTAGATCAGAGAGTGACTGTCCAAGGCCTCCAGGTTAAAACAGTGCAGAATGCACACTGCAGAAGGTGGAGTGCTCCGTGAGTCATGGGGTCTAATGCACTGTATCAGGAGGGAACAATAAATCCCTGTGCCCCATTCAGCATCAGTGTATAAAGCGGTGTACACCGTTCCTCCTCCGAATAGTATGCTCCCGTATCTTAGGAGTGTAGACAGAGGTACACGTAAGTCTAGGAAATGCAGAAAAATGCAAGGTGGACGCTGCCGGGATACCGGAGTCTATCTACGGAGTGCTCGAAGATCGCGCCTGTTCAAAGCCACGAATCGGCAAAGTCACTATAGAGCATTCAGAGGGAACAGCAACCACCACCCAGGCTCAGGGTCACACAGCCAGGCCTGTGGTGGACCCAGCCCAGGCCTGCAGAGACCCAGGGGCGAATGTCCTTGTCTCCCAGGGCAAGAGACGTGCTGAGAAGGGTCCTGGCACCGGCACCAAGGGTCCTGGAGCACCCAGGGTCCTGGAGCAGCATTGCCATATGCTGTCTACACCAGGTAGGGCCAGGAAGCTCCAGCAACCACCACCCAGGCTCAGGGTCAGTCAGCCAGGCCTGTATTGGTCCTGGTCCAGGTCTGCAGAGACCCAGGGGTGGATGTCCTTGTCTTCAAGGGCAAAAAACCTGCGGAGAAGGTTCCTGGCACCAACACTCAGGTACAGATGCCTGCAAGGCTACCTACAGTCCCAGCATCAGTGGGTGATGCCGCAGCCCAGTCCACCAGTGCTCGAACCCCTACTGACCCAAGTGGTGCCAGCCAATCAGGGTCTGCACGACCTTGCAAGAAGGCAAAGCGTGCAGTAGGTGAACAGGCTCAGACCCAAAGCACGGCACAGGAGGCCCACATGTCGTGGAAGAGGAGCTTCAGTGATGAGGACCACCAGATCCTTGTGGACTATGTGCGAGAACACGAAGGTGACATGCTCATGGAGGCAGGGAGCACACATACACCTGCCCAGCGTATAGCCCACTGACAGTGCATCACCGATCATATCAACACCTTGGCGATTGAGAGGCGCGCAGTGCTGAGTTAATGAAGCGTTGGAATGACCTTTGGCGCTGAGCCAAAGAGAAGCGGGGTGTCAGCTACGCCTCAACTCTGGTGACTGGAGGTGGGACACCTTGTGAGGACAAAGAACTCCATTCACATGAAGAGATCATTAGAGATATGATTGATGTGGAGCATATCCAAAGTGTGGGAGACCTACCAATTTAAGAGGGAATGTCTGGTGAGTGCTGATGCGTGTGTGTCCAGGACATGTGTATGTTGCTTTGATGAACTTTAATGATTGTCCGGCAGTTCTGCCTGCATTTTCATGACTGCCATGGGTGAACCATGTCATGGTGGACTGACACATGCTTGTTGTCCAGCAGACCGCATATGTGCGATGTGCTGCACACCGTGACAATCCTCATCACCACACCTGCTCAATCCTTCCATGTCACTCACTGTGCAGCCTCATGCTGCCACAATGATCCTGCACACTACTGGTGGTGCATATAGTAGCTCACCACCAGAGTGGTCAAGGGAGCAGAAGCGTGACTTTAGCACTTCGAATGTGCGCTTCACTATGGCCCTAGTTGCAATATGGACTGCGTTTTATCTTACCTGGGGTGGGGTGGTGGGGTTCCGTATTGGCTTCATCATGTAGGTGCTCACAGGGTAGGCACTGTCCACTGTGGAGGAGAGATGGTTTGTCAGTGGTGTGGTTTTGTCTGTGTGAGACATGCATGCATTTTCAGGGCCATTTGTATTCACCAATGAGCCATGTGTTGCCGTGTCTCCCAGCCTCCAGGGCCCGGTGTAGGGGTGACATTCTGAATATGAAACTATCATGGGTAGACCCTGGATAGTTTGCAGATACATAGGTAATGATTCCCTTGGCATCAAATACAACCTGCACGTTGATGGATTGCCAGTGCTTGAGATTGAGATAGATGTGCTCTGTGGCCCTAGCGGGACGTAGGGCCACATGGGTGCAATGGATGGCACCAAGCACTTTAGGGAAGTGTGCCACCCCGTAAAAGTCCTGGACTATGGCCTGTCTTTCTGCGGGTGTTCTGGGCATTTATATGTGCCTGCGGACTTAGGGATGTGCAGTCATGATTGCCAACACCTGGTGTAGGCAGCCTGACTGTGTGGGCTGTGAAATGCCCCCGACTATGGCAGTTGTCCGCTGAAATGACCCAGTGGCCAAAATATGCAGCACATTGAGCACCTTTTCCAAGGGGGCTCAGTGCTTGGGGGCACAAAGTGGGTGATCTGAGGTCATCTTCCCACTCAGTGACCATGTCTAATATGATATGAGGTGGAAAACTATACCTACCATAGACCTGGTTATCAGGCAACCCAGAAAGGCTGGTCCTGTGTAAAAATAAAATGTGTGCCCTGGCTATCCTCCTCCTCCTGCAGTATCCCACGATCACTGCTGAGAAAAATGGTACATGCATTGTAGCTGTGTATGCGTGTTGGGTTTTCTCGCGCCCTTTTTATGAATTGTGTTTAGTGTGCAGTTACGCTTATGCCTGCTTTCGCGTGGCAGACGTGTTTCTGGATTTGCGTGTCTTTTTCTGCATGCCGGTGAACCTTGTTCGATTCCATGAATACGTGTTGTTGGCGCGCGTGTGGGCATTGCAAGTATTTTTCTGTGGTACTTACCAAGTAACTGCCACATTTATGCTTGTTGTTTCCCATTCCACGTGTTCTGACCCATTTTTATGTGACTGCGCAAGACGGTATGTGCCTTCACTGGGAGTCTCGCGGAAGGCATTCGTGGTGTTGCAGTGACGTGTTGGACCCGCGGGGATTCAGCGCAAGTCTTGTGTAAGCCCCACGCATTGTGTTCCATAATTCGACAAACGGGCGCTTGCACGCATTTTGCATGCGAGTGCCCCCTTTTCCACGCAATTTAATTCCATGAATCAGGCCAAAAATGTTCATGCCACGGCCACATGTCGCTGTCAAAATCAATTTTGCAACAAATGACCACATACTTGCACGCTGCATACACAGGGAAGACTTTGGAAAAAAGGTTAGCTAGCTCAGTGCTTTGGAAAATGTATCAGGAGGAACGAGAAGATGCGTCTCCTGAGGATTGGATGCTTAACCAGTGTAGCGAGGTGGGTGCCAAGCCTTCTGATCTCCCCCTACCGCATCTGAAATAAAAGGCAATAGTACGAAAGATGGTGGGTTATACCCATTGAGGGAATTTAAAGCGGCAATAGGATATAGTAATACAATATCTGAACCGCCTGCTTGTAGCAGTGATGAGAGTCCAGAAAGAGAAAGGGCTAAACGAAAAGAGGAGACCTCTAAGCTCCCACAAGATAAAGAAGAAAAGAGTGAACGGCCAAGCGTATCACTAGATATAGAACAAGAGATTAAGAGATGGAAAGGAGAAAGAGGTAGAACTGACAAGGTTACGCTCGTACAGAACGAATGGATGGGAGGAGAGATGTTGCTTGAACTCGATGGGAAGAGCATAGAGGAAGTAAGATAAAGGGAAGACCAAGACAAACAAGTTAGAAAAATCAGGGAATGAGAGACACGATTGAAAGAGGATAAGCATACAAGGAAGAGTAGACAAAGGCGAGAGCAAATGTATCAGGAGGAACAAATCAAAAAGGAAGAAAGGGCAGAAGAACAGAGAAAGTATGACAAGAGGCAGAGAGCAATCGAAGAACAAGATAGACTAGAAAAGAAGAGAGAAGAAGAAGAGGAAGAACAGAAATTACAAGATAAATCAATGCAAAGACGAAGAGACAAAGAAGTGCGCAGAGAAAATTAAAGAAGGGAAGAGAAAAGACAGGAAGAAGAGTGTTAGATGGGAAGCGAGAAAATGAAGGGAATTAAATGAAGAAAGGGAACAATAAAGGAGACAGAGAACAAGCGATATTGATCGCATTGAGAAAGAGCTGAGGCAACCGAGTCCAGTATTATCATGGGATGACATAGAGGAGTTTCTCCCGTCGCACAGAATAATGCCAGGACCATCTAGGATAACCCTATATGAGAATTTTGAAATAGGGAGTATCGGAGATAGAATCAATAAAGCTTATCAAGAGATGAGGTTGTGCCCCCTGTACATGTTGCACCAATAGGTTTCTTAGAGGACCACTAACCATGGCCTGCAGCCATGGCCAGTGGTACAAAGACCCATTGCCATCTGCCTAGCAGATGAGCTCATTGCGGGTGTAAAACCTATTTATTTACTCACTCTCTATTCCAGCAATAATTTCCCCAGAAATCAATTCCAATTATGCTGATTCCCCCAGTAGTGCAATGGACCTCCGATTCTCATGACATTCCCCCGGTATTGTCTGATAACACTTAAAATTACATTAAAAACTCTTCTGCATCCTCACAGGCACTTACCATGTGTCACCCTCCTTTCTCCTTTGTCTCCCATTCCTCTGAATAGTTTTTTTTTACCTCCCTAACCCTTTCCCATGACTGCTGTATCACTCTTCAGTGTGTGAAACACAGTTTCTTTTCTGAGTGTGTCTTGCGGAATTGCTGTGGTAACCTTGCGAGATTCCCCTGGTATTCCCCCAATAAGCTGAAAATGTTCAAACTGTAACTGACTCCACAGACCACCCCCAACACCCCAACTTCCCTTGGCTCCTCTTTCCCCCTCACCACCTCTAGGCTGATGCAATGTCATCCTTTTTCTTCAATCAACAGCTTTTTGAGCACTTTTCATTTTCAGCTTCCCCCAGCATTATCACAGAAATCACTTGCATCGAGAAAAAAAGAAAGGCAGAATTATCATTTCTGAAAGGTCTCACTGCTGCAAAGCACCGTGGGAGAAATAAAACAGTATCTGGGAGCAGTGGGCACCCCATTCTTCAGCAAATATTTGTGAAACTTCTGGATGAATTTACCCCAAACGAGTCAAGTAAATTAATTCAAGTTAATTTCTTTGACTGTCCCAAGATGTTTCATATTTGGTTCAAATCCGCCAAGTGGTTCTTGCCTTACTGCTTTTCACATATTGTACTTTTTCTCTTTGGGAAAATGAATGGGAGCAGGCTGAAAACAAAGGTTTTTTGTTGTATTCTTAATAATTTCTTCATTTTTTTAAGGCATCTTTCCCAAAATGTTCAGTGTGGTGAGGCCCTGACAAACTTTTTACTTGTAAAAGGTAATTCTAATTCAGACTAAGTCAAGTGTTATTAACAATAGAATTTTGAATAAAGTCTATGTACACAGGTTTCACCTTAACTATAGGGTGACTACTGCCACCTTATAATATATACATATATATTTATTTTAAAGTAAGATGGAATGGGTTATTTATGAATATTCAAGAAACCTTTAAGTACGCCTTTTTCTGAAACAAAATGCTGAATAATGGCTAAGTATACTCTCTAAAATTGGTCATATGTGTCGGAGATGTAGGAGGGCTGAGAGTTATTGAGTTATTTATCCATTGGGAGTTTATCAATATTGTGAATCTCTGGTTAGATATTTCTAAAGCATTGAGTAGGCTGGCTATAAGAAAAAGCATCTCAAACAGGGGCCTTGTTCTTCTGTGCAGCAGACCTAAAGGGGCGAGATGAAACTGAAGTGAGTGGAATGATCATTAAAGCTCAAGCTATAGTTAAACAATATTTGCAAATGGAGGGCATCTTAATGGTCATGACATTTTAAGTTTGTATGCTATTTTAAAACTATCTTTTTCAATTGCTTTATTGTATTAGTGTTTTTTATAATATTATTATTACATCTGTTTGTAAAGTGATTTGTTCAAATGAAAAAGGAGTCTGAAAAGAGAAAATGAATTGCTTAAATGGCAGGGTCATGAGGTATGGGTTGAATGTCTTGTCCTTGAACTCCCTGATGTCATTTGCTAGTTTCTTTGTTTTTGTGTCCAAGGTAGATGCCTTAAACTGGTCTATTTGTTGACTGATTTCCCTAAGTTTGTCTCTTGCATTAGTGATAACTACGTTATCACAGAATTTCAGCTCCTCTAATTCTAATTGCCTCTGTATCTTAGTTCTGATGTGTTGCGCCATTGTAAAGGTTAAGGTCAGCAAATCTCGGCTACATTGTATAGAGATTTAGCTGAAATTGGTTATATATTCATTGTCATACAGGAATACACAAGGTTCGTTCCTAGCGACTTACACTGATGGTATTATATTAGCTTTTAAATATTCTCACAGAAAGTCGCCTTGGAGATATGATAGGATATGATATGCCATTTATAATGCACCAGTACTCAAGTGTTTCCAGGCACAACAAGACAATGGAGGGAAGACAGAGGGAGGACAAGATAAACAAGCTTTCTATGTCCTGTGTCATTCAGATCATGCAAGTGCGACAACACAAAGTGCAGGGGAAGGGAGCAGGGGGAAGTGCCAGGTAAAGGAAAGGGGGAAGTGTAATCAGGGCAGCATTGCTCTGAGTAAGTGCAGCAAGCGCAGCACGGCTCTGGGTAAGTGCAAGGAGGTAGTGGACGGTAGGGTTATAGTTACAGCCCTTACTGCACGGTAAGCCTGGAGGCAGTGCAGGGGAGACTGATCATGGAGGAGCAGGGTACCCAGTGAGACTCTGAGGGTAGCCAAGCAACCAGTGGGTGCAGCAGACAGATAGGTCAGCTGGGGAGAGAGAGAGAGCGAGAGAAAGCAGAGGAGCAGGGGAAGATCTTGAGCTGCTTCTGGAACTTCAGGTGGTCCGGTTCAAGTTTGAGAGGGGTAGGGACGCCATTCCGGAGGGAGGTACCTGCTGAGGAGAGAGATCTACCCCCACTTTCTGCCTGGAGAAGTGTCTGACTCTCAGAGAGTTTAAGGTAGCTGAGCAAAGGGCTCGAGAAGGAAGGTATTGTGGAAGAGTTGGATGTAGTGCAGGCTCTGGCCCCAGAAAGTCTTACGGAAGATGCAGAGGGTCTTGAACTTGATCCTTGCAGCCACTGGGAGCGGTGGAGAGATTTAAGGGCTGGAGCACTATGGTCCCTGGGCATGAGGCCAAGGACAGGTCTTACAGTCCTGTTCTGGATTAATTGCAGAGGGCGGAGAATAGAGGAAGGCAGATTGTGAAAGAGGCTGTAGCAGTAGTCCAGCCAAGAGAGAACCAGGGCTCTGGAGACACTGAGCCTATGGGGGAAAGTGAGAAAAGGAATAAAATCTCTAAGAAGGTGCTGCTGGTAGTGGGCCTTAGTAGTAAGGTCAATGATGTGCGGAGAGAAGGAGAGAGTGGAGTCAAAGATGGCACCTTTGCTTCAAAGGGAGGTGAAGGAAGAGGGCCCAAGGAGGGCAGCCAGAGTGAGAGAGGGAAAGCAGGAGCCGGGGTCCCTATGAGAAGGATCTCCATCTTACTGGCATTAAGGCAGAGATCTTTGGAGGTGCACCAATCCTGAATCTAGTATAGACAGTCAGGAATGAGCGAGAGAGGAGAGGAGGCTGAGGGTAGCCTAAAAGAGAGCTGAGTGTCATCTGCATAACACTGAAAGTTAGATGGGGAGGTAGAAAACCGGAGGGACAAAGGGGTCAAGTAGACATGGAAGAGCCAGGGTAGAGGATAGAGCCCAGGGGAACACCACATGTGGAGAGAGAGGTGGTGGAGAGAAAGTACCCATGTAGGACCTGGGAGGGTCTGTCTAGGAGGAAGGAGGTCAACCACTCCAGGGCCTGATCCATGATGCTGAGGTTCTCACTGAGTCGACTGATCAGGATGGCATGATTGACCATGTTAAAAGCAAAGGAAAGGTCAAGGAAGAGCAGGAGGAAGGCTGGAATCAAGATTAGAAAGCAGATCTTCACAGATGTTTAAGAGAGCAGTTTCTGTGCCTGTCTGGAAGCATTTCTTCTTGAATTTGATTAACTCATCACTTGATGTAAGTGAAGGAATAGATTGATTACTACATGTAGGGTTGAAAAGTGACAGACCAATTTATTATGTATGTATTTATTTATGTTATATGCTTATATAATAACATTTAACATTAACAAAATTAAGAACATGTAAAAACAATTAAAAAGTGGAATGATTGCAATTCATCAACTATTAAAAGGCAAAGATTATACAATAGATTATGCAACACGGTTCCTAAGGTACAGTACAGTTTCTAATGTACAAATCTGATTTCTAAAGTACAGTACAGTTTCTGAAGCGTAATCTAGTTTCTAAAGTGCTATACAGTTTCTAAAGTGCATTGTCAGAATGTAATGTACGATACAGTTTCTAAAATAAGAAACTTAATTTCTAAAATGCAGTACAGCTTCTAAAGTGCAATACCGTTTCTAAAGTGCTATATAATCTATGAAGTGCATTATCAGTTTTAATGACCGCAATTGCAAACAGTTCATAAAGCCAACTATGGCCAGCCATATTGATGTTGTCCAACTGGCCAGAGAGCAATGCCAAACAATCTACTCATCACCCAGATTGAATACATTTAAAAACCTTTTAAAATAGGTTAATCTTTTACCCTGCGCGGCTTTGCAAAATATCATCTGGTGTTTCAAGGTCTCATGTTGATTTTTCCCTTTACAAAATCGACAGAAGACATGCTTAGCTGGCATCATCCCATATCCGACCAAGACTTCACTGGTCAGTATCAGGCTCCACCTGAATCGTAAAAAAAAGTGTCTAGTTTTTCTGTCTGGATGAATGGCAACATAGGGGGAAAGAACACCAGATTTGTTATGTTCGCCACTCAGAAAGTTCTGAGATTCATAGGCATGCATACCATCTATTATTGCAACACAGTCGGCCCGAAATAAGGGCGACTTCGCCTTTTTCAGATTAGCGACCAGATCACTGTCCACCAAATCAATTTCCCTGAGTAGGGCGATGCAAAATGTGGAAAACGCATTGACATATCTACATATCTACCCCCCTTCATATTCAATATGGTCAATAGATCCGAAAACAAGGATTCCTTTTTTGGCCATAAAATGTTATAATAAAGGAATACAAATGTCCAACTGGCTCTCGCTTTTAGCGGATAACGGCCAAGTTCATATCTCATAGTGGCCAATGGCACACAACTTCGAACCCTAAGTGCGTTTCTCCACATTAATCCTTCTAGTGAATGACCAATGACAGTTTCTGTGATCTGTTCCTCAGTGTAGTCTGATGTGGTATTGTCAGCTATGGTACTGCAAAGAATGTGTGAAAGAATACATATATGTTATATTAAATAAGTAATACAAATTAACCAGGTAGACTACTATGACAGCTGCCTCAGGATGAACCCGACTTTACTCCGTGGTGGAAAGAAAATGGTGAAAAGACGTGAGACGATAGGAGATGCAGATGTACTTTGTGGATAACGGCTCAATAGTTAGGGAGAAAAAATGTACTACAGTATACAACATCATGATTCACATCAAAGTGCACAAATTGCACCTAGAGAATGTGATTCAAACACTGAAAATCTTTATTGTTATAAATATAATCCATGTGTAACAGTGCATCTAGAAAACAGCAATCCACATATTAAAGTTAATAAAGAAGACAGCCATTTGAAGTTTGTTCATGGGAAGGGAACTGGTAAAGAGGATGAAAGGGAGATATGCGCTAGGTTTTCTTTTGGGCTGGTATCATTATCACGTATATCTTGATGAGGGTGTTATCAAGTATATGTTTTTCTTAATTACATTTATTACATATTCCGGATCCATATCACTCTTCCTCAACTCAGTCCCTCTTTCTCATCACAGCCCTTCTTCGTCTTCCCATCACAGTCCTACTTCCTCATCACAGCACCAGTTTCACAACATAGTGCCCCCTTATCCTCCTCATCTCAGTCGCTCCTCTTCTTCCTCATACCAAACGATCTAATTCTGTCTTCACAGTGGCAAAGGAGTAAAACGGTGATTGGGGCATTGCCCATGTCCTTAAAAATAAAATGGCTAATGACATTGACCACAGGCCATGACAAGGGGCCTGAGGGACCCCAATGGGGGAAAAGGTCCATATAGTGTATCTTAAGATCACATATTGTTAACAGTATATAATGCATCAGTTATGATATTATAAGAAACAACTATGAAATGACAGGTGGCCCAACCAAACCCTAGACATTCAGTGAAGTTGAATTATTCAGTACAACAAAAAAAAACTAAAACATCAGTCAACAAACAGTCATGTTAAGGTTCCAGTTTAGGGCAACACAACCCCCTATATTTGGCAAAATGTGAGAGCTACACCACTTTTGCTCCATGCCTGCCATTGTTAAGCATGTAAGCACACTGATGAAAATCACAAATAGCATCCATTTGACATCATCTATAATATTGTCAACGCCACCACTAGACTCTAGTGCACACTGATGACATAACAGATAATATCACTGATGAGATCACAAATATCACTTATGGCCTCATTGATAAAACTACTGGTAACTGTCGGTCATGGTGAAAACGTGTCTGCTCTATTTCAAGACCTATGGGGCATACTAGCACATATCTCATATATCTTGTCATTTGTTTTCAAGTGCACTTAATTGAACATCAAAAGAAGAATTCCTATTATCGTAAATGAGGACAGTGTAACCGTGGACAGTCGTTAATTCGGTTGAGAATTCGGTTGAGAATCTCCAATTTCATATACACTAAGATTGCAACGTTTGCCAAAACAGGACATTATCTAATCTCATCCTGATAACTCTGTGTCCTGCAAACATAACTTTTTGTCCACAGTCTGACCTTTGCGTTACTATTCCCCTTTGACATGGTTAGGAGCTAACCATTGATTGTTAATATTGACAATTTGTTAGTATGTGAAAAAGAAAGGCATATGGGAACCTTTGCCCTCTCATTTATTTACTTACCTTTTCTAGACTGTTACAATGTCCTCGTCATACAACTCACAATGTCTGATTTGCTCTTCACCATGCTCTGAAAGACTATAATGTTAACTTTTTTTTTACATCAGATGTCATCCATACACTATCCTTTAGCATACTCTAGAAACTGGAATCCCTTAGAGAATTTAACCTACTAGGCTGTCATGCAAATGGTGCTGATTTAATGATAGAGTGACACTATCTTTCCAATGCAAATACTCATTGGATAATGTGCTAAAAAGACTCATGCTCTGCCGTAGAACAGAGCAGATGTGATTCAAACACTCACTGACTCACCCCAAACTGCTACTAAACCAGCAGTGATCCCAATCAGAAAGGAGAGACAGACACAGTCCGGCCAGTAAATCTCAGTTGGCTCTTCTGGTAACATGTGTCGTCGGCAGGCTATACTCTTCAGGAGGGGTGTGAGCTCAGACAGAAGCAAACCAATCAACAATGGTATTGTGGTGCTAAAATATAAGTGTGTACATCCAAGGTACTATAAAAACAGAGGGGGAAAAAAAACAAAGAATGAAACATCTTCTATGAAGCGCCAGAGGCAGAATATCCCTTAGATCAATTGTGTATTAGTCCTTAGTTATTCCTTCATATATCAGTAAAGTATATTGTGATTCTAGATAATGAACAAATGCAATATATCATACACATGTATGCAGTTTAACTGACATTTAAGTTAATAGAGCCATAATGAGCTAGCATGATAATTAAAAAAAATATCCTATAGTAGCCTGAATATGAACATGTTGGCTAGAGAGATCATAAATTAGCCATGTTTTTCGCCCATAAGGCATTTTTAAATGCACACTGGGGCAATAGTGTATAGCTGTTTTATTCTCTTGGTTAGTTGGAATATAAAGTAAAACAAGGGACTAAGGCAAGCCATTGACCAATTGGTCACATGCCTGATTGTGATGCAGGGGAATCGTGCACTCAGCTCTTATATTTTCAGCGTTGTGGACAGCCTCTTTTAACAAATACGCTTCTGTATCAGGAATGATTAAGCAATGCCCCGTAGAGAAAGGGGCAACAACTCTCAATCCATATTAGCTAGTTACACTAATAAATGATTGCAGTTGAGAAATCGTGAAAAAATGTTACGGTAATAAAACCATTTACCGTTCTTGGATCCTATTGGCTAAATGACGGTAGAACAAAACGCAATCTTAATGCGGCATAGTAAAAAAATGTGCATTTTCGCTGTTCGCATTGCCCTAAAATCTGTAACAAAGAATGACGTGCATGAATCATGCTGCACCTACTAGGGTGTAAAGCTATTTCGCAGCTGCATGATCTATGCACCGGAGATAGCAGGACTGCTCAGAGTAAATGTTGCTAACGGATCTTTACAGCAATGTCTTTTTTTTTGTCACATCCGCTGCAACATTTGAACGCCCTATAATTGAGCCCTTTGAAACTGCTCTGCCAGAAGCCTCGGCAGAGCAACGAAAGACAAATTCCAGAATGTAAACGCTGGGGGTTGACAATAAGATCACTGCCTTGACCTCTGACCCGCTTCAAATGCACCCTCTCTCTCCCCCGCTTTTTTCACTTAGTTACTGTTGTTAGTCTGGTTATTATGTGCACCGGTTTCAAGAGAACCCATTCTTACTGTGCTTTTCCCGCCCACTCGAACAATGGGTAGAAATTGACCCCGACGTCGTGAAAAGGAGCTTGATAGCTAAAGAAAAGAAAGGCTGATGAGAAAGACTCAGTTATCAGTAGTCCTTCCAGGAGGTTTGTATAGAAAACAGCTTCTCTGTTGCTGCAGTTTTTTTTGTATGCGTGCTTGCTTCATTGCCGTGTTTTCATATGTTTAGCATATCTATTGCTTTCTTTCAAGATGGGGTACAGTGGTTACATGAAATAAATCAGCAGCATTACTGTGCCACGCGCTGCACTGATGTGAGTCACCCTCTTTGGTGTGTTTACCCTTAACATGTAACTATGTGTTTCTCTTTCACAGATGTTTAGGAATGTGATTATAAGAACCACTTTGAGTCGGCTTGCTCTTTCCTTTTCTCTTTCCACAACCGTTTCACACATGTGTTACCTTGGAAGAATCGAGTTGCATGTACACCGTTTGTTTACCACGGCGTTTGTAGCCCTGTGAGAACTCTGACATTATATAGACCACAGCACTAGTTTCCCAGTCTCAGAAACTTACATAACAGAGAGGCACTTCTAATCAAACCGACCTTTGAAACAGTTTCTATTTAATTGAGGCACATAAATGCGCAAATAGGTGTTTATTTTCTTTAGTTTTTTTCTGGTCATCCGGTGGGTCATGACTTGATTTTGTAATTTTGAATCAAAGGTGTGAGCAAAAAAATAAATAATGCCAGATGTGTATATAGCGCTTCATATCAGAATTATCCCGCTACTAGGTGCTTAAACAATTGCTGTTATTAACCTATTAAATTGGGTTCCATGTAATAATGTCTCCACAAAAATCTCGCCATGCAAAAATATAGCCGAAAAAAGGCCGTTTTTTGTGGCGACCTTATTGCATGGAACATGCGGGGGAGACCCCCGCAACCCCCAAACTTTATATTTTTTTAAAAAAATTTTTTTGCCCCTATTCCCATATATATGGTCACCCATATAATATCGCTGCAACCTTTTCCTGGCGATATTATTTACGGCGACCATATATATGGGGATAATATTACCTGATACCTTAAATTGCACCTAATGTATTTACCGCAAAAGGAGTCATTCCCTTCGACATTCAAACTTGCAAAGCAAAGGCTCGTTCCTTGTCAAAGTGAGTGACCTATTCACGTTGAGATAATCAATGTGTTCCTTTTACAGTGTAGATACAGCGTGAAATACGTGCTTTGACGACATTCTTTCATGAAGGGTATTATGAATCTCAGTAAGCAGAATATATACCGTCGAACGCTCATTTCAAGAACTGCACATGTATAACTCGTTGCACTTCTTAATGATGTTATAGTTATGTTAATTACGTTTTATTGGTTAATTTGTATACAGAGGTATGTAGATGTGTTGTACATATATACGCACTGTATGAATTGTATGATCACCTGACATGCTTAAAATAAATACAAGGTGTCATGATGCAAAAAAGTGTGTCACAAATCAACAAAGGGCCCTCTTCTGCTTGCAGATCTTCTGTTTCTTAAGAAGTAGTTAGTATCTGCACAGTTATGACGTTGCAGTAACAGACCTAATTATAGATCTCCCCGTTAAAGTTGGACTTTTTATTGATCACATACTATCTTTGTACTTTGATGTCTGACCGCTGCACCTCAACAGGCCAAACTATCCAAATTCCACGAGACACAAAGACGACCCAATAACTGCAGCTTTGTATGGTACACACAAATCTCCTACAAAAGAGTACACACGAAATAATGACAAGGTCTCAGTGTCATCATAAATAGAACACATACAACATAGTATTTCTTGTCAAATCCAAAACGTACAAATAATGACAAACACAGTAGCAAACCACAGAGTGTGCATGATTTGTCAAATTGAAAAGGTCAGGGGAAAAAAAAAAAACTAGAGGGCACATCCCACAACAGTTCCAAGACACAATGCAAAATATACAGAGATTGAAAGGGCAGGGAAAAGGTTTGAAAGTGACTATTATGAATGACGACACAATCAATTGAGGGGAATAATTAATATTTGAGATAATTATAAAACCAGTAATTCCTGAAAAATCCTCACTACTACCAGGAATACTCAGATTCCTTTAAACAATTTACTAATGGAAAAGATCAAATAAAGTTGAAAAGATTACAAAATAATTGCAACACTTCGCATAATCTTCTAATTTCTTCTTGAAGCACGCAGACATTGTAGTCAAGCTGGAAAGCAAGATCATAGATTCTAATTTGCCAGAAGAGTAGGAGTCTGAAACCTGAGGTTCTCCAGATGTTTTGGACTGACACTCCTATGATCCCTCACCTTTGACTGTATTGGCTAGGGTTGCTAGAAGGTTCATTCCAAAACAACCGGAGGGCCTAAATAAGCAACCTTCTGGATCAGAGGTCTTCGCCAATGGTAGGCCAATCCACTGCCTCCTTTACCATAGTAATATCCTTGAAACTGAAGTGCAGAGTGACACCTTCATAAGTATGTGAAACATCCCAGCAAATACTGCAACCTCCTCTAGGGTGTCAGTCTTTTGAGACAGACAACACACGTAATATCATGATAATCTCTGCAAGGACTTAGATCAGGAGCCCAAACAGTGTGGGTTTGCAGTTGTTTTGGACTACAAGTCCCATAAGCCATACACAGTACAGTCAGTGGTGAGCGATCATGGACGTCATAGCCAAAACATCTGACATGACACAGGTGCAGACCCCTGCTCTAGATAAAAACCTCATGAAACGTTGTGCTTGTTGTTTTACCAAATGACAGACTAAGTTGATCTCTCAGTGAATTCCTCTAAATGTCCAATCATTCTTCTTTACTGGAGACAGCCAATCCAGAAAGAACCAGGCTGTCTACAGGCAAAGAGCTGTGTGCGGCATTTCCATGGTCATCCTTGTAATCTATGTGATTTAACAGGTATATGTGACAAATGGAACAGCATTACCGTAATTCAAACTATGTGCACATGAAATCAAAATGCATCTTCAGCTGGCCAGAGAAATTAGGAGCAAAACATTGGTGGCTAGTACTATTTAAAGTGGCAAGATGTTAATGCATGCCATACAATTTAATGAGTGAGTGGCCTGACTTTCACCAAGAGATCTTTGAAAATAAATGGAGAAGAAAGGTGTTTAAACTGTCCTTTTGCAAATAAATTGGTTGAAAAGCAATTTATTTTATAGTGAGTTTTTAAGCAACACTCGTGAATTATTTTTAAACTTAAGTTCTGCCAGAGGAGTATAGGATAGTGGCCCCACAATCTAAACAAAAAATTGAAACATTTGAAAATTGATGTAAACTGTGCTTTGAAATACAGTGCTCCAACTAAAATGCTGAAAGTCAAAGATTTTCAACCAAAGACAAAAAAAACTGCAGGGACTAGCCCACAGGATGCACTAGGTTGGTGCCCCCTGCACCCTCATGGTCCACCTGAAGGAAACCAGAGCAGTGAAAAAAATGAAATAGTGTGATTTTAACGTGCTCCATAATATTGCAAATGTAGCATTTGAATTTTTGCAAATAATCCAAAATCGCTGAAATTCTTTGCAAATGCAAAGATTGATGTTGTCCCTTATGTCCTACATTGCATTAAGGCTGGCAAATAAAGCACCCATGTCTCACTCATGTTAAGCTTTGTGAAGGGCATTAGGGAGCCCACAGGTGACGTCATATCCTTCAAGATGCCTCAGGGGCAATGGAAAATCCGGTGCATGAAGCATCCTGAAGGGCTCTTTACCCCTTCCTCTTCCTGGGGTGGGTCAGAAAGCCTACCCTCCCCTCTGCCTGACACAAGCATCGGCAGAAGGAGGGTTGAAGGCTGTTTTCTGACCCCTGACCCTCTTCTTCCAACATGATGATATTTGAGAAAGAGGCAGAAAGAGTGGGCACCATGCTGTAGAAAGAAGATCATTGCTGTGTCCCAAACATGTATGTTTACAAAATTAAATTGAATTAAATGTTTTGTATGCTTGCGTGAATGTATGTTTATGTGTGTATGTTTATGTGTGTCTGTTTGTCAGAGAGAGATTATATTTGTAAAGCAAGCGTGTGCGTGAAAACATGTTTATCTGTGTGATTGACGAGTTCTGATGGGTGTTATGTGTATGATTGATTGGTTTTATGGGTGTGTTACTGCTTGTGACTAAATGAAAGTTTGTATCTGTATGAGTGAAGTGTTCTGGTGAGTGCTGTGTGTATGACTGAGAAAGCTGTCTGGGTGTGTGACTGCTTATGTGCACATTTCTATGACTGTGCCTATCTGCCTGAGTAAGTGTTCTGCTCGCTACTCACGCTTCTGTCAATCACCAATGATTGGGTGAAGCTGTTTGGTGGCGTTCATGCTTGTGTTCATGGATATATGAATGTTTGTACCTGTGTAATTGAAGTGTTCTGGTGGCTGTCCTGTGTATGATTGAGCGAGGCTTAATGGGTGCCTGAATTCGTGTGTGCATGTGTTTATATGATGTTGTGTATTTGTGTGAGTGAAGTGTTCTGCTGGGTGTCGTGTGAATGAATCATTCACACAGCACCCACCAGAAAAGGTACTCAGGCAGATACACATATTTGTATATGTTAAGGCTCAGCATCACACACTCATGCGCTAGGTAGGAAGGGTAGCTCAGGGGCAACGCGTTTGTCTTGGTAGCAAGACAACGCAGCGCAACACAGGTCTGAATCCTGATCCCGCACTTACAAACAACTTGCTGGTATTAGGCACATTATAAAAGAACACTTATAATTATAATAATTACCTCACATCTATAGGAACATATATCTATATATGTTGTTGTACTGCCTTTAAATTCTAAGATCAGCTTCAAATGACATAGCTCAGGCTCACATGACTCTTTCTTAGTAGTTCCGTTCCCTACAAGACCACATGGAGAGAAAACCACTGACAACATCACATGCACATGTACTGCCTTTGATCACATGTACCCATAGACTCCCATTTACTAGAGATATATGCCAGGTACAGCTTCAAAAACCTCGTCAACATCACATGCCAACGCTTTGCCTCAAATGGTTGTTTACCATTGTTCGTGCTCATGCATCACTAGCATGTGCAAGGCACGCATGTCTATGCCCAGTTACAGAGACAATCCTCCGCACAGGAACGCACATGCACAGGCACAAAAACAGATACACACATAGTTTTTTTCTCTCTGTTTCTCTGTCTTGACCATTCTATTTTACTCATTTATATTTTTGGAGTTTTGTAATGTACTAAGTTGCAAAATAACTGTTTCAAAGCACAGATTCTCGCCTAATGGTCGTGAATTCCTGAGGTTTCATGAGATTTTAGGCAGCCTGGGCAGATCGTTTGTCCTGAAGCAGGTCGCATAATGTAGCAATATAAAGTGCCATAGAAATGGCAGGCTTCTTCCCCTCTCCTTTCCAATATAGGTACACTTGTGCAAGTACAGCAGGTGAGGGACAGAACAGTGGCCCTTTCACATGAGCTCACACAGCATTGTGCGGATGGAATTGTTAGCATTACGTGAATGAACACACAGTCACTGAATCTAAACCAACAGCTTTAACAGTTGCAAACATGTTTACAACTGGATGACGGTGCTAATCATCTCCCGCAGTAGTGCCAAATCATTGATACTCGTGCTGGGATACAATGTGTACAATCTGAATCCATTTGCATGACCTGTGTTATGAGGAACAGTTTCCACCAGCACACACACAACCAGGAACCTTTGTAAATGTTTTATTAAGATCTAACTATTTCCCCATAAAAAATATTAAATGGCCAATAAATATGGCTGGGAAACAGCCATGTTACAACAGGCTAGGTACAAGATGGAACCCACCAAACCCTTACTCATGATTCAGTTGGATTATTGTGATGCAATATATATCTTAGAGAGGCACAGCTCCTCCCTACCTATGAGGTCGAACCAGACCGAAACACGTGTCTGGGGATGCTGTTGGTACTCTTGTTCAGAGGAGAATTGCCTAGCATTTCGGTGCTGGACTGCCCCAGGGCAGAACAAAGACTGATATGTTTGAGATATTTCTTCTCTGTGAAAGATAGGGAGCTAAAGACTCTGGGTAAGTCTCTCATAACCAGGACTAATGTCTGGCAGAGAGGCTCCCAGGACCCCCCTTGTCAATTTGCATATTCAAGTAACTTTGGGTCTCACCCTAAGTTACTAGGGGAATCCAGACGTGGACCCCTTGCTCACTATTCTTAGAAAGGCACAACTCCTCCCTACTGATGAGGTCCAACCTGACCGAAACACGTGTCTGGGAATGCTGTTGGTACTCTTGTTCAGAGGAGAATTGCCTAGCATTTTGGTGCTGGACTGCCCCAGGGCAGGACAAAGACTGATATGTTTGAGATATTTCTTCTCTGTGAAAGATAGTGAGCTAAAGATTCTGGGTAAGTCTCTCATCACCAGGACTAATGTCTGGCAGAGAGACTCCCAGGACCCCCCTTGTCAATTTGCATATTCAAGTAACTTTGTATCTCACCCTAAGTTACTAGGGGAATCCAGACGTTGACCCCTTGCTCACTATTCTTAGAGAGTCACAGCTCCTCCCTACTGATGAGGTCCAACCATACCACAACACATGTCTGGGGATGCTGTTGGTACTCTTGTTCAGAGGATAATTGCCTAGCATTTCGGTGCTGGATTGCCCCAGGGCAGGACGAAGACTGATATGTTTGAGATATGTCTTCTCTGTGAAAGATAGTGAGCTAAAGACTCTGGGTAAGTCTCTCGTAACCAGGACTAATGTCTGGCAGAGAGACTCCCAGGACCCCCTTGTCAATTTGCAATATATATCACCATTCCAAAAACCAACATAAAAATGTTGATTTGTTTAAAATCTATCAACCAGACTGCTCTATATATTTTTTTTAAAACATGATTATTTCTAACTGACCCAGAAATGCCCCACCGCAATCCAGTACACAAGATAAATCAATACGTAGTCTGCTCCGGTAGATCTCCATATGTTTTGGATTACAACTCCCATGATCCCCATAATTGACTAAGGTGGCTATAGGTGATGGGCTATGAAGTGTAAAACATCTGTCAACAACTGGTCTGCACAATGAAAACATATATTTTGTAGTGATTGTCCCAGATACTGGCAGAAGAAATCAGTCACACTCATCCAGTCATAAGCCTTGATTAGAACACTGTAAAGACCATCCTCAAATTCAAATGACAAAAGCACCAGTGCAGGTCCCTGGGACTACATCAGTCTGAGAGCTGGGATGTCTCACTTTTTACTTGAGAGCATAGCCAAATACTGACACTGAAGAAACACCTTAACATCATGCTTTTAAAGCCATGATAATTGGGTTTCAAGATGTAGTATCGTTATGTAATGGGAGTCAATATTTTATTGTGTGACATGTCAATTAGGTGGTTTTTCAGTGATCAAGTATAGCTATTGCCATGCGCAGAATGAGTGAGCAGCATAAACATACAGAAACAAGGATGCCGTTTTCACCTTCAACACAGTCTTCCTCTGACAAGGATCAGGACCCACATTATTCCAAGAGAACATGTAAACAAATAAAGAAAAGCTGAGTCAATGTTGGCTTTGTTGTGAAATGATATGTTATGATATCTCATTTATAACGTGCCTGTACACCTGTGTTTCTAGGCGCGACAAGACAAGGGAGGGAAGACAGAGGGAAAACTAGACAAATTATCTTACTAGGCCTTGTGTCATTCAGATTGTGCAAGTGTTAAAACGTAAAGTTGAGGGGTGGGAGGAAGGGGAAGGGCCACAGAGAAGGAAAGGGGGGAACTGCAATCAGGGCAGCATTGCTCTGAGTAAGTGCAGCCAGAATAGCACTGCTCTGGGTAAGTGCAAGTGGGCAGGGGCTGTGGGTAACAGTCATAGCCCCTAAGTGCACGGTAGGCCCTAAGGCAGTGCGGCAGAGACTACTCATGGAGGAACCTGGCACCCAGGAGACTGTGAGGGTAGCCAAGCAACCAGTCAGCGCAGGAGACAGATAGGTCAGCAGAGGAGAGATAGAGAAAGCAACAAATAAAAGGAAGGTCTTGAGCTTCTTCTGGAACTTCAGGTGGTTCGGCTCAAGTTTGAGAGGGGCAGGGAGGCCATTCCAGAGGGAGGCAGCTAATGAGGAGAGATATCTACCCCTCACTCTCTGCCTGGAGAAGCATTGGACCCTCAGAGAGTTTGAAGTAGCAGAGTGAAGGGCTCGAAAAGTAAGGTATTTTGGAAGAGAACGTTGTATGTAGTGCGGGCCCCCGGCCCCAGAAAGCATTGTGGATGATGCAGAGGGTCTTGAACTTGATACTTGCTGCCACTGGGAGCCATTGGAGAGATCTCAGGGATGGAGAGATACACTCCCTTGGCTCGAGGCCAAATATAAGTATTGTAGTCCTGTTCTGGTTTATTTGCAGAGGGTGGAGAGTAGAGAAAGGCAGATAGAGAAAGAGGATGTTGCAGTAGTCAAGCCTAAAGAGAACCAGGGCTCTGGAGACAGTGAGCTTCTGGGGGAAAGTGAGAAAAGGAAGAATACATCTGAGGAGGTACAGTTGGCTGTGGGCCTTCTTGGCAAGGTCTGTGATGTTAGGAGAGAAGTAGACAGTGGAGTCGAAGATGACACCTAGGTTTTTAGCCTCAGAGGAAGGCAAAGGAAGAGGGCCCAAGGAGGGCAGCCAGAGTGAGAGAGGGATACCGGGACCAGTGGTCCCAATGAGAAGGATCTCAGTCTTACTGGCATTGAGGCAGAAATCACTGGAGGCACACCAATTTTGAATTGCAGATAGACAGTCAGGAATGAGCGAGACAGAAGGGGAGGCTGAGGAGAGCTTGAAAAAGAGCTGAGTGTCATCTGCATAACACTAAAGGTTAGTGCAGAAGGTAGAGATCAAGTGGGCCAAAGGGGCCAAGTAGACTTTGAAGAGCCAGGGTGAGAGGATAACGCCCTGCTAAATACCACGTGCAGAGAGAGAGATGGTGAAGAGAAAGGAACCAAGTTGGACCTGGGATAGTCAGTCCAGGAGGAAGGGGGCCAACCAGTCCAGGGCCTGATCCGTGATGCCCAGGTTCTTGCTCTGCGTTTTGCCTTTGAGCTCACCAATAGAAAAAACAAAAGTAATCCAAAAAGGAGTGTACACCAGGAACAAAGTAAAGCAGTTTTATTCAGGGTCCCAGACGCAGATGGGACAGGAATATTCTAACAGGACGCAGAATAGAACTGAATGAAAAGCTGCTGTCAAAGAAATGCCCCTAAGTCTATAACTTTTATAATCATCTAAATGAATTAGCATCAAAGCACATTGGCACATTTGGTCCATCCTTTGGATAAAAATCATTGGGCAAAATTGTAATTCCCCTATATCAGGATATTCATTAGCCTGGAATGATTTTGTCCCAAAAATCTTACTGCACCATCCTAGACCCCCCGCGTGATGTCACAGTCCAACCCCCATTCCCAAATCATGAAGCCACGGTATTGAAACATTTGGGATGACCAATTGATCTTCATTCGTCTGCCACCGATAATCCCCATCTGCTTTCCATGAGAACCCTACTGATCATGATACTGACAGAACTTTGACTAAGGACAAGTAACCATTTTAATATTGCATCTTACGAACATTTAGAACTTCTTCCAAGGCTGAGTTGTGCTAAAGGACAATTTGAATCTGCCATGGGTTTGTTGAAACTGCTAGGATGCCAGTTTCACAACTAAAATGCTGAATTATTAAATGAGGTTATGTTCACTGCCTTTCCCCTGCACCTTTGAGCATGGCTCTGTTAACTCGAAAGTATCATAAGTTGTTCATTCCTTCCCTCTCATATGATCCTGTCAACATGAATTCTTGCAATGTGCTTTCAGCCTCTGTGGCTGCTAAGCAAATTAAAACGTGTGAGCTATGCTTACCTGTAACCAATATCTATCATTTAAATGCTATCTACTTAAACTTCAATTGTTTAAGACTTTCTCAAGTCTAATTTCTAAAATTATTTAACCATCAGTGAGTCCCACTCCACTTTTAGTGAGCTATTCCTGCAACTAATACGTGTGTGCCTCTTTTCTGTGCATAGTTTGCATTTCCATTGCATTCTCACTCAGTCGTTTCATCAGGGTGACATGATTGACCATATCAAAGGCAAGGAAAAGGTCAAGGATGATGAGGACAGAAGGAAAGCTAGAGTCGGGATTCGTAAGAAGATTTTCCTGGGTGTTCAGGAGAGCAGTTTCCGTGCCTCTGGCTGCTCTGAAGCCGGACTGGTGGTCATGGAGCTAACCAACAGATTTAGTGTGGAGAGTAAGCTGGAAGATGTCCAGCTTTCTAGGAGTTTGCCCAGGAAAGGAGTGATAGAGATCGGGCAATAGTTTGCCGGACAGGTAGGATCTACAGAAGATTATTTAAGGAGGGGTGCACATGGGAGTGCTAGAGGAGAGAGGGGGCGGATCCCGTAGCAAAAGAGTGATTGCACAAATCCAACAAAGTTGGAGCAAGGGTGTCAATGTGGTCCTTGATGGAAGAGCAGGAAAGTACCTGTTTGATCAACACTTTCATTTATTGGACTTGTCTAGAAACATTGTCAGGTGTTGTCAGAGAGAAAGAGGAGAAAGAGGAGAAAGTAGGAGAGGGAGAGGTGGCCAGATAGGGGCCGAGAGAGGAAGAGGAAGAGGCGAGCAAGGACAGGATGTCCTGAGTTTGACAGGTGAAGAGAGAAGCCAGAGCTCCTTCCAGATTTTACAGAGTTTGGCCACCTAGACATGGGCTTGGATGTTGGCTCTCTTCATGGACAGGACAGAGAGTCTGTATTGCCTTTGGAGCAGGCAGCAGGCCAGTTTGTCAGAGAATGCACACAAAGCACTCCACTTCCTCTCGGCTACCCTGCACCTGCGTCTCAGGGCAGCAAGGTTAGCGTCATACCAAGAGTTTTACTTGGGGGTAGGCTTCAGACAGATTCTCATGACAGGGTCAAGGACATCTAGAGTGTTGGAGGTGGAAAGATGAAGGTTAGCAAGAGCTGTGTCAGAGTGTGAGTCAGCCGAAGGCAAAGGAGGAGCAGATAAAGTAGCGGCAAAGGCATCCACTACACACTCTTCATGTGCCGAATGACAGAGAAGGTAGGTGGAGTAGGCTTGGCCTGAGGGACACAGAGTTTCAGGTTCAGAAAGTGGTCAGTCTCGGAGAGAGGAGTGGTGAGAGGGTTAGAGAGGGTGATGTCTGAAGAGATGAGAACATCTAGGGTGTGACCGGCAGAGTGTGTTGGACCAGAGGGTAGACTGAAAAGAGAGAGAGTGTCGCAGATGTTTCGGAAGAGCCCAGAGAAGGGATTAGAACCATCCAGGTGGGTGTTGAGGTCTCCAAGGAGGAGAACTTGAGAGGTAGAGGCAAGGAGAAAAGAGGAGAGGTCAGCCCAATCAGAGAGAAAGAGGACAACCTGGCTAGTTGGCCTGTATATGGTGGCTCAATCAGTGAGAGGCCTGAAAAGAGAGAGAGCCTGCAGACCAGGCATTCAAAGGAGGAGTAGACCTGCATAGTAATGAGAGAAACAGGGACCCACTCTGGAAAAATCAGGACTACTCCACCTCCAGGTTAGTTGGTTCTGGGTTTGGAGAGGATCTTGTATTCATCAGGGAGCAGAGGGTCAAAACTCGGGACACAGCTGGCCATGAACCACGTCTATGAGTGAGGACATGCAGGTCAAGTTCTTTGAGGGGGTGGCAGATGTCAGAGGAGCGTTTGACAGCAGAGCAAGCATTAAAAAGAGTGACATGGAGCAGGCTGCCCCATTTGAAACACCTCTGGAATGCTGAAAGTCTTTTGAGGTGGGGTACAGGCTTGAGGTACAACCAGCGGAGGAGGTGGCGGGGCCAGGTAGTGGGCAGAGGTGGAAGAAGAAGGTGGCAAAGGAGCCAGAGAGGAGGAGGAAGGTGCCAGAGAGGTGGCGGAAGTAGCAGGTGGCAGAGGAGGCAGAGAGGTGCTTTGAGGAGTAGCAGGAGAAGGAAGGAAGTTGATAAGACATGGGAGACGCCTATCAAAAATAAGGAGATTTGGATGAGGTCCCTCAACCAAGACGGTGCCATTCAATTAGACATTAATGATGATCTTGGAGGAGTAGAAGGAGGCTAAGAGCGTTTCTCTTAGAGTGCCACCATTAATGGGAGAGGAAGAGATAGGAGAGAGAGCCAAGACCATATGAGGGGTCCATAGGTCTGATGAGGGAACGACAAAGAGGATGTCAGTGACAGTCTGTCTGGAGGAAGCATTGATGTAGGTATCAGCAAAAGGGAGGCCTGGGTTGGAGACCAGGATGATAAGATATGATAGTTTATTTATATAGCGCCTATACACAATGTGTTTCAAAGCGTTTCATGATGAGGGAGGGAACAAGGGAAAATACAAAACATTCTTACAGGCTATGAAAAACAAGAATGTGAAATGAACTATCGTACTCGGCCTAGCGACATTTCAGATAGTGCAAGTACTAAGACACAGATAGGAAGGAAATGGGAACAGACAGGCGGCTACCGTCCTAGTCCTGACAACATTTCTGGTAGAGTCGGAGAATTACACGAGGTGAGGGAGAGGGGAGGAGAGAGGTGGGAGAGGAACAAAACAAGCGACTATCGTACTAGACCTGACGACATTTCAGATAGTGCTGGAAAAGGAGGGGGGATAACAAGTAAAGGGGAGGAGACAAACATTTGTTACTATCATACTAGGTCAAGGGACAACTCTGATAGAGTAAGTGCACAGAAAAAAGTAGGGGGGGGAGGAGAGAGAGTGAAGGGGAAAGGAGAGGAGAAGAGAAGAAAAACAGTGAAAAGAGCAGAGAAGCAGAGGGGAGGGCGAAACAAATTTGAAACTGCAATGTTCAGCTAGTTGGTTTGCATCCCCGTTCTTATCTGACGCTGTTCCTGGTATGGGCATTGTGGAAGAAGTGCAAGCCTTTTGAACTTCTTCCTTCCAGACTTAGTGAGAGGGATAGTATAGGAGATAGAGTAGCAGTTAGAGAAGATGGGAGAAATGGAGAGCAACATAGGGGTGCAAGGAGGAAAGTAGGATGAGGGAGTGAGAGAAAGAGTGGAGAGATACACAGCCCAGCGCTGCACAGTGCAGCCACAGCGCAGGACACGCAAAATCAGGGGTACGGGGGGGTCACGCTGAAGGAGTACACAGGAGGAGCAGACAGGTGACACACAACAGAAGAAACTGAACCCCCCCCCTGCTAGGTGGTGTCCTAGAGGGTGGGAGAGAGCTTGATGGGACACTATTAACAGCACACAGTAACCACAGATGAGGGAACCTAGAGAGAAGAAGAAAGTCTAATGGGACAAAGAAAACAGCACGCAGCAACAACAGATGGGGGGACCTAGAGAGTGGGAAAGAGCCTAATGGGACACAGTTAACAGTACACAGTAACAACAGATGTGGGGACCTAGAATGTGGGAGAGAGCCTAATGGGACAGAGTTAACAGCACACAGTAACAACAGATGGAGGGGGGATAGAGTGTGGGAGAGAGCCTAATGTGACACAGTTAACAACACACAGTAACAACAGATGGGGGGACCTAGAGAGTGGAAGAGAGCCTAATGGGACACAGTTAACAGCACAAAATAACCTCAGATGGTGGGACCTAGCGAGTTGGAGAGAGCCTAATGGGACACAGTAAACAGGGCAACAGTACCACAATTCAAAGGGCCCTAGAGAAAAGACAAACACACACAAGTACGGCTAAACGCTAAGGAGAGAGCCTAGTGTTACCCAGAGACAGTGTACGTTAAGTCATATGATTAGGTGGAAGTACGTGCAAAAAGGCTGGGAAGTTTAATAGGGGTCAGAAGCGGCTGCTCCTACTTTCTGCACCTTTCTTACTTTTTCCATTCGCTGCTGGTCGACGGCTGCGCCATGTTCTCGCACTCTGCGTCGCTATGCCTTCATTGCCTAACACCTGCATTCCACAACACTGTGACCTTGTCCTGCGAGCTTTTTTGCCCCAGAGGGTCTTATTCTCGGTTCTTAACAGTTTGGATGCGTGGACATAGGCGAAACGTATTACGTATCAACGGGAAGTTTCTCCTGTGCACCTTGCTGGAATCAGGACCCAACCAAGTATGCAGGAGATCATAGACTTGGGAATGCAGCACAACACCCACTGTGAAGGAAATCAAAGTCATACTTGGTCTAGTTAAATATAGCACATTGGGCCTCATTCCGAATCAGGCGTTAAGGGGTTAACGGTGCCGTAAACAGCGCCGACCCTTAACGCCTGATTCCGAGGTCCCTTTGCGCCATGGTGAGTTTAACGCCTGCTTTTTGCAGGCGTGAAAATCCATGGCGCTAAGGGACCATGGTGCAAATTACGCCACCGTAATTTACGGTGGCGTAATTAGCGCCTTCCCCACTCCCATTATGCCCTATGGGGCAAAAATGGGAATGGGGAAGGGTAAAATGGGAAATGGGGATTTACTGCCCCACTCACCTTGGAATGGGGCGGTAAATCCGCCATCCACCATGGTGTAAACGTACGTTTACACCATGGTGGTAAGGGTACGACCCAGGCGGTAACTTACCGCCTGGGTCGTAATGAGGCCCATTGTAAAAGCATCACACTTCACTGGCAAGGTGCAGTCAGACTAAGAGCAAGTACAGAATAACAGCTTTTCCACACACAAAGCTTTAATCTACTCTTTGATATCCCATGAAGGATCTACATCAGTAGATAGAAGAACATTTCAAGGTGCATTATTGAAGAGTCATTTTGTGCTAATTATTGTCTATGTATTATCTGTCCCCGCTACTGTAGGGCATAGTGGGGCGGAGTTGGTGGCAGATAGGCATAGGGAGACGGAAAGACCACTAGTGTGAATGTAGTTATATCATTGGCGTTTTCTATGTTCACCATTCCAAAACAGCAGGGAAGACAGCCAAATAGAAAATACAATCCAGTCTGATAACAAGTAGTCAACATCTTCACACATTTCATGCTCTGAGAGATGTTTTGGTCAGGAGCTCTGGGTCTGAGGGCTCCTCAATGCTCCTGAGAAGAACAGGCAGGATCTGTAGTGTTACCTTGCACATTTGCCTCTGTTTTACAGAAAATCGCTCTTAAGTGGGTTACAGGGTGTATCTAAGTGTTCTCAAAAAAATACAACTTCGTTTTTTCAACAATAATGTCAAAAGAAGAATTCATTGATCATTCATAATTCTATGATCCCCCTTCCCACTATGGTGGCCCTCCCACCCCTGCATCCCCCCTCGCAAATCGTTTAAAGGTGGAAAGCAGCTTCACTTTATCTATTTATTTATTTTAAATGTACAAAGCGCAACTAAGGCCCATGGCTAAGGTGCCAAATGCTCTAGCAAAGAGGAAGAGACAGGCTAAACAGATGCGTATTCAGGGCTCTCCTGAAGGGAAAAAAGTCAGCCAGAGTTCTTAGGCCCAGAGGAATCGACTTCCATAGGCCAGGCACCAGAAGAGAGAAATAACAGCCACCAAGGCGCTCACTGCAAAATGTAGGAATCATGAGAAGCTGGTGGGAACCTGATCGTAAATTTCTCATATGGCAGTATCTTTCCAGTTTATTTTTCAGAAAGAGAGGGCCCACGTTGTGCAGAGCACAATGGACAACACACAGGATCTTAAATGCAATGCACGCTGCCTCCAGAAGCCAGTGCAGAAAGTGAAGTAGGGCTGAAAAAGGAGACAGCCGAGGTGCCCTAAGCGCCAGGTGGGCTGCTACCCTCAATACTCGCTCTGCTATCAATCTTTTCTCTGGCATCTGTCACCTCCTTGAAGACCTTGAACTTGACATGTGTGCTCTCACTGAGACGTGGTTCAAGCCCAGCTCCATCAATGCTTTTGACACTCTTCTCCCTGAGGGCTACACGATCCTGTGCAGTCCCAGGACCTCCCGGACTGGTGCTGGCGTGGCTCAGATTTTCCCTGAATTGGTCTCTGCCTCCATCATCCATACTCCAACCTCTCATCCTCTGAAAGGCTTTTCTGCAGGCTCTCAATTTCTCACCTACTTTCTCTCTCACTCTCGGTACTATCTAAAGACCCCCTGACCGTCCTGCCTCTTCCTATCTGAATGGGCTGACCAGTCCTCCTCCTTTCTTGCTTCCTCCACTAGACATATTTCCCTTGGGAAATTCAACCACCATCTTGACTCTCTTGCACTACACATTATTCTCATGAATGATGGGTAGAGGAAAAATGAACAATATTAAATAATAGGATATCATTGGCGTGGTGGACCAAAGCCACAACCACTGCAGCTGTTCTCTCCACAGATGATTGCTCTACCCTCTGGTCCAACAGCACTCTGGAAACATCTAATGCCAAAGTGCACCTGGACCTACTTTTATTATAAGGCACCCACAAACATTGTTGACAAAACTCGCCTGTGCAAAAGATTGACTCAATTGAATGACACATAGACACCCAGCAGCAAAACAACATACAGTGCCTCTTGCAACTGTATTGGCTTTAAGTCATCTTATTTGTTGAGCGAAAATAGTGGTGGTATTTGTTGTTGAAACAGATACTGTGGGGAAAGAAATATAAGTGATAGCTACACATTGTTCTCTCAGTTACTTCTTGTACATCACGCTGCGAGTTTGTTTGCCACACACTTTCCTTACAGACCTTGGCAATGTCCACAAATATGTCCAGAGACCAATCTGAATGCAATTTCTTTCTTTATTTTTTATGTTGTTTTTATATCATGGAAACCGTTTGCACATCCATGAGATGTTGACATAATATTGTTCCTGATTGTCCGGAAGAACACTATTTCCTTTGCTACTGTAAGTCAAGATAACCTGGAGGTGGGCACTACAGCGGTATTGCTTGCCTTCCTCCCCTCAGATTCCTCTTGTAACCTATGGCAATACATAGCTAAATGCATAATGTGGCTGAAGAAAGAAGGCATTGGACTACAGAGCAGAGGACTGCCAGTTGCTATGCTGGCCACCGCTCACATGATGATCCCAGCACAGGGTGTCACAATGTGTTCAAATATCCAGGAGGATTTAGCCAAAGCGCTGTGTGGAGAGATGTTGCACGACCTCTGGCCTCCCCGGGGACACATGCCACTGTGATTTGTCCAAATGGCCATGTTAGCTTGTCAGCAAGATAGCTGATGAACAGTGAGCTGAATTAGATTAGAGGTGTTGAACTGAGGTTTACAGCCTTTAAACACTCATTCTATAGGTGTCTCACTCAGTATGTACTTAAGAGTGCTGAACAAGGCAACCAGGTAACTGCCTTTCCACTGATTCTCTATCCTCCACTGCATCTTGGTGTTTGAGTGGCCATGGCACTTTCTGAAAAGGAGGCGGGAGGGTCTGTCACAGCTTGTTCTAAGTGAAAATCTTTTCCTCGACACTCTGCAAGAAAACTATGTTATCTGACAACATATTTTAGGTGAATAAGTAACAAATGCACCACATCAGCTGGAGCAAGGATTTCTCATAAATAATATACCTTTATTTCTAAAGGGAAAGAGGAAGCCAGGATATGTGGCCATTGTGACAACGAAAGTGCATTAATGAAAGAGGGGGTGAGGGGGGTTAGATCTCACAGAAAAGTAATACACAGGTTTATTGGGAAGTGGGCAGCAAATACTCTTGAGGTGTGGTGTGGAGCACACCCAATTTCAAATGGGCATTACGCATCCTTGTAAATGAGCAATTAGGGTACAATGGACGACCACGGCTAACAATAAAGTGGGTGGCACCCTTGGGATGGGTGAAAACCTCAAGACAAAGAGAGTGTTTGAAATGAGTCACGACTCACAAGTGGGCAAACAGTTCAAAATGAAAAGTGATTTAGGACAGCAGGACATTGATGCCACCAAGTGTACACCACAGGATCGGTACTACTTGTATGTGGTCAACTCATTGCAGCCATTTGCCTGCATTTTTCCTGGCCTTTTCATGGGGGGAAACCCTTCTATGCCCGTCCACTCATTCATTAAAACCCAAATTTAAAAACAATATATACACCCTAACTCCTCTGCCCCCAAAACATGCTGCTAAGCAATGGAGCAAAATGATATTGACACCACACCAAAGGGGTAGGTGATTTCGAAGGACAGCAACTGTAGATGGGTAGATGTGTTACAACTTTGGATCATTGAAACTCATGACACTAGTGGTTGCGGTTGCGCATTGTAATTTGGCGTGAGCGCACAGTCAGGCATATGGAAATGATACCTCCAGCAGAGATGGGAAGGGGCAGCAGGACAATATCAGATCGGGGCACTGGACTTTCTGCTTTCTAACTTCTGTCCCTTGTTCTGTGGCCATCACTATTACCTTTTGCAGTGCCAGACCACTATATTATTCAGAGATCATGAGGCTGGATGAGCAAAGGTTTATTGTCCTATGACTTCAAAAGCATTGGGAGTCCTCAGACACTATACACAGGGAATGACAGATTAACTGCATCCCTCAATGGCAGGCACAGGAATCTGCAGCAATTTTTCTGCTGTGCTTCATGTCTGTTCAGGCAATTGTTCAGGATTACACATGCATGATGTATTCTGATCTTTATGTGCATTGCGATTCAAGCGGGGAATATGAATCTCCTCTTTAAAAGTGAATAGAGATAAGTAAAGCTATGCTCTAGTCCACAGGCAGCAACAGAGCTGGAATAGAGTTTACACTCTTAGTTGGTATTATCACTTCATCCTGACCTGAGGGTCCAGTGGGAACAAAGCACACATTATTTGTTAAAACATTTTCAGGATGGAAGGAGTTATTAGGTATATGACTGCAACCATCTGCTGTGACTTTATGGTGCTTCCTTTTGCAAGCCTGTTTGGATTGGCACACATGTTCACCTGCAGTATTGTTTGGGCAGGGAACCAAAGAGGGAATTGCTTCAAATAGTGGACCCTGTGCTTCTGATACCGCATTAGAAATGGATGTCCCTAATTGGGAGGAAAGGGATTGAAAGGAACCCTTTATGTTGTTCCCTAATGCATCCGACATAATCTATATTTATACAATTGAAAATGTGTGGTTGTCGGGGTACATGGCAAATTGTTGTTCCTTATACAATTCCACACTGTTTCACCAATCTGCACCAAATTTTGCACAATTACCTGTTAGGATCCTATGTACATTACTGGCTATATGACATTTGGACACCTCACCCCGTTCCCCAGATTTCAGCACATGTCAACATTTGTTTGTGGGTTTGTGGCTTGACAAAGCTTTGTTCTTTATACAACTCTACACAGTTTCAACAATCTGCACCACATTGTGCTACTTGTTATGACGCTGCAGACATTACTGGCTACATGATATTTGGACGGCCCACCCATTTTCCTGCATTTCAGCAAAACTGAATTTATTTGTGGGTTTGTGGTTTGGTGAAGCATTGTTCCTTATACAATTCCACACTACCTGTTAGGACCCTGCGGCTATTACTGGCTACACAACATTTAGACAACCCAGCCCTTTCCCTGGATTTCAGCGCCTACACACTTGAGACGGTCGTTGATAAAAACATGTACAACTTTCTCAGGGATGTGAAAAGATCCTCAATAGGAGAATCTGCTATCATATACATAAATTAAATACAAACTGTGCTTTTTAGGTGATTCAAACACTGTTCTCAGATTAATGTATGCATGTTATGTGTTCCGCTACGAATGGCTTATATTGTTTAGGCTCGTTCCAGGTTCCCAATGAGCCCCAGAACAAGCACAAAATGAAAGAAAAATACATACCACCCCAGGGGACAAATTCATTTTTTTTAAAGTGCATAACCCAATTTACCTCAAAATGGACATTTACTACTTTAAATCCCCATGTAGACCACTGTGACGTTTCTTCAAAAGGCCTTTAGAACACGCTGTTGAGGACCATAATTGTGTTTGTCATGAAGATGGACAATCTCTTCATTAGACAGAAACATGCTTACACATGCTATGACTTCATGCGTCTGAAGACTGCTTCTGTAAAGCATTAATGCAGCCTACTGACGGCTGAAGCACTTCTGGATTCTCCCATATGACTATGATCCTCACATCAGAACACTGCATTATAATGTTCTCCCTATTTTCTATTAGTGTGATGCGATTGTGAGCATGCACATTGTTATTTCGTGATTATTTGTGCAGGGCCTGCTCTAGTCTTATACAGGTAAAACCAGTGCTGGATTAAACAATGTGGAGGCCCCAATGTAGTTCAATTTTTGCGCCCCCCCCACCCTTGCAGAAAATGAAAGAATTCCTAAGTCTCAGCCAAAACTGAGTAAAAGTGCCTGAACAAGATAGATTAATTATGTTACAGAAGAAATTAGACGGTGAACTTAATCAAACTTAATTGTAACCCAGAAAAGCAAACTTAGTAACGCAGATATCGGTACTGTATGTATACTCATCATCACAGTGTTCTCGAAGCTTCTACTTGTGAATATTCTACTAGGGTCTGGAGTCGGCGGGAGTCTCGCTACACACTAACTCATGGAAAGCTTCGTTTCTGGAGAATTCTCGAGCACACGCAGGCGTACTACCCTCTAGTGGAATAACGTTGAGCAAAGCGGTGTGCATGTTGGCCGCAAGATGGAGATGACCATCACTAGTGTACATTACACTTACGTAATTTGCACCAGATTCTTTTAGAGAGTGACAGCTGCCAGAAGATGGGCTTTTAAGAGACAAACTGTTATGAGAATCTGATGTCTCTGGTGTACTTTAAGTTGTTAATGGGTACTTTACATAAATACAGTATTTTCTCTATTGAGTCTTTAATTTAAAGTTTTTGTTTCTTTGGGTTGATTCATTTTTTCTATCTTTTGGAAACAATTAAGAAAGCATGATTGTATTTTACTTTCAAGATAAGATCAAATCAATATTATTTTGATCCATTGTCACGGGTCCCCTAAAAGCAGTGGGGCCCATAGACCGGTACCTACTTTGCCTATTTGGTAATCTTGGACTGGGCCCAACCGTTCTCTATAGATTCATAGGGTTATACTTCTGGGCTAGTCTTCCTCCTGTAAACATGTTATCTCTACTCTCTTAATATGCAGGGCCCAGCTCCTCAACTTGCCTGACTGATGTACATCTATTCCGATGATATTGTGGGTCGGATTTACAAAAGTGTTTTTACAAAGGTGCAATCCCATGGTAAACAGCTTTATAAATCAGGCTCTATATGTTTTGCGGATTTTTGGTTACATACAAATTAAATCACTTTCCTGCTGTTGAGCTACCATATTGGATAGGACACCATGTTGACGCATTGATATCCAAAGTAATACTAGCATAAACCTGTCCAATATCTTATGAGCAATTTTCCACACGTTTACAATGAAAAAACATGTAAGTGTTTGGAATTATTATTATTATTATTATTATTATTATTATTATTATTATTATTATTATTACTATTAGCAAACATTTTATACTGTGTCTGTTCACCACCCTAGTGGTCTCAAAGCGCTTAAAGACTGTCCAAGTTAGGAGCATTCAGTTCCTCCCATGGAACTGCTAGAAGGTTTTGACAGGAAGATAATAGAGTGTCTTGTGGCTGGAATGGTGTGTAGTTAAAACCGGGAAACTATGTAGTGACTGCTCAAAGTAGGGAGTTGAGGTGTTGTGAGTGCATGTTTAAGGTTTGGGTGTGCTAGGGGCTTGAAATGTGCTCCGGCAATCCTACGTATGTGAACAAGGTTTGAGAAGGACATGATAGATTGGTTGCCCAAATAAATATGAAATCAATCACAAATGTGTGTGTTGATTGTGTGAAGGAACCTGAAATAGGTCCATAACTTTAAACGGAAGAAGACTGGGCGAAGGAAAGTAGGGTGTCATCAGATAGTTTCCTGTGTACGGTTCTTCAGTAAATGAGGATATGGCATTGTGTAGTAGGCCTGGTATGATAAGTGCAATAGATAATGCAATAGATATGTGGTGGGGGAGGGGCAATAACCCATGTAATCCTATTAAGTTTGAAAGAGAGAAAAGTAGTTATGGTGAGGCAACATTATAGGTTAAAACTTGTGCGATATCAGTAATACACATAGCCACACACTGGCTCACCTCTTCACCACCTGATCTCATCTTTGCGCTAATGTCCAGGCATCCTTTAGAGGGAATGGCTCTGCCATTTGTAAATGTTGCTGTCTGTCATTTCTGATCGAAATTCACGTCACTGTTCTTCAAATAAATGCAACTCTATTTGTGCCCTGGTTTCTACTGTTCCACAATGTTGTTTCTGCCGTATTGCAGCACTGCCTTGGCTTCAGTTAGTTATAAATTCACCTTTCAGCCTAGGCTTCTTTAATTAGCTGTGCTAGTTTTAAAACTGGGGTTTGCTTCTGACAATCTTATGAATGAGTTTTCCAGCTGTTTAGAGTGGCACTGATAAACCAACCTATTAACCTGCAGACCACTTGGTCTACAGCTAAATCATCCTCAGCCAAGCATAGTCTGTGGTGAGATGTCCTGTGGTGAGAGGTCCTGAGATTTGCAGGCCAAAACATCTGGAGGGTGACATACTGGCAAACCCTGGCCTACAGTGAGAGTTTCGTTGTTAGAATTCAGATTGAGAAAGCACACCTGTATTTTGCTCTGCACACTCCCTCGTACACGCATGGCCTTTCAGTGCTCTAAATATGAAAAATGATCTGTGCACAATGTATTGTAAGCACATCCTTGTAGTACATCCTTTTAGCAGTAGCGCAACCGTCTTCTCTCATTAATCAGCGCATTGTTTACCTTAACATTTTAACACTATTCTGTCTAATTCAAATACAAGCGAACTTTCATACGAAACAATTGCGGTGCTAATATTTTAACATAGCAACAACATGATTGTCGATAGATTTACTGTGGGGGTATCCGATCTTTCAAATGGCAGCATGTTTGTGATCTTGTATTGTCTCCCTTCCACCGATCAAACAAAATATCACAAAATACCTAGGGATAGGCCATGTCTTATGTCGAGTCCATATTACATAACGTGCGATCCAGGCACATTCTCTTACTTGTGTGACCATAGTGTGTCATTGCACCTCTGACAAGCATTGTACACGATAAACAAGAGTGCATCTTTACATTAGCTACTCACTGACAAACATAATGAACTCCAATATCATATCAATACAACACAAATAGCAATTTGCTCGAGTGAGGTAGACATTAACTGAAGGGTTGACCTTAGACTGAGCAGAACTCTAACAAGGCGAGGAGTGTGGAGACGCGCGTGGACTGTGGCTGCCCTCAGGGGGACCCTGCCTGTTGAGGTGACTCTTTGGACGAGCAATGACATCTTGCCTTTCTACTGGGACTTGTTAAGCTGCAGAAATTTGTGAAGTGAAGTAAAGTGCAGGGCTCGAACAGCAGCTTCCAGGCATTTTTTTTATCGAAATGGGGGAGGGCGAGGAGGGTCACACCTTCCTCAATCTATCTGTGCCTTGCTTGATTCTCCTCTTTCAAGCATGTGGCCGTGTGGGGATCAGGAGTCTAGATTCCACTGTCCTTCACTCCAGCACTGAGACAGACCTAAATGTGACTTTCTTTATTGATTGGGTCTAGTACACCTTGGAGACAAGCGCTCGCTAATCGTATTGCAACATTTGGTTCAACACTGCTGGCATTTGCAGTCAGGCAGCATGCCACTGCGGTGTGCCCCTGTTGCGAAATCTCTTTGGCCTTTTAGTGGAAAGAATTTCGCACAAAAACTATGTCTGCAGACGAGCTGCTTATACGTTTCAGAATGCACCCTATGGATTTCAAATTAAATGAAAACCTAGCATGTTGTTCGTGTTTGTGCACAGGCATAAATATACACATGTGTGGACTTGTTAAACTTCCGTTTATGCAAGCAATTGATAATGATTCATGTAAAACATATTTTGCCTGAGTAAAAATCAAATTGTGCCGGCGCAAATTCACAGGTGGTATTGAGGATTTCACATTTGCACCTGCTAACTTATGCCTAATTCATAAACGCTAAAACCATAGAACATTCAGGAGAAGACCAGAGCATCGTTGAGATGTTCATAAGTGATTATCCAAATTTGCTTAAGGACATCTAAGCTATGTTCCAGTCAACCCCAGTTTCTCTCCAAATGTAGACTCTGCAACTCAAGGATAAGGCACCAGGGAAAGTGTAGAATGCTCAAGACATCTCCTGATATGCTCTAGTCAGTCTCCTTGTTTTGTAATGCGGGATTCTGGATGTTACATGTGTCTTCTCGTTTCCCACTGTCTCATTGTCTCATTCTGTGGTGTTCAATTTAAGGTTGTCTTGAATCAAACTGAATAATGATAGTGCATACGAAGAAGCATTGACTGTATGACAAAAACACAACGCAAATCATGGTGGGCCCCTGGCAACCAAGCTCTAGTTCAGGCAGTGTGTACGCAAACATATAGTAACATGACAGAGTACAATTATATATTTTTTTTATTGTTATGGTTGAAAAAGAAAATCAACATTTCAATATACACAGGGTAAAATTAAGAGTGTCATTAGAAAACTTAAAATTCATGTCATCATATAAAATTTCGTATGTAAAAATATGTAACACCATGATAGTGTAAGATAAGATGAATGTTTCGTGGTTTATTGGAAAATGAACTCTTAAAAAACACAGTTTGACTTTAGAAGAAAATCTAGTGTAACTTGGTGCATGGTTTTTCATTAGAACGGCTTATAACATTCGCACAGACTTGGTGCAATTATAAAAATCTTACAAGGCAAGTGAAAGGAAGATAGAAACAATGCAAGTAAAATGAATTGTACTCAAAATGTAAGCAATGCTTCAATGTTTTTTGTCTCTCTGGAATCTGGCAAAATCTGCATACATTATCAGTCTTGGGAATAATTCTCCGGTTAGCTAGAACTTCTTTCGTTGGCCACAAGTTCAATCGAAATCGTAAGAATACATTCCTGTTGAGTGAGCATGGGATCTTCAATAGATAGGATTCCGGTGTGTGAAAGTTTTTGAAGTTAAATTGTCCAGATTTAAATTGTTGGTGAGTCATACATAGTTGTTGCGTCAGGATCCAATTGTAGGGCCATAGTTTTTGTTTAGCTTTTGTTGGATTGGTAAATAAGAGCTCAGTTGAAATGTCAGCCACTTCCATGACATTGGTTAGCTGTTGTCTCCAAGTTACCATAAAGTGATCTTTGGTTGTGTACACATAAATGGATAAGGCATGCAGTAGAGAGGAGGGGTCAGAGACCAATAAACATTTCCTATATAAGGAGCACAATTTCCAAACATAAATTATATTCAGTGAGAGCAAGCCCAACATGTGCCTCACTATGCACATTGATTGACTAATAGGCAAAGATAGAACCTGTTTCCAAAACAACCCCTACAATCGCAACCATAACATTTCTGTCCTCCAGGCTCTGGTTTCAGCACCAAATGTAATTATGGGTACCGCCATCTGATTATAGAAATTAAGTAGTGGTACAGTGAAATATTTGCCATATCTCGTATGGATAATATGGGCATGAGCAGTAGCTGTCTGTATGCAAGACGTACAACTCCAACCTTGTCAATTCTGATTCTGATTGTTTTTGAATCCCAAAAACGTATCACACTTTCCAGGAGTTTCAGCCGGGGTAGATCAAAGTCATCCAGAGAAGACAATTGAAGACTTTCAGAAGGAGACCGGGCTTCTGCCCGTCTCCCACATAGCTCTACAACATGCTCTACTGCTATACTGCCATCTGTCGGGCCCCCATATTGCATGGGGACATTGACAACATTTCTGTTCTTTTATGCTGGAAATATGAAATGTGTCAAACATGATTAGGGTGCTAAAGGGTGTTGGAAGGAGGGTATGAACAGCAATGGAGGTCAAGGGGTCTGTTTTACTTCACCAAAAGTGACCTGTGTAATTTCATGGGTCACCAAGTAGGAGTCGTTTCATCACCCCTAAAAGTAAGCACAACATAGGAAACCTATTTTAGAAGAAACTACATCACGCTATTTGTGTTTATTCTCAGATCACACACACCTCCTGAAGGCTGAAAACATGCTTGCACATGGACACCCGCAGAGCCTACACAGTGAAGTTCAAAACACATGCAAGACATAGATCATGAGCACTGAAAAAGTTCCAGATATCCTACTTCTCCATGATAGTGGAAAGAATTGTAAGCACATGATGGGAGCCAGACTGTTGTGAATAATGCAACAATGCTCAATAGATTTCGCACACCAGTAATCATAATGTCAAATACTGTGTTCAGCCAGAGGTGCCAGGAGATCATGGATGAATACAGCAGTTTTTAATACACAGAAATGTTGAGGGACTTTAAGTGTGCTCAATCACCTTAGCTATAGGCCAACACTATATATAAGTGTGGCCCTCTAGTCAAGGTGAATCCTTTAATCAAGGGAAATGTGAACATGTTATGTCTAATACCATTTGATCCATACGATATATGAGCACCCAATTCTTGGAACTAGATATTTGACCAGGGCCTCCCAAAACTGGAAGCTTTCGTGCGAATCCAATGTCCAGTTCAAAAGATATAAATTGTCAAACAAAGGTGTGTTTTTCAGTTTTTGTCATCGGATTCCCGATAGGGAAAATGTCCAGACGCAGACCAAACTGCTTACATGGAAATTCTCAAAATATGAAACAAGTTGGGCACAAACTGCTCGAAGAAAATACTTTGTTGTTTTGGCACAAATCAGTACAATCGTTTTTTGGATTTTTGGGGGGTAATGAGGGGGGCTCTGATACCCACAAATGTAGAAATATATCCCATAAACCATTGCTGGACCCAAGATTTTTCATTTCTGAAAACCTGTCATCTTGTAAATCTGGTATTTTAGAAACTGTCCAAAAATGATATTAGGGGAGTGAGTTGGGTAGTTTTGAGGCTGGAGTGCATGTGGGTAGGGTAAGAGAGGAGGATTTGTGTAGGTCTGGGGCTTAGGGATAGTGTGAATATGTTACATGCATTTTTCCGAGATCTAGATCTGAATCTCATTGCATTTTGTGTGCCAAAAGAAAAAAAAGGTAATTACTTGAAAAATATATAATATTTAGATGTGGCAAGCACAGCAAATGCTAGCTAGTGGAAGAGTAGTATTTAAAGTTAAATTAGGGAACAATCAGTGAATTTTCATTATACAAAAATACATAGGAATTGCTTCCTAAATTAAACTCAAATTTATTAAGGGGCTATTATTGTCTGGGGATGATGGATCAGCTATAAACAATAAAGTGCATAACGGAAACTCAAGTGATGATAATCTATGTTTTCAATAGGCTTTGTTATGATTGGACAAGTGGGTCACAAGATTTAAAAGTAGAGATCTCGAATTTCTTAGCAACTCCTCAATGAAAAACATTCCAGGACTCCACCACCCTCTTCAGCCCAGTACACCAATAGTAGTAATTTGCATACCCCTCCCTCCCTCTTCCTTGTCTCAGTAACCGATTAGTAATTCTTCATTTACCAATCCCTCCCACTTCCTATTTCCAGTAGTCCTTTATGCCCACTTCTCTCTTCCTAGTAATCCATTACCCACAACTCCCTCTACCTTATTGCAATAACCACTAATAATCCATTGTATTTCCCCAAATCCCCTTCCTTGTCTGAGTACTCCATTAGTAATCATATATTTACCACAACTTCCATCTTGCAAATATCCTATTAGAAATGCATTTCATCATATCCACCTCCCTCTTCCTCCTCACAGTACTCCTTTACCCCCACGCCCATCTTGCTCATCCCAGTACCCCAATAGTAATCTGTTGCACACCCCCACCTCCCACATCCTTGACATTGTAACCCATTAGTAATCCTGCCTTTACCATCACCTCCCTCTTCCTTGTCCCAGTACTCCATTATGCCCACCTCTCAATTCCTCCTCCAAGCAATCCATTACCCCAACACCCTCCACCTTGTTGCAGTATCCCAATAATAATCCAGTGTATTATTACTACCCAATCCTACTTTCTCATTTGAGTACTTCATTAGTAATCCTATCTTTACCACAACCCCTTCTCTCTTCCTCATCACAATACCCTATTAGAAAACTATTACATTAAAACCACCTCTGTCTTCCTCTCTTAGTCCTCATTTACACCTACAACCATATTCCTCATCCCAGTACCTCAATAGTAATCTGTTGCACATCCCCCTCCTCCCACGTCCTCTTCAAAGTAACCTATTAGTAATCCTACCTCAACTGGCACCTCTATTTCCTGCATTCTAGTACTCTACTAGAAATTCATTTGATTAACTCCACCTCCACACCTCCATCTTCCTCATCCAGTACTCCTTCACTCCCACCTTTCTTCCTTCTCTCATTACTCCATTACCCTCAACTCAATTGTCCTCGTCCCAGTACCCAATGGTAATCTGATACATTACCTCACCTCCCTCTTCATCACTTCAGTACCCATTCAGTAATCCTACCTTTACTACCACCTCCATCTTCCTCGTCCCAGTGCCGTATTAGAAATCCAGTACATTATCCCGACCTCCCTCACCCTGGTCCCAGTACTCCTTTTGCACCACCTTTCTTCCTTCTCCCATTTCTCCTTTACCCCCACCTCCCTCTTTCCTGTCACAGTACCCTGTTAGTAACTCATTGCATATCAACACCTGCATCTTCCTTGTCACAGAAGCCAATTAGTAATCCTATATTTACTGCCACCTCCCTACTTCTCGACTAAGTGACCTATAAGTGATATAATACATAACCATTCACCCCTCTTACTTGTCTCCATAAATCATAACTGCCACACTCTCTGCCACATCCCAGTCCTCCATTACCCAATCTCCCTCTTCCTCATCCCAGTACTTCAGTAGTAATCCGCTGCATATCCAATTCCTTCCTCCATCCTCGTCACAGTAACCCATTAGTCAAGCATCATTTGCGACTACCTCTCTCTACCTCAACCCAGTACCTTATTAGTAATCTGTTGCATTACCATCACCTGCCTCTTCCTTGTCCCAGTGCTCTTTTAGATTCACCTCATTCTTTCTTGCCCAGTACTCCTTATCCTGACCTTTCTTCCTCCTCCCAGTACTCTATTACCACAACTCTCTTTTCCTGTTCTGAGTACCCCAAGGGTAATCGGATGCATTACCCCCACTTCCTTCTTCCTCATTTCAGTACCCTATTCACAATCCTACCTTTACAACCACATCCATCTTCCTCTTACCAGCATTATTTGAAATCTATTACTTCCCCCGCCTACCTCTTCCTCATCTCAGTATTCCGTTACTTCCACCTTTCTCTCCCTATTCCCAGCACTCAATTACCCACACTCCCTCTTCCCTATTGTAGTAATCCATTGAACATCCCTCACCTCCCTCTTCCTCCTCACAGTAACCCATCCATGATCAAGCATCACTTTACTATCACCCCCTCTTCCTCGTCCCAGTACCCTAATAGAAATCCATTACATTAAACACCATCACCCTCATCCCAGTAATCCATTACCCCCACTTCAATGCCTTTCCTCTCATTTCTCCATTACCCACATCTCTCTTCCTCATGCCAGTACCCCAAAAGTAATATGTTGTATTACCAACACCCCCTCTTTCTCATCACAGTTGTCAATAAGTCATACATTACATTATCCCTGCCTCCCTTGTCAGGGTACTCTATTACCCCACCTCCCTCACCCTACTTCCCCATTAGAAATCTTTTGCATATCTCCCACCTTCTCTGTACTCGTCACAGTACCCATTAGTAATAAGTCCTTAACACCACCTCCCAGTACTCTGTGTAACGCTCACCTGGCTCCCACGGCGGCGCTGGTCTGGTCTGGGTTGCTGTGGCCTCTTCAAGCGTGATGCGCAGAATTCGGACCACTGATTGAACAGGACCCCCAAATCTTGCTTGTCTGGCCCGTAGGAATATCCTTCTGCAGATGAGAATGGGGATTAACTGTCTGCTGAATAATGTGCTTGCTCCCCTCTTCCCCCCTTCGTTCTCCTCTGACTTCCTCCAAAACCCCCGGTTTAAGCTCACCTTATGGTTTGGAAGGATGAACTCTCCATCCTGCTTCTGGTGCAGGGGCGCGCGTTCGTCCAGTTACTTCACTGGTTTTCAGAATGGCGCTGGCAAATCCACTTGACTTTACTGAGCGATACGCCGTAAGTATGAAGATGCAAAAGTTCAAGTGTGAGCCTTCTTTTATGTTGTCTTTTTCTGTCCTTTATTTCAGGTGCAGAACCAAGGCGATGCGTTGAAGGGTTAAATTGCCGGGGTAAAATCAGGTGAGTCAGTGATGAGGGCGACCCCTCTAAATGTCTTTATAATTCCCCAGTAATGTCTTTTGTCCTTTCCCCATAGGGGCCGGGGTGCGGTACCTGCCAGAGATGTGGCGCCGACCCGAGATGTGGAATGGCTCACCAAGAATAGCCGGTAAGTAATATGGCTGAAAATCCGGCTTTCCTCTTGTGTTCCCTTGCTCACCTTTTGTCTCTTCTTCTCTCCTTAGGTGCGGTGCAGAGATGTGGCACCCGGCACTGAGAGCCGCGATGGAGCCAGGCGGCGTCTCGGGAACAGGTCAGTGAAGCGCGGCGCAGCAGCGAGCAACGCAGTGCTTTTAAATAGAAGTCTTCCTTCAGGAATGCTGGCGTGAAGATTCCGGATGCAGGTAAGAAGGTTGAAATAGTTCTTGGTTTTCACCTTTCTCTTCTCTTATTCCCTTACAGGTGTTCCAGGTTCGAGGGGGGCGTAGCTGGAGTCCAGGTGCAGGAGCAGACACGGTGAGCGTTCAGCTGCTGGGATGCAGAACAACGCGAAGCACGTGTGGCTGTCTGGGTGTGGCTTAAATAGCCTTGGAAGAAGTTCCAGGTGAGTATTCTTCCACAGCCCCACCCAAGTAACAAAATAGTTCCTTCAGAAAAATAGTCCCTCCTAAGCCTCATTTGGCTTGGTTCTTCATGCAGCATGGTCTGCATCAGGTGAGTGTGCAGCATGGTCTGCTTCAGGTAAGTGCACCAAACACTTCCCTTTATGAGCCTGACGCCTATGGCGCCAGGACTGATGTCCAACATGAGCCTGGCGCCAACGGCGCCAGGACAGAGTCCAAAGAGCCCCTATAAAGGGCCACTGGGCTTTTACCCAGGGGCGGGATGCCTGCTCCCGGGGGTGCTGGGCCTGGCCTGGTGCTCCGGGGGTAGGCATCATGACACTCTGTGACCTTCTTTCTCAGCTCAGTTCTGTTTACACCCACCTTTGATCCTGCTCTCAGTACTACATTACCCCAACTCTCTCTTCTTCTTCTCAGTACCCAATTAGCAATTCTACCTTGACCATCACCTCCCTCTTCCTCATCCCAGTACCCTATTAGAAATCCATTACATTTCCTCCATCTTCCTCTTCCTTGTCCCATACTCAGTAACTCCCACCTCATTCTTTCTCATCCCAGAACTCATTATCCCAACGTTACTCACTCCTCCCAGTGCTCCATTACCCCAAATATATTTTCCCATTCTAGGTACCCCAATAGTAATCCAATGCATTACCCCTGCATCCCTCTTCCTCATTTCAGTACCCCATTAGAAATATATGACATTACCCCCAACTCCCTCACCTCATCCCAGTACTCCACTACCCTCACAACCCTCTTCCCCATTGCAGTACCACAATAGTAATCTTTTGCATATCCCCACATCCCCCTTCCTTATCACAGTACCCCCTTAGAAATACTTTACAATTCCCAAAATGCCCTTTTCCTTGTCACAGCACTTCATTACCTCATATCTCTCGCCTTTCTCATTTACTCAATAAACCCCACCTCTGTCTTCCTCATCCTAGTGCCCCAATAGTAATCTGTTGCATTACCCGCACCTCTGTATTTCTCATCCCAGTTCTGTCATGGTTTATTACACGGCACACACAAGCCAGGGAACTCCTTCCCCTACAATGAATGTTGCGCACAATAAAACACTTTTTATTTTTTAGAATACAACTGATTCTTTTTGAGTAGGCCTCCAATCCGTCTCGCACCCAACCTCCACAAACACCCCGTGTCACAATGTACTCAGAACCAGGAAGCTGTGTATCAATAAGATATTTATTAATGTATTATTTAATGTCAAAGAAAAATCAACCAATTACAACAGCCACCAATGTTGTGGCAACACAAAATGCAATAATCTCTACAAAACAACCAAGGTAAGTTATACTGTCAAAGTTACTTCCTTTTTTAATGGCAGAACAGAAAAAGAACAATTCAAAACAAGATAGCACTTATGGTTAAGCACTCCCCCCTGTGACACTCAACCCCCAAACATCAATGGCACTTGATTCCTTTGAATGGAAGGCAGTGGCAGGGAGTAAGAATACAGGGGAAACATAGGTTTTGGTGTGTTGACCACAGACACAATATGGGGAGCCAGTAAAGCAGGGGAAAATCCATTTTTGGAGCACCAATGGAAGAATGGGATTTTTTATTATTTCTCATGACTGTTAGGGGAAAAGGATAGAAAAACAGGGCATTTGCTTGCTTATGTTTAGAAAGACAGGCAGTGCTTTTATAGAAGACTGCTCAGCACACAAGGTGAACATTGATAGTTAGAATATACACACAGGGGCATTTGAAAGGGAATGCAAATGAAAAATTGATTTGACACACAATAGGGAAAGAGGAACAGAAGCGGACAATCGGTTTTTGGGATGTTAAGCTTCATTTCAATGGAAAAGAAAATGCAAATGTAATTCTTTTTTTTTACTGAGGCTGCAAATGACACACTGGCTGTGGGAAAGGGGTTATCTCACAAAAGGAAAATCGGTTTTGGGTTTGGATAGCAAATGCAAAGGGAAAAGTCTGTGACAAATGGAAATTCGTTTAGCAGTGCACAATGTAAAGACAGGGACAAATTTGTTTCTCGGATCACAATGGGATTAATTCTTTTGGGCACCACTTTATAAATATAACAATTAACAAAAACACTGGGAAAAAGATTGCTGGTTTTGAATTCTACCAATCCCGATCCCGATACTAAGGATTTACACAGACAAATTAGGGGTTTTTCAATGGGGATATGCTAACATACACAGGTAAACAAATGATTCTTCTATGGGGAGATGACTGAACTACACGTTCAAACAAAGGATTCTTCAATGGGGAGATGACTAACATGCATTGGCAATTGGGGTCTTCAATGGGGATTTTTCAATGGGGAAATATTGGATGCAATGCTACAAAAATGAAGGGCTTATGCCATTTAGGGCTGGGGCTATTGCTACTTAAATAACAGCCTTTGGTTAAGGTTCAGAAAAGCCTGCTGGATCTCAGGACACTCTGGAACAATAGGGCAGGTGTCTGGTCACTAAGCTCTCAAAGATGGTAACTTTCAGCAGCCTTCTCTCCATCCTCCTGTCTTTCTCCCCAGTTTTTGTGTATCTTTCAGTCTTAGTGCAGTCCCCCTTATATAGCAGAAATGACATCCCCAATTTTTCAATCTAGGGGAAGTCCCATGCAATAACTCCTTCAACTAGGATTTGACAGTTACCCTCTTTCTCTCTGCCCCAGTCAGGATTGGTTTAGGGGTTTGGAGCTACATCTGTCTTTTCCCATTTGTCATCATCCTTTGTTCTCCTTTCAACATTTTTGGAAAAACTAGTTATGTATCACAAATTCATAATTGTACTAGCAACTGCCATACTAAACATATTTTCTGTTTTAGCTGACCATGGGAAATTAGATAAGCCGACTGCCAAATCCATACGATGTAGTATGGCCATGTGTCACCTTTTTGTCATTTCCATAAAATGCACAACAGTTATGAAGATGTAAGTTATTAGGCGCATCCCTAATTTCATGGTCAACCTTTTCACCAACTCTCCCATTTGTAACATGTTCAGATCAGCCAGAAACCTAGTCTAACTGGCAATTACAGTTCCCAGAGTCAAAGTTAGATATATTTTATTTCCCCAAAACCACCTGGAAATTAAATAAAAATGGTATAAAATGTACATCAATCCACAGTATGGTTGCTGCGCAAAATGCCTAAAATGAAAATATTATTTTAAATTAATTGTGAGTGTTCCTGTTCAGCAAATGGGATGGCTGCTTCATCCCACACCGCCATCTATCCCCATGGGCCAGCCTGTGACCAGAGGTTTTTATGAGTCTCTTTGAAGTTAGTGTGTGCTCTTCGAAGAGGGTGCAACAAGGTGTCACAACTTTTAGTCATGCTCCAGCCAAGGATGGCTTTCTGTTGACGTCCCTGCTTTCCCCAGTCAGCAGGTCTAGAGCATACTTAATTTTGACACCTTTAGCAGAACCACATTTTATTGCATGGTCATTAGATGGGAGATGTGCCATCCAGTTGGAAGTGGGGTTTTCCCTTTGTGAAATTTTCCCCTCAGCCAGAAACAGGTTTTTCCTGAAATAAGTGTCTCTTCAAATGTCACAGGAATTTTGTGGGTAAAACATAATATACATTGCTTTGGTGAACCCACACATCATGTTTTACTTTCCTGCCATTTTTATGTGAGCAGTAATATTTTATCCCATTTTGGCTTTTAAAAGCCATTTTTATTTGCAGACACATGTGCTGGTCGTTTTTGATTTCAATGTTTAAAAATCCTGTTTTCCATGTCACAGGATTCTTTGATTCCTCCTTCTTTTATAACTTAAACTGCTGCTTGTCCATTGAAAATGATAGGTAGGCCCCTTTCTGCATGGCTATTTATCTTTACATGAAAAGCAAAAGCAAAAGCTAGGCTGTTTTTGTTGCAGTGTGTGAATGCCTGCCATTCATGTGAAAGGGACTTCTGTTTGGGGCCTTTAAATGCACCCCCCCACAGTTCCCCATTATTAATCCTACCTTTAGTGTCGCTTACCTCCTCCCCGTCCCATAAACCTATTAAAAATGCTTTATATTATCCTCCCCTGACTTCCAATTTGCATGAAAGATATGGCATTTTGGTTTCTCTTGAAATATGGCTTTGAACATGCCTGACCTATAGGTGGAATGTGTAGTGATCAAATTCTTGAATTCTTTAAAAGCATTTTTAGAGCCCTTAAGTGAATGTGAGATATTTCCTTGCAATAATTGTATAATATGGATTGGCTTCACCTGCTTCTCTGGCTGTACTTTTTACATTGTATTTCTGGCAGTGAAACTAAAGAACTTGCTTCCAATGTTAAAAACACAATTCTGAAACATATGAAGGCCAGTAACAAATCAGTACTTTTTTCACATTTTATCATTAAGGATTGACATTCAAATGAAGAGACACTCCAAAAAATTTGGTATTTTTTTGCGTAATTTTATTTTCAAAATATAAAGGTAAACATTTGTTTTTTTTTGCTTAATTTAAAAACATCAAATTAGAATATAACTGGTGTTTTATTTGGTTTTTTGACTTTTCTTTATAATATTTTCAAAAGATGTTCATTTATCATGTTTTTCAAAACCTCTCTCTTACCCTACAATCCTCCCTGTACCAACCCTTTATTTCTGTGCGCTAATCAAAATCAGTTGTGATCATACAATTATTGGTTTACCATGATTACCATTGTATCTCATTATTTCATCTTTGGTCAATGTCTGTTAATGAACATGGTCTATGGACTACATATAATTTTTTTGATGGATGTGGAATATTATGTTTTTGCTCATTTTCAATCATTTTTAAATTGTTGTGATATAAGTAGCCCACATTTGAGAAAGGACTTGGAGAGGCTGAAACACATGTTACATATGGGCAATTTTGTGAATGGGCATTGTGCGTAATAAAAAGGCCATACGCAAACTCAATCTCTGACTACGATTTGAATGCCTGGCACCCCTCCTTTGGGGTATGTTGCACCACTGGTCTCCCTTTTATTATATTATTAGTATTATATTTAGAACTTAGAACTGGACTTGGAATTTTCCCACTATATTGTGGTGCCATGCGACTTGGGGATCATTGTTTGTGCTGTCTCCCCTCTGTCATCCTTCCTTCCCCTTCTTCTGTAGGTGTTCCATCCATGTACAGCTCCTATGCTAATATCTCCTTCTTTAGTTTTTCCAGACTTGTTAATCCTCATTCAGGTTTTTTCCCTTTAGCTATTGGGCGGTGTTCCTTTTCCCTAATGTCTTTAAGCATCAGTGCTATCAAATTCAAGGTAACCACGGGTATTCAGGGTGGGGTATGGAACAAAATTTGTGCTTGTCTCCACCTGTGCTATTATTCTTTTGCAGCTCCTGTACTGAAAGGAAGGTTATATTCACCAGTCATTTGCCCAAACATCCTGTTGGAGGATAGACATAGTTTGTCGATGGGCATACTGCGAGAAGGAGTTCTTGATGGCTCACCCTGGGAGGAGTATGAAAGGTCTGTCTGATTTGATGGCCACTGACAGCATTATCTGAGACAACTGCTCCATGTCTGTTGTTTGCCAACCAGCACCGTAGCATGTTTGGATTTGTCTTGTACTCCGGCTGTTTTGAATTTAAGGACCTAAAACCTGATATTGCAGTACTATGCAGATATTTTGTTGGCGAGTGTTGTATCCTGAATGGTTCTGTATCCATTTTTGAATCTGGAAAGTTTAGTCATCTGCCAGAATTTCCTGGGTCACATTTATGATTTATTTTTTATTTCTTATTGAGCATTTGTAAGGCACTTTCTACAACAGAATTGTGTTTAAAAGTGCCACAAGGCTAAATGGGAAGGGAACAGGTGAAATATTAACAAGGCAAAAACAGTAAATATACAGTTGTGATCCTACTAGGCCTTGTGGCATTCAAACTTGCACGTGCATTAAGGACAAGTGCAGGGGATGGGGTGGAAGGAGGAGCAGAGGAGTGGACAAGTGTTGGAGGAGGATCCGGGAGGGAAGTGCTAATGGGAGCCAAGGAGGAGAACCTCAGGATAAGTGCTAGTGCAGGCAGCTCTCAAGGGTGGGATGTGGACCCACCATGCAGGGGCCCGCAAGGGCAGTGCAGTGTGGGAGAGGGGTGCTGGTTTTGACTGGGAAGAAGGGCCTGGGATCATATGAGATTCATGGGGATCAGGCCACCACTGGTCACAACAGCAGTGTGGTGATTAGCAGGTAAGGGGTAGAGGAAAAGAGGTAGAGAAGATAAGAGTTTTTAACATTTTTGGTAACTTAAGGAAGTCCGGCTCAAGTCTGAGAGCGGTAGGGAAGCTGTTCCAGAGGGAGGCACCACCCAAGGAGTGAGACCTGCCCCCTACTCTCTGCTTGGAGAAGTGTTTCACAGTCAACGAGTTGGAGTTAGAGGAGCATAGGGCTCTAGCGGGGGAGTATTTGGGGAAGGAAATTTGGAGATAGCTTGGTCCCAAGCCCCAGAAGGCCTTCTGGATGATGCAAAGGGTCTTGAGTTTGATCCTTGCAGCCACCGGGAGCCAGTGGAGAGATTTTAGGACTGGAGAAATATGGTCCCTGAGCTTGAGGTCAAGGATAAGTCTTGCAGTCCTGTTCTGAATTAGCTGGAGGGGGCGAAGGGAGGAAAGAGGGAGATTGAGAAAGAGGTTGTTGCAGTGGTACAGCATGGAGAGGAACAGAGCTCTGGGGATATTGAACTTCTGGGGGAAGGTTAGAAAAAGAAGAATGCCACTGAGAAAGTGAAGCTAGAAGTGGGACTTCTTGCTAAATTCCATGATGTGAGGGGTGAAGGGGAGAGCAGAGTTGAAGATGACCCTTGGTTTTTGGCCTCACAGGATGGAGTGGCCAGAGGGCCCAAAGACGGTGAACAGAGGGTAGGAGGAAAAGAGGGCACAGGTGTCCCAATGAGGAAGTGCTCTGTCTTACTGACAATGGGAACATAATATGTATTAGCTGCATGCCTTCTTCATTGCTTTGTAGCTCGCACATTTCTTCATCTGATTATACCTATTTGAAGTTTCATGCCATCAGAACACTGGTGGTATGCTTCAGCCAAACGGTGCATGGAATGTGGAGACGACATTCCAAGCCCTTGGATCAGCTTTGTGCATCGCTCCTCTTCCACTTCCTCCATAAAGATGGATCTCCAGTGACCCGTCTGTGCATACATCTGTATCCCTTGACAATTATGGTCACCTTCCTGGTAGTTTTGTTTCCCATGCAACTCTCCCTCACTGAGACTGCCCATGGAAGTAGAGAAGACACTTCTTTTTTTTATTTCTATAAGAAAAGGCATGCATGGTCAGCACATGCAGCACCTCATGTGGACTAAACAAAGCCCTTAGCAACCCAATATCCTAGCTATAGTGCCTTCAATTTCTGTCTTTCTCGTGTGTTAACCTAACCTGGCACCTCATAATAGGCACTCAATTTGCTCGAGACATGTACCTTCCTCCACAGGCCATAACCACTACAAAAGCCGACAAGGCTGGGTTCTAGTGCTTAAACAAATGTGTGTATGGATCCTGACAGACAGTCAGACAACCTAGGTGCATAACTCATGAATCCCCAAACACGTGAAGCTTTGAGGACAATGACAAGGACAATAGAAACTAGTAAATGCCTAGTTATCAAAATAACATAAGACAGTAATCTATCAAAAGAAGCTTTGCCTCAAACAGGATTCCTTATGAAAATGTCATATGATACATGAAAGCAGACAAATGGAAGTGGCAATTTCATGACCTAAAGTAAGCGATGGAATGAAATGAGTTGTGCTCCCTTTCGTATAATATGAGATGCTGGTCGGGATCCTACAGAGAAGCACATTGATTCAGGAGCATTCAATGATTACTGATCTAAATGATAAATCAATCATGAACACCCTCACATGATCAGTGGAAATATTTTGCTGTGCATTGTGGCAGTTGATTGCACTCTCCACCAACGTATCATAGCTTCCGTGCAGCAGACTTTTAATGTTTTTGGGATTAGATATAGATATAGTCACAAATGCAATGCACCAATAACTATCCCTGCCCCCAGCATGGACTACTCATGAGATCACACATAGCATCACGAATTACATTGCAATTGGCATTAAGGCAATGTAAATAATCCTTTGTTTAGTGCAAGATTAATTTGCAATGACTTGGAATATTCCAAAGGCACATCTAATTATACATAGTGGTCACAAACTCATGTCCCACCTCTTCTCTTTCACTGCAAAGGTAGCGTGACTATGGAAACTGACAATCGGGGGAGAGTGCATGACTGCTCTAGTTTGCCTGTGTGGAACACCTTCGGGTTGACCATTTTCTTGGTCCCCCTGTTAAAGACAGCAAGGCTGAAGTTGTAAGTGAGACTGGGACCTGTAAAAGGACTCCACACAAGACCCTGATCCCACCCATACCCACAGCTCCCCTACCAAGGGTACTACAGCCTGTTAAATGGGCAGAGCCACTGGATAATATGTTCAGTTACAAGTACTGTTTGCTGTGCCGGCAGTTTGCGCTTTCATGAACATGGAAACGGAGCGTTGTTAGAAATCTCACGGAGCTTTTTCTACGGACTTAAGTTTGCTTGACTTTTAGTGCCTGCAGCACAGTGTTTTCACCTGGAGGACGTCTTAAAGCGTAACACCAGCCTGCCTGGACTTGTGAGACAAACGAAGGTATTCCTCGTAGTTTGGCTCCACCTCCCAACAAGCACGTCTTGTTGTAAACTATAACACCCCACGTCACAGCGCACCCGCGCGCGCACCCGGCAAGTACTACAAGTACTGTTTGCTGTTCGCGGGTCGCCGGGTCTTGGTCTTAGGTATTAATATCTTATTTCTTTATTTATTTTTTAATTTATTTTATTGCTTTGAACTTAAATTGAAATCTCATTTAATTATTTATATTTAATTGTGTAACTTGGTGTTTATTTGAATGTTTGCATACACTTTGACTACCAGTATGCCACCCATTTTAGCGAGCAGAGCAAAATTGGTTGATTCCGCCCGGGAGATTGCCATGAGAAAAGCTTTGCTTCAACCCCGACTTACGAGTCTGTTACCAAGGGTTCGGTGCATTACTACTCAGCGCTCACACTCAGTTTCAGATAACGCTCAATTGTGTCCAAGGGAGGGAATAACAACTGAGGATGAGGCAAAAATTGGTAATCCATCCACCATGGCCCAATCGGATCCTACAGGCTCGTGCGCGGCAGCTCAGCATTCTGACCCCATAATTCCGGATCCCATACACACAGCACCCATTGATATCTCATCTCGAGAAACTAGTTTGCATGGTGCCCCCACTGATAACACACTAATAGCGGCTTGCTCTGCCGGAGACCCACGATCTGTTGTAGCCCTCTTCCCTGGGGATACTATGCCACAACCTGTTTCATGCTCCGTTCTGGCCCAACAAAAATTGAGACAAGCGTACACCCACTTGACCATGATTGGCGAAATAGAGGAAGAAGACATTGAATTCATGAACCTTTCTAATCGCACTGATAAGTGCTCCGAAGAAGTCTTATATGTTTGTTCAAATACTGGTGACTTAATTCAATTAGAACAAGATATTAATAGCCATTTTAGTCACCAGTGTTATCTCATAATGACACACCAGCAATAGAACCAATGGTCTCCCCTATTATGGCTGTGACTCCTCCACCCGAATCAGTTGAAGAAGTAGTCTCTTTTATGGCTCCCACCCCGAGACAGCCACGGTTGGGGGGGCTCGAGACTCTGACTTCTTTTTGAACCCTGCACGTAGGGAGAGATATTCATTTCCGGAGGCCCCAGCCCTGAATAACACATTAACAGCCATGAACACTGCTCTGCTAGCTATGGCAAAGTTATATGAAGGGCTGGACTTAAAAGTCTCTAATCAGTCTGTCTTGTTTCTATTGCATTCAAAATCTGTAACACAAACTAATACATCTTCTCAAACTCATGAATCATTGACCCCTAAACTTACATACTCAGCCTACACGCAAACGCGTGATAATGATTACTCTGGCCTTGCCGGCCCTGTGCTAAAACCAGCTAATATTTCTAAAGTGCCGGCGTCAGAACAATCGGACATTACAGCGGCAAAATCTAATCTCACTGCCATTACCCTTAAGACTTCTGAGGTCCTAGTGACCGTCGCTGCGCCAGACCCAGCCCTTTCTGTGGCTGCACCTGTGTCCGTGGCTGTTTCTAACACGAAGGAAACACAGATCTCTGATATTCCAGCCTCAAAAAATATATTTGAGGACTTTAGCACATCCTCTGTCAAATCTAGCATGTCACGGCCAAGCAAAAAGTGGAAAGTGCACCCCGCTAAAACTAAACCATCGGTCCCAAAACCAACAGTGGGGCAAAAAAGGAAAAATTGTGTAGATTCGTCAACGGATTTGATGCATATATCTACATCTGAACCTGGTTTTCAGATTCCAGAAGCAGTTCCAATGGCTGTGACGACAGTGCCACATAAACCATTGGATGATTTAGTGCAGATGGTCGAATGCAGCAATGAACAGCGAGTCCCTCAGTCAAAAAGCCCCGAACCATCTTCCTTAATGTCCTCAGTGGTTGCGGCAGCAGCTCTGGCCGAGTCCTTGAACCAAACCTCTATTGCCCAGACTGCCCCCATCTTGGTAGCAATCCAGACCCAGCTACAGAAATCTATTGATTCATATATGAAACTATTACCAAATAATTCCTCACAGATAAGTAGGCAGGAACAGCCTGATTCTTCACAAGTAATGACAATAGCTGATCAGGCTAAAGTTCAAGACTTACAATCGGCAATCTTACAAGTGCCACAATCACAAAAGAACGTTCACGCTAGGTCCGCGTCGTGCCACCGTGTAGCGATATGGATTATACGCCCACGTGTGTTGGGCGAACGCTACGGTGGCGATCCCGCCTCGTCGCCAGTTGTTGTGTGTGTGGCCCCACGGCCCTTGCAGGCACACGCACACGCATACATGCAAAGAGGACACGGGACGCGATGTTGCTCGCTACGCGTCGCGGCGGCAACTGCCGCACGGACACAGTTTATTACTGCTGCGCATGCGCGGGTCACAACGAGGCTCACGCATGCACGCTGCCACAAACTGGGACGTCACAGCCACTGAGGCTCCTACAAAAGATGATTGTTTTACAAAGAACTTACAGGGCGAAATCAAAGCTTCAGTTGAGGCATATCTGACGTGAAATTCTCACACTAATTCACAGCCAACGTCTGCTCACCCACCTCAAGTCTCTGCCTTTGCCCTTCCCTCTAATCAAGCTTTACTTTCACGACAAGAGCTACGGGAAGAGATTAAAGCTTCCATTGAAGCCTTTATGCACCAGTCAAATGAACCTAATTTATATAAAGTACCAGAACAAGGTTTCCCCTCACTCATGCCTCTACTTCAGGGGCCCCAAGCAACGGTTATCACTCATCAAGACAGAAGGGCACAGTCTCCAGCAAGGTTACCAATGCAGGAAAAAGAAAGATCTGCTCAGACCAAGGCAAAACAAGAGACACTGCACCATCGCTTCATAATCAAATGTCATGATACACCATATAAGTCTTATGATCTAAATCGGTCCAGTATTCTCAACATATGTGCAGAGATTCCAGCTTTATCAGCCATTTCATCATTGGACATTGAGCAAATCGAGTTTATGAACCATACGGATTTGTCTGTTGTACGCTTGTACATTCGATCATCATTGGTAGCTGAGACTTTGTGGCAGGCCAGAATGGTGTTATTCGATTTAGGTTTCAGTCTCACTCAAGAATTATTGCCTGGTCCGGCCACATTACAGGGTCATAGCTCACGTATATTCACCTCAGCTTGTAATATTACTTCTCATCAAGACCTACCGGACCAGACAAGGTCTGCATAACTATGCTCTGGTGTCAAAGTCCTGAATTTGATTTCCTGGAACACACGAGGGAACAACCACCTCAATTCTACAACAGTTGGGGGATTGGTTGATATGGATGTAGTTGTCCTCCAGGAAACCTGGCTCGTACTACCACCGATTTGGGACTCACGCACCATTCTGTTTACACCAGCAGAAAAAGGCGTCCTTGGCAGACCCAAAGGTGGGCTCATCATAGCAGTTAAAAAGAATTGTGGCCTGAATTTGACCATTCGTAAGTCTCCCTCTCTATCATTTCAAGTGGTGATACTATTTCATTTTTATCAAAAAATAGCAATTGTTAATGTCTACTGGTGCATTAACACACTGAATTCAGATGATTTTTTTAAGCAATTTGTGGAAATATTGGATGCTTTGGCCCTACAGAGCGATTTATCGTGTATTTTTATATTGGGCGATCTCAATTTGCACCTCATCTCAGAGGGGAATTCTGCCCCAACAGGAGATGAATTGAAATGGTCTTCCATTATGGCTGAGCGCAATTTTCTGATGTTAAATGGGAATGTGACGGGCGATTACCCTGCCCAGACCGCTTGGCAAAGAGGAGATCAGCATGCCATAATTGATTACATCTATATTAATGCGAAAGCCTTTAATTCTGTTCAAAAATTGGAGGTTATTCATACAAGTGTAAGTGATCACCATAAATTAAAATTGTCACTGCAAATTGTTTATATCCAACTGACACAATGGTTGAACCCAAATGTAACTGATGTTGTTGTGAATAATGGGAGAAACAGATTGTCTTGGAATATAGAGAAATTGAGAATCTTAGATTCTAATCTAAAGACTATGTACCAGAGAGAAGATCTTCTGGTCTATGACTATACAGCTGCCATGCAGATGTTTACTCGAGTAGTTACTGGTAGTGGGCTAATTGAGCAACGGCATACCCATGCCTATGATTCGGAAATAGTCCATCGTAAATCTGATTTAAGACAAGAAATTCGGCAATTGTGGAAATCAGAGAAAATTGACATGGCTGAAAAAATTAGATCAGCTAAGCAAAACTACAAAAAATGGCTCAGATTAAGAAGAGCCAAGCTTTACGAACTGAAAGGGAAATCTATGCTTAAACAACTTATCTTGAAATCTACAGCTGGCATATGGGCCCTTCTCAATCAAACATCTGAGACTCCTCAATTTGTAGCCCAGGTAAACTCGATTTCCTCTGAGGCATGGCAGATGTGTTTTCATAAACTCTATCTTTCTCCCTTTCCTGACATACGATTAAACCTCCATTCGTTCACAGCATCCGGAGCATTTACATTTGATATTGACAACATCAAACTTTGTATTAAAAAACTGAGCTCTTCTCGGGCAACAGGTCCAGATGGGCTGCACAATATGATGTTAAAAATGCACGTTGATGAATGGGCGAGTATTCTATACCGTATCTTTAATCAGGTGCTGAAGGGTGGCGTTATCCCCGAGACCTGGAAAAAATCCATAATTCTCCCGATATTTAAAAAAGGCAATCGTGAGAATCCCAGGTCCTACAGGCCAATAGCGCTCTTGGACTGTCCGGGTAAATTATTTGGCCGGCTGCTCTTAAAAAAATGTAATACCTGGTTACAGGATAGTAAATTGAGAGATCCATTTCAAACAGGCTTTTTGCAAGGGGTAGGTACTGGTATAAATATTATTACTTTATCAAGCCTCATTCAGAAAGCCTATCAACAGAAACAGCCCTTGTATCTCGCCTTTATTGATTTTCAAATGGCATTTGATGCCGTTCCAAGAGAACAGCTTTATAAGAAATTGGCTGATGCTAACTGTCCATGGCATATTTTGAAATGTATAATCCAATTACACACTAATACTTCAATCCAGGTTAGACTTACTAACGGCGGGTTATTAACCTCCCCAATACCAACCGCCAGAGGCCTAAAACAAGGCTGTTTATTAGTCTCAGCCTTGTTCAACTTCTTTCTTTCAGATATCTATTGAAGTTTTACAACACTGATCTCTGACTCTCCAAAAATTACGGGAGTACAGATACAATGGTTATTGTATGCCGATGACATGGTACTATTGTCACATACCCCAAAAGGGTTGCGACTCTTATTAGGTGCCCTGGATGGTTACACAAAAGTAAATGGCATAATAATTAACATTGCGAAGACAAAGGTCATTCAATTTGGTACCAGGAAACAAAGTCGTGCCCATTTATATTGGCCTCCTCAAAATTGTAAGATCACCAGCACTAATATCTATGTGTACCTGGGTATAATTGTTTCCAACTTGTGTGCCTCTGATCAATATAATCAACAAGGACTCCATAAACTTCAAACGTGCATCTCACAAGCCCGGATCATCAAGGCAACATACTGTAAATGTTCTCTATTACCAATTCTTACATATTTCAAATTTAAAGTAGTGCCTGTCATTCTCTACGGTGCAGAGACCCGGTATATCATGTCATACTCTTACTGGGCCATTAGGGAAGGTTGGTTCTGGGGGCAAGTTTTGAACTTGCCAACCTCACAACCACTTCCACTTTTAAGATATGAGCTGGGCTTAATTTCTCTTTATGCAGCTTACAAATGGCGCTTGTGTGCCTTGTACCGCAAGTGTCTTATGAACAAAGCCACAACAGGGATAATTAATATAATTTCCATATATCTATTGAGCTCTATGGACGTCTTTCCAACAACATGGCATCAAAAAATCCACTCAATTCTAGCAAAAGCCCAGATTGATCCAATCTTGCTAATGGAAAATCCAAATAAAGCAAGATCAAAAATCTGGGAAGGTGACTGGATTTCTACACGTCTTGCATGTACCAACTATAAACATTTCGAGGCTTTTCCATTTGAATTAAAGCGTTATAACACAGTGGCTGAATATATGGTGAGGTCCCCTAGTTCCAACCACAGAAATGGCTTTATGAGATTTAGACTAAATCGGTGGCTGACTAATGATGTGATGAATATACGGGGTAATGCTGCTATCCCTCTGCTTTGCCGGTTTTGTAAACAACAAGCAGAAACCCTTATGCACTTGTGTGCAGAATGTGATAAACTGGCATCAGTACGGGGTGTTCATTTCAAGCCTTTATTTAGGGACCAACAGGTTTTGACCCCAAAAGAGCTATGGGTCTTAATATTCCATACTAATAGAAAGGCTGTAAGATATGCAGTTGTCAATTTTTTGCATCAGTTGAAAATACCAATGTATGCAGTGCCAAGAAAATGCTGATCTTTTCACATGCGTTATAATTTGTGTTGCAAATCACTGCTGAACTGTTTTTTTTAAAAAAATGAGAGAATGTTTTTTTTTTTCTAGTATTACTATTGTATACAATGTTTTACTTATTTTCAATTGTTCTGTAAATGTGAATTTCTGTAATTTTGTATAAGTTGAAAGGTTGTGAATTTTTTTTCACGACCAAAACAACTATAAATAAAAATATATATATATATATGTTCAGTTAATTTCTTTCCCAGTTCGCTCTCAATTCTCTTAGTTCTTGAGTTTTTGGTGTCAAAACATGGCATTTGACAGGGTACATCAGCATTTGTTGGCTATCTCTGGCAATTGCTGGCAAGATTTTGAGTACCTAGGCATGACTATACTTGTCACTGATTTGAGTATCTTGATTTTAGATGGCAATACCTATGCATTGCTTTCAGTAGCTGGAAATTAGACAGCTGTGATAACTAACAAATTTACAAGTGACTCCACTTGTAAGTACATATTGATAATTGTGTGAGTACATGTGCATCTGATTGAAGTGTTTGGGTAATGGTGTTAATACCTGTGCATAAAGAACATTTTTAGTACACTGACAACATTTTGTATCAATGCATGAGAGGAGTCTACTCAAATTCCCTGTTTGCAATAGTGACACAGAATAACATTTGATTCATGTGCAATGTAATGCAATTTAATGACCATTTGAATAGTACCTTTCACCATTTCTATGGTCCCATTGCGTTGTAGGTTGAACGTCCATGGGGGGACAGAAGTCCAGCTAAGGGAAAGTCATCAGAGAGGTTTAGAATGCGTGTGCGCATTTTAGTCAATATGAAGGTAGGAAGGGGTGGCTACATCCGTTAGTCACCCATGCCGAGCTGGGATCTGGGTGGGTGTTGAGAGATAGCTCAGTGACTTCGAGAGCAGGAGAGGGACTATGTATGTAGCTAGACGGAATTTGTATTGTGGTGTATAGCTGCATCTTTCTGACAGAGGCGCTGTGCAGTGTTTCTTAGTGTAGTATAGGTAGTGGGCGAGTGCTTAGAGGTAGTCTGGAGAGCACTATGGTTCCAGCTAGACCACATTTTCAGTGTGTGGGATAGCTGCATTCTACTGGCAGAGGTGTTGTGCAGGGTGTCTCAGTGCAGTGTATGTAGTGGGTGAGTGCTGAACGGTAGTCTGTATAGACAATATGTGTTCAGCTAGATCACATTTTTGTATTGTGGTGGATAGCTGCATTCCTCTGGCAGAGGTGTTGTGCAGTGTGTCGTAGTGTAGTGTATGTGGTGGGTGAGTGCTGAGAGGTATTTTGGTGAGCAGGAGATGCACTATGTGTGCAGCTAGACCAAATTTGTATCATGAACGATAGCTGCATTCTTCTGGCAGAGGTGTTGTGCAGTGTGTCTTAGTGTAGTGTAAGTACTGGTGAATGCTGGGCGGTGGCAGGGGGAGTATGCAAGAGCAGGAGGGAAATTATGTGTGCTAGACCAAATTGTATTTTGGGGGATAACTGCATTCTTATGACAGCGGTGTTCTGCAAAATGTGTCTTAGAGCAGTGTAAGTATGGGAGGGTGCAGAGGGTTGATCCCTGGAGCATGCAAGAGTGTGAGAGCATAGGAGACATTATGTGTGCAGCTAGACCGAGTGTTATGGTGAGGTATAGCTGCATTCTTATGGTAGAGGTTTAGTGGTTTGTGTCTTAGGGTGGCACATGTAGTGGGGGTGTTGAAGGTAAGGCAGTGATGTTGTGTAATGTCTCTTAGATTAGTGTAGGTAGCAGATGGGTGAATGGGAATTAGTCTGGCGAGTGTATAAGAGCAGGTCACACATTAGGTGTGCAGCTAGACCACATTTTTATCACGGGTGAATAGCTGCATTCTTATGGCAGAGGGGATATGCATTGACACTTTAGAGTATCACATGTAGTGGAAGGGTTCTGAGTGGTAGCCTGGAGACTATGTCATAGCAAGAGAGTCATTATGTGTGCAGCTAGGCCAGATTGATTGTGGGGACAGCTGCATTATCATTGCAGTGGTGCTGTGCAATCTGTCTTAGAGCAGTGCCTGAAAGTAGAAGCAATACATTGGTTACCCTCAAAATCCTTCTATATGCAACACATTAGTCATCCTCAGAGATTCATCCAGAATGCAATACATTGGATATGCTCCAATGCACCTAGTCGCAGTACCTTGGTTATACATTGGCCAGCCTCAAATGTATCCAAGTTCAGTAAGTTGGTTACCTTCATGGTTCGTCTAAATGCAATGTGTTGTTTATATCAAGGAAATTAAAAAACTGAATTCAGTTTATAGACCACCCTCAAACTTCATCTGGTTGTAAACAATTGGCTGCTCAAATTCACTAAGACACAATATATTGGCTAACCTAGGAATTAATCATCTGAATGCAATATGTTGGTTTCCCTGAGATTTAAAACTAAGTATAGTACAATGGTCATCTTCAGAATTCATCTAGTTGTTGTCCGTTGGTTGCTCTGCAAAGTTCATCTAGCTACAATAACATTGCCCACTCTGGGAAAAGTCTAAGTGTGATACTCTGGCTGGCCTTGCCTTCAGCTATTTCCCATTCTCTTCTTGGTTCAGTATTTGTGGTGTGGATTCTCTCCAATTCACTATTGGGAGTTGGTAGAGAAGTTAGTTTGGCAAAGATTCTTACAATTGTTTGGTTCTTATATGGGAAAATCGTACCTGCCTCAGTCCTCCTGGTTTGAGTGGCTAGCTTAAAGGGGAGGACAGGCATTGTCAGTGTGGTGATAGGAATAACCATGTCTCGAGGGCCCTCTAGAATGCCAGGTGGTCTTCTATGCATTGGATGTTAAGTGGCATAGAGTTCCATATAGTGAGGGCTTGGACAGAGAAAGTGGTGCCTCAAATTCTGGTTGATTTGAAAGGGGGATCACCAGTAGGAGAGCAGTGCCTGATCACAAAGTTCTGTTGGGGTGTCAGTGGGTGATTTTCTGATGCAGGTATTTGGGCCTGTCTTGTATAGGACTCAGTGAGTGATGCACATGGCTTTGAAAGTGACCTGCCATCTGATTGGGAGCCAGTGGAGGGTATGAGGGCAGAGGTGATGTGCTCTGTATGGTCGAGGAGGAGCCTGGCTGTGGAGTTATGGACTTGAATTCCATGATAATCTTGTGAAACTACTTGCTATTGTCATGGGTGCTGGATATTCTGTTCCTGTGAAAGTATGTTTGGGCCTCACAGATTTTAGATTTGTAGATATGATATAAAAGGGCATAGGCTGTTTTATTTAGGGAGGTTGGGTTGGCCCGCCATCTACATTCCAAGAACTGGTTTCATGTTTTGTGTCATTTTTGTGGATGTGAACCACTTGGGCAGATGGTCTTGTATGGAGGACCAGGATCTTGAGGGGGTGAGAGGTAGGTCCGCAAAGGAGAGCCATGAGTCGAAGTGATTGTTGGAAATTGGTCCTTCATCTGGGGGGAGGGAGGAGAGCAGGTGTGGGGTTATTATGAACTTATTCCAAAGTGGGATGTGGGTAGAAAGGAGGGTCAGTGACAACAGAGGGAAGAAGGTGGCTGTGTGGCCTGTCCATATGAGTGGCCATTAACGGAGTGCAGAGATGAGATCGGAGGAGCTGAAGATAGTGTTGAGAGTGTATCCTGCTGTGTGGGTGACATCTGTTACCTGCTGGGTCAGGTTGAGGGCTTCTAGATTATCTAAAAGTGGTTGTGTCATGGAGTTGTCAGGGATATTGAACCACAGTAGGTCTCCTAGTAGGGTGAGGGAGAGTGGGAAACTAGTACGACCGCTAGGGAGTCGACAAGGGTGTTAGTGAAGTGTCTGTCGTAGCCAGGTGGCCTGTAGATGGCAGGAAGCTGCCTTGAGTGAGAGGTTGTTGGTGAATTTAACTAAGAGTGCTTCACAGTCTGTTCTGCATGCCTGAGCCTCGGAGTGTGAGGTAGATAGGTAAGGTTTGTATAGGATGGAAATTCCACCTGTCCTGTTGGCTCTGTTGCGAGTGATGAGTACCTTTTCAGCGGGGAAAGCCTTGTGTGCAATGGGTCTGAAGTCATCACAGAACCAAGTTTCTGTGATGAACACGAGGTCTGGGTTTTCAGAGGTGATGAAGTCATATATGCTGTGTCTGTTTTTGATGACAGATCTGGCGTTGATGAGAATACAGTTAAGTTGGATATATAGTGACTATGGTTGATCCTTTAGGATGCTGATGTGAGGGGTCTAGGGGAGTTGGTTTGAGTAGTGAAGGGGATTCTCCAGTGGATGCCTCCTGGGGTGGTTTGGAGAGTGGAGGGGGAGGGGTGTGTGTGGAAAGAGTCTTCGTGATGTGAGGCGATTTGGGCAAAAGTCAGGTGTGGTTGGTGGGGCAAGGGGGAGAGTGTGTCAAGGGGTTTTGTAGTGAGCCCAGATGTTGTTGGGTGGGTGGTTTGGAGGGGGGTGCAAAGGCAGTGAAGAGTGTCATTGAGAGGGGTGGTTAGAGAGTGGAGTTGGAACAAGTGGGGTGTAGAGAGTTTTGGGGAGATGTTGGGTTGCTCATGTCCATCAGACTGTTGGGGTTACTGGGGGGAGAAAGTATTAGAGCATCAGTCAAATATGGACTTTACTCGGTTGGGAGAGAGGAAAGACAAAGGAATTGTGTGGGTGAACGGTGTGAGTACGTAAGAAATGTGTAGGTTGTGCGAAGCGTGCAGGGATGGGGAAGTAGGGGTGATGTGGGTTCTACATTTGAGGTATGATTGGCTGCCAAAGGTGTGTGCCAGATAGTTGGCGGGTCAGCCGGGGAAGGGGTGTTTGCATGGGTATTAGTAAGGGCTAATCCGGTGACACTTAAGCATGGGAGGCTGAGGTGGAAGGTGGTTTGGGGGGCAAGGGAGTGATGGGACAGTGTGGGGGGTTGGAGAGAGGTGGGGCAGTTTAAGGTGCTAAGGGTGGGTGTGAGTTGGCAGGGAGAAGGATGGAGGGTTGTGTTTCTCTGGGGTCAGGATTAGTGAGGAGAGCAAGTGGGAAGCTTGCAAGGGGGCAGGTTGGCCATTGCTCTGGTGTGCCAGTCTGTCACTCTGGTCTGTGAATTGTCGGGAAAAATACGGGTGGGTGGGTAGTTGGAGATGAGTGAAGTGGAAGGTTGTGTTTCTCTGGGGCTGCGTTCTGTGAAGAGGACAAGTGAGATGTTGTGTGTGGGGGGTATCAGTTCGCTGGTGCTCCAGAATGCCCCAATGGTCTGTGAGTTTGTTGGAATTGTTCGCTCTAATATTCAGCCAGATGCAGAAACATAGAAAAGTTCAAAATGTTCATGTGCAGTACAGGGCTATATTCAATCTTTCAGCTAGATTCAGTGTAGGGCTACATTCCAGTATGAAGCTAGATTCAGAACAGAGCTACATTCAAGCTTTCAACTAGAGTCAGAACATCAGCTGCATTCAAGTATTCAGCGAGACTCAGAAACGGAGCTATATTCAAACTTTCAGCAAGATTCAGATTAGCAGCTGTATTCTAGTTTTCAGCTAGATTGAGAAGAGCTAAATACAAACATTCAGCTAGATTCAGAACAGAGTCATATTCAAACTTTCGGCTAGATTCAGAACATAGCTATATTAAAACGTTCAGCTAGATTCAGAGCTATATTCAAACTTTCATCTAGATTCAGAACAGGAAGTACACTCTAGTATTCAGCTAAATTCAGAACAGAGCTATATTCAAACTTTCAGCTAGATTCAGAACAGCAGGTACATTTCAGTATTCAGCTAGATTCAGAATAAAGCTATATTCAAATTTTCAGCTACATAGATTCAGAACAGAGCTATATTCACACTTTCAGCTACATTCAGAACATAGCTATATTCAAACGTTCAACTAGATTCAGAACAACAGTTGTATTTTTTTTTTTTTAATTTTTTATTTGTATGAATCAAAATAAAAAGATTGATTTTTACAAAGAGCCTGTCACTGTCCATGTCTGTTAAATGTCTTTTTGTTGATTTTGTTTACATGAGAAGCAAAGTTGCTAGGGTTTTCAGCCTTCTACGGCCTCTTCAAACTGGTATTAGTGAGTCGAAGATATGATTAATCATGATCTCTATTCACTCGCAGCTGCTACCTCTAGGTTTCGTGAAGTTGAGAGGGCAAACGTTGCGTCCTGACTTTCTGCTGTCATTTCTGGAGAGGTCAAAGTGTCCAGTTTTGCCATGATTTGGTGAACTACGTGCGTGGTAGCCGTTAGCCAGGTCGGTCTATCTCCACTAGTCTTTCTTGACCACCAACAAAGTTCACTGTCTAAAGAAGGGTCCAATGAGAAGTGTCGCATGTAGGCGGTCCTAATTGGTTTGGTTTCTGGGCAACCCAGTAGGAGATGTCGAACTGTCTCTTTTTTGTTTGTATTGTGACATAATCTGCAGTGTGATAGAGTTGACATTCCCCTAATGGCTCTAATTTCATTTGTAGGCAGCAAATTCAATTTCACTCTTAGAATACAGTTTCTTGCTTTTCTGTTGGGAAATTGTTTGATGTATCCCTGTAATTCATTCAGTTTCTTTGTATTCGGTGGCAAGTGTTGAGTTAGCTTGTTTTCTGAAGCTTTTGCCAACGTCTTAATCCAGTCTAGCTCTTTAGTTTTTTTCAGAATTTTTCCCGGATTTGTGATCAAGTCATTCTCGTCACATTCAATTTCTTTTAGCAGTCTTGAGATGTAGGTCTTCCAGGATTGTAGAATTTTGTTAGACTCGGCTGCTCGTTCGATTTTGATCAGTCTGTATAGCAGTGGACTTTCAGGAAGTAAGATTTTTCTATAAAGCCTTAGTGAATTACAGTTCAACGTCCCTTGCAGGGACAGAAGACTCAGTTCCCTTCGAATTGATGCTACCGGCGTAGACGTAGGAAGGCCGAGAACAGTTCGCCAGTAATAGGCTTCAAGTTTTGGCCAAATTTCACACGGGAGCAATATCATTGCTTCAGTACCGTAGGTTAGAGCAGGAACCACCTTCATTTTGTAAAAATCAATTGCCGGGATCGTAGAAAAGTGACCCAGCTTATGATCGATAGCGTTTCCTTGTGAGGCAAGTTTCCTGGTTTTTGTTCTCAGATGATCTTGCATGGTTGTTTCTTTTTTGGTGTTGTCCAGCACAATACCCAGGTACTTGAAGTTTTGAACTTTTTCGATCTCCTCTGATTGAAAAAACCACTTTAGTTTTTCAGTTTTCTTCGTTGATTTTCCCAAGGTAAGTATTATTGTTTTGGTTTTGTTTACTTCCAGGTTATTTGCTGTAGTATACTCGTACAGGTTGTCCAGTTGACGCTGTAGACCTATATGTGTTTGATCGATCAGTATAAGGTCATCGGCGTAGAAAATTCTGCTAATGGTGTGTTGACCCACCCGGGGTGGGAAGGCTCTCACAGAGGCTTCTGAAATTTGAAAATCACCGAGGTAGGCCAAAAAGAGGGAGGGAGCCAAGGGGCATCCCTGTTTGACACCTCTTTGGATTGCTTTTGGTTTTGATAGCAGGGCTTGGTAGTTCAGTTTAACACGGACTGTCGTGTTCATATATAGTGCTTTAATGGGGTTCAGTATGGACTCAGGGCAAGACCAGGTTTTCAGTTTCCTCCAAAGCGCAGACCTGTCGACTCTGTCAAAAGCTTGGGAAAAGTCTATGAAGGCCAGATGTAACCTAGGCCCTCCTTCGAGCATTTTGATTTTCAGTATACTTATCAGAAGAATATTGGCTGTAGTTCCCAAGTTCTTTTTAAATCCAGATTGAAATGGATCATTACATGCGGCGTTCAAGGCCCATTGTTGGAATCTTTTCAGTAGCAAAGCGCCGAATAGCTTTCCTATTGGATCAAGGAGCGCTATGGGGCGATAGTTCACTGGATCGTTGATGTCTCCCTTCTTGTATATGGGTACAATTGTGGCTGTGGTCCAAGAAGCAGGAATTGATTTTGATTCCGCACATCTTGAGAAGACTTGACAGATAAAAGAGGACCAAGCTTCTGGGTTGGATTTCAGGTCTATATTTGTAATACCTTCGGGGCCAAGAGCCCTTGAATTTTTCAGGTTGACGATTAGGTCGAAAATGTCTTCTTGATCGCTGATTTTTACCCAGGGTAGTTCTTGACTCTCTAGTGTAGCGGGTTTCTGGTCCCAAGGTAGACCAAAAGTTTTCTTTATGTATTTGTCCCAAGTTGCTTCTCCAATAGTGTTTTCAATGCTTGCACTACTGGTAGATGATTTGGAGTTTATTAATGTCCAGAAATCTTTCGAATTTTTTGTGCAGATGGCTCTCAAAATAGCTTCGGAGTCTTGTTGATATAGAGTTCTGCGATGAGATTTTAGCCAGGAGCGGTAAGTGGACTTCACTTTCCTTTTCTCCCTCTTTGCTTGGTTAACTTCAAGTTTTCCGCCAATTCTAATTGCTTTGCGGTATTCTCTTTGTTTTTCCACTAGCCGTATGTCATACGAATGCTTTGATTCTAGGGGGAGAGATCTCGTAGTACCAGGCTTCCTATATGTTGTTAACAAGGGGCCGTAATCGGTCTCAAACTCCAGGTTACTTGTTTTGGCCTTACTGTACTTATTGGATAGTTCTATAATATCTTTCGCTGTAAGGCGTAATCTGTTTCCCTGAGGATTTAGTTCCACCTGGTAGTTCAACGATTCAACTGTTTTGTTGGAGCTTTGCCACGTTGTAATTAGAGGGTTGTGATCACTTGCCGTTGTTTGTTTCACCTTGAAGTCTAAGATCAAGTTCAAGAAAGGGAGTGATACGAATATGTGGTCAATTGATGACTCGGAAACCCCATTTGACCAGGTCGGTGGACGTGACTTGTCTGGAAAGATCGTGTCTAAATTCTGGAACTGCCTAGACTTCATAAGGTCGAGCCACTGACTTCCTCTTAAGATGGCAGGGTTTATGGCTTTTTTGTTTTTTGTTGGCTGCATTTAGATCACCGCAAATTAGTATATGCGTCACTTGGTGGACTGTCAGAATCTCGTCTATTTCTAGTTCCATTTCTCTAAGGAAAGTAGTCACTTCTGTTTTTGCTGGATTCCAGTATATATTTAAAATAGCTAAAGATGTGTTTTGGTCTTTCTTGTCGTGATTGCTTTGTTGGGACCACTTTAGAAGAACTACTAGAAGGTGTTGGTTGGCTCTTAAGACTTTTTCCAGTTGTAAGCCGTGCCCCATGCGGATGGCTGTCAAAAGGCCAGAAGATGGCCGGCCTTTCGTGCTTTTTAAAGCTGGCGCCAAGACAAGTTTGTAGCCATCTAAAGTCGGTAGTTTTGTTAGCCACGTTTCTTGTAGACATAGTATATCATAATCCCCTAGATGGATTTCACCTGGGTTGCTCAAATGGTAGAAACCCCTTGTGTTCCAAGAACATAGACGGATTTCATGTCTACCCACGTCTGTTGTCTGGTGGTCTATATGGCTGTTTTCCGAGTACTTGGGTTGCTATTGAATTTTCTTTGATGTTAGTGCTTTTGGAAGCCAAGCCCATAGGCTCGTTGCTGTAGACTTGGTTAAAGTTCCAGTTTTGTCCAACGTTGATGGTTGTTCCGGTTGGCTGAAGATCTTGCGTAGGTTTTCCTTAGATGGAGTGTTTGTAGAGGACATTCGAATATTCAGGTTCGTTTTTGGTCCTGTTGCATCGTACTTCGAGATAGATTTGACTCGCCCCTTTGGACTGGGTAAAGCGTGGGTTTTAGTGTTGCTGTTCTCACTCTGCTCTATTCTGGCCGTCGACCGTTCCCCATTTCTTTGGCATGTTTGGGTAATTGAATTAGTTTTTGAATAGTTGCCTTGGGATTTTCCATTTCCCTTCGGGGTGAGGGGTTTAGTGCGCGAGTGATCTCTGCTGTTTGTTTTTTCTGTGAGGTCGTATCCCATCTTTAGTAGATTTTTTGCTTCTCTTTTTAGCAGGTCTTTGATTGTTGTTGAAGAAATGTGCAAATATGTTTGCGCCTTACCTTTCCTGTGGCTTGGATCAACTATCCTTAGGTCATTCGTATTAATTATCCTCAGCTTGGGCACATGATTGAATAGTATTAGTACTGAGCTTCTATTCAAAATCACGTCGTCATGGTTTCCTGGAATTTGTTCCAGTTTGAGGACCCACAGTCGTTCTTGAGGGGCTTTGGAGATCTTTTTGTATTTTTCTGTTTTGGATCTGTAATGCAGAACCTCGATTTTTTGTTTTTAGTTACTTTGTTCAGGTCTTTCATCGCTAGACTTTTTTCCTTGTGATTGCACCTCTTTCGAGGCTTCATGGCTCCGAGCGTGATATCTTTGTGAGTCAAACCTTGAACTAGTGTCCCTCACCTTGTAGGAGCTCGTTGTTAGTTTTTGTTGGGTTGTTGGCTGAAGTTCCGTTGCTTTCGGTTCCAGCTTCTTTAAATTTTGAATTGTTTTGTTACGACGTTCTTCTAATGTAAGGAAGGGTACAAGTTGGTTTAGGCGCACTTCTTCTAAGGTGGCATCTAAGCTGGAATGATGGCCCACTAGGATTTCTGTTTTTCCTTGCGATTTAACTATTTCCTCGATGGTGTCTGATGGATAGCCTTCCTCTAAGTGCAGGCTAATATTCATCAACGATTCCTGGATCATGAAGTCTTCAGTCGTTTTGGGAGAATAAGTGGCTGTGTTCTGGGGGGTGGGAGTGCTCTGGGTTGCCGAGGGAATAGTCTCCACTCTAGCACATTCTGGGTGGACTCTGTTCGGTTTAGTTCTGGGTTTAATTGAGGGTTCCTGTTGTTTCTTGGGGTTGGAAGGTTGGACATCGCTCCTTTTTCTTTGGTCCTTATCCGTTTTCTTTTTGGTAAAGATCTTGAAGGGTTGTTCAGTGCTTTTGCTCTGGAAGGGGTATCCAGTGTCTGGGGTGAAGGTGTCGTCTACTACCAGCACCACTTCCTTTTTCTCATCTTGGCCTCTAGGTTTTGTTATAGAATTCGTTTGGCTTGTGTCGGTTTGGGTTTGACAGTTTTTGATGGTAGTTTTCACTGTCAAATCTATGAACGTGGAGGTTTGTTCTCCCACCTCTCTCGTGGTTTTATTTTGCAGTGAATCGGCAAGTGTTGGATTTTCTTTTCTCGCTTTCTGTTGTGATGGAGTAAAATAAAGATTTTGGTCTTTTGCTTGTTTCAGACGCTCTTCGTGGGCCATCACATAGCCCTCCACGAAAATGAGTTTAGTGTACATCATCGCTTGAATTGAAGTGTGGTCTTTGAGAGTCTCATTTAAGGATTCATAAAGTTTGGTGAATGGGGTGAGGCCTATTGAAATTGCAGACATGATGGAAAAAATGTCTGTTTTTTTCGATGATGGAGTTTTTGAAGGCGATTTGGCTTGGTTGCTAGGACTTCTTTGAGGCGAAAAAACAGTAGAGGCCGTCTTGTAAGATTTATGATAATGTCTTGTGGAAGGATGGTCGAGAGAGTGTCTTCTGTGAGAAGGCCTGGCTGGTACTGTAGAAATTGATTTTGGGCTTTCCGTCTCACGACCAGTGCTTCTAAAATGTTCTTTGTCCACTGTAAGGGCGCTATTTGGCGTTAGAGGTTGGGCCAACTCCGCCGTCGGAATAGAATCATGCTTTTCCTGGTCTGGAGGAGGTCCAGAGTCTGACCAAGAGATTTGGGGATCGGGCTGAAGATCTTCCGATCTGGGAATTGTTAAAACTTGCTCTTTTGTGGTCACAGGTGTTGAGTTCTCGACTGGTTCATTTGTATTGATTGGTAGGCCAACGTCGTGCTCCTAGTCATTGCTTTTGTTGGAAATTTCCCCGGTTGGTGCTTTTGGTTGGTCGGGGTGGTTTGTTTGGAGCTCTCTCCCCTTCTCCGTCTGGGGCTGAGGATTCTGTTTTAACGGTGGTGGCGTAGCCTCTGAGGTGTCGGAAAGTTGCTTCTCCTTTTGGTGTAAAATAGCAGTAGCTAAAGTCGCCAATGTTTGTGGGTGGTGAGTCAGTTGCACAGTCTTCCTGTATTTTGACGGTGGGGGGTTTTCTTCTAGTGCTTCCAAAATGTCAGTGTCCGTAAGCTCTAGAGTGCGATGAGTATTGAGAATATTGAGAAGTTTTTGGATTGAAAAATCTGGTGAGCAGGTTTTGTGAGGCAGTGTTTTGCATTGCCTTACCTGACCTTTTCGAGTAGGCTGTTAGGCCGTTGTTATTAGTTATCTTTGTGACTAAGCCCTTATTTAAAAGCTGCCTTCTTTTTTTGTTGTCTTTTTTACCGCCTTTAAGGTGTTTCTTTTCTGTTGTTTTATGAGCTGCCGGTGAGTGTCTAGGGCGTTTACTTTGTTTTGATCTGGCCGGCGTTAAAGTAGTGCACAACTTATCTGGATTTTCCTGGTCATTGCAAGCGAGTTCCTCATCCTGGTGGAGAGACTCGGGGGGAGTCCTCAGTGCCGAGGCAGATGACGGTGGGTCGCGCCCCCGCGGGGCGGGGTCTTCTTTTTCAGTGGCCGCGTCGCCGTGTATGAAGGCTACAACTGTGACGCGGTTGCAGGGTTCGACCACTCCGGACTCGGCAATTACTGGGCCTTCTTCATGTGGCTGACTTCGGTTTTTGCCGGTCCTTGAGGCTGCATCGGAGGCTGAGGTCTTGGACGACGGCAACGTACATCCTCGTGGGCCTGGATCCTCTCCCCTGGACGGCACGGACCTAATATCTCCTCCGGGACCAATAGGTGAGGGCGCCAGAGGGACAGTGATCGCAGGGTCCACAAGGTACCCGGTGAGTCGGGCCTCAAGATGTAAATCCTATATGATTGATGTTGCAGAAGCTCCTGGCTCTGGTTCCGCCATCGTTTCTCGTTGTTTTTCTTCCGTCGAGAGCGCCGAGGGGGCTGTAAGAACGGCTGCTTTCCTCCGTTGCTGTTTATAGTTCAGCAGTGTCGTTGCCGGCTTATCAGTTTTTCCTGTTTTTCCATATGAGCTACAAGCTGTGGAAAAGCAGTAGACTTTTGTTTAGTGTTTGTCAGTTCTTCTAAAATAGAGGGAGGACGCGAACTGCGCATCCAGCGTTTTGCTTCCAAGTCAGTAAATGGTGAGGTTGGGGAGGAGGCAGTCCTCGCAGCCTCGCCTGCCATGACTGCAGGACTGCCACTCGCCGCCACTCCACGTCCGCTCCGCGGACTGTAGAGGTAGTTATAGAGTAGTTGAGAATTGGCTCCACCTCCTATGAAGACAGGGAAAGCAGACTCTTCAGGCAAGGGATACTGCAGGACTGCCACTCGCCGCCACTCCGCGTCCGCGGACTGTAGAGGTAGTTATAGAGTAGTTGAGAATTGGCTCCACCTCCTCTTGGCGCCAGTAGAAACCAATTCTCCAAGGACCAGTTGTATTTTAGAATTCAGCTAGATTCAAAACAGAGTTGTATTAAAAAAAAATCATTTTAGCTAGGTGCAGGTTGATTTTGGTGTATACAGACAGGTAAGTGCAGTCCTTGTTATACTTATTGAATTCTGACTTTATAATGGGAGGTTATACACTGGGAGGGCTAGGTAGGTATAGTTGACTATTTAACGGGTCCTTGAGAGCCAATGCCCATTTATACAGCTAGTGTTGGGTGTGCTCCTGAGATGCTGTAAAAGGTTAGAGTTTAGAGTCAGGCAGAGACTTCTAAATGATAGTGTAATTTGGAAGTGGTACACCTACTGGCAGTGGAATGCAGGCGTGGAGAAACGAAGCAAAGTGATGCATTGCCTATGGTCATACGTTGTCTAATTATATGTAAAGCGATGTGGAAATAAACAGGAGTTGCAAACTAAATAGTAACTTCACAGGTGCAGTAGCAATACTTATTTAAATGTTGCAGGTAGCTTCAATGGCCTGCCGTTGTCTCCCAAGGGTGAACAAGGCAACAAGGGAATGGGAGCTATCCTAGTGAGCTGCCCTTTGCCTTTAGCCCTCGGCCGGCTGCCCCCGGACAAGGCTAACCTGGGGCAGGAGGGTTCTAAAAATACCAGAGTTCCGGCAACGTGTCCAATCTGCACTAGTTAGCACAAGAGGTGGGAGGGGAGGCAGGTAGGAAGGCAGGCTGGGTTCAAAAACAATTAAGGATCACCCGAGCAACGGGCAGGGAAAGTCAGGAAAATGGAGGAAAAAAAAGAAACAGCATGCAATGCAGTCACCAGCAGGTGTCACGGCCTCAGTGAGCAAATGGGGTATGGAGCGGTGAAACACAGAGTAAACTTCGATGCCTGAAGCCTGTTCCGGTCATGTGTATGCATGGTTGACCAATCCTCACTGGATGGGAGGGGAGGGAGGCAGGAAGGCTGGGTCCAAAAACAATGAAGCGTTCACCGGAAGAATGGGCACAGAAAACAGCAAACAAAGGACTAACAAGGAGGTGTTCAGCTCATGGCCTCAGAAGGCAAAATGAAATAAAATAGAATGGCTTTATAATTAATAGATGAAAATACAATCCGTTTTTTTATTGTTTATTTTATATAAGGGGAATGCACTGGTAGTTTCTGTGCACTGTATTTTATTTGATGTCTTGAATAGATTTTACATTTACATTCCTTACATATTTCATTAATCCACACATTGAATCAACACCATCAGCGAGGAACAGAATGATTTTTTTTTTTTTTTAAAGTGTATTCCAGCCAGTACTTCTTTCTGGCAGGGAATACAAACCAACATACAAACTCTGACAAAAGTTTCATAATTCATAAAAAAAAAGGGCTGCATGATTAACTGGTCTCCCACATTGAATGTTGACTCTTTGTTTTTTGCCTTGTCCCTCGGCGTAGTGCTTGGTTTTACAGTTAGAGATGAGACCATCTTTTTCAGGACTCTCTGCTCAGTAGTTTAAAGTCTCTTTCCCTTTTGACCTCATGATCTATTGATATACTTCACAGACGCTGCTTGTTTATCATTATATGTGAAGTATTTTGCTGTATTGATTTGGTTCACGGAATATTGATACACAGAAAACTCAGACACTCACATTTTAAGTTGTGGTGGTGTGTGTGTGTGTGATTAAATGATATGTCTTTCATTGGTTTCTTTGCTGACTCCTCTTTACCTTAAAATCAAGGGTGGTGAAGGTGCTATTATTTATGATTTATGATACATTTACATGCATATTGTGGAGGGTCTGGTAGGTGTGGGGACACTGGGAGAATATTGTAGAATTGTCATGTTGAGCGCACGTGTATCTATGCTGCACCATTAGTCAGGCCAGGTTTGTGAAGTGGTGCGAGTGTTAAGTGCCTTTCTGAACTGATGAGGGCAAATCACAGTAGACATGATTCTCCACCAGGGAAGGGTTCTACTTGGTTCAAGGTTCAGGTAACAGTGGAAAGCACAGTGGTGAATATATGAAAAACTTTGCACTGTTGGTCTGAGTGCAATTATCATAATGGAAAACAATTGTCTAGTGCAAAACCAATTGTTTTCATTGCGTTTTTGCAGCAGGATAATTTTGCCATATTTCTAGTCCTTTTTCCTGCTACAAACATGAAATGAAATAATGCTTTTTGCCCTATGGGCAATTGCACTTGCACCAGTACACAGCTTCTGTAACACCACCCTGTATGTTTGTAGCGTTGGTTTATTTCCCATCATAAAAGGTGCTTGATAATAACAAATCCAAAATGGTCTTTGCAATGTCCAGCTAATAACGGTAAACAATGGACTGACAGTTTTAAGGGATGCTAATTGCATTAGCGTGCTTGAATATTGAAAGGGATGTTCTTGCTTTGAAAGCAATAAGGCGGAATGAATAGAGGCTATGGCCTTTCCACTGGTTGAACAATGTTTTATTAATAACAATTGAAAGATATGGCATCATCACAGTGGATTTAAGGTTTAAGACCAGTGATATTGCGATTTCTATTTGATGACAATGCATTTTATTCAAATGATGCACAGTAATATTTAACTTAAATCCATTACCTTTTAATGTCATAACCAGAATGTAAGAGTTCCCCTAATTATGCTGTTTTTATCATTCCCATAGTTATGTTGCAGAGAACTAGCAGTTCCTATAACACAATACCTCTTAAACATTGAGATTGCAAGCGAGAAATCAAACACACAATGTGACACTTTGAAATGTAAACAGGCAGCCTTGGACCCAGTAAAAAACAAAAAAGCAGACCGCTGCATTATTTTTTTCTAATATTCATATCTGCTGAAATTGTGTGGCTTGATTGCCACAGAGATGTTCAACCACCGTATACAACAAAACGAGGCATTCTTCATTGCACCATTTCTTTAAAAAAATGCCTTAATCAATAACTAAATAAATAAATACTTTAGGCTACAGGAATATATGGATCGTAAACATTACGGGAGGAGCAAGCCGTGACGTCATGAACTAGTCGGGCCTTGACGGATTTGAGGGAGTCATGAATGGATCTGAAGGTTTATTGCCACAAAAATGCAGACATATCAATAAATAGTGATGTGAATTGCAACATATGTGAACGGGCAACACCATGGATCATCATTTGCCAAGAGGCGCTAAAAGCCTTCTCCACTAACAACTGTGCCAACATCAACTACATGTTGATGCCCTCACTTTCTGCACCTCCGGGCCCTTTCCCCTTGTCCCTCTGCATATGGTGATTAACATGGTGGGCAATATGACCTCTGCATATGGTGGCCAACTGATGACTGCATGTCAATGGGGATAGCAGCCCCCTATCATGAGTCAAAAGGCATCCTCTTCTTGCAAAATGGTGCTGGTAGTGTTGTGTTTTTTATTTGGGATCAAATGGAGATGTAGCAAACTCACTAAAAGCAAAGCTCTCGACAGCATTATGGTCTCCCAAGTGTTTACTCAGATAACCCTTCACCAATCACTTGTATGTGCGCGTGAAGAGGACAATTACATGCAATTCCAGGATTTCAGCATACCAAACTCATGACTGTGCATCCTTGACCAATACGTAACATAGTTTCATGGAAACAGTCAATGTTGTGTTTGAGCAATATATCTCAGGCATATGCATCGTAATCAAAACGGACTGTCCCACTGACACCTCTACTCCGTATGGCCGGTGCCACCGATACAGTGAGATTGACCCTTTAAAGCTTGATGGAGAAAGGCATCTGGAAGGAAGACAATCGTCAAGCCATACCAGCTACCATACAATTACTTATCATAGTCTGTCAGGTATCATGTGCAGTCTTCCCACATACCAACAGCTTATTCTAATATGCTTTTCACTAATGATGTCGCATCCAACAAAAAACATTTACTAGACAAGTCAATACAATGGGGTTATTATGATGATCTTTGTGGCCTCACACAAAACAACCTAAGAAATCAAATCACAACACTGGCAGACGTTGTTGGACAGACAACCTTTTCATGCCGACTACTATTTAATGTATGTGTTTTTTTTCTTCTTTTCTTGGGTTTTATTTTGTATTGAAGGAGGTATTGGGGGGCATCAATGCCTGATTTATTTATTTAGTTTGTATTTTCTGCCCGTGGGATCCATCTCGGTCCCAATTCACCTCCAGTTTTTAAATAATTTGAAGTTCAAAAACGAGATACTGATGTAATGTTAATTCATGTGTTATGCTTAGATATGTTGTGGGTCAGAGGAAGGCTAGCTATGTTAAAACAAATTGTGTTGGGCCCAACTCTATTGGAATAACTTATTGATCATGTATTTCACATCATTAGACCATTGTTATTATCTCTGTGTTACTGTCAGGGCCCTAGTGGCTACCCATCGTACCATTCGGCACAATCATCTGGCTTTGCATCCTCCTCCTCATCGTCCTGCATGGACACATTTCAGCTGATGGAAATTGTGTGCTGCATACAACTCATATTCATGATGATGCACACTCTCTGGTCTGTACCTGAGGACCCAACCTGTCCTGTGTCGGTAAATATAACTTATGTGTGTTATGGATGTGTGTTTCATTACATTAGAAAACTCAGGATTCACTGGCTGCTGTAGTTTAATCATTAGTGAAGTCTCAGTGGATATACAGAGTCACCATTCAGGAGAATGAGTGGAGAGTCAAAATCATTCTTTCACGTGGAAGACAGTGTTTGAGCCACCATGTTGTGCATTTGTGGAAGGTCCATCGTTTGAAGTGTTCTGCACATGCTGTTTAAGTGTGCACAGGTTCGCTGCAGTGGCTGGACAGCAAAGGAATGATATGTGTTGATCAGGGAACAGAGCTTGCCATGATTCCACAGGTCACATGACTATGCATAGGAATTTCTATGTGCATGGTTAGGTCAAGTTAGTTTTCTAGTTTGCTTCAATGGGTGTCATACAATATGGTTGCTAGAATGTTAAAGTAACTTCATATGGATGTATGTGAATGCCTTCTAGTAACTAAATTGAAAAAGAGTGAGGGAGCCCGTCTACTGAGAACAAGCATGGGTCAAACACCCTTTTGTATGGAATTCCTTCCCCTCAGGAGAGTCTACAACCACAATTTAGCTCACTGCACGCTTCACATAAGAGAAATATATCCATATGCATATCCGTCTTTGTCCCATCCATGAGGGTAGTCTAGCATCAAAATGCTAGGTAAATCTCCTCTGAAAAAGAGTACCATTTGCAACCCAAGCCATGTGTTTCAGCCTTCATGGGTCTCCTCGGTTAGGTGAAGCTGAGCCTCTATAAGGCACATTGAGCAAGGGGTCCACATCGGGATTACCCTTGTTTACGTAGGGTGAACCCCAACTTTTACAAAATTGTAAGTTAGTGTGGGAGCCCCTCTACTGAGAACGGACTTGGTCAAATACCTTCTTCTATGGAATTTCTTCTACTGAGGAGGGTCTAAAGCCACGTTTTAGCTCACTGCACCATTCAGAGAAGAGAAATCATGGGTCAAATACCATGTTCTATGGAATTGCTTCCACTGCAGTGAGCTAAAACGTGGTTGTAGACTCTCCTGAGTGGGATATATTCTATAGAACAGGGTATTAAACCGATATTTGATTTCAGTAGAGGGGCTCCTACACCCTTGTTTCATTTGCAAAACTTGGGGTTTCACAATAAGCAAATAAGGGAAATCCAGACGTGGACCCCTTTCTCACTGTGCTTTAGAGAAGGTCATCTTCACCTCTCTGATGAGGCTCGACTGCGCCAAAACATGTCTTTAGGGTTGCTGATGGTAATCTTGCACAGAGGAGAATTGCCTAGCATTTCGGTTCTGGACTGCCCTTGTGGGTTAAATTAGACTGATATGCAAATGCATATTTCAACTTTGTAAAGGGTGCAGTGAGCTAAAACATGTTTGTAGTCCATCATGAGTTGGTGAAATTCTATAGAACCTGGTATTTGACCAATGTTGGTTCTCAGTAGAGAAGTTAATTTGTAAAACTTGGGGTTTCAACCTAAGTAATCCAGGGCAATCGAGATGGAATTTGGGTTGTTTAACCGTGAAAGAAATTTTTGTGGCCGAAATGACTATAACCGTTTTGACTGAAAATATGCATTTCAATACAGTCATTTTTTGCAAACATATGTATTGCCTGGGTGCCTCCTCTCTCCATCCATCTATCTTGGGGACCCCCCAACCCATCTATCCCTCCCCAACTTACACTGTTTAATGCACAACACTTAAGCAAGCCACCCTCTGTCTCTTGTTCGATCTTGAACAAGGGTAGGCTTGTTGAACCCCAAATCGTCTCCTCTCCTTTGACGCCTTTTCCTTCCACTGACTCCTTTATTTTTACTTTATTCATCGGTAGCCGGGGGACACCCCAGCAAACCTTGATAACATTGCAGTGAATAAGGATGCGGGGGACACCCCCACAACCCCTGCTGCCCTTGTTTGTTACAATGGCACTGTATGGTAAATATGTTTGTCTTTTTCCGACTGTACGTGATTTTCATATAGCCAAAATGTGAACATATTTACCATACAGGATTTTTTATGCAGTTATTTTGGGTAATTTAATCCAGACGTAGGCCCCTTGCACTGTGCCTTAGCGAGGCTCAGCATCAACTCCCTGGTAGGGCCTGACTAGGGCGACACACGTGCCTCGGGTTTCTGATGATTCTCTTGCTCAGAGGATAATTGCCTAGTACTTCGGTTTGGTTTGGTACTCTGCAATTGTGGGTGTTAACAGAATGCTATGCAAATGCATATTTTGCCTTTGTGATGGTTGCAGTGAGCCATAACGTAGTTGTGGACCCTCCTGAGGGAAGGGTATCTGACCCGTGTTTGATCTCAGTAGAGGGGATCCCACATCACCATTGTTTAATTTGTAAAACTTGGGGTTTCACCATAATTAACCCAGGGCAATCCAGACCTGGACCCCTTGCTCACTGTGCCTTAGAGAGGCTCAGCTTCATCTGACTGATGAGGCCCAACTAGGCTGAAACACGTGTCTGGGGTTGCTGATGGTACTCTTGCTCATAGGAGAATTGTCTAGCATTTTGGTTCAGGACTGTCCATGTGGGTTTGACAAACGGATATGCAAATTAATATGTCACCGTTGTGAACGGTGCAGTGAGTTAAAACGAGGTTATAAAGTCTCCTGAGTTGGAGAAATTCCACAGAACATGGTATTTGACCCATGTTTGTTCTCGGTAGAGGGAATCCCACACCCTTGTTTAGTTTGTAAAACTTGCGGTTTCACCGTAAGTAACCCAGGGCAATCCAGACGTGGACCCCTACTCACTGTGCCTTAGAAAGGCTCAGCTTTACCTCACTGATGAGGTCTGACTAAGCCAAGATATGTGTCTGTGGTTGCTGATGGTACTCTAGTTCACAGAAGAATTGCCTAGCATTTCAGTTCTGGACTGCCCTTGTGGGTGGGACCAGACTGATATGCAAATGCATATTTCACCTTTGTGAAGGGTGCAGTGAGCTAAAACGTGGTTGCTGAGCCTCCTGAGTGGTAATGGTATTTGATCCATGTTCGTTCTCAGTAGAGGGACTCCCACACCCTTGTTTAATTGTAAAACTTCAACCTAATTAAACCAGGGCAATCCAGATGTGGACCTCTTGCTCACTGTGCCTTAGAAAGTCTCATCTTCACCTTCCTGATGATGCCCGACTAGGCCGAAACACATGTTTGGGGTTGCTGGTTTTACTTTTGTTCAGATGAGAATTAGCTAGTGGTTCTGGACTGCCCTTGTGGGAGGGACCAGGCTGATATGCAGATTTCGCCTTTGTGAAGGGTGCAGTGAGATGAACGTGGTTGTATGCCCTCCTGAGTGGGAGAAATTCCATAAAACATGGTATATGATCCATGTTCGTTCTCGGTAGGGGGGCTGCCACACCTTTGTTTAATTTCTAGTAACTAATTCTGCAGGGCATGTCCCTTCACCTCTGTGCATTCTAATGAAAATATGTTCCCAAGTTTCAGAAATAGTAAGTCTAAGGTGGTGCATATTCCTAGGGGATCATGAACATATCCATCAGCCATGTCCAAGGTTGTTGTAGATCACCATGTATTTGTTTCATTTCTAAAGCCCCTTTGGTATGATGAGTGGCAGATTTATTTTGGCCGGTATCATGGAGCTGGATCTAGTTTGTTTGGCCAAATGATGGATGCTGACACATCCCCCTGCATCCCAACCCATTTATTCCCACCCCCTGAACCTCTCTTTGGTGAACCCATGCACTGATTTGCTTTTCCTAAATAGGGAGTTCCACCACCCATATCCCTCAATGGCTTGTTGTTCATCCGCTGCACACTCTGCCTGCCCATTTCTCCCTTCACAACTTCTTTAATGGGGATTCAGCCCCCATGCCTCCTAAAGCTTGCTGAACAACCATCTGCAACCCCTCTGCCCTATCCTAAAATGAAACCTTCCCATCTCCCATACGCCTTACCTCCTCTATGTCTGATCTCCCACATCACCTGAGTTTTCTCCCTTGCCGGAACAACTTCTGGGAAGATGCACCCACATCAAACTAGGAGCTGTTGCGTCTCTCTATTCTTGCAGTGAGGTTTTTGTAGAGCACTGCATTTGATGGAAAACCCTAGAATCAGTGAGTTCCATCTCGAATAAGGTAGGTAGATCACAAGGAACTCATATGTACAGTCCAAAGAAGCCTGGAAATGACATGACGCCTGGATTACATGCATTTGATGGTAGCAGGGACATTTGTAATACAATGTGATGGCCAATCAATTGCATTGTGGTGGTTATTAGCTGGGAATGGAGGCCTACACGGCTGAGTAATTACATGCACCTGGATCTCATGCCACTGGGACAGTGGTCAGCTTCCCTAGGGGGTGATGGATGAGTTTAGGTCCCTGTTGGGCTCTATGTCCTCAGCTAGTCTGACAGGATGTACAATACAGTAGGCGTGCCGAAGCATTAGGTTGTAAGATATGTTGGTTCCTTAAGCCTAGCAGAGACAACTGGATCCTGCACACCTTTGGTGTGAATACCCTTGGTGTACGAGTCCTTCCGCTCCTGGCCTGACTCTGTTGCTATGGTGTCTGCAAGGCAAGTTGAAGTGTTGTGTTCTGGCGCCATGTTTCCAGTCTGATGGCCCACCTGTTAGGTGGATGCAGAGGACACTGATGGCCTACCTGCTGGTTGCTGCAGGTCAGGCAGGTGGCTTTCAAGCTGGGGGGCTTCTGGTCCAACAAAACAGCTGCCTGAACTCAATTTATTTGCATTTTCGTTTGCATTTAGAATGTGTGCAAACATACTTCCTTTTTACATGTGGTGAAATCGCATTGCGTCCTAGGCACGATATCACCACCTGTTTATGCATGCGTTTATCACATGTAATAGCCAGGTGAAAGGTCTTTTCATGTTGTATGTGTGGATCAACATAGGGCGGTGTGGATAAAACATGTGTTACTCATGCAGCATTGGATTGCCACATGAAACCTATGCTATGAGCCCCCCAATGAGCCCCTTTGTACTTGGATCTCAGGGTCCATGGCCGTCTAAATCCAGCCTCAGGCTCAAATATGTGTGGGAATGAAAGCATACGTTTGAGTGCGGTGCCTCTGCCTCACACAATTTCCAAGGCAGTATGCATGGCGAGTAAAATTCTTCTTTGATACATGTGAGCCCCTTTTCCAAGGGAAGGTGGCATGCATGTTCACCTATCTTATTACAGGGTGATTACCCTCATCTGACCTCAAATAGATAATTTAAACCCTCACCTCAGTTCATCTCTTAGATCAATCGAGAGATCGTCTCTGTTATGATAAGTGAGCCTCCCATCAGAAATCTTAGTCGGGCCATTCCTAAAGCCTAATGGTTTTCAATATTTCAACTTCCATTACTCCTCATTATGCTGCGCGTGGTCCGGGCCGCGAGAGGACGCGGGAGCTGCTCTTGATCCGTCACTTCTTTTTGACCTCGCCATACATATTGTAAATAGATGAAATTCTCAGGCTGTGGGCCACAGAGTACATGATGAAGAAGAAATTGACTTCTGCAGAAACCATTATCGGGATTTATTGACTTGAGAGGATATTGTTTTGCAAGGCAAAGCTGAACATGAAAGGGAGAAAGGATGAACCGCTCTGGTCCTAAGGGCCTTGCCCGCATATTTTGGTCACCAAGGTTTTGTCTTTGCTTTTTAGAATAATCTATTCACCACATAGCCATAAACATATTTTTGAATTCACCTCTTCTTCAACCTTCAGATAAACCTTTGTTTGAATGCAGCCACTCAAAGAGTGTACATATACTATGCTGCTGAAATGCAGGCCGTCCTTTAGGCTTTGGGAATGTTTAACCCGATTCGAATTTCCAGGAGCAGTTCTATCCACAGACATAAAAGCTGTAACTTAAAGACCGATTCACCTCTGGCATCATTAGGCAGAATGAAAGGCATTTTTCAAGCCCTGCAAATGAGTGAGATAATGATGGTGGATTCTTATGTCATAAACCACTAAATCCCTCAAGAAATATCAGACCTAATGAAGCTTGATCTTTTCTCTCTATATTAAGTTGAAAATATTCCAAGATCGCTGTTGGTATGCACACAATTATTTTACAACTGATCCTCCGTTCATGTGCACTCCAAAAAAACCAACAACAAAAAAACCTTCTGTATAATTTGAATAGGGTCATAAAAAAAAAAAATAAAAAAAAAAAACGTATTCCATAAACTGGATACAGCTGTAATTTTGGTCATTACAGAAAAGTGTATTTTCATGCAGCTGCTGTAAGTCAACAGCTCTGACCTGTATACATCCTGCACTACCTATGTCCCAGGAACGCAGACACGAAAAATGTCATCTCTTGCATATTACCAGGCATAAATGCTCACTGGGCATTGGATGGGGCGTAACAAGCGCGTTTACACTTGCGTGCCCATGGACAGAAATCCAGATGTTCTAGGCGTCCCATGCTTTGTCCAGCCAGTGCACACAATAATTGTTATCACCTGCCACCATGTACTGTATGGCAGCCATTCACAAACATTTTCACCATAGTAAACCAGGATATCCTCTGAGCATCTGAGATTTTTGCTCGATATCATATACCTAATTCACAAATACTATAAAAGGATTAGGGCCCGATTCATAGAAATATTTGCAGGGAAAGCAGGGGATTTGCGTGCCAATCTGCGCGCAAATCCCTGTTCATCGATTTATGGAACTGCCTGCGCAGGACTTTCCTGGGACTTGCGTGGAGTTCGTGCAGGCCCAGCACTTCTCTGGGAATCAACAAGTACCTTTGCAGAGACTCCACGGAGAGTGTGGACCGGGCCTACACATTGACCAAGATACTTGGCCGAACCTGCTGAATGAGGAAGAACACGTGGCAATGTCGGCGTGTTGAAGGATGGTATACGGCCATGCCATCGCACGCCTTTAGCCCTGCAAATATAACTGTATTCATGTATTCCTACTCAGAAAATCGGGTCGCGAAAAAGCACACGCAAATCCCGGGGCTCATTTGCCACACGATAGCAGGCGTAAACATCAACACGCATAGGAACAAAGGGATATAAAGCACACAATACACAACAAATGAACGTCAACAGCCACACTGAATCCGGCCGTACTTGGAGCTACCGTGCACGAACACCTTAGGAGGAGGAGGATTGTCAGGGGCCGGATCTTCACAACACGCATTACACTTTTTGGGATTCTGGATGATCAGATCTATGTCAGGTACAGGTTCCCTCACTATGTAATCCTTGACCTTGTCAAGGAGTGGGAAGATGGCCTCACCCCCCCCCTGCTCCCATGCCCTTGCCCCGCTCGGAAAAGTGCTAATTGTACTCCATTTCCTTGCCACTGGATCATTCCAGCAGACTGCTGCACTAGTATGTGGGATATCTCAGGCCACACAATCATGCTGTCTACACCAGGTGATGTCCTGCATAACAGCACATGCATGTGTGTGCATGGCATATATATATATATATGTCCCAAACAACAGCAGAAAGGCAGACTGTCTATGCAGTGGCACACTTCTCCCGTGTACTCGGTGCCATAGACTGCACACATGTTGCGCTACGGCCACCCAATTGTCAGAGCACATCTACAGGAACAGAAAGCACTGGCACTCCATTAATGTGTAGGGAGTATGTAATGCAGGCAGATGGGGAGAAGGTGCAAGTGGATCTAGGTCACCTGGCCTAAGCACCACCCAACTTCTTAGCCCTGCCTCTTCCTTCCTGCACTTAACTATTAGATCAAGGACATCTCTCGCCCGGGCGTCCTAAGCGAAGGGCAGACGAAGAAAAGGGCAATTCCTGTTTGGACCAGGAGGAGCCAGGGCCCGACCGCCTGCTCAGACAGCAGGTAAGCATGCACCAACATGTGTTACTCCCTTTGTCCCCACAGGCCATCCCCACCCCCTCTTGTCCCCCCGTGATGTTCCCTTGTGCCCCACCATTCTCGCACACAGGTGTTGCCTGTTTTGCTTGATTCTTCTACCCTGCTCCCCCCTAAACCCCCTCAAGCCTACTTCTGCAGGAATCTGTCCTGATAAATTCTGGTTTCACCATCACCGTCTTGTGGCAAAATGCTGGATTTGACTTTTATGGACTTCATTCATTCACGGTGCGTCACCCTTTCTCAACTCTCATGCTGGACTTCCATTGCATCTTGTACTCATGGTGGCCCTGAATCATGCTGTTCCCATCTTTATCTTGTATCCTGGCTTGCAACATTATGTTTTACTACTGACTTCTGCAATTGTATTCACCCCCCCTTCTTGCTTCTCCACTCTTTTGACTGCTCTCTGTTCTCTCCTCCTTTCCCTTCTCCCTTTTCCTATCTCCTCCCCTTACTTTCTTCTATGCACTTACTCTATCAGAATTGTCCATGGACCTAGTATGATAGCAACCTCGTCTGTCTTTTCCCCCACCCCTTACTGTTTTTTTCCTCCCCACGTCCCCTCCAGCACTATCTGAAATGTCATCAGACCTAGTATGATAGTCGCTTGATTTGGTTTCTCTCCTACCTTTCTGCACCCCTCTCCCTCACCTCTTGTTTTTCTCCGGCTCTACCAGAAATGTCGTCAGGCCTAGTACGGTAGTCGCCTGTCTGTTTCCATTTCCTTCCCACTCTCCCCCTCCCTTCCTTATCTATGTCTTAGCTCTTGCACAATCTGAAATGTCGTCAGGCCGAGTACGATAGTTAATTTCACATCCTTACTGTTCATGGCCTGTAAGAATGTCATTGTATTTTCCCTTGTTCCCTCCCTTGCCTTGAAGCGCTTTGAAACACATTGTGTATAGGTGCTCTATAAATAAACTATCATATCATATATCATATCATATCATATATCATATCATATATCATATCATATCATATCATGCCAAGGGAATCATCATGGAAGTGTGTGCTAATGTTCTTGGGCAGCACACATGACAGCTACATCTTCCGCATGTCAGCAATGCACGGGCCCTGAGATCTGGTAAACATGGCAATGCATGGCTCATTGGTGAGTATGAACGCTTTTGTATATTCATGCATGTGACACACTGAAAAATAGACCCTGCCAATACATGGCAATAACAACCATAGGACATTTATAGGGGACAATGCCTACCCACTGACTACATCAATGATGACACCATCAGGAACCCCACAACACCAGCTCAGGTAGGTACAATACTGCACATATAGCCACTCAGGGTTTAGTGGAGCGCACATTCAGAGTGGTAATGTCATGGTTCCCCTCCCTTAATCACTCTGGTGGGTTATTGGTGTATACACCATCAGTAGTCTGTAGAATAATTGCAGCTGCATGTGTCCTGCACAATGGTGCCACACAGCGCAGTGTACCAGTGGACATGCATTTGGGACACCATCTGCACCCACAGGCACCACCCTTGTCCATGGCTGGTAAAAGGGCACATGAAGAGGCTGCTTGCACCCAACTGGTGCAATCATACTTCACATAAATACCTGCCTCTGTGGAGTACACACAGTGAAGCCACCTCCCAGGTGCCATACAGCGATGAATTGTGGCCTATACTCTGTGCCCACAGCAACACCTTTAGAATGTGACACTGGGAGTGCAACATTGTGTGTGTCCATTAGACATAAAACAACATGGCCAGGCAAAGGCCCCAGAAAAGACTTGTAAGTGGCAGTATACCACCACCACTTTGTGAAGTATGTAGTGAAATACATTTTGAAGATTAACAACTGTACAAATTGCAAAAATGCATGCACAAGTGCAAATATGATGCTACATAAAAATGCATGAACTAGGCAACCATCAAATCTTAGTCCCTAGCCATTCATGGACACCAAAATCAACAATTACACCAATTCCGAGATGGAAACCAAAATCTGATTAAAGACCGTGGGACCATGTGCATTAAAGGCACACACATGTCCAAGTTGCTGTGTCTGTAAAAGCAGGGCTGCAAGATTAAACATGTGACATACATACTGGGAATAGGTATTCATTGCACCCCATACCATATCAAAACAACAGAATAAGAGCCAATTTGCAATAGAGAAGAAGTGTTTGACACACCCCAAGGGCCACAATCACAGGACCGTCAAATAATGGTTCAATCACACACAAATTTAGCCTGTGACTCATACTTTTAATCTGCATCGCAGTGCACAACTGAACCACACATGCATATCAACTTGACACAACAGTGTCCATGTAGTACACCCAAAAGCACAGAGAACAAAGTCCCAGAGCGCCATCACATGTACAACAACAACTGGACTGCATGTAGACATTAAACCACACACGTGAGACCACAAGTAGCAAGGCATACTACAGATGTGATGCTATCAAACCCAAGCGAGGACAACTCTGGACCCACAATGTGTGTCACACAACAATAAACTGTTTCAGTGGCCAAAACATTCCCTGATAACGACTATGGCCACAATACACAGTCACAACAAAGCAGTCATGTTGAAACCGGGAAAAAAGGTGCACTGCGAGAGAAATGCATATCTTACCTCATCCCATGTGAGCCTGTATCATCGGGACCATGCAGTCCACCAAAATCCCCCTCTGTTGGCCTGGAAACCACCAAACCCTAATTTTCTGTGCATGCATAGAGCTGCTATTTCCTTCACAATTCCTGCATCCATTGTTCCATGCCAAAATCATCTGTAGAGAACAACAAATAAATGTGAGTGCCGGCAACATATCCATGCACACAAATATACACCAACATTTGTCCCCCTGAGTGACATTCTACAAATGAGTACAATAACTCACCAGCCACTCATAACCATGTGCCCTGGCACACATGGAGCCACCTCCGCCCCCCTCATGTCAATGCAACATGAACAACCCACACAGTTACACCTTAGCCACCCGCAACCCGTACACTGCACCCCCCCTTAGTGTCATGCAGTGAATCACCGTGTTACACTTACCCATCATGATGCTGATGGTACCTTACCAACACATGCATCTGGCCACAGTCAGCATGACACTGAGACGACCCCTAAAAAGAGAACATTGAGAGGATGGAAACCCAGGAGCACCTTTGTAGTATTGGCAATGCCATGATATGCCATCCCGTCAATAACGTGTCAGTGGCGCCATGCAGTAAACACTGGCAGTGGAGCCGATGATGCTAAACTCAAGAAGAAGTGAACCAAAAATCTCACCAATTGCACAGAAAATAGGATCGTGCAGAAGGCAGCCCTTCACAGAGGCAGCTGTCAGACTGGAAGGCAGGTCACAGAGGCAACTGGCTTGAAACACACAAGCACACATGAGCAAGCAATGATAAACAGAGGCCAAGGACAAACACACACAAAATGGAGCATGCATAAGGAAACTGCAACCGATTGAATTGGGTGAAATGTGCATTGAACAGAATTTAGCATTAAAATGCACCCAGCAGCTGTCAACATGCCTCTTAATTAGTGACTGAGCACCCTACATGGTATATGGTCACCATGGCAACCGACACAGAATGGACAATCATGTGTTCCTGGTGTATGTGGAGTACATTGCATCCCAACTATTTTCAGCAATGCTGGTATGTGTGTGGATTTGTCTTGGGACAGCAACCCAAGAAGGGGCAGAAGCAACACAATTGGACTGCCTGCCTGCGTGGGTAGGAGTCTGCTGAGTATGAACAGCAGTTGTAGGTAGTGTTGGCTGGGTGTTGGCTGTGCACAGTGATTTTGGGTGAACAGCAGTCTCTCCTTGCTGTTTACTGAGAGGAGGAGACAAAGTCAACAGCAAGGCGCAGAGCGCAGCACAGTCTGCTGAGTCTGAACAGCAGTTGTCAGCAGCATTGACTGTGCGTTGGCTGTGCACAGTGATTTTGGGTGAACAGCAGTCTTCCCTTACTGTTTACTGAGAGGAGGAGACAAAGTCACTGACAAGGCACGGAGCGCAGCAGAGTCTGAATAGCAGTTGCTAGCAGTTTGTGGCAGGGAGCGGCCCTAACAAACAGAACCTTTCCGATCTGCCTTGATTTACTACGATGAAGCTGAACAGTGAAACAGCCGCGGTCGGACCAGGTGGCAGACGCGCATCCAAGGTGAGCGTGCCCCACCTTCTTCCCTTCTGCTGTTCTAGAACTCGGGGGGAAATCTCTTCCTTCAGTGACTCCCCTGTACCCCTCACTAGGTTATGGGAAACCCGGCAAACTCCCCCGGGTGAAAGTTGGCAGAAGGGCTTTGGTCTGCAGGCTGGACATTACTGACAATGAGATGTTGTGATTGGAGGGCGGTAGCCCTCCCAGGATCCATACACTAAATTAAGAGGGTAGGAGTATGCAGGAAATGTAAACCTTGACTCAGAATCTATCATACTGAAATCAGACATAGGGATGTAGCCTGTACTACACATGTTAACTCTCACTCCCAACTGGGAACAACGGATGCTTTGAATATTGCACTGATTCAGGGGGACACATTTGGAGGGCTCCTGGTGTCATCAGGTGACTCCCCAACATTGATGGATAAAGGGGTCCCAATCTTGAAGAGCCCATTGAAGTCAAACATTTTGGACATTATCAGGCAACAGACCCTGGTGGCCTTATCGTCTTCCCTATTAACGCTACGCCTGTCACAGGACATAGCTCTGATTCAAGCTTCTTTAAACTTTAAATAACAAAGCCATTTGGGAAAGGAATAGTCACCTGGCACAGGTGAAGGACCTATTAAAGGATACTGCTTCTCCTATTTCCTTGACGTGAACTAACTCATTGAGTCATCTCTCTCAAAACTCAAGGGAAACATCAGTTCTAGTACGGGTAGTTTGATTACAAGGCCTAGTGAGCAGAACCCGTTGGTGGATCCATCACTGATGGCGGTGGTGATTTTTCCTGAGACCAGTGCTAGGCGCTCGCCTTTATTTCACACATCAATTTTGCCTGGATCCACGCAAGACTCAGATACATCATCTTTGAGTGATTCCGTTTTCTCTCCAAACATTCCCAACCAAATCCCACAAGCTTCTGGCCCATCAATGTAAAAAATACAGTCTGTAATTATGTCAGCACTCTCGATCTCTCTGACCCCTTTCATTAAGCTTTATGAAGCAATTAATGAGGATTTTAAGGATAAAGCCACTCTTCTGGCAATGGTTCTTTCTAAACTGCTTTATTTAGAAGCTGTTTCAAATAAGCTGCAAGCTAGGTTGGACCATGAAGCTGAAGTTTCAAGCAAATGGCAAAACAGGTTATGTGATATGGCATGTGTAGAACAGATTGACAAAATGGCACTTATGGAAGCGATTAAAAAATCGCAAAAGTGGATTAGGAAGTCAGTTGATCAAATTCATACGTGAGTCCTAGGGGAGCGGTCACAAGATTGCCTGTTCCACGGTCCAAGATGATTGTGAATGAAAATAATTCTCGCTTGAAGCATGGCTCCGATCCATTGGGAAATGAGAGACCCTATGGGTGGACCGAGGAAACCACTGCCACACATTCAGGGATATCAAACTGAGTGAGCTTGAATGAATATCCTCTGGATTCTATAACATCTAACACTGAACCCTTGGAAACAGTATTGGGGACAGCAATAGGAGATAAACCCCTTGAGATGATCAATCATGAGCACTCAGGAGTAAAGGCATTAAAAGAACCGTGAACACAACCAAAACATCTAGAGGACACTGAGCTGATTTATTCTATCTTTAATAAGAAATGGAAACCTAACCATGGAGGATAGTTACCGCAAAGGAAAAAAAAATAATCATGCCCATGAGGAAAAAAATAAAATCTAATTCATCAAGAGGGTTTATTCAGAATTTGAAACCCTTGGAGGATCGTGTTCATAAGATCTCAAATGTGAGGAGTGGAGATGAAATCACTCCTGCTGAACCTCTTATAGAGAATACAGGGCCGAGTGCTTCACTCAGCGACCATCAACGGAAAGAGGTGCGAAGGGAACATCAAGAGATGGATATCAACTATTCCATATCACTGCTAGATCTTTTTGAATCATCAGAGAATACCCTTCAAGGAAATCAAATAACAGCCAATGTCACAGCTCAGAAGAGGGATGTAGGGATTGCCCGCCACCCTCTCCCCCCGCCTAAGAAACCGGATCGGCTTAATGCTCTCTCATAGGAGGAAAATATCTTTTTGACCCTGGCAGAGCGAAGGTCAATGGTGGGGAAAAAATTAGAAAGTCCCAAATCACCTCTGTTTATTAGCGTCAATACTCATAAATGGAAAAGGTGGTCTTTAGCGACGGTTGTGTAAACAAAAGGAGCTGAACCTATAGTAATATCTTTAGAGCGTCGAAATCAAGCCCATGATGGGCTTATATTAAATCGATCTAATGTGATTTATGTATTTATTTATTCATATTTGTATAGCGTGCAACAGCCCGTGATGATCCTGCTACATCATATACCGGATCTGGGCTCCTTGTCTTCTAAGGATATCCTTGTGATTGAATTTGTATGAGAGGACAGAACCGATTGGGTTTGACTGCATGTCAGATCGAAGCAGATTAAGAAAGCCCTGTGAGGCTCTGCTTCTGCCTTCTGGTCCCTGGAATTTGACCTGGCTCAAGAGATAACTCATGAAACCTCATGCTCAGAATCCACACATAAGCTTCAGATCAATTCCAGGGGAGCCCAGAAGGGAAACTGGATATGTGCAAAAGGTCAAAAACAGATGAAAGCAGTCGACATGTGTCATTGCAAATTGGATGTCAAAGAAGCTGTCCCAATACTTTTTCCAGGATGCCTCAGCTTGGAAGATCAGCTTTATATGGAAATTACAAGATCTTTGGTCTCCCAAAGGATGAAGACTGGTCCTGGTTTCAGGCGGCTGCGGGGCCCTCAAAGGAGTCTTAACACCTAAAGAATGCCGGAAGAACTGCGTTGCAAATTGGATCTTGGAATACTCTGGGCTTCTCGCATTTAATGAATGATAACCCCATGGACTGGTCATGACATTATACTTTTTCAGGAACCATGGCTGTGAGAAGCTCCGATATGTGATGGATATATGGCCCTCTTAAATCCAGCCTTAAAGGGTCAGAGGGGCAGACCTCACTAAGGATTGTTGACACTCATTAGAAAGGCCACCTTGATAAATATCTTAAGACATGAGACTCAAAATCCATGGGTTTAAATTATAACTGCTCAATGGACAAATGAGACCACCTGTAAGCCAATAGTATTAATTTGGATTAATGTGTACTGGAATCCCGCCAAAGTGGCCTGTGACACTTTTATAGATACAGTGATGAAGGCAATTGATGAGGCCAGGTTGGCTACTGTAGATCCATGTATTATATTGGTGGGTGATTTAAACACTAAATGTGTGAATGCTGAAATGTCCTGGCTCAGGGCTAACAATGTAAATAAGGCTAGTAGAGCAAGGTCGAAAGTCTGGCTCCAGGAAATTAATATCAGAGATATGCTGATGTTAAACAGAAATACGGCCGTGGATATCCCTGCAAAACATACGTGGGGCCGTGCCACCGCTAAGGCAGTATTAGATTACTGCTTTGTTTCGAGCAATGTTCAGGAGAGAATTGATTCATTGGTAATCATGGAGATAGATTCCAGTGATTATTCTCTCCTGAAGATATGCTTGGCTGGACCACCTGCAGCAAGGGGGATTCTTAATCCTTTATCGGTAACAGTCTCTCAAGGACGACATAGACTTTACTTGGCCCTGCAAGATGTCTTGGACATAACTACCACCATAAACTCCAGAGTGGAGATGGGCAATGATGTATTAAACTATGCACCACTACTAGTAAAATATGAGTAGGTAGACCATAAAGGCATCAGACCAGATTTCATTCATAAACACAAATTCGACATTAGACTGGTAGCAGAGCGCAAAATGTTTAGGGCATATAAGAAAACCCTAAATATTGTGCCCCTGATCAATCGAGCAGGAAATAAAAAAAAGGAAGCAGCAATATAAATATATTCAGAGCAGATTGTATGCAAGAGGGAGAAAATATGCTTAGTGTATTGAATAAAAATAATTCAAGACTTACATGGGAATGGATTAACAAATCTGGAACTTCCCAGAATGCAATACAAATACAAATGGTGGATGATCAGAAGTCTGTCAACCACTTTGGAGTACTTTTCTCTTCTAAATTGGTTGATCCAACTCCAGAGATACCTAGAAAATCCTCCCAGTGGTCCTGGAATATAAACAAACAGGATGTCCTTGATGCAATTCTAAGGTTGAGTACCACCAGGTCTCCTGGCTCCGACGGGCTGTCCAATTATGCACTGAAGTTAACACTAGAGGAATTGTCGGAGCTTGCCTAATCCTGAGAGAAAAAAAGATTCCACCTAGTTGAAACAAGGCAGTGATTATACCAATTTTCTAAAAAGTGTCACAAACTGACCCGGGTAATTATTGCCCCATAGCTCTACTAGATAGCTTCGGAAAATCTTTGCCACTCTGATACTAAACTGATATTTAGTCCACCAAGTTCCTAGGCAAACCGGTTTTGTAAAGGGCATAGGCACCCGTCTAAATCTATTCCTGCTACATCTACTTAAGCTACAGGCAATCAAGGGGAAGACAAAACTATATCGCCTCGATTGACCTGAAGCAGGCATTTGATAGCGTGGATCGAGGAAGATTATGAACCAAACTGAGGGAATGGAAGTGCCTGGAGAATTTAGTAGAACCTATGAAGGCACTGCATTCGGACACAATGATTCAGGTTCGTCTTAACCAGCAAGTACTCCTGTCAGAGATAATCCAGGTTAATAGCGGCTAGAAGCAAGGATGTGGCCCTGCACCGATCCTCTTTAACCTGTATATCTCTGACTTTGAATCTATACAAAATGGGGTCTGTAGCTTCCCACCTAAGATCAATGGGAAGCTAGTACCGTGGATAATCTACGCAGACGGCCTTGTCTTGATTGATAGAACTCCTGTAGGGCTGCAGTGACGCTTAGATGCCCTACACTCCTATATGACTGCAAATGAGTTAAAAGTCAATGTAAAAGAAACAAAGATTCTGGTGTTTAATGGAAATTTGGGTGGGGAAAAAATAAGAATGGTAAAATGGCTACTGAACCGCGAACCCCTTGAATGCGTTGACTCCATTATTTATTTGGGAGCATGCATCAATCAAAGTGTAGCAGAAATCCCTTGGGCAAATATGTTAAGATAAAAAATCTTAGCTCTCAACACATGATCCTACATAAAAGATTTGGAAAATGTTATATGCTCCCTTTAATGACCTTCGATAATCAAAAGGTAATTCCTATTGTATTTTATGGAGCTGAATCAACATTGAATTTGGCATGGCAAATATAGGACTCTCTGGAGGGAGCCTTTTGGAAGCAAATACTAGGGCCTCCTAGAAGTCTGCCTCTGGCATGTATAATATTTGAATTAGATTTGCCCTCTTTGTACTCTGTATGCTTGTGGAATACTCTATCTCTTTTCTGCAAAAGTTTGCTATCTCACTGAGCACCACAACTGGCCATCTTTGGCGATCATTTACTGACCTCAAGCTCTGATCATCTAAAGCAATTGAAGGCAAAATGTGCAAATATTTAGCTGGACCTGGATTCGACTGTTCTAACCTTAATATCTAATCCTGTTTCGGTAAAGAAGAAAGTGACCTGACAGGACTGGATACTTTCTCAATATAAGCAGAACAATTTGGTCCTAATGAAAGATTATGCTCTTGAATGTAAGCCTCTAACACAGGTACCCAGATATCTGGAAAGGTTTCCCTGTCAAGCGATTAGGGGCATATATTTGAGAGTGCGCTTAAATTTATATCCGACTAGAGATGTTTTAGCTACTAGGAAAAAGCTGACCAATTTGGAAATTATGTGTAGGTTCTGTAACCTATCGACTGAAACAGAGTTATTAAAACACCTGCTAAACTCCTGTACATGCCTTATGGAACACTGCACTCGGTTTCTGGGTTCAAGCTTTGCTATGGATCCTAAACTATCCCTAGATGAATGTTGGCAGATATTTCTAATGGGTGAACATCCACCATTGGTCTTTGCTGTGGTTATATTTCTTAATGGAAACCTGGAAGAGAGAGGGTAATGAATATGGTCTGGCATGTAATACGTGGTGGTTCAACAGTAGGGAAATGGAATGCCCCCTGAGATCACTAATTTGACTGCCAGAAGTGAATGAGGATTATGTGGAAACAGCAGATAGTCAATTTTAGTGAAAGAATCCTATTTCGATAGACATTAGATGGATAATTCGGCAAAAAAGGAGTTGAATGCTTGCCTTGATTTCCTTTCTTTTTCTCTTTTTCCTGACTTGATCTAGTATCGCTTTAAAAAAATAAAAATGAAATATTTTCCAGGTTTGAAAAAACTAATAAAACAAACAAAATATTACTATTAAAAATAATCCTATGGGAAGCCATGTGACATCCAAGACACATGTGTAAAGTGCAAAGAAACTCTCACCACTTCTACCTTAAATATTAAGATGCACACATGTTGCTAGGCAATGCTATCAACAGCCTCGTTGTGGCTCCGAGCGACCATATTAAAATCGGGCGGCGGCAATGAGTAAATTAAAAAAGACCTCAATTAGGGTTTGTGCACGTGTTGCCAGGAGTATAGAGCAGGATTATAGCGGGAAGGTGGCTTCTACCATCAGGATGCTCACCTAGTTCAGGACAGAGCCTCAGTGATGCGATGAGCATGTCGGGCGATGTGGAAATCAGCTGCTCCTGCAGCACAGATGCAGCGTCGGAGATGCTGGGGAGAGAAGGGCTCCTAGCCTCTCCGTTTTTGGAGTCGTTCTGTGTTGTAGGGTGCAAAACAGGGCCTTTACCAGTGGGCCTTCGCTGGAAGGGCCTCAGTCGGTTTCCGCCTGCCGGTGGAAATGGAGCATTTAAGATGCACCCGTGTTGCTAGGTAATGCTATCAACAGCCTTGCTGTGGCTCCGAGCGGCCATAATCAAATCGGGTAGCAGCGGCAGCGTTGAGTAAATTCAAAAAATCCTCAATTAGGGTTTGTACACGTGTTGCCAGGAGTACACACAAATGCCTGTCACTTAACGCCCCTCCCTAAAGTCAGAGAGAATCACCATCAACCACACCCATTAGAGCTCATCTCTGTAATCTAATCTATGTCCCCACTTTCAAAAGGTCAAAAGCAGAGGGCTCCAGCTTTCAACACCTACCCCCCAAAAACTGGAATGCCCTCCACACGGCACTCAGAAATCAAAAATCATATTCTGTCTTCCGCAAAATGCTGAAAACCAAACTGTTCAACTAGTATGTCTTTTATGCTACCTGTACCACTGTGTGGCTTAATATGATGTTCTTCTGTAAACACAGAACATGCATATCCGTCTCTGCTGTCTATTTTGTATGCATTGATGCGTCAATTATGTAAACCTGTACCAAGTAAACCTCTCTGTAACAGCGCCACGATGCCCCAGGGCCTCTATGCGCTATATAAATTCAAATAAATAAATAAAGATGTGTCACAGCAAACAAACAGCTGGGGCAGCGAGCCTCATGACAACTCAGCAACTGCGGCCCTACAGTGACACTCACCCCCAACTAGGATCTTTCAACCGGTGACACCATGATGATCTGTAAAAAAAGCATGTATACACAAACCGGTCTAATATTTTCAAAAAAAGGTAGTAGGCGCCCATCTCCAGAAGGAACACGGCATGATAACCTGTTCTGTGGTTTTTTCACACTTTGAGAGTTTGCAGCCATCGCTTTTTGCTCACTGTACCTTTCACAGATGGAAAATACCATTTGCATATCCGTCTTTGTCCCGCCCACATGGGCAGTCCAGCACCGAATTGCTATGGCAATTCCCTTCTGAACAAGAGTACCAACAGCAACCCCATACACGTATTTCATCCTAGTTGGGCCTCATCAGTGAGGTGGAGCTGTGCCTCTCTGAGCACAGTGAGCAAGGAGTCCATGTCTGTGTTCGTCCAGGTAATTCCGGTGACCAACCCCATGGTCCTTGCAAAATATTTTGAAAAAAGGTACCAGGCACCCCTCTCCAGAAAGAACATGGCGCGATAACCTGTTCTGTGTTTTTTCCCCACTTTGATCGTTCGCAGCCATTGCGTTTTGCTCACTGTACCTTTCACAGATGGAAAATATTCATTTGCATATCAGTCTTTGTCCCGCTCACATGGGCAGTCCAGCACCAAATTGCTATGGCAATTCCCTTCTGAACAAGAGTACCAACAGCAACCCCATACACGTATTTCAGCCTTGTTGGGTCTCATCAGTGAGGTGGAGATGTGCCTCTCTGAGCACAGTGAGCAGGGAGTCCATAGCTGGGTTCCCCAGGTAACTCAGGGTGACCGACCCCAAGTTCATTGCAAAATATTTTCAAAAAAGGTAGCAGGCACTGATCTGCAGAAAGAACATGGCATAATAACCTGTTCTGTGTTTTTCCCCACTTTGAGAGTACGCAGCCATCACTTTTTGTTCACTGTACCTTTCACAGATGGAATATATTCATTTGCATATCAGTCTTTGTCCTGCCCACATGGGCAGTCCAGCACCGAATAGCTATGGCAATTCCCTTCTGAACAAGAGTACCAACAGCAACCTCATACACGTGTGTCAGCCTTGTTGGGCCTCATCAGTGAGGTGGATCTGTGCCTCTCTGAGCACAGTGAACAGGGAGTCCATGTCTGGGTTCCCCAAGTAACTCAGGGTGACCAACCCCAAGTTACTTGCTAAATATTTTCAAAAAAGGTAGCAGGCGTCCTCTCGAGAAAGAACATGGCATGATAACCTGTTCTGTGGTTTTTGCCCTCTTTGAGAGTTTGCAGCTATCGCTTTCTGTTCACTGTACCTTTCACAGATGGAAAATATCAATTTGCATATCAGTCTTTGCCCTGCCCACATGGGCAGTCCAGCACCGAAATGCTATGGCTATTCCCGTTCGGAAATAAAGTACCAACAGCAACCCCATACATGTGTTTCAGCCCTGTTGGGCCTCATCAGTGAGGTGGAGCTGTGCCTCTGTGAGAACAGTGAGCAGAGAGTCCACGTCTGGGTTCCCTGAGGTAACTCAGGGTGACCAATCCCAAGTTCCATGCAGAACAAGTTATCATGCCATGTTCTTTCTGGAGAGGGGTGCCTGCTACCTTTTTTGCATTTTTTTTAGGAACTTGGAGTTGGTCACCCTAAGTTACCTGGAGGAACCGAGACCTGGACCCCTTGCTAACTGTGTCCGGAGAGGCACAGCTCCACCTCACTGATGAGGCCCAACAAGGCTGAAACATGTCTATGTGGTTGCTGCTGGTACTCTTGTTAAAAGGAGGTTTGCCTGGCATTTCAGTGCTGGCTGCCTTTGTGGGCAGACAACGAATGATATGCAAATGGTTATTCCTCCTTACTAAAAAGTACAGTGAGCTAAAAGCGATGGCTGCAGACTCTCATAGTGGGAAAAAAATCACAGAACAGGTCATCATGCAATGTACTTTCTGGAGAGGGGTGCCTGCTACCTTTTTTGCATTTTTGTAAGGAACTTGGGGTTGGTCACCCTAAGTTACCTGGGGGAACCCAGACGTGGATCCCTTGCTCACTGTGCTCTGAGAGGTATAGCTCCACCTCACTGATGAGGCCCAAAAAGGCTGAAACACATGTATGGGGTTGCTGTTTACTCTTGTTCAAAGGAGGTTTGTCTGGAATTTCAGTGCTGGACTGCCCTTGTGGGTGGGACAACGACTGATATGCAAATGCTTATTCCTCATTTGTAAAAATTACAGTGAGTTAAAAGCGATGGCTGCAGACTCTCATAGTGAGAAAAAAAAACACGGAACAGGTTATCATGCAATGTTCTTTCTGGAGAGGGGTGCCTGCTACCTTTTTTTGCATTTTTGTAAGGGACTTGGGGTTGGTCACCCTTAGTTACCTGGGGGAATTCAGATGTGGACCCCTTGTTCACTGTGCTCAGAGAGACACAGCTCCACCTCACTGATGATGTCCAACAAGGCTGAAACACATGTATGGGGTTGCTCTTGGTACTCTTTTTCAAATGAGGTTTGCCTGGCATTTCGGTGCTGGACTGCACTTGTGGGTGCTACTTTTGTATCACTTGTGGTAACCTTTTATCATTGTACAATGCAGCTTACACTGCATACAATGGGGTACGTGTTTAGTTTGCCTTACACTAACACTCAGATGTTATTGGTTACTCTAGGTGTGCTAAAAGGATAGGCTGGTGGCAACAGTGACATTTCCCCACTTTTTGGGGATTTCCGTTTTAGCTTTACTGTGTTTACTGCGTTTGGCTACTAACTGTGGCTACTGGTCAAACATGGCTGGGTCATGAGATACTTTTCCTGTTCTTTGTCCATCTTGTCCTTTAGCCATCTTCCTGGCCTCAAAGGCTAGGAAAATCCTTATAAGGACTTCCAATGCCTGGAAAAGCAGTAGCTTTTGGCGGGCTACTGGAGGGCTGTGTGTGTTTGCTGGCAGGATGTGGGCTGGGTCTGACTGACTCCAATCCACAAACTGGTTTCAGTGTGTCTGAGTGGTGTGCATGAATGTTCCTGCCAGTGGTCATGGTTGGAGCACTGCCAGGGTGTGTGGGCCAGTTCTGCTATTGGCTAGTGGGAGTTACAGCTCTTACCTGGCCTTTAGGTTAAGAAGAGGACCCCTCCAGCCATTCTTCAGAGATCCTGGAGAAAACTGAAGGAGCCAAGTATCCTGTCCAGCTGTGAGACCTATGAAGAAACCTGACTGAAGGAGGCCTGGCAATCAACTTCTTCTTCTGTCCTGGAGGAGCCCTGTCTTGCTCGTGATCTTTAGTAGTCCTGCAAAGGAGCTCCAACCCTTGGAGTGGAAGGACCATCTATTCTCGATGTCTGCTTGGTGCCCTGTCAAAGGAAGCCATGCAAAGTGCCCTGGAACTGTCCTGTGGCTGACCAGTTTTGTTTTTGGGCTAACCTGCTGCCAGCGTCACTGTATCGAGTTTCGCCTGAAACTTAGGGGATCCTCAGCTGGCACTACGAGACTACGTCCTGCGAAAATTCGGCATCCTAGCATCTAGGGGACCCGAGATAGGAGGGAAAGTCTGACTGCACCTGCTGACTCATTTTGAATGTTCAATGACATCACATGGGAACAGCCATACATCCATATCCACAAACGAGACCACAGTCAACACGTGACATATTAATCAGGTGGGCCAATACAAACATTATGTGGGTGATGCATGACTGGCATAACACAGGAAACACAATGAGGGACACTCATCTGATGTGTCCTCATAATTCTCCAGGCCTCCCATACCTTGCACCTGCTCATGGAGGTTGAATTGGCTCATGGCCTCTTCATTCAGTGTCAGCTGCTCCTCCTCTGCTGCACCCCCTCTGGTTGCCAGTGCAGAGGACATTTTGACACTCATCTTGTGCTTGGTGCTATGAGTGATATCATTTCAGTGCTTCCGAACCTGTTCATCAGTGCGCATCTCCACCCCTAACACATTTATCTGGTCCATGACACACTGCCAATGCACCAAACATTGTGCGGCTGTATTTGTGCTGTCCACATACATGCACATCTCACAATGTTGATCGGCCACATCATCAATGAGGATCTAGAGATGCTCATCAGTGAAGTTCTTCTTCGTTTACGGGCCAGTGTCCTGTGCCGTGTCTTGGGGTTGAGCCTGTTCCTGTGGTGCAGGGCATCCCTTCCTGCCACGAGTGGCACAGGGTGTTGGTGCTGCCTCTGTCTGGCTGGAACCACGTTAGCAAACAGGTGCCGGGCCAACTGTGGACTGGGGCATGCCATGTGCTCCAGGGGCTGGAGCAGATGTCTCCACATCACATAGCCGACTCTCTGGTGCTGAGGCAGATGTTTCATCTCCACATCCTGCACCCGAAACCTTCTGCACCCTTTCCCATTTGGCGCCTTTTCACTCATGTCACAGGTGTAAGGGATGAATGACAGGCACACCAAGTTATTGTCCTGGGCAAAATGAGCAAGGGAAGAGTTTACGTAATGTGTGATATAGATGTGTGGTCCAGAAAGGTTAAAAAGTCCCCCAAAGTAAAAAAAAATGTGGTACACGATACGCAGTGGCACCCAAAAACACAAAAAGTTTGTATGCAACACCTAGACAGCTTCCGATAATGAAAAGAGAGGTACGCAATAGGCAGTGGCACACACAAACAGAAAAATTGCATATGCGACAGACCATAGGCCTCAAAATGGGGATAGAATGTACGCGCATATGCGCAGAGACATTCCCCTCCACAAAGAAAAAAAAGTACAATACCTGAAGGGAACGGATTGCGTCGCACCCCAAAATACATGTAAACAACACTAATCTGTCTTTTTTAGTTCACACGCACAGCATTGATGCGTTTCCACGTCCTTATGTAGCCTTGTCAATGCTTTGAGCCACGTAGGCACACTGTGTGCAGCACGTGTCACATAACTTATGCACTGAGGTCCTTTACTCTGTTTTCGGCTGCCTTCGTAGTGACACACGGAAGAGCCAATCTCCTGCTTCCGGGCCATTTTGCCTGCCTCCTTCTGCTCTGTGCTGCCTACCACGTTGCCGTCTGCTGCTTCAAGTCCTGTGCATGTGCCCACTGCCCCCCAGTACTGCGTTGTAAGTGCCTGTCGTCCTGCCATTACCTCTGCTCCTTTCTCTGGCCCTGTGACCAACTCAGCTGCTGTTCCAGACTCCCACCTCAGCATACCACCACCACTGCTCCACTGCTCTACAGCTCATCTCCAGGACCACCTTACCCACCCACACCTAGCTCGGGGGTTGCTGTGTCAGCACCATCTTCCTCAGACCAGATTGGCAACCCCATGGCAGCGAGGCGGAGGGCTGTCAACCTCAGCTACAAGGAAGTTGGTATCCTGATGGGAATGGTTCTGGAGAACTATGAAGCCCTCTTCGACCTAGCAAAGCAACACAGCAAGGAAGGACGTCGACAGATCAGGGAGGACATAATAGCTGCCATCAACATGGAGAGGGTGGCATTCTGCTGCTTCAAGACTGTCAAGAAGAGTTCGGAGGACAACCAATCCAGGACCCACACCAAGGACCTGTGTGCCATTAAGCACTTGGCGTTGTACAGCAGGTGAAGGTTACCTGGCTTGAGACCCTCCTGGGCCTTATATTCTCTGTATTCTCTGGCTGTTCGTAGTGCTCACAGTGCTGATTGCACTCCCCCCTGTTCCCTGCTTCCATTTCCTCTTTCCCTGATCGCACCCGCCTCCCAGCCTGCCCATCTCCCCATGATTGGTTGCAAAACATTGTCCTTCTGGCCTAACGGCCCACCAAGTTCCTCACTCGCCACTTGGCATTGTACAGCAGGTGAGGGTAACGTGGCTTGAGACCCTCCTGGGACATATATTTTTTGTATTTTCTGGCTGTTCCTAGCGCTCTCAGCTCTCAGTGCTGATTGCACTCCCTCTCTCCCCTGTCCACAGCTTCCATTTCCTCTGTACCTGATATCTCCCAGCCCACCCACCTCCCTGTGATTGGTTGCAGAATGTTTAAACCACATTGTGAAAGTAGTGCTGTTCCTTGGTTTTGCCTTCCTATCAAAACATTAATCTAGCTGTTCTACTATTGCTGGAGCTAATGTTTCTTAGTCTTGTACAATTGTCTACTATTGTCTTTTCTCTCTTTGTCTCATCTGCTTGCCCCCTCCATGTATCCTTCCCTGGTGTTCTCCCTCCATCCCCCTTCCTCTGCTCTCCTCTCCCTACATTCTCTTTGTCGTTTGCTCACCAGACCTATGGACTCTCTGCATGGTTTCTGTGCTTTCTCCTTTCTCTTCTTCACCCATTAATGTGGGCACCCGGTGGGATGCCCTGCGTGCCTCCTTCCACTCCCTTAAGGGCATCATTAATGTTTACCTGAATGGTACCGTCTTGGTCCAAGGCCCCCAGGCTAACCTTCTCCTCTTTGATAGACGCTTCCCCCGCCTCATCAGTTTCCTTTCTTCTCCTGCTGTACCCTCTCTTTCCTCCATGGCTTCATTGACTCCCCCTGTTGTCTCCTCCTTGGCTACCTTGCCCTCTCCTCCTTGCTCTTCTGCCCCCCCTTGGGCTTCTTCTACACCTCCGCAGGTCCTACTTTTGATTTGTACCACTCCCTGGAAGTCTTTGAAGGATGGCAACCTTCTCCATATTGCCACTCTCAACTCTCGCTCAGCTGTCAAACACTCCTATGACATCTGTAGCCTCCTCGAAGAACTTGACCTCGATGTCCTCGGTCTCACAGAGACATGGTTCACAGCTAGATCTGTCACAAGCTTTGACACTCTCTTCCCTGATGGCTACAAGATCCTCTGCACACCCAGGCCCAATCGTTTCAGATGGGGTGTAGCCATGATCTTCCCTGAGTGGATTCCTGCCTCTGTCCGCACCAAGAAGAGAGACCTCAACCAAGCCCGCATCTCTGCAGCATCCAACAACTTGGGTGAACTCTTTAAAATCTGCAAGGAGCTGGATAATCCTGCTGCAGTCTCTACCTCTCCTGTCCCCTCTCAGGCCCTCTGCACAGTCCTGGCTTCCCATTTCATCTCTAAAACTCAGAACATCATGTCCTCTCTCTCTCTTCCTCTCCTCCTCCTCCCTCTACTCCCATCTACTCCTCTGGCTGTTCTGTACCCACCTCTACTCCTCCCTTCTTTGCCTTTCTCCTGTTCTCCCCAGGCAAGAGAAGTCTGATCTATGAAAGTATCTATGAAAGTATCATCAAAACAGGTTCTCCCCTGTTCCTTTAAAACCCTCAAGGACCACATTGACCCCATGGCTCCTGCTTTGGCTGACTTCTGCAACCACTCATTCACCACTGGAGTCTTCCCTTCCCTTCCCCCCTGAACCACTCCCTTGTGCACCCTCTTCTTAAGAAACCCTCAGCCGACGCCTCCTGTCCCACTAACTACCGCCCAATCTCCATCACTCCTTTCCTGGGCAAACTCCTGGGAAGGATGCCCATCTCCCAACTTAATCTTCACACTGAATCTGTTGGTTGTCTCCATGACCATCAGTCTAGCTTCAGAGCTGTCAGAAACTTGGAAACTGCTCTCCTGAACATCTGTGAAGACCTGCTCTCCAACCTTGACTCCAATACCCCATGTGTCCTCATCTTACTTGATCTCGCTTCATCCTTTGACACGGTCAACCATTCCTTCCTGCTCAACCGTCTCTGTGATAACCTGGGTATCATCAATAAGGCCCTGGCTTGGCTGACAGCTTTCCTCTCCGATCGACCCTCCCAGGTTCAACTTGGGTCCTTCCTCTCCTCTATCTCTATCTCTACCTGTGGTGTTCCCCAGGGGTCTAAACTGTTCAACCAATACAAGGCTCTTCTTGCCCGCTGCATTGCCGCTCTCTGCCCCAACTTTCAGTGCTATGCAGATGACACTCTGCTCATTTTCAGGCTCCCTTCCGCCACCTCTTCTCCTTCTCTCATCTCTGACTGTGTGTCCGCTATCAAGGAGTGGTGTGGCGCCAATGATCTATGCCTTAATGCCAGTAAGACTGAGATTCTCCTCATCGCACACCTGCTCCCTCCTTTCCTGTCACTATCTGGCCAGCCTCTCTCGGGCCTCTTCATTCTCCCACCTGTGAGGCTAAAAACTTCAGGGTCACCTTCGACTCCACTCTCTCCTTCTCTCCTCACATCTCTGATGTCTCTAAGAAGTCACACTATTAGCTACACCTCCCCAGAGGTAGTCTTCCTTTCCTCTCCTTCCCCCAGAGGATCTCTGTCTCCAGTGCTCTGGTTCTCTTCAGGCTGGACTACTGCAACAGCCTCTTTCTAAATCTGCCTGCTTCTACTCTCTGCCATCTGCAACTCATCAAGAACAGGACTGCAAGAAGTGTCCTTGGCCTCAAGCCCAGGGATCGTATTTATCCAGGACTGAAATCTCTGCACTGGCTCCCAGTGGCTGCAAGGATCAAGTTCACAACCCTCTGCATTGTACACAAGGCCATCTCGGGCCTGGGGCCTCAATACCTCCAACTCTCTCTCCCTAAATATCTTCCTTCTCGAGCTCTTCACTCATCCGCCTCCAACTCTCTCAGGGTCAGTCGCTTCTCCAAGCAATGAGTTGGTGGTAGATCTCTTTCTTCGGCTGGGGTCTCCCTCTGGAACAGCCTCCCTGCCTCCATGAAACTTGAGGAGAACCATCTCAGGTTCTGGAAGCACCTCAAGACCTTCCTCTTTGCTTCTACTTTCTCTCCTCCTCTTCTCTGCTGAATTCCTGACTGAAACTGCACAGCTCACCTGGCTAACCTCTGATCTTGGACCCAGGTCCCCTCCCCTGCCAGCTGCACACCTGCACTAACTCGCGGGCAACTCTTGCACTTGTGGGCTGTTTCTGGATCCCTACAGCCCCCCTTGCCCTTGTCATTGATGTCTGCACTTACCCCTGCGCTTGCCACAAGCTGGATGCACTTTTACTTATTGCTTTATTTTATTTATTCTTACTGTTGATCCTATATATTGCACTGCCCCTCCCCCTTCGCCACCACACTTTTCCTTTCTCCCCTCCCCTGCACTTGTGCGATCTAAATGTCACCTGGCCTAGTAAGATTGCTGTCTTTGTCTTCCCTCTGTTCCCCCTCCCTTGCCTCATAGCACCTTGAAACACTTGTGCATAGGTGCGTTATAAATGCCATATCATGTCATGTCATATCATATCAGTACAACCAGGGAGGTGCACCATGCATACAGGTGCATACACTGCATGTCCAGGTCTGCGAGTGGAAAAAATATCTGGAGTCTGCTGGTGAGTAGTGTAAGGGATTTCAATCAGGCACTCACCCAGGTCTCACCTAGCATGTAGCGTGCGATGAAACCCTTATATATTTTTGTCTATAAGTTCAATATTCTGAATGATATACCACTCATATCACACCCGTCTCAAAATACCCGCCAGGTCACACTGAACCAGGAATCAGGCTAGTTTGTAAAGATAAAAATGTATTTATTTATTTAATATTCAAATCACACAAAAACACGATGCAGTCTCGAGCCGCACTCCCAGAGTACTGTGCCAAAATTTTGAATTTAGTCCTTGCGTTCTCACACAGCTGACTGCACAATTTTTCAATATAAAAATTCCTTCTTTATTCTTTACAAAACGTTAAAAAAATCCATGTGGAAACCTTCAGCCCTCGCCCAGCAACACAGAGGAAAACCCCGACGATGACGCGTTTCGCTACAGCTTGTAGCTTGATCACATGAATACAGTTTGAACAGAGACAGTATTTAAATCCTTCCCCTCTGAATAACAATCAAAATCGACGAATGACTATAATCATACATTTAGTACAAATGACAACCCCGGACGCCCGCCATTTTGGAGTGGTTTTGTTACTTAATATAACATTAAAACTAGACAGTGGTATTGCTCAGTGCTCATCCATTTGAATATGTGCATACATGATTAATATCCTGACTGAGATGTAATCATTTGTCCTCTTGATGATGAATTCTCGCACATATTTTTGATCAAAATACTGACCAATTGAGTATCCCATCTCGTGTATCCCTAATTACCATTTTCAATAACTTTGAAAAAATGCAAGACTTAAACACATAACGTAGGATCTGCAGTGTGAACGCGCAGTGCATTCAATATATATACCTCTTATATTCCTACCAAGATATTGCGACAAAATGCATAATGCATTCAATATGTATTTCTCTCAAGGCATTGCATTCAAGTTTGTTAAGAATACAACAATTATAGGCATTTATTTAAAGTGACTAGTGCTGGTGAGCTATATAAAAGAACCCATAATCTTAAAATTCATCCACCATGTAATGATTCCAAACGTCTTCTAATGCTTTGTACTGCTCCGCAAACCAAAGACAAGTGTCAAACTTAGTATCTTTAGTCTCACCGATGCCTCGTTGCAGAAACCCACAGCCCACTTCGTGTGAGGTAAATATTACATTCCATGTATACATGGTATATGATGATTTACAGGGATTATTCACAAATTCAATGGATCACCACCAGCAATTTCATTCAATACTAAGTCATTACCACTACTTTCGTTTTGGGGCAGGCAAACCCAGGGGACAAATAACTATATATTAGGGTTCGTTAACCTGTGTCTGTGCAAAAATTAAAGCAATCTCCCAATCGATGACCATCCAGGGAGAGAAAAACTCTCTCAAATTAGAGAATTCTAAGGGAATAAGAAAATAAATAAACCATCAGTGAATAATTATTGTTCAGGTTTGCACAGTTGAGTATAGAGGCAGTGGAATATCCTTGTATGTTATTCACCCAAGAAAGTATAAAGTTCCTCATCAATATTGTGTCCCAATGGAAACTTGCTCTCGAAATCGATAATGTATCTTGTTTCTTGTTGTCTTAACATCTTTTCTCTGTCTCCTCCCCTGGGTATAGTCTTGATTTGCTGTAACCCGATAAACGTGAGATCACATGGTTTCCCTTCGTGCTTATCCCAAAAGTGTTTAGCTATTGGGTATGTGTAGTCTTGACTTTTGATTGCTCTGATATGTTGTTGTATGCATATTTTTTTTTTGCACTTGGTACTCCCTATGTACCATTTGTTGCAAGTGCATTTGAGTGCATACACAATTAACTCTGAGTCACATGTTATTCTATCCATGATGGAAATAGTTCTCTTGAGTATGGGATGTAAATATGTGCTGCATTCCTCTGCATAATGACATATCTTACATTTTCTGCATTTGTAGAAGCCTTCTTTCCTACAACTCAACCAGGTAGGCTGATGGGAAATGGTGTCAGGTGGCATAAAGCTACTCACTAATTTATCTTTGATTGATTGACATCTCCGGAAGGCGAAATTGGGGTGTTCGCCCAATGATTGTCTCAGGTCCGTGTCTACTACCAGTGTCTTCCAATGTTTGCGTATGATGCCCTTGATGTGTTTGGCCGATTGTCCATAAGTCAAAATCAGACGAGTGGTGACATCTTTATCCATGCTCAGTATCTTATTGGTATGATCCAGTAGTAATGTGGACCTCTCACATTGCCGTGCCTTAAGATAGGCTCTCTGGATGATTTGTTTGGGGTAACTTTGTTTTTTAAAGCCCCATGCTGTGATTTTACTTTCTTCATCATAGGAACTGAGTTCCGAACAATTTCTTCGGAGACGGATAAACTCGCCATATGGGATGCTCCAAATTAAATTTTGGCAGTGTGCACCGTTGGCATGTAACGGGGAATTTACTCCTGTTGGTTTACGGAACATCTTTGTCTTAATCTTCCCATCATCTATTTGGACCGTGACATCCAGGAACACAACTTCCTTGGGACTGTGGGTTTCAGTAAATTTGAGATTGAATTCATTGATATTTAAATGTTCCACAAAATCCATCCAGTCCTTTGGTGTACCCTTCCAGATAATGAATAAATCATCAATGTAGAATTGCCACATGATCACCTTATTAGTGAACCTCTCGTTACTTTCTTTCCATGCCTCATATTTCTCCCAATACCCCATTGTAAGGATTGCATACAAGGGGGAAAAGGTCGTACCCATCGCGGTACCCTGTTTTTGTTTGTAGTACCTTTGATTGAATAAGAAAACATTGTTGATCAAGCAAAGGTGGATCATGGCCAAGATCATTTCCAAATGTTTAGAATAATTCAAAGACCTTGTATTCAGATAGTAAGTACAGGCCTTCATCCCTTGTTCATGTGTGATGAACGTGTATAGGGACACCACGTCCATTGTGGCCAGTAAAAAATCTGATTCACAGGGTAATTCATTGATTTTAGACAGGAAGTCCTTCGTATCTCTCAAATAAGAGGTTAGTGTCAAAACGAAACGAAACAAAGATTTGTCAATGTACTTGGACGTGTTCTCTAATAATGACCCTGTCAATGTCACAATGGGTCTCCCCGGAGGCTTTGAGGTATTCCTATGTATTTTAGGAAGGAAAAATATTGTGGGTATTATGGGGTGAGATTTATAGAGAAATCTGATATCATTATCTTCCAGCATACCTTCTTCAGACCATTTGCTGAGATAATTCTGTACTTTGAGTTCCAAATCCTTCATTGGACTTTCATTTAGTTTTTCGTAGCAAGTTATGTCATTGAGTTGTCTATTGGCCTCATACACATATTTGTCTCTAGTCATGCGTACAATAATGCAGCTCTAATCTGACGCCTTGATGATACAATTGGGCAAGAGGTTCAATTCTTTCAGGGATTTGGTATATTCCTTCCCTATATTGGGTTTATAATTTTTTGCCTCACTATGTCTCATTGTTTTCAGATCTTCAATCACCAGACTCTGGAATGTTTCTATAGTGCCACCCATTGTAACTGGTTGTACGAATTTGGATTTGGTTATCAATTTGGTGTTTTTATACCAATCCGTATTAATATCCAGTTTGCCCAGATCTAATTCAGCGGGTTCAGAAGCAGGATCCCCACCTTCCTGGAGGAACATGAGGGTGGATATAGTGTCCAAATCTGACTTAGTTAGTTCAGTCCGCCCTGCTTGGGCAGTTCTTTTCTTCTCTTTGATGGGATTATTTGCGAAGAATTTCTGTAGTCTGACCTTTCGTATATATTGATCAAAGTCAATCCTGGTTTGAGGATAATCATATTCAGATGCAAGGCAGAAGTTCAGACCCAAGCTTAGTGCTGAGTGTTGTGTTTCCGTTAGGACGTGTTTGGAAAGGTTGACAATAGACATTTGCAAACTGTTTTCTAAGGCCATGTCTGTTAATTCCCAAACGCAGTGATCTCCCTGAGGTGTTCCTTGCCGGTTTATTTACCCCTCTGCCCCCTCCTTACTTTTGACTTTTGTCTTCCTCCTCGTGATGGTCCCCATGTTTTGCCTCCTCCAGTCTGCTTGTGCGTCCTCGTATATATATATATATATATATATATATATATATGGCAGCAATCACCTAAAGGGTGTCAATACAATTCAAAAATAAGCAAAGCAATTGAATTCACTTATACTAATGCAGAATAGAAACACAGGAAAAAGAACAGCTTTGTCTTGTGCACAGTTAGCATTTAGGTTAAGTTTCACCCTGTAAAGTTTTGCTTAAATACAATTGAGCAATCTTACACCAATGTGAGTAACCAGCAGGTATGAAAGACAAGTTCTAGAGTTTATAGGCAATCTTCCCTCCCCAAACAAGAGAGAAAACCGTTTTGGAAATGGACTCTTTTAAAAATGACAGGTGAAAAATGGCTTTGTGAAATACTGCAAAAAGGTCAAAATGCTTAAATGGAGAAAAATTCTAAAGAAAGCAACTCTGAACAGGTCCTGACACATATGAGCTATAATATAAACAACAATACACACTTCAGATCAGGATGGGATGGAAGAAGAACTTTGAAATTGGGAATGACACATGTAAACTTGTGAATTTTGTAAATTCGTGGCAAACGTTTACTATGTGATATTGAAGAAAAACTGGTCAAATACAATGTTCCGCGATGCTAGTTGTGGATGTAGCTAATGGTCTTAGGTATCAGTGAGAGTTGAAATTTTGTTTCTATCTTTAAAATTGAAGAAGTTATATAGGTTTTATTGAGAGGACCTTTTGCAAAATAGGCACGAAAAAGAAAACAGAAATGCGCTTTTGAAAATGACAGATGGGTTTGATTACACTATATTATGTCTGTGAAAAAGAGAGTGCCACATATGAATCTTACAGTCACGTGGCCAGCGTAACCCGTCACATTGTGGATATTCTACTTCTTCCTGGGATTTACTTTAGTTACTCAAAATCACTAGGGAGTTATGGTTTTGGAACCCAGGTGAGATAATCAGCGCAAGAAGGATTCTAACAATACTGGGGTTCTGAATTAAAAATGGGATGGGTTGAGATTGGGATGATGCAATGCAGATATATTATGGGTCACTGTTCTTCCTATTCATACTTACAGTCCTTTGAAATTAAATTGGACAGTCAGCTCTGGTCATAGGGTGGATTAGGTCTACCAGCAGCAGGGCACCTCTTGAGGGATTTGGATCAGCGGCGCAGTTCTGGTCAATTTTGGATTGCGCCTCAGGCTGGATTAGGATGGCCCTTCTGTTTACTGGACACGGCAGATGACAGGATGCAAGTTTAACCAGGCAAGCCTTATTGGTAGCAAGCCAAGCTAAATCAGAATTATTCTTTTAAGTTTTGGATGTTTGCAATTGGGTCAGGCTAGCAAGAGTTTCAGCAATGCTAGAGTCTGGATTCTGCAAAGAAATCTGGCTCTTGAAAGAATTCTGGAGTCAGCTACAAGATGAAGAGTTCTGGAATAAGGTGCTGCGTGGACATCTGGATGGGTTCTGGAAACAATGTGTTCTGGAAGCAGTCTCTCTATATATAGTGAAATTCCTATATTTATCCATTTACAAAGTTTATGGCGTGGGCAGAACTTCAAAACACACCCCCATGGTTGTGAGTGGCTACAGGCATGTGCTTTGTTTTGGTTGGCAGTCTGAACAGAGCTGTCATTTTATGACAGGATTTAGGAACTCCCACATGGATGTTTACCAAAACATACTTTTGCACAAATATACATTTCTTACATTATGTACCCTCATACAATTGGGCACATATATTTTATATTCGATTGTTTACATTTACATTCACTTCACATCTTTGTGAGAGCTATCTTGGTCATTCTATGGATTTTTATCAATTTTATCCATAACCGTTTGGAATAATGATTTCTAATGTGATACCTCTCTGGGCGCTTATCAGTGGATCATGTACATACAATCGTAAGTTTGCAACATTAATAGTTTTGCCACAATCAGAAATGTTTCATAACTTTGGTTCCTTAAATGGTACGAATTTCCTCAATGTCCTCAAATCACAAGGCTGAAATTAGTTTAATGTCTACCACCTTTCAGATTTATCCCTCTTTAGGTTGCTCAGTAAAAGAGTTTTAAACTTTAATCCTAAATAAGGATTTCACATCAAAGTTTCCAGGCAGCAGCTGTCCAGTCCTTTGAAGTTCACTGAGAAACCTCCTCCACATCCTGCCCCTCCTTGCAGAGGTCAATGCTCAGCCTGTCCTTTGTTCTTTGGTCAGCCAGAAGACGAATGTCTAATGCGGCCCCATTTTGTTGCTTGTTGGCATTATGCGGGAACCATTAGCAGCCATTAGCCTTCCTGTTCTCAAGGAAGTGTCAAGCGGAGATGTCAATTTTCCTAGGCCAGGCTGTCAGATCAGAATTTAATAGTGGATTGGCCCCAGACTGGGGTCCTTGACATTTAAGTCTTTTCATTTCACACATAAAATATAAGCACAGTTTATAAAGGATTTAAACATTTTAAAAGAATTGGCCCTTCACAAACATGCTTTAAATAGTGGATTTTGCAATTTCTTCCAGAAAAAGAAACACATTTAAATGGGTTTGACAGCTAATTCCCCTAAGCAGCTGCCAGGCAGGGAGGCCTGGATTCCTCAGACTGCCTGGGGACTACATGATTTCAGCACTCTCCCCTTTCCATAATTCTCTGGGAAAATGACAGAATTTTTAAGGGCATTTTCAGATTAGGCCCTTCTGTGGACTTGTTTCAGGTGACAGATGACAGGTGACAGATGACAGATGGCAGGTGACAGCAGTGATTCCTGCTTTTACACCAACTTTTCCTGTGTGTGTGGCAGGGTGTGCAGCTCTTTTGGTGGTTTGTGAAACATGTGCAATTTTGCAAATTTGGTGCGCACAGGGGTTATTGCCTCAATTTTTGGCAGTTGCTTTTCCCCATTGGCAAAGGGGTGCAGTGTGGCGCATTGGCGTGGATAAAAAAATACTCCACAGTAGGCATGTGGTGCAATGCCTGATGGGGCATGTGTGTTGTGCATTTGCATGCATATTTGTGTTGTGACCTTTGTTTTGGCTGCATGTGTTTATCTGCATTTAACAGCAGCATGCAGTCCCTGGACAATGCACACCATGTGTGAGGTGTGACGTCTGTGGATTGCACATGTGCTGCTATTTGAAGTGTGTGTTGTACAGTTCAACCAACCATTCACATGCCATGTCACTAGTGGATAAGATGTGCTTGGATGTCAAGTGTACCAGATGAATATGCGGTGGCCATGTCATGAATGATGTCCATGCTATTCTGCAGACCTATGCACTGTGTGACTATGCACCCCCCACGTGTGGAGTTGACACATGCATTTGGATGTTTAGCATTGTTACGTCACAGCATTGGTTTTGCTGGGACTCTCATGTGATTGGTCATGGCACTGCTTGTGCACTCAGAGTTAATATATGTGCATTCCATGTATATGTGCCTGGGGGTATGGCATGGCAATGTGTGGCTGAACTACTGAGGCATGTACGTGTTGCATGCGTGCCAGATGGGTTGTGATCGAAGCATGTTGTTTGTTGTGATTGTGTGTAGAGGTGCCCATTTATGTGTTTGCATGGCCATTCTGGGTGCAGTAACATTATATTTGGCTACTGGTGGTCACGGCATTGGGCCAGCACATCAGTGCTTCCACGCCAGTGTACTCCCTGCCCACCCCTGTGCCCATATGGCAAGTCTCCCATAGATGTGCATCAGGTTGCAGTTGTGTCACGTTCATTTTCCCATTGATATGTGTCATTCATCTTGGTTTGTGTCTGTGCAATGCCCACATTTTGTGGCCTTTGCATGTGTATGTGTCATGACTATGATTTTCATCGTGCCTGGGTTGTTGTGTTTGCGTTGATGTTGATTGCATGTCCTTGTGTGGGGTTTTGGATGTTGTTGGTTGTGCCTTTGACTAATCATGATCCTGTGAATGTTGTTGCAGCTGCACCAGCTTCAAAGCAGTACACTGATGTCGCTGTTCTGTGTCTCCTTTACCACAGTTGCTGCGACTGATGAAGAGTACGGAAGCAGTGCTGTGGAGCATGGATGCAAGTACCCTTCCACCAGACAAAGGTGCAGGCCCAGTCACTCCCTGTTGAGAACTCATCTTCGGGGAGTGATGTGGCCGAGGTAGTGCCTGTTACATTTGGCATGGCTGCTGGGGGGTAGTCCATGGAGGTGAATGTGGTAGGGGACTCCTCAGCAGTGGTGGGGCAGGTTGATGCCACACAAACGCCCTCCACGCAGAAGACACCCTGGAAGCATCCAGGTTGACAGAGGGGGAGGTAGAGGGGTGGCCGTGGCAGCACAGCCAATGGGGCCAGGTGGTGGTGTTGAGGAGGGAATGCTTGAATTCTTCCCAGGAGCAAGAGGCTGTGCAGGCCAACGTGGAGGTGCCTGTGCAAAATCCTGTCCCTGGGCCATTTGATGCAGCAGTGCATGCCTTCCAGGATGCCTACACCCAGACCAGCATTCCATTACCGGCTCCTGTGTCCTTCAGTGTTCGTCTGCTACCCCTGCTGGGAGGCATGACGCAGCACACTGTGAGAATGCCTGATGTTGGCCAAGCTAGTCTTGACCTGCTTGTCCATCATCACAATGAGCTGTACTGCACTGTGGACTTGCTGGCAGCAGGCCTGTTCCTTGGGGAACCCCCCCCACCCATCAGCTTCCTCCTTTGTACACCGGATGTACTGCAGGGTGCCTTAGGGCCACCTTCCAGCACGGCCTCCTGTGCACCAGTCCCACCCGTAAAGCCCTGTCTGGTGGAGCTTGTATTCCTGCATGAGATGGGAGGCACAGGTACAGCAGCTGAGATGGTCACTGTGCCTACCCAGGCACCGACAGGGCCGCAGGCAATGGAGGGACAACAGGCACCTCAGATCATCAGGTCAGAGGGCGTACTAGCGCAGCGTACACAGGGCTCAGTGCCAGAAGGTGGCAACTAGGAGGAGGTGGAGTGTTGCAGGGCAATCCACCCCAAGGAGGCAGGTGGCGACTTCAAGGCAGGATGACCATGTGGCAGCGCTTAACATCTTTCTGTGTTCCGTGGTTATGAGAGGCAGCTGCTGGCAGAGAGGCAGCAGGCACAGGAAGCACTGGTGATGGTGGCCAGAGTCACTTGTGTTGTTGCTAAACAATCGTGAGCTGCCTGTAGGGTGTGTGAGTGGCTAATTATCACTATAAAACACCTTCTTAGAAGAGCCAATGTGACAGATGGTGAATGTTACGAAGACGCCTCCAGATCAGTCAGTGGCCTCACAAAACATTGTGCAGACTTTCTAGACATGTTCAAACTCAAAGAATACCTCATTACCTGCTCACTAGGATTACACAATCTTATGTATGTCTAATATGTCATGTTAGAGGTGTCATGGTGCTTTTGCAAAGGCTGACATGGCTGTTGAACATGGCTTAATGGACTGTTTATTTGTCTGATTCATGTGTAGGTGATGAAGCAGCAGAGGTGGAGCAGGAGGCAGAGGAGGTGGAGGTGGAGGAGAAAGAGGAGGCAAAACCAGGCACCAGTGCAGCCAGCCCGGGGTGCTGTGCATGGTGACCCCACCCCTCCCTCCTTCAGGCCATCCTAAGCAGGACTGCAGACTCATCATTGGAGTATGCTGGCAAATCTGACAGCACTCAGCACTCAGCAGTCCCGATCCTATAGAGCTCCTTCAGTTTCTTAAGGCCGATGATTCTGTCATTCTAAGGAGAGACACAAGACTGTGCCCCTGCCAGTGGAGAGCCCTGCATCATTTGTGACTATTGTTTATTCAACATTGCCCCCTGCCATCATGGTGGCAGCAGTAGAGGGTAATGGGAGTGGGATCTATATAGTCCACCAGCCCATGGCAGTGCACTCACTGAGACAGGGCTGGACTGTTTCATCCCAGCTTGGTATGCCACGCACACATGAGGGACATGTGCTTACTGGCCACTTGGAGTAGTATGAAGTATTGCTTCATGCAAATGCTCAACAGGGCAGGGTCCTCTAAGAGATGGGCTGGGACATTCATCATCTGGCGGAGAATGTCATCTCTTCCAATGCCACAATGGCTTCCGAAATCCGACTATTGTGTGAGGCCATTCATGAGGAGGTCTGTGCCTTGAGGCAATACCTGCATGAAGAGATGGTGACCTCAAGGGACCTCTGCAAGTAGGAGATGTCTGACTTGAGGGTATTTCTGAATTTGCAGATGGAGTCCTTAGGGAGCGCCACCAGCTGGAGATGTCCTCCTTGAGGAACACTCCCAATATGCAGATGGAGGCTTCAATGGTTAGCATGCATGCTGACATGTAAGCCACTCGCAAAGAGGGTCATCAGGACCTACTTGCCATTGCAACACTCATGCATGCATCACTCTCACTAGTGGCCGTGCCTTGGATGGTCAGGATGCCCCTTAACTGGATCCTCCATAGGATTGTTCTTCACAGAAGCCCTTGCACACGTCCCCACACACCCATGTCCTGTTGCCACGCTGCTGACTATACGCATGGGGATGGAGTGTGTACTTTGATTTGTGCAGTACAAGGAGGACTATATTCGGTTGGTTCTACTGACATTACCATAGTGCTCTACGGGCAGTTTGTTGACTACCTAAGCTACTCTGCAAGTGATGCATCTGGTCGACTGTACATAATGACATGTTCAGTAAAAATAACTGACATGATAACTGACAAGGTCATTTTGCAAGGAACAGGTTCCCACATTCAGGTAAATGTAATGTTGGACCATGAAGTGAATTATATGAGTAGACAATCTAAAAGACTCTTTACTCTATTGGTTACGGATTTCCACTATCATTTCAGATCACTTTGCACAGCCAGCAAATGTGAATACACCCAGAGCCCTCTCTTGTACTCCAAGTCCTCAGTCCCTCTGCTGGACACTGGCCCGCCTAACAGAAATGTGGAGTCACAGTGTTAGGTGGAGATGGTGTGGGATCAGCAGCACACCAACTGTGCCACAAAGTAAGGGTGTACACTGTCATGAATGAGCATTGCTGCTGATCTATGCTTTGTAATGGTGGCCTGATTTGACACAAATATGGCTGTGCATGAAAGTGTAAATCTGGTGATATATGGGTGATTATCAATGTTACAAAAGAAGGGCATTGTCTTACATGATGGATTGTGGACATTGTTTGCACCTCTAAAGCATGCAGGTTGTAGTCGGTCACTTGAAGGTATATATGTGCATGAGTATCTGATGAAGGGACAAGTACTGATTTGTTGGGTGCCATGCCATTTGCACTTCTGTCCTCTGAGTCTTGCATGACATATCCTGCCATGATTGGTGTATAGTTGTCACTCCATTATGCATGAGCATGCAACACACCTGACTCTGAGATTCCACATAAGTGGATGATTCAGCGACATGCAGCACAATTGGTCTGTTTCACATGTTTGTATGTTGATGATAAGTGAAGTATGCTTGACATTGGTGTAGAAGTGCCGATGTAGGATGTCAAAGTGTGTGTCTCTCTTGCTTTGTGCAATGTAGCTGCTGTGTCGCTTTTATTGACAACTTAGCTGATATCAATGGGTGTGAGAACATACATCAGGTTGATGTATTTGGGTATTTAGTGTGTGTCAACATTGCTTACTAGAAGCTTCAGAGAACATCATGGTGATAGGGAGATGTACATATTTAGGGTAGCAGAGGCACACATGAGGAGTTAGGATTCAGGGGAGGGGTGGCTTTTGTATGTCCATCAAGGGATGCACCGCCAGCCAGAGGAGGTTACAGGGGGAAGCTGCTCACACTGTCTCAGGTAGGATGGTGAGCGGAAAGACAATAAGATGCTTCATCAATGCACTGGGGGCAGGGAGTGCAGGATGGTTTGCAAACCTGGACCACTAGGGATATGTCAGATGGGTGTTTTGAGTTTTGGGGATAGTGGGGGTCAGGCAGCCTACACCGTTGTGCTAACCTTTACAGGCAGGAGCTTGATCTGACGCCATGTGTTGTGACCCATGGAGCTGGAGTGCACAGCTTTGCCGGGAGGAGCCTCAGAAACCTGCTACAGCCAGACCCAGCCACAATAAGTGGGGGATGTGATGGAGGAGCCATGGTGCACCCAAGCAGCACATGCAATGTATTGTGTCCACAATCATCACATTATGGAGTAGGGTGAGCCTGGAGGCTAAGGAGCCAGGGAGCTAGGGGCTAAGGGACAGGTGGGAAATTACTGTAGGGGGAGTGAGTTGTAGCAGCATGGCAACACAGTCCACTCTGATATGGGTCTTGTGCTGTGGGGGCAGGAAGGCACAACGAGTCACAGCAATGGTGGCCATGCCAGTGAGGCTGCTGGAGGTGGTAGTGCATATTGAGTAGGGTGTTGCAGGGGTACAAATGTGAGTCATGAGTTGTTAGAGTGACTACACCATGCAAAGGTACAAGCTCTGATGCAAGTGTTGCTCTGTGTTTAACAGGGAGAGATAAAGGGTGAGGGCTTCCTGAGGGTAGGGGGTAGAAAAGGAAGTGTCATATGGTGGCATGTACCTGGAGATAAAAAAGTGTTGTTTGTTCAAGGGAGATTTTTGTGATTGTGGTTTGGCTCTGCAGCCCTCTTACAGTTTTGCCCAGGGGCTGTAGAAAGGGGTGGATAACAATGGAAGGGGGTTGCTTGGACATTTGCCTCATTAGTACCTGCTGGGTGAGTTGGTGGCAGCCATGGCAGGTGAGGTGGAGATGGAGATGTGAGGCCTGAAGGGAGGGTGCACTTAGACAGGTAGTTTGCCACAGTGGTAACATGGCATTCCAGAGCAGTAGGGTGCAGCCACATACAGAGGGACAGAAGAAAGGTAGTGTTGAGTAGGGGGTGTTGCATTGAGGTATTTGCTGATATGGGCATTGGTAGGGGCAGGGTTCTGCCAAAGTGTGTGTGTCCTAGGATAATGGAGTATAGTGGCAGGAGGATGAACATGTAGAGGTTGAGGTTGATGTTGGAAGAAGGACTGAGGGGGTGTGGGTTAATCAGGGACATGTGAAGGGATAACAGGGGTATGTGGGGCAAGTGTTAATGTAAATTACATAATAGGGCACTTGGGGGGCAGGAGGAAGAGTTGATGCATTGGCAGAACTCCATCACACAACATGGACACAGATGGCAGGCATCCCGGTCCAACAATGCCTGCGGTTTCCAGGGAAGAAACGGTGTAGTAGGTCATCACCGGGATGGGAGATTAGGATAGGACCAGCAAGTGTAATGGGCACACCCCTATGAGCATCAGGGTAGTGGTTAGGCCAGATACCACACAGATAGGAGAATAGATGTGTGGGTATGGACAACCTGCAGTGAGAAGATCAGGAAGAGGCAATCACTACTGAAATGCAGGGATTCGAAGTGGAACTGAGTTTTATAGGACTCATGAGGGACCATTGATGGATAGTGAAGAAGAGCATGATGATGACTGTGAGTATAAACAGAGCATTAAAGAGGGATGCATAGTGGATCAGAGATTGGTACATGTTAGTGGCAGTGGAAATGTAGTATTGAAGGGGAGGTGGGGAGAGGTGTACAGGTGCAGTTGCTGGGCAGTTGTTTCCCATTTTAGGGGCACACAGGCAGCGGAAGAGAGTGCAGTTGAGCAGGACCTACAGAAATGGTGCAGAGGGACTGGCCATCAAGTATGCACTCAGGTGAGCATGGAGCTCAGTGTTTCATGCCATGTCATGTGGTGGTAGGGGAGTTTGGTGATCCAAGGGATCAGCTTGGCACCATGTTAATCAATTATTAGAATCATCAGTCCTTGACTTTCGCAAATTTCTCTGTGATCAGTTGCTATGTCGTGTAGGGTAACAGCAAGGAAGGTGCAGAGGTTCTCCAGCATGCGGCATGTGGTTGTATCTGAGGGAATATGGAATTGAGTAAGGATCTGCAATGGATTGTCTTTTTGTGGTTTTCATGGAAGGTGTTCACCATGGTACCGACAATTTGCAGGGATATTGTCATGCCAATGTGAGGCCAAAGGTTGGAAAATAAATGGTTGCAGGTATTTTAAGGTGTAAAAAAGAATGAGAAGATGTGTTTGACTTTTCTGCTGGGGTTCCACTGGGTGTCCATGTGGAAGCAAGAGGTTCACCAGAGTTTGGCAAAGCAGATTTTGGTGGAGCGTCTGGTGCATCTGGTTTCAGTGCATTCCAGGAAGGAGGGATTTGTGAAGTGAAGTCTCCAAGTCATAGGAGTACTGAGGGCCATTGCATTGCCTTGCTGTATTTACTACCACTTGTGCTGCCATGGACTTTACTGACCCTGTGGATAGGTAGGCAGATCAATTTCAATGTGTAGACGTAAGGGGTGGAGACTTCCAAATCCAACAAAACTACAGTGTGTATTGACTCTGTACTCACTTGGTTCAGATTTGTTTGACAAGCAATGTTGTGTTCATTCAGAGCACCATGCCTGAAAAGCAAACTGTCATACTGACGCTTGTCTCTTTTTCATTGCCAGGTGTTTTGTGGGTTGTTACCAGAAGTGGACACAGAAGGTTGGCATATCCACGATGGTCTGTGATGTGTGGGCAAATGAGGGAAGAGGAGTGAAATGGAAAGTCCACAGCTGGATGTCTGCAGCCCATTTACAATATGGCACTGATGTAATTTTGTTGACATTTGGGAATTTGTTTAGCAGTCCTGATGTGGATGATGCAGGTGTAAGGGGAAGAGATGAAATTACATACATGCAGTGAAAGATGGATTTGGATTAGTACAGGATGACAATAAAACTGACATTTGCAGGGATGATGTATTTTGGCAGAATGATGCTGGTGCTTTCAGGTGATTGGGAAGAGTTGGGCAGGTAGATGTTACAAGGCTGGGGTGGAGAGAGGGCTTGGAGGTAGCAGGAAGGAGGCCCTTTACAGATGTTTTACTGGGCAGGAGCTTGGAGGTGTAATGGGAGAATGTGTTTGTCCTCATGGGTGGATGTGATGTTTAGAGGCAGTCTTACATGTTATTGATTCATCGGCTTCTGAATTTCAGCCCTATTTAAATGGAAAGGTTAGGATGGTGTACTGTGGGAGGATGAGAGGCAATCAAACGATGTGCAGTATATGTTGGCTGCAAGATTGAAGGTGGTGAGCAAGCAATAGTGTGGTGGTTTACAACTGGTGTTGGGGGCAGCACAATCATGTACAGTAGTAATTGAGCATGTATGGCGGTAGATTTTCAGGCCAGCATTGAGGTACTACTTTTTGAGCATCAGAAAGGTGAAGAGATGACTTCCAGTCATGCTTTGAGGGTGTTGTGCAAGGCAGTGTGTGTGACATCCTTGATTACAGTACTCTTTGGTACAGAATAGATCCAGCATTACAAGCAAAGTGATTGTGGATGGGGAAGCAGGTATTTCTTGTAGTGGGGCCCAGGAATTAAGACATATATAAGGAGTGATTGCAACATCAGGGGTGATAGATTTAATGAGAGGGGTGAGGTGTGGATGCATGGTGCTGGTCAGTTCTTAATTGTTTCCTTTTGATTTTGGATACAGTGCATCATGCAGTGAGGTTCCTGAGATATGGATGCATGGTCATTCAATTGTGTTCTGTGCGGAAAAGCAAGACAGGGAGGAGGAGAGTGTTTTGAAATCTGACAGATTGCAGATATGTAGATGTGGTGAGAGGTGTTCCAGTTTTGGGGGATTGCAGTGGAACATTTCCTTCCAATGTTTAGCTGTAATGAATAGGGGCATGATATGAGGCCACCAATACTTATGCTCTCATATGTGAATGGTTTGATATGACAGTCAGGGCTGGCACTGATGGACTGGTTAGATAAGAAAATGATGATATTGCATGATTATTGGCCATAGTACTGTTCACTGAACTCTCACAAAGACAGCAATGTAGGGGTACCTTTGAAGAGGGAACAGTGGCAAGGAGGGATTCAGCCATTCAGCAAGGTATGTGTTGTGCCTGTGGTGCACGGCCCCGATATTATGTATTCATTGGTACATTGTTTTATGCAGGTCAGTGTTTGTTTTTCTATTTGTGATAGGAGCTATATGATTTGAACCTGCAGTTGCTAGTTCATTGGTGGCAGTAGCCTTGAAAGATGGAACGGTGGTGGGGTGGTACTATCTGATCTGGGCATAGTATTTATTTGGGAGGGGGCCACCGCCAGTTGTCAGAATAGTTGGGTGAAGGTTAGTGTTTTCTATGTCATGCAAGAATGTGGTTGTTGCTGTTCGGACAGACAGGGAAGTTAAGGGGTACTTCATAAGGGAAGAGGCATTTATGAGGATCATGCACCAGATCAGTAAGATGATCAGCCAGTTATGAGTGACATATTGAGGCTTCATGATGGGAAAATGGGAAATGGAAGTGAGTGAATGTGGATCCAATTACCCGCGGGAAGTGGACAACTGCACAGAATTCCTGAGCCACATTTTGCCTTGCCTGCAGGGTGCGCAGCATGTCTATGTGGCTGTGCACATGTTCTGTAATGCAGCAAAAGTCCTGATATGTTATGATATGGAATTTGTAACGCGCCTATACACAAGTGTTTCAAGGCGCGACGGGGCAGTAGGGGAACAAGGGGAGACAGACAACGATCCTACTAGGCCAGGTGTCATTCAGATCGCGCAAGTGCAAGGGCATAGGGGAAGGGAAAAGTGCATGGGGGAAAGGGAGAGTGGAATGTGCAGTACAGGGTTATTAGCATACAGCATACAGGATAAATAACAAGGGCCAGCTGGTGGCAAGTGCAAGGTAAGTGCAGACAAGTGCTGGGAAGGGGGGCTGTAGGGATACAGACACAGTCCCGCAGTGCAGTGGTTGCTGGGGAGGCAGTGCAGGGGAGAGTGGCAGGGCCAAGGACCGAGAACGGTGAGTGGCCCAGTTGCAGATTCTATGCAGTTTCAGTAGTATTAGCAGGGGAGAGGGGGAGAGAAAGCAGAGGCAAAGAAGAAGGTTTTGAGGTGCTTCCAGAACCGGAGATGGTTCTCCTCAAGTTTCAGGGAGGCAGGAAGGCTGTTCCAGAGGGAGGCCCCTGCAGTGGAGAGAGATCTGCCCCCAACTGGTTGTTTGGAGAAACGGCTGACCCTGAGGGAGTTGGAGGCGGATGAGCGAAGAGCTCGAGAAGGAAGATATTTAGGAAGAAAGAGTTGAAGGTATTTTGGCCCAAGGCCCCAGACGGCCTTGTGGACAATGCAGAGGGTTTTGAACTTGATCCTCGCAGTCACTGGGAGCCAGTGTAGTGATTTCAGTCCTGGAGAGATACGGTCCCTGGGCTTGAGGCCAAGGACAAGTCTCGCAGTCCTTTTCTGGATGAGTTGCAAAGGGCGGAGAGTAGAGGCGGGCAGATTTAGATAGAGGCTGTTACAGTAGTCCAGCTTCGAGAGAACCAGGGCACTAGAGACAGTGAGCTTCTGGGGGAAGGAGAGGAAAGGAAGGATACCTCTGAGGAGGTGTAGCTGGTGACTTCTTAGAGACGTCGGATATGTGAGGAGAGAAGGAGGGTGTGGAGTCGAAGATGACCACAAGGTTTTTTGCCTTGCAGCTAGGAGCAGGAAGAGGGCCCAGAGAGGCCGACCAGAGAGCTGCAGGGAAGGAGGGAGTGGGAGTGCCGATGAGTAGAATCTCAGTCTTACTGGCATTAAGGCAGAGGTCGTTGGCGGCACACCATTCCTGGATAGCAGAAAGACAGTCAGAGATGAGGGACTGAGAAGAGGAGGCCGAGGGTAGCCTGAAAATGAGCTGGGTATCGTCTGCATAACACTGAAAGTTGGGGCAGAGAGCAGCGATGCGGTGGACGAGAAGTGCCAGATACTGGTTGAACAACAAGGGAGAGAGGTTAGATCCCTGGGGGACACCACAGGTAGAGGAAAAGATGTCAGAGAGGAAAGACTGCAATTGGACCTGGGAGGGTCGATTAGAGAGGAAAGAGGTCAGCCACGCCAGACCCTGACCAGTGATACCCAGGTTATCTTGGAGACGGTTGGGCAGGATCGTATGGTTGACAGTATCAAAGGCAGAAGAGAGATCAAGCAAAATGAGGACACATGGAATGTTAGAGTCAAGGTTCGAGAGCAGGTCCTCACGGATGTTCAGGAGAGCAGTTTCCGTGCTTCTGGCAGCTCTGAAGCCAGATTGATGGTCATGAAGACTACCAACAGATTCAGCATGGAGATTAAGCTGGGAGATGGCCAGTTTCTCCAGGAGCTTGTCCAGGAAGGGAGTGATAGAGATTGGGCGATAGTTAGCTGGGCAGGAAGGGTCAGAAGAGGGTTTCTTAAGAAGGGGGTGCACAAGGGAGTGCTTGAGAGGGGATGGGAAGACTCCAGAGGTGAAGGAGTGATTGCAGAAGTCCGCAAGGACAGGAGCCAAGGAGTCGAAATGGTCCTTGATAGTTTTGGGGGAACAGGGGTGGACCTGTTTTGACGAGACTTTCATAGATCGGACTTGTCTTGAAACCTTGTCAGCAGAAAAAAGGGGAAAGGCAGAGAAGGAGAGAGGAGGGGTGGCTGCAGAAGGGCCAGAGGAAGGGCAGGGAATGTAGGGGGCGAGGTGATAGGAGGAGAGTGAGGACAGGATGTCCTGAGTTTTAGAAATGAAGTGAGAGGCCAGTGCCGTACAGAGGGCCTGGGAGGGGACAGGAGAGCTAGAGACTGCAGCAGAGTTGGCCAGCTCCTTGCAGATTTTAGAGTTCTGACAAATTGTTAGATGCCGCAGAGATGCAGGCTTGCATAAGGGCTCTCTTCTTGGTGAGAACGGAGAGCCGGTATTGCCTTTGGAGTGGGCGACAGGCCAGTTTGTCAGAGGATGAACATGAAGCACGCCATTTCCTCTCAGCCGCCCTGCACTTGTGTTTAAGTGTGACGAGATCCGAGTCATATCAGGAGTTACATTTGGCTTTGGGCTTCAGGCGGATTCTCATGACAGGGGCAAGGATATCAAGAGTATCAGATATAGCAGAATGGAGAGTGGAGAGGGCTGTATCAGGGTGGGAGTCAGCCGAAGGGGGAGGAGTGGGTGAGAAGGTGGCAGCGATGGGGGTGGCTTTGCCTGTGGGCTAGGGAGGGTGAGGTGGGAGGAGAGGAGAAAGTGATCACTCCAGGAGAGAGGAGTGGCGAGAGGGACAGAGAGGGGAAGGTCAAGGAGATCAGGGCATCAAGAGTGTGCCCTGCAGAATGAGTCGGCCCAGACTGGAGAATAGAGAGTGAGAGCGAGTCGCAGAGGTCGCAAAAGAGTCCAGAGGGGGGACAAGAGGCATCCAGGTGGATGTTGAAGTCTCCAAGAAAGAGGAGTTGAGTGGTTGAGGACAGGAGTGAGGAGGAGAGGTCCGCCCACTCGGAGAGGAAGGAGGAAATTTGACCAGGTGGCCGATAGATAGTAGCCATGGTAAGGGAATGACTAGGAGAGAGAGAGAGTCAGCAGACAAGACATTCAAAAGAGGAGTAGGTCTGCGTGGGAGTAACAGTGGCAGGAATCCACTCAGGGAAGATAAGTGCCACACCCTCCCCAGCACAGTTGGGCCTGGGCACGGAGAGGATCTTGTAGCCGTCGGGTAGGAGTGTGTCAAAGCTGGTGACAGAGCTGGCCGTGAACCATGTCTCCGTGAGACCGAGTACGTCAAGGTCAAGTTCCTCAAGAAGGTGGCAGATATCAGAGGAATGTTTGATGGCAGAGCGAGAGTTAAGAGTGGCAATGTGGAGAAGGTTGCCATCTTTGAGGGACTTCCGCGGGGGGTACAGATTAGAGGTACGCCCTGCAGAGGTGAAGAAGGAGCATGAGAGGTGGTGGGGAGGGAGGGTAGAGACAAGGTAGTCGAGGACAGAAGAGGGGGCACAGCAGGAGAGGAAAGGAAGTTGATGAGGCGCGGGAAGCAACTATCGAAGAGGTGAAGGTTGGCCTGAGGGCCTTGGACCAAGACGGTCCCATTAGCGTAGACATTAATGATGGCCTTAGAGGAGTGGAAGGAGGCCAAGAGGACATCCCAACGGGTGCCACCATTAATGGGAGAAGTGGAGAAAGGAGAGAGCATAGAGACCATATGAAGGGTCCATAGGTCAGGTGAAGGCACGAAAAAGAGGATGTCAGTGAGAGTTTCCTTGGAGGAGTCACTAGTGTAGGTGTCAGCGATAGGGAGGCCTGGGTTGGAGACCAGGATGTCCTTTTTAAACTTTTTCCTACCAGGCAAAGGAGAAGCAGTTAGAAAAGATCGGTGAGGTAGAGAGCACCATAGAATAGGAGGGAGTGGGGGGGGAGATAGGACAAGCGCAAGCAGACAGGAGGAGAGCGGCAGGCCCTAGTTTACCACAAAAATCAGAACACAGTGAACACAGTAAGGCATATCAGGAACACAGTGGAGAGGCCACCTTAGTTTGAAAATCCTGCAGGGGGAGAAAAACCCTAGTTTACCACAAAAATCAGAACACAGTGAACACAGTAAAGTGTATCAGGAACACAGTGGAGAGGCCACCTAAGTTTGAAAATCCTGCAGGGGGAGAAAAAAAACATAGTTTACCACAATTTCAGAACACAAAGAAGTATAGCCACACTACGAGGAAGTGAACAGGTAGGGGTGGATGAGCCGGGAGAGCAGGGGGAGCTCACAATATGGAGCTGTGGAATGGTGCCTGGCGTCCCCTGCAGACACCTGCAGACACACCGGGAGCCGCCGAGGAGGGAGCCTCCCTTTGCCTAAGGGGCCCTTAGCCGTGGGGCTGCCGGGCAGGGGCTGCCCTGGTAGTACCAATAAGAGGAGGAGGAGACACGGGGCAAAAGCCAATCAGGGGGGAGCTGGGAGGCTTGGAGGCGGGAGGGAGGGAGGGGAACCAGAAGAAACACGGGAGGGGAGAGAGGGGGCTGGGGAGAACACACGAGGGGAAAAAACAATGGTGGCAGCCCATAAATGGGCAGAAAAACACACACGGCCCATGCAGGGCTCAGATACCTGAAGCTGGGGGCCTGCAGTCACCGGCTCTGCCTTGATGGAAGTGGCGAGCACGGTGGACTGCAGGCAGCCTAGCTAGGAGGAGACACGGGCTACAGCCAATCAGGGGGGAGCTGGGAGGCTTGAAGGCGGGAGAGAGGGAGGGGAACCAGGAGAAACACGGAAGGGGAGAGAGGGGGCTGGGGAGAACACACGAGGGGAAAAAACAATGGTGGCAGCCCAAAAATGGGCAGAAAAACATACATGGCCCACGGAGGGCTCAGATACCTGAAGCTGGGGGCCTGCAGTCACCGGCTCTGCCTTGATGGAAGTGGAGGCAGCGTGATTGTGCAGGCTGTGACATACCCACAATCATGGCTGTGGTCTGCTGGAATGAGTGAGTGGCCAGGAGGAGACAGGCAGGAGTGAGTGGCCAGGAGGAGACAGGCAGGACATTCATCAGGGGTGTTACTGGATCTAACCACATTGTAAGTGACACAAGGTCATTCTCCCAATCCCTGATCAAATCAAGGGTGAGATGTGGGGGGAAGCGTTGTATGCCAAACACTTCGTCATCTGGCATCCCAAATACAGTTGTGCATGTAAGAAAGATTCTGGAACTCCTCCTCCTCCTTCCATGTAGCAGTATGAGTGCCAGCAATGAAGGAAAGGGTATGATCAAGAGAATTTGCTGGGATGGCATTGTGCTTTTGATACTTAAGATTGCATGGCACGGTTCTACTTTGCCCCTAGGCACGGGTGGTGATACAATTTGGATCCTTTGCAGTTACAGCAGAGGCACTCTTCATAGAACGTTTTACGCACTACAAAAACACATTTTCCAGATTCATGGATCAGACTTTGTGTGACTTTGTGCGACTTTGCGTGGGTCCGGCACAATTTTGTACGGTGCTGAGCGCTTTGCACGACACACCATGCAAAGTGTGGGAAGGACTTGTGAAAAGAAACAAATGGGGGTGGACCATGCATATGCCCATTTTCACAGCAAAATGAGGAAGAACGAGTAATACAGTGGGCGTGTTGAGGGACGCACCACAGAAAAGAATTACACACCCAGTCAAGTGCAAACTTAACCAAATTCATGGATTAGAAAGCACAACTTCCCATCAGGAAAAGACACACACAAACCTTGTGATCTTACCGCCACGTGATATGAGACACAATGTACAACGTGCAAAGGAAACATATATAAAGCATGCACTGCACATCATTCAAACATTGCTCTATCAGGATGAATCCAGCCTTAGTTGCAGCAATCAAATATGTCCATGGAACGAAAAGGAGGAGGATGGTGAGGGACTGGGTTTTCCACCCACGTTCAACGCTCTTTGGGATGCCAGATGATGAGGTGTATGCAATGCAGAGACTCCCTTCCCATGTCATCCTAGACCTGGTCAGGGAGTGGGAGGAAGACCTTGCATCACCCATCATTTGCTCCCATGCCCTCACACCCCTGGAGAAGGTGCTGACAGCCCTATATTTCCTAGCCACTGGCTCATACCAGCACACCTCTGCCATTGTTGGGGGCATATTGCAGACCACATAATACTGGTGTATACACCAGGCATTGTGCTGCATCCCATAACGTGTGTGTAGGCACATATACATGCCACACACACCGCAGGCAATGCAGAGAGTGTGCCAAGAGTTTTATGCCATAGCACACTTCCCACAGGTACTGGGAGCCATTGCTTGCATGCATGTCATGCTACAGCCCACCCCCTCAAGCGACTGAGCACATTTACCACATTTACCACAATCGGAGGCCTTGGCATTTGATCAATGTCCAGCTTAACTGCAATTCAAAGGGAGTCATAATGCAAGTCAATACAAATGTCCCTGGAAGCACACATAACAACTTCATTTACCGCAAGTCACCACTATACCAGGACCTGGCATTGGGAACCCTTGGCAACACCTGGCTCATCGGTGAGTATCAACTATGCATGCAGTGATAAGACATACTGAATAACAGATCATGACAATTAATGCTAACAAACACCATTTACACATTTGCAGGAAACAGTGCCTACCCGCTCTCATCATTCCTGCACAAACCATTCTGGAATTCTGCCACACCAGCTAGGGTAAGGTACAACACATTACACATGGATGCAGTGGAGCATACATTCAGACTGCTTAAGTCAAGTTTCCACTTCCTTGACCACTCTGGTGGCGTATTGCTATGCACCACCAATAGTATGCAAAATCATTGTGGCATCTTGTGTCCTGTACAATTTTGCCACATGGCACAGCATTTGAGTAGAGATGCTGGAGGGACATCACCCTCAGCCACAGGCACCACCCATGCCCTTGAACGGCCAAAGGGGACAGGGACAGGATACACACAATCAGCTTGTGCAAAGCTACTTCACATGAATACCAGCCCCTGTGGAGCACAAACAGTGTATCCAAATTCCTAGTATGCTTCAATTATGAATCTGGGCTAATCCACCTCACCCATAACATCACCCTGAGAATGTGTGTCTGGGAGAGGCAAACTGTTTGTGTCCTTAGCCATAAACTCAACTGAACCAACCACTGACACAGTCATAGCAAGTGGAAAACCCAGTATACATGTCTCTCATACAGAAGCACACAACACAAGCAACAACATTCCCTACCACTTTCACATGCTCTTCACCAACAACTGTGCATGCAGACTCCCAACAGCATAGAGGAGAACACAAATAGGAAGGCACAGCATTTAAAAACACTTGTGAGGACTGCCCTGGCCACCGTAGGCATGTCTCACAATAATATAGAAGTGGAGTGGCCATTCCATTCGCTGACAACAATTTAGCTCACAATACACATCTACATCTAAATAGTCATACAGACTGAGGAAATTGCAAGTACATTTCAAGAAAGATGCCCATCTCACCTCACATCTTTTCCCTTGCAAGCCTGCTCCTGCTGTACCCAGTCATTGTTGGGGTAAATTCACAAGAATGTGCTAATTTCCCTTACCTTTTGAGAACCACAGCAACTTTGCTGGATTTCCAAGATTTTATATTTACCTTGAAAGAGTGTGAGCCTTTTTTTCCCACTCGTTCATGTATTTTGATGTGTATTTCACTTTTGTGTTCTTTGGATATGGAGTTTTAAAATAACTCCATAGGCATCATCTTTTTCTTGTGTGTCACACAGCACCTTTAGTGCAGTGGCACAGGGATGTCTTTCAGACTCCCCAAGGTTTGTTTAAATACCTGCCCTTCGGACTGACTACTCTCTCCCAGAGCATGTCAAATTAAATTGACTTTACTAGTCTTTTTAAATGTACAGACCCAGCACACACTATCTTCCTATAGAGTGCTGGTGGGGTTGCCTAGCATCCCCTGAGTCTAAACACTCATTTAACAGTCAAATGTTACCCTTTCCCACTTGAAATGGCTGGTGGCAGTGGTTTAGAACATGGTTTAATATGGCACCCAAAACCTATCAGTAAAAACAGACTCTGGTCAACTTTTTTGCTGTTTCTTTTTGGAAAGGTCTTTCTTGTGTTTGTCTCTGTGCTCCAAACCAGGTTTGGTCCCTTTGTTCTTTGGCCTTTGGCGGGCTTCAGTGCTGGAGCCCTCCTCAGGCGCCTGAGTGTCTGGGGTGGACAGGATGTGAGGAAGGTGCCTGAAACTCCCTGTGCTTAGTCTCCTAGGAGACCTGAATGCACTCTGGCATGATTGGCAGGCTGGTTGTCCGGCAAGGACAGCCACCCTGCTGGGTGAGTGACAGCTAGGCTGGAATGAATGGGGGAAAACTGTTTAAAAGCTGGCTTCTGGGACTTGGAAAGCAGAGTCGACCACTGGAACGAAAGAACCGAAGATGAGCTGAAGGAAGAAAACTGCTGCAACTCCAGGTCCACCGGTGAAGCCCTGCTGCAGGTCCGAATTGCCTGAAACTCTATCAACACAGAAGCCCTTCAAGGTTAACTTCTTCCCTTTAGTTTGGTGAGAACAACCAACTCGCAAGTCACCTGGACACCGTCTCTATACTGGTCGAATTTTCTTCAGAGTGCTGTTGAAAACCGCATAGCCAGTGAGAAGGCTACCAATTTGTGGTCTTTAAGGCACTCACACCTTAAACCGACGTTTTGCTAAGCTTGTGGCCTGTTCCCTGGGCATTGCAGGAACCTCCCGACGTCCTCCTTCTTGTCCCATCGACTGAAGCTCAGGAACAGAGAGATCTGCAGGAACTGCCAGGAACACTGCCTCAGCTACAGCTCTTCTTCCTTTAAAAGGTACTGTGCAAGTGCGGTCCAGAACTCTGTTCGGCCGCGGTGAAAGTTTGTGAAACCTTCCCAACTTTGAAGGCTCGCCCTTCCCTAAACCGACATATAACATTTCATCTGACCAACTACTTCTAAAAACTGTGGCAAAGACTTAACCGTTTACTACCAGAACTGTGCTATCCTATCCAAGACTCTGAACCATTGACTTTGGCCTAGGCCTATTAAATTGAATTGCTGGTTGTAGTGAACTGAAACTATTTGCCCTGCCCCTGAAAGTATTTGTGCTTTGATTCTTTTAACTTTGTCTTTTTACCCCTTTTTAAAGTAACTGAAGTGCCATTTTGCTCCCACTTCAGGGGAACTGAACTTGTTCAGAAACTGATTGGTTGTGTACTGTAGTATATTAGATTGTTATATTGAGCTCCTCTTACTAGTGGAATGTTTTCTAAATGACTGTGTAAATAAATGTATATTCTTCTACCACGAAACCTTGAGTAAGTATTTGTTTGAACCACTGTGATTGCTGTCCCCTTGTGTAACCTCTTTTACTGCTCACTTTACTCTTGAGATAAGTCTGGCTGCTCAGCCACTGCTACCACATTACGGTGTAGTACAGGCTTGTACCAAAGGTGAAATTGTACTTACACTTGTAGTCTTAATTGTTTGTAGTGTTCCCAAAGAGTACTGCATGTGATTCTGCCTACAGTCATTTTTCCATGCTCCCCTCCGTAGCTGTCCAAACCAGCCTACACTACCGAGGTGCTGCATGTGTGCAGTGCCCTAAGTACAAGGGGCCACCGCTTGCTCACTTCCACCCCTCTGACTCGATATCCATATACTCGCCAGAGGGTCCCCAACTAGGAGCCCTGATGAAGGCGGACCTATCGCAATAGAATACCGCCGAAACGTGACGAAGACAGGGAATCAAATCACACACATATATCCCTGATCCTTTGGAACTTATATTCCGGTTCCAACCATCAAACCTCACGTTGGAAAGGATAAGGCAAGGATAAAAAAGATATCTTGTATCAAAGACCCTGCAGCATTAATTGCTTGAAATTAACAATTGCAAAAAGGGACTATCACTGAACAGTATCCACAATTTGGGCAATGATATTGTCTATTTATTGAACCAGTATCATGTATATGTCCATTTTGCACTCTACTTTATGATTTAGTCACTTTAGTGTAAAGAAATGAATATAAACCCAATGTTCTTTGTGTTTTTTTGTTTTTGTTCTGTGAATATAATTGTGTTAAAACACTTATGTACACTGCAATCTCTTCCCAAAAAAAAGTTGTCTTCTCAATGTACCATGTGGATGTACTTGTATTTTGTCCTATCCTTGGTTGAGATTATAACCTTGTTGACTTCCGATTATGTGTTCCGGTTCTCTTTAAATATATGATTTTGATGTTCTTGGAAGTAGAAAGCGATTGTCTTGTATTCTTCCTAAACTATATTAGTTACCTTTTATTTATTTCTCAAACACTGGAAGCATCACCATAATATTTGTCCTTTGAAACACAGAGCTACTTCACTATTTGGGTTGATATATAAGAACAGCGGTTGATATTACCTTAGGATTTCCGCAATCCGGAAACCTTTCAAAAATAATAATTTATTATTTTTAAAGAAGAAAAAATATGAAAATAAATAGTAGCAAGGGTACATTCTTCTGTTTAGAGGTGCTGCATGTAGGCATCACACAGCCCTGTTTCCTTGCATAACAGCAACTATCTTCCCTAGTAGAATGCCATTGAAAAACACTGTACCCCACTGAGTGTCATGCAACAACTGCAAGCAATGGCTTGCATGTTTAACATCATCATATCTCCCCTGCATCAATTCAACCGGACTTGCTCTCCTCAGGCCAATGCAATGAAAAACACCCCACACAGTGACAGCATCCCTGCCACCAATGACACCACACCATGTGTCCCTCTGAGTGCCTTCAACCTACCTGCACAAGGTACACAGATGGCACACATCCACAGCATTTCACCATTCATCAAATTCTCAGCTTGCAAAAACATTCAGTGCATGAAAGTTAAGCAACAGGACAGCCATCAGGTGTCCCATATGCAACAAGGTAACCTGACAGCCATGGTCCAACCAGTGTCAACAACTGGAAGGCCATATCAAAGTGTGTTAGCACCAATGAATCCAACACATTCTGAACTCATTGACAGAGTAATCACTGGCAGTGAAGCAAACAAATTGCCACCATAGCACGTTATGCACTCTGGACACAGGGGTTAGTCTGCCGTGGGATTTGCTCACAAGCTGGGCCATCGTTGCATGCACACAAGTCAGGCGCATCCACCGTCAGTTATCCCGTGTGACTTTGGGGTAGCCTTGGAAGCAAGGAAGGGAAAGAGACACCCATGTAGGAGGGGAAGGTCTAGGGAGTTGATGGGGAAGATGAAACAAGGCAAGAGGGAGAGAGGAGAAAGAGTAAAGAATGTGCAGCTGCAGGACCTCGAGAAGTTCTACCTGGCCCTCTATGCCCAGATTTGTGAGTGGCAATGACATCTGGAAGCTGCTGAGGTGCACTACAGTGTATGTGTGGTTTTCTTGGGTATGCATGATTGCAGGTAGTCCCTTCTGTATGCATTATGTATGTTGTAGTGTTCCATGGTGGCATGACGCCTCCTGACAATGCTAGACATGTGTGATAGCAGACAACTACTGATTGGACATGCGTTGGTACTTGGTGACTTGAGGCACAGTACGGATGTCAGATTACGGTGTTGTGGCCATGTAAGGGACACCTCTTGCACATTTTCATTTGAAGCCATCCACACTCATCATATGGAAGTGACACATTTGTATGGATGTCGGTAAATGTCATGTTGGTGCATTGACCTCTCAGGGACGGTCATTTGATTTGTCATCCCACTGCATGTGAAGCCAGAGTTGACGTGTGATCATCCATGCCATATGCTTGTGCTGGGGGAGACAGCATGCACACTTTTACCTCTTTAATGTGTGCCTGTAAATGTTGCATGTTTACAGGTCAAACTATCATGGAGGTGTGTTGCTAAATGTAATTGGGTTGACAGATGGCTAGGCAGGTGTTCACATGGCCATTCTGTGCATAGTCAAATCATGACTGGCCTCTGGGATCCAGCATACAACTAGGTGTCTTGACATCAATGTGTTCCCAGCAGTTCCTCAGGCCTGCTATTCCTCCATGCATTCAGTGGTTGGCCACCCTACCAAGGGAATCACTGCCCACAAATGTGCCCCAGTGCTCTGACTCCCGGGGTAACATTGCAGGGGTGATGTACTTTGCCAGGGGTGACTGGTCCATGGTCAGTGTGCTTCTGTACACACTTCAATGTGCTGTGCTGATATGTGCATGTGTCATTACTATGACTCATTATTGTCCTTGCCTTCTTGAGTCAGTATTCATGGAAATTACAATGCAGTGTGAGTGTGTGTGGCTCTTGCTGGTGAACCCGTGCTGACATAATGTTACTGTTTATGTTGTAAATGCCACTTATGCTTTGACACTGTTAACTAATGTCAATATTCTTTGTCTACTTTCCCAAAGTGGCGAAGACGGCGGAAGCTTTGCTGTGGAGTGGTGATGCAGGGACCAGCCCTCCAGACAAAGGTGCAGACACCAGCCACAACCCAATAACACCTCCTCTTCTAAGGTCGATGTGGCTATGGTAGCACCTGTAACATCGAACGTGGAAGCTGGGGTAAGTCCCAGGAGGTGATTGTGGTGGGGACATCTCAGCAGCGGCTGACAGAGTGCTGCCAAAGAGGGGCCATCCAAGGGGGAAGAGTCTCTGGAGTCATTCGGGTTGATGGAGGTGGAGGGGAAGGCCATCACAGCCCAGCCCACGGGGTCAGATGTGTGCATTGAGGAGTGTGTTAAGGTTGCACCCCTGGCCCAGGGACTTGAGGATGTGCAGTCCACTGTGGAGGGTTTGGTGCAACCTTCTGTCCCTGGACCATCTGCTGCAGCAGTGACCACCTTCCTAGATGTCCGCAGCCAGACCTTTGCTGCACTTCCAGCTGATGTGTCAATCTGGGATCAGGTGCTGCCCTTGCTGGCTGGTGTCACGAGGCAGACTGCATCCATTTGTGATGCTGTACAAGCTTCTTCTCAAGAGCTTGTAGACCATCACAATGAGATGTGCCGCTTCCTGGGCCAGCTGGCAACAGCACTGCTCTTGGGTGGGCTCTCAGGGCTGCACAGTGCAATGGACCCTTCCTCCACTTCTTCCTCTATGTCCCAGACATACTCAAGGGAGTCTTGCGGGCCACATTCAACCACAGCCCCCTGTGCATCAGTCCAACCACCATTGCCCTGTCTGGTTGTGCCTGTGTCCCTGCCCAAGTTGGAAGTTCCTGGGAAAGCAGATGAGGTGCCTCCAACACCGGCACAGGCAGTGAAGGGACAAAAGGCACTTAAGAGTAATGCAGATGCTGTACTCCCCCAACAACAGTCATTAGGTTAGTGGGTGTACATCCAGAGCTTTCACTCTCCCCGGTAGCAGCAGATGGCGACTGGGAGGAGGCGGAATTTGGCAGGAGTTACCACCCAGAGGAGGCATTTGGCACCAGTGAGGCACGAGGTACAAGGTGGACCTTCAGGCATTGTCACCAGTGTTCAATTTCTACCAGAGGTAGCTGGTGGAGGAGAGCCAGCGGGCAAGGGAAGCTGCTATGATAGTGGCCAGGGCTGAGGTGGCACTGAGGCAGGCTGCCATCCTGGAGGATACTTGCAGGGCGGCAGAGGACACAAGGAGGTAGATGGTGGGCACACTGCAAGTCTTTCTGCAACAACAGAGGCATGGCTAAGGCATGAGGATGCTGAATTTGACTCACTATGGTAGATACATTGTCTGCAATTGGAGCGGACTAGCCCGCTGCCTATGCATTTAGTTCATAAGTATTAGGTTTCATTTTTTAATTTTATTTTTTATCCCTGGAAACTTTTAACCTTCTTGTGATTTTTGGTATATAGTTGTATTTTAATACAAGTTTTCATTCAGTTAATTCCAGACTTCGTGCAGTCTCTTTGTCTGTGTGCACATTTACTTTGTTTTATGTTCTCCCAGTGCATACGTTCAGCGTCAGTCATGTGGACTGGAGCCTCACTGTGTGTGTCATGTTGTTAATGTGAGGTTTGCTGGGCGAAGTTTGCACATGTGCTTGACATGTAGGAGTGGGGCCATCAGACAGCTTGAGGGGGCACTGGATGGTTATCTGATTCCATTCCATGTGCAGGGGCAGTGCTTGTTTGGTGTCAGTGTGTTGGTGGTGTTGGAGTGAAGGCTTTTGCTGTGTGTGTAATGATGTACATACAGTGATGGTATGTTGATGTGTTAGATATCTCATGATGGTGTTTATAGTCTCTCATTGGGGATGTATACTCATTTGTTCATGTGTATTGATACATTTTCCATATGTTTTCGTTGCTTGTTATATCTGGTTTCATCTCATTTACCTCTGCACAATCACTACTGGAGGTGGAGTTTATTGTACATTGATTTCCTTTCTGGTCCACTGATGCATAGGTATTCCCTTGGCACTTGCCTGACAAGGTGTATGTGCCTACACTTCATTTTCTGTTGTGGGTATTTGGCATTGTGGGTGTTGCAGTGAGGTGTGGCCTCACTGTGGATTGGTGGGCTGGACACATCACTTGTGCAGTAGATGGTAGATTGCTGTGCCACTTGCACTCACACATGTCTGCAATCACCCACTACCTGCCCTCATATCATGCTCTCATATCATGCATCACCTATGCCACTGGAATGCAGCTGAGTCCCATGATTGATGTTTTAATCTAGCAGCACACATTTCCTGCCTCCCTGAGTCGCACACTCTCTGACAGGCTTTCCATCACCCATACACAGACCTGTTCTGCTTTGGTCACTGGCAGGAACTTTGCCACCCCTACCTACTGCCCTATTTCTTTACAGGCTGAAATGCACCCAGACTTTCTTTATGATTATTCCCAATCTGTTGTGGCAGAGGTAAGTGGAGGTAAGTGGGTGTGATGTTAGGACTTGAGCGGGCTGTCTGGGGGTTGTTGCAGATGTGAGTGGGGGTGGTGTCAGGACCTGAGGGGGCTGCTATGACTTAGTGGTGTAATCCCTCAGTGTATGCGCCCTGAAACTAGTGGTGAAGGCTTGCAGTTTTACCGGGGTTGCTCACCTTGAGTTACGCGGTGATAGTACGCAGATTCACTGGTGCTACCTTGATTTCCATGGTGATGGCCTGCAGTTTTGTGGGGGGGCTGCCATGAGATACGGGGTGAGGGTACACAGATTCATCAGTGATGCCTTGAGTTATGGGGTGACAATACACAGATGTGCTGGTGCTGCCTTGAGTTACGGGTTGTCGGCCCACATTCTCGCTGTGGTGTTGCCTTGAGTAACGGGGTGACAGCATGCAGTTTTGTCGGGGTGCTACCTTAAGTTACGGGTTGACGTTTTGCAGTTTCGCCGATGCTGCCTTGAGTTACAACGTGACGGCCCACATTTTCACAGTGTTGCTGCCTTAAGTTACAGAGTGACGGCCCGCAGTTTCATCACAGTGCTGCCTTGAGTTACGGGGTGATGGTACGCAGATTTGCTGGGGTGCTGCCTTGAGTTACAAGGTGACTGTACACAGATTCACTGGTGCTGCCATGAGTTACGTGGTGACGGCCCACAGTTTTGCTGGGATACTGCCTTGAGTTATGGGATGACAGCTTGCAGTTTTGCCAGGGTGCTGCCTTGAGTCACAGGTTGACGGTTTGCGAATTTGCCGGAGTGCTGCCTTGATTTATGGGTTGACGGTATGAGGATTTGCGGGTGCTGCCTTGAGTTACGGGGTGATGGTACACCGATTTCCTGGGGTGCTGGCTTGAGTTACAGGATGACACCCTACAATTTCGCCAAAGTGCTGCCTTGAGTTACAGGGTGACAGCCCACACTTCACTGGGGTGCTGCCTTGAGGTACTGGTTGATGGTGCGCAGATGCATTCGGGTGCTTCCTTGATGGCAGCCTGCAGTTTTGCCAGGGTGCGGCCTTGGGTTACAGGGTTATGGCCCAAAATTCTCACCAGGGTGCTACCTTGAGTTACAGGGTGGCAGCCTGCAGTTTTGCTGGGCTGATGCCTTGAATTAAGGGTTACAGCCCACAGTGGTGCTGCCTTGAGGAACTGGGTGATGGTACGCAGATTCATTGAGGTGCTACCGTGAGTTATGGCGGACAGCATGCAGTTTCGCCAGGGGTGCTGGATGGTGGGGCAAAGGTTGTTAGTTGGTGCTGGTTTTTGTTTGTGTGGGGGCGTGTTGTGGGTGTTCCAGGTGCAACTCATTTTTCTTTGAGCCTCAGGTCACTTTGCCCTTTTGAATCCATGAATACGCAGAACGTGCAATCATTTTCAAAAGCGCAAGTAGGCGCAAGGTTGTGCTAAGTAGTTTGCAGGGACTTAGCACTTTTTCTATTAATTAAGCCCTAAATCTGTTAATACAAGTTTGTTTGAAGGAGCCAAGAATGCTAACCAGCTGTGAGATCCACAAAGAGACCTGAGATCTGACTGAAAGAGGCCTGGCAACCAACTTTTGCTGCTGTCCTGGATGAGCACTGTCTTGCTCTTGATCTTTAGTAGTCCTGCAAAGGAGCTCCGACCCCTGGAGTGGAGGGACCATAGATTCCCGATGTCTGCTCAGTGCCCTGTCAAAGAAAGCCTTCGGAAGTGCCCTGGAACTGTCCTTTGGCTGACCCGCTTCATTTTTGGGCTACTGTGCTGCAGGCATCACTGTACCGAGTTTCAGCCTGACACTTGGCGGGTTATCAGCTGGCAGTGCAAGACTACCTCCTGTGAAATTCTGCCGTCCTACATCAAGGGGACCCGAGATAGAAGGGAAACTCTGGCTGTGGCTATTGAATCCGTTTGTATCACAGTGCGCGGTGTACAACATCCGAAAACTGCTTACCTGACCCGAGTCCAGTCATGAGAATGGTGCTGCATCGAGTTTATTTGCATTCTTCTACTGAGGGTCCTTGCACCAGCAAAAGACACCAACCGGAGTTCAGCTCGAACCTGAAAACCCGGGGAATCGAGGACCATGGATTTCAGCCAGAAATGCAACATTGGATGTCCTTCTTTTGTTCTGAAGAGTCTGGGGAAGATTCAGAGTAAGGGGGGTAAGTTACAGAGTTTCTAACCTACCCCTATTCTCCCATTATAAGTCAAAGGGCTTATAATACACCTTATTTCTGACACTTTTGGATTTGCCATAACTTGCCTATGCAAGACTTCTGACTGTTGGGGCTACTTTTGGGCATTAGTCTAACTTGAACCCTAACCCTAAGAACCCTTCACTGGATGTATATATGTATTTAGTTTTATAGTGTTGAGTGATATGTCTAACTGCTTGTTGTCATTTTTCTATAGTGTGTTTTGGCCATTATTAAATAACTGTATTTGTATACATCCTGTCTAAGTGTAATCCCATTGTGTGCCCTCATTGTGGACCCTTTACAAGCTCACCCACTCTGGAGAATTTAGCCTAGACCGCCTGTCACTGCTACCTAAACTGGTTTGGCTACAGCTTCCCCTAGCTGTTCCTGTCACAATATAGGTTGGCATTCTATACATCTGTCCACCAGAGTATAGAAAATCAGTCCTAACAACAAGGGACGGCACACAGGCAGTCCATCGCATGCTCACTATTGTATCGATCGATACGTATTCATGGATCTGACCACACAACCTCTCGGTACGGAAATGGCCAGGCAAAGCCCTACATACTATCCGCCCCCCGAAGGCAGGCATACAGACACCAGCGCATAGGATTCACTGCGCAGAGGTAAGATCAGGTGTCAGATTTAGGGTTGCATCTACGCAGCCGGGGTTCCGATCGGACTGAGGGGTACGCATACCAAGTGTAGTGGAGTGCAGGAACAGTTTACGAGGCTTTGCACACAGATTACCTTAATTTTATCAGAGTAACTTTAAATCGTACGCATGTTTGTCCCCGAGATGCAGGCCCCATGCACTGTTTGAAGGGTGCATGTATTCACGCCTGGGGTGCACACAAAGGTAGCTGCTCTGGCTGTTTTAGCTTTGCGTGGGGGCGTGTTGCGGTTGTTCCGGCTGCGACATGCGTATACGGTTACTTTGCGCAAACAATTCTCTGAATATGCAGAGCGCACATTTTTTATTCTACACGTGGGCTCACGCAGTGTTGTTTTCGGCATGTGGCCCTAGCGGGATGAATGCACACTTTTCCCTGAATCGGACCCTATGTTTTTTGCAGTAGGAACATTTTCCACTTTGGCGCTTGTGCTCATTTTATGCACAATTGCACTGGAGCAAAGATCTTGTAATGCATCCTCAAATGTGTTGAAAGGTGTTGAATCTGGTAAAACGGCGGGTGCATGTACAAGCTGAACAGCCAAGGCAATACATGATACATCTGTGGGACTCTGCATGTTGAGCTTGGGATGCCGAAGTAAACATGTTGATGTTTTCTCGGTGAAATAGGATTTTGAGAAATTATGCAATCTGTTGGAGAGCTGTTTCAGCATATCGAATCTCATCTCCGATATTGGGTAGCAGAGAGTGGCTTAGTACAAAATGTGTGGCCCCCTCTGCAAGCCATCCTGAGGGGGCTCCCCAAACTCTGCAACATAGCACGGGTCATGCCACAACCCGGGCCTGACGGGACCACTACCCCTGCGCAATACGCACGATGATCATGTTGCTGCAGTGCTATACTGCACTAGGAGAAAGATATTTTCTGTGTATTAATTACATTTTAAATCTTTCACCTAATGTAGAAACAAGGGGTTTATGCCTGGCTCCAGGCACCCAAATCTATCAGCCACCTCTGTGCATGGCCAGTAATATTACACAAAATAATGATATAATAAGAAAACATGTTCATGCTGGCTCTGTCAGTCTCCCCATATACAAACATTCTCTTGTTGGCGTTGCCGTGCCAGTAAAAATCTCCTGCCACACGATGGGTTATATGTTATTTTACTGACATGAGCTTTTTTGAAGATATTATTCTAAAAAAACTCATTTTTAAAAATGATTTGCGGGTTCCCTCCCAAAGCCACCCTTCCCTATATTATTAACCCTATCCTACGCCCCTCCCCATCCCTTTTAAACCCTTACCCAATATATATTTCAATTCGTTTTTTCAATGTAATTCTTTTGTAAAACAATTACATCGCAAACACACCTGAGGATTAAACAACACAATACCACAGGAAGAAAACATGTTATTAATGGCTGCAAAAATGCCTGCCCAACTCCCACACCACTATGTAAGGATTCTCTTCAAGTGGAATTTGCCCTCAATGCCAGTACAACATGCAATTCTACATTAAGGAAAGATTTCTCTATACACTATAAACACCCCCACCAGAAACACCCCTCCATTTAGTAACATTCATCAAGTAGACTTTGCCCAAAAATGCCAGTAAAACATGCAAAAGAAATCCATGCCCTAATGCCCCTTGCATGGGCCCCAAGCTTGCAAATGCACATTAATACTGATTCAGACATCAGTTTCTCACTCAGTGGCGGCTGGTGAATTTTTTAATTGAAGAGGCATAAAGGTTTCCCACAAATATACCAGAGAGACCACGCCTAGTGAGGTTGCCCAACCACTCAAAGCTGGGGGGTCCACCCTCCACCCCTTACCCCCTCAAATAATGCTTGAATAATGGTTTAAAATGGTGCATTATAGAGCACACTTTCTGACAAAAATAGGGTAATTGTTAGGTTAACTCAATCCAAAAATCCAATATGTGCAAGTCACCAACAGTGCACAGGAGCATTAATACATTGATTAATGTAATGCTTTGCTATTAAAAATGCCATGCCACAATACAAAAAATCATGTCCAAACTGACTGCACAATATAGGCCAGTCTAGACAAGTAATACCACTTAACATGTATTCCCCTAAGAAATGAGATGGTGGTGGGCCTGCACTTCGAGGGCTGCAGCTACCCCCACTATGCCAATGGTGGCAGAAACCCATGTATTACTGGATACTGAGAGATTTAAAAGGATTTAAAAGGATGAGGAAAACACAATGGTCCTCATCCAGTGTCCTTGGGTTGTACTCCGTTACATCAGCAACTAAGTGAGTGTATCATGACGATCTAAAACCTGATTGTGGGTCATTGAAGAATCACGTTTCTTGACTGAGTGTTTTGGAATTCCAAATGCTTCATTGCATCTCATACCTGTCAGTTTCCAATAATGTATAGACTCATCCTTTGTAAACTCCTTGAGATAGTAAAAGAGATAAGGGTGTTCAGTACTGTGAATGCATCATGAAGTAAGACGTAGACAACAGATTAACTTTTCTAAATTAAAACAGTTTATTTCTTAAATGTCAGGATGGAGTAAGCCCTAATTTGCCCTATGATAAGGTGGGATTTCCCTACCTAGAGAAACTAAGGATAGCCTGTGTCATTGAGTTCAACTCAACAGCCCGCCTGTGTCCAAAACCTATACTTGCCCGCACAACTAAGGATATACAAAGCATAGGGATGTCACTGACCAAAGAAGCAGTGCTCAAAATAAAGTTCAGAGCTTCTTCCAGCTCCTGGCTTGTGTTTCAGCTTCCCCTTCCCCAAGACCAAACAGTTCCACAAAAAGCCCTCATGGATCCATTCCCCAAGTTCAACACAGTTCCACAAAAATGTCTCACGGTTCCCTTCCCCAAGAAGGCAGCTCTTCTAGCTTCAGAATCACAGTCAGTTCAATTCTTTTAGCTTTCCATAAGTATTCCCAAAAAACTTTGCAACCATTCTTACTTTTCAACAGTTCACATAGCTTGCTATTTTCTTTAATTACTTTAACACTTGTTAGGCACAACAGCTTCAGTATCTTGGTTTTCCTTGGTTCACTCCAAGAAGGGGTTACTCAGACTAGTCACAGTTGTCGGACCACACAGACCACCCATTAGAGGTCACGCAACGGATAACCTTTGGCACTTTGTTATGTTCACTTGTTCTCATTGGATTTCGTTGCCAACACAGACTTCCTCTCTGAACCTGTGTCATTTGTCGACGTTTAGTTCTATATTTCTCCTTGGTAGTCTCCTGTCTCTGCCACAACGTGACTTACACACAATTCACTTCTTGGTGTTTATTCCTTGTCACCACCTTGATTTCACACTATCCGATAGTGCTTATCATTTGCTTTGCACTTGCTTCACAAGTCCTCATTACTGGCTTTCACTTGGCGCATACCATTCGCTTTTAACTTGCTTCACAAGCCCTCATTACTGGCTTTTACTTGGCTCATACTTTCACATTGTACATCAATGTGTATTACTGGTTTTCACTGTGTTCATAAATGTACATCACTTTCTTTTTAATTATGCAGTATTTTTTATATACTTTGCATATATTTTCCTTAGTTTGGTATTCAATAATTTATAAGGTACTTTGCACCTTGTTCAGTAGTCAATAATCTTCTATTTAGTCTCCAGACCCATTCAGTTCAGGTTTTCATTCAAGCAGCATTTTCCCCTGCTGAAATACAGCCCCTCGAGCGCACCAGCATGAGTATTCCCTTTCTGTCACTCACCGGTCTGTCACCTCTCCCCCGGTTGCCTTCAAATTCTTCTCCGGCTATCTCTTGCTCCCCCTTCACTTTTCGTGAGCTCCGGCGAGAAGCGCTCACCTTTTCCGAAAGCTACTGCCGCGGCCTGTCACGTTCTGGAGTCTTCTTTGTCCCACAGCTCTGGCTGTGGACATATGGCTCAGGGATCTGCAGGACTCTCAACCCTCTCTTAGCCTGTTCTGGCATCTGTGTCCTTCTTGCTCTTCTGCGGCGCTCAGTGTCCTTTTCACCGGCCCCTCCCCAGCCTGCTCCACGTCGGGTTGCCGCATCCTTGTTCCCAGGTGGGTTTCTCATTTCCTCTCACCTCTCTCTCCTTTTAAACACCTTTAGTCTATCAATTGGATGTAGGTGCAAGTCCATTACCTGACCATAGTTAGCCTCATTAGTGGGACTTGCCTGACCATTGTAGAGATGTTTTGCAGTCCTCATCCTCGTCTCAGTACCAAAGTGTTGCACACCAATGGAAGTGTGCAGTACTCCAAGTTGCCTCTTCCTCATCCCAGTCTTAAGGGAATATAATTGTGGGACAGTTTGTGTGTATGAAAGGGCAGACAGATAATAACCTACAAAGGCAGGGGGAGGGTAGGATGCATTCTGACAAGGGAAACAGGAATACCATGCCTCACCTGAAGACATCCTCTCCCCACTCCCCAAGGTCAAGCCACCAAGGGATGCTCCCACGCATAACCACTCCCAGGGTCGGGATCAAAAAGAGATGGCCTTCACTAGGCCACCTGCAAACAGGATCCAAGGAGAATAGATGGGTGGATGCCCTCAGGTTCCTCTCAGTACTTACTTCAAATACTGTTTGTAACTTATAGTCACATGCTGTAGTGAATACCAGCAGATTCAAGTCAATTCTCCATCATTTGAAGTCTATAAGGTGAATATCACTGAGATAGTAAGTGCATGTGCTATATTAGCACATGGAAACGGGAGGACATATGCAGGATAGATTATATTAAAGTGTTTTCTTCATTGTGAGGACAGTACCTGATATGGCAATATTTATGCAACTCCAAAATATGTTCCAAATGAGTTCTGATTGCTTCCCTGTGCGATTTTCATTGCTGCCCCTTTAATAATGTGATGTCAACATTCTCATACTAGAGAACTAGGTGAGCCTATTTTTCAATGGATTCAGGTCAGCGGAGTAGCAGGCACATATCGGGCACCCTTTTACCCAGGTGATATCATGTGACATCATGAGGAGTGACTTAACGGGAAGTGACATCACGGTCAAGTGCATGCGGGAGGTAACCAGGCTACACATTGCGTGTATTCACTTAGCGAATGTGACAGATGGAACATTACATTTATCATAACCACTGGCATGGCTCTAAGCAACATTTCACGTAATAATTATGTTATCCCATCTGAGTAATTGCAGAAAGGGGACAAACCATTTGCAGACTTTTCTTGGCCTTCCAGAAATATGAAACGTCCAGTCAGAACATCTAAGCCATTTCACTTCTGCTGGGGAACACAAGTAACCCCAAAAACCTTCATTATTTTGGACGCAATCAGTGGGCTTCATCTTGATTACATTTCTATAGAAGGTATGAAACCTTTGTCTGAGCATTCAAGTAAAATCAGCAATAGAGGCCTTTGAATCAATCATAATATTTGGAGTTCCTTTGGCAGCCTTCCAAAACAGTACAGACAAATCAGTTGTGGTGCACTAATATGAGGATTCTGTCCCAAACTGCTAGACCAGATGGAATGATTGTGGCTCTGTGTGTTCCCACGTAGAGGTCTGAAAACCTTGATGTTCAGAAAGGAAATCTTGTTTTGGTGGATGGCTTAAGACTGATTTACAAATCACTGGTTCTCTTCTGTAATGACACAGACAGACTCAATAATGATGGTATGGAAGGCTCCACAGAGGAATTATATAGATAACGATTCATTCAAAGTCTTGTACCGATCACTTTTGTCAATTTTACTCTGGTTTCCTTGGATAATTGCATTTTTCATGAACTAACATTGATTTCTCACATATCCATAAGTAGGTAAACCCGCAGAATAGATAATGTGAATATAGCACATACCGTACTATGGTTGGTTGATGCATTTGCTGTAGAAATCTGTGTGTGAGCTGAAGGTCCCATTTTTGTATACTGGATTAGCAGTTGTACCTGTGCGTCGCAGGGTAATTCCTACTAAAAATCTTTTTTTTTAAACTATATAAAAATGTTTAGACAAAGGTATATATGTTTTATACTTTGTACGTTGTCTACACCATCAAACCTACCCATAAGCCAAATTTCAGGCGCGTAGCATGTTGGGAAGTATGCTGAACATTTCGAACAGACACACACACATATCCACAAATTTAACCCCAAAAATAAATTAGAGAAAGGTATATTTATATTTTATACTTTTCACATCGTCTACACCATGGAATTTACCCACATGCCAAACTTCATTTTTTTAGCATGTTGGGAGGTATGCTGAACATTTCGAACAGACACACACACATATCCACAATTTGCCCCTGGATGGATAGATAGATAGATAGATAGATAGATAGATAGATAGATAGATAGATAGATAGATAGATAGATAGATAGATAGATAGACCAGTAAAGTGGCTCATCCTCCAGAGGTTGTTGACATGAGCAACAGAGAGCTGTCTTATGCACTCCTTTTTGGAGCCATACAGTGGCAAACAGGGCTGTTACCAAGCAAGCAGGCTTAAGCCATAGGGGTATTTCCTGAGTCACCAGAAGGCACATGCGGGTGCAGAAGGTTGCACCCACATATCCTGCATGGCGGGGAAGAAAAGAGAAAAATTAAAGCAACCTTTGGCAGATGAAAATCTTCAGGTCTAGCCCTTTGACATTTCTATTCCCAGCACCCCAATCACAAACTCGGTGGCAGGGGTAACCAGTGACCATAACTTTAGATCTCAAAGATAGGGAAAGAGTGAAAGTAAATGATCTGTTGGACTCCTTATAACAGGGGTCTTTGGCTTTCTAGACGATTGGGATTAAACTCCAATGAGCCATATCCAGCACCAGCATTTAGAAGGTAGCATGGGAGCAGTAGTCAAAAACATCTGGAGAGCCACAGGATGCAAACATCTGCCTTAAACAGTCAACACATGTCCCTTATACAAGCCCCTTCCTGCACCAAACTCGGTAGTAGATCATCTATTTCATTTTATATTAGGAGGGAACCATGGCTTACAAGTGACAAATGACATCATTATGAGCATGGAGGTCCGGAAACAAGGGTGCCGGTAGCAACGTACTGGCACCCTGTCCGGACCGCCATACTCCGACAATGTCTGACCTACTAGGAATCCTGGCCCCTACCGGCATTGTCTTCACTAAAGCACCTGCACCGTTTGCAGCAGTGCCGGTGTTTCAGTGTCTCCTTTCCCATGCAGTCCAATTGGACTCCACGGGAATGGAGATTTACCGTTTCTGCCGCCTGACATCCCAGTCCGCCGCCACTCCCTGTGGCACTGGGATATCAGGCAGCGGAAACAGTGTTACGAGGTGGGCAGCAACCCACTGATAGCACCGGTGGGTTACCGCCAACCTCATAATTAGGCCCAATTTCTTTAGCAATGAGTAAATTAGGGGACAATTTAGCCGGCAGTGTGTTACTGTAATTATTATTATTATTATTATTATTATTATTATTATTATTATTATTATTATTTAAAGAGTAAAGACTGCACTTTAATAATTCATGTATGAGAAAAAAAAATTGTTTAGAACACACCTAACAGAATTCCTTATAGGTGATCCCAATTTTGGCAGGTAAACAAAAAGACACGTTTTGTTTCCAGTGATCAGCATAGGATGACATAGTGTTTCCCATCAGGGAAGCCTGACAGTGAGTCCAGGTTTTCTGGCTGCACGGTTTGCATTGTTTAACTTCAGACTGCAGATTTGCCTGTTGCAACTTAGTTTTGCACCAACAGGCAATGTCGTCTGCCTAGTAATACATCAAGTGGCTAACTAGTACTATGTTAAAGGGTGTGAAAGTCTAGAATTGTCATTTTGAGGGGTTGTGGCTCAATCCTAAAAAGCAAACCTTGACTGAGCCACATGTACCATAACTGGAAATGGCTTGTTGTCCGAAACAATGAAGGGTATGGGTAAATGAGGACAGGAGCATTTGTGTCTGGGTTTTCTAATTCATTCTGTTTTATGGACATAACAATGATCTCTTGTCCTGCATAATATGACTTCTACATTTCACTATAGTATGTTTGTTAGAAGTACCATACATGTATTACCAAAGAAGCACAAGAACATGTGGAGATTACATCTCATGCCATGCACTTGCAAGCCTCCATGTGAGCAAACAGCATCCTCAGCCACTGTAAATGGCCCTGTTCCCCTCCTATCTTGATTTTAACAGGCAGGGTGCTGTCTGCTGCTGGCAAAATGTAATTCACTGGCCAGTGCAAATAAAAAGGGTCGCTGGCTAGTTGTTGTTCATCTCAATGGCATTCATTGTAGAGACTAAAGAGGCAATCATTTTGCAATTTGTTTCTCTTTAGTAAATATTCATGATTATTTTCTGTGACATGATTTGATCTAAAAAGTTAACTGCCACATGTTGTTGTCATTTGCTTACCTTCCTTTGTTATAATTTCCTGTTTGAGTGTGGGGAAAACCATTTTTTTAAGGGGTCATTCAGGGAAAAATATAATTTTGACTAAAAGTGTTGTCACACTACCACTTTGTTTTTTGACAAGCTGACTGCATTTCCCTTTTTGTTAGCAACGGGGTACCCAAGAGGGCCACTACACACAGTAAAATGCAGAGCCTGAGAGTGTAATGTGAATGATCCATGGTCTACCTGCCCTTCCCCTACAGGCAGGGGGATTGCCATACAGTTACTAACCAACATCTGTCCCTTGAAGAAGTACAGAATGGCTCACTGTCTCACTCTTAGTAGCTGTGAGAAACCTAAGGGTATCCTCACTCCCAAACCCCCTCTTTCCTTTTCTCAGGTAGCCAGGGTAGGCCATATCTTTGGGATCCTGACCCTGGGGTTGGAGAAGCCAGGGAGGATCACCTGGGTGGAGGGTCCTCGGAGATTGGGAGTGTGGTACCTACAGGTGAGACATGGCATCCCCCTTTTCCCTGTTTATGACCAACCTAACTCTCACCCAACCTTTTATGGGCAAATGCAAGACCTCTCCCCTCATTTCCCCACATTCAACTTTTAAAGGTACTGGGACGAGGAAGAGGAGACTGTGAGTAATGAACACTACACCTTTATTTTACCACTCTGGTACTGTTACGAGGAAGATGCCTCTATAGTATGGTGAGAATCAGGCATGACACCTCTATTATGGCCAGGCAAACCTAATTAAGGATCCACACCTGTAGGTGTATAAAGAGAGAGGCTGAGAATACTGTAATGAGAAACATGGAGGCCTGTGGGGAGGAAACCAGCAGGGAACATGTGTTCACAGGAGTCACCTATGGTGGGACCTGTGGAGGACCCAGGATTGCAGCCAGCAGCCCGGAGAGGAAGCCTCATGGCGAGGAATCAGCAACCAGAGCTGCAAACCTATAGAAGAAGGCAGGGCGCCGTCCGTGTCCATCCAGAGGCAGCAGAGCAACAAGCGTGTGCAAGGCAGGCCCCGGTGTGCGAGCAAGGCTTTCAGAAGTTGGCCAGCCAACATACGAAGAAGAAAGAAGCAGCAGAGCTGCCAAGGAACAATGTCAAGGACTGGTGGGTGTCAGGGAGAGACACCTGCCAGCCGGGAGGTTCCTAGCAGGCTGAATTTAAGCATAATACATGCATAGTAATGACCAAACTGAATGGGAATTTGAAATTAAGCATAATGAATACATATTGAATATCGAACTGAATGGAAACTTGAAATTAAGCATATTGAATATCTGTTGAATACCAAACTAAATGAAACCTTGCAATTAATCTTATTGAATATTTAATGGAATAAAACATGTATGGGCAAAACAAAGAACAGCCAAAGCCAAAAAAGGGTCCATATGAAAACAACATATAAGAAAGCACATAAGTGTGACAGAGTGCCATAATAAGCTGGGATATGTTGGGAAGTACAAGGTAGCTCTGCATTTCATCATCCACATTTTAGCAAAGGTTTGAATTTTAACTAGGGCCAAGGGTATGAGACTCATAAATGTGACTCAAGGGTATCACACTCAGGCTGAATCTAAATAGATGCCAATGTTGGGAATGCACAGAACACATGCTAGAAGATAATCACTTTGCTCCACGATGCCACAGTTGTGAGCTGAGTTGCATTAAAAAAAAAACGAACATGAAACTAACATACTAATTTACCTTACCCATTTACCATATAACAGACTCCCATAATACATTTTTTTGCAAATCAGTCCCTGACATAAACTGGGTGCAGATTGATGAAAAAGCATGGTGATGAAAATGAAATAAATTAAATGTGCAGGCTTAAATGTGTGCTGTGTTTTAAAGTATGGAATGTGAGATCCATTATGCTAAAGTAATTGCATTGTTTCAGGGCAGGAAGCGCCAAAGGAATGTAACATTTTCTCTTCAGCGATGCAGTTTGAATCATGGTCAAAGGCACAGAGGAAATCACATGCTATTATAATAGGCTGATTTGTCGAGGGGAGGGGTTCTCTTTGAATGACACATGGGTTTTTAGAAAAAGGTTTGAGACAGATTAGGTCTGGGTCATTCACTCACTCACTGATGAGGGGAGTAGAAGCGCTGGAAGAGAGGGCTGGTTCCTGGGCAGACTGAGTCTTCAGTGTTCTTGCTGACTGTCTTGTGGGCTGTCTGTCTCTCTCCTGGGCTGGCAGTCTGTAAAAGAGCTGCAGTCTCGAGAACCCTTATCTGGGTTGACCCTGAGCACGGCAAGCAGAAGTGCTGAATCGGGGAATATCGCCAGCTGAATCTAGCTGAATCTAGGTAATTATGCTGTAATTGAGAAGCGTGTTAAAGTGGATGTTTGATACTATGTAGCATAGGTTAAATAAGTAATTTCAATTTTAGCCGCTGCATGATAATATAAATTTAAACATGCATTTAAATCTGTGTTCATATTTCTCCAAGTTTTGCTGCGGAGCATCTGCCAGTTTTGTTGCTAACTTCAAGGATGATTACAGGCACAGCACTGGACATTATTGCGAATAGAGTGTTGAAATCCATTGCAGGAAAAACATTGTTTATGTTTGAATTACAACATGGGTGCACATGTCATTTTGTGTAACTTGCATATTTCTAGTTTCTGATAAAGAATAATAATTCAAAAAGGTAATTCAGTGTATTTATTCTGCCCTCAGTCTCATTGGATTGGCATGTATAGAGATGTAAGACGTGCAGTAAGAAAAATATGAAAGCAAAGTTAGTCAAAGTAAATTGTTTTACTCTGAGAGGCTGAATGAATGTTTTGTATTTCATTTGCATGTTTAATGTATTCTGTGATGCAAGACACAAGGACATAACATAGTGGTATTGTAGATAAGATACCACAGGATGGCGTGAGCTAATTATTCAGAGTGTACTAAACCCAGTACTTGTTTAACGTTAGTGTCCCTGGTAAAGTAATTATTAGGCAGTGTTCTGAAGTTAGTCTCACCACTATAAAATTACCTGAGTAAGTTTACCACAATATCTTGCCAAGAGCTAGGAAAAATACCACCATACCAAAATTCTACAAAATACCACAAGATATTAAAGATAGCGTAAAAAGATCCCTAACAGATATGAGCAAAACCACCACAAAGTGAACTCTATGAGTAAATGTAGTGTGGCAAGGCCAAAGACTGGCAGGAGTTGTGTGACACGTTATGGCAGAGCCAAGAGGCTAACCAGCAGAAGCCATAAAAGTGTAAACCTGCATATAAAAGCCAAGAGGCCAACAAAGATGAGTTAAGTGAATGTAACTCTGAACACAGGAGCAGGTGTAGAAGATCCTGTGTGGGTTGAAGAGGCTAGGGATCCTGTTTTCACGACCTGTGATGGGTGGACTAGACCAGTGAGCTTTAAAAGGTGAGAACCAAAGACATTGTAAAATAAGCTAAGGAGACACACTGCAAGTGAACTGGTGAAGCAATCCAGAAATAGCATCAGGCTGACCTTGGGTTGTGTTAAACCTTTAGAAAGACTGAAACAAGTACAAGTAATTGAGCTAAAGTCTTGGTGAAGGGAACCTAGAGATCTGAGGAATTGTTACGAAGTCTCCAGACCCTTTTCTTTTTTAACAAACAGTGTTGCTTGGAACTTGGGGAAGGGAGCACAAAGGATTGTGTGGAACTGGATTACCTTGAGCATGAGAAAGGTAATTCTGAGACTTTTGTGGAACTTCCTTGAACTTGGGGAAGGGGAGCGGAAAAGGAAGCTATGAGCCGTGATTATTGACACACCTACACATTTTCTAGCTTTAGTTGTGAGGGAAAGCATAGGTTTTGGACACAGACACACTTTTAAGTTGAACTCTTTGACTCAGACTTGCCTTAGTTTTGTTCAGGTAGGGAAAACCCACCCTAGGATAAGGCCAGTTAGGCCTTCTCCATCCTGGTATTTAAGTTAATAAATATATTTTGTTTGAACTTTAAGTCGGTTGTCTGTGTCTTGTTTCATGATTCCTTCACAGAACCCAGAAAGAGAGGGACAGAGATCATCAGAAACAAAATATTCTACTAACATTGCGTTCCTGACCATGGAAATATGTGTGCTATTGAAGATGGACACACAGTTCCAGTGCAGAGCTGGCCCATTTCTACACATGCATGTGGTTAAGATAATTTACAATTCCAAGATGGCTGGCATGGGCTTTAAAACACAGCCCAGCTAACACCAGATTCCTTCACTCCATTAACCCTAACAGTTGACCACAATGGAACATTAATATTCACAAATCATGTGGGGAATCTAAGAAAGACACACATCTGAAGACTGTTGTTCAAAGGCCAGCCAAAGTGGAGGAGCAGGCTGTCTATAGAATGAGTAAGCCTTTTTTTTGGTGTTTAGGTTGACAGTCAAAGAGAGCAGTGTGAAAGAAGCAGAGTGCAGCAGAGATCAGAAGTCAGGAGAAAATGTGATTTTGGGGTGAAGGGGAGGAAGAGGAGAATTAAGAAAAGAAAGGGTGTGAAGATAAAGCAGGTGGACATTTAAAGTTTGAGATCAGATTAGCATACCTTGGGAAGGGAAGGGAGGAAGAGGAAAAGACTTTTGATAATGAAGAATGGTGTAGTGGGGAGGAGGTGTGAGTGACTCAAAGAACAGCATTAGTGAGAAACATAGGTTTGAGAAGAAGGATTAGGAGAAAAGGAAACTCTTAAGAGAGGAGTGGAGTAGCAAGAAAAAGATACAAGAGTTGAATCTCAATGACAACATGGATCGATCTAGGAGGGATGGAGGAACACACATGTGGCAAGGAGCCAAGGAATTTGTGGTCAAAAGAGGGATGGAAGGAAAGGAAGAACAAGAACACAGCTAGGCATTTAGGAGGAGACCAAGTTGTTGTGCAGGACATTAGTGCCTCTAGAGAGGGAGGTGACCCTAGATGGAGAGACCAAAGACCATTCACACCTGCTAAGAGATTTGTCATCTCCTGTCGGACACTTGCATCTTGTTGTTGGACCTTTATGAAGTAGAGACCAGTTGGGGAGAAGCCAGTCTCCTCCTCTTTACGCACTGCAAGGAGAGCTTCCAAGCAATATAGGAACCTTTGACCGCCCCAGCAATGTTTAGAGCTTGGGAACACTGTGGGTTACAGAGTGAGACTATAAAATGTTGACTTGAGGAGACAGAGCTTGAAGAAAATGTTATGGCTTTTGTCAACTTGTGCATTTTCAGATAAGTCCTGTCAATAAAATCTGCCGAAATAGACTCTTCCTGCCCCTTGACTACTTAACAGTACATATACTTATTGAAGGACCCAGGATGTTTATCCTTGGCATCCAATGCAAAGGACAAAACCTAACAGCAATGCTGTCTATTGGGGCTTGGGGAGGCTATCAGGGTTCTCTGGCATCTTTAAAAACACTGCACTACAGCAGAAGGCACAGGTAAGTGTTGATTTGTGATATTATTGAAAACATTCATCTTTTAATTACATCACTTCTGCTTTAAGATGCAGTTATGTTTTATTTATTTAAATAAATTGTACTTTCCATTTTTCAATGCCAATACACAATTATTCTCTGCTTACGAATACTCCTACATGGGAGAATATAAAGCTCTGTCCACTATCACATGTTGTCACATCCAAAACTCACCTACACAAACCTGAATCTGGAACTGCACTTTCTACTGACCAAGTTAGCATTCCCTGAACAGGCATAGTTTGCTGCAGTCTCTCAGAACTTCACACTTCCTTCTCCTCCTACTTCAATACCTCTACTCATACCTTCCCCTCACCCACATTCCTACCCCAGAGACCAGGTAATGTTCATTCATTGCATCCTCTACCTCTTTTTAATCCCCCTTTCATCATTCCTATCGCTTCTTTAGCCCATTTGGCAACATGCACTCTGTATCTCAACCCACCCGGCAAAGAAACTGCCATCTTGCTGGCAAGAGCTGTTTTATGCCTTCTGCATGGAAGGTCATCTAAACCTCCTTGACTTGCATCTCTCATTTGCATCTCAAATCAAAATAATAATAATACTAATAATAATATAAATAATGTGTTCTTTAATAGTGTTTCAAGATGGACTCTCCCAGCTTCAACGCATTTTGATAACAAGTGGTGTTACCCCATTTTGAAACCTGCTTGGTTTATGGACCTTAGCACGAGGAAAGGCTCCTTTTGTCATGATGCAGTTTTCAAACCTCCAAAGTGCACAATGTCCCATTTCAGAGACCAATATATTACCAATGTAGAAATCCACCCTTCGTTTGGTGGTTATATTTTCATTTTGCCTGATGAAAGTTGTTAGTTGAGTGTCTATTTCTTGAGACTGTACGCTACAGACTTTATATTGTTTTGACTATACTGATGGCCTGAATTTAATAACCCTGTAATATCTGTCCCACATACACCAGCATGTCCAGAATCCAATGTCCATACGCCTCCATTTAAACCATCGGAAGCACACGAAACATACACAAATGTGCTTCTTGGATTACTGCTCATCTGCTAATCAGAAGGCATCTCTATGAATTATCTCACCGGATAATGGCTCCAACAGATTCTTCACACACAGGACCACTGTCCTGTGAACCTTGCAGAATTATAAATGTTAGCGCTTATACCATGCAGTGCCCTAGATTTGTAAGTTAACAGTCACAGCCGAGCCACAGCTATACGATAAAACACCACAAATGAATCTCTGGCCCTAATGGACAGTAACTCATGTATGGTCTCATTACGAGTTAGGCGGTACATATACTGGAATTGTTCTCAAACTCCATTACAGATAACACTACTCATGTTGTTGTTTTGACCACCATTGTATGAGTGGTAGTATGACAGTCTGAGTCCATATTCATGGAGTCAGTAGGATCCCAGAGAAGATTTGGAGAGTTAATACCGGTACTGTCGCTGTCCGTAGTTATTCACTCTAACATTGGCATTAAAGTGAGGATTTACATCCAGTACTTGGGTGGAGGAAACGCCTTCGCTTTAAACTGAATTTTGATGTGCAGCAAACATAACAGTTATTCTGTCAATTGTTTAAAAGGGCGGTTAAACTCGTAAAGAGCCCTATAATCCCTGTATAACTTCATCCATACAAACACATGTGCAACCACACACCTAGTATACAAAGCTCATGGAAAATGTAACACAGCTAGGTAATGCTTGTGTAAGAGGTCTGCTAAGAATTGCCAATTAAAACAACAGCAACTTATTTCTAAACAATGAGACGCGTCCAGAGTAAGAGGTGAGTGGTACTACAAGTCATTTTAAAGCCTTTCGAGGCAAATGATGTGATAGAGGAGCCTTTAGGGGAGGCTACCTTTGAAGTGACCGTGCTGGAGTTCTTTAATGCTATTTGCACACAGAAAAGTGGTAAAGCGCCATAACCGGACGGAATTCCGATTGTCTTTTATAGAGATGAACCCTGTGTATGGGGCCAGATTTTATGCAAACAATTGAATTCTGTTTTTACGTTAAATACCGTCCCTGCCTCCTGGAATTCTGCTTTACTTGTTCCTATTAACAAGAAAGGGCACAGGTATTTGTATGGTAATTATAGGCCCATTTCATTAATAGTGTTACCAAAATGTTTGCTAAAGCAGTTTTGGATCATTTACAGGCATGTTATTAGCGATCTCCAGGCTTGCTTTCAAAAAAATAAAAGCACAATAGACCAAAGTTTTCGATTTGTTTAGTTTATTATTTATAGAGCGTACCTAACCCTGAGGTATCTGGGCGCTTACACTTATTTGAGTCGTTGCAGAAATATTTACAGGTACATTAATCAAACAATGGGAAATGAAGACCATGTTACAAATTTGTCAGCAAAGACACCAATGATGTTACAAAAACTGAGGAACAGTCCTCACTGTAAGCGACTTCAATTCAACACTACAGCTAAGTCAATGCCTAGTATGGGATGCTGATGGAAGCCCTTATTGATGTATTTTTATGTCCAGTTTGTTTACTCTGGATGACAACCCTTATATAACACCCCTCTCTCAGAATCCCCCTGACCCCGCTGAGCCAAGAAGTAGGTTTGTTTTGCAAATTTAAAAGGTTTATTTGAAAATTAAACAATATATATCTATCACACTTTTATAGTAAATTAATATTTGATAGCACACTTGTGAGGATTATAGTGATAAACAATGGATAATGTTACAGTGGTACACTCTTTTTGATGGCTTAGAAGTGATATAGAGAGGATAAAGTAGCTGAGAATGCTTTTATGGCTTCAAGGACAATGCAATGATGAATGAAAATGCAGTACAGAAAATAAACTTGATATGACTTCAACAAAAGACAATGTAATCACTTTTCTTTGACAATTCACCCCCCCCCCTTATGCAAGGTAAAGAGATGGAAGGAAAGCACACAGTTCTCAGGAATGCAATCAAATATAATTCAGTTCCCCCCTATCAAGCTTAGAGGAAAACAGGTAGGAGTTTTAAACACAGGCAATATACTTTGATGTGGTATGCAAAGAAGTGAAAAATATGCTAAAATTATTTTAATTCCCTCTAGAGGTTCAGGGTGGGTGACAGCTACTTTGAATTAGTTCAGGATCACTTTAGCAATTCTCTATGAATGATTGTCGGGTTGCAAACGAATTTCAGCAAAGGAAAGCAAAGGAAAGCAAGGACAAATCTTTTTTCACGTGGCTGAAATTAAGCAAAATGTCAAATAGCGGCAAATTTAGTCGTGTGCGTCGAGCGGTTTAGAGCTTGTTGGAAAGCTTAGAATCTCAGCTTTAAAATAGAAGTTAAATCTCGCTTCTATCACAAACGGGTCCGGAGATACGGACGATTTAGTAAAGGTAGTTTTTTGGATTTGAAATTTTAAAGCTCAGAATGACAGATGACAGTTTTCAGGTTTAAAGATGACAGAATGACACGATTCTAGGAGGCAGTTCTAATAGGCTAAAATAGTTTGGAATAGATTATTTTAATCTAAGAGATTGGTTTTGGCACAGTGCTAGCTGGGTATTCACACTAGATTTTGGACAGGAATGCGACTTAGTCACTGATCGGGTCAACCGGTTGGACTGGGCTCCTGGCGGTTCTCTCCCCATGGACGATCTCTGCCTGGTTCTGCTCACAGCGATCTGGGTCAGCTCTGCTAGCGGCACTGCACAGCGGTCTGTATCTCTGGTTCTGACAAAAGTTCTTGGCACTGCACGGCGGTCTGGTCTCTGGTTCTGACAAAAGTTCTTGGCAAAAATACAAACAGCTCGCCCGGCTGTTGAATCGTTTGAAAATGATTTCGAGGCCTGCTGAAAAATGATTCAGCTTGTGGATTCAGGCCTCTCTACTACAAATTCTGGAGTTAATTTCTGGTCTCTGGAGATTGATGAATTTGAAGTCTGGATCTCTGGATGTGAAGTCTGAAGACAAAATGCTCCGCAGAAAGTGAAAAAGAAAGTCCTATCTGGCTTCCAGTGGTTATTTTTATGTGTTTAGAAAGTAGGTGGGTCGGCTAATCTTCTATGCCCAACCCTCTCAACTTATCATTGGCCAGTTCCTCCTCTCTCCCTAGATTGGGGGAACTGGGTTGTGAGACAGAGTGATGAGGTAGGTTTATGGTCTGAGGATCCTCCCCTTGTCAAATTGCACACAAATCTATTTCTGATCCAAATACATATTTATCTATGTGCCATTTTTCTAATATTATATGTCCAGTTAACATATTTTCTGTAGCACCAAACCATCCGATCCCTGTCTTTGTAAGATGTCGTGTCCATTCATGACAGAATTCTGCCCTTTTCATCCAGATCACGACCTCTAAACCTTCCCAGATTTTACACAAATGTGCACCTGGGATATGGGTTTCAGATGATAAAGTGTCAGATTTTTAACATGCATACATTTGGAGTAACAACCTTCTTTTCCGCTACTATCCCCAAGAACATACCACAGGGTCCTAACACCTCTTAAAAGGTGCACAGAAAAATCACAAGAATTATAATGTTATTTATGTAATTTTTACAAGTCCGCACTATGAATTATCCATCTTTTTAAAATGATGCTCTGGCCCCAAAGGGGTGTGGTTTTCCAAAGCTCATGGTGGAATTTCTGGTTTATCCACTTCCCCCAAGCTCAGCTTGCTCACAGATGCAGTGCCCCTCCAAGTTTCTCCCAAGAGGAAGCCATTTTACGACCCCCCCAATATAACATTTGCCTGAGTCCAGGAAAGGGCTTTGTTCAATTTCCAGCAGTCTGCAGGTACCACTCCCCTAATTCAATCAGAGAGGTGTCATCTCCTTTTGGCAGGGGCAGCAGGATGCAGCCAGACCTGGGAACACAGCTGATGAATTCCCTCTCCTGTCGGGGGTAGTTGTCAGGCAGAATCCAGTTTCATTAAGCCAGGCTTCAGCTAAATGGCACTTTTGTTCCCAGTTTTTCTTCATTCAAATCAAACTCACAATGTTTACACATGCAACTAGAATGCTGATTCTAAGTTCAAAACGATGACATTTAGCAGTTGCAAACTATGTGACACTCAAAAGTAGGTCACTCATTTAATTTAAACATTTTGGTTTTAGTGGTTTTAAATCCAATTTCAGTTAAGCTGCTGACATCCACAGCTCAGCCAGTTTTGTTATAAACATTGTTTTGGGCTCTTCATCTTTCCAGATTTTGTATGCACACAAAACTTCATTCTGCCAGATGTCTGCTGGTGTTCAGTAAGATTTTTGAATATCCTGCAATGTTTGAAATAGGCATTTTGAGCTTGCATTCAGGGAAACAAAGGTGATTTTAAAGCGCTTTTTTAGCCAACCGGCACTGCTGTTTTTCCTTTGGCACACATTTGATTCATGGCACTCCTGGGCCATCATGCTTTCACTCGTGGGTGGCAGGTTAGGCAACCATTTTGGTGTGCGCACAAACTGCACGGTTTTCCCGGATTCTGGCGCAACTGTGGGCTTTTCCGCCATCTTGGATTTTCTAAGCCCACAGCACCAAATGTTGCAGCTTAATGGTCCAAACTTGGGTCAGGACACCCAACATCACAACAGTGGTAAAAATGAAATATGCGGTGAGCAGCTACTCTAAAGTACAGCAGAGTTAGTTACATAAGAGCAGTGATAAATAAGGAAGTTGAAATGTGAGTTTATGTGGCTGGGAGAAGAGCCAGTTTTCACCTTAGATCTGAAGATCCAGAAAGAAGACTCAGATCTGATAGTAGGTGGTAGAGCATTCCAATGCTTAGGTGCTAGAACAAAGAAACTGGCTCCACCTGCAGTTTTCAGGTTAAACTTAGGGATTTTGAGGCTTTGAAGGTATGAAGATCTGTTTGGTCTCAGAGGAAGGTTCCTCCATAATTTGACAGTGAAGCATTTGGGAGCTGAGTTTGAGAAGCATTTATGCATTATGACTAGCTTTCGTAACAGGACTCTGTTTCGTACTGGAAGCCAGTGTGTGTCATGTCTGATGGCATATATGTGGTTGGTGCGTTGAATGTTCAGAGGAAATCTCAGAGCGTTGTTCTGCAGAACTTGTAGTCTATTCAGGTTACACTTGGTGGTACCAGTGAATAAGGTGTTACAATAAACCAGCTTGGATAATATCAGGGCCCTGGCCTGTGTAAGGCAGCTGATCATGAATAAGAAGGATTTGCATGCATTGATTCGTTTGTTTGTGTAAATTGACATGGATGCGGTAGTATTAACTTGTCTTTTTTAGTGAGAGTATGGAATCTAAGTAGACACCTAGAGTTTTAACTTCCTTGGCGACTTTGATGATGTTTCCATCGATGTTAATGGTTTTGAATCGAGGATCAAGTCTGTTCGCGATTGTGAGCCGATGAAAATAAGTTCTGTTTTATTGTCGTTTAGGCAGAGGCTGTGAGCCGTCATCTAGGCCTGGATTTCCAAGTAAATGTCATTTATAATTTTTGAATCTTTGTCGTAGCTTCCAGTGAGCGTGTTGAGGACCCGGGTATCGTCAGTGTAATTCATGTAAGTGACACCCATGTTGTCAAGATGATCAAAGAGAAGCTTAGTGAAGATAGTATAGAGCATCAGTGATACGCACGACCCCTGTGGGACTCCACAGAAGATAGGTATTGGGTTGGCCGTTGCTGTGGGGGCGAAGACTCTGGTGGTTCTGTTAGATAAGAAGGATTGGATCCATTTAGCACTATTGGGAGAGAAAGCAGCAGCAGTGGATAGGTGTTTTGTCAGGATCTGATGGTCAACGAGATCAAACGCTGCTGATAGGTCCATTAGCAGAAGGATAGCCTGTTTTCCCTTATCTTTGGCTTCATCCATTTGGATTTTTAAGTCAAGTAGGGTGGTTTCTGTGCTGTGCCTCGGTCTGAAACCAGACTGGCGCAGGCCAAGAAGGTTATCTTCCAGGTGTTTTTGTATCTGAAGAAAGGCTGCTCTATCTAAGATTTTTAGGAGGAATGGGACAGTTGTTATCGGCTTGTAATTGGTGGGTACATTGGGGTCGAGGTTAGGTTTTTTTAAGTAGGGGCATGACCCAAGCCTCTTCAAGATTTTTTGGTACTGAGCAACTGTTGAAGGAGGAGTTGATCAGATCAGTGATACATGATGCTAGCTCTTTTACTCCGTCCATGATTACTGGAGCTGGGCCGATATCGCCCTGGCAGCTTGAGACTTTAAGCCTCAGAATGATGTTTTCCACTTCTGATATGGAGACAGGGGAGAAGGAGAATGGCTGGCACAAATGGGGTTGGCTGTCATGAGGGTTGCATGAATATGCACTTAGGGCTAGGCTGTTCTTTTTGGCATTGATTTTAGTTTGTAGCATTGATATTTTGTCTGAAAGTTCTTTCTGGATGTTAGCACACCGGGCCTTGTCCTTGACGCAGACTTCTGTTTCTGTGGTCGGTGCCTCCAGTTCCCTGAGAATGGAGAAGAGCTCTTTAGTGCCTGATTATGCATTTTGGATTCTAGCATTATAGATCTGTTTTTTGGAATTGATATGTAGGAGGTGGCAGCAGATGAGAACTTTTCTTTGTTTAGAATTCATGGGGTCTTCCTCCAGTTGGCTTTGGTTGATCTTTTGGCCATGCAAAGTGCTTTTAGGTTGGCAATTAACCTCTTATTTAAGTGGGTTGCCGGTTTAGCCTTTCTAAGTTTGAGGGGTGCAATTTTATTGAGAGTTTGTTCAATGGTGTCATTGTTTAGGTCTACCAGTGAGTCTAGGTCTGACTCTGTATTATGGGTTGAGTTAGTGATAGGCTGAAACAGTGGTAATATGTTGTCTATAGTCATGTTTCAGATATTTCTGGCTAGGGATTGAGAGGTCCTGGTCGTGTTGGTCATGCTATGGGCACCCTTCTGTATGGTGAAGGCAATGCAATGGTGATCAGACCATGCAACAGTTGTTGAGGATAGTCATAGAGCAGTTTCGGTCTGCTAGCCAGTCCAATGGTCTGTCCTTTGTGTGGGTAGGTCCGTTGATGTTTTGTTTGAAGCCATGCTGTGTGATGGCATTGTCTATATTAGATGCATTAGGGTTGTTTGGATCCTGGGAACCTAAGTTGAGTTCTCCCAGGAAAATAATTTGTGAGCCTAGTTTAGTGTTTAAAGACAGGAGGTGGATGAAATCTTCCTCGAAGGAGGAGATAGCCCCCGGAGGTCGGTAGATACGATGGAGTAGAATGGTTCTGGTGGCTGTGACAATTTATCTGCGAGGAATTCAGCTGAAGGGAAGGATGCAGTTGAGAATTCCCTGAGGTGCAGGTGTGATTTGGCTATAAACGCCACCCTGCCGCCTTTACCGGTGCCTCTCTCTGATCGAATGATTGTATAATTCTCTGGGACAGCTAATGATATGGAGGGCCGTGGAGTGTAGCCAAGTTTCAGTAATGGCAAGGAAGTCCAGTTGGTTAGAGGTGATATGGTCAGCAATGTCCAGAGCATGGGCGACTAGGTATCGTGCATTAATGAGATCACCTTTGATGGATGTGTAGTCTGACTTTGTGGCTAGGGGTGGGGGTGTGGTGTGTGTAGGCACATTTGTGAGGGAATGAGAGTGAGGTGGAGTATGGGTTAAGGTTTTTGAGTTAGGAGTCTTGTGAATTAAGAGGCGAGAACCTAGTCTTTCGTTCCTCAGGCTGAGTGGGCATGGTGTTAGAGGTGTGGGAGGAGACGCGTATAGGTGGATGCATTCAGTCGGTGAAATAGGGCTGTCTGCACTAGAGGTTGGTAATTAGTTCAGGTTGGCGCAGTTAGTGTAGGGCTGAAAGGCTGGTAGGAATTTGGCATGAGATATGGTGTGAAAGAGTGGTAGGAGAGTGGCCATGGTCAAGGTAACTCTCTGTAGAGTGGCCATCAGGATGCACCAAGGAGCCAGGATGATAGATGATAGTGATATCTGGCTCAGTTGGAGGAGTGGTGGAAAGCTAGATGTAGTGTAGTGTACTTCCGGGTAGCATTTTGGGGTATACATAGAGAGTATAGGCATAACCAGAGAGGCTAAGCCAGGCACAGTGGGCTGCGTGTGCCGCTGAAGGCTTTGCACATAGATGCTAATAGGATCCCCCAGGCTAGAATTGTAGCACGTAACCATGTAGTGCGAGACAGAGCTACTAAGGAAGCAAGATAAGATTGCTACCGGGAACTAAAGATGCACGCCAGTGCTAAAGCGTTTATAACAGTACAATATTGACAAGGTAATACAAAGTTAGAGGATTACTTAATGCACATGTAGGTTGAGCAGGTTAGTTAGGCGTGAAATGGTTTTAACGTGGGTAAACCTTTAGTTAAGCAGGTTTCCAGGAAAGCAGCGGGTCGAATGGCTACAACTAAATGAAAAGGTCAGTCAAAGTAAGTGTAAAGCCATCTGTACGATGACCCATTCAGTAGGATAAAGTATCATGTGGTGTACATACAGATCGTTATGTACAGATAGTTATGACGGTCACCATATAACTCGAGGAAGAGCGGAGCAGTTCGTATAGTAGATGTATGTGGACACAAATGTTTGAATCATAGGCATTAATAAGGATAACAGGGTATAATAATCTCGGACGTGGAAAAGGGCACGGATGAAGCAAGTGATAACTTGCAACAATATCATGCATGTTTCACGATATGACACAAAGGAAACCAGAGCAAACATGCTTACATAATAGGGGTACGCTTACTGCATGTTTTTTTTTTTTTAATGTTGGGTCACATTAGTTCACTCATTGTTTGAGTTTGAGCTTGTAAGCAGCAAGGCACAAGAGTTCGGGTGCCTTGCTTGCTTCAAGCAGTGAAGGGCTCAGTAGCAGTGTTATTTTGCGGGGCTGTGGTGGCGGAGTAACATGCTCTATGTCCATAAAGGCCCAGACAGACACAGACAGGCTGGGCCTTATGCTCTGGGGGCCTTGTGCGAGGGGGGCCGGCTAATGCCTACCGACAACCCTTTGGACCAATATTGTGAGCTGGAGTGGGTTGCTAAGCAACCAAATATAAACCAAATTCAGCGCTCGCCTCAGCTGCCATTTTAGGTGCTGTGGGTGGATCACAGAGACACGGCTCGACATGGGGGGACAATGCAGCCCCAGGCTTGGTGATCCTCAGTAAAGGTGCCTAGATGAGGTGCTTTTGGGACAGGCTGTAAGGCGCAAATGTCGGTGACTGCACAGAGAGGGTTCCAGCTGCTCCTGCAGCACACAGTTAATGGTGGGCAGGGGGAGACTGCTCCAGCAGCTCTGCCGATGCAGGCCCCTGCCTGTGGCTCAAGTAAAAAGAAGTGGAGCAGGCACAGACAGGCTTGGTCTTAAGCTCTATTGATTACTATTGGTGGTCCAAAAATATATGATTTTAAACAGAATGAAACTATACGCTATTTTTGTGGACCTTAAAACGACCTTTGATGGACTATCCCATTTCATGGCAAGTTTTAAAGAATAGAAAACCACCTCTCCATTTAATTTCTGTTATTTCAGGGCTTTGTAGCAATAACGATCCAACAGTGATATGTGGTCTGGCGGAGGAAGCAACTGAAGTCTTCAGAGTAATAAAGGGGGTGAGGCAAGGTCGTCTCCTTGCCCCCCTGCCATTTCATATTTACATGGAAGAGATCATCATATCCTTGACACATGCATGGATTGCCCCAGATTGGGGGTGGTCAATTATCCTGCACTCCTGTATGCAGATGATGGAGTGTTGCTAGCCATTACCCTTCAGGGCCTGAGATCAAACTTGGCCATTTGTCTAGGAAAATGTGAAGAGCTTAATCTTAGACTAAATAGTGGCAAAACTAAAATCTTGGTTTCCAGGTCTTGGTATTCTAAGCACCATAAGCTTGTAATTACTGTGGAAGGGGAACGCCTGGAACAGGTTCCGTTCTATGGCTATCTAGGAATTAGTTTCCATGAGAACAGACTCTGGACAGCCCATCTAGATACGGCTTGCACACATTTAGGGAAATATGCTGGCGCTCACAGACTTTTTCATGCTAGAGATGGTAGAGGGTCTATTGCCCCAGCATTAGAACTGCACCGAAAACAAGGTATCCCAGCAAGCCTTTATGGCTCTGAAAGAACTGAGGGGCGAGATAAACTTGAAATCTCTGGAGGGAGCGGAAAGTAAATAGTTGAAGATACTCCGCCAGATATCCTTATGTGCTCTGAATGCATTGTTGCACTTGAAGACAGACGTCAACCGGATTGGCGATCAGGTGGCTTTGAACTACTTTCTTTATTGGGTAAGGCTATGGAGCACTGAAGGACTTGAGGAATATTGGGATGCCATGTCGTATGTTTTGAATTTAGAAGGGGGCGAAAACATCCCTTTGTCTGTACATGTGAAAAGGGTATTGTATAGTTTTAATGAATCAGCGTTATGGCTGGACCCATATTCCATTGTAAGGGGTGATGCATTTAGGTTAAAGGAGGACAAAGCTATTGTCCAGACCAGGTGTATACTGTTGGAAGCTGAAGGTATGTTAAAATTGGGTTCTAATTATCTAGCATGCAATCAGAATTCGGCCAAAAAGATTATCTTGCTTATTTGAGTCCATCGTATGTGTGTAGGAAGAGAAGTTAGGAGGGAGATGGCATGGGATTGTTTGGCTATCCCGACTTAGTGACTGACAAAGTTCATGATAAAGGCAATACAATTTATTATTTGTACAGCCCATCCCTGCCAAGAGCAGCCACACAAGGATTTCCCTTCACACTAAACTATGTGTTGATTGTGGCTGCCATTGTTATTTATCAGCAGTTTTGGGTTGATTTCAGCTGTGTATCAGTTCTTGGTGTGATAACAGGTCTTAAACAAGTGTGAATGAAGTCACTTGATATATTAGCAATGGGCTTCATTCCGAGGTCGGCGGTTCCCCACCGGTGACACCGGCAGGTTGCCGCCGACCCAGAAACACTGAATCCACCGCCCGACTTCCCGGTTCCACTGGGGCATTTACAAGTCTCGGCGGCGCTGGAGGTCAGGTGATGGATTTGGTAACTCCTCATTCTCTCCATCGGAGTGCGGACACGGAAGCACCTGCCGGCAGAGTCGTAGTGTGGCGGTCTCGAAACAATGGTGCCAGTAAGCTGACCGGCACCCTTGTTTCCGGACCGCCACACTCGGAATGAAGCCCAATGTCTTCCTGCAACTAGTTTAAAGTTCAACATATGGGTATCCATTATCTGAATGTTGCAGCGAAGTCCTATTAAGTACGAGCGCAGGTAAAACGTACTGTTTTGGTATTTGTCTATGAATCAGATAGACATTCACTAGGCACTGACATCATATTCCTGCATACTCACACCATTTGTCATGATTGATATCATTTGGTCAGATGGTAGCATTATGGCATTGTTTGTCCAATGTCTATGCCTATACAAAACACTGTTGGCTTTGTCATTGCTGAATGTTCTGTCAGAATGTGAGCTGATACCCCTGCAACAGTGACTAGTTTTACTTTGTAACATTGGCTCATGACACATTTTCTTAATGTTTTTATCCCCAGGAAAGAAAAGGTCAGGTTTTAAAAGTTTTAGATTGTTTTGAAACAGATCAATACCGTGAAGGTCAAGCTATACACAAAACACATTTGAATGTTTTATTTATTGGATTTACAGCTTCACAAATTACACACATGGGAGCTGATAACATTGTAATCTCATGCTGTGGCGTTTTGGAAATTGCTAGATCTAAGGTGAATGTGGATATTATTTTTGGAAACACCATTGTTGCTCGAAGGTATTATTTGTTTTTTTGTGTGTGTATCTTTATGTTTGTATGCATGAACAGAAGTATACAGAAACTAAGTACAGTAAAACAGAAAAGTTACACTTGAATGTTCTTTACATCATTGAAGACCCGAATGCCATCATTAACCAGACATACGTGTTTTACTCATCATTTTCATTAAGAAAGAATCAATGCAAACGAAAATGTAATTTGTTACTAAGTAACATTTTAAACAGTATTTTGTGTTTAATGAAAAATCAAAGGATTGCTATGTTTGGAAGACCATCTGTCCTGTTGATATGCAATTTTGCAGCAAATAGCAAATTAATACCACTCATTGCAGGATTTCTGCATTGGTCTGGAACAGAGGTCTGCAACCTGTGATTCTATAGATATTTTGGACTATATCTCTCATAATCTCTCAGCATTACATAGGCTGGATGGGGCTGGTGGGACCTGATAACAAAACCACCTGGACAGTCAAAGGCTGCAGACACCTGGCCTTGCATAATGGTGCATAATTCTGGCCCACAACCCTCTATGGAATCGGGTTGTCAGGAGAGGCCCTGGCAATGCAAATAGTGTACCATTCAGATCTATTGGATGCAAAATCATCTCAGAAATATTCATGATGGAGACCCTGAAATCTTTACCTACTCTGGGGCCCTTAAAAACTGGAGCTATGTACCCATGTTCTATGATTTTAAAATGAAAATAGCACAACCTTGTTGACGTCGGCTTGAAACTGTTCCTTCCACAATCATAACCATTCCATATGTGTCATACTCATCGTCGGTGTATCTGTCTGCTTACAATCTGTCTTTATAGTGTAAGGTTGGTCCAAAACCTGCACAAATAAAAATCCATCCAAGAATGGAAATGAGTGCACGCCTTTTGCAAGAATAACAAAATGTTTATTACATGCATACTCGGCCGGGAAAGAAGACAAGCTTCTTTCAACGCATCATCATTAATGGCAGTGTATGTAGGAAAAGACACATGACATGATTTTGACATTGTTTCAACCACAGGTAAATCCTTGCGCATTGATTGGTTAACCATCTACATCCTCTACTTAAGTCTATACATTAATGTGCCCTATTGGCTCAAACCTTCCCCTCATTACTAGACCAGTACCATTCCTCTGATTATGACCAAAAGTCCATTCTAGGTGCAGTCCCACATTTTCATTGGTTGACTCTGCTAATATGATTTGTTACTCACAAGCCCCTTCTCCATTGGTTGTGGCATCTCATATTGTGCTTCTCCCTTTATTCTTCACCAATCTCAGTGAGGTGCAGCCAGTGTGACATTTTATGAAATGAATACCTCATCCCTTTCCCATGTCACCAGAATGTTGGCATTCCCTGATGTTTCCCATCTGTACAACTGTAAAACTAACAGTTTAATTTGTGACTTCTCCTTGGACACATGTTGCACCATCTTCCGTCTTCCCATGGGGATCAATGATCTTCTAGTGAACATTACTTGTTTGGGGAATAGGTTCTTTGATGTATGTGTGTGTGTGTGTGTGTGTGTTTAATTTGCTTTGAATTTCTGGAAGCATTATTATGGGGGGGGGGGGTCAGTCGTGTTTCTTTCCCCACCCCTTCATAATTAATTATTTGAATCTGTTTCTTCACATGTGCTTATTTCTCTCTGCTGTCATGTTTCTTAGTTCCACTGTTCATTTGTTAACCAGATTTCCAACTAGCTTCCTGCACATTCGTTCTATGTGAAAATACATTCCGCCAAGGGGGCAGTATGTTTACAATCAGATCTGCTCTACCTGGCCTTAATTAAGCATTACTGTGTTCTCACCCTCGCCTGCTTAAACCTTTGCTCTACGTTGCAACATTTAATTGTATGATTGCTTCTTGTTCGAGGCCTGAGATCTAGCTGAGGCCTTCCTTCCTGACAATTCGTTGTGCAGCTCTTCACCCTGTCTTCCCAGGTCCCTGTCCTTAATTGTGGGAAAAATCCATTTGTGGTGCTGTGGCCTAAAAATTGTAAATGGCCGGGGAACTGCTTTTGCAATGGGGCCTATTTTATGTATGTCTAATCTAACTTTTATGCAATTGATAGGCGGCAAAACATATTTATTATTTTTTGTAGCCACTACCTCTGGCAGTACTAAATAAAAGCTTTTCCATTGCTTGTGGCGCCCTTTGCACCTTTCTCTGCCTATATATTTGGGTCAAACCTAATGCACTACTGCACAAAATGTGCCTGCTGCATTATGTCACATGGGCGGTGCTCTCAATCTGCGTTTCTTCTATATGTTGCTGCCCAACATTTCTTCAATGGGTGCTCTTAGAAATGTATTTATCGCCCTTGTTGCTCGCATAGAGTAGGAAGGGTGTTCCTGCAACTAAGGCCACTGGCATTTTAACAGACCCAATGTCCACTCTATAGGGATGTCCTTAAAGTATTCTCTCTCAAACATTTGGGACATTGGAATTGCATCCAAACATTAGCACATTGTTAGAATGGTGGGTGGAAACATTTGAATAAATCATAAACACTGGCATCGGTCTGAGAAAACCCTCCAAACCATTGTGTTTCTGTCTGTTGTGCCATTACAGAAGGGGGGAATATCATAAAAACAGGCGGTGTCAACCCCCAAAAGAGGCAGTCCATCCCCAACTGCTATATTCCATCACTTTTGCAAAGAAACACAAGCAACCCAAGACTTGTTACAGACTGGGTGGGCATCAACAGTAGTGTGTAGCTTGTATCTCTAGGCATAGCAAGCTTGGGACGCCCATCTGGGCAGATTCACTCAAATAACATTTCCTATGCATAACTGAACAGTGAAAGATGAAAGGTTTAGAATACATTATAACCACTGGCATTTCTTAGTGGGAACCCTCCATATCATCGTTTTTCAGCCTGCTGTGCCTTCACAGGAAGTAATCAACCAGATGCAGACAGGCTTAGACCCAAACAACAACAACAAATAGTCCAAACCAAATTGCTGGGTCACAACCTCATTGAAGAAAATATTATAGACACGTATATCACCAAAGTTTACAACCACATGTCCTTAGACTTAGACCTGGGCAACCTAGTTTTGAAAATCCAAGCCATTAGGATTTTAGAGAACTTTGGGGAATTATGCCTATTCTGGAACAAAACAGATATATTAACAAAATCGTATGACAACAAATGGACTTTATAAATACATGTATGTGCTATACTTTTTAAATGTATATGTTACTTTGCAAATTGTTGAACAAAAATACTGTATCAGGATCACTGAAGCAAAAAGAAGAAACCATTGCATGCTATTAATCTGCTCCATATTGCTGAGAAGATCCATTATCAAATAGAGCATAGGAGTACGTAGTTATGGTTACTTATAGGTCAAGTCTAAAAACTGTGGTTCTTGGGAAAGACACATTTAGGGATAAAGCAATTTCCACAACCTTTGAGGTGCATGCAATCCAGGCAAGACAATCTTCAGTGCATTGTGTGGATCTGTGGCTATGTCCAGCACATACATTTGTAGTTGCTAAAAGCTGTTTTTGAAAAACAAAATTCTGAATCTCCCTTTGACTACCCGTTTTGCCACTAAATTCAGAGTTCTATTTGGAAAAGACAGATTCAGATATATCCACAAAACGAATACAATACTGGGTACGATTATGGGTAACTTCTCACTTGACTGAATACAAGGAAGACTTTGTTGATATTCTGAGCAAAGCAGGATCAAAATCACTTTCCTGGTTTTAACATTTTAAGAATGATCTGAGTATCCTAAATATGAGTGACCTGTGGAAAAATCCAAACAATAGGACTGCCACATCTGAGGCAGTAATTAAGCTTGTCTACTCAAGGCTGGGGGCGGTGAAACAGTTGGGTAAATGATTACTATTTGAGTAAGGAAGACCCAAAATTTGTGGGATACGTTGATGTGGTGGAGCCATCTTGCGCACATGCCTTGTTCCTTAAGTTAAGGTTAGGGATTTTTCTATTGACAACTTTCACAAAGAAAAGGGGCTAGCAGCCTTCCACATTTGTCCCATATTGTGCAGGGACTGATGAAACATTGCAGCAGCTCTTGTTTTGCTGCCCTCTATAGCATGACACATGAAGGCACATTTTGAAACCAGTTTTGGAGCAGATTGGGTTGAACCATCTGATAGATGCTGAACGTATTTACAAAACGCCTAAAAACCCATGCTTGAATGTTGCCTTTGGGAATTTAATGGACAGAGTTTGGTTTTGTGGGATAAAATGGATAGCTAAGAATTAAATACGTTTAAATTAGACATCGGGTCCACATGATAGGAACAGATACATTTGCTACGTTCTTGCTATATATGTGTGAACTTACTGTAGAAATGTATTTTAGGCTAATGTTAAAATGGAGTTAATGTTAATATATTGTAATGAATTGTGGTTTTAAATAGCTGATTGTAATTCGTTTAATTGGATTATTGTGCTTGAAAGAAAATTGTCAAATAAAACAAGGGTGGGTTGTTGGCGCCCATAGGAGCGAGCCCTGTATGAGCCTGAAGGAGGAAGATGCTGGCATTGGCTGGCCCCATCCCCTTTTTTTAAAAGTACTGTGTTCTCCTGCAAAGGCAAAGCCCACGGGGACTACAGGCGCGGGTATTGGCACCAGAAGGAGCACGCCCTGTACGAGTCAGAAGGAGCCTGAAGGAGGAAGTTGTCAGCATCTGCTGGCCCCACCCCATTGTTTTTTTAAAGTACTCTAATCTCCCGCGAGGGCGAAGCAAAATGAAAGGCGTGGGAAAACTGTATCGTCAGTAGCCACGAGCACACAGGGTGCTAAACCAACTCGGCATAAACCCTCCCTGGACAAATATTTCAAGGAAATGGAGGGGAAGGATTGAAGAATGTATTCTTAATACGTAAGGGCTATTGTGGCTGTTACCAAGGAGTGTCTTGTTGAGTCTGTTGAAAGTGTCATAAGTCAGTATTCCCTAGGTCTGGATGAACACTCAATCCTGGGTTTTCCTCTCTTAAAAAGAATGCTGAATTAGTTAGCTCTCCTTCATTTCACCCTTTTCCTGCATCAGAATCAGTGCTGACCCCAGAGTGGCCTACTTAACCAGCACAAGCCACCCTTGCCCACTCTCTGAATCCCTGACTCAGACTACTCAAGTGGTTTTCCAGAGAGGTGTGGAGTCTAATATGGTTACACTGGGGGCACTGGAGGCTGGGAGTGTATTGTTATCATCCACGGAAATTGAAACATTCTGGGACAAGGAGCTCAAATGTGTAGAAGATCTTTTTGACAAGAAGCTTGGTCCAATCGTTAAATCGTTGATTTCCTTTAAAATACTGGTTATGAGAACGTTGTCAATCAGAGATGACTCAATTAGGTCCATCAAGAAAGGGTTGTCTAACTTGGCAGCACAAGGCCCGCCAGTGGTTCTGGTGCGCCTATCGCCAGGTTCCCATAAACTGGATGCCGATACTTCTGAAATGATGGGACATCACAATAATATGTTAACCGTAGTTGAGGTCATTCCAAGGAGCTATCCCTGCTAGAAATGCAATGGCTGGGTGAACGGGGGGAGGAGCAAAGGGGCTGAATGGGTATTCGAGAGGCTGTAAAGAGATCTTGGATTTGCCTCTGGTTCCGGCTCCGTTAGTGGGAGTATTGTTGGCATTCCATCTCTCACCAGTGGTTATAAAGAGTCAACAATCACCCTAATGAATAAGATGACCCATTGGATTAATACTAATCTGCAGGGCCCTAACATTAATCCAAGTTCCCTGTTAATGGCTCAGAGAGTTGGATGTGTGGGTGAGTTGCCTAAAACGATTGAGGGGGACTGTGTGGTTTTGAAAGTGGCCAATCCTTAAATTCAGAATCATCTGTTGAAGTCTAATCTCTCCAGGAGTTCTAAACAATTTGCCCGCCTGGTTTGAGCCGACTGGAGCCCTTAGCTTCTTTTTACAATCCAATCCCAGTTCTCCTGGATAATTGTGGGTCGGACATCTCAGAGGCTTCCGGTACTGAAATAAGTAGGGACTTTCATTCTAATGGAAAGAGTGGGGCAGGTTTAAGGGCTGATGCAATCGATGCTCATACTACTATCGAAAGGGTGAGCGTGAGGTAAAATGGGCAAGTGTTGAATTCAATCCAACCAACACAGGAACTCAGGCCTCCTGAGATTACATATGGGGAGGTGTGGCTTAGTTGTCCAGTTGTTTTCATGTCCTGTCTTTTAGATTGATTGACTGATCTGCATATTGGTGTGGACCCTTTGTTAGGATCATTACAGGTTTCTGTAGATGAGACAGGTAAAGCAAATTGTGTCAGAGATAATTATTCTACTACTTATTCAGCCTTTCTTTCTTGGTATACATTTCAGGATATAACCATTTTCGCTTTCTTGAGGCAGTTTGGTATAATTCTGCTTCAGGAAACTTGGACTATGGAGGATCTTTTTTGGATTGCTTTGTCTTATTCTCTCTTCCATCCCAGTAGAACCCGAAAAGGTGTGCTTTTGGGGGTATGGCCTTTATGATCAAACCATTATTAGCCTGTACCTATACAAATCTAAATTACAATGTCTCCTTCCTCCAACATGTTGTCCTTTCTTCTCCCACTGGGCCGTCTTTGGCTTTCGTAAACATTTATAAAAGTCCTTATAACTCTGAGTCTAATAGATTGGCTGCTTTTAAAACCTACTGGGTGGATAAAGTTATATCTAGGTCACATTATAACACCATTCTGTTCATGAGGGGTGACCTTAATGTACAAATGGGGGTAGGTTTGGCAGAAGACCTCCTCAATGGTATAGAATATGAGGTGTGGGGTATTTCTCCCCCTAAACTGTTGTACTCCACATATGTGCCAGAGGCCTACAGCTAGGATCTTGGCTCTTGAAGTGGGGTCTTAGAGCTGTTAATGGTTGTGTGTGCCCAGATGTTACAGGCAAGAAAACATTTAACAACCATTTAGGGTCTTCGACAATACACTATTATCTTGTGGAGGGCAAACACTGGCACATGATTGATGGATTTGAAGTTCTCGTAGAGCCTCATTGTGACCACTTTCCTATCTGCCTGATATTTTGGCGGTTTGATTCTATTTTATCTGTACAACTCAATCATGTGGAGGGTTCCTCAATATTCCCACAACAAAAATATAAGATAATATGGGATACAATTGACCCTGATACCTTTTTATCAAGGCCTGGGTTCTCTGTCCTCTGAGTGGATGCTAACTATATTAAAGACAGATTCCATCCCCTCTAAGCTAGTGAAAAACCTCCTTGAGCTTATGGGTGTGGTGTCAAATCTCTTCCAGAGGGAATCGACTGACAAGGGGCTGACACATACAGGTTGATTTAAACAACGCTGCAGAGCTTCTAAGAGAGCTCCTTTATCCATTTTGCAGTCACCTGTAATATCTAAAGGTGCAGTGATAACGTTTAGAGCAGAGCATCGGGTTGCTCTCAAGCATTGGAAAAGGGAGCTAGAAGAAGAGGTTTGGGCCTCCCTGCTGAGGGCCGTTGAGGCAAATGATGCCAGAAAATGTTGGGATTTTGAAGTTCAGAGCCCGGAATATAAGGTTATAAAAAAGGCAACCAAGTCCCATGTATATGCCATGGCCCGGGCCTGGGTCGAGCATTTCACTTCTCTGTATTATGGTCCATCTGAGTCAGAGGGAAATTATAACCAGGGTACTTCCCTTTCCTTTTCCTGGAAGGAGATGCTGACAGTCATTTGTAATCAATCCCACATCCGTGCACCCGGTCCTAATGCCATTCCAGCAGACTTTTTCAAGCCTGTGAAGAGCTCTGGGCAGTTTTGTTCACCCATAGTTTCAATGCAATCTTGGCAACTGGGAACATACCTTCTTCTTTGAAAATGAGCACCATCTTCCCCATTTTTAAGAAGGGAAACCGGGCGTCTCCAATGGCTTACAGATCAATTTCCTCACTGCATACATCCTTCAAGATCTTTGGGCGAGTTTTGCTGGGTCACTTGGAGCAGTGGATTTATTCAAATAATATTCTGTTGGACATGCTGTTGGGTGAATGTGTATGTGAATGGCCAAGTCTGTCTTTGTGAGATGGGAGATGTTCTTTTTGGCCTTCATGAACCTGAGCACCACATTTGACAAGGTTAACCGAGCAAAGATCATAGATATACTCAGACGTATACATTCGGGCAACAGAGCATGTGTTCGCTATGGGGACCAGGGCCTGTGCGCTCCCTCTTTTTAAATTAATCTGGGGGGGTGTCAGGGTTGTGTACTGGTCCCTGTTCTGTTCACATTGTATATCAACAAATGGCATCATGCTTTGGTGGAAATGACTGCAGACATCATGACAGTGAATAATAGGGTATTGCCTTTATTGCCTTATGCCGATGATACTGTCTTGATAGCCCACAACCCAAATGCAGTTCATTAGCTGATTTTGGAATACACTGTGTTCATAAACTCGCTTGACTTAAGGATCAATATAGCTAAATCTGTAGCCATTGCATACGGCCCATGCAGGAAGTTCATAAAAATGCACCCAATGCTGAGTAATGGTGTGGTCATCCCCAGGGTGAGCAATTTTGAATACTTGTGTGTTTGGTTCTCTCGATCTGTTAAAGGAAAAGCCCATGAAAATAAACAAGAGATTCACATGGGCCAATCTTTGGAAGCATTGTCTCATTTCAAAGACATGTGCACCAGCCAAACTCTGCATATGATCTTGAAGGTTTATAAGGTTCAAACTAAGGCTGCCACCAATTATGGTGCATGCATATGGGGCTATGAAGTGGTCACTGCTCTCCAAATGAGAGAGAACAAGTTGCAGAGAGAGAGCTGCTGGGACTACTAAGTTCAGCTCATACTTATTCCATTCATGCTGATTTAGGTCTAGTGTTTTTGGAGGATGACTGTCTCTTGGTTAACATTTTATTCTGTCTAAAGGTATGGTACCAAGGGTGGCCCTGATGCAGCACAGCTTGAGAAACAGGGAGCGTACGTGCCTAAATTGCAAGGGAGTGAACATGGCCTAAGTTGCAAGGCATCGCATGTGCCCTAAATTGCGAGGGAGCGCACGTAGGCAGGGAAGAAAGCGAGCACGTGGGGGGTGAGAGAACCGGTTGAAGGGGAAAATGTGTGCAGACAGAGAGAGGGGGCACAAGGTCAGGGGGGTGCGTGGAGTGTAGCAGGGCTAACGCTCCCCGCAACTTCTTACCTCGTGGACGCAGAAAGGAGGGGCCGCACAATCTGCGCCGCTAACCCATCTCCACCAAACACCTGCATTGCTAAGCACCACAGCCTTGTCCTGTGAGCGCTTTGCCGCAGAAGGTCCGACCTTAGTTCCTAAAGCTCGGGGCATGGATGTAGCGTAGCGTGCTACGTGTTATCAGGCAGCATCTCCTGCGCCTTTGTGTCGCTCAACACCGCAACATTGTCCTGGGAGGGCTTTGCCACAAAGGTTTCAAACCTTAGGTTCTTAAAGGCTGGGAAGCATGGACAAAGCATAGCTTACTACATGTAATTGACAGAGTCTTCTGTGCACATGCGTCGCTCAACAACGCAGCCTTTTCCTGCGAGGGCTTTGCCGCAAGAGGACGAAACCTCCGTTCCTAACGGCTCAGAAGCATGGACTCAGCATAGCATGCTACGTGTAATCGGGGCAGCGTCTCCTGTGTTATTCAACACTGCAGCCTTGCCTGCAAAGACTTTGCTGGAGAGGGTCCGAACCTCATTTCTTAATGGCTTGGAAGCATGGACATAGCATAGGGTGCTATGTGTATTTGGGCAGCATCTCCTACACACCTGCATCGCTCAACAGCACAGCCTTGTCCTGCCAGAGCTTCATCAATGTGATTGATGTACACTGCCATTGCTATTGGGGAGGTAATACGAATAACTTCCACACACACTGAATATTCCAGGCAAAGAGCGAGCAAAGACAAATAATTATAACCTGAGGAAAAATCTGCCTTATAAAAAGATCAGGCAACTAGCAGCTCACATGCACATTCTAAATGAAGTAAAAGCCACCTACAAGTGACCAGTTCTCCCCATAAATTGAGAGAGGAAACAGGTGCTGGCCCTATTACAGGTTACTTTTCGAAGGGACCAGTCACACAGCCTGCTAATTGCCCGCAAGCAGATTGATCGAATTTGACACAGAAATAGGGTGGAGGAAACATTACTATGAATAACTTCACTGGCCCCTCATTCTCAGCCTTGGATAATAACAACTCCTTGCTAGAACTATGCAATACATTAAGAGATACTCTTACAGATGTTAATTTGCCTGAAATTGGCATCAATGAAGAAGAGAGCAGAAAGGAGCAAAGATTACCAGGAAGAAATCATCAGACCCTATATTAACTGTTCTAAAGGTTGAAGTTTCCACACAAAGATTTTCTGCCACACCTTATCTTTGCCCGATGGAAACATTTCCATACTCTTCAATTAACACACTGGCTGTAGAGGTAGCATATGAAGACATATAGGCACAGTCATCAGTGATACAATTCGCCATGAAAGTCTATTTGCGTATGAATGGTAAAATCTTAGAGGGAGTAATAAGCAGGCCCAAGGACAAAGTCACTGCTTTTGAAGTAGATGGTGACAAAGATCTGGACGAATTAATCACTGCAATGGCACTTGATCGATGTAACACTGTAGAACAGCAAGAGAAAGCACTGGTGATCACTGTTAGTAACACTAACGCTGAAAGTTTGTTAATTGAGGATACAGAAAATGACACGAGCGAAATTTCCATTATTCACCTAACCAGGAAACAACAAAGACAGAAGAAAGGTCTAAGGACACAAGCACCCAAGAAAGCCTTATCACACGTAACGGAACACAACAAAGGAAAAATACAGCTGGTGGCCACTGAAGACCAACCAAAGAAAAAGAAAAGAAAAGAAGTAAGAGAAAGAAGAGAAATAATACATTAAAGGGTACATTAACAAGCTGGCTAGTGAACGAGCAAAGTGCAAATGGAAACCTACGAATGAGACCACCAACATTAGTACCCTGTCAGTTCACGACCTGGCGACTGCGAGTGTGCATGCTGCTCAGAAGCAAAGAGCAATCCCAGGCATAAGGAGTGACCAGCTGCAGTTACATCTGCTAGGCACCATTGTCACTGATAATAAGCTTCTGTGGGAACAGTGGGGAGCAATGAGCTGGCTCTCATTGTAAAGTGCACTAAGCAGGTGGCCACGAAACAAAAACTCCATATTAGCAGATCAGATTTCTTAAAATTGACACGACAATCTTGACATGTCGGACTGTGAATATTTTGAACCTATTAAAAATTCCCACCCGCAATGCAGCAGAGTACGCTGCACCTCAACTGAAACTGCCAATCTGGTGAGACTATATACATCTAAATACCATTAACTGGGATACGAACTGGATGCAGTGATAGAAGCAATTCAACCAGCGGAACCTGTGAGCCCTCCAGCAGAGAATCTATGGGAAGTACTAAAGGTGTCTACTAGAAACGTAGGGGTAAAGAATAGCATGAATACACTAGAAGAACATATATTGAATGTGTTAAATTGGGTTGCACAGAACAGCACACAAAAAACGGTTATGGCTAACTGAAATTGGTTGCTGGGTTCTTGGAACACCTCTAGTTTAACCCATATGTTGGCCCGAAGAAGGCTCCAAGGAAATGTTGAAGCATGACATATTCATACTGCAGGAATGCTGGCTGTTCTCAGAATCGAGTATAGACGGATTTCAGATATTCCAAAGAAAGACGGAAAAGAAACGGAGAGGCCGCCCTTATGGAGGCCTCATTGGAGTCAGAAACTTAATACAGGCCAAATGAATTAACCAAGAGAAGTGCCCACCTTATGTTCTGGCAGTCAGAGTTATTTTCCCTAATGCTGGAACAAGAATTACCATCATAAATGGGTTCCATGTGTTAAAATCGTGGCGAAAACGGCTGTGGTTTTGCCGTCACAATCCATGTAAAGGATGCAGGGGACACCCCCGCAACCCCCAGACCCATTATACCATTTAAGACGAGCAGGGGACATGCCCACAACCCCCGCTTCCCTTAAATGGTGTAATGAGGTACACCTTTAACAGGTCAAGCCAGAGCATTTTTGCCGCGATTTCTTGTGCAGGCAACATTTTATCTCTGCATACCCATGAATGTATATGATCCTGAGAGGGGACCTAAATGCACATTGCACTTGGAAAATAGAACTGTTATAAACTGATTTTGTGAACAGTCGGCCCGAAATGGGTAAAAATTCTTTCACTTTGAAGGGGAAACTACGGGGCGAAGCATTAAGGGATTGGCAATATTATTTTCTGAATGGCCGTGTGATGTGAGATAGACCAGCCAGAGACACCTGGAAAATGGCCAGTGGGTTGCCAGGCTAGATTACTTCTTTGTAACACCAAAATGATCCCCTTTGTTAGAAAGTTAGAAGTTATGGCAAATTAATGTAACAACCATGCTATACTAAGGTTTACACTGGTGGTTAAGTCACCAAGGGAAGAGGTGGGTATGATATGTGACCTAGATGTAAATACGGGATGGCAACAGGATCTCCTGCCCAGAGAAAAATCTTGGAAAAGCCTATCTGTTTGCCAGTAGAAATCTAACTACTATTCCCTACTCAATAGAGTATATCTCTGCAGTAGAAATAGAGATTTGGATAAACGAGAATATGAGGAATTTGTCTACGCAGAAGGGCTGCTATTCATTGCTATCACGACTAGATACTAGACATCATTATGAGAGAACAATAAGAGAGAAAGAAAAAAGAAATGAGAGCAGAATTTTGTATCAAAGAAAAAGCGGGGCCGTCCTTTCCTAACAAAGAACAAGCAAAAAGCAGACGAAAAATAAATGCAGGACCTGGGTCAGAGGATGGTTGCTGATGGGCAGACATGCACAACGGCAATATTTGCTTTCTCTAGTTAAAAGTAAAGACACAAGGAAAATGTGGAAACTGTTAAGAATGTTTAACACAACCAAGGCAAAGTAAGTCATGTGTGGCATAGGAGAAGAATCCTGGGTGGATTATATCAGCAAGACCTTTAAGGCACTTGTGCCTAATGATTCAGAATACTCCCGACCAACAGCAGGTTTTGGAGTGACCTTTGACCTTGAAGACATAGAAATAAAAATTGGATGTCTGAAAGAATCTAGGGCGCCTGGTCCCAACGGCCTTTCGAACGCCTAGGCAAAATTGTTGAAGATACTGCACACAGAGGTATGCACAGAAGGGATAATCCTGCCTTTGTGGTGTAGGGCTATATAGGTACCTATTTATAAGAAGGGTAGTAGAGCATTACCCACGGATTTTAGACTACTAGCTACGCTGGATGTTACAGGCAACTTTGTGCATCTTTTATACGAGATGCCCTTGAAAAGTGGACAAAAAGCCATAATTTGCTTGGAACAGTCCAGATAGGCCTTAGGAATGGATCAGGTACGAGTCCATGCCTTCGTCTCATTGACCTACTTGTAAGGGAAGCTAAGACCAAGGGCAAGCCTTCATTACATGTTGCCATGATCGATTTTGAGACAGCTCTTGATACCATTGATAGGCAGAAACTATGGACAAAGATGAAAGGTTATGGTTGCCAAGAGACATGCTGGTTGCATTGCAGGGACTTTATGTGGGAACAACTGTACAGATGAGAACGGACAATAGTGATGCCAACACGCAGCCAATAGAAACATATAGAGGGGTGAAGCAGGGCTGCATGCTGGCCTCATTCCTCTTTAACATGTACCTGTCTGATTTGCCAGATTGTTGGAGTAGGGTAAATTCATGTCCTCCAACAGTGGCTGGTGAAAAGGTTTATTGCTTGGCATATGCAGATAACTTGGTTGTATGCAAAGATACCTACTCAAGTTTGAAAAGATCTTTGAATTTGCTTGAGAAATATGCAAAGGACCATGGCTTAAAAATAAACTATGGTAAAACCAAATTGATCTATTTCATAAGTAAATATGCAGGTAACTTACTGATGGAGATAGTAGAAAGACAAATTGAATACATGGAACAACTTAAATAATTTGGGTTGTGAATTATCGACTAGAGGCTATTACACAGCAGTCATTTTAGATAAAAAGTGCAAGGCAGTCCTCTACACTGATAATATGCAAGTGCATCAACCAGGTCTCTGTCTACAGCCTGCATGGAATACTGGACCTTTATAAACAAAGCTTCTGCCCCACTATTTTATATGGGGTCGAGGCCTTGTGTCTTGAGGATATATCATGGTTAAAGATAATAGAGTGAACATTTTGGAGGTGTATACTCTTTTGGGTCCCAGTACAGTCGAATTGATGAGGTTGTTAACTTCTAACAACTTCTAACTGATAAGACGCTGCCTATGTTATATCAAATCATGGGCACACCCTATCTGCAATCTGTTAAAACTGCTGGGGAAATGAATTTCACCCAAGAGGTAGCTTTGCTGCCTTATGAGACCCTCATGAAAATTGACTGGAAGCCAGATCGGGATGATGATTTCTTTTTGTTAAAAAAAATAGGATTTCTCTCTAAAACTGGAACGTTGGAATTGTACAAGGAACTATACACACGCGGCAACATTAAAAAGTTAGATATCGAACTTAGTACTTGCACTTAAATCCCCTCAAATGTATTTGAGAATCTGTCCATCACCATCTTTGCAACGATTCCTGTTACTTCTCAGTTTTAATAGACTCCCAGTGCCGGAAATGATGGGGCCGGAAGTGAACATCAATAAGGGAAAAAGAAGATGCCGTTTGTGCGGCATTACGGCCAAACGGGAATCTGCACAGCATGCACTAACTGAATTCCCAGCTCATGGCCCTGGCCCGCTCTACATCCGATATTTGGGCACATTCGTAGCAAATGTGCTACAGCCGAACTCCATCAGTAAAACATTGCAAATAGCATTACTTCAGGCGTGGAAAGTAGTGTGTGCATCTGGGCAGCTAGATAGACCAGAAATGTGCTGTTGGTTTGTTTTAATATGTGTAATCGTGATATATGCAATTAATTTGCCACTGAGATGAAATAACTTATTGACACAAATATTTATAGTTTTCGAATAGGCACATGGAAATACCATAGATATCTGTTTAATGACATTTCTTCTTTTACTTTGTTTTTGTTTTTTTTACTACAAATTGTAAAAGTTCTTTGAAATGAAAACATAACATTATAATAAATTAAAACATAGTACACAATGAAGCAAACAGTTTTTTTCTGCGATGCGTATTAGATCAAGACTGAAGGAGTGAAATTCACTGAATCGGGTTTGCCCATTTTTTTGCTCAGAGCACAGCGTGATAAGGAATACAGCCATCGGCTTTGTCCAAATGTATCTAAAACACTGTTACGTAACCTTTTGAACCGAGGCAATAAAATGGCGGCCACAAACTCATTTTCTTATTTTCTCTGTTTATGAATTAAGGAACGCGACACAATTGCTGCATCACTTTTCAATATCAAATATTGAACGTTGTGGAAACATCGGTTTACGTACATGTCGTGCAGAATACTAATGCACGCAAGTCTGATGGCTTCATTTTGCTCCAGTGCAAAAATCTAAATGCAAAATGTTTTCTCCATTTCATTATTATACCAGCCGCCAAAATGGTGCTTAGTATATTTGCTTCAACGTTATCACTAGTGTAAACGTTAGATCTTGGGTCCCTGTTTTGTAATATTCAGACAATTTTCTTGGCACATTCCTTGTTCAAAAGATAGAGATGAGGCAGTGTGCACCGCCCGATAACTATATGTGTCTATGTGTGTCGACGTGTGGGGGAGTTCTTAAAACACAGCACTCAGACCAATTAGTTCATAACACTTGCAAATGGCCAAAAAACTACAAAGCAGCCCAACAGTCACAGAAACTCACCACCCCATAGGAAAATATAGATATCAGAGGGCGAATAAAATATTACATATATCAAGAAACTGGCCATCTATATGGCATTCTGAATTTCTTTTTAGCAAACTGTTGGAAGGATGGGAAGTCGAAGGTATGCAGAGTAAAACAATGGATTTTTTGGTGAATGTCAACGTGATGGCAAGGTAAAACAATGTTGGAATAAGCTGCAACATGTACCCTGCCCCCAAGTGTCTCTAAGGCACTAGCTTATTTTTAAGTCTGTAATAGTTACAGTGAAAATGTCAAGAATGTATTTTTAGAATTGCTAAAGGGCACTTTACTCAGAAGGGATCCTTTTTACTGACAGATCTGTGGGAGCTGCAGCGCTCATTGCCAACTTTTATTGCCAGCTATTATTCCAGGTATTAAAAAGCTATCCACCGCCATAAGAGAGAATTCTGTTTCACAGATGCAGTACCTTCTCCATGCTTTTAATCCATTTGAATTTCCTTCCAGCTTGGACCACGCTGTCAACGTCCCGGCACCTTCTGGCAATCCTTGAATTCCATACTGTGCGACTGGGGAACTTCTCCCAAAAAGCAAAACTAGTATTTTCAGTGCTCTGAGGGAGAGATTGGACAGAAGCGGGCCTGAAACAATTGCTCTCATCATGACCCCTGCACACTATCTGAACATTTGCCACCTCCTCGTACACATGTGTTCTCTGCAGGGGCACCCACTGTTATTATAGGAAGGGCTACATAGCTGCTTTTGTAATACTGAATGCATCTCCGCTATGTGTGCGACTGTAATTTCTCTGGGGTAGTCCCTAACTTGCATTGGGGAATGCTGCGTGTAAGGGAGGCAATTCCATTGCCCTGTTTATGATTTGGATTACCCAAGGATCTGCATGGGCCGTCTGGATCTCAGTATGTGTGCCACCCTGGAACATGCATGTGTGATTTGTGCAGCATGCAGTAGGTGCACAAGCGAGGGCTACAAGTGGAGCCTGGATCTCTTGCAATTTGTACTTGGCTTCAAGCTGCTCTATGAGCATGAGGACCAGGGGTGTTGCTAGGTCTGGAAAAGATCTGGGGATGCGCTAATGTCGCGACTGCCAGCACTCGGGGCTAGCTAGCCTTTTGGTTGTCGCCCTGTCCGGGGCTACAGCCAAAAGACCCGGGGCTATAGCTCCCTCAGCCCCCCTAGCGACACCTCTGATGAGGACACTGAAAGCATCATCATGGCTCAAAGCCACGTGCAGCATGGGCGATTTCCTATGCCCTGCCTGAATACTCATAGTGTACTCCGCAGTGGTATTCTTGGTTGTAATGGAGTCCAAAACCCTAGGGATTTTCCTGACGCAGCCTAAGTGATTTTGTCCAGTGCAGTCGCAGTCAGTGGCTTAGGTAATTTGGCCTCAGATATTGTAATAGTGTACCCACTTTGGAGCCCACTATGTTGTATTCTGCCATTTCTTGAATATCCTATATCAGAATGTGTACTGCTCACATTTTGTCAAGAGTGGCACAGGGTACCCAGTTAGGGTTTGGGTGGCTGTGCTGAAGTAAGGAAGCAGATAAGCACACACAGCAGGAAGTTCAACAAGAAACAAGAGTAGGAAACAGTAGCTGCGAGCCAAAAGGGGTAAAAGATACAAAGGTACAAACAAACTGGATTCCCTCTTGTGGTGTATGCTGAAATGGGAAAGTGTTCCACGAACCGTAGGAAACTCCAGCCTTCTGCACAGATTGCTATAACAGAGGCCCACGCTGTATGCTCATGGCTGGGAACAACAGCAGTGGGTGTCTGTAACACTGAAAACGCAACAAGGGAAGGGCAGAGGTTGCCTGCCGGAAACCAACAGGCAAGCTCTGTACAAAGGGATTACATAAGACACATGAGAAGACAAGAACAGAAATATCCAGCGAAAAGGAAGTCAATGGGCAATCTAGCAGAAGGAAATGAAGGAAAGGCAGTTAGACTGAAATAGATAACCTAAGGTGGAGTACAGAGGACTCAAGGAAGAGAACAAGGGAGCAGCAGTCAGGAAAACAGAAGGGCTGCAAAGTAGGAAGCAGGTCTGCAAGAGTTCCACTAGGTGCAGGCAAACTGTAGTAGACTGCGGAGGATTGTAGTAGGTTGCAAGGCAGAGAGTCCAGAAGAACAGGACAGAGAGAGAGATTAGTAGTAGGCGACAGAGAGCCCAAAAGAATAGGGCCGCAAGGTAGGGAGCCCAGAGTAGCAGGGCTATAGGCAGCTAAGTGTAAAACAGGCTGTAAGGCAGAGGAGTGTAGCAAGCCACAAGGCAGGGAGCCCAGAGGACAAGGATTGTAGGCAGCGGAGGGAGATAGGCTGCAAGGAAGGAGCCCAGAGGACACGGGTTGAAGGCAGCGGAGGGAGCAGGCTGCAAGGAAGGAGCCCAGAGGACAAGGGCTGTAGGCAGAGAAGAGGTGCAGGCTGCAAGGTAGGGAGCCCAGAGGACAAGGGCTTGGAGACAGCAGAGGGTTGCAAGCTGTAAGGTAGGGAGCCCAGAGGACAAGGGCTGTAGGCAGCCGGAGTGAGGCAGGCTGCAGGGCAGGGAGCCCAGAGGACATGGACTGTAGGCAGCCGGAGTGAGGCAGGCTGCAGGGCAGGGAGCCCAGTAGACGAGGACTGTAGGCAGCAGGAGTGAGGCAGGCTGCAGGGCAGGGAGCCCAGAAGACAAGGACTGTAGGTAGCCGGAGTGAGGCAGGCTGCAGGGCAGGGAGCCCAGAGGACAAGGACTGTAGGTAGCCGGAGTGAGGCAGGCTGCAAGGCGTGCTGCAGAGGACTGTAGTAGGCTGCAAGGCAGGAAGCCCAGAGTACAAGGGCTGTTGGTAGAAGGCAGCGGAGCGTGATCGGCTGCAAGGCAGGGAGCCCGGAAAGGGCACTGGGTCAAAACAGGATAATGCAGCAACAGGAACAGTATACAAATTAGAGGGTCAAGGCAAACAGGAGCGGGGAGATTTCAAGATGCAAGACACTGTGCTCCTGCAGGCAGCTGCTTATATACAGCCCTGCCCTGTTCTGAGGCAGGCTAATTGACAGCACCTGGAGCAGCACACCTGAAGACAATCTGCCTCCTCCCTCTCTGGTCCTGAGCAGGTGAAAGCAACACTGGCCGCTAGGGCTTCTGGGGATTGTGATCCCAATAACGATGAATGAGAATAACCAGAAATTGAGGACTGTAGCCAGGTGCATTATGGTGAATGTAGTTAATTGAATAAAATAAGAAAGAACCAAAGTTGAGCAAATGGAAATAAAAGACCAAGGCGTGAAAAGGAGTTGTTCAAGGAGTATTAGGAGGATAAATGAGTACCAAGTACTCCATGATGGTTGCCAATGCGTGCGCCAGCGGCGCAGGCATGACGCATTTGTATGGCTCAGCCGACTTGCGAGACATGCATGTCCGCAAACGTAAGCTAAGTTGAGAAGTGAATGCTCATTTGGGGAAGCAAAATATGCTGCATATTTTAGTTAGATAATGCTTGACCCTATCTTTAACAATTATTTTACATTTTGTTCAAAACCCTTATGTTTGACCTTCCACATACATTTTCAGGTTTGTACAAAACTGTCGATTTCTACAGAATTCTCATGCTCTCTACTTGGTAAAATCGGACAGGCTTATAAGGAATCCATTGTAAATTCCTCCCGCAATCGTTAAGAGCAAGAGGTATTTTCACTTTTTTTCAAAAACCTTGTGGAAAACCAAGATGCAAAGGTATTGCTGGCTTTTATTCCCCCATTTTCATTGTCAAATATGTGTTAAGTATTAACAACATTGCACGCGACAAATTTTTACATGGAAATACAAATGTAAGTATTCCCCTCCATGAAATGTCCTGTTTAAATTAAAAAAAACAAGAACAAAGTATATGGTGGAAGGCACAACTGTGTCAACAAATGAATATTTAGGTAATTACGCTAGGATTTGGTTGTAAAACTTCAGGAAGTTCATACAAGATTTCAGATGCAGCAGGGAGAATCTCGAGGCCACTCGAGATTCGTTAAAACGAAGCAGCAGACACACACCAGCCGTTGCCACCTGATAGCCCTATGCTGCACTCCTAATCGGACAAAGTCCCCCTTGCTATTTTTAGAATCTCGTGAGTCCAATCCCACTCCAACCGGGAGAAGTTTTGAGTCACGAGAGACCTCAATCTAAATTATTTACGATGCAGTCAGCATTCACTGTGTTCATAATCTATTCATGTGATCAACAAGGTATATAAAGCATCTGTCTATCTGCTTGTCTACAGAAAAACACCACAAGGCTGAGACAGAACAGTTTTTAAACAGATACAGTGTTTTTATATAGAAATAAGTACATTTTACCAAAATGCGTTCAAATTTACGTTCAAATTTACGACCACACTATTACCTAATAGTGTGGGAAACCATTAACAACAAAAATAGTAGTGCATTGACAATATTCTGAAACAATGACAGTATTCTGAGCAGAATAACAGTCCTCAAAGGCACCAAACTGTACTCAGAAGATTATTCATGAAGTAACATTTTAATTTAAACTAGGAATTCATATGTGGCTGAACAAAGCAGAGTAACCACATTAACTTGATTGTCCTTCTGGGCACTATAATTCTTTCTGCTCAGAGTTTCCTAAACACAACCATGTGGGCCGATGCGTTTCGGATTACGCAACAATCCATCTTCAGGGCTGGGTGTGTTATAGTTTCAAAAATGTTCATTAATTCCTACAGAAGGGAAGGATAACCTAATTAAACCTCTATACAGAGAGATTTCACAAGTAACTCTCAAGTGAAGAGTAAAACTAACCTTATTCCTGTGTATGTAGCAAAAACCAGAATCAACCTGTATGGTAAATGTGCAAGAGTGCATCATAAAGATTTATTCTAAAACACAATTCATCTTTTCGAATAGTACAAACGGAGTTTAGTGTACTCACCCAGAAGGAAGACCAGTGCCTCTCCCCAGGTGAAATAAATGGTGATATGCTGTGTTTTGCAGTGGGCGATGGCTAAAGGCAGGAAGAGATCAGAAGTGTGACTTTAATATGTTATCGACATGTCTCCCTGCACTTGTGACAACATTAAACTAAGTGAAATAACGGAATAGCTAGATCACTTCCATTAGGAAAGCCTGTCAAAATGACCCGAGTCAATTATGCTGGCTGTTGTTTCCAGTGCGGAACTTGAAGTAACCATGGACACAGGAATACCAAAACCTGCAACCTCAGAAACTGAGGGGAATGTCCCTAGGACAGTTGTTCCTTTTTTAGAAAAAGACCAACCAGACGGGGACAAGGGAAGAAAAATATCGGAGAGGAAGAAACAGACCGGGAAAAAGATATAGTGGTGAACATCTCATCATAACAATTGTCACATATGGAATCAAGAGTTCTCCATAAAGGTCTCTCGTTTGTACCACAATTTAATATAAATCTTCTGAGAGAAAAGATTGATTTCTTTAAGCTTATGAGGAAATTAAAACTAAAAGTTTTCTTCAATGAACATGCAGAATATGAAGACACTAGAGAAACCTCAGAATTTCTCAAACTTTCACCAAAGAGTATGTTTAATCCTCCTATTAACAATCACATTTTGACGGTGTTTGAAAGAACGGTGTTGGACCAATTTAAGCAAACTACCTTTAGAACTAAGGAAAGAAGTAATTTCACCAAGATCGAATGACTAATGCTTAAAAGGTTACTTGACAATAGCGAGATTATCTTCAAACCCGCAGACAAGGGAGGAGCCCTTGTACTCATGTATAAGACCAAATACATTGCAGAGATCGAACGGCAATTAGCAGATCGAGAAACTTATCAGGAAGTGAATTATAATGCAACTGAACAAGTGAGGAACCTGATAAAAGAGGTCCTGGACGAAGCTGAAATAAGAGAAGTTATAAAACGTACATTCTTGGAGAAGACATACCCTATCACTCCAGTGATATACATCCTCCCTAAAATTCACAAGAGACTTATAGACCCTCCTGGGAGACCCATTATAGCTGCAACTGACAGTATCCTGGAACTGTTGGCCAAATATCTGGATAAGATCTTACAACCCCTCATACAGGAAACCCCGACCTACATTAAGGATACCACTCACTTCTTGAAAAAACTCAAAGAGCTTGTGTTCGTCAAAGGAAGAGATACCTTGTTTACCATGGATGTAACATCTCTTTACACCAATATCGCACATGAGGCGGGGCTGGAAGCCGTTGAATGTTTACTACTAAACTCCAACAACTGTCAGGGGGACCAGCTATTTGTGTTGACATTGCTCAAATTGGTTCTAATTAACAATTTGTGTAGATTTCAAGATAGGTTCTTTCTGCAACTCTCAGGAACCAGCATGGGGCCGCTATGGCCCCAGCCTACGCACATACCTATATGTATCAATTGGAGACAGAACACGTCCTAACATCAGCAAGATGGCTACGTCATCTAACCATCTTTGTAAGATACATTGATGACGTGTTCAGTATTTGGTCAGGACCGGATGAAGAGTTACAGGAATTCTTTGGTATGATGAACGAAATGCACCCGAGGATCAAATTTACAACGGACACAAGCAAAACCTCGATTCATTTCTTAGACGTAGAAGTATATGTGAAGGGGACTAATTTGGAGACATAGGTTTTCACTAAAGCTACTGACAGAAACAGCCTTTTACTGGCAACAAGCTTTCATCCTTGTAGGACAATTGATAGTGTCCCCCTGAGTCAATTTTTATGGTATCGCAGAAATATCTCAGAAGATACCGAATTTGTGAGACAATCGGCATCTTTACGTCACAGGTTTATGGAAAGAGGCTACAACTCCACCACCCTAGCCCAGATTGAGGAGAAAGTGGCAACTATAGAGAGAGACACTGTACTGAAACCGAAAGAGCGGAACAAATATGACTCTATGGTCTATATTACCACATATTCCGCTCAAAGCAAATCAATCAGGAGCATCATTCAAAGAAATTGGCCAATGCTGCAAATGGACCCCTCAACACAACCACTCTTTCAACAGCTGCCAATTTTTCTTACAGGACTAGCAGTGCCTTAAGGAACAGTCTGGTCAGAGCGGACCTATCGTTGTCTCAAGAGGCTCAGACTCAATATAAGGGAACTCAACCCTGTCATAACTGCCAGCATTGCAATAATATCCTTCCAGGCAACACAATTTCACACCCATACACAGGGAAACCTATTACATTGAAATATTCATGCACCTGTGATTCCTCAAATGTGGTCTATGCGCTTAAATGACCTTGTGGCTTTTCTTATGTTGGGATCACCATGAGAAAAGCGAAATTATGCTGGACCGAGCACAAGTCCAATATTCGGGCAAAAAGTCTCAGATCCCAAGTATCAATGTACTTCTTAGAAGCAAAACACAGCATTGCCCAACTTAAGTGTATGATCTTAGAACAAGTTAGGGTGGGACCAAGAGGGGGTGATGTCCATAAGAGACTACTCCAGAGGGAGATTGCTTGGATTGATCTTTTGGACTGTTTGATTCCAAGAGGAATGAATTTTGAAATTGATCTTATGTGTTTCCTTTGGTGTTTTTCTTTAGTGCTTTTTGCCATTTGTGTTAAGTTGCGTATAGACTGTCAATAACAAATGTCAAGGGAGTGCCTTTAAATCAATGTGCCTCTATGCACCTGGTGCATCATTCTTGAGGCCAGATCTGGAACATGATTCCCGATTATGTATTGAGTTTACGAGTTTGGGTGTGTTGAAAAACAGTTTTATTGGTGATGTTCGTTGTCCAGTATGTGAACAGCAGAGGCACCGGGAGTTTTTTTTGTTGAGTTAACACCATGTGAGCCTGGTAACAGGCAGTCTGTAATCTGACTAATTAGAATGTGAGCAGTTTTGATACCGCAGGACAAACCAAATATACACGGAAAAGGCTCATTGCCTCACTGAGGTCAATATAAAAGAAATCTTATTGTGAGTATTGATCACTTCACACCACTTATGCAGTGTCCCTTAGGGCGATAGGAGTGACAGGTTCTCTGGATCACACCATATTCTCCTGATGGGCACCATCATTACCCTGTGGGAGTTTGGGGCCCGTAGCAGTATTTTACTGCCGGACGCCCCTTCTCCCGCCCTTGAGTATTTTACCCTCCATCAATATACCTGAAATGACAGCGACAGGTGGGGGCACCACGTGGTTTTTTACTGCCTAGATGCCCCCCCACCTCCCACTCCCCCTCCTCCAATATTGAATCTTTCGGGATGAGTTTCCTCACCATAAATACTTGGATTCACCTATAGGCAAAGCGACACCGCTACTTTCCCATCATACACTCTCCATGATACCACCTGTTAATATTCCCGTTATAACAATGTTATACAATACTTAGCCCAGTGTCCACTTATGGACATGCACACACTGACGTGCCACAAGTAAGTTATAACGTGCATACGCACATAAACCAGGTTGACTCGAACATTATGCCATTTAGATCGAAGTTCCACAATGAATGGGCTTTGAGCCCATACCCGGGTATGATTTGGGCAGAATAATGAGCAGATGCTTGTGGGAGGGGCGTACTGCGAGCCTTGCGCTGCATTCACCTAGTCCCATACCAAGATGGAAGTCTGGAGCCGAGACGCGCATGCGCACTGCCTCCATGATGACCATGTAAACAGGACACTCTCGAGCAGCGCGTTTTAGCGACGGGCTGCTCGGTCGGACTGGGAGTTGCATTTTTCTGAATGGTGAGTGTCTTTAGTGAAAGACCCTAAGTTCCCATAGCTTTAGTGCTCAGTATGACGAGTACTTTATACACTGTAGAATTTGACTATTAGAGAGGTTATCAGCGCACTAACACAGGAGAGCCAGGGCTATTATTTAGGTTTATGTTTATGTGTAATTTTCAACCCGCACGAGTGCCGTATCCCTCTTGAGTTAGGGGCATTATCTCAGGCAAGCAACTGGGGAGGAGTGCAGTATTTAAAGCCAGACATGGTCTGCACCACGGTGTATGCCCATTTTGGCGTTTATACCTGCGTTGGCGTTTAGAAGTACAATTTGCATTTTCAAAACAACAGGCAGAATAATTGACTCGGGTCATTTTGACAGGCTTTCCTAATGGCAGTGATCTAGCTATTCCATTATTTCGCTTAGTCTAATGTTATCACAAGTGCAGGGAGACATGTCGATAACATATTAAAGGCACACTCCTGATCTCTTCTTGGCTTTAGCCATCGCCCACCGGAAAACACAGCATATCACCATTTATTTCACCCAGGGAGAGGCACTGGTCTTCCTTCCAGGTGAGTACACTAAACTCTGTTTGTACTATTCGAAAAGATGAATCATGTTTTAGAATAAATCTTTACGATGCACTCTTGCACATTTTACCATACAGGTTGATTCCGGTTTTTGCTACATACACAGGAATAATGTTAGTTTTACTCTTCACTTGAGAGTTACTTGTGAAATCTCTTTGTTTGTATAGAGTTCTAATTAGGTTATCCTTCCCTTCTGTAGGAATTAATGAACATTTTTGAAACTATAACACACCCCGCCCTGAAGAAGGATTGTTGCGTATTCCGAAACGCGTCGGCACACATGGTTGTGTTTAGGAAACTCTGAGCAGAAAGAATTATACTGCCCAGAAGGACAATCGAGTTAATGTGGTTACTCTGCTTTGTACAGCCACATATGAATTCCTAGTTGAAATTAAAATGTGACTTCATGAATAATCCTCTAAGTACAGTTTGGTGCCTTTGAGGACTGTTGTTCAGCTCAGAATACTGTCATTGTTTCAGAATATTGTCAATGCACTACTATTTTTGTTGTTAATGGTTTCCCACACTATTAGATAATAGTGTGGTCGTAAATTTGAACGTAAATTTGAACACATTTTGGTAAAATGTACTTATTTATATATAAAAACACTTTATCTGTTTAAAAACTGTTCTGTCTCAGCCTTGTGGTTTTTTTCTGTAGACGAGCAGATAGACAGATGCTTTACCTTGTTGATCACATGAATAGATTATGAACACAGTGAATGCTGACTGCATAGTAACAAATTCAGATTGTGGTCTCTCGTGACTCAAAACTTCTCCCAGTTGGAGTGGGATTGGACTCACGAGATTCTAAAAATAGCAACAGGGACTGCTGTGTATCTGGTGCTTTAAATAAAAAAAAAAACATATTTTACAAAAGCAGTGATTGCATGGATGAGGCTGTTTATGTCAGCACTTTGTGCTTTTGGATCCCCTCCCTCCAATGTTTCACATTTGCAAAATGGAGTGCAAAAGTCAATGCGCAGGTGGATTCACTTTACACCTTTCTTTAGAGTAGAATTTGTAAGAAAATGTAAATATTGTCTGTCATAGACATATGGCAGACAGCATTTACAATGGCTTTGTATGGAATGTGCTTGCTTTTAGCAAGTGTCGAAACAGGTGGATTTCAATAGAATCTGTTTTTTAGCACCTTTATAAAGGTTCCTGTTGGCTTCACAGCATGACCCCTTTGAAGGCAAGGGAGGAAAATATGGCAGGAATGCTACATGGCCCTACTTTCCTCCAAATGTTTGCATAATGCTATGGGGGTTTCCAAGTAAGGCCTCGTTGGCAAACGCCTTGCTTTTACACCTTCCTTTTGCACTCCAGAGCTAAGAAAATGACCCAATATGTCTTTGCACAGACATGGCTTCATGGATTGGCAAATCACCACTTTATTCTTTCATATCTAGCGAAAAACTGCAAATGTTCATACACAGATGTATCAAAGGGACAGACGAAGGCAGTCGACCCTTTGGCATGTTTTGGGAATGGCATACAGCATAGAAATCAACGATCACAAGACATGGTCTGACCCACAAGGCAAAAAGTAGCAGTGAAAATGCAATAGACGTGTGCTCTTTTTAGGGGTGAGTTAAGTGTGATTGTGCTTAACATGTAAATGGGCTTGTGTGCTGTTTATAATTGGTGAAACAGAATGCCTTATGCACTGTTCTTTAACTATGCCAGCCCAATATGACCTGACCTCGTCCTCTTCTTATCCCACATTCATCATAACAGGTGTTTACAGATTTAGCCGTCATTCCTATTTATCATCACTTTTCTATTATTCCATTTCTTTGTTGGTGATTAGACAAGCAGTTTATGAAAACATAATCTAAATCAATGCGTATTTGCATTGTCATCTTCGCTGTGATTCTCCAGTTTCCTGATACAATGAAACCTTTCATGATTGATTCTTTATTCTTTAAATCCTAAACAATATGCTCAAAATGCTTCTATCATTGCTATTACCAAAAGTCTGATACCACATTCAAGTGCTTATTTAGGGATTCTGTTTTTTTCTTTCTGCCAGAGTCTGTCTTGAGATAAGGGATTGGTTTAGACTGGACCCTTGTTTTCATGCTGCTACACTCTCACCTGCGTTTTGTAGATATCACTTTTATTTGTGTTTTATTTAGGGGGGAATGCTAATGGTTGCTGTCATTTGGCAAAGGAAATAAAAAAAATGGAAGTGGCGGGACATGTGGCATGGCTGAACATATCAAAACAGTGTCTGTTGGTTTTTGGTGAGTATTTCAGGTCAGTCCATCTTGCGCGATGCACCCCTTTTTCTTCTGTCACTCTCAGGAAGATGTCATTGGGAAGGTCAGAAAGTCCATCAGGTCCCCAATGGGGCAAGTGAACTTCCATGATTGCCATGCCAGTATCATTGTGTAAAGACACTGTAGCTGACCTTTTCAGTGGTACTAAAAAATTCAACCACATCACCAATATCCTGATTGACCTTTACAGATTCCCTATCCCATGCAAGGATCCTTTTCAAAATTGCCTGTATCTCCTAGAAGTCAAACACCACCTAGATGGCTCTCTACCTTGAGGACAAACATACCACCTTGGGTGGTACATGCTCCTCTAGCAGACAGCCAACAACAATGGGGGACTCCAAGCAGAAAAAAACTACACACGGTCGTGCTTGGAAGAAGCAAATATATATATAGAGCAACTAGGGGACCGGGGTATGGATTCTTTTTTTATGTCAACAGGCAAGGCTGGAGCTATAAGAACACAGCTGATCCAAAATACAACTGGATAAATACAGACCACTTCATAAGGCAGGAGGTGAAAAAATTCAATTCACATCCTAAATTCAATAGACATTGTTTTATTTAACATACTAGAATGTATCGTAAGTATTTTAAAATCTCATAATGTATCAGAAAACATTAAAGTCATAAAATACAATTCATGAAAAAATATTAGTACTTGAATGTCAGGGAAAAAAAATGAGAACAATATGCAACACAACCAGACCCATACAATTCACCAATCACTCCATTCATACTCGATTTATACACCTCTACAATGCATACCTCAAATATAATGGTGCAGAACACAGACTATACATAAACACTAATGAAATAATTATACAAAATGTTATAGCACCATGTTCAAATTCTAGTACATGACAAGCACAATATAACTAGAATATCAATAGAAAGTCCTAAAATTAGAGACCTTCAAAAGTCATATTAATTGGCAACTTGGGCCACAACAAGAGTGAACCACTTAGAAAACCAACATGTTTCTTTCCATCTTCATGATTCGATTAATTGTGCGGAAATTCATCAGGGTGTCTTAAGAACTGAAGTCATCAATGATTGATGGCACTGGATAGTTGCAAAGCTCCGTAAAACAGTCTTGCCCTGGCACCTAAGCAAAAAGGACAGAGATTACTGGTCTCAGAACAAATATTTTCATGAGTTCAGTATATATCTGTGGCACGCTCTATCAATGGGCGCGAATACAAGGACACAAGACCTGTTCGAATACATGTACAGGCGGTCACAAGCAAAAAATGAGTGGACCAACAGGGTATAGAAACTAAATAAATTCGGTTCTAGCCCAATGTACAGTGCAAGAGAGTGAATACAAAAGGAGAAAAATGTCATGTGTAAACTCCAAGAGAAGACAATCGTCTGGGGACAAAAGCACAATCTCAGACTACGCTCTAGATGTAGGGATAACACATTATTCAAAATAAAAATCAAAATCTAAATAAAAATAAAAAATAACTAAGAAACATGTGCCAGCAGACAGACCTTTGCTAAGCTGGAACGTGAACTAACCAACAGGGAAAATAGCACAAAACAGTCATTGTCCTGCTATGCACCGGAATACTGGAACATGGGAGCCAAGCAGGAGACCTGGGGCGCATTGGTATAATACCTTTGGTGCAACCCAGACTCTCATATTGGTTCCAAATCATGGGCTCTGAGCACCTCTGACAGGCTGCCTGTGCGGGGTCGGAGCCTATGATTAAAAACAAAGGAGGGGCCTGGATCACCAAAGATATAGTACTAGTGCACCCTACGTCATCCTTTTGTCCCCTAAAGAGAGGAACTAGCAGGGCAGCCATTTCATTCAAGGAGCCAAGTGCTTTAAGGTCTCCCTGTGGTCAGGCAGCCCTTCAACCATGCAACTCCTTGATTGAAAGTGCTGCCTGAAGGGGGTTAAAATCTGAGGCACTCAGACTGACCACACTGTCAGCACTTCTGATTAGTAAAAAAGAGAGGCATCTCTCCATTTTCCTAATCAGAATCTTTTAACCTGCAGTTAGCATTTTAACCATGTACAGCTATCTGGCTAAAGGGACTGCCTGCTGAGGGTTGGTTTATCTAGAGCTAGTCAGGGGGAGCCCCGGCATGGGCCCTGGTTCAGGACTGCGTTTTGTAGACTGCTGTAGCTCTGCCCCAGCCCACCTAAAGCCTTGGGGTGTGCTGAAACATAATGCACATCCATAATAAAGCAGGTATGATATGCGCTACTAGTGGTTAGACTGCATTTTGGTGCAGCCAGTCTAGTCATTTCTTACTGTGAAATGACATTTTTACTGGGCATCGATAATAAAGGAAGCATGATAAGTGTTATTATCTGTATAGACTGATATTTGGGTGCAGCCAGTCTAGCCTTTTGTTAATGTGGTATGGACATTTTTCTCTGGCCATTTATGATGAAGTGATCATGTGAATTTACCATCAAACCACTGTCACCATATGGTTAGATGAAACTGGCAATCAATCTGCAACCTACCGATTATGGACTCGAACAAGGGTGTGTTCTAGCCCCTTTACTCTATAACTTCTATGCAGGCAATTTGAATAAGGCATTAAATGACCATAGCAATTTCCCTCCTCAACTCGACTCACAAAGGATTACGGGCTGTCCTATGTGTATGACATGGTCATCTTAGATAAAACACTGATTAGCCTCCAAAGATTGCCCCAAGCATTGTTCGAATACTCTAAAATGAATAACCTTCGGACTAACAACAACCAGGAAATTGATTATTGGGAGGAAACTATTTTAAAATCTAACATGGAAGATTGATTCTTCCACTATTGAAGTGGTCAAAATGTATACCTACTTAGGTATTCCCCTTAGCTCTTCGCTCAGTGCAGAATTATTGGAAAAAGACATTGTTCCAAATGTCCTAAAGAAGTTCAATGTGTTTGAAAGCTGCATCCATATAAAAGGTGGGAGCTCAGTTGAAGGCTTACTTAAAATAAATAATATAAGCATAATACCATGTACAATCTAATGCAATTATCTGAGTAAAAGGAGGGATAGAATGAGTTAGAAAGCACAGAAATATTAGGACTATCATAGACCAATTCCTTATTTAATAACTATGATAGCAATATGTAAGGCTATCTAATGTAGACAATATAAAAAGCAACTATTTAGTTTATATATCATTATTATCCAATCTGAGCTTGTAGCCCTTAGGAACGTGCATATGGAATGCTTGGGATTACACCAGAGTAATTCAGAGTCCAAATAACCAAACCAAGTCAGGAAGATAGCAAAGTACTGCTCTATTAACAATTATCTAAAACAGGAAGGTTACAATGAACATCAACGGACATGCTCTCAATCTCTCAATGATCCCCACACAAAATATAGTTCTTACACTAAAGAATGTGTCAGAGTGACATCATAGTACGGGGTAATAGTAAAAAAACCTATCAATGGTCGGCATTGGTTAAGGGAAACATCTCAGTATACATTTCTATTTTAGCTGAGATTGCTATTGGCTGTCTATTATCAGGTGGATAACTTATGCTTACCTCTAAAAACATGTAATTTTAGAAACATTATATATACAGTTTCATTGGTTTTCAAACTAGAAGGTCCTTTGTTATACAGACTAATATAATTGGTTGTCATGCTTGTGCCATGTCTGGAACATTCGGTTCATTTAGTAGCACGCAAGCCCAGACCCAGGAGCACAGAAATAAGACATGAAACTGCCTCACCAGCCAATTAGCCCAGCATCTCTCATCGCCCATGCCTTCTGCCATGAAATTGTCTTTGTACTTGGCCTTGCAGAGTATTCTTGCCTTTGAGAATATACCAGAGTTAGGGCACTCGCTACCGATTCTGGAACTCCAAGTTCAAACTCTATTTCCATCCTTGGATAATTTGACAGGAGACCATGATTTGGTCTATTTTGCAGCTTTTTAACGGTCTAAATGAAGCTTTGTGTTCTTGGTTGCACCTTAACGTGAGAAGGTTCATCCTCCACACATTTGTCCTTCTTCAGAGAAGATAGCTGACCTTGCCTTCTAGAATCTTGACTTTAGGCCAGGCAGCAATGCAACACAGCTCCACAAGCCTATTATTCCATTCCCCATTCAGGGAGCTCTGAGATTTAATAACTCCCACTTGAAAAGAATGCAGTGATGTAAAACCAGTAAAGATCTCAGGTATATTGGCATGCACCCCCCCCACGACATTTATGGGTGATTAATAACAGTCTAAACTGTATTCCTGCTTTTATTGGGAACCAGTGTAGACTGTGTCTCACTTTGGACACATGATCACTCCACTTCAAGGCCTTCACATCCCTTACTGCAATGTTCTTGATCACCTTTAACTGATTAATCTCCGATTCTAGGGCACCAATGAGTAGACTACAGCAGTAATCGATCTTTGCTCCTAATATGGTTCGGGTTATTGTCTCTGCATGGTTTTCCGATATTAGTGATCAGAGATTGGCTAGTAATTTTAGATAGTAGGTAGAGGCAGAGACCAGGCTTCTTACTTGGGGTTTCATGGTTAGATTCTGATCCAGTGTAATATCCAAGATCTAGATTTTCTCTAGCACCTTGATTTTACAGTCTGCAATGTTAAAGCTACGAAACGGGGGTCATAATTTGGCCAGTTTCTTGCTTGTTCCTATCACCATAAGTTCCATTTTCCCATTATTCAGTGATAACCCATGACCCTGAAAGCGGTATAACCACTGTCTATCAGCTGCATAGTTAGAAAACATGGTGCCTTTGTGTTCCAACATGTCCAAGAAGGGAACCATGAAAGTGTTATATATTGATGGGGACACACATGCTCCCTGTGGCACACCATAGGCTAAGGTTACAGGATCAGCCTCGGCTGCCCTGCTGTCCACACTCCCCTGCCTTTCAGTCAGAAATTATGCAATCCATTGTGTGGCCAGCTCTGAGAACGCAGCAACCTCTCTCTGCCTGGTGATCACTATGGTATGATGAACTAAATCAAAGGCCGCAGAGAGATTAAGGGCCATTAGCAAAGATGCTCGACCCACATCCATGGATTCCAGAAGTTTAGATTTTAAGTTAAGCAGGGCTGTCTCCGTCCCATGATGTTCTCTGAAGGCTGATTGAAATTTATTCAGAATTTGATGGTTATTCAAATGGGAGGAGATTTGATTATACACAACTCTATCAAGTATCTTCAGGAGGAACGCAGAGTTTGTGATTGGTCTATAATTCGTTGATGTGTAGGGGCATAGATCCAATTTTTTAAGAAGAGGTGTTATCCAAGTTTTCTTTAGATCTACTGTTACTTCACTATTTGTGAAAGAGGTGTTTACACATTTGCTTAGTGCCGTTATTAATGTGTCTGCACACTCTTTAATGATTATTGCAGAGCAGGGGTCCCCTTTGCAACTTGTGTTTTTTAATTGCATGATGACATTTGCCAACTCTGCTTCTGTAATGGGTGTAAAGTTGAATTCCTGCTGTGTGTTGTTTTTGCTGATTACTTCCTTATGGTTACTTCCTATTATCTTGTTAAAAGTAATCTTGTTTTTCTCGATGCCTTTTATAATTCTTTCTAATTCATCTGTCATTATCATTTGAATCAATGTACACCATTCCTTGTCCTTTGCTAATGATTCTTTACCGGGACTCTTAGGGCATTCCTGTTCCCTTAGGATTTTGAACAGTTCTTTGCTATCGGAAGTGGCCTTTGAGATTCTGCCATTAAAAAAATCTTTATTAGGCTGTAAAATTGCATTTTTGTATTGCCTTGCAGCTTTTTTGTACACATCTAAACTCAAAATATCCTGCCTCTTACTCCATTCATAGTAGTATTTTGTTTTTATTGTGTTCAGTTCTTGAATATGTGTGCATTAAACCATATGATATTTTTGCATACTTCAAAGCAATATTTTTTCTTTAGTTGTGCTACACCTTCAGATATTTCCTTGAATGCAGTGAGAAAAGACGTTGCCATTTCGTGTGGAGTATCCATCTCCCTAATTTGCACTGACAGGGTGGTGATCCAGGGTTTTAGATTGTCCAAGGTAATTTTTTTCACGTTTCTATCTAAAATTGGAACCCTGCTGTAATTGATTTTCTTTATGAAATGCTCATTGCAGATCTGAAAGTATATACATGCATGCTCTGACCTGGGACATGGTTTAACTTCAGTGGCGGATATATTAACATTGTGGGTAGCCACCCAATCCAATGGGTGTCCCTTCATGTGCATAGGGACTGTAACGCTTTGATGAAAGCCCATCGAGCTCAATGCTGTCTCCAGAACTGTTGCTGTGGTGTCTGAGGTATCACCCAGCCAGTAATTGAGATCACCTAATATTAGCAGTTTAGTTTTTGGTTTGAGCAACAGTAAGATGCGTTTACACAATTGGTTAGGGAAGTCTGTCACTACTGTCGATGATCTGTAAATTAACATTATGTTGAGGGTTGTTTCGGCGCTGATGCCAATCTTTACAAACATTAACTCCACATCTTCTACTTTTGCCTCCAACATTTTTAATTCTGATCCCCCTCTGCCCTCCTTCCTGTCTTGGCACAGTATACTTTATCCCTCTGGGATGGTGAAGTGTAAAGACGGGCCAGCTGCATCATGGCTCCATGTTTCAGTCAACGCACAGTGATCCATGTTGTGTTCCTGTATGTGAGACGATATTTCTACAGCATGCTTAATGAGGGATCTAGTGTTCAGCAGCATCGTTTTTAAAATACTGTTTGCTCATTTTCTTCCTACCATTATTATTGGTGACAGTTAGCATAACCTCACTTTCTAAAGTGTCTTTAATGATTTCAAGATGTGTATTCCTAGCTGGTGGGTGTGCCATGATCTGGCTTTGTGCTTTATTACAGTAAATCACCTTTTGTGTTGTCCCTGGTTCCCTTCCCCTATCTCTGTCTCAACCTACCAGTGGGCCTTAAAAGCAACCTCACAGGCATGGTCGGGTCCCAGAATTGTTGGCTGTGGTGGGGAGCAAGCTTGGTTTTCCATCCTAAACGGGGGTGCAGGCTATGTTTGCAAGATGCCCGTATCCTGTATGTCTGGCTCGACCTCCCTCTGGCCCCTAAAGTCAACCTCAAAGGCATGGTCAGTACCCAGAAGTGTTGGTTGTGGTGGGGAGCTAGCTTGGTTTTCTGTCTGAAACGGGGGTGCAGGCTGTGTTTGAAAGCTGCCCATTTTCCCTTTGTCTGGCTCAACCTCCAAGTGGGCCTTAAAAGCAACCTCACAGGCATGGTCGGGTCCCAGAAGTGTTGGTTGTGGCAGGAAGATATCTTGGTTTTCCATCCTAAACTGGGGTGCAGGTTATGTCTGCAAGATGCCTGTTTCCTGTATGTCTGGCTCGATCCCTCTGTGGGCCCTAATGTCAACCTCACAGACATGGTTAGGTCCCAGAAGTGTTGGTTGTGGCGGGCAGCTAGCTTGGTTTTCCATCCTAAAAGGGGGTGCAGGCTGTGTTTGCAAGCTGCCCATTTTCCCTTTGTCTGGCTAAACCTCCCAGAGCACCTTACAAATAACCTCACAGTCATGCTCGGGTCCCAGAAGTGTTGGTTGTGGCAGGAAGATATCTTGGTTTTCCATCCTAAACAGGGGTGCAGGCTATGTCTGCAAGATGCCTGTTTCCTGTATGTCTGGCTCGATCCCCCTGTGGGCCCTAATGTCAACCTCACAGACATGGTTAGGTCCCAGAAGTGTTGGTTGTGGTGGGGAGCTAGCTTGGTTTTCCATCCGAAACTGGGGTGTAGGCTGTGTTTTCAAGCTGTCTGTGTCCCGTGTTTCTGGCTCAACTTCCCTTTGGGCCTTAAAAACAACCTCTCAGGCATGCTCTGGTCCCAGAAGTGTTGGTTGTGATGGGGAGCTAGCTTGGTTTTCCATCCTAAACGGGGATGAAGTCTGTGTATGCAAGCTGCCCCTTTTCCCGTTGTCTGGCTCAACCTCCCAGTAGGCCTTAAAGCAACCTCACAGGCATGGTCGGGTCCCAAAAGTGTTGTCTGTGGCAGGCAGCTAGCTTGGTTTTCTGTACTAAACGGGGGTGCAGGCTGTGTTTGCAAGCTGTCCGTGCCCGTATGTCTGGCTCGACCTCCCTGTGGGCCTTAAAAGCAACCTTACAGGCATGGTCAGGTCCCAGAAGTGTTGGTTGTAGTGGGGAGCTAGCTTGGTTTGGTTATCAGTCATATCACCCTCAGCTCTTTTTTATGGCATTGAATCCTCTTATAGTAGCATTGATTGTCGGCAGACGCTCCCACCTGGTGATTTGTAGACATTTGGCATTCACTGCTGTTTGATGTTCAGGCATGAATATAGATGTCATTATCATAGCCTTCTTGCTAAACAACTTGTGTTCATCAGGAATGGCTTCATAAGCCTTTATTGATTTGGATGAGAAATGATTCTCTCTTTTCATCCATCAGAGTTCAAGTGATCTTCTTTTTCTCAAATGGTCATCCACCTTTGAGAATTCATCAATGTTTATATCATGCTTAGGAATCACCAATGCTGGAACATGAACAAACATCAAAGAACACACTACACCCCAATTCCTGGGCAATGCCATATATGCTCTACATCCACAGGCCTAATATCGATCCATTAGGACAGCTGTCCCATTTCTCATTCCTGGAACATCAATTGTGGTTTTACACCCTTTATTATGTCCAACATGATTCTTTCCATGACACCGGAAAAACATTTTCGCATTGACCAATGGGACTTGGGCCACAGGGCCTGACTCGTCTTCCACCCATGTCACTAATTTGGAGTACTTGGTCTAAGACTTCAGGCACTCATCATTCACTGTCTGTATTCCTTGTATTGCTTCCTTCCCCATTGTTACGAGCATCCAGGCATCCACATTTTTTCAGTCTTATCAATAAAGTTCATCCTCTTCATTTCCTCAATAATCACCTTATCTTGTCCTGCAGCAGGATACACAAACATCTTGTCTGTCTACCCAGGCTCCTTTTCCATTTGCATAGCTTTAATATCGTCATCCTTGTACGGGAACCACTGTCTTGTTCACCATCGCAAGGTGACCCAACTGTCTTGGAATAGTCCCCGAGTAGTACATGCTGCAAGATGACTGAGGCACTTTGCATCATATGCTGACACCACTTTTGAAATTAAAGTCTTTACTGCATTCATGGCATAGGGGATGACAGAGCAGACATAACCATTCTCATCAGATGCTCTTTCCCTTACCTTTTTCATGTGTTGATACCACATGTTATTCCCCAGGAGAGCGCAATTATCAAGATAGGAATTTATCCCCTGGTTCTCTTCCTCTGAATCCCTATTATGTTGTCTAACATACCCATAGAGATCAAAGAAATTGTCATTGTTTGTACTCATAATAGTAAAAATCATAGGAGCTCTTTCTGCAATAGGACCATTAGGATAATACAGAATTTGACATGTAAGGTACAAAAAGATAAAGAGAATACACATGCATATATATATATATCATGCATAGAATGTTGGAGAAACATTTGGTGTGCCATCCCAATACTTGTTGAACTCCAGCTCTCTCTATAATCACATTAACTTTCTCATGAATCATTTTTAATACAAATATTCAATTATTTTACATTTGTAACAGCACAATCTGTTCAATTATAGCGATGGGGAGTCTTCTTATCACTGGACCATATGAATATTGACATCTCTTCTAACAAGAGCAGGGTAAGGCTGAAGTATAAACACATAGATAGCAACCACAGGCCAACGGGTGTCACTGTTGACAGGTGTTATGAATTGTATCAATTAAAACAGATATTCTCCATGAAATGAATCTGGATACTGATCTCTCTTCCAATTTCTAATCATGAATTGATGTTTAGGCATAATACGGACACAATATTTATTAATTCAAAGAATTTCTAAAAGTTTATTTCAGCCTCTGGAATGTCTATGCAAGTCTATGCACTTCCTGCTAAAATATAGAAGGGGCATCCACTGAATTCCAGTCCAATAGAAATATTTACTAATCACTCGCTGTTTGATTGACCATCATCCTTTTTTCGATAGAGTCTGCAGATGCAGAAATTGTGGCTGATTCCGAAGGGCATATAAGGCTAGGGTTAGGCAACAGAGCCATCACTTCTTTAAAGTCAATTTGATTTTGGTGATCCTCTCTTTGAGGAGGCAGTTGAGTCTCTCACATATCCTGTTTGCTTGTGGTTGATAAGCAGAAGAAAACATGTGCTTTCTGCTCAATAGAAGCCCTATTTGTCTGAATAACTCATTGACAAAATGTGGCCCATTATCAGATCTTAGTACTTCGCACACACCCCACTTGGTGCACTGAAAACATCACTGCACGCAGACCAGATTTGATCCACCTCGAGAAGGGAAACACCACCACTAATAGATACCTATATCCATTACTCGTTTGCAGCATATCAACATAATAAATATGTAAATGCTATAAACGGACAATTCAGTCGAGGTATTACTCCTCTGCTTGTTCTCAGTGAATGCCCAGCAGTACAATGTTGACACACAATGCAATTCACCATGAACTGTGTGGTGTGTTCCAGCATTTTGGGAACAAACCAGTCTTCTGCAATAGTGTCAGCAAGACTTTCTCTTGTTACATGCGCAGTGTAATGCAGTTGCTCAAGTGCGACTTTCATTAATGCTGTTGGCTTCACTGGCTTTCCAGTGCTTTCCTGTCAACATAATGCTTCCGCAGGGGCTAAAGAACACCCCCTACATTTCCATAGCTCTTGCTCATTGTGTGGGGATCTACCCTGAATCTCCAATAGGTTCCGAAATTGACAGCATAGTAAACCCCTCTCGAACTAGCATGATTCTAGTCAAAACGACCTTTAGTATCTTTAGTATCAAAACTCGAAAATGTCTGGAGAATATGCAACTCTTTTGGCTTCTATGTCTGCAGCTTTGTTTCTGCGAGAGAAAAAGTCTGTTTGTTTATTATGTGCTGTGAATTTTACGACCACTGTGACTACTGGGAGTTGTAGTGCCTTAATGAGCCTGTCCAATAAGGATGCATGTTGAACTGGAGAGCCATCTGTGCATAGATAGCCACTTGTTTTCCAGCGTGACAGCCCTACATGTACGGTTGACATCACATAGACAGAGTCGCTGTACACCTTCACTTTCTGCCCTTCATGTTTCTCAAGCGCGACAATAAATGCTACTAATTCTGCTGCTTGCATGGGAAAATGAGACGACAGTCTTGCACTCGCTACTACCTCAAATTCACCATTTAATCTGTGTCTTACAATTGCAGAGCCTGAGTGCCTCTCCCCACTAGTCAGGTCAATTTTCGAAGAAACATCAAAAAAGAGAATTTCCCCTCCCACTAAAGCATTTTCTTTCACATGGGGTATATCATCCTAAAATTCAACACAAGTTGCACAGTCATGCACATGATCACCTTCGTCTACAGGTTCAGCTACAAATGTGGCTGTGTTCACTATTTTGCACCTTACGATTTTAATAGCTGGATTGGAAAACATTACCTTGTAAGCTGAAGCTCTTTATGACATTAATATGCCCTTTGGTTTCTCTCAAATGGCAAATAAGGCATGCTCCACGTAAAGAGTAATGGAACAGCACATGGCAATACTTGTGGACTTTTCAGCAGCCAAAGATTGTTAGCAAAGGAAATGTCCCCTCATACTGGGATCTAAATTTCTGCTGTAGTATGCCAAAGGTTTGTGCCCCAATGTTGTCCTTTGTGTAAGCACTGCTGTCATTACTGCCCCATTTGTGAGTGAAAACAAATACAATTCCTTGCTGTAGTTGTGAATCCCTAAAACTGGAGCTGTGCAAATTGCTCTTTTTAACTTCTCAAATCCGTCCTCCATGTCTTTGGTCCTTTCTATTGTTTCCTTCCTGACTTGTGCTTTCTTTAGCGCTTGCAAAAGTGGCTTGGTATACATGTTGTAATCAAAACCCAGGCCGTGCAATAATTGCACAAGCCCCGAAACTGCTGCATTTGCCTTACTGTGTTTGGCTCCGGCGTTTTCTTAATAGCCGTAGCTCTTTTGGGTGTCACTTTCTTTCCTTCATGGGAAATTAACTGACCTATGTACAAAACTTCTTCTTGACAATACTGTAATTTCTCCTTGTCCATACTGTATCTCTTGTTTGCTAATATAGTAATGAAAAGAACCGAGCCATGTCTGCATTCATCTTCTGTTTTACTGCAAATCAATATGTCATCTACTTACTGAATTGCTGCACTTTTGAGTTCAATGTTACCAGGATCCATCTGTAGGACACTGTTTAAGATCAATGGGGACTCACAATACCCTTGAGGTAAAACAACATAGTTTAGTCTCTTTTGTCTAAACATAAAGGAAGTCAGGTCTTGTCCTTATGCAACGGGATCAAGAAAAATGCATTTTTCAAATAGTTCACTGTGAAATACTTAACTTCAACTGGGATACTACACAATATTGTCACAGGATTAGGAACTAAAGGAAACTCTGATTCTACAATCTGATTAAGAGGGTATAGGTACTGGATAAATCTCCATGACCCACCTTTAGATTTCTTAATCTGATACACTGCAGTATTGCACGATGATTCCGATGGTACTGGAATTTCCTGATTCATTAGTGCTGAAATAGTATGAAATATGCCCTCATCAGCTTCTCGGGACATAGGGTACTTTTTTGCTTATGGAAAAATTTCTCCTGGCTTAATCTTTATTTTAACCTCTCCTATTCCCTTCAATAGGCCTACGTCTTAGGGGCCTGTGGTCCACAGGACACTTGCCACCTTTTCTAGGTCTTCCTGGAAAAATGGTGGTCATTGCCGCATTATTGGCTTTCACTGTGGGATTTCTCTTTATTCTCTCTTTATCCAGTATGTAATGCTCATAAAGAACACCACTTCATCATCGATACGTTCTTCTCTAAACGTATCTTCATGTTATGTCAGTCAATCTGTACCCCTCTCCAAGAGTATCTCCAGGGAACCCTTGAGCATTCCTGGCAATACCTGGCATTGGATATTTTTTCTCCCGTATACAAGAGCGGGTCGCCACAGTTTCTACAAGAAATGAAAAGGATTTGCCCCTTTCCGTCACATCTACCAATGGTTCTTCTTGGGGGGGTCTGGTGTCACAGATAGTACTGAAAAAATCAAGTCACCATGTGAGCTGTACTATTGAGGTTAAAAACTCATCCCTGTCATCGTGAAAGGATTTCCTCCTACCACATTGACACTCCCTGTCCTAGATGTGAGTATATGCCCTATATTCACGTTTTGTTGTATTTGCATAGGTGCTTGTTGGGACTGCCCTTGCGGTGGGTACATTTGCTGTTGTACCTGCAGTACTTGCGGCACCTGTGCCTTATAGGATGTGTGATCCTGGGCAAAGCCCTCCCTTGTTTGTGTACTGCATGGTGATGGATAAGCTTCCCCCTCTTGAAAACTGTCAGTTTTGTTGTACATTCCCTCGACCCCTGCATAAATGCGCAATATGCCCTGGTATTCCACAATCCCAACATACTGGGGTTGGCCCTCTGGCAAACCCTCTTAAGATCTGACTCTCATTCTGAGTTTTATGAAATCCACCGTGGGTGTTCTGGAATCCACCTCATCTTCCTCTAAAACCTACACCTCTACCTCGTGTCACAAACCCGTACCCCCTTTTATCCATCAGGCGTGAATTATTCACCTGAGATGTACCTATTGCTTTTTATATTCCTACTCCTTCTCCACTTGCCAATACTGCCGCTTCTATGGCAAATTCTGACAACTTTTTCTGAACTAACTTAGCTTCCTCCACTTTTCTGTTCTCATCTTTCTTTTTGACCTTCTCTTGCAACAAAAGACAATGATGTACAATAGTCAACTGTATCTCAGCCCATGGCTCTGCTTCCATCTCCACTTGTTTTTTCTTCTGCATCTGTACTGTTTCTGGCAATCCCTGACACAATATATGATAAAATAGTGTCACTGTCTTTTCCCCCAGTTCACGAGTTTCAAGCTGCCATTTCTCCTAAATATCCTAAATTTACGCAATGGGGTCTTCATCTTCCTTCATTTTTCATGTCATAATTGCACCCATAACTCATGTATCAGTATTCTGTACCCTGAGAGCCCTCAAAACATCTGCCATGCAATTATTAAATGGCACCACATCATGCGCTGTGTTTTGTGCTGTCACACTTACGTACCCTGCTCGCCTCCATATGTCGTCAGCCCTCTCACCAAGAATAGCTGCCAGTAGACCTTTTATGTCTCCTGTGGCCAGCGTGTTTCCTACTGTCATTTTTTCTAATTCGTACATCCATTTCCCAGCCCCCGAAGTTAAACTAGGGAGCTTGCATTTTAAAATATCCTTATCCATCTGTGGCCGTGGAATGTATTGCAGTCTTGCTCCCACCTTTTCTAGCAGGGAAACTGTGAGTACCCAATCCTATAGTTGGATACCACTTGTCATCTATCTATGGCAGGGGTAATTGTCCCTATCCATCCTCTTGCTGTTAACAACCTTATCTTACTCACATACGGTGGTGACTCTCCTTTCTCACTACATGATCGTCTTCGGGGAAGCTCAGGATATCATATGGGATCTGGTGTTCTTTCTTTAGGGGGTTCCTGATCTGACCATCTTATTTCTTTTTCAAATGTTGACTTCCCGGGGGGCACACTCACCCTCTCCTCCTGCCTCAAGACTTGACTTTCTTTCCTCATCTGACATTACTAGCCCCCAACTAGTGTGACTATCATCCCCTTTGTCTCTATCTACATTTAATCTGCTCAAAGACAGCGTTTGGCATTCATCACTGAACATGTTTTCCTCCTCACTTCGTAGTGGAGGTACCAGGGATTAGTTACCGCTCCCCTGGTTTCCATATCGCTATCCTGCCTTAATTGCTGATAGAACTTATTGATTCTTTCTCCAAAAGTTTCTGCATCATATCTTTCTTTTTCTTGTGCTACTCCAGATGTTTCTGGCATTATTTCCTTTATCGGGAGAATCTCTCTTACTCTATCCCATTGTATTTCTTCGCTCAGCCTCATTCATTCCTTAATGAATGATGTGATTGGCATCCAGACCTCGCTGCCTCCTACTCTGTTCTATTTCATAATCCACTTCCCTTTGCTTTCTCACATCCCTTCTTACCCTCTCTTCCTCTTGCCTTTGTTCCTCTCTTCTCACTTCCTGTCTTCATTCTTCTTCTTCTCTCCTCCTCAGTAACCTTCTGTCCTTCACTCTTCGTGCTTCTTCCTCATTGCTCTTTCTTTCCTTCCTAACCCTTTCGTCTATCGCTCTTTGTCTATTGTCATACTTCCTTTGTTCCTCTGCCCGTTTGTCTTCCTTTTCTTGTTCTTTATATATCTGTTCCCGTCTATCCCTGCTTTTTCTTCCTTGATCATCCCTCTCAATCTCTTTTCTCGTTCCATGTGTTTCTTCTGTTGGTCTCACTTATCTTGCCTATGCCTAACCTCTTCAATGCTTTTTTAATCTAACTTGAGTAGTCCTTCTGTCTTCCCATCCACTCGTTTTGTATGAGCGTTACATTGTCAGCCCAATACTTTTCTCCTTTCCATTGCTTAATGTCTCAGTCTATATCTGTTGATATATTCTATCGCTCGCCTCTTTCTGCCTTATCTTGTATAGACTAACAGTCATTGCTTTCAGTTCCTTTAAAGGATAAATTCCTATCTCTTCTGTAGTTACACTCTTAATCCCTGACAAGGTAGGAGGAGCTGCGACCTCAGCGCCCTCCCCTTTATGCTGATTAAGCATCCACTCCTCCGTTGAATGGTCCTCCTTCTCCTCTTGGTACATTTTCCAAAGTTCTAAAATTGCCAGCCTTTTCTCTACTTTCTTTTCTGTGTATGCAGTTTGCATGTATGTGGTCATGTGTTGCAATACCGCTTTTGACAATGATCCCCCTTGTGGCCATGGCATGAACATTTTATCAGCTGTGCCCTTTACCCATTCTGCACTGTACTGTTTGAGCTTGGGTGCATGTTTTGGTAGTGTTTTACAAAGATGCATGAGAGGAGTGTCCTCCATACTGACAAGTCGTAATTGACTGTTGATACTTACCAGATCAGTAATAACCTCTCTATCTCAAGGCTTAACCAGCCAACATCTTTAATCTTTAAAAACAACAAATACAAGCCAGCACCATCAATCGCCGCTCAATCATCTTTTGTTTTGACAACCTATCTATCTTTTGATTGGCACCAATCGTTTACTACACTGAACCCGTGTACCCAACACAAGGCCCTTTAAGATTAGGTAGCAATACTTTGAGATAGATAGGGAGGCAGAATATACTCAAACATCAATAATCAGACTGATTCAGGAAGTTGGCAAAGTAAGTCTGTTTTATTTGCAATTGACTAAAACACGGAACATAACGAACATCAGCGAACATACGCTTGATCTTCTCACTCAGCGAGTTTCATAAAAAAATACAGTTTATATAGTCAAAACTCGTCATCATTGATGTGAATCTATGTGGCAAACTACGAAAAACCTACTTGGGAAAGTGATGGCTTTAGAGGGAAAATCTATGTATATGTTCCATACTTGTCAAGGAAAGTGATCTCTAACATCAGGTGGGTAACTAAGCCCTCCTGTAGTGCAGGTCACTATGAACTTCATCAAATACACAATGTCCTATTGGTTATACAAACTATATGGCGCTCTATTACGCAGCCCTCTGTAATTGGTTGGCACCCAGGACCCCTCTATAATATTCCACACACGCTAGTAGCACACAGGCTGACATGTAGGTGCTAGTGGGCTGGTCTTGACCATAGCTTCCCACGTAATTAGCCTTCCATCTATCATCACTCTTTCTGCCTGCCAGTCAATAAACCTTTGAACATGGGCTTGCAAATGTTCTTCGTGCCTGAAAAGAAAAGGGAGTATAGGCATACTTTGTCTCTTTGTTTCGATGTAGCTCAACCCAGTATCTATTTTCGTCCGACCATGTGACTGGAGACCATGTTTCAGAGCTTTTACTGTATTTAAAATACTATTAAATGCTGAACCTCTGACGTCATCAATGTTCTTGCACCTAACCTCATACAGGAGTTTGTTCTTTTCACACGTTTTGTAGATTCTGCATGAACACCCAGGCTCACCGTGGCCTTGACTTCTTGGTGCTGGGCCAGCCAAGCCTTTCTTGAATTCACCTCCGCCATTAGCTATTTTCCAACTGCATCACACTGAAAAAGCTTTTCTGTTCACGGGGTCCAGACTCTGCTAAAGTGCGTTGTGGAACATCCATATTCCATACATTCCTATGCATATACGTTGGCGCATCGCCACAATCTATTTACTATGTAGCTAGCCTTAAGAATACTTTGTCTGCTTGCGTTACTGCATCTGTACAACTGTAAAACATCTTAATATTTTCTTCATTGTTTCTTGTAGCATGAGCATCTTCGCCTCGAGCCCGAAATGTTGCTCATCTTTACTAACTCTTACTTAGATCCTATAGAATGTCTATGTTCTTCAGCCTCTTGCCTCTTTTCTAGGTGTGTCAGCTCTGCTTTGCCTGATGTCACCAGTCTACTTTCTTGCTCATTTTCACATTTCCTCCGGGATTTCATTCAAATGTCCATCATATTTTCGTGACTACATATATGGTTTCCTCAATGGGTACCTTACTTCCATGATTCTTTGCGGTACAGGAATTTTCACTGGTACTGCACGTGTCTCACACTCTGGCTCCCAACATATAGGCAAAAAGGGAGCAGAGCTTTGGGTGGGGGTACTTGGCTTCTTCTCTACAACACCTTAATTAAAGAAATGTCACTTTTAACCTCCACAGCTTGTTTCTTGTTAAAACTTCACACAACAAATAATACTTAAAATACTAAAACACTACACATTTATAACACCCATGATCACCTTCTTTTTGTTTATAACCTTTTATAACAAGGAGTGTACTTCTCACGCTTCTACTTATTTTACCCATTACACAGTTTAAGACGTCACATTTCACAGTCCTAACTGTGCATATTCCCTTTATTAATACTCCTGTTGGAGTTTCAGATGTCTTCTTCTATCTCCCTTGAAATAGGATTACTTAGGCGTTCCTTTATCTGCACAAAATTTCCCATTACTCAAAATATCACAATCTCGCCCCTTTATATTGCTATTTCCCTTAGTCTACTTACATTCGTTAATCAACTCGTGGCCTTCAGTATCGACTCCTCCTTCAATCCGACCACTTGGTCTTCCATCCGCAGAGCACCTGTGGAAACCAAGCAGGGATTTCCTCAAAGGGGGACCTGCCCACCGTCTCTGTTCTTCTTGCAAGTTTACTTCTATCGGCAGCTCTCCACAGGAAATTCTGCGATCTTCCAGCTAATGGCAGAGGATGCCCAATCATCTGGCACTGTGGAGTCAACCACGTTTGGATCTGAAACCATCTGCACTGCTACCAGGTGAGCTTATGGCCCTTAGGAACGTGCATATGGAATGGATGGGATCACACCGGAATAATTCTTAGTTCAAATAACTGAACCAACTCAGGAAGATGGCAAAGTACGGTTGTATTAACAATTATCTAAAACAAAGAGGTTCCAATGAACATCAATGGATGTGCGCTCAGTCTCTCAATGATCTACAGACAAAATATAGTTCTTATACTAAATAATGTGCCAGAGTGATGTCATACTACATGGCACAAGTAGAAAATCTATCAAAGTTTGGGATTGGTTAAGGGAAACATCTAACTATACATTTATACAGGAGCTGAGATTGTTATTACTTATTCATTATCAGGTGGACAACTTATGCCTACCTCTAAAAACATGTAATTTTGGAAACATTAGATACACAGTTTCTCGTTAGTTTTCAAACCATAATGTCCTTCATTATACAGACTAATATGATTGGTTGGCATGTAAGTGCCATGTCTGGAACATCCGGTTCATTTAGCAGCATATAAGCCCAGACCGAGGTGCATGGAGATAAGACATGAAACTACCTCACCACCCAATTAGCCCAGCATCTCTCATTGCTCATGCCTTCTGCCATGAAATTGTCTTTGTACTTGGCTTTGCAGAGTATCCTTGTCTTTGAGAATGCACGAGAGTGAGGGCACTCACTATCATGTCTGGAAGTTCAAGTTCAAACTCTATTTCCATCCTTGACTCACGTGACAGGAGACCACAATTTGGTCCATTTTGCAGCTTTTCAATGCTCTAAACGTATTAAAGCTTGGCATCCGTTGTGTTCTTTCTTGCACCTTAACAAGAGAATGTTCATTGTCTTTGAGAATGCACCAAAGTTAGGGCACTCGTTATCGTCTCTGGATCTCCAAGTTCAAACTCTATTTCCATTCTTGGCTAACATGAGAGGAGAGGAGATTTGGTCCATTTTGCAGCTTTTCAATGCTCTAAATGAATTAAAGCTTTGCATTCTTGCTTGCACCTTAATGTGAGAAGGTTTATCCTCCACACATTCGTCCTTCTTCAGAGAAGATAGCTGACTTTGCCTTCTAGAATCTTGACTTTAGGCCAGGCAGCCTCAACACGCAGCTCCACAAACCTATTATTCTTGCTGCAACACAGTTTTCCACTCCCGCTTCATTATTTCTGGCTTACTTAATTCATGATACCAATGTCCAGTTTCTATACAACGGTGGCTTCACCTGCATTCTATTCACTACTCATAGCCAGCTTCCATGATGACTTAATCTACCTTGCATTTCAGCTTCTGTACATTTATTGAATGGTTGTTTTCTGCAGAACTTCGTGCAGATGTAATCTTCATTTACACTTACTTCGTCATTGGCCCTCTAGAATCCATACATCATCTACAGCCAGTATCCCGGACGTCATGCACACTTTTTATGACATCACTAGCTCCTCATCGTTGCTCTTTCTCATATTCCTTCAGGGAATTCCTCCTGCAGATTATTGTCATTTCATGGGTACATTCGATAAGGTTCTCTTAATGGGTATCGTATCCCAAACACTCGCTGCAGTATTGGCACAATGGCTGGTGTCAAAAACGGCACAATCTCATGTCTCTAATACAGGGGTAGGGTGCGGGTTCTCCTGCAGATGTACACAGCTGCTCCTCTACATATCTATTCATATGTGTATCAACCATAAAATATAATAATATAAAGACAGTGGTATAAGTCACAATAGCATATATGTTATTACATTTCTTTCTACAATCTAAACATGTGTCCATGTAGGCTCACAATATTCATACCATGCACCACATCTAATTTGTCTAAGTGTATATGTTGTGTTCATAAACCAAAATGAAAGTACATCAAGTGTTAATCATACACTACATTTACATTGTTCCGACTCTGTAACGCTCACCTGATTCTCGCAGAGGCGCCGGTCTTGACTGGGCAACTACCGTATCTTCAAAGGTGATGTGTAGCACCCGGTTGGCTCTTTGGGCTGGACCTCTGTGCACTGTATGCCTGACTTCAAGAGTGAGATGTCTGCAGATAGAAAATATGGGATTAATGAACTGGGGTTATTGGGGTGTCCCTATCTCTTTCCTTTTTTGCTCTCCTGTAGACCCCCAAAGGTTAACGCTCTCACCTTAGGTAAGTGAATGCCGAACTCTCCATCTGCCTCGGGGCAGGGTGCTGTAACCAGTTTCTTCACTGGATAGGTAGCGCAGGCCTCTTGACTTCAGAGGACTGCTGTCCGTCGTTTACTGCACGAACGGTAAGTTTTGAGTAATTCTATTGTCTTTAAAGTCTTTAGTAATGATGTCTCTTGTTTTGCAGGGTTCCGGCGATGGCGGATGACGGGCTGAAGTGAGTTGAAGATGGAGTCCGTGTGATGAATAGAAGCGCCTGGAAGCACGTAAGTAAGCGCTTGTTGCCTGCTTCACGATGCGCTGTAACTGTCTTTTTATTTTGCAGGTACGAGTTCGGAGCGGCTGCAGGGTGCCGGAATACCCACTGGGTTAGATGTGGAAAGGAGTAATGGCACGTGAGTATTAAAGTTCCCCAATGTCTTTAAACACACCTTGTTTTGTCTTTCAGATGCGGGATGCAGCGCCGAAGGCCTCCGGAGCGTGCGAAGAGTTGGTAAGCTTTTGTCTTTCAGATGCCGGAATGCAGTGTAAAGACCTCCGGAGCGCACGAAGAGTAGGTAAGCCTTTGTCTTTCAGATGCCGGAATGCTAACCTGTTCTTTCTTGTCTTTATAGGTGTTGCTGAAGACTGGATTCAGGATGGTAAGCCTTTTTCCTTAGGCCCAGGATCCGATGCAGAAGACACGATGAGCGTTCTGCTGCAGAGGATGCAGAATAACGCAAAGCAAGATTCATCCACCGGGTGTGGTTTAAATAGCCTCCTGTAGTGCTTAGGTGTCTCCTTCCACAGCCACGCCTAGGTAAGAAAAGAGTTCCTGCTTTCCAGAAGAGTTCCAGTGTTCTGAATCTAGGGAGTTGCTCCTGCCCCACCCAACAGGAAAAGTAGTTCCAAACAGAAGAGGATCAGAGGCTCAACTGGCAGGCAAGTAAGCAGCATGGTCTGCTGCAGGTAAGTCCACCCAAGCATTATGAGCCCGGCGCTTCCAGCGCTGGGACTGGGCATATTTATGAGCCTGGTGCCACTGGCGCCAGGACTGGGTCCAAAAGGTCCCAATTGGGACTGGTTGGCACTCGGAACCTGGGTTATGGATCTGCTTCCAAGGGAGTTGGGAAAACCCTGACCTTTTGGAAGCAGAGATCATGACAGTACCCCCCCTCAAGGCCCCTCCCAAACCGGGCTTCTCCGGGGGTTTTGGCTTGTCAGGAACTGTTCGGTGAAATCTTTTGATTAGGCGAGGAGCGTGGACATATTCAGCAGGTTCCCAGGATCTCTCTTGGGGGCCGTAGCCTTTCCAGTCAATTAGGTAAAATAGTTTAGATTTGGAGATCTTGGAGTCCAGAATGCTTTTGACTTCAAACTCGAGTTCTCCATCAACTAGGATGGGTTTTGGAGATTTAGTTAGTCGGGTTTGAGGTTGCACGGGTTTTAATAGAGAGACGTGGAAGACCGGATGTATCTTCATGTGCGGGGGCAAGTCCAACTTGACCGCTACTGGGTTTACTATGGTAGTGATGGAATAGGGACCAAGGTATCTTGGGTTGAATGTGCGTGGCCCTTTTAGAGGTAGATATTTGGTGGATAACCAGACTTGGTCCCCTACTTGATATTGAGGGGCTTCCTTCCGATGTTGATCTGCTCCTTTCTTGTATTGTTCTTTAGCCCTTTGAAGGTGAGAAACAGCTTCCTTAAAGGCTTGGGTGATTGTAGAATGCAGGTAGTCTACTGCGGGTGTTTCAAGATCTTGGAGGGGATCCAAATCCGAGGTTCGAGGGTGACTGCCGTACAAAAGAAAAAACGGTGTTTTCCCAGTTCCCGAATGGACAGAGTTATTGTAGGCATATTCGGCTATCCAAAGGATGTCTTTCCAAGTTTTTTCAGTTTGTTGCAGCATGCAGCGTAAATACTGTTCCAGAGTTTGATTGGTCCTCTCGGTTTGTCCGTCGGTCTGAGGGTGGTGACTGGTCGATAGTCTCACATCAATTTGAGCCGACCGACAGCAACTTCGCCAAAAATGAGAAATAAATTGACTACCTCGATCCGAAATTAGAACCGAAGGAAAACCGTGTAGTCGGACGATGTTTTTGAGAAATTCTCGGGCCAGAGTTGCTGCTGTTGGCAAGCCTTTGAGCGGAATGAAATGCGCCATCTTGGAGAATAAGTCCACGATTACTAGAATCGTATTGTATCCGGAGCATGGGGGTAGATCGGTGATGAAGTCCATAGAAAGCGTATGCCAAGGGCGAGGTGGGATGTCAATAGGGCGTAAGAGGCCTGCTGGTCTTTTCTTTTGACTCTTGTTTTGGGCGCATACTCCACAGGACATTATAAAGTCTCTGATATCTTTTTTCCAAGACGGCCACCAGAAGTAGCGCTTGATCTTTTCTGAGGTCTTGGCCATACCGGGATGACCTTCCATTAAAGAATCGTGATAACAAGAGATTACTTTTTTCTGTAAATCTGTGCTGGGTAGGTATAATCGTTCTTGGAAATACAATAAGTTGTCCTTTACTGCAAAGTCCTTTCCCTGCAGATGCCAATTCTGTATGTCTGCTGGAGTTACAAGTTGCCTGGCTTTATCCTTAACTTCCTCTATGGATTCTGTGGCGATTACACCCAGAATTCTTTGTTCGGGAATGATTGGTACAGGTTTAGGGTTGATCAAGTGTTCTTCCACTCCCATCCGAGAAAGGGCATCAGCTTTACCGTTCTTTGTACCAGGTCGATAGGTAATTATGAAGTCAAACTCGGCAAAGAATAATGCCCAACGGAGTTGTCTAGAGGATTGGGCTTTTGCGGTTTTCAAATATTGCAGGTTTCGGTGATCCGTAATCACAGTAACGGTGTGTCGGGCCCCCAGCAGATAATGCCGCCAAGCCTTAAAGGCAGACTTGATAGCCAGAAGTTCCTTGTCAGTAATCGTGTAATTGATTTCAGGAGGCGAGAATTTGCGGGACCAAAATGCCACGGGATGCAACTGATTGGTTACCGGGTCCTTTTGTGATAGAACTACCCCCATGGCAAGGCTTGAAGCATCAGTTTCCACGATGTAGGGGAGTTCGGGGCGAAGGTGTTTTAAGATTGGTGCAGAGATAAATTTAGTCTTCAAATCCTGGAAAGCTTGTTCCGCCTCGGTAGACCATTCAAAACGTTTGTTTTTCTTTAACAAGGCAGTGATGGGCTGGACTATTCGAGAGAATTCGGGGATAAACCTGTGGTAAAAGTTAGCGAAGCCTAACATGCTTTGCACACCTTTTACGGAGGATGGTGATGGCCATTTGAGAACTGCATCGACCTTCTTTGAATCCATACGTACTCCGCCAGGTGATAATATGAATCCCAAGAATTCAACTTCAGACACGTTGAAAACACATTTTTCCAACTTAGCGAAAAGTTTGTGTTGACGCAATCTTTCGAGGACCATTTTCACGTGTTTCCGATGTTCAGATTCCGATGAAGAATAAACGAGGATGTCGTCAATGTAAACAACAACACACACATCTATGAGCTCTCTGAGGACATCGTTCATGAAATATTGAAAGGCGGCCGGGGCATTGCAAAGTCCGAAGGGCATGACCTGATATTCAAATAGCCCATACTTGGTGCGGAAGGCCGTCTTCCATTCATCGCCCTCTTTTACTCGTACCAAGTGGTAAGCTCCTCTAAGATCCAGCTTTGTATATATGCATGCTTTTCTGACTTGGTCCAGGAGTTCAGGGATCAAAGGTAACGGATATCTATTCTTAACGGTGATCTGGTTCAGGGAGCGATAATCGATACAAGTTCTAAGGTCTCCTTCCTTTTTTGGAACGAAAACAAAGCTGAAGAAGCAGGGGACTTGGAAGGACGAATAAACCCATTCGCCAGGTATTGATCCAGGTATTGTCGAAGGTGAAGGTTCTCAGGCTCGGTGAGGGCATACATTCTACTACAAGGAGGAGTAGATCCAGGTATCAGGTCTATCTGGCAGTCATAAGACCTATGAGGAGGTAGAGAGTTAGCCTGATCCTTCCGGAAAACATCTTGGTATTCTAGGTATTCGGGAGGTAACTGGGGAGTCTCTGAAGAAATTGCTGCCAGTGCAACACCAGGTGGAGGGTGACAAGTAGAGACACATTCTGGAAACTGGACCGTTCTTGCTCGCCAATCGATCAGAGGATTGTGTTTCTCTAACCAAGGTATTCCTAGAATAATCTGAAACTGAGGGGCCTTGATCACATCGAACACGATCTTCTCATGGTGTCCATCTTGACTTACTAGCATCACCTCTTGAGTGGTATGCGTTACTGGCCCGGAGGCTATCTCCGTACCATCCACTGTAGTAATGACGTCCTTTACAGCCTTGGGACATAGAGTTAGATTCATCCTCAAAACCATTTCATGATCCACATAATTGCCGATGGCACCGCTGTCGACGTAAGCTTCAATTGCATGTAATCGATCCGGATTATCAGGGCTAATGAGGACCATAGGTATCACGAAATGCGAGGTCACGGAACTGGTTTTCACGCTCGGCAAGAGGACCTCTATTCTTGTCGGGCGAGGTCGTTTCCCTGCTCAGAGTTTGTAACTTTGGTAACTGCAGATCCTACTGCCTTCTTGGCAGGTTTTACCGGACAGTCTCGAAGAAAGTGCCCTGAGTTTCCGCAATATAGGCATAATTGCAACTGTTTTCTCCTTTCCCGCTCCTTTTCTGTTAGAGGACCTTTCAGACCCCCTATTTGCATGGGTTCCCCGGAGTCTACTCCTTTGGAAGGAGTTGGCGATTTGGAAAATACTCGAGCATCAAACTTGGAACGGTCGGCCTTCCTGTTCTGCAGTCTATGATCTATTTGAACGACCAAGTCTATATAATCCTAACAGTCTTGTGGGGGATTCACTACTTGGGCTAAAACATCTTTGAGCTCTCCACGTAGACCTCTATAAAACAGCGTAATCCTTTTGTCCTCAGGCCATTAAGTTTCCACTATTAGTCTATTGAAAGATGCAATATAAGCCAAAAGGTCTTGATTACCCTGTCGCAACGAAAGAAGCTCATTGTCCAAGGCCTGCCCCTGTGAATGTCTTGCGAACAGTTTTTCCATACTAAGCTGAAAGGCTTGAAAATCATGGAGAACCGGATCATCTTGATTAACTAGAGGGATCGACCAGTCTGCCGCATTGCCACTAAGGTACAAAAGTACAAAAGCTACTTTAGCTTGATCAGTTGGAAAGGCTGCGGGCCGGCATAAGAAGTGCAACCGGCACTGATTGATAAATACTGCAAACCTCTTTGGGTCACCAGAAAATCGTTCGGCGGAGCCAGAGGTACATTCCCAGGTAGGTTGATCTGCACTGGATTCATAGAGGATGTTGAAGGAAGATTTGCCCCTGATGCGGGTAACGGGGTATGTCCGGCTTGTGACTGTAGCAATTGTCTAGCAAGACCGTCTGTTCTCTCCTTGGAAATAATTAGTTCCCTTCTTAGAGCATTCGTTTCCTGACGAGCTGCATGCACTTCTGCCCTTAGTTCCCCAAGTAACCGGGCTAGGTGGTCAGTATCCGAGGTTTCCATAGTGCCTGGGCGAGAGTTTTGCGGTAGGCTTTGCGTTCTGTAACGCTCACCTGATTCTCGCAGAGGCGCCGGTCTTGACTGGGCAACTACCGTATCTTCAAAGGTGATGTGTAGCACCCGGTTGGCTCTTTGGGCTGGACCTCTGTGCACTGTATGCCTGACTTCAAGAGTGAGATGTCTGCAGATAGAAAATATGGGATTAATGAACTGGGGTTATTGGGGTGTCCCTATCTCTTTCCTTTTTTGCTCTCCTGTAGACCCCCAAAGGTTAACGCTCTCACCTTAGGTAAGTGAATGCCGAGCTCTCCATCTGCCTCGGGGCAGGGTGCTGTAACCAGTTTCTTCACTGGATAGGTAGCGCAGGCCTCTTGACTTCAGAGGACTGCTGTCCGTCGTTTACTGCACGAACGGTAAGTTTCGAGTAATTCTATTGTCTTTAAAGTCTTTAGTAATGATGTCTCTTGTTTTGCAGGGTTCCGGCGATGGCGGATGACGGGCTGAAGTGAGTTGAAGATGGAGTCCGTGTGATGAATAGAAGCGCCTGGAAGCACGTAAGTAAGCGCTTGTTGCCTGCTTCACGATGCGCTCTAACTGTCTTTTTATTTTGCAGGTACGAGTTCGGAGCGGCTGCAGGGTGCCGGAATACCCACTGGGTTAGATGTGGAAAGGAGTAATGGCACGTGAGTATTAAAGTTCCCCAATGTCTTTAAACGCACCTTGTTTTGTCTTTCAGATGCGGGATGCAGCGCCGAAGGCCTCCGGAGCGTGCGAAGAGTTGGTAAGCTTTTGTCTTTCAGATGCCGGAATGCAGTGTAAAGACCTCCGGAGCGCACGAAGAGTAGGTAAGCCTTTGTCTTTCAGATGCCGGAATGCTAACCTGTTCTTTCTTGTCTTTATAGGTGTTGCTGAAGACTGGATTCAGGATGGTAAGCCTTTTTCCTTAGGCCCAGGATCCGATGCAGAAGACACGATGAGCATTCTGCTGCAGAGGATGCAGAATAACGCAAAGCAAGATTCATCCACCGGGTGTGGTTTAAATAGCCTCCTGTAGTGCTTAGGTGTCTCCTTCCACAGCCACGCCTAGGTAAGAAAAGAGTTCCTGCTTTCCAGAAGAGTTCCAGTGTTCTGAATCTAGGGAGTGGCTCCTGCCCCACCCAACAGGAAAAGTAGTTCCAAACAGAAGAGGATCAGAGGCTCAACTGGCAGGCAAGTAAGCAGCATGGTCTGCTGCAGGTAAGTCCACCCAAGCATTATGAGCCCGGCGCTTCCAGCGCTGGGACTGGGCATATTTATGAGCCTGGTGCCACTGGCGCCAGGACTGGGTCCAAAAGGTCCCAATTGGGACTGGTTGGCACTCGGAACATGGGTTATGGATCTGCTTCCAAGGGAGTTGGGAAAACCCTGACCTTTTGGAAGCAGAGATCATGACAGACACATCATGTTAACCATACCTAGGTCATATGTTAAATCTGTGTTTTCTCAGTATACATAGAATGCCCTACGTCAAAGGAACACTATTTAAAGAAATCATGCTAGGTTGAGTTCTTCATTCACTCCATTGGATATGACGCGTTGCAGCCTGTCAATCCAATATGCTTCCCTTTTTCTTTTCAATTTCTTACTGATATGCATAGTTAAGTAGCTATCATCAATAACCTCCAATATCTGAAGCTTAATCTGTGAGATCAGATGTCCATTTGCATAAAATGTCTTGCCACAGATGATGGGGGTCCTTAGTCTAATGGTGGAGCAGTGTTGGTTCCAAGGTACTTTTGCCTTACGTGTTGTTTGTCCTACATAATATTTTCCACAAGAACATTTGTTGGCATAAGCAACGTTTTTCGAATCACATGTCTCAAAGTCCTTTAGCAATATTGTTTGCCCACAAGCAGGGTGAAAAAGTGTGTGCCCCTTGATAACATAATCACAATTGCATGTCCTCTTGTTCTTAGTTCTGTTTTTTCTTTCAGTTTTAGTTTTAACCAGTAAATCACATAAATTGCTACTTCTTCCATGAGAAAATACAGGTAAGTCACTAAAAAGGTAATTAATTATATTGTCACACCTTAAAATATTGTCAGTGTTTCATACTTTTTTGAGTCATCTTGCTCATGAGCAAAAGCTTTGAGGTTCTCTTTCCTCAATTCTGCTTCAATTCCTTAATCGTTATTATCGCGGACTGATACATAGGTTAAGGTGGAACCTTTTACCAACTAAGGATATTCTCCTTAGAAGGAGTCAAATCACAATTGAGGAAATTGACTGTAGGCGCTGTCATTCAAAACCAGAATCAATAAAACACGTAGTATTGGAATGCGAATCAGGTACGGTGCTAAGGACTAAATTCCTGATGGCCTTGTGGCACTATCATTTGGGTTATAGTGAAGATTTGGTATGGAAACAATGTCTCAATACCCAGAATGTCCATTTGCTTTATCAGGATTCATTAATGGTCTTAATATTATGAAGATGGGATGAAGTGAACTCTTAGGATCAGTGCTGTAAACCTGGGATTATGATAGGAAGGATTAGGTATACATGGTTTTGAAATACCCTACAGATCTTGGGTACACCTTTTCTTTTCCTCCCTTTGCATGTTCTAACCTCTCATTTAGTTTCCTGCCCAGGGAGCATGCAAAAGTAGCTGTTTCCGGCTTTTTTTGCTTTGCGTGTCAGGGGCATTCCGGCCGCGGCTTGCGTATGCGTTTAGTTTGCTCGAACAATTCCATTAATACGCAGAGCGTGCAGAGTCGTGCAGAAGATTTGCGGGATCGCTGCGCAATATTTCATGAATCGGACCTATAGTCACTGTCATACATATGTGTACAATATTTCTCACCCCCAATAAAAACAATCACCCAGTGCTTGTGCCCCATCAGAAGCAACTCACCCCCCCTCAAATGTTGCTTCCATCACTGAATAAGGGAACTGCCCCCAGATGACAGTGTCACTTCCACAGTGTCAGTGCGGACAATGCTGTAAAGGCCACTGGTGGCTGTCCAAATGCAATAGGTAGTCATCCCAGTGGAGACAGTCACTCAAAAATCCCATCATACATTTCCTTGCCTTCTCATTAAACAGGCAGTCCTTTGTGCTGACACCTACAGTACATCTGAAAGCACTGATAGCCTTTACTGCTGTAAGAAACATGCTATGGCAGCTGTATGCTTGGGCTTGGTGTAGTTCACAGTTTCTGCAAATGGAACACCAAAGCACATCGTGTTCCAGGGAGAGGTACAGAAGTTGTGCCAGCCAAAGTATAATGGAACCTTGATGTAGCACCCTGGTGAAGTAGCATGGATGGTTCCAGGATCACCACCCCAATGGAAGGCTGCATTTTTGGATTGTTTTCCCAATGTGGAAGTGACATAATCCCATTCCAATGTCAGGTTTGGTGTGCAATGTACATACCATATCATTTCCCACAAACTCTGACAAGAGCCCTGAGGGCCACTCATATTTGAAGGTGCTGCCTGGGATTACACGCAACCATTAGTCTGTTGAGCTCCTGACCACTGAACATTGAGGAAGCCTTCAGGACATCCTGACATGGCGGCTGGTGTGGCTGCCACTGTATTACTGAGCATTGTGCCATAGAGCAACCAATCATTCACAGCTATACAGCAGAGCATGCGTGCTTTGGCATAACCCAAAGCAAGGCAAACGCATAGTACACACTCACAAATAAATGTGCACTTGTACTGTTCTATAAGCGCCTGTGCAAGTGACGTGGCACTGCATTTTCCCTAGAGTTAATACAATTGTTTGCACACATGTACCGTAATCGGCACCATTTGTTAAAGATGCTGCCTTTTGATAATATGTGCACTGATTTCTACAGACCTAGATCATGTACTACAGACCACACTGCACCATGCAATTCTGAGACGAGATGTGTTATCCACTACGTTTGAAAAATGATGTGTTTATTCTCATGTGTTGTTTAAAATTATTATACGTTAATAAATGTGCCTTAACTATTTTTCGACAGCCCACAAAACACAATTTTGTGCAACAACACATCTTTCAACAGGAAACACAAACGGCTCATAGAATTCTGTTTCACCAAATTTAACCTGCGCCATTACCCAGGCTGTGCTAAATGACAAATACTGGTCAATCAAGGTTTTGCTAATTTTCGTTGAACAATAATGGCGGTTTCGCTGATTTTCATTTGGTGACAGTCTGATACCGATATTACCCCTGGGAAAAGGCGATATCTCTCCTCTGTTGACTTTCTTATCAATGATAGGAGGAAGTGACTGATAGGACTTGGCCCCCACCTGCAATCCCCTTGTAGTGCTTTACGTTGGAGTGTATCCTGCAGCAAACAGATATTGTTCGAGTGTGCAGCCGCCTTTATGCAGTGGTCTGAACAGATGCTGACAGATGAGGGAGCTGACAGGCTGCTCCACTGTTAAAGCCGGATATTTAGTTACATGCGAATTTGATGGCTGCTTGAGAGCTGAATCCCTGCAATTGTGCGCAAGGTCACCTCTGGGCTGAATTAACTGTGCAGAGTGAACTCTGGCCATTTTTGACTAAAAAGATATATACTTTTTTTTTTTCCTCACTTTGCATTCGGTAGGGTGGCTCGGTTGAGTGGTTATCTAAGAGCATTTCAGAGGTCACAGCAACATGTTTATTTTAAGTGCGATTTAATATTTTCTGGCAGGAAGCTGGCAATGGATACAAGGAACTTCGTTTTTACTGTACCTTAATGGTTGGTTTAAAAGTTTTTTTCCATAAATTAATCTTTTTTTCTGTTTATCTTTGGGATCTAGAAACTCACGTGAAGAATTCATTGGCTTCCATTCTGCATGTATCTCGGATTTTTTGGGTGAAATCATAAACATTACAAAATGTATTTTTAATGATCTGCGCAATGCATTAATTCTGCATTAGATTCGAACACTGTTCAATGCACAATCTTTCTCGAGTTCATTCAAAAAGGCTCTAGAAACGAACACATCCAATCCGGGAATACAACCCCAGTAATTAACTATTGCAAGGTAAAATTGCCAGAGATTCAGATTGAGGGGTTGAAGGTGCACATCTCTGATGAACACATTATGAACCCCTTTATGAATATGGCTGTGCAATTGGCCGTTTCTGGGTGACGAGGTGGGGTTCATTAACCAAACGGAAAAGCACATAGGGGAACTTAGCCAGCCAAACTATGGGAGTAATCCTGTTTGTCAATTCATGGAATCAAATGCGTGGGATTTTTCTTGGACTTGCGTGGATTTTGCGGCAGCCCGGCACGCACCTGCGAGTGGCCAAGGGCATTGCGTGAGACACCATGCAGAGCGTGGGCGTAACTTGCGCAGAGGGCAGGGAAGGGGGAGGAACACAGAAAATGGGGAGGAAAATGCGAAAAAAAGTGGGTGTTACGAGGGATGACCTGCATGCAGTCCATCGCAGTTCCACTATTGCGCAGAACAATAGGTACATCCGACCGCACAACCACCCGGCAGGGAAATGACCACGCAAAGTCATTATACTATCTGCCACCTGAAGGCAGGTGTACTGCCACTTGCGCAAAGGATTTACTGCACAGAGGTAATATCGGGTGTAGGATTTAGTGGTGCGTGAAAGTAACCAGGGTTCTGATGTAACTTGAGGGTGCTCGTAATCAGTGAAGCGGGTGCAGGAATTGTTTACGGGGGTTCGCACGCAGATTTTCTGAGTTTTACCCGAGTTATGATAGATTGTACGCATGTTGTTGGGGTGCCGGTAACAGTTATGGAGGACCCAGCACAGGGTCCCTGAGATGTAGGCCTGCTAGCGGGGACCCCACACACTGTTTTGAGGGTGCATGTATTCGCTCTCGGGGAGCAGACAAATGTGGCTGTTTCTTGCTGTTTTTGATTTGCGTGTGGACGTGTCAGGGGTGTTCCAGCCACGACTTGCGTTTATGGTTACTTTGCGCGAACAATTCTAGGAATATGCAGAGCGCACAGAAAAGCTTCTGAACCTGGCCAATAGTGCTTAAAACACAAGTAGGCTTTTCTGTCCTAGGAAAAGCCACGCAGCCATCTGAATATCGTTCCACCATGACAGCACAGTACGAATTACCATCCGGCTTGCCTTACTATTCTTCACATCAGAATAGCATGTCTGTTTGATATTTCAAACACTTCACAACCACAGTATGTTATTGTGAAATGCCCTGCCGATATCCACGTGTGTGCTGCCACCCGTTCAATACATTAATATAAAGGTCGTCAGTCTAAGACAGAAGTTTTCAAGGGGGTAGGCTAGTGTGTCATTGTCGGCTGTGCACAGCTAACATGAAACAGTATCGGATTGGCCTCTCGAACTATCGCCCCGTGGCCGGGCCGAAACGTCCCTGGGGAGTTGGGGCCGGTTTCTGGCCACTCCAGGGATGGTTTTGAAAAAAATTATTTTGAAAAAAAAAAGGTTTTGCAAGAAAGTATAACCACCACAGGGAATTATGACCTTTCTGCTCCCTCAGTACACACTTCGCAGCTATTGCACACCTGTCCTCTGCCCACCTTGTCTGCTTCTGGATGGCGGATGATGCTTGGTACCCAGACAAAGGTACTGGTGCCGGTAATAAGGAAGTGGGCATGCCACACAGACCCCTCCATTCACCCCTCGCCGTCTTGCTGTTGAGTAGCCTAACTCTCCATATCTGCTCTGACTCATCCTCTTGCTGGTCCACTAAGGCCACTGGGACAAAAATGGCTGCCCCTTTGTTTACACCATGGAAGTGCTTGCACGGTCCCTCTGATGATAATAATAATAATAATAATAATAATAATAATAATAATAATAATAATAATAATAATAATAATAATAATAATCTATATTATGATCCATACGCCCGAACCGCTTGATATTTTCCTAGCAGCCACATTTTTTACAGCGACCCACATCTCAATAAAAACAATCCCTATTATGTTGCCCTTGATGATTACGAATTGGACCGTGAACTTCCACCTTCCCTCCTTACCCAATCCGGGGCTAGAGAGATTTGCTGGGAATCTTCTGATTTTGGCACTGTGCTACTGCTTTCCCATCGGGCTGGACTTTATTGGTTGGAACTGGCCTTTGCTGCTTCTAACCTCCTACAGCTCCCGTTTCCTCTCCATGTTAACATCTGTCCCCCCAAAGGATGCTTAATATGCTGGGGAAACTTTCATCTCGGCAACACCAAAAAAGAAATCTATATTTCAAGAAAATAATAATATTGTGTTTTTATCAAGCGCTTCTTTTCTTTCTCCTGCTTCTTAGCATTGTAATAATAGGGGAAAGGTTGGCCGTGTAAGGGATTTTAACATGCTGTGTGCAATATGGATCATATTGGGAGGTGTGCCCCTAACTTTGAGCTTCCACCCTGTGATAGTTTAATATAGAAATAGTTTGGACATGCCTTATTTATATGAGAACCAAAACACCTGCAACGGCATAATTCATCAAAGCAAGGTAACAAGTGTGACCTTGCTTTGATGATGGATTTGCATGCATGATGTGTGCATCATAAATTATGATGCATGTTCACATACTGCTGCAGCATGCAAAGTTGAGGGGCCGAGGCCTCCGCCGGACTGGCGTCTGTCACTATGCCGCCACTCCAGGGGGCACTGTGCCCCCTGGTGTGGCCGTGCTGTTGTATTAGTGATACATTTGTATTAGTGATATTAGTGATAAACGACCAATTTTAGAGTAAAATAAGGATCCATTTCGGACTATGTATTTTGCCTTTCGCAAGTTGCAGAAATAACATGTTTTTTTTCTGCCGTTGTCTCTGTTACAATCATCAAAAGACATTCCATCTCCGTGTCCTCGGTCACTTGACAAAATCCTTGTGCCTAAAAAATTCTGTACAGTGTAGAAAAATGTGACCATATCACATTCAGTTGCCATTCACTTCATTGTGCCACAATGAATACTTTGTTGTAGTGTGTCTATCTTTCCCATCTCCCTGGCATGGTGTTCAGGATGTTTGTTTGCATGTATGAGGTGCTCAGAGTATGGGATGTCCTGCTGCTTTCCCTATTTTGCCAACCTCTGAAGCCTGAAAGTAGATGCATGCAGGCTTGACTTGCGGCCAACTTTGCACCAGACATGCAGATGAACTTAACTGGTTTGCTGTTAAATCTCAGTTACCAGTTTAATGGTATCCACTACAGAATAAGTGCTCATTTTACTATAGCTGATGTGATAGCTCAGTGGGTTGAGCGCTCACCGCTGCGATGTGTGTGTGATCTGCATGTTCAAAACCCACCAAGGCCATCTCAGCCTTTCATCCTTCATAGGTCGATAAATGAGTACCAACACAGGTTGGGTGATAGTGTATGCATCTTTGTTCTATAAAAAGAGCTGAAGCGTAAGTGCTATAAAATAACATATTACCATTTGGCCTTGGACATCTGATTGCATTCACAGTAGTTTGACAATATGGATCTATACACACAGATATTAATGCTACATATGGGGGGTCATTACGACCCAGGCGGTAAGTACGCCAACTTTACCACCATGGTGTAAACTACGTTTACACCATGGTGGATGGCGGATTTACTGCCCCATTCCAAGGTGAGTGGGGCGGTAAATCCCCATTTCCCATTTACCCTTCCCCATTCCCATTTTTGCCCCATAGGGCATAATGGGAGTGGGGAAGGCGCTAATTACGGCACTGTAATTTACGGTGCCGTAATTAGCACCAAGGCGGGTTAGCGCCATGAGTTTTAACGGCTGCTAAAAGCAGCCATTAAAATTGGAATCAGGCGTTAAGGGTTAACGACGGCGTTAACCCTTAACGCCTGAGTTGTAATGAGGCCCATGGTGATCCATTCTTGTATGAAATGTATATCACATTAGTGAAATCATAACCATATTTTTCGTAGTGTACTTAGGAACAATGCTATTTGATGCCACTTCTTGCTTTTGTCAAGGGGTGAAAGGTCGTGTTTCATCGCTTCCCAGGATGTCACTTTGGGGTGGGGTCAAATGACATCACTTCTGGTGATGTCATTAGAGGTCAAGGGTCGTGAGGCGATGGGTGGGCCACTTTTTTGAAGCGAGGGGAGGGCCGCTTTTTTTTGGGTGTCCGGCCCTATTTCTTGTCCCAGTCCGGCCCTGCTATGAAATGCACGGTTATGAGTGAGGTGATATTTGGATTTCAGAGAATTGTATGTCTAAAAAAGTAAATTCTATGCACGTTTCCATGATAGCCAGTCTATATAATTAGTAAACTGCACTACTTTTAAATAAGTGCGCAGATCCCAACTGTTGGAAACATGGTCTCAATGTAATTTTGCACTGAAATAATTACAAAAAAACTGTATTTGCTTTTTAATGATATGCTTCAGGCAGCATCTATGCATTTTCTTTTACTAACAACAGCAAATCAATACATGTACACAGGAATTAGGCTTGGAGGACCTTCTAAAAAACTGATGTGCAGGCCCATTGACTATTTCAGCAGTGCTTCAACCTTTATTGAGAGGTGTGAGAAAGTATGATGCCTGCACCTTCGTCTAGGGACCATTAGCCAGGAGATCAGGGAGAAGGCTGCTTAGAAAAAACAGTAATACAAAAATAAATTTCACACAATACCCCTCAGAAACAGTAACAACATTGGGACAAGATTATGGAAGGGCAAATGAGGGCTGGGGCGAGAGTAAACCTGTCGGAATACCATGTCCTATCACTTAAGACAGGAACACCAACAGAAAAGCTGTCACAGGGCCCACATATCAACATCATGCAGGCAGACCAACCTCATGTGGACTCCGTCTCCCATAATGCCCTTTTCTCCTAACCAGAACACCTGGAACACATCAGGGAAATTAAATGATCCCTTCAAAGACAGGAAGGCCATAGTAAAACCCTTCAAGGACAGGAAGACACTAGGTGAAACCTAAACACCCCTAGATAGCCGCTAACAATCTTGCCTTCCCCACAGCCGCACAGCATAGTATTCTCATTAGAAGTAGCCTATTCTGCTTCCCCCTGCACACAGGGTTCGAAAAAGGCCACCAGGGTTCTCATAGAGTCAGCTTATACATCTCAGCCTCAATCCGACTATCAGGAAGGAGAGAGAAGATTGCTGGAGAGGAGTGGTGCTGCAGAGACTTTGGAGACTCCAGTTTGGGGACATGAGTTTGCTGCAGAGGCGATCTGGAGAGGTAGCAACATGAGAGAGAAGGAGGTGATCTCTAGGGGAGAGAAAGGCAGGAGAGAAGGAGGAGTAAAATCATGAGTGGAGTGGAAGGCAGTAGTAGTGGTAGCAGAGGAAAGAAAGGAGGCAGAGCACACAGAGACTGGGCAAGCCCCAGAGTGGGGAGAGCCTGAGAACACCTCATAGTGGTGAGTGAGAGTAAGAAGAGTCCCAGAGTGGGGAGAACCTGAGAGCACACAAAGGGGATGAACCTGAGAACACCCCAGAGTGGGAAGCGAGAGTCAGAAGTGCCACATAGTGGGGAGAGCCTGAGAACATCCCAGAGTGGGGAGTGAGAGTAAGAAGAGACCCAGAGTAGGGAGAGCTTGAGAACAGCCCAGAATTGCAAGTGTGATGAAGAACCCCATGGAGGAGAGATATTAGGCAAGCCTTAGAGTGGAGACTGAGAAAGAGAAGAGATGAACCGCAGAGCGGGGAGAGACTGAGAAGAAGGCGGACACAGGAGTCCAGGGTTATAGTAAGGAAACAGTGGAAAATCAGCAGGAATGGGGGTAGGTGAGCGTGAGGAGCCTGAGGATGGGTTTAACGAGTATTGGAAGAGAAAGAAGAAAGTAATAGAGAGAAGAGATCAGGATGTTATTAAGATATTGAGAAGCGAGACAAGGAGCCAGAATCCGGATAGCCAGCTAGAGGTTCTGAGGCCTAGGTAAGGCCCAAGGCTGGTCTAACAGGCAGAGGGAGGTTCAAGAGAGGGTCAGGGAGGGTAGTGATAGATCTGAGAGCTGGTGGGAAAAACAGAGTCAGGAAGGAAGTATAGCAAGGATTGGTCCTTTTGACTATCTCCTTGCTGTCTCCAATGAGATCTTCAAAAGAGACATGGGGATCCTTAAGAACATCAAGACGTGGTTTAGTCTTGGGGTATGGAACCCCAAATGGCCACACTTAGGCTCAGAGGAGCAGATGAAGGGTTTGCGACATACTGGAACTTGGAATAGTGGCAGCTAAGGCTCAAAATCTTGACCACTCATTCTGACACTGGGAAATCCCTTGCAAGAGAGATTTGTCATAGGACACACTCCTTTATGTCTTTATTTCTTTGGGGGGGAAGATCCTAATTATGTTCACATTTGCCCACCCATATACAAGTCTCCAATAAAATAGCTGAACTTTAAGCCTTTGGTCTTAGTGTACTTCTTGGTTCTAAGTGTCCACTTTGAGACATGTGATGGGAGAAGTGGTATTGGGACCTTGACTGAAAGGTCAACCCATTACACCAAAGCCAAGATCCAGTTAATCAGGGAAAGACCCCTACTCTCCCGGTCAGGATTTCCTTGTCCTTGGCAAGAGAGGTAACAAAAAAGTGTCCCAGATGATAATATTGAGGGCAGAGACCTATCCACTCACCTGGGTAGATCACAAATGCCCAAACAAGGGAACCCATAACCCAGGTTCAAAGGGCAGTTAATATCCCTGGTACAACATCAAGATTTCAGGCCTTGATTCTTCTTTAGTAAGTGGGTTGACTTGATTTCTACTTCTGAAGAAACATGGCCCCAAGGTCCAATAGTAGCTACAATCTGAGTGATGTGACACAGTTGTGGGGCTTTACTCATGATGTCGCCAAAAAGAAGCCCTTCCAAAGTTACCCTTGGGCACCACACGTTCAGATCTTCCGCCCTAATATGTTGGAGATGTCAAGGTTTGAGAAGGTACTGGTAAGAACATAGATGAAGGAGGAGACCGCGTACGACTGCTATGGGATGGTGAAGGCTTTTTCCCGGCCGTACCATCCAGATTGATTTTGGTCACTTGCCTCTTGAGTCCAAGGGACATTTATGAAGAATTCAACTTCTTGGTTGCTTATTTATTCCAGGCACCGATACAGATCTAACCAGATGAAATATTCACCTACTTCCAGCTCAATGTCATGCTGCACCCATGGAAACTCTGGCAAAGTTGGAGGATTCAGCATAGAGTGATTCAGTCACTCCAAAATGGCCACCACACCTATAACAACTGCACCGTGCTTTAGGAACGGTGCGCTGTATCCATCTCCTTGGACCTAGCTGCTGTGCTCTACTGTTCCCCGTAGTTTGTTTATCATTTGCCTCCCTGACAGTTCTCTGCCGGTGGTGTGCTTCATCTTTCCCTTGTTCCTGTGCCTTTGTCTGTGCTCTTTGTCTTCCACACCTTGCACACCCCCACCCGACGCCTCACCTGCAAGCTTTCACACCTGCCTTCTTGCGAGTGTGCTACCTGATTTCAGGCATCTCTGCTGTGTCTCTATCCTGGTCTCCAACATGTGTTCTATCAGTCCTTTCAACTGATATTCTGACTGTTCTTTGCCTTCTATCTATCTTGCACTCTAGCATACTGGTTTTGCGATCCTTCGCGCTAACTCTAATCTGTCCCTGTTTCCTCATCTTACCTCACTCGTTCTAGAGACTTTCCTTCCTCTGCATTCCCGCTCCGATTTTCCGTTCAGTGTGCAGTCGGTTCTTCCCTTCGACTGGTACACAACAAGGCACTGTGGTTCTTATATCATTGCGCTCTTGTCAAGGGAGTTTCCCTGGGCTTACGCTCCTCCATCCCAGAAGAACTACCACAATTCAGCTACTTTTTGTCCTTGATGTGGATTTCACTTAATTGGTCCGGGAACCAGATTGCAGTTTTACTCAAGGACTAGTGGGTATCTATCCTACGCTTGGATTACCAAGGGAAACCTCTCGGACACACAATAACTTTACATTAGAACTTGCCTTCCGAAGACCCACTGTCAAGCCTTCCATTCATTACTACCAGGGTTTTTTGGTGCTCAAAGGCTTTTTCCATGGTTTAGGGGCGTGCTCCTCGGGGTTCCCTTTGGCTAGGGTTCATTTCCAGCCAAGGTGGCCTCCGTGGGAGCGCATCTTTACTTTTACAACAAAAAAAGAAAAGAAGAACAAGGAAAAGAAGACCAAGGACACAAAAAAGTCAAGAAGAAAGAAGCCATCAGAGACCTGAAACAGCTCTATGGAGGACCCAGGTGAGGAGGAATCTCGGGAGGGTTTGCCGGTGCATGACAGTATACAATGCCAAACTGAATCAATGGCTTCCTTGGAGCAATATCAAGAGTTAGTAACTGCATTGCAAGGATTGACAGTTGAAGTCCAGTCCCTCCGTTCAGAGAATGCAGCTTTACTCCAGCAGATTGCAGCCCGTGATGAAGGCAGAGGGGATCTTCCCCCTTTATCTCTGCCTTTTGGAAAGTATGACAGTAGTCCCAAGTTGTTAAAAAAATTCCTGGGCGCCTGTGTAGTCTATTTCACATTCAGGCCTCGTGCCTATGAGACTGCGAGAGCCAGAGTAGAGTTTCTGATTTCCAACTTAGTTGAAGATGAAGAAGGCGTCATGAGTTGGGCTTGTGTATGTATTGCAACTCGTCGAAGCACATTCTGAGGAACTGCCCAGCGGTACCAGATCTCCTGGGAAACTGCATCAATCCCTGAAAACATACCCAAGCAGTAGATGAAACAGAGGACAACCGGCTAATGGTGTTCCAGGTGTTCATACAGACCTCTCCTGAAACTTCCCTCAAGGTATTGGCAATGCTTGGTTGCGGATCAGCAGGCAACTTTGTCGAAATCACCTCAGCAAAGGAACACAACCCACTCTTACAAGTCAAGCAAAGGCCAATTCCAGTAAAAGGGTTGGACGGTACACCCCTCTCTTCTGGACCCATTATAATGGAGACAAAACCACTACCAGTGCAGTTAGTAGGACATCAAGAAGACATGGTGTTCGACATCATTAGGGCCGCACACTTCCCTGTGATTCTGGGAATCCCGTGGTTGAGTAAACACAATCCCAGGATCGGCTGGACATCTAACACCTTGAGTTCTGAGTCACCATACTGCTATCAACACTGTTTACTACTATCTGTGGAAGGAACACAGAAGGGAAAGGAAGTATCTTTACCCAAACCAACAGTCTCTTTGGTGCCACTCCACTATCAGGACTTTTGAGGATCGACTGCCGACACTTTTAAGTCCACACCGACCTGCCGATTGAGATAGACCTTGTTCCTGATGCATCAGTACCCTTTGATCGCATGTATCCTTTTTCACTAAGAGAGCGCAAGGCTCTCAAGGACTACCTAGAAGCAAACATGCAGAATGGACTCATTAAGGAATCAAGGTCACCTGGAGTCGCGTCTCTTTTTTTTATCCTTAAGAAGGGAATCTCTAAATTACGCCCTTGCATTGATTATCACGGTCTAAACCACATCACTGTTCGCGACCGCTACTCAATGCCCCTGATAAGAGACATTTTGGAGGCAGTACAGGGATCCGTGGTCTTTACTAAGCTGGACCTCAGGGGGGCCTACCACTTACTAAGGATCAAGAGGGGTGACGAGTGGAAAACAGCATTCCGAACACCATTAGGGCTCTATGAATATCAGGTGATGCTATTTGGCCTGTTGAATGCCCCAGCTGTTTTCCCGCGTTTCATTGATAAGATCTTCTCTGACCTTTTGTATATCTTTGTAGAGTTTTATCTGTACAACATTTTAGTATTTTCATCCACATTTTCCAAACACTGCCATCATGTCCAAGAGGTACTCTGCCGCCTGCAAGCCAACCAGTTGTTTTCTAAGCCCAAAAAATGACAATTTGAAACCTCTTCAGTGTCCTACTTGGGGTATATCCTGTCCAAAGAAGGTGTACGAATGATGCAGGGAAGGTCCAAACTATCCAGCAATGGATGGAACCCCAAAACGTGGAGGAAGTCCAGCTATTTTTGGGGTTAGCAAACTGTTATAGGTGCTTCATTCCAGTGTTCTCTGACTTAGTGCTCCCTATTACAGCCCTAGTATAGAAGGGAGTGAAGTTGGAGTTTAAGGATTCTGCACGGAAGGCCTTCCAAAAACTGAAGGATCTTTTCACCACGGCGCCCATACTAGTCTAACCTGATCAGACTCAGCAGTTGTTGTAGAGGCTGATGCTTCTGGTGGTGCATTAGGGGCCGTCCTTCTCCAAAGGACTTCGGACACTCAAGAACACCCGGTAGCATATTACTCCAGAACTCTCACTACCAGCAAATGTAGCTAATAACTTTACATTAGAGCTTGCTTTCCGAAGACCCACTGTCCAGCCTTCCATTCATTACTACCAGGGCTTTTTGGTGCCCAAAGGCTTTTTCCCTAGTTTAGGCGCATGCTCCTCGGGGTTCCCTTTGGCTAGGGTTCATCTCCAGCCAAGGGGGCCTCTGTGGGAGCCCGTCCTTACCTTCATGACAAAAAAGAAAAGACGACAAAGGAAAAGAAGGCTAAGGACACAAAGAATTCAAGAAGAAAGATGCCATGAGAGACCAGACACAGCTCTACGGAGGACCCAGGTGAGGAGGAATCTCGGGAGGGTTCGCCGGTGCATGACACTCAAGTTCCTGTATCATCTGGAAAAGGTAACCAATGGTACTTGGGGAATGTTGGGAGCATTGGCTCATGGCCCTTTGGCAATTATCCCATGGCCTTGGACTGTAAAGAAAGGCGCCCTGTCTTCTAAGTCACAAAATTGAGTTATCCAGATTGAAGGATGCCCTGCAGTGAACCATCAGCTGGGAGGGGAAGCCAACAGCAGGGACCATTCAGAAAATCCCAGCCCAGTACCAGGAGGTTGCTTGCACATGCCTAACCAAACAAGAACATCGGAAAGTGGGACAAACCAATCCAAGCACAGCTCTGTGCAAAGCTACATTTCAGCAATTCTCCAACAAACGCCAGTATTCACACTGGAAGACCTCAAAGAACATGAAGAGCGGTCCTGCTAAGAGGATTTCAGCAGCAAGTTAAATGGTCCACCCTATGATTCCAAAAGACTTACATATGGAAGCAGACAATGATGAGGTTTCAACAACCCGCAGGTTCTACGAAGAGCAAGACTCAAGTGGAAAAGGCTAAGAGACCTCACAGGAAACGTCTGTTGAAGACAACATAGCCCAGCCAGGGAAAACAGTGATGACTACAGAGCCCCTCACCATAGTTCAGTAGGGAAGAAAAGAAACAATAAAGAGAAGAGATCTGGATTTTATTTAGATAGTGATAAAAGAGGCAGGGAGCCAGAAGCAGGTAAATCAGGCCCTAGGCAGGTCTAACAGGTGGGAGAAGGTGCCAGCATGGGTCAGGTAGCCTAATGACAGTTCAGAGAGCTGGTGGGAAGAACAGAGTGTGCAAAGAAGGCTAGATGGATTGGCCCTTTTGCGTCGTTCCTTGCTGACCTCAACATGATCTCTGAGACCCCAGATGGTCCTTTAGAACATAAAAGAATGCTTTAGTTTTGGGGCCTAGGAAACCAGAAAACCCACACCTAGTCTTAGAGGAGCAGAACACGGGTTTGCTACATACTTGAAGGAGGAGTTGGGAAGCTTCTCTGGGAATTTGGCATTGTGACAGATAAAACTCAAAAGCTTGACCACTCATCCTGACACTTGGAAAGCCTTCACAAGAGACGTGAAATCTCTTTTACGCTTCACTTATAAGCTCCAATTTGAGAAAATAAAACACTGCCTGCAAATTTGAGGTTAATCCAGGAAATACCACCAAACTCTAAATAAGAGATGGGTAATCAACTTTTCCTTAGTCGTCATCATCATCATCATCATCATCATTATCCTCCTGAGCCTCATATTAATTTATATGGGAGGAGATGGAGGAAACCATGAACAACCTAGACCTCTCCAATTCTTTATCCTGTCTCATCATTAGATACCGTCTGTAACTCTGAACCCCCTGCTTCAGAGACAGCGGGCTGAACCTCCTCTCATTCTGGCAATTTTCTGGATAGGTATGCAATCAAAAAAGTCACTTCTCCATAGCCCCAAGAAGGTTGCATGTTGTGAATTTAGTCACAGCCAATGAAAATGACCTCCACCTGTCAACCAAGAAATGTAAGATATTGGCCTTATTATGAAGTCATTTCTCTCAGAATTACCACCAAACACATTCATTTACTGCTACAGACACTGGGTCCTGCACAATTCCAGTGGGATTACACGTTTTGTGACAGTGGTGTCAATCTCCATATTATAACACAGACGGATTCCATGAGGATGTTGGGAGATTTACAGTGGATGGTACTTGCACTTTGGTAAATCCTCTAATATTTGGAGTTAAGTGGAGGACATACCTGCTGAAATATGTCAGAGAACAATCCTTCATTAGCCCTTCGAATTCAGAATGAAGCAGTGCAGTAAAACAATGTAATTATGTTACTGACAGAAATGCGTCAGTAACAGAAATACTGCTAACTATTTACCACACCACCAGACCCTTAATGAGGCCCTGTAGTCTCCTCATACCCTCCAGAAGTTATACAAATTGTTCTTTCCAAGCACTAATAATGAGTATTTGGTCTGGCCACTAATCATGGCACAGTCTCTTCACGCCACTAAATATAATCTCCTCTTGCCTACTAAGAAATAATAGACTTTTTCTCTGCAATTAGTATTTTGTGTAGGAACTAAAATTCAAGTTGAGGCATTTTGTTACAGATGCTAATTATAATTGCCTCCTGCCTAACACAAATATAAAACTTTTTTTCTGCAACTACTATTTGGATGTCAATTAAAAGTCCACACTCTCAGTTACAGACAGAATACTATTTCCAAATGCATTATATGACTTTTAAGGCTTGTTCCATGCAACTTCTCAAAGGTGTATTTGGTCCGGAGACTGAAACCTAATGCAGCCATTGCCAGTGAGTGTAATTTCTTCTTGCTTACCAATAAATATAAGACTTTTTTCTCTGCAAACAGAATTTAGTCTGGCAACTAAAATATGGTGAAGTGATTTGCAGTGAATGAATACGATCCCCTCCAAGCATACCTAGAAATGTACAATATTTTTTTCCAAAACTAGTCTTTGGTATCTATATATATATATTCAATGAAAACACTTTGTTAAAGGGATGTTATGGTTAAGTTGCACTAATAAAAAGCTATGAAATTTGATGAAAAAATGTTGTTAAAGGGACATTATGGTTGCAAGTTGTCACGAGATATTATGCTGCACAAGCAAGTCAGGGACCTTTTACCCCTGCAATGAAGGTGGCGCACAATAAAACACTTTTTGCTATTACACAAAATTCTTTCTGGGGAGGCCTCCAACCCGTCTCGCACCCAACCTCCACCTGCACCCCTTTTCCCAATAGACCAGGAACCAGACCGGTGTGTTGTCAATGGAGAATTTATTCATTTATTGTTTTAATATCCAATCAGAACAAAGCTGTGACAGTAGCCACTAATGTTATGGCAACACAAATGCACAGACTTCTATAACATCACGTGGCTAAGAGACATTATAACGCCACACCAATTTTGTGTTGTGAAAAGTAATGTGAAATACTTTCACTCAAATGATTGCAGGAAGGTTAAGCGCTCCCCCCTGCGACAATGGAAAGATGAATTTTCAATGATTTGATACTACTGCTATGGAACAGCTCACAAGGGAACGTCGGGCTGCTTATGCTAGAGAACAAATATGGCTTCAAAACAGACTAGTTAGCACACATAGGAAATCTGATTTTAACACAGGCTGCACATGAGAAAGAAACTCCCAAAAAATAAAAGGGAATATAACTCGAATACGTGATGAGGGTATGATAGAGGAAGAAGGATAGATTAGGAAAAAAGATATTTCAAAGGTGAAAAGAAAGATTTAGAAAAAGGAAAAGGCAAATCACACAAAATTTTGCTGGAGCTCGAAATGACAGGCAAGCTCAAAACCATGAAAAACGAAGGAAAGGCAATGCCATATCCGTTCTCAGAGCATGATAGAGGAAGGGGAATACTCTAAGAAAATCCCTTTTTAAATGATGAAAAGACATTTTGGGAAAAACGAAAATGAAAATCCCACTAATTTGGCAGGGGCTGAAAATGACACACACGCTTTCAACAATGAGAAAGGCACATAGGAATCATGGTTTTCAGTGAAATTGACACAGGCATCTCACAGGTATGCTTTGGGCAAAGGAATTCCCACAGTGGGAACAACGGCTTGGGTTTAATATGACAGATGCACATGGGGATTTGTTTTTAAACACACAACTTTAACACCTGGAAGAATTGTTTTTTTTAGCTCTTACTAAAATGACTTTTTGGGGAATATTTTATACATATAATGAGTCTCAAAACACAGGAAAGGGAAAGGTAGTTTTGAATGCCGCCTTGCCTACTCCATGAATTAATGTGGGAATTAACTGATGTAATAAGCAAAATACTAGGGATATACACAGACACTGGGAATTCTTAAATGGGAAATGATGAAAATACACGGACATACATGGATTCTTCCACAGGGAACTGACTTAACTATGCAAGTAAACAAAGGACTTTTCAGGGGAAAGGGACTATAATCAACAGGTAAACAAGGGATGATTTAGTTCCATAGGAAAAAGGATTTAAATGCACAGACAAACACAGGATTTATCAATGGGAGAGTTAGCACCTTGCATAGACAATTAAAATACTTTTCAATAGAAAAATTACTAAGTTTCACAAATAGCTATTTATTCCATGTTTTACATTATGCAAAACTTTGATAAGTTAGAATTTATTATTTTACAATCGGAAATTGCCAGATTAAAAAGATTGTACTTTTTTGGTATATGCTGCAGCCATTGCCTACGTGTATTTATGGTTAGGTTCCTGTATTAACAACAACACTTGAATATAATGTTTTCTTTAGATGAGAACATTCTTTAATACATTACATTACAGCTGGCCCAATAGCACAGTGAGTAGAGCGCTCGCTTTGACGTCTGTGCAGAGCCTACCCACACAGGTTTGAATCCCAGCAGGGCCAAACTCAGCCTTTCATCCTTCCGAGATCGATAAATGAGCACCACACACCGTGGGTGATAATAAGCAGTGCTCAGATACATGAGCGTTTGTAGCGCTATATAAATGCTAAATTAGTATTTATTTTTATTATTACGTAGTTTATGATCTCCCAATCTCCCCTGACATCTTGTTACCAACATTATAAACACTACCCCTTGTAGGGACTGTTCATAAAAATTGTTTTACTATGTGATGTTATCAGCAATGTCATCAATGACATTTGTGATGTCATCTTCCATGTACTGGGTGTTTGTCTTAGCAGTGCATGGTGGTGGCGTGAGTTATGTTTGCTTAGTTTACCATAACTGGCACATTTCTGGGGTTATTCGGTTTTACTTGTATTCATAATGTCCCTTTAACAAAGTGTTTTCATTAAATTTCATAGCTTTCTATTAGTCCAACTTAACCATAATATCCCTTTAACAAAGTTTTATAATCAAATTTCATGGATTTTTATTAGTACAACTTAACCGTAACTCCCCTTTGACAAAGTTTTTCCGTGAATTTCATGAATTTTTACCAGTGCACCCTAATTTGCTACAACTTACTAATATCATACCCCAATATAGCAAAATGTGTCTCCAATCTAGAAAGTTTCACCTTTAAATTCTGCCATTCCCCACCTTCTAGCATCATTTATAATACTTCTATACATTTTGCAACTTTTCCCACTGTTTTTGTGTTTGTCAACAATCGCGAACATCATACATCATCGCTGACTATTCAGACAGTGTCACGTGACCATGCGCTCGCGCCCGGCATGATGACGTGTTTACACAAATGTTTGCACTTCACAAACGGGTCCGTGCTTTGCAAACAGTCCAGAACTGCATTTTCTAACTAGGAACTTTTAAGCTCACAATTAACCCTCGCACAGCTCTTGCACCTATTCTTATTCATTATCCATTAACAATCTAGCACAAAGCACATACTTGGAAGAATATTAGGAAAACTGCAATTTATCTCAAAAAATGGCATCAGCTATTGCCATCCCTCCTCACCAAGAGCCACCACCAACACCAGCTGGAGGACCTGCACAATGAAAGAAGCACAATACTTTAAAAGACAATCAAGAAAATCAGGAAGATGAGGTAGAAGAAGTGCCTATCTCTAGCACCCAGGGAGAATTGTGGGTGTGGCCGTTGTTTACCAATGTTGGAATTTTACTAAAGCTACCAAAGTGAAATGCACTGAGTGCAACATTGTACTCATTCACAGACAACATGGGCAGTACTCCTACGGGACCATCTCAATGTGCCACCACACCAAATCCAACCACCACAATGCTCTCAGAAAGCTGTCCCATTCTTAGGAAGTAGTAGGCTGTCTTCCTCTCCCTCATCCTTCTCAACCAATGCTGTGACCACACAGCTTACTTCTGTGGGACACAAAATCCCACCAGCTACCTTGCAAGCAATAAAAGAGGCTGTTGATGCATATCTTTTGAAAACAATAGTACTCTGTATATACTGGAACCCACCACTCTGCAGGGGAGAGCAGTTTTAAAGTGCTTCTGAAGCGGTAATCAAGGAGCATGAGAAACACAGCCCTCTACCTTATATTTAACACACATGCAACATATTCCCCTGTCCACCGACCCCTCCATATGTTTAGTTGGTGACCCTTCCCTCATTTCCCTCCCATCTCACTTTCTGGCCTCTCCTGCAAAAAAAAAAAAGAACACACACACATAAAAAAAAGTTCCTTTGGGAACCACCTTTCACAGTTAAAAAATAGAACTACAAAAATAAGCTTATAGACTCCATCTAGAAACAAGCTGGTGGCAGATCTATGTCTTCAGCTGGTGCCTCCCTTTGAAACAGACTCCCGGCCACCTTGAAACATGAGAAAAACCATCTTTGGTTCTGGAAGCACCTCAAGGCCTTCCTCGTTGCCTCTGCCTTTGCCCCCGTTCTCCCCTGTTGATCTGTTTCTTCTCTTGGCATCATGCACCTGGACACCCTCTTTCAGTCGGGACCAAGTACCTGCTCACCGTGAGGCCCTCCTGCACTGCCTCCAGGCCACCCCCTGCACTAGGGCTCTGTATCTGTACCCATACAGTTCCCCTCCCACTTTTCTTCTGCACTTATCAGATGTACCTTATCTGACTAACTCTCCCTGCAACTTGCTGGCTGCACTACCATGGTTTATCACCCTTATTTCTTTATTTATTTTATTTAATATTTACTCTGTTTCTCACATTTGCTCCGCACTTTCCACTCCACCCCTTCCATGCACTTCCCCCTTTTTCCTTTTCGATGCACTTGCGCTTTCTTAAATTTTACTGGGACCAGTAAGATCACTGTTTTCTTTTTGTTTGTTCTCCCTTGTTCCCCTCCCTTTTTGACTCGTTGCGCTCTGAAACACTTGTGTACGAGCGCGATATAAATAAAATATCATTTCATTTCATCTACTTTAAATTTTTCAATAAAGTAATTAGAATCAATATGGTTCTCCAACATTCACACTGGTCTTTTATACTATGCTAATGGAATTAATTAACAATTGTATACTAGAGAAGAAGAAAAAATGCACAGAAACTAATATCTGGCCGAAATTCTTCTCTCTACTATACAATAAACACCATAATCCAATGCCGTTTATAATTATCCACAGTCTCCGCATTCCCCTGTCTAGCCCATGCCTTATTAGAAAACCCGGATTGCACATGCACACCATCACACAAAACAGCCCTTCTACTCTTTTTACTGTTATGTTTGTAACACTCCCTCATTGCCTGTTTTAAACTATTCATACCTATATCCACCAATCACTTAAAAAAACTCTACATATAGACTATCAACATATTAAACTTCCACCCACCAAATGACAATTAACAATGTTCTACAAATCTTATACCAATTATTTTTACATAGGGATCCTATAAATTCTTATATATATTTATATATCTGGCTACTTATAACTCACATAATAGCAAAGAGGTTTCTAACAGCATACCCAGGATTCAAACCTGCGCTGCTCTGCATCATCTTGCTTCCAAGAAGAATGCATTGTCACTGAGCTATACTACCCGCTTCAGATGCATATATGCTTTGTGCAGTGAAAGAAGGGGATAAATAAAAGGGGCAGTGTGGATGGACAAGTGCTCATGCGAGCCCAGGAAGGAAGTGCCATGGGATGGTGAGGTGGGAGGCCACGTACGAACTGCTGGGGCAGAGGAGTCCCAAGGGTGGGATACATCTTAACCGTGACGTCTTTTAACACAGTTTTTTCTGTCAATTGAATACATGTTCATAAATTAAAGGGTTTCATAATGTTACATCCCTGAATTAAAGTTATGAATAATTCCTCTTTTAACATATATGAAACAACTATAAACCTCCTAAAAACATATTTGTGCAACACATACTTATGTGAGTCGTTAGCAGCAGCGCATACCGCAATAGTAAATCATAGTAGACATTTGTCCTTGCCGAAGGCCAGGCCCTCTGCCTACGGCAGAAAAGTTTATCACAGTTTTTTCTACTTAAGTTTCGCCAATTTCCAAAAAGTAAAACAGAGGACAGATTTACAAAAGCATCCATTCAGGTCCTTGCTAATGCTCCTCACACAACTTTGCTGCAATTCCATCCAGCACTCCGGGCTGCATTAGCAAGCAGATTTTTTGCCCCATTTAATCCTACAGCTTCAGCAATGCACACAATGTTTAGACAAGACCGGAAATCCCATAAAGGTGTGGGGGGGGCGGTTGCTCTGATCGCTAAGAAATCCATCCCCATCAGAAGAATCCAAGGAGACCTAGGCACGAGCTGTGACTACATTCTCATCAAAATTAACCCCTCTCCCAGTTGTACCATCAACGCTTATGTCACCTACCGCCCACCAGGACCAGCGACAGACTTCCAGGAAGCACTTGTGCACATCCTTGGCGACAACATTAAGGAATCCACCATGTCCTTCCTCCTTGGGGACATGAATCTCGGCCTCCATGACCCCTCTGACGGGAATGCCTCCTCCCTCAACAATGCCCTCACCATACTCGGCTTCAAACAAGCAGTGTCAGAACCTACCCACAATAAAGGTCGCACCTTGGACTGGATTGCCCAACACAACTGTCCACTATCTACTCCAGTCGTCACCACCATCACTTGGTCAGACCACGCGGCCATACACTTCAATCTTAACTACGCTAAAGTCCCAACCACCAGCCGAGGGACTTTGCCACCCGCCCGCACCAGGAGCACTAAGCAACTCACCAAGGAAAGGCTACTCCCACATCTCCAAGTTCCAGAACTTCAGCATCCATTTACTAATAACCCAGACACCCTCGCAACCACCTAAAACCTCATCATCTCTAACGCCATAGACACTATTGCCCCCCTTAAGCAAAGAAAAGCCAAACCCATTAGACATACCAATTCTTGGTATACCCAGAATCTCCTGAAACTACGTTCACAAAAACGTTCAGCTCTCGCTGCCTGGCAAGCAAAACCTAATGAAGTCACCAAACTTGCGTTTAAAAACATTGCTAAACAATACAAATCCGCCATCATCTCAGCCAAAGCAAGCTCCTTCAACTCCAGGATAGCCAACGCTAAATCTGGGTCCAAAGAAATCTTTGGCATTTTCAAAGAACTAGAATCTCCCACTCCCCCTGCCAACCCCTTAAAGAAAGACAAAGAATGGTGCAACGGCATTCAAGGAGCCATGCTGAATAAACTGAACACCCTCCAAGACAAAATTATCAGTCACCAAAAAGCCTTAATGCTACAACTTTCCGATCTTCACAAGAACACCCATGATGAAATTCCTGCCTTCTGATTCCAAGAGATGACAGAAGGGGAATCCTCACCTTACTGAACTCAATCAAGCCCTCCAACTGTAAGGGCGACTCATGCCCTGCCCAGATCATCAAGGACAGCGCCCCGACTCTAGCACCGTTCTTCACCGCCTTCATCAACGCTTCCTTCCAATCAAAACAAGTGCCCTCCTGCCTCAAAGAAGCCTGGGTGCGCCCACTGCTGAAGAAACCTACACTCTACCCTAAATCTGCAGCAAACTACAGGCCCATCACGACGATCCCCTTTCTACTGAAGATTTTGGACAAAGCAGCATACACCCAAGTCCAAAAATACTTAGAAACGCATCATCTGCTTGGCCTCCGACAGTCGGGCTTTCGACCCAACCATGGCACTGAAACCGTGCTACTGGACCTCAAAAACCAAATTGACGACCTCAGAGACGTGGGCAAACCAGCCCTCCTTCTACTCCTCGACCTCTCTGCGGCGTTCGACCTGGTGGACCAGGAGACCCTCTGCCACCACCTCTCAACGGCTGACAACTTCTCACCAAATGCCACTGGATGGATCGCATCCTTTCTCAGTGGGAGAGCAATGAAAGTCTTTTCAGACCAAGCTTGCGCACACCTACATCTAATCAAGTGTGGGGTTCCTCAAGGGTCCTGCATCTCACCTACCTTGTACAACTTTTTCACTAGATCCTTATTTAAATACCTCGATTTGAAGGGTATTTCTTAGACCAACTACGCCAACGGCACGCACGTCCTCATCCCCCTGTCAGGCGATGCAGACCAAAAAACCCTCAATTCCATTTTCATCACCATCCAGATCTGGATTGCCAAAAACTGGCTCTGCCTCAACCGCAAAAAGACTGAACTTCTTATCATCGGCTCTCCAACCACAATCAAAAAAATGGGCCCTCGATATGACTCCTTTCTCATAGACAGCTCTCGTATTCCTGTATCCCAGTCAGTCAAAACTTTGGGAGTCTACCTGGATTCCAAACTCACCATGACAAGACAGGTGAATGCTATCTCATCAGTGGCAGCCTGCCACTCAAAACTTATCACTGCTGCCAGGCTCTTCCTAACGCAACAAAACTCCCTTACCATTGCCAGAACAATCATAGGATCTCGCGTAGACTACTGCAACACACTCCTACTAGGCACACCAGCCAAGAACATCAAGAAACTTCAAACAGTGCAGAACAATGCTCTCAGAGCAGCCACAGGAATCTCCAAAAGAGAACACATCTCGGACACCAGAAAATCCGTCCACTGGCTGCCCGTTAAATAACGCATCCTCTTTAAATCCCTTGCACTGACCCACAAATGTCACCATGACACAGCACCTTGCTATCTCGCGCAAAGATTCTCTGCGCCCCCATCAAGCAGACCTGCTAGATCTGGCCAAACCAACTGTCTTTCCAGCTTCCCAGTCCTTGCGGCGACCAACTGGAACCTACTACCTCCCGCCATCAGAGGCATGGAATCCCACACGGTCTTCAGAAAAGCTTTAAAAACCCTGTTGTTCGTGTAAACCGCTCGCTCGTCATGCCTACCTATAAAGCATTTAACCACTGGAACACTGTCTGTAAAAATATATAACCTATGTTCATTGCACCTGCCTGTTAACAATGGATAATTTATGCCTACTCCAACCCCTGTAACTAAGTCACATTCTTGAAACAGCACCACGATGCCTCCGGGTTGCCAGGTGCTTTACAAATATAAAAATAAATAAATGCTGCATGCCACAATAAGTAAATCAAAGTAGGCATTCATCCTTGCTGAGGGCCAGATCCATTGTCCCTGCACCACACTTATATCACTATATTTTGTGCTACATCCCACTGCAGAAAAGTTATATCACTATTTCTTCTACTTGTGTTTCCACACTTTGAAGAAAATTAAACACAGGACAGATTTGCAAAAGCATCCTTTCAGGTCTTTGCCGATGCTCCTCATGCAAGTTTTCTGCAATCCCGTCCAGCACTCCGGACTGCAGCCGCAAGCAGATTTTGTTTTCCCATTTTAACCTAGAGGTTCAGCCATGCTGCATGCCCCAATAAGTATCTCAGAGTAGGCATTCGTCCTTGCCAAGGTCCAGGTCCATTGTCCATTCACCAAACTCATATCACTATTTTGTGTGCTTACATTTGGACAATTTGGAAAAATAAAGCACAAAACAGATTTGCAAAACCATGCTTTCAGGTCCTTGCTCATGTTCCTCATGCAGGTTTGTTGTCATTCAGTAGAGCACATCAGGCTGTAGCCGCAAGCAAAACATTTCTTCCCATTCAAACCTAGTGTTCGGCCATGCTACATGACCCAATAATCAAATCAAAGTACAAGATTATCAAGTAATTACATGGTGGTGGGATGGGTGGATCACTGTGCTTAATGTTGTACTTTAAACAGACTACCCGGCTGCTGGTGATGGGGTTCTTTTGTGAAGGTGCCTTTCCTTCTTCAGGTGTTAGGTTTGGAATAGGAGAGGGAGCCCTGTTCACCTGAGCACTGGGGTATTCAATAAGTAACTGTTGTAATGAAGCAGTCTTCAAAACAATTTTTGATGTTATATTTATTGTAAGAACTCAGCCAACACATAATTCAACTCTCTAGAAATCTTTCTCAAGGATTGTGGAGCAGTCATTGGTTGTGGAAATGAGTCCATCATCCAATCCCAATATCTTGACCCACTATGGTGGCAAATAGGGGTGGGTAATGATTTCAAGGGGTGGCCTGGTGACCATATGGGCACCTGGTTCGGTGTGCTTGGTAATTATCTGCTGGTTAGCATTGTCTCTGAGTGTATGCAGAGATAGTCACAGCGATATTTTGATGCAATCCTGTGCAGCACTTCGGGCTGTAGCCACAGACAGAATTGTAGCGGGGGCAGAATTTATTTTCCCATTCAAACCTATCCCAGAGTTTGAAGAACTTCACCGCATAGCCAGTCCCTGGTGACCATGTCCACTAAAACCCCATTGCCAGTCCCTTGTGGTAATGGCCAGTAACCAGATTGTCCGAGTCATAGCCTTTGACTATGACTCGTACAATCTTGTCACTGCCCATGGCTACAGGCCACGACTCAGATCATCTGGCCACTGCCCATGACCACCAGCTATACCTCAGTCACCCATGGTATATCACATTCTGGGGGAGCCCGTGAGTCCTTAATCAGATTTGTAATTTCAGTCAAATCTGTTACTCCAATCAAAAGTTATTAACAATAGAATTTTGAGTGGTTCCTATGGGTTTCCGACTCACCTTAACTATAGGCCGGTGACTGCTGCCCTATCATTTATGAAAGTGTGTTTGTATGTTCAAAGTTGACTCCAGCCCCATAACAGTTGGTGGGCTGAAATTTTGGCGCAAGGTCAGCATACCAGTCTGGGGTATACTGGTGATAGTAAAATTTCACCAACTCCACCCATTCGTGGTGCACAGGGCTGGGCCCGGCCCAGTTCTATCAGCATAGGAGGTTTTGGAAGATTGCCGATTTTGCGATTGTTGGCTCAAGCCCATAACAGTTGGTGGGCTGACATTTTGGCCCAAGATCGGCATTCAAGTCTGGGATGTACTGGCGATACTGAATTTTGACCAACCCCACCCATTTGCCCTGCACAGTGTGGGGTCCAGCTCTGTGCTATCAGTAGAGGCGATTTCTGGGACATTGCCGATTTTTTGATTGTTGGCTCCAGCCTCACAACTGTTGGTGGGCTGAATTTTGGCCTGAGGTCAGCATACCAGTCTGGGGTGTACTGGCAATAGTGAAATCTGACAAACCACACTCATTCAGCCTGCACAGGGCTGTGTCCGGCCTTGTGCTATCAGTATAGGCGGTTTCGGGAGATTGTCGATTTTGTGAGTTTTCCAATAATAGGAAATTATGACATAAGGTTGGCATGCCAGTCTGGGGTGTTCTGGCGAAAGTGACATTTGACCAACTCCACCCATTCGCCCTGCACAGGGGTGCAGCGGGGTCTGTCCCTTTGCTATCAATATACACAATTTCAGAAGTTTGCAGATTTTGCCATTTTTCAAAAATATGAAGTTATGACACAGTAAAACATACACAAGTCTATAGCAGACCCCCACGTGCATGTCAGCTACAGACCAATGCAATGCCGGGTGGTATCTGTAGTGTATATGTATTTGCAAAGGTGCATCTGTATGTTTGGGGTTGGCTCCTGCCCCATAACAATTGGTGGGCTGATATTTTGGGGCAAGGTCAGCATACCAGTCTGGTGTGTACTGGTAATAGTGAAATTTGACCAACTCCACCGATTCACCCTGCACAGGGCAGGGTCTGGCCCAGTGCTATCAGTATAGTCGATTTCATGAGATTGCAGATTTTGCGATTGTTGGCTCCAGCCCCACAAAAGTTGGTGGGCTTCTCTTTTGGTCAGAGGTCAGCATACCAGTCTGGGGTGAACTGGCAATAGTGAAATCTGACCAACTCCACCCATTCGCCCTGCACAGGGGTGCTATCAATATAGGTGATTTCGGGAGATTGATGATTTTGCCATTTTTCAAAAATAGGAAATTATGACACAATAAAACATACACAAGGCTATAGCAGACCCCCACATGCATGTCAGCTACAGACCTGTGCAATGCCAGTTGGTTCCGCTAGTTGTAAATAAAAGAGAACACTCCCTTACAGTCAAACAATACATGTCCTTTGACCCACTAGAAATGTAAGATTGTTCTCTGCAATAACTCTTTTGTATTGCAATTAAAAATGTTTCAGTCATTTAAAGCCACTAATATAATCTAACCCTGCCTACTGAGAAATATAAGATGTTTCTACAAACTAGTATTTTGCATGACAACTAAACAATAACACATTCACTTAGATCAGCCACTGAATATATCTTATCATACCTACTTGGAAAAATAGGATGTGTTTTTGCAACTTGTATTATGTATGGCCTCGGAAGACAACTTGCTCATTTAGAGAAACTGAATATACATTCTTCATACCCTCAAAAAATTATAAAAACCTAGAGGGTAATTCATAGAAATTCACACAAAAATGGCGCACACGGCTGGCGCACAGCATGCCTGTGCGAATGTCTGCGCCAGCTGCGTGCCCTAAAATCGATTTCCGCGCACAGCGTATTCACAGATTTTCGCATCCAAAACCAGCCGTGGCACAGCGACCCTGCAGCAGCGCCAGTTACGCCCCCAAGAACGCCCTCGCGCAAGGAAAAGCCTGCAAAATCCCCAAATAATCACAAAGGGCTGCGCTAACCCTGGACCAGGGGTGCGCGGGAAGTATCACACGCGATTCCATCAGGGTACGTGTATTCCAGGGGTGCATGGGAAGTATCACACGCAAAAACAGCAGGGTACGTGTATTTCAGGGGTGCGCGGGAAGTATCACACGCAAAAGCAGCAGGGTACGTGTATCTTAGGGGTGCGCGGGAAGTATCACACGCGATTCCATCGGGGTACGTGTATTCCAGGGGTGTGCGGGAAGTATCACACGCAAAAACAGCAGGGTACGTGTATTCCAGGGGTGCACGGGAAGTATCACATGCAAAAGCAGCAGGGTACGTGTATTTCAGGGGTGCGCGGGAAGTATCACACGCAAAATCAGCAGGGTACGTGTATTTCAGGGGTGTGTGGGAAGTATCACACGCAATTCCATCAGGGTACGTGTATTGCAGGGGTGTGCGGGGAGCACCACACGTAAATTGCATGTGTGGGTCCTCGCAGGTGTTCCCTCTACACCCTCCACGGCCCCTGCAGGTGGCCCACACCAAAGGGGCCTACCCTGCACATGTCCTGCAGGCACCCCATCCACCATGGCCATGCCCCCCAGCCAACCCACATGTCACCTTGCACTACTGCCCACCAACGCATGTCCCCCAGCACACCCAGCCACCAGAGCAGCCTCCACCAGGCCCCCACTCATGTCTCCCATCACCCCCACCCCCCAGCAGTGCAGGGGTAGCCTCCACCAGGCCCCCACTCATGTCTCCCATCACCCCCACGCCCCAGCCACCAGAGGCAGCCTCCACCAGGCCCCCACTCTTGTCTCCCATCACCCCCACCTCCCAGCCACCAGGGGCAGCCTCCACCAGGCCCCCACTCATGTCTCCCTGCACCCCCACCCCCCAGCAGTGCAGGGGCAGCCTCCACCAGGCCCCCACTCATGTCCCCTATCAACCCCACACGCCAGCCACCAGGGGCAGCCTCCACCAGGCCCCCACTCATGTCCCCTATCACCCCCACCCCCCAGCCACCAGGGGCAGCCTCCACCAGGCCCCCACTCATGTCCAACTCATGTCTCCCTGCACCCCCCTCGCCCAGCCACCAGGGGCAGCCTCCACCAGGCCCCCACTCATGTCTCCCATCACCCTCACCCCCCAGCAGTGCAGGGCTGCCTCCACCAGGCTCCCACACATGTACCCCTGCACCCCCACCCCCCAGCCACCAGGGGCAGCCTCCACCAGGCCCCCACTCATGTCTCCCATCACCCCCACCCCCCAGCCGTGCGATTTGCCTGGGTACGTGTACTTCGGGGTGCGCGTGAACTTCCACACGTGATTGGCCTGGGTACGTGTACTACGGGGTGCGCAGGAAGTTCCACACGCGATTGGCCTGGGTATGTGTACTACGGGGTGCGCGGGAGGTTCCACACGCGACTGGGCCTCTGAGAGTGGGGTACATGTATTCCAGGGATGGGCGAGAATATTTACCCGCGACTGGGCCTGGGAGAGCGTGCTACGTGTATTCCTGGGGTGGGCGGGAAGATTCACACGTTCGCCTACGACGTGCCGAAAAAAAAATGGTCCAATCCTGAAACACGTACGCCAGCATGAAGCAGGCGTACGTCGACCCGCGCAGCATAAAAGTGCGCGCAAACAACAAACAAGCTCATACGCCAGGATGAATATACCGTTCCTAGCAGCAGTGGCCATGGGTTACCAAAGGAGGAGGAGGAGGATAGTGAGGGCCCAAATTTTCACTCCCAGAACCAGCCTTTTTGGCATGCCTGATGACCAGGTGTATGGGAGGTACAGGTTTCCACCACACATAATACTGGACCTGGTCAGTGAGTGGGAAGATGACCTCACATCACCCACCCTGTGCTCCCAAGCACTCAGCCCCCTGGAGAAGGTCCTCAATGTACTGCACTTCTTGGCCACAGGATCATTTCAGCGGACAAGTGCCATAGTGGATGGGGTGTCGCAGGCCACGCAGTCACGCTGCGTACACCAGGTCTTGAATTTCATCACTGCACGCCCATCAGTCCGTAGGCACATATACCTGCCCAGGACACCTGCAGAAAGGCAGGCTGCCACCCTCGATTTCTACGGTGTGGCACAATTCCCAAAAGTGCTAGGTGCCATTGACTGCACCCATGTGGCACTACATCCCCCCAGGGCATCTGAGCACATCTATAGGAACCGCAAGCACTGGCATTCCATCAACGTGCAGGTAGTATGTAATGCTAATGGAATCATCACCTCAGTATATGCCAACTATCCAGGGTCCACCCACGACAGCTTCATTTGCCAAATGTCTACCCTATGCCGGGACCTCGAAGCTGGGCGGCATGGCGATACATGGCTGCTTGGTGAGTATGAATGCCACTGCACATGCATGCATGTCAGATGCAGAGTTATGTCACTACCCCGCTAATGATACCCATCACCTCCTCACCAGGGGACAGTGCCTACCCTCTCAGCACCCACATGATGACGCCAATTCGGAACCCCATCACGCCTCCAGAGGTAAGATACAACACAGCCCATATTGCAACCCAGGGCATAGTGGAGCGCACATTCAGAGTGCTCAAGTCACGCTTTCGCTCCCTTGACCATTCTGGCGGGCAGCTGTTATATGCGCCCCCAGTAGTGTGCAGGATCATAGTGGCAGCATGTGTCCTGAACAATGTTGCAACACGCCGGGGCGTGGCTGTGGACATGGTGGTGCCCCCACATCCCCAACCACATGCACGCCCGCTGCGCATGGGAGGGGAGAGGGCACAGGGTGAGGCAGCGCGGACGCAGCTGGTGGCTAATTACTTCACATAGAAATCACACCCCAGTGGAGTGCACACAGGCCTGGCACATACCATCTGATAAGCAATGATGACTCGACCTGACAATTAAGACGAACAAAGGGACAGTCAACTGTCAGAACCATAGCAGCCTGAGATTGTTCATGTGGAAGTGTCACAATGTGTGCATCTCTACCTACACAAACACCACCAATGCAGTGTCATCAAAAGACACTTCCATGCTGCAGAAATGAATACCCACTCGCAAAATACTACATGAAAACAGTGCCATGTCACCCAACCCCTCCCCGGCACGGCTACACAACACACCATGGCATGTCATGCAATGTGAGAGGAAAGAAATTTATCCCCACAACATGCCCCAAGTGTCACCAGCTACAGTGTCCCTAATGGAAACATGTCCACACATGAAATGCTCACAGTAATGCAGGACCTACAACCCACATTACCAAATACTTACCAAGAATACCAATCACCTACACAACCTCCAACCTACCTTAAACATGACATTACAGACTTAAAAATTTGCTAGCCTCACTACCTGATGATGACAGCCCTCCGAACACTTCCAAGTATACAGTGTTAGCGCCACGCAAGAGTGTAGGTGCACTGCTTACAACATGGACTCCAGTTCCAAGGTGGACCGCATTGTGAAGACATGAGAAATGGACCTGCAAATTAGGAGGATGAGATGGATGCAGAGGCACATATCAATACACCATGCAGTGTACAATACAACAACAATATGCACTATGAATGTATGCACAGTATTGACTACAGACTGCCCACACAGCTCATGGGAGTCCAGTGTCACCATGTACGTCAATGTCACTTGGGCACACCCTTTACAAGCCCATGGAAACGGGAAGCAGGAGGGGTGTGTGTGACAAAAACCCAAGCATCTGAACCAAATCCATGACAAGCCTGCATGTGCCCAGCCACAATGCAGTGTATGCCCACGGGAGCGACACAAGGCAACACACTGTCCCAAAAAAAAAAAAAAATCAAAAATGGCCATTAATGGGCCCGGGAGGGAGGGGGAGGCCACCCAGGAGGTCCGAGGACAGGGTGCACACCAAAACCCACCTCAACCCCCTCCTCAACTGAACCCCCTATGCGCCAGTCGTCCTCCGTGCCATCTTCCCACCCATCAGTCACCTGGGTGCCCTTTGGAGCTGCCTCTGACGGTGCGGCCAGGCTGGTGGAGGAGGCATCCCTGCCACAGTCGGGAGTCGGACATCCAGCAGGGGTGGCCACATCAACGACTGCACCCCAGCCAGCGGAGGATGTGCAGGCAGCAGGAGGCAGTGCACGGGCAGAGGCGCAGCAGCAGCAGCAGCAACGTGGTGGGAGCCATGATGGCTCGGGGCCTTCCACATCGGAGGGGCAGGCATCGGCCGGAGGGCAGGAGGACCCAGGATGGGAAGTGTCTTCCGTGTGGCAGCGTTTGGGCCACGCCATAGATGCGGAGCGGCAGCAGGCGGAAGAGGCACGGCTCACGATGGTCAGGGCGGAGAACTCCATGCAGAGGGCCCTGAGGCGTGCCGAGTGCCTCGAGGCAATCCGCAGGGAGTTTGGGGGGAACATGTGGACGGCCCTGCGGACCCTCGGGGCCATGGAGGAGGAGCGCCTCCGGGACATTGAGCAGGAGTTCGATGATGCCCTGGCCCGGAACATCCCGAAGTGAGCCGTCGGACTAGCCCGCTGCCCTTGTAAATAGTTATATAGTTAGTGTTAGGTTTCCTTTGGTTTAGCTTTTTTTTTGGACCTTTTGGACAATGGGCCACATTTTTATATATAGTTTTTTTTTTAGGTAGTGTTATTAGATAGGTTTCATTTCTTCGGTTGGGATCATGGACCCTGGATAGTTCATCTGTCATAGTTGACTTTTGGATTTTCAATTTTTATTATGATTTCGCCATGGAGCAATGGTTTTCGATTTTAATTTTCCATTGGATTTACTTTTGTGGACTGTGACTTTGGACACCTTTCCTTTGCATTATGATTTGTGGTTTAGCATTATTTCACGAACCTGCTGTTGTTTTTTTTTTTAATTTCTATTATTGTTTGTTTATTTTTGATTCAATTTATGTTGCTTTTAATACATTTTTTTTCGTCAAAGTTCAATGTGTAGTATCATCTCATTGGTTTCATGCATATCATGATATGGGTTTTGACATTCACTAACACCCATTGGGTGTATGTGAGGGACATGTGTTCATTTCCAAACTTGCAGATGGGCTTCTGTCATGTTTTTGCCATTTCTAAGTGGGTGGATGCAATACTCGAGTGGGTGTTTGCCATTTGGAGGCTGACCATAAGGGCCAGGGATCTACATTGTGGTGAAATGTTGGCTGGGAGACATGAGTGGGGGCCTGGTGGAGGCTGCCCCTGCACTGCTGGGGGGTGGGGGTGCAGGGAGACATGAGTGGGGGCCTGGTGGAGGCTGCCCCTGGTGGCTGGGGGGTGGGGGTGCAGAGAGACATGAGTTGGACATGAGGGGGGGCCTGGTGGAGGCTGCCCCTGCACTGCTGGGGGGTGGGGGTGATGGGAGACATGAGTGGGAGCCTGGTGGAGGCTGCCCCTGGTGCCTGGGGGTGGGGCTGCAGGGAGACGTGAGTTGGACATGAGTGGGGGCCTGGTGGAGGCTGCCCCTGCACTGCTGGGGGGTGGGGGTGATGGGAGACATGAGTGGGGGCCTGGTGGAGGCTGCCCCTGCACTGCTGGGGGGTGGGGGTGGTGGTAGACATGGGTGGGGGCCTGGTGGAGTCTGCCCCTGCACTGCTGGGGGGTGGGGGTGGTGGTAGACATGGGTGGGGGCCTGGTGGAGCTGCCCCTGGTGGCTGGGGGGTGGGGGTGGTGGTAGACGTGAGTGGGGGCCTGGTGGAGGCTGCCCCTGGAGGCTGGGGGGTGGGGGTGATGGGAGACATGAGTGGGGACCTGGTGGAGGCTGCCCCTGGTGGCTGGGGGGTGGGGGTGATGGGAGATCTGAGTGGGGGCCTGGTGGAGGCTGCCCCTGCACTGCTGGGGGGTGGGGGTGGTGGTAGACATGAGTGGGGGCCTGGTGGAGGCTGCCCCTGCACTGCTGGGGGGTGGGGGTGGTGGTAGATGTGAGTGGGGGCATGGTGGAGGCTGCCCCTGGTGGCTGGGGGGTGGGGGTGATGGGAGACATGAGTGGGGGCCTGGTGGAGGCTGCCCCTGGTGGCTGGGGGGTGGGGGTGGTGGTAGTCATGAGTGGGGGCCTGGTGGAGGCTACCCCTGCACTGATGTGGGGTGGGGGTGTTGGTAGACATGGGTGGGGGCCTGGTGGAGGCTGCCCCTGGTGGCTGGGGGGTGGGGGTGATAGGGGACATGAGTGGGGGCCTGGTGGAGGCTGCCCCTGCACTGCTGGGAGGTAGGGGTGGTGGGAGGCATGAGTGGGGGCCTGGTGGAGGCTGCCCCTGGTGGCTGGGGGGTGGGGGTGATGGGAGACATGTGTTGGTGATCAGTAGTGTAAGGTGACATGTGGGTTGGCTGGTGGGCATGGCCATGGTGGATGAGTTGCCTGTGGGACATGAGCAGGGGTGCAGGGTAGTACCCTGTGGTGTGGGCTGCCTGCAGGGGCCGTGGAGGTTGTAGAGGGAACACCTGGCAAGACCCACATGGCCAAATCACGTGTAGCATTCCCCGGCACCACCGAAATACAGGTACCCTGCTGAAATTGCGTGTGAATCTTCCCGCGCACCTCGGAATACACGCACCCAGGCCAATCGCGTGTGAAACTTCCCGCGCACCCCGAAGTACACATACCCAGGCCAATCGCGTGTGGAACTTCCCGCGCACCCCGAAGTACACCTACCCAGGCCAATCACGTGTGGAACTTCCCGCGGTCTGCGTAGTACACGTACCCAGGCTAATCGCATGTGGAACTTCCCGCGCACCCCGAAGTACACGTACCCAGGCCAATCGCGTGTGGAACTTCCCGCGCACCCAGGAACACACGCACACGCTATTTTTCACACAGCGGGTGTCCGTGTTTGTCGGTGCCCCTTTGCACCTCATTTGTCCTAGAGGGCTACTGTATGGCCCATTCATCATGGCTGTATATGGGTGCTTTTTGTTAGCGCACATTTTGGCGCACATTTTTTTCTGTCGCAGGGGCGCTACCGCCTGCTTTCTTGTGGCGTACTTGTTTGGCCCTGTGCGTTTCTTTGACCGTGCGCTGGTTTGCCCTATTCGATTTCATGAATACGGGTTGTAGACGAGCGTGTGGGCATTCCGCACACTTGCCTCCTGTACTTCCCCCGTGACGCCCATATTTTCACGCGTTGTTCCCCATTCCGAGTGTTACGTCCCGTGTTCCACCTACTTTTGTGATGTGCGCCGCGCTATGTGCGATTTTGCAGTGGCCGTGGCGCACGCTGTTGGATGACCTGTGCGCCGGCATGCGCGGCGCACATTTTTAGCGCACATCCAATGTTTTTCTCACGCACAGACTTCCTTGCACTGCGATTTTCACACTTTTTCTGCGATTTGCACGTTTTGGCACCTTTGCGCGGGAATTTTCGCCGCACATTATTTCCATGAATCGACCCCTTAATCTGTTAAATGTTTTCTAGTTGGTATAGCCACAAAATAATTGCACTGAATACAATTTAGTCTCTAAATAACTATCTGGATTTCTTTTTACCACACTAAAGAGAAATATGACAGCAATTTTTGTCATGCAACATAGACTTGTCACTGGTATATATCAGAGAAAATAGTAGTAAAGTAAAACAAAAGGATTCCTTATTCTATTTCAATATCCTAACCACCCTTTAAACAAATCAAACTAAAATGTGTTGCCTGCCCGTCAACTAAACCCTACCTTACATGTTCACCTGCCCCATAATTAAAGACTATATTAATGTCCTACCTATTCATCCACCCAGACCTATCCCTTTCCTAATTCAACTAAATCCTACTCCCTTATATATTGTAGCAACTCCCTGCTTCATACTCGCCTGAAATTGAACCAAGCTTCCACTATTTATACTATTTTCATGGAAAACCTCTGACATCATAAAAATCTGAAGTGCCGATAATATTTGGAACAGTTGGACTCAGTAAATAATGTGTATTTTTGTACTTTGGATTATATCTGAAATGTTTCATCCAGGCTTAATCATGAGGTGATTTCACTTTGTTCTCCACTTGTAGGGCATGTATGCACTGCAGACATAAGTAATATGACCAAAATGAACCAGCATAGTACATGTACAAGACATGAATTCAATGGGATTGGGCATGATTGTTGCAGGAACTAAAAGTGCAAGCAAGCACTATCCCCATAAATAAAGCATATCTGCAGAGATCGGAATTAGGCATGGGTTTGACACTTGGGCCACATCTCAAACACATAGGGCCTCATTACAGGTCGGGCGGTCCGTAAATAACAGTGGCAGTAAACCCGCCGCCACTGTTCATTCCGGACCACCCGATCACGACTCCTGCAGGCGGGAGGTAATGTTCCCGCCAGGTCGGACCTGGCGGGTTTAACACCACCCGCCTGCAGGCGGAAGTGGAAACACCAGCACCATCAGAGGATGGTGCCGGTGTTTCCACTTCCCCATTCCCATTGAGTCCTATAGGACTCAATGGGAATGGGGATTAACAGAATTCCACCTCTGGAATTCCCGGGACACCAGGGACGTAATGCCCTGGTATTTCCGGGAGTCATGGAGGCGGAATAGTAATACGAGTCCGTGGTAACCAGGCGGTTTTACCTCCTTGGTTACCGCCGGACTCGTAATGAGGCCCACAGAATTTCAATTGAGTCCGCTTGGGACTGACTTTATGCATTTTCCCATACGTTCAAGATATGATGTTCTGTTGGGTTGGACCTTGCATCTATAAAGTGACAGGCAAGTATAATATTGGGACATTTGATGGTTGGCATTTGAAGAGACAGAAGCAGCTCAGGGAAGGGATCTGTAGGGTAGTTAGGTCAGAGTAAAATTAAGTTGATGATAGAGCCTAGGTAGAGTTAAGGAAATGGGTTGGAATTTTTTGGGGAGGTTGGGTGCACATGGTTTTTGGGTGGTCGGCTAGTGAGTGGATATCATTTGTAGGCATAGCAGAACGCTAAACCTCTGAGAATCTCAGATACAATTTGTGTGTGAGGGAGAAAGCCAGAGCACTGAGAACCCTATGTGTGTTTATTGAATTGAAGTGAATATTAAATTAACATGTCCAACTCTACTGCAAAAGTGGTAGGAGATGGGTTTAAGAGTCAAGGAGGAATGCCTCTTTTTTGCTTTTTTCACCTGTAACAGTAGCAGATGTTTGCATTGGAGAAGTCCTTATAGTATGTGGCTCTCTGCACCAGCCACATCAGTCAACTAGTATCCACAGATTTCTTCCTTTGCAATGAATAGGGGTATTTTGCTCAAATGTGTACATGCAGCATCTTTATATGTGCACCAGGTGCCAGAGGTTGGAGTTCCTCCGACTGAAGTGCAAAAAAAGAGATAATATAAGTTCAACACCAAAGAGAGAAATTGACATATGAGGAAGAAGTTATGATTTCTGTAATGTACCCAACTCTGCTTTGTCTGAAAACAGATGACAATGAATACCATGAGCAACATCCTGATCTATTCCCTCCTTTAATATGGTAACGCAGACACCGCTTACTTCATGACAGCACTGTTAGCAAGAGAGACCAGGAGAAAGAAGAAGACACTGCAGGCCTATGCAATTGTCCACTGCAAGCAATGTACACACATAGTAGCCGTCAGATACTCTTGAGGTGCATGCGAAGAATAGATTTCCAAAAACAGAAGGAAAAAGCAAATGCTTGTGACAGTACAAGCTTGAAATCAGTCACATGAACAGCATTGGCTCCATAGCTAACAGCAACAATACAACACGCCCTGCCAACTACATGGAGACACCAAGAAGGAGAAGAAGTTAGCGTCCATCTCAGCCTTCCCCAACAAACTGGATTGTGAAAGTATTTTATGAGGGAAAAGAATGGGTAACACTTCCCTTTCTACCCACATGGGATGGCATCATCCGCATGTGAAGAAAAAGGACAATTGGAAAGAGAAAGCTTCCAATCCTCAACTGCCAGCAAAGGGTGCCTTAGACCACAACCCACCCACACCACTACACCATAACATCTTAATGATTTACTGATTTTCATACACCATATTGGAAGGCTGCCGTTGGGGGGATGAAAATGCAGGCCCGTCTCTGGGAAGAACACACAACAGATTTGTCAGTTGATGAATATTTTTGTGTAAGCCAACTACCGCCATGCAGATATAGTGACACAATGAAAGGCCGTGGAGACTTTTACTCTGTCAATAGTGGTTGAGTGCGTTGCAATATTAAAACTTTAATTGTCACTTCATCCTCTTTTATTTGGTTCTACTATCGTATTTATTTATTTTTATTTATTTTATTTGTTACACGTCCAGACCCTCGGGTGTCACAGCGTGGTTATAAGACAGCTTAGAAATTAATAAAACATCATTACATTGGTTACATTACATCATTAGTGGACAGTTGGTGCAAAGATACAATTTACAAATATTCACAACAATATGCAGTGGCACGGACTCCTGTCTTTAGGTGCTAATATTGGTTGAATAACCAGGTTTTTAGCAGTTTCTTATAAGCCGTGAAGGAGGATTCTTTTTTTATATTAATGGGTAGGGTGTTAAAGTGTTTGGGGGCTAGAGTGGTGATGCTGCTACCCCCCGCTCTAGTGGTTTTGAAGTGAGGGGGAGCCAGGAGGAGTTTGTCATTAGATCTTAGTGATCTCCTGACAACTTTGGGGTGTAGAGTATTGTTGAGATAGGTCCTTTTTAGGTCAGGCATTTGTATGTGATACATAATGTTTTAAAGATAATTCTGGCTTTGATAGGGAGCCAATGGGCGCCTTTCCTAGTCTTGGAGATATGGTCTGATTTTTTTATGCCTATTGCTGCCCTCAAGACTTTGTTTTGCAGTAGTTGCATTTTGGATAGATTGGTGTTGGATGTGCCTAGTAGTAATACATTGCAATAATCCAATTTCGATAGGACCAGTGCACTGGCTAAGGCGAGGCAGTTAGCTGTGGTTAGAAATTGTCGGCTGAGAGCAATTAGTTTGGAGGTGTAGGCCGTGGAAGAGGCAAGAGCGTTAATCTGTTTAGTCATAGTCAGGCTGGCGTCAATGTACACGCCCACTGTTTGACTTGCTTCAGCAGGGGGATATCGGTACCATCGATGTTGATGGTTGAATATTCTGGGTGAAGGATTGCTATTTTGGCTGGAGATCCTACGATGAGGACTTCTGTCTTCTCGTTGTTAAGACAGAGGCTATTTAGTGCCATCCAATTTTGTATGATGATGGATATTTTATTGATTGTTACGGTGTCATGGTCCTAGTTGCCTGTGAGAGGTTTGAGGATCTGGGTGTCATTCGCAAAATTTGTGTATATGACACCCATATCGTCTAGTGCTGAGAACAAGAGTTTGGTGTACGCATTGTACAACATAGGGGAGAGAAAAGAGCCTTGGGGCACTCCTATGGGGACTGGGATGGGGTTGGCTGCTTCTTTGCCTATGGACACTCTGGAAGTGCGGTCAGTTAGAAAGGTTTTCACCCAAGCAGTGGCTTCACTGGAGAAGTTAAACTCTCGGGCAAGTGAGTTGTACAGTTTGTCATGGTCCACCAGGTCAAACGCAGCTGAGAGGTCCAACAGCAGGAGAATGCAGAGTTTACCAGAATCTCTGATAGCATCCATCTGGCAGCAAACTAGCAGAAACACTCTCTATGCCATTGTACCACACTTACAAACTGGAGGTTATATCTAAATGTATTTGGCTCCAACGACTATTAGAGACACTAATGCCCCTGGTGCATCATGTTCCCACAGTTACTACTACATCTTTTTTTTCAATTTACCTTGACGAAGTGAGGGTTGAAGTGTGCAAGAGCAAGATTTTGTACAGGGCATTAACCAATAGCCCATCGTCCAGGTCACACTGACTAAAGAATAACACTCAATGCCCACAGAATGTCCCTGAATACCTCCTTTCCCAGTCTCACCTGTTCTGAGCAAATAGCAGCACACCCTAATGTCTATAACAACCAACAGGATCTGGTGCTGCAGTGGTGGTAAAGTGGCACTATTAGTAATATTGTTACTAGGTCAGGCTGTGTAGGCTAGACATGGGAGGACAGGGAGATAGGTGGCCCGTACAGAGTCATGGAGGAATGTGGTCACTTGCTAGAGTATTTGGTGATGATCAGGAGTGTCACTGATGCTCCCTTTGGGCCAATGCCTCTTTGGCAGGAGTGTGTTGCACTAGATGCACTTGTGGCATATTATGTGCACTCATTGCACATTGTTGGCCCATAGCCCACAATGCATGGGTATTGAGGAGGTGCCCAATGCAGTCTTACTTAGGATACTATAATGAACTCTCTTCTGACAGAGGTTGCATATTGCACTGCTTGCCTCCACATGACATGAACACCCTCTGTCAAGTTGAAATAGTCCCACACTGTGACAATATAGGTTTTGTTGTCATGGATGGGGATGTCTTCTGACCTGACTTATCCCTCTTCAGGAAAGTCTGAGCCTTTACCGCCCCCTCTGCATGGGCAGACACTGGTAATATGGCTCCTGTTTCCACCCCATGAGTCTTTAGCTGGGAGAAAACCCCTGGCTCCTCCACCTGACATTCTGCAATCTCATGTAGCACTACTACCTACTCCTCCTCTTTCCTCTAGCATTTATCCGTCTGCACCTCTTTGACTACCTCTCCCTTCTGGAGCACCTTCAAGTCCAAGCCAACCCCAAAATCAAGGCACTTCTGTAGATACTGTATTATGCTCCAAATTGATAGCCACATCCTCCTCCTCATCCACCTTCTGCCCTTCTCAATCACCACCCCAAAACCATTGTCTCCCTCTTCTCAACTAACATCAGCTCCTCGTCAACCACTGCATTTCCCTACTCATGATCCATTTCGACATATTTTGTACCATCTCCTGACATGGAGGCAGAGGCATAGTCCATGTCATCATCATCTTTCCCCACTACTCTCTCCACATTAAAGGCATGTTTTGCAACACCTAAAGGTGCAAAGACCGAATGTGCCTAGTGATGCTTAGGTGTCAATGTGAAAAAAAAACAAGTGACAAAGACAAAAGGAATATTGCATCACTCACAGGATGGATAAGGGTTCTAGAACCACACACACAGTAGTGAAGGTGACTGAGCATAGGAACATTTCTCGGTTTCATAAACAAAGATTTCTCTACAAACACAGGAAAGGTGTTTTTAAATGTTTTTTTCATCATCATAGCAGATTTCACTTGGAGAACAATCTACCAACGCTTAGCAAAGCAAAACACAAATAAGACGCAGCTAAAATATTATCATAGTAATCTCCCTTCTTTGCCAAAAAGCTAACGTTTAAAATTTTGTAAATACAACAACAACCTCTGGAGTAACAGACACTTTAAAAATGAATGTAGCAGCATTTGCATTAAAAAGTCTATTTACACAATAAAAAGTATTAGACATTTTTGTCTTCGTTCATCATAAATATAGGAGAGATAGGGAGGTTTTAGCACGGGTGAATTCATCAAATTCAATTTTCTCTCATTTATTTCAACACATTCTGCCCCACATATATGTGGGGGTGGGTTTAGGGTATTGTTGTGGGTGTTGTGGGTGGATGCAAGGGGTCTCCCCCACATATATTTACAGCTAAATGTACCAAAATAAAATATTGAATGAAATCGAATTCGATGGATTCTTCTTGAGCAAATCACATAGAACCAAATAGGACATACATATACAAAATGGTAAACTGTCTGCTTCAAATTTTTACAAAGAAGGCAAAGGTCAGATTTTGTTAATTCCAATTATGTGACTAGGATAACGTGGGTTAAAAGATTAAATTTAAATTTAGTAAATAGCACATGCTGTCCTGGGGATTTTATCAATTCAAAATATTGTCCATAGCCCAAAGCATTTTTCAGGCATCTATAATAATTTATCAACAGTGGCAAATTTGGACGATCTAGAACATTACTTATTGACCATTCCTCATGGATTGAATTCATTTGTCCATAATATTTTTTCAGACTCTCACAATCTCCCTTCCATAGGAATGGCTAGCCTATCTTATTTAATAATGATCTTATAAACTGTAGCCACTTCCAGCTAGGCCCTTCTGTTTATTGAGTTCCCAAATTGCACTTTATGGAACTGTACTTCTTCTCTTACATTAATTCTAAAACAACAAAGATGCACCCTTAGCCAAACTGTATATTGGATAGGCAGAAGACTGCCTTATATGTACAATGGGACCGTTGCTGTGCTACTTGGTAAATAAATCAAACTCTTTAAGAAATGCTTCTCTCCAACTTCTGCAGTTCTTAATTCTACATTCTCCCATATTTTGGCCCATTTAGAGCTTTGGGGCAAGCCTGTAACTTGTAAACATCCAGAGTCTCCAAAGATGCTCTTCCCCCAAAAATGTCCTAGTAAACACTTGGGTTACTCCAGTAATCGGAGCTGTATGTTAGCCTCACTCCCAAGTAGTCAAACAGTTCAACATGTTGAATAACTGTTCCCTTGTATTTAAATTGATTTGTTTTCTTTGGTTTGTTATGGAACACCATTGATACTGTTTTTCTTGCATTAATTTCGAGGCCCAATTGTCACAGACACATTTATTTTCCGTATGACACAAACAGAACCATGGGAACTTATTATTTTTTTTTAGGGAGTATTGGTAAAAGGGGAGGATTAGAGAGATGCCTGAAAAACACATCCAAACCGACACAATGGGGTGGTATAAAATAACCAAATACACCAAAAACACTACTAAAATCTAACAGACTCCCCCTCCAAAACACTCTGTGATGGATGCTGGGAGTTTGTCTCTTTTCACCAAGGGGAAGCCACCTCCTTTGGAGCTAGGGAGGTGAGCCCGCTATACAAAGTACTCTCTAGGGGACTGGGCATATAGGATTCCACTGGGGTGCCCACCCTTAGGGGACAAAGAATCCCCAGTTGACAAATCTGTAACATCTCCATTAATATCAGTGTCACAAGCTTTTATTGGATATATGGGAGCTATTCACAATACCAATATACAGGGCCTTTCAAATGTGCCTGGCTTAGTTTCAGATCTTTCCATGCTGACCAATGCTGTTGTCTCTAGTTACAGAGATGGATGGAAAGGGCTGAGACCCTTACCCAGAGTAGAAGCTGTGGATCAAATCAGCCATGTTACAGGAGCCAGTCGTGCTCCTACATGCACTATAGCATTGAGCCAGGAAATCGTGGGGGTAGGATCATGTCACATATGTGGTGGGAGAAGAACCAGTGGAACACAGCTGAGCCCAGGTGGGTTGAGAGTCCCAGATGCAATGGTCTCTGATGACGAGAGACCAAACTGGCTACAAACCAACATACTTGTTTGCCCGGACAATGGCACCCAGACGATGGAGCACAACCAGGGAACCGACAAACCGAGAAGTGCGTCCCCCATGCTACTGGAGTAGGCACCACAAACAAGCAGGTACGTGGCTCACACAGAGGAGAGGGAGGAGGGCGGCCGAACTGTGCAACACTCTGGAAAGGAGTAATGAGAAACAGAATACAGTATCTGAGGGGTTTTGGAGGGCTGTCAGAATGAGGATAGCAATAGAAACACCCTGACGGGGTGAACCTGAACCCAATAACTCACAAGTAACTACCAGAGAACAGAAAGCACAAGAAGGACAGAAAGGGGGTCAACCTGATCCGAAGAGCCTAAGTAGAGGTTAACAGAGAACAGAAAGCAAAAGAAACACCCTGAGGGGGTGAACCTGAACCCGGTTACGCAAAAGAGGGTTACCAGAGAGCAGAAAGCATGAGCAACACAGTGAGAGGGTGAACCTGAATCAAAGATCTGCAGAGTCAAATTTTACGCTTAAGGAAATCCTTATCATGAACACAGCTTTGTGGGGAGGGGTCAGGAGTGCCCTTCTATGGAGAAAATCAAGGAACTTTGCTGTGAACTGTACAACTAGGCAAAGGCCTGGAAACCAGGTGAGAGACCAAGGAACATTTCAACTGTGTTGTTTACTGTAGAAGCAACCTTAGGCCTGAAATAATTCAAGCGAAGAGTATTTTAGAGAGGCATTTGGGGCGGGGTCATATGCCAACCAGCACAATCCAAGAAGAGGAGTAAGAACGCTCCTCTAGGTTAAGTGTGTTTGTTTCTTTTGTGCATGCTAGCACATGTTTGAACAGAAGATGATGTTGACTCATTCAAGAAATCCTGAAAAGCACCCTTTTGTTACTTTTTAGGTTAGGGAACCTCTACTGTAAAAGTAGGGCTAGGTGATGCATTTTCTTTTACTTTAATAGAAATGAGAGTCTTTAAAAATGTCCAGTGGTCCATCTCCTGTGTCACACCTACCGCAACTCCTAAATTCACCAAAAGCAATCAGACATTCATCCAAAACCATCAATTTGTGAGCTTGTCCTGTACATTCATTGCTGGACATCCAAACAAAACCACCAAAGATAGCAGGAAATAATCTGAGCCTTTGTTTTAGAATGGCCCAAGGCCCCTGTTTGACTGTACAAACCCCTCTCTCAAAGTCTTGGTCTTTTAATTGAAACAGCAGACCTTGAACCTCACCCCACCTCGTAAATCACAGCAGTGTTTAAACCTTGGGAAATCCTGCAGGAACGCAAGAAAACATACAAGAAAAAAGTGGTACATGTTGGTAAATTTGAGCACCCCTAACCTGAGCTCTAATCCCAGTGGCTATGATAGGAAATCCCTGCATAGCATGGAATATTCTGGGGTATGGATTTCCTGCTTAGTTACCCGCTATACAGAGGGAATTAAAATCTGAATGCAGTGGAGGCAGAACACCTGCAGAAGAAATGTTTTCCATGGACTTGTCCTGCTTCACCTTTATTCAGAATGAAACTGTTAAGAGTGTTGAATGAATGCAGAATATAGTATAGCAACTTGATGCTTTTATTTATCACTTCTGTTTGGTTCTCTCATTTCACAATGCTGAATGAAAAGAGGCTTTTGCTGTCCTATTTTAATGCTACTGAATGTATTATCATCAGAAAGATTAAGGGCTGATTCAGCCTGATTAGATTTTATCTTGTGAAGCACAGGCTATCGCTGTATGTAAGGAGAGCACTTAAACTGGGAGCAATCCAACCACCCAATTCACCAAGAAGCCAGAATTATTTTTATATTTACCTTGACGTGCTCATTGTATTTCTGATTATATGCATGCATTTGACAGTAGACTACTTGGGTACTGGATTCTAGATCAATGTTATGGTCAATTCCACTTTTGTTGACAACATTTCTAGGAATGTTCCCTTATAATGATCTGGATTAGTCTTCTCTGCTATCCCAGCCAGATGGCAACTTACTGGGTCTGCAGGCATATGATTTTCAAGTAGGCAGACACTGCTTATGCAATGGAATCAATATTGTTTGCAATATTGTAAATCTGAATTGATTGATCTTGTTTCTAAATAAATGTTTAGACTGAGCCCTATGAGCCACAGAATTCGGTGGTGAGTCAGAATCAGTAGACAGACAGTCTATCATATTCTTAAGTATTCTTTGTTACCAATTGTTTCAAATCTTACTCTGTACCTGTTGTGTGGAGCACCACCCTAGAGAAAATAAACCTAAAGGATGCTCATCGGGATGTCTGATAATGAAAACTAAATTGGTCGTCCAGAAACCTACTCTAGTGTGGATTCTGTCCCTACTACTACGATTACAAACAAATCTTGACATAAACAGAAGAATGTTTCTTCCCCAACCCAGGAAGGGTAACTGACTTCTGATCCACTCCTGATCTCTCCTCATCACAAGTGACCCAGGTTTTTAGCCTTTTTCAGAGCTCCAGTGATTGCAACAATCTCTCTTTTCCTTTTATCCCTCTGTGGGTTGTAGCATAGAAACATAGTGTGATGAATCTCATGATGTCGTCCCTGCTCCCTGAGGGGGAGACCCTTTCCATGAGGCCAGCAAAGTAAGACCACTACCCGATGGTTCCCTTGGGGGTGGTAATCTTTTTTGCTTTCTTCTTATCCTATAGGTTCCTCTATGTATCTCTGTTATAGTAGTGATAATACTACTGGTTTGAGGAAGAGTAGGGCTGACTCCACTGAGCTGTCCTCTCAAAGTACTGGGAAAAAGAAGATCAGGACTGACTCCACTGAGCCATCCCTTCAAAGTATTGTGATGAAGAATATTCAGACTCCTAATCAACCTCTTAGAAAACCAAACTGAACGGTCTAGTTATCCAGACAAAAGCAACATGAAATGGAAGAGGGAATAACATTGTTCTCAGTCCCTCCTTGGAGGCAATGCGAGCAGAGGTACTTGCTGAGCCAGGTAGAGGGGAGACTACAGCAGCTGACTGGGACAAAACAGAGAGCGCTCCAGAGTGCCTACCTGCTTTGCCAGAGTGCAACGTGCCAAGGGAGAGCAAGACTGAAGTCCCGGGCACAAGAGAGCGCTGCACAATTCAGCTGAGCAGGTACAAACTGCTCAGCTCCACAGGAGAGTGGCAGAGTTGTGGAACCGATTTGAGACCAGGAAACAGTCGAGAACAGCTGCAGGAAGATGAACAAAGATCCAAGAAGGAAGCGAAGCACCGGGAGCCCCGAGTGAAGGTATGGAGGCTGCTTGGGGAACTCTAGGACACTTAAGAAGCCATTGTAAAGGGGTGTGGGACCCACATTTGAGAAACCTGTGCAAACATTTCTGGGACCTGCATTTAAGAAACCAATATGAAGGGGTCTGTCACCCACATTGAAGAAGCCTGAATAAAGGGATCTGGGACCCACAGATAAGAAGTCAATACAAGGGGGTTTGAGAAAGGCAGACCCAGGCAGGACAGTACACCAGGGCTGCCTACTGAACAATCAAGAGGAAGCGCAAGAAGGGGTCTGGGACCCATAGATAAGAAAGGCAGTCTCTGGCAGAGAGTACACCAGGGCTATCCAGTGAAATGCCAAGAGAAGCCTAAAAAAGAACTGGGGAAGGGAGCCATTCCCCCAATCATATTGAATCGCCAAGAGGAGGTTGGGAAATGCCTGGGCAAGGGAGGCATTCCTCCAACTATAGTGAACTATCAAGGGAAGACTGAGAAAGGCCCGGGGAAGGGTGACATTCCCCTAACCTCAATAGACTTGCAGGAGAAGCCTGAGAAAGAAAGGCCTGATGAATGGAGAGATTCCCCCTACTTTGCAAACCATACCGTTCAGAAGTGGGTCATTCTTCTGAACCCCGAAGAGACAAATACATTTTAGTTTTGTTATAAGTACGAGGGTTAGAAGTAGGATTTTGATACAGGACAGTGGAGTTTTTAGTTGTGGACAATCTGACATTTCCTACATTTTATTTGCACCTGGGAAACATCTCTTAGAGTTACGGTTAAATAGGCTACTTTCTTTCCTCATTACACACCCTCATATATGGTGTCAGGGTGGGATCTGACTCAGTTGACAGTAACTGAGGGCCACTAAAATGTACAGAACTCATGGATAGAGCCTCCAAACCCTCTGTTGTCACTCAAGGATCTATTGACTTGGATCTCCTAAGTAGTAGAGACCTAACTACAGAAGCCAGCAAAAGACAATTCGTTCCCAGAGATCTAATCCTGGTTCCCCCCAAAGGGACATTCATTAGGCTAGTGTCTTAATCAGGGCTGGAGTAATAGACCCTGACTACAGAGGGGATATTAAAGTTCTTATTCAGAATAACAGCAACCAGTCCTACCAAATAAAAATGGGGGAGAGAATTGTTCAGGGGGTCTTAGAAAAAGCTCTATTCCCCAAGTTACTAGAAGCCCCCAAAACCATCACCACTGACAGGGGAACCAAAGGTTTTGGTGAAGTTGATATACAACCCAATACAGAAGTGAATATTCAAAAACTCCATTGGGAGGAAGAAAAGTCAAAATAATGCTAGACCTAGTGTTTGTCCAACATAATCACCTAATATTAGCAGAAGCCTTCTTAAAAGTAATTTCTGTGGAACAATGTAGGAAGGAAGAGGGGCCCTTCTTATTCTTAAAATATAGGTTATTATATAGAGGGACATTAGTATTGAGGGAAACCAGCGTATGCAAATAGTAGAGCACAGTAGCCACCAAAAGGTAGTTTTAGATATTGCACATGCCAGTCTTAGTGCAGGTCACTTAGGAACTATGAAAACCCAAGGGCAAGTGGTAAACCCGATGTATGGGTTAATAGGATAGCCAGGGGTAAAGTGCTCGTCTTGGAAACGAAACAACGTGGAGCAACACAGGTTCGATGCCCAAGTCTGCTCTTACATACCTCTGGGTATTAACCAATTATAATATTAATTATGATAATTGTAAAAAGTGTATGCAGATGTAAAAAACAATATTTTGTAACTACATGTTCTCTGTGCCAAAAGACTACTTTACATCAGCCACCACCTATACCTCTAAAGCCCTCGCCAGTTATAGAAATTCCTTTTTCCTGAATAGGAATAGAAATTGTGGGACTGCTCGAACCCTCTAGGCTTGGGAATATGTATATTTTAGTGATTTTGGATAACACAGCCCATTATCCTGAAGCCTTCCCTATGCGACAACTTGCAACAGATTTTAAAACAACTAATCCCCTTCTTATCCAGAGTAGGGTTTCCTAAAGAAATCTTGACAGACCAAGGAACAACTTTCATAAGTACGATAGGGGCTGATTCATGGAATAAATGTGCACCGAAATTTGTGGCGCAAGCTGGCACAAGCGTGAAAAACTAGCGCACGTCCACGAGATTCATGGAAGGCCATGCAAGTGTTTTTTCCCGGGAACTGCGCCAAATTTGCACGTGGCGCACCCAGGCACACACGTCACTGCGACATCCCGAATGCCGTGCACAATGCGCACAGCGAAAGCGCACAACATGTAGCGCACACACCAAAAAGGGGGCGGAACACCGGACGGAATGCGCGGAATGGGGAACAACATGTGAAAATGAGGGCGTAACTGGGGAAGTACTGCTGGGAAATAAACAGAACACCCACACGCTCGCAAACTACACGTATTCATGGAATCGAATAGGGGAAACCTGTGCATGCCAAAAGCCACGCACAGGCATAAACACGTCCTCCACACGAAGGCAGACGGAAGTGTCCCTGTGCAGTATATAAGTGCGCGCAAACAACAAACACTTATATACAGCTATGATGGGACACCGTAGGAGGAGGAGAATAGCCAGGCCTTGCATTTTTTTGCCCAGGGCCAGCCTTTTTGGGATGCCTGATGAACAGGTCTATGGCAGGTATAGGTTTCCACCTCATATCATCCTAGACCTGGTCACTGAGTGGGAGCATGACCTCACATCACCCACCTTGTGCTCCCAAGCACTGAGCCCCTTGGAAAAGGTACTCAATGTCCTGCATTTTTTGGCCACTAAGTCATTTCAGCGGACAACTGCCACAGTTGGGGGTGTCTCACAGCCCACAGAGTCACGCTGCCTACACCAGGTGTTGGCAATCATCACTGTGTGCCCCTCATTCCACAGGCACATATACATGCCCAGAACTCCCGCAGAAAGGCAGGCCGTGGTCCAGGACATTTACAGGGTGGCACAATTCCCCAAAGTGCTCGGTGCCATAGATTGCACCCATGTGGACCTTCGACCACCTAGGGCAACTGAGAACATCTACCGCAACCGCAAGCACTGGCATTCCATGAACGTGCAGGTTGTATGCAATGCCAAGGGAATCATCACCTCTGCCCATGCAAACTATCCGGGGTCCACCCATGACAGTTTCATATACAGAATGTCTGCCCTCATCCGGGCCCTGGAAGCTGGGAAGCATGGCGACACATGGCTCTTAGGTTAGTACAAATGCCTGTGCACATGCATGCATGTCACACACAGACAAATACATAAACGACAACTAATGACAACTATTATCAGTGTCTACCCTCTGAGCAACCACGTGATGAGGCCAATACGGAACCCCACCACACCACCCCAGGGAACGTGCAACGCAGCCCATATTGCAACCTGGGCCATATTGGAGCGCACATTCGGAGTGCTCAGTCATGCTTCCGCTCCCTTGACCGCTCTGGCAGGCAGCTACTCTATGCACCACCAGTAGTGTGCAGGATCATTGTGGCAGCATGTGTCCTGCACAATGTTGCAACACGGCGGGGCGTACCGGTGGACATGGTGGTGTCCCCACATCCCCAACCACACACACAGGCGCTGCGCATGGGAGGGGAAAGGGCACGTGGAGGCTGCCCAACTGAGGCGCCCTTCACCTTTTGTGGCCTCCATACCATGGCACTGATGTACTAGTACCAATGGGAGGTGCACACAACAATTGTCCTGGGCAACCTGGGTGATGGGGGCAAGGTACGTGATGCAAACAGCACCCCTGTGTTCTTGCAAGGCTGCCTGTGGGCCCTTAGGAAAAATGACGGGTCACGCAATGCTCAGGCATCCCAAAAAAACAAGAAAAAGAGATACGCGGCCCCTGTAGCCCATGTGCGTGTAAAAAAACACATGCAGTATGCTGTGGCACTCAGGAACCCAAAAAATGCGTATGTGATCAACACGCGGGCTAGTTTGACCAAAAAAAAGGGGTACGCGAGAAAGAGGGACACCCGCAGTGGGAAAAATGGCAGGCATGACTCATTGTCTGCCTTTCGTGTAGAAGAAGAACATGTAGGCAACACCCCCACCAAAAGAATAAGTACGTACTGTAGCCGCTGTGAAGTAATCGCGTGTGAACCCCAATGTCTGGAAAACACACGCACCGCTCTCCACGAAAAGCACGTACAGAGTGATCGAAACCCACGCGGGACCTTTAACCCGTGCCGAGTGAAACGCCCGTGCGCACGTTACGTCACCTACGTGCTTACGCGCTAAGGGCCTTTCCTCAGAATTCACGCAAACGTGCTATTTTTCACAAGCCAAATCACTCCTTATCAAGCTGGCCACGCGACAACACATGGAAGACCACGCTCCTGCCCAGAAGGCCAAATTATTGCCACCAGAGCCCTGAGCAGCCATCTGCTGCTGCCTGCCTGCCTGCCTGCCTGCAGCCAACAGTGCCCTGCCATTTGGTGCCTGCACATCAGCCATCTGCAGGTTTCCAGTTGCTGTGACCACCCCTGCTGGAACAGAAGACTCCCGACTGGTATTCCATCGCTTCAGAGCCCAGCCCCAGGACCGAGTTGCCCACCCACACCTACCTCGGGGGTTGCCATGTCCAACCCAACACCATCCGGCACCAGTGGCAACCCCCCAGCACAGAGGCAGAGGGCTGCCAGCTTGAGTGATAAGGAAGTTGGCATCCTGCTGGAGCAAGTCCTGGGGCATTATGATGCCTTCTTCACACCATTGCGCGCCAACAAGGAAGGACGGAAGAGGATCAGGAAGGACATAGTGGGTGCCATCAACGCGGAGGGGGTGGCACCCTGTGACTTCAAACAGGTCCAGAAGCGTTGGGAGGACTACAAGTCTAGGACCCTCAAGAAGGCCTGGCCTGGCGCCTCTTGGATGCAGCGGATGCAGTGGGGCGCCGGGTCCACCTTACCATCCAGCAGATGAGGGTCCTGGAGCGCATTCGCCCAGTGCTTGACCACCAGATCCTTAAGATGCAGGTCCATCTGGAGTCGAGTGGTAAGTGCCCATGCATTCCCGTTTAAAACAGTGCATGTTGCAGTGTGATGGTATTTAGCTACTTGGCTGTATGTGTGACATGGGTCATGTATGGATGTGTGTGAGCAGTGAAATGATGGTGCTATAGATGATGTACGTGTTACAATGCATCATGCGTAGCAGCATGCGGAATGCACACATGTATGCATGACTGTGTCTGTACTTGGACATGTTTGGGGTGTGAGAGATGAGTGCTGCTGTCATGGACATGCATGGTATACATGTCGGTGTGTCCGAGTAGTGTGTGAGTGAATGCTAAACGACGTGGATGAATGACACATGTCCATGACGATGTGTTGATTCTCTGATACAGCCTAGTCATCCTTATATCCACTGTGTCCGGGGGCATACAGGGCCACATGCATGACCCTCCGGTGATGTGTGTGAATGTGATCAGCATGTCCCATGATGCATGTGAGTTTCAGCCCACCATTGGATGTTTCTATGGTGCCTTCGACATGATTGCAAATGTTTCTTGCATGTGCCATGCCTGTTCTTGCATGTGTGTTGCCTGCACTGACCCATGTGTTGTGGAGGGACATGATGGAAGTGACGTTTGACAGTGCCACTCATGTGCTATAGCTTTCTGTCTAGGGGACTACTGTACAGTACCCTGATGCTTGTGTTCAATGTCTCGCTTTACACAGCGGCGAGTGGAGAAGAGGGATTAGACTGCGCTGTGGAGGAAAGCAGCAGGGATGCCTCCCCCGGCCGGCAACGCAAGGCCAAGTCACCCTCCCAGGAAATTATATCATCTGGGATCGAGGGGACTGGTGCCGCGTCGGCCACTACGGCTGCAGCGGAAGAGGCGGGTGAGCCCCCACAGGGGCTTGCGATGGCGGGAGACAGTGCAGAGCCATCCAGGTTGGTGGTGTGTACAGAGGAGGAGGAGACTGCTTCAGAGCCGCCCATGGGGCCTGGTGGGGGTGGTACCACTGGTGCAAGTGATGCAGTCCAGGGGCAGGAGGCAGCACAGGTCCCTGCCGAGGGGTCTATGCATGTCACTGTCCCTGACACTGTGACTGCATCACCATGCACCAGCAGGGATGCCCCGTCCCAGGCCTGTCCGCAGGTAGGGGGGAGGTCCACGTCATCTGGCACTCCTCTACCTGCGGACGTGGGGACCTGTGACTGGATTGAGTCCATCCTGATTGGTGTCATGTTGCGCACACGTGACATTCGTGATGACATGTGTGCTTCCTGGGGGGACCACTCACGTCATCACGAAGACATGTGTGGCAATGTGGCCCAGTTGGGAGGGATCATGGTCGGGTATTCCTCCATGTGTCAGCCAGTCTTGCGGCCCTCTCCTCCTCTGTGCACACTATACACCATTCATTCTCCGTGCCGTCATCCGGTCCAGATGCCACCAGGGCCCCCTGTGGACCTGCCCCAACCAACACAGCCAGCCTGGTGGAGATCCCATCCCTGCCACAGTCGGGAATCGAAGGTCCAGCAGGGGTGGCCACCCCACCAACTGGACCCCAGCAGATGGAGGATGTGCCGGCATCATCGGGCAGGGCACGTACACGACGGTGCCGGGGGATTCCATTGACCCGGACGCCGTTGTGGTGGCAGAGGCAGTTGCGTCGGAGGCAGCAGCAGGCTCAGCTTGGGAGGCATCATGGCTCAGGGCCATCAACACCCCGGGGGCAGGCATCGGCCGAGGGTCGGGACCTGCTGGCAGTTGCCTGTCGAGGGGCGGGGGACATGAGTCGGGGCCTGCTGGCAGGTGCCCGTCACTGGGGATGGGGTGGGGGACATGAGTCGGGGCCTGCTGGCAGGTGCATGTCACTGGGGGTGGGGGACATGAGTCGGTGCATGCTGGCAGGTGCCCGTAACTGGGAGTGGGGTGGGGGGACATGTGTCGGGGCTCCCAAGTTCATGGTGCCATGTGGCCTGCCTGCGGGGCATGGGGAGGGGTGATGGGCTGCCTGCGGGGTATGGTGAGGGGTGAAGGACTACCTGCAGGACATTGGGAGGGGTGTAGGGTAGACCCCTGTGGTGTGGTCTGGCTGCAGGGGGTGCATGTGGCTTCTCACCACTCAACTGCACGAATCTGGGGGTACGGGAGTGAGAATTACACGTGATTTCGCTGGCATGAGCGGAGTACACGTATTCCAGGGGAGTACGGGGAGTTTTACACGCGCACGAGCTGGGTACGCATATTCCAGTTGTGCATGGGGAGTTTTACACGTGATTTCGCTGGTGCAACCGGGGTACGCGTATTCCGAGGGGTGCGTGGGGAAATTTACACATGCGTGAGCGGGGTATGCGTATTCCGGAGGTGCACGGGGAGTTTTACATGCGATTTCGCTGGCTCGAGCGGGGTACGCATATTCCGAGGGGTGCGCGGGGAGTTTTACAAGTGATTTTCTGGCGCGTGAGGGCTAAGTGGCATTTTTAGTGCGTTTTTGTGGTTGGGGGGCTGTATGTTGGTCCACTGGCCTTTGCGCCATGTAGGGGATTTGTGCAGATGTTTTTGGCTCCCAGGGCAGGGTTGGGGGTGTAACTGGTGCTGCTGCAGGGTCGCTGCACCACGGCTGGTTATGGATGTAATTATCCATGAATACGCAGTGCGTCTAAGTGGGTTTTGGGGCACGCAGCTGGCGCACACGCACTCTGTGCAACAGCTGCGTGCGCCACTACTGCGCTTGATTCCATGAATTACCCCCATAATGGCAGAGTTAAAGGATATTCTACAGATAAAAACCTTATGTCTATTAGCTTCACATGGATGGTCTTGTTGAGCATTTCAATAAGACCTTGAAACATATACTTAGGAGGTTAGTGGAAGCTGATGTAAAGAACTGGGATAAAATGATGCTTTGGGCCCTCTTTGCCGTGTGGAAAGCACCCCATGCCTCATTCGAACATTCAGCATTTGAATTATTTCATGGACGAGACCCAAGAGATGCGTTAGACAGAGATGGCTTTGCAACAAGGCGGACTAGGGCAGCAGATTGTCAGAGGAGCAGCATTTTATTGCAGTTTATTTTCAATTTACTTGTTGTCATTTTTGTTTTAATATAAAGTCAATTTTGTTTCTCCGAGACTGACTGATCCACAACACTGCATGAATAATTTTGATATGTCTGCATTCATTCCACTCAGACAGCTAAAGTCTTTCCTGGACAAACATGAATGAAGCTTTTCGAAAGAAAGGCAACTTGTGGAATGCACTCCAGGGAGCAGCAGCAAGGGGGGAAATCTCCCTGCAGCAGTTGAGAGGAAAGAAAACACCTCTGTATTACCTGGTAACATGATTTTCTTTATTAATATTTATGCGTCAGGAAAAGGAACAATCTTAGCAAAAGAACGACGCGTTTTGCGGTATGCAAACCGCTTGATCACGTAGGTTACATACATATATATATATATATATGCTTGATATTTACAAAAGCTTTACTGTTAGGGTCACTTTTGTTAAACAAATGATATAGGAAATGTTTACCAAACCCAGCCTACTTTAGGTATTTGGTGTTTCAGTCATACAACTCTTGAAGACTATCGAAGATATGTGACAGATATAAAGCTCTTTGGTCATTCTTATCTTCCCAAAATGCTTGTTCATATGCAAAACAGCCAAAACCTCATTGGTACTTTTGGTGCTGTGTCGTGCCATGTCTTTCTAATCAATACACACATAAACTGTGTTAAGCAATGCATTTTTTAAACAGTTGCAAAAATTAGGGTTTTCTCTTCAGAAAAGTATAGGTTAAAAATGATGCACCTTTTTTACAACAATAAACACGTATGCTTAAGTGAAGCTCAGAGTTCCCAGAGGTGGCAGTAAAATGATGTTCAGAGCAAGTACTCATTTTGCTCCCTGGACCCACATTTTAGAGGTCTGTGGCCACCCAAAAGGTGCAAGTAGATCATAGAGAAATGAAATTGGTGAAGAGTAAGTCTAAATGCTCAAGTGTGTCAAGAAGCCTGTGAAAGGATACCCAAAGCCAAAGAAGAGAGAAAACAAAATATGTGTGCCAAAGGTACACATTGTTTCACAGCTGTAAAGATGGTGTCCCATAAAGATATCCATTTAGCCATCTTTACAGAAGTTGCTCACTGCTAAGCAGGCAAATGACAACCCTGCTTGGTTTATCATGTGTCTTTGATGACATTCTGCTGCACACTCAGTACTACCAGGAGAAACAACTGCAATCAAAGCAGGCGACAAGCTGCACATCGTGGAGGACACAACCTTAGCAGAGTTGAAGTCGGCATGATATGCCTAAGGATAATATGCCTCTGATCAAATATTAATGACTGCATAAGAAGAACCACCTAATACTCACTGCAAATGACCTGGAGACACTCTTCTATTAGCTATTGAAAGTGATTAGAAACCAGCGTGCCCACCCATCTAAAACTTCGTAAGTGGCACCCCAGTAAAAGGATCATCAACATCGGGGTACCTCACAGTCCACCCCCCTCCTGCCTTGACAAAGACCATTCTCTTTGGTCGTTTCATGTGTTGGCTCTTCTATTCATTACTATTGTCGATTGACTTCATAAACAATTACTATTTATGACCAGTGTGACACACAGGCTCCACAAGTACCATGTCACAATACATTTGAAAATGTGGACTGTACCAGCACACAATGGCCAATAAAACGCTGTTACAACTACTTGAAACTCAACTAACTGTGCAAAGTTGCCTTTATTTTTTTCTTCACCAAATTCATTACATGAATTATATTTTAAATACAAGTTAGGAGTTTTACTGTGAAACAGTACTTCACATGACGGCAGGACATCTATATCCACATATCTCAAAATGTTCCTATGTATTGTACAGTCCAACCAACTCTACAGAGTTAACAATCATTTTAAATTACCTCAAACACAAACTGGAAAGACCCCTAACCTTAACTACGCCCACAAAGGTAATAATGTGTTGGAACGCCCAATCCATTGATCAGTTTTATTCTTAGAATGTTGGGTATTTTGGACAATGGCACAAACAGCAATGATGTAAACATTATGCACCACTTCATTTGTTATAAAAGGCGCCTGAATTGTGCAGCTATGAGGAATGCTGTTGGTTCCCACACGTGAACCTTCAGGTATGTCCATTACTCCGCCATGAGAATGCACAGCCAAAGATTCCAAGAACCTTCTCCAACTGTCTTTAATCTACTGAGGTGTTTATGCCCAGGCAGAGTTTACAAACTTCACTTGTCATTTTGCCATATTAATGGCATTCCAGCCCAAGGGATTGGCGGTACATCGGCTGCAGCAGGTAACTTGCCTTATTTCCAATGTGCCCCCTGCTAACACCAGAGCTTTAACCATGAGAAGGGAGATGAGTTTTTTTTTCTTCAGCTTTTTTATAAGATATGCCTATACCACTTGCATACATTTGATATGTACACTTTACCATTTGACAAGACCAGATGTAGAAATGTAGTTACGTTACATTAATATTGCAGACCAGGCTAGGTGCTTCTCAGAGTGACAGCAGGCAATTTGTGAGAGTAACCAGATATTAGCATCAAAACCAACATTCCTCATTCCAACCTCCTCTGACTTGTATCCGGTTGGCAGATAACGTATGTTCGGAGATCCTCTTTGCCCTGTCCCCTAGGGGATGTTAATCTTAGCAGGCTCACCTCCCTAGTCCCAAAGGGGATGGCTCCTCCTTGGGGAAGGGTTACAAATTACCTGGATTCATCACATACCCCCACCGTTGCCATTGCACCCTACTAAGGAAGTCTAGGTTTTCTTGTTCTTTCCCTTTTCAATCTTTTACTGTGAACCAATTGTAGATTTAGGAACCACTCCATTACTCTGGCATTAGTATATTTTCTAAGATGCATCCAGGTGATGTCAGAATGATCATTAATGAGACTGAACCTCCTCCTTGACAAATAATACTTCAATCTAGTAATAGCCCACTTGATACCAAAAGCCTCCAATACTACAGAAGTCAAATTAGCCACTCACTGTATAAGGTTTTGAGCCAGTGCACCATTAGTCTCCCATATAGCCAACAAAAGTGTTATCTTTTTGGATAATGAAGGATATCAAATATCCCTGTCTTGGGATTACCTGTCCTCTAAGGGGGAATCACCCCAGTCAGATCTCTCTTGCTCTGTCCGCTTGGGGGTGTTATGCTTAATGGGCTAACCTCCCTAGTCCCAAAGTCCTGAAGGGGTTAGCATGTGAGGCTATCAAAGGACATTTGATAATAGTGGCTGGGCATACAAGGCTGTTTTGGTACATATCCAAAATGCTTAAGCCTATGAGGCTTTGTAGGATATTTTTTTTGATCTCCGGACCTCTACAATCTCATGTGTGTTCTTATGTGTTTCTATGATTTCAAGCATGAAGCTCAGCTCATTGCTAAATGTATCTTTTCTATTTGTGGCTCTGACTAAGGTCACTACCAGGCCGGGTGTTGTGGTGCGCTTTACATTTACCGCAGGAGGTATTAAATGTTCCTTAGCTATTTATCTGTCTATGCATCACCACAAATGAACAGAGCACACAAGAAACATACCAGCACTGCGCTAATTCTTTGTCATGTATTTTTCATGCAGTTTGAAAGTCTCCTCTAATCACACACTGGATATCACATGTGAACTTCACATTTTACACTGGAGTGGAAGCATTGTCTATTTGTGTTAGACTAAGATAGTGAAACAAACCTTCTCTGAAACCTTTGCCTTTAAACAAAAAGCCTCCCACAAGAAACTTGGCAAACGTTACAGGACTATCTGTGCAACTTGGAAGGCTCTAGGAAATGTCTCAATCCTGCAAAAGAATACCAGTGCACAGAGAACAAACCACACGTTTTTCTTTTTATTATAATAAGGCTGTTGTACTTTAAACATGCAGGGTGGTGTTAATATTGTTACAAGTATGTTTACCAAGAGCTTTGTAGTGCTCTGATACAGCCGAACATAGGCAGCAACCCCTTCTTCAACGCACATGGGCCCTTTCTCTGCTCTGGGCAGCTACTCTTCAGTGAAGCACCTCCCCCCTTCCTCTCCTCAGCACACATAACAGCTTGGCTCAACACAACCACGCAAGAATTCTCTAACCTTTCTTTTTTCTCCTCTTGGTTCCTGTGCTCCTGGCAAAAGGTCTCTTGCTCCTCCTTCTCAACCTTTTTAAGTCCACTTCTGCTTACATCTTCTTGACTTATGGCTCCCTACAGAAAACACATCATATTCCAGCCATGGCTTTGATTTTCAAACGTCAGTTAAACCAGTGCCTGGAGTGAACTCCCTGTAATTTTCCAGAAGGCCAACATGTGCTCCTTCATCCTTACCTTTGTACAGAGTTCAGCTCAGCTTAGTAACTCCAGATGGCTAGTTGAACACTCTCATCCTGTCTTCCTGTGCTAAAACTCTAACAATGACTGCTTTGGGCAGCGTACTATTTCAAATTCCTCATACTATGTTCTTCACGTCCGCATCGCAAAAACAGTTTTAATTCATGAATTTTATTTTCTTAGCAACATAATCAGTGCCTTTAGCCCAATTTACACCCCCCAGTTTGCACCCATAGTTTGCATCATTTGCTATGGACTAAGCTGTCCCATTCTAATCACTAATTATATTATGTATTAGGGGTTAGGATGTTAGCAGTGTTAGCAGTGAGTTGTGTCAGTCCCTACGCTACACTGCAATGCTGTGCTATGGTATTATAAACCCCAAGTTACCCCTCTTACAGTACAAACCAGTGCTAAAGTATATGTCGAGCCACACACCACCGCTGGCTGCAATACCATTTTCATGTATACATCTGAACACACCTTCTACAGGAGTCTGAGTTGTCACCAAAATTGCCTCTTGTCTAGAATTTGGCCTGGTTATCCTTCAGCTTTCCCTGAAATAATATGACTTTCACTGGAAACATGATGGCAGTAACTGGACATATGAGCAGGTTCATTCTACTGCAGCAACATTGCATTTGAACTTGCATCGACCAGAAGTTGGGTGTACCTGGAAAAATGTGTATTTGTATTTGTTGTATTTTTATATGTTGCTTTGATTGAACCTGGACCTTTCCATAGGGATCATTGTTTGCTGAATAAAGCAAAATAGCTTCAGAAATGAGTTTTGCTTACAAATATGCCAGAATGAACACATTTGAACACATTGAGAAGGGTGCGACAGCAATTAGGAAAACAAAAATATCTTCAGTTGGTGACAATAGATCAATAGTGAAAAGGCTATTCTAAGTCAAACAGAAAAATCATTTTTGGCATCAAAATGGGTGATGATGACTGCCTCCTGTTGGTCATTTCACATTGATCGGATAGAGGCAATTGCCTCCAATGTGTTGAATTACCGTAAGATGGGCAAATAACCTCTGACTGTGTCGAGGAGGCATTGGTGTGGATCAAGAATACTGCTTCCAGCAGGTCGGCTAGCATCAAGATGGCTGAGTCAATGGTTTCCACTTGGTTGAAGCAGCAATGTGACAAATCAGAGACGGATTGACTGTGATAACTAGAAATTATAGCTTTGAGTGCTTACATGGCTCGTAAAATGACTTGAAGTGGTGGAGGCTGCTGAAAAGTGGATCTAAAAGGAAAATCCATTCCTATCGCTCATTCTAGACTTCTGACTGCTGGAGGATCACATCCAGGGTCAGCAAGGGGTGAATCATACTTCTGCACTTCCAAGCCAGTAAGGTTTTCAGAGCGTTCCTCGAGTGAACAGGTTCCTGGGTACCAGTGGTTTCAATTTGCAGAAGACCCTGTCCAGTCATCAGATCACTGTAAATGGTCCCCTTGGAGTGTTTATCTTCACCACTATGAAAAAGTAATTTGAGGCAGATGGTAGCCCCAGCAAATATCCTGGTGAAATCCTCCTTCAGTTCTCCAAAGATGATTTAACACATGGGGTAAAAGAAAACCGAACCTGTCATATGCTGACTGGTAGTCCCTACATGCACTCGAATGGGATTGAGAATTACAGCATAGCAGTGATTGCCCTGAAGAAGGAATCTTTTCCGAAACTCCTTGGCACTTTTTACATAATACCGTGGACACTGCCATAGATTGGGATCACGTTAAGACATCAAAATAGGATATGGAATTTGATGTAACCATCACCAGCAATATCTGCCACTTATGAACTACCAGATTGGGAGTCATTAAGGAATTTGAGAATATTCCATATGTACTGTTTGCCTTGACTTGGCCTAACAATAAATTGTACCAATTTTTTTCTTGCCAGCACAGGCATTATTTCTTGTTTGACATTCTTTTTTTTAGGAGTGTGTTTTAAACACTTTGTGTACATATGTAAAATATTCATTGGTTTTGCTTGAACACAGTGTGATGTTTGTTTGTTGAATATGTTTTGTTGAAAATCTCTATCTGAACATTATTTTTGGTTGTTTTAAAAATAACCCTTTCTATAAAATATGGTGATTAGAAAATAACAATTGATGTTTATGGTGTTATTTACTGTTGTTTATAACATCACAGCAAGTTGTGAAAACTGTAACATTGAATTTTGGGGATCTTTATCCCATTAGAGTGCATGTAGGGACTACCAGTCAGCATATGACAGGTTCGGTTTTCTTTTGTTGTACATTTTCTGTCTCCAGTGGTCTAGAGACAGATTCAGTCCCTTTGCATCTGAAATAGAATGACTTGATTTCACCTGAATGTTAGAATTAAGTTATTTTTCTTCCAAGGACTTGAGTACCATTTATAGGAACAGAGTAGTGCCCCTCTCCTCCCCTCTTATTTCACACAGGTGGTAGTCACACTCCCTTTAACAGGCGATCTGCCACTATGCCTAGTCCCCCTCTAGTCTTCTCTAACAAGTCCAATCATGGATGCTTTTTCATGGTCTTCTCCCTGATGATTTCACCCCAAGAGTGCTTTTTCTGAAGGAAGTCGGGAGAGAGCACAGGAAATATGGAAGCCTGGCAGAATCCAAGATGGTGGGACATTTATGTGGACTGATGGTCTCCCCTGATTACGCTAACTCCACCCTCTCTTTCATTAGTCTCTTAATGGAAACATTGGTGTGTGCTCTCCCTTTTCCTGGCAGGGATCACCTTTGAAGCAGTGTTTCTGAGCTAGCCCCCTGTGGAGATTTCCTGTCTTCTGGAGAAGGTGGTATGCCTTCCTAGAGAGATCAATAGGTGGTTTCCAGGGTTGGACCCAGTGGTTATTTTGGTCAAACCTAGTTCCCAGATACTAATACACTTAAGGTCCCATCAGCCCAATGAGTCACTCACAACCTAGCATGCACCATTAGGCAAGTATAATTGTAGAATCTCATATGCCACCATGTCCAATCTAGACATTGCGTATATTTAGATTTTCTTTTCCACCAGGCTCTGTGAGAACATAATTATACATTTTATGATCAGAACTGCCCATGGATAAAGACAGAACCTGACTTCTGTTACTGGGGGTGTCTTCAAAGATTTTGGTTGGAATGCAAATGCCACTTTGTAACTGCTGTGTTTCCAAACTACAAGTCAAGGCTGAGAGGTGTCTTTAGAGATGTTCAACAGAGTTATTGTTTGTACTATACCGTTCAGTCTGGAGGACTATAAAAGTGAGACCTGATGAGCAGATCTCACTACCAGACACAGATTTACCTGCTTCATGTTATATTAAAAAATTCAAAACGTTTAGGCTATTTCACCTTGCAGATGGCATTACATCCCAGAGACACAGTGAACATGTGCAAGGATGCTTTGCTGGAACAGGTGAAAATTCACTTTGCAAAAGAACAAAGGTAGCAAGAAGAACATCAACCAGCGCAAACCTTCCCAGATGAATGGGAAATGTCAAGTTCACGATTGATGAATCAACGGGAGTAAGTAATGGCCACCAGTTAAAAGGTTTGTGAGTAGTAATGATGCAAGTTGAACAATTGACATGTATAAACATGAACACTGATATCAATGTACAAGACTATGGAATAACATTTATCTATAAGCTGGTCAGATAGCACAGCAAGTAGAACGAGTGCTTCGACATCCGTTCCGTTCAAAGCCTACCGATGCAGGTTCAAATCCCAGCAAGGCCAAACTCGGCCTTCCGTTCGTAGTGCTACATAAATGCTAAATTATTATACAACAATCCAGCTCAGATATTGACAATGAACCGGTACTTGACCAATACTGAAAAGTCAAGTAGGGCTCTTACTTTAGTACATTTGGTTGAAAAATAAATTATAGGAGTAGTGGTTCGGTGGCCCTGACAGTTGTTGTCTTGAAGAAGTTGGCATGCAATTGTCCTCTGTACCAATGCTATTTTGAGTTCTACAATGGTCACAATCAGAATCTGCACTTTTCAAATTCTCAGAGTTCAGCCATGCCCTAGTGTTTACAGGCTGTCCCTCAGAATGCAGCCAACATGTGAAGTTTGGAAGCTCTCACTCTGAGAGTTGACAAACCTCTAACGTTCACAGGCACTCCATACGCCACTGCCACCCCGTAAATTCCATTTGCTCTCCCACATAGTGCTAACATCACCTAATGTTTTTTAAAAGGCCATGCCTATGAGAACAGGCACCCATGAATTTCTCAGTCTTCCCCACAGAACGTTTCCGCCACTAAAATGGGCACGCTCACACACATAACTCTGCCACTCTCATGTTTGTTATTCTCCCTGAGTGGATATTCATTCCACAATTACTGTCTGATTCCTTCCCTCTTCGAGAGCAATCTTCATAACGGAACTATGTTGCTGCAGTAAATGCCTCTTCGTTGGAGCACCAATTGCAGTGGAGTCCATCTCTCTGGCTGAGAGATACCAAGCAATGTAAGTAGTAGGTGACTTCATGGCACATCCCTACGTCCCATTGATTCTGCTCCAACACAGGTTCAGCCTGTGGTATGGTCCCTGCAACTGCTTGTTAGGGCACTGCCGGCAACAAGGGCCGATGCTGCCCACAGTTGCCTGTGCTACTGGCACTAAATGCATAGGCTAGCCAGGTATTGGTTTTTTTGCTGCTTGGCGTGGCATACTTAATGACCAAGTTGTGCTGCACCCAGGCCTTTTGAGGTATTAGGATATGCATCATCAACAATGCTGGACATGGCTGCATTGGCACCCGTGTTAGTGGTGAGATCAGTGGTGGTGGATATCCCTTGGAGGGTCCTCCAGTTTGCATCAGTGTTCACATTTGTCAGAATTTGAGTCATCCCCACAGTCTGGTCTGTAGACTGCCACACCCAAGACCACAAGGGCTGTGTCAAGGAAGGATAATGTATTGCTTCATGGGCGTCCAGTGCGTGCCTTGCTTCCAATGCAATGTCAGGTGCACTCCTCCACTACCTCCATGCCTCCCTCCTAAATCTTCTGCCTCTCTGGTAGATCCATTGCCTGATTTAGGGTGCCTTTTCCAGGAGGGGCAGGACCAAGAATGATTTGCATATGGTCTTTCTCCTTTTGTTATAATAATGATAATAATGACAATGATTTGTCATTTAGATAATGCTTTCGCCAAAGCACATTACATAGAACATTACCCTAGTTGGTACTCATTGATGGACTTTCTAAGGATGAAAGTCTGAGTTGGCCTGGTATGTCAATGCAGAAAAATAATGATCTGGAGGGTTTCACTGAGCAATTGGCTGGTCTCCATTGAGGCTCCTCCCCAAAGACCACCCCCTCCTCTGCACCTTCATCTTTCTCGGTGTAGAAAACGACTTCATAAGCAATGGCCCCATCCATTCAGTAAACATCTCACTGCACTGCTCCAGATTGCTTTGATCAAATGCCTACTCCTGTCACATGATGATCATACCAGTGTCTTCCTCCTGAACAGCCTGCATGCCTTCATGCTCCACGACAAACCCTGTCTGCTAGCAGGAGTGCATAAGATTCCCTGCCTCCCCTACCACCATTGGAAATAAGAAGTACTTTGAGGGTGGTGGGAGTATCTAATGCCAAAGAGGAAATGGTAGAAGCAAACTTGGTTTATGTAAAGCAAAACTTGCTGCTTCAATGAGGTATAGGAGATCATGTCAATTTAAAGGGCCACACAGTCTGGAAGAGGTTAACAATGGATACATGACAGACAGGGCCTCATTACGAGTTTGGAGGCAGCCATGCCCTTAGAAAGGGCATGGCTTCCTCCAAACTCGGGTCAGAGTCCGTGGTCCCTGAATGAGGAAATAACGGGACATTCCGAAACCCGGACCTGGGCCATCCCCATTTGAGCCCCCATAGAATAGTATGGAATGATTAAGAGCAGATATAGATGGCAAAATTAATTTGAAACAAATTGATATCAATGTGGGATAAAATGACTATATGATAAGAGAGACCGAAATATCAATGCAAATCAATAACACATTCTTGATTGTCCAAGAAACCAGCATAACATTAATTGTCAGTATTGAGACAAAAACTGAAAAAGGCACAATTCCAAATAGATAATGCAATGATATTATCAATGAATACATACAATTAACTGCCAGTAGTAAGTCAACACCAGGTATTCTCCATGATATTCACCCAACTTGCTTATTTTCTTCTAAGGAGTACTATACGGTTACCACCCCTCACAGATAATTCCACTTTTTAAATTAAAAAAATTCATATACACACTTTCTTTTCTTGTGCATATTTGATTTTCCAGTGGGTTGCCAACAGATATCTAGGGTTGTTTTGTTTAATGGGATGTATATGTTCCCATACACGCAGTTTGAGTTTGTGGATTGTGCTCCTAATGAAAATAACTGTACACATGCATCTGAGTAAATCAATTGCATGTTTTCAATTACTTAAATACTTGATGGTGCTAACAAAGCCATTAGGGGCCTCATCACGAGTTTGGCGGTAACCCTTAAATCCGGCGATAGCGCTATTACCGCCGGATTTAAGGGTCCGCCAAATCAGGGGTTCGGCTCATTTCTCCCCAGCTCTGAGCTGGGGGGAAATCCGCCGAAAATTCGTGCTCATACCGCCGGCGGGAAATCCGCCGGCGGTATGAGCGTGAAAATTCCCCATTGAGCCCAGTGGGGAATGGGGCATTCCCGAATGGGCTCAGTGGGGAACGGGGACTTCCATTACCGCCAAACCCGTGATCCGGCGCTAATAGCGCTGGGGGGTTTGGCAGTAGGGCTAATACCACCGTCGGTAATACCACCAGCGTTACCGCCCAAATCGTAATGAGGCCCATAGTCTTGAGCTTGCTTATTGAGCATTGGCAAACGTTCCAGGAAATTACATTTGTAAACATCTATTGGATCGGATAGTAGCTAATTGTCTTCACTTTTCAATTTTTGTAATGATTGGAGTGCGAACGGTGTGCTGATGTTTGTATTTGTTGTCTTGTTGCATACTAAACTTGGTTTATCACAGAGATAGAGTTTGAATTCCTATTCTGGAATGAATCAAATTGTCTAATTTTAGTTTTTTTGTCAGTCAGAATTTCTCTGTCAGGTGTTCTTGTGCGTGTAAGGGTTTTGTTAATAATGTGTCATTGTTATAGCCTCTTTGATTGAACCTGACAGTAAAATCATTCAAATGGTTTTCAAAGCTATGCCACTACAGTTCTGTTTGAGTCTGAGAAACTCACCATTTGTTGTGTTGTATGTAGTTTTATGGGTGATGCGGTGGCAGCTACCTGCATGAAAAAATACAATTAGCAGCCACGGGTTTATGGTGAAGCATGGTGTGGCTTCTATGCAATTGTCATGTACCTCTAGTTCTAGGTCCTGAAATCCATTTCTCTTAATCGTGTTCACTGTCAAATGCACATTGTACTGTTTAGTTTGAGGTAGAGAACATAATGTTCTAATTCCATAAGATCATCTACTAAAATGGTGTTTTAGTGGTAACTGCTTCATAGGTACACGTTTGTTGCAATCATAGTGACCTATGAAATGTTTGGCATAGAATGGAGCATATCCCATCACCATGCTCTCAAGTTGATTGTATAGGATACCATTGAAGCAAAAATTGATATTATGTTAAGTAAATAGGAAGGTCTGATGCAGCAACTTTAGTTCTAAAAAGGGCCTCATTACTAGTTTGGCGGTCTGGCAAAAATGATGCCGGTACAGTAATAACGACATAATTTACGGGACCGGCGGATTACGACTCACAATGCTGTTGTTACCGGCATCGTTAGGGACCCGCTGTGACGGGGAACCACCGTACCGGAATCTGCACGGACAGGTGTCAGCCGTGCCAGCCACACCGGCATCCCGCAATGTAGGGCACATTACGAGTTGCATGGACATGCACTTACCGGCATCTAAATGCTGGTAAGAAGGGTCACCATGATGCCGCTAACACCGACATCGCAGGGCAGCCATTAATAGCAATCTGCTGTGTCCAAACCTGCCACAGGTGCACACAATCACCATAGGTGGAGGCAATCGAGTCAAGCCCAGCACAAAAGGAGCACACCCACACACCACACCCCTTCCAAGTCCAAAATGATACCACTAGCATTAAGCTGGAGGACATGCCTGCACTGCTACTCCTTGAGCAGGCGGTTAACCAGGGAATACAGAGGAGGTGCAGGAGGAGAAGGAGGGTGAGACCGGGCCAGCACATACCACCAGTGCAGGCAGTGGTACCACACAGGCAGCCAACAATCCCTCGCAAAAGGGACAATCCATCTTACTTAACCCCTGCACTGATCCACACCCTGTACCGCCTGGACAGGGACACCATCACCACCATAGTGGACCTCATTCATGATGACCTGGTCAGCCTGATCAACATCCGCACCGCCATCCCCCCGCTGCTGAAGGTAGTGCCTGTGCTCCATTTCCTGGCCACAGGCACCTACCAGCACACAGTGGGGCAGCTGCATTGCATCTCACAACCATGTTTTTCCCCCCGTGTGCTGAACCAGGTCTGGATGCACTCCTGAAGCATGCAAGGGCCCACATATCCCTACCACGGACTGCGGAGGAGGTGAATGCTACCAAAATTGCATTCTATGCACTGGCAGGCATGCCAAACTTCATTGGTGTCCTCGACTGTACCCGTGTGGAGCTGGTAGTCTGGCATGCCGTGAAGGTGGAGTACCGCAACCGGAAGATATACCACTCCCTCAATGTCCAGATGGTGTGTGATGCCTGCACATTGCTGTGCTAGATACCCTGGATCCATACATGATGCAACGGTGCTGCAGAACTCCACCCTTCCCCGCTACATGGAACGACACACTGCGCAACGTAGCTGGGTAAGTCTGACTACAGGGCCATGGTGGTATTGTTGTTGAGGGGGGGGCAGAGGCATATGCAATCTGTCTGCTGTCTGGGCCATGGGGGGTGTTGTTGGGGGGGACCACAGGCATATGCAACCTGTCTGCTGTCTGGGCCACGGGGGGGTGTTATTAGAGGGGGACCAGAGGCATATGCAACCTGTCTGCTGTCTGGGCCATGGGGGATGTTGTTGTGGGAGGACCACAGGCATATGCAACCAAACACTGTGACCCAAATGATTTCAACAGAATGCATGAGACTGACAATGGTTGCAGACGTGCTAGGGCTGTACAGCTATGTATAAATGGTAGCAACAAACACAGCGCCCACCCCTGCACATGCACCTGGTACATCATCAGACCGGAGCCACAGGTAACAAAGTGCACCACCCTGCCGTCACAAAGCAGAATTCACATGAGCTTAGCAAAGCACATCACAGGACATGCAGCCTTGACTTTGCGAAAAATAAAAGCCACTCAGGGAATCCCCTGTCACTGCCCCTGCATGACAGAAACACCACAGACCAACATGCCATTCCTTGCAGCTGAAGGGACACTTAAAAATCCAAATTCACATGGTTGTAGAAAATAGATTTCAGCAAGTAGTCAACATCAAAGGAACGTTTCCCTATACTGGCGGACCATACCACCAATTCTATTGTGCCATGGACACATGGGTGAAGTTGTTGATGGACATGAGCATGGCGTCATCAAGTAGTCGAAAGCATGATGGGCAAACCTACATGTATCGGGTCAGACATCAGGCAAATACATCATTCAGTGCTGTTGATGCATTCTGATTCTTCCTCTGCCACACACCGAACACATGTGACTACACCATGGACCTTCTAACCTCCTCTGTGTGAGTGCTGTATCGGATGACAAGGCCCCTAAGTTGTGAACGTTACCCATGCTCCCTCCCCATGGATAGACACCAAGTACACCAACCAGATTTTTACTCTGATGAAATGGCAATAGCTGGCAGTGAAAATCTCTTGCATTTGACCTTGAACAATGTACAGCCCGTGCACACAAGGAATGCCACAAATACTCACAATCAAAATTTCTTTTGCTCCCATGCAGGTGATGCTGGGTATCCTCTGAAGCCGTGGCTCCTCACCCCGGTCAGGCATCCACTCAACAGGCACGAAGAGGACTACAATCGTGCACATGCATGCACTCGTGTGATAAATGAGCAGACTTTTGGCCTGTTGAAGCACGGTTTCGCTGCCTCAGCATGTCGGGTGGGCACTCATATACAGGCCTGAGAAGGTGGGCAAGATTGTATTGGTATGTGCCATGCTGCACAACATCTGCATCCGGCGCAACGTACCCCTGCCCTGGACATGGACCAAATACCACATGATGATGGGGAAGATGATGGAGAAGATGCTGCACACCGGCCACGTCACAATGTGCGTGAAGGACTTGCTGTGTGCCAATCTTTGATTGCACAATATTTTTCATGGACTTGGTTACACAAGGCGCTGGGAACGGGGGGCACTGTGCATTGGGAACGGGGGACACTGGGCACAGGGAATGGGGTACTGATGAAAAATAATATTGACACACACTCAAGAAGCAACGTCCAGTCATGTGTTTTTCATAAGCACACCAGGTGTTTAATGCAATGACATCTATGTACAGGAATCAACGTTGACCTCTACCCTAGACCTACTACAAAGTACCCCTCCCACAACCTCATGGCCCAACACCCCCACACACCCACAACCCCCACCACCCATCCCCCATGGCCCAACACCCCCACACCCCCATGCTCCCGTGTACCCAATTCGAGTTCTACTGGACTCCCTCCTGACATATCCAGGTGTCTCAGGCTACTGATGCCCCCTTTTTGATAGAGGGGGTTGTTCCACCAGCCGGCGCATAGTGCGCATGGACCTGCACAGAGGGCTTGTCTGTGTTAAGCTCGCTGGGGTTGTGCTTGACAATGGTAGGGGTTGTGGGTCGGCTGGGGCAGGATGAGATTGGGCCATGGTGGCAGCCAACTTGTTGACAGCCTGCGTCATGTCTGCCATGACCTCATGCACCCACGTGGCCATCCGGTATACGGCACGGGTAACTGCCTGGGTGTTTTCCTGATTGGCCCTGCGTCTGGCTTCCCCTTCAGCAAGGTATTGTTTCACCATGTCGTGCATGGCCTACTGGTGCCCCTCCATGTGGCTCAGCCGCCCCTCAAGGTCCCGTGCGGATGTTGCAGAAGGTGGTTTCACGGGAGGTGGTGAGTTACTTCTTACAGGGCTGAACTCATCTTCTGTCATCTCCTCTGCAGTACTGCATCCACCAGAGATATGTCCTATAGAGCACTGTAGGGTGTCCTGCATGGGCGGTGTGTGTTGCGTGTCATCAGCCTGCTGTGTCTGCACCTACCTGCTCCTCGTCCTCCTGCACGCTATGCTGTGTGGATTGTGCCACCTCACCTATTTCACTTGTGGCTGTTGACTGCGACCCCTCGACATCACTGGCCGCTGGTGATATATCCTCCTGCACATGAGGTGTCTGCTGGGGGGGGAGGCAGAGTTTTCTTGGGTGTGAACTGTGGGGCCGGTGTGTTTTTTGGCATGCGTGCCTTGATGGCACCAACGTGTCCGGCCTGGGGCTCTTGACTCTGAAACGTGGCTTGCTGTTCCTCTTGCTCTCTGGCCTGTTTGCCCTGTTGGCTGGTGGGCTGTGGCTTGGGAGCTGTGGTTTTCCTTGGCCCGGCCCTTGAGGTGGACGGCCTGGTGGTGTTATCGTCCCCTCTGCCCATGCATGCAGGTGTTTTACTGGAGGTTGCGGTGTGATCTGCAACGCTGTCTGATCCCAAGCCTGTGTGGGACGGAGAGGCAGGGCATCAGTCATGAGTGGACGTACATCCTACATACATCAATGTTGGTACATTTTGGCTCATGTGCATTGTCAAGTGCATGTTGGAGAGGTAGGCATGGTTCTTGCAGGGATTAGGGGGTGTATTGTTCTGGCATCCTTGTGGTGCAGCCATGATGTCCATGATGTCTTTTGGGTGGCCTACACGTGTGACGTGGCTTGTGTGCTGTAGCCATGGCTCAGGCGCTGTGTGCCATGTGCTGTTTGGTTGTGTCACAAGTGTGCAATTGTTAGTGGAGTTGTGTGCACCATGCATTGAGATGGCGGAGTGGTGAGGCCGGCATCTCGATGGTGAGTTATATGTGTGTGTGTGCATGCAAATGTTGCTTGTGTTCGAAATTGTGGTCTCATGTGGTTTGTGTCAGTGTGGTTTGTTGTGTGTTTGCGTGGCTGGGATGTAGCGTTTGTGTTTGGGCTGACTTTAGGTGGGAGGTGATGGGCCATGTATTTGCTCTCCTCTATTTGCCATTTGGACCCTAACTTTGTACTTGGGGTATTAGGTGTGTCTGGTGACTTTTGTATTACGCTAAGGGTCTCTCATCTCTGAATGCCCGAATCCCTCTTTGGACTCCATGTAAATCACAGATCTACAGGTTTCCTCCCACCATGCCAGCTTGATGGGTGAAGAAGAACCACCACCTGTTCCCTGGGCCTGGCTGTGGTTGGCGGACAAGATGTTGTGTACACGCAGCCGCAGATCGTTCCACCTTTTTCGACAGTCTTTGACACTGCGTGGGTTTGTCCCCACTGCAGAGACCTTCTGGGCCACCTCCTCCCAGATAGTTTTCTTCCTTAATTGCGGAGCACGGTGCAGGTCTTGGCTAAACACAACATCTGCATGCTCAACAAGGCTGTTGGCAAGCATATTTAGCTCCTCGTCGCAAAAACAGGACTTAGGTAACCGAGGTGTGCCTTTTCGTGTGGCCTTGGACACGTTCTTGCTGGCAGGGTACACCGTTCTGGAATTCAGGTCCTGTATTCAGAGGATTGCAATGGATTGTATTTTTAAAGATGGCCACTGGCGCATTTCGCATTCCGGCGCAATGTAGTTATTTCCGGTGCAGTTATTAGCGGTTCCAGTTTCAACAGTGACATACTTAGCAGGTTCTGCGATGCCGGTGGCAGAGTCTGCAGATTTGATGAAGCCTTTATCGGGGTTTGAAGGCCTTACTGGAATGCTGGTACTGCCGTTACCGGCATGCTGTAATGCGCGTGCACGCAGACTCAGAATCAACCGTTGATTCCGGCAGCAGTGCATCACGGACACGATAGCAGCGGCATGCCAGTAATGGTGATTTCTTACCACCAAACTCGTAATGGGTCCTAATCATGAAGAATTACTCTGTTGTTTCAAGTTTTATTTCATATGAAATTAAAGTTGTAACAAGGTCAGTAAAGGAGTTGGCATTTGAGAGGGCCCCATTTTCTGTCCCCTCCCCAAGTGACTATTTTTACATGTGCAGAACTACTTTTCATCACCCCATACTTCCTCAAGCCACTAGAGAAGCAGCAGCAATGCATGGAGAACACCCACTGCAAAGCAACCCAGCATCAGCCCATCTGACCTTTGTTGGTGGCAGAAGCATCCATGAGAGAGAGGGTCAGCCACACAGTCAGTAGCTTAAGAGACTTTGAGGCTTTCTCAGGCACTGAACAACACTCCCCAACCTCTGCTTGCAGAGCCTCAGTACAGCCTTAACCAACTCAACAGGACTCCACTTATCTAGGGAGAGATTGCACAGCAGGCCCCTAATATGAAATCATACACTCTGCAGAGTGGGCCTCCATCATTGCAACAGGGTGAACCCATTGAGAGAAAAGAGTGGTTCTTATCCGGCTCTTTATAACTTCCCATGATTGCAACACTTCCGGGTGAGAAGGACACGGCCACATTGGCCAGGGACAGTAAAACAAGTTGAGGGCAAGCATAAAAGAGGCAACAGGAAGCAGGACGTTGTGGGCTGTCTGTGTCAATTAAGAAAGCAGACGAAGAGATCAGCTGGAGAAAGGACAGTGTATCAGAGTGTGGAGATGTTTTTTAAAAAAAGTTTGGGATTGATAGGTGAGAGTAAGTGGTACTGAGTGGTGAGTGTGCATGTAATCCTAGTAAGTGAGAGTGATGTTGGGAGTGTAGTGAGTGAGTGGAAAGTTGTTGTGAGAGAGAAAAGAGTGCAACTGGGGAGAAGGTGGGGAGTAGTAATAGTAGTGTGGAAGAGGGAGTAGTAGTGTGGAGGAGGGAGAAGAAGTTTAGAGAACATGGTAGTAGTATAGAAGAGGGAGTAGAAGTCTAGAGGAAGGCGTAGTCGTGTGGAAGAGGGGGTAGTAACATCAAAAAGTTAATATGAGTAATAGAAGGAGTGCGAACGCTCAAGAGGACAGAGAAAGAAGATGCATGGAGCAGGAGGACTGAAGGTGGAATGATTGGGTGCCGGAGTGTAGAGAGAGAACAATAGTATACAGAGACAGGAAGTGGAGCACAAGGGTGTGAGAGGAAAATACCAAGTCGGGATGAAAGGCACATCCACAGAACCTCTTTCAGCTATTAACACATTTGAAGTGTAGGGCTAGTTTATAATGTTCCTGAGGGAGTCTAGAGAAATAAGGAAATTGCCTTTAAGTTCTCCTTACAAGCAAGGTAGAGAATAGGCACTAAGAGTTTACATTCTCTATATGTTAATGCAGGTACTATGGGTAGAAAATGCTATCTCTAGACTAGAGAATGAGGGATGGCCGTATACTCTACCAAAGGAATCAATACAAGTCCTTGAGCCATCACTGGACTTTGAGGTATTCTCTGAGCCATCCATGGCATAGTATACAATGATTTGACAGAAGATCTACCTGGTTTGTATTAATCTTACCACTGAATGTTGTGAAGTTGATGAAAAACTCTTTACTATGAGTGTGATGCAAGAGTATATTCCAATGAATTTAGAAATGTATCAACATGCTCAGATGTGTGTTGTGCAGTAAACCAATACCTGTAAAATTAGGCCATGCAGGGGAGATACAAGGTGATCAGTTTGCAGTGCTGTGGTGACATGCAATGCTAATCATCATCATCAATAAGACTAATTTGAAACTGATGTTTTAGTTCTGCCAATTAGATGGCAATATCAAAAATATGATTGCGTGATACTACCTCATAGCAAGTATGGTAATGACGTTTTCTAAGGTCTTGTAAAAATATAGTATTTATTTTTCATAATGACAATCTTTCCTCCAGTTCAAATGAATATTCTAGTAATACTTAGAAGGTCCATGGTGTAGTCACATGCTGATTTCTGTTTTGGGCACATTATAGGACAGCGCTACCCGACCAATAGTTTAGGTGAAACCTATAACCCATGGGAAATGCAAAAATGCTATGGCTAATGACATTTGAACCATGAGAAAGATCAGCATGACATTTGAAATTCCTTTTCGGGGCTGGGGACCGCAGAACTGGACCATTTCTTGTAAATCTGTGTTACAGTTCAAAAGATATAAAGGGACAAAAAGGGTGTGCTTTTCACTTTACATTCCCATGGGGAAAATGATAAATGTTTGCTTACTCCGCACAGCCCAAACTGCTGGATACATTTGCACCAAATCAGAAACAAGTTGGGCACAAACCACTCAAAGGCAATCCTTTGATGGGTTGCCCTAAATTCTTCCAGCAGTTATTTTTTTGTTTTTTTATTTGGCATAGAGCGGGTGCCTCTGTACCCAAAACCTTAGTTATACCTCCCATGAGGGATTGGTGGTGCCAAGCTTTTTCATTTCTGAAAATAGCTGCCATTACCCAATTTGATAATCAAATTTCAAGAATAGATTTGAATGGTGAAATAATTGTCATTAATTCAAAGCTATCATATATTAAGATATGGCAATCACTGTGATTGCTAGTTATGCTAAGAGGAGTATTTGAAGTTAACTTAGGATGAATTCAGCTTTTCTTATATGCAAACAAAAACCAGGATGGCTTCCTAAATTAACTTAAAACTGTGTGCAAGGGGTGTAATTGAGGGCAATTGGGTTTTTATGGTGTCATATGGGGTGAACAGCAATTGCTTAATTACTTTAATAAAAACTTCATATAACAGTCGGGAGGAAGACAATGCTTGTTTACTATATCCTTTGTTGTGATTGGACACGCTTTTCACATGACTTATCAGTGAAGTTCTCGATTTATGTATGCCATCAGCAGGGAGATATCTACCTGATCGTCGTTCCCTCTTCATCGTTGTAGTACCCCACTAACTCCACCTCACTCTTTCCTGTCATAGTACACCACTAACTTCACCTCATTTTTCCTTGTTGCAGTAACCCATTAACTCTACCTCACTCTTCGTCATCACAGCACCCAGTAACTCCACCTCACTCTTTCTTGTACCTATCCCCCACTAACTCCACCTTACTCTTCCTCATCACAGTCCAACACTAACTCCATCTCACTCTTACTCTTCACAGTCCCCCACTAACACCACCTCACTCTTCCTCGTCACAGTCCACCACTAACTCCATCTCACTCTTCCTCATCGCAGTCTCCCACTGCTCCCTTAATCGGCATCGTCACTGTCTACAACTACACAACTTCAGTAATTCTTGTAACAGTTCCCCGCTATTACCACCTCATCCATCCTCATCAAAATCCTCCTCTACCAATGCCTCACACTTCTTAACACAGTACACTACCCCAATTCCTTGTGACAGTACCTGACTACCTCCATGTCACAGTCCCTCACGTTCCCCACCTCACTCTTCCTCAACATCATCCCCAACTACTGCACATCACTGTACCTCATCACAGTTCCAAACTACCCGACCTCACACTTCCTCATCAGAGTCCACACTACCCCATCATATTCTTCCTCATCCCCAATTACACAACTTCAGTCTTCTTCATCACAGTCCTCCAACGTCATGCCTGTGTCTGCTCCTTCCTCCATTTCTACACCTATAAGCCTCAAAATCAGGTTGTCTGCCACTTCGCGGCGTGAAGACAGGCAGTTTGCCCATAGAACCGCAGCCAGGCCATTCTATTCTCGTTGGAAACTCACAGGGAGATTACCATGGAGACGGCATAGGTTTCAGGGACGCCACACATTATGTTCAAATATTGCTGCGTTAAGCAGTCACATGTCGAGGAGAACAGCATCTCGTGATCAGGTTACGTCTTCCTAGACATTATTCAAACTTGTTTAGACAGGTGTTCGGTGCTCCTGATTAGTGTTAGCTCCTGAAGCTCTGTCCATTTGTTTCTACATTCGTTCTTGTTATATTGAATCCCGTGGACATCCTTGGCTTCATTCCAGCTTCTGTCTCCGCCCACAACATTCAGTTTACTCAGTAACTCGACTTCAATCTGTTTAGCTGCTTGCTTCTATCTCCGCCCACAGCATTCAGTTTCCTCAGTACCTCGACCTCAGCCTGTTTAATGGACTGCTTCTGTCTCCGCCCCCAGCTTCTATCTACAAGGTACCTCATCATTGGCCTGTTTAACGGACTGTTTACGTACTCTGACTTCCGATATCAGTCTTCACGGCAGGCTTGTTGCTATTTCGTCTCAGTCCATGGCAAGGACAATCTATCATCACGGTTGTGGCTTTTCATACTACTAAACGTGTTGCTGCAAAATAGTTCAGTGGCACAGGTTATTTTCTGGTGTTTTCTCCTGCACACAGAGCAACTTGTGAACTAAGGAATCTTTCCAGATTTGTTTGTTTTTTCTGCTCTTCAATCATCCACCATTCAAGTAACATTTGCTCTTTTCAGTCAATCATTCAAGTACTTACCTCTGTCTCTTCAACATCAGTAAAGATACGTGCACAGAATGTTCATGGATGGCAATGAGAGGAGTTTCAAGTGCACCAACCCGACTCTAGTGCGCCCCTCGTGCCGTTGGGGTTCTAGTCCCTAACTAACATTCCCTTACTTGTTTTTATTTTTATATTATATATATTCAGACCAGTTTGGACTTCCTCGATTTCTTGCTGAGAAGACAAAGAGGTCAATACATGTTTATCCAGAAGTCTGGAGTTGTTACTCCCAGGTTAGTTTAGTATTTTTCAGGTTATATCTGCATTGGTGTTCAGTTTAGAGTAAATACTGGGTGCTTTTTATTCCAGCCTGGTGAATTCCTGCAAATTGTGGATTCTGCGCCCTTTCCATTTATTCACTCTGCTAGCTTTTTGTACAATATCAGCTAGTGAGATTCATCTTTAGGAGGGTATTTTTTACTCCTAAAGGCAGAACATAGGGAGCTTCAGTGTCACCCTGTATCCTTTTTCTGCATCTCTGGTGAGTTATTGTCTTTCTTATCATACCCTGTTGACTAATTGTGACATCCCCTAACCTACCTCATTCTTCCTCATGACAGTCCCCAAGTATGCAACTTCACCCGTTCTGATCACAGTACACTACTACGACCAACTCACCCTTCCTTGTCACAGTACCAATTACCATCAACTCACTTGTCCTTGACACAGTCCGTCACTACCGCACTCACTGTTCCTCATCACAACAGACGATTACTGATCCCTTCTTATCTAGTGGACAAAAAAAGATTAAATGCTTTATAAACCAGATGTTGTGTATCCCAAGAATAGATATTGATAACAAATGACATGAGATCATGTATGTTATTAGAAACAGACACAGAACTTCAGATGGTGGGAGGTATGGTACAGCAATATTCTTCATATTCAGTGAAAAAACTTGTTTGGGAACAGCTATGGTGAATTATGTCAGTGCAACAAATTAGTATTATTAATATTATTATTTCTATTAAGATTCTCAGCTTATTACAAACCTTTCTACTCATTAACACATATTAAAAACACCAAGTTCAACTTCCAATTCATTAATACATTCATCAATACATTAGCAATTGTTCATCGGGATGTTAGATAGGTAAGGCGTACTGCTTTTAGGTCTTCACCCCTAGTAATTAGAATAGTAGAATTTAGAACCTAGACTGTAGGTGTCAATAATCGGTACCCTGGGAAGTAGGGATGCCTGGCCTAAGGAGGATTGATACGTTCTAGATAAGAGCGAGACAGTTGGCCCTACGACTCTCAAAATTCAAATAAAAACCATTTAGTCATTGTTGAGACTCAGACAATGTTTTGAGCCATCTGTTAAAATATAGAAAAGCAATCATATAGATAAATAACCAGATCTGTAAAGTTATATTATAATATTAAGGGCTCATAAGAATGCATAACCATGAAGCTGAACAAGGATGCATAATCATTTTGAAGTAATATTGGGGATTCACATGAATGTTCAATCAAATAAAATAATTAATGTACTGTTTTGAAAATCTAAGAAATGACGTGAAAAAACTCACTTATGTGTGATTTATTTCTTCTAAGGGGAAACCAAGCACAGTTGTACATGTTTTCATTTTCTCTGAAAGATTTAGTCTAACACCTCCTCGAAATATTTCAACTGATGTAGAATGAAAGTGAAGGCGGGTTCGCAATGGGAAAGGTTTTTCTTCTGAAGTGCAAGCAAGTAATAAAGTGTGGCACGTAAAACAATATCAAACAAGCTAAAAACAGCTAATTGGTACAACTGGAAGCAATTACAACAACAATGTATATAATGACCAGAGCATCAAGATATGTGAAACCAAATTGTAAGTTTCAATTTAAAATCACCATAGGGTCCCAGCATATAATAGCTCTATCTGGGCACTTCAGGGTGTGCCCAAACATCCAAGTAAGTGGCTATGCATAAGAGACCTTTGTTTCTTCAAAGGGTTTCTACCTCTGCATACAATTATGTTACTGGCAAATGTTTGATATTACTGGTCATATGAGGCTGCACTTGGCATTATGTTTTATGTGAAGCTGCAATTGAAAAACAGTACCTGCCCATGGCATGGGGTACCAGCTATGATGGCTTTACCTGGCATAGGTTGGTTGTAATTTTAAAATAGGATGTCTATTCTGAGTGTATTATGCCTGTTTATAGTAAAATGGGACTGCACTTGGGCTGAGGGTATAATTGTTTGCATAGGCACATTATGACTTGCCTGCCATATGATAGCAATACCTAGGCATGCTCAGGTTTACCTGAGTATTGCAGACTACATCTGGACTTCTAAGTCTGTTCTTGGGCATAGGAGACCATTCATTTCCTTTACATAGGATGTAGCTGGGCATATGAAACTGTATCTGCCATAATGTAAAGGCTATTTCTACAATAAGGCAATTCTATGTGTCTACTTGCAATTCCACAGGTGGAGACATACAAGCGTGCACAATGTCTGTCCCAATATATCATACCTGTTCTCATTGCAGGGGCCAGGCAAACCAATATGACAATTCACTTGTAGCAATGCAAATTTATGCACTGTCTAATTGTAGTGTGTCATTACCTGGGCAAATTGGTGGAAGCCCTTTGGCATGTGAAAATGGACCCAGCCACGTAAGTGGTATTCAAGCTGTAAAATGTGCATATGAGGCTATATTTAGGCATTTAGGACCTCTTTATGAGTTTGGCAGTGCAGTAAATAAAAGGTGGTAATTCCATTATTGCCACTTTTTTGGAGGTTACCAAATTGCTGCTGTTTTTACCACTACGTCTGTGAGGAATTCACCATTAGCATGGGGAGTGTGCACTCGCCTGGCCTTTTTTGAACTTGTGTAATGAAAATGAATGATGGGAGATCAACATCAGAAAATGTGTGGGGCTAATCCGCACACATTTTACTCTACTCATCGCACAACAAACATATAGTCACCACCTACAGGTGCAGTCCTCCCTGTCATGTTCAGCTGGAATGTGACAGCCACGGGTACATCAAACCATCAAAACACCTCAAGAACAGGGAAGGTGACACCTTCCTCCGACCATGGCCAGCCTAATTAAACTATCAAAGGATCCATGGATCCACCCTGTTCTATTGTAGCTCTGTGTGGTAGCAGTGCATATTGATGAGAGTTAATTGTAACCCAAAGAGGCCTGTTTACAGAACACATGGGACAGGAAACACCAATACCTCTTTTATATGCAATGTGTCAACCTTGAAGCTAGCTCCCACCCTCTGTATGAAAGGCAGTGTATGGCATGTATGGGATAACTTTTTACAGTAGGCAAGCCCTGCAGGCAGACCTCTATTAAGAGGGAAGACATATGTGAATTGATGGATACAGAAAGTCTGTTCTTGCCACAAACTTCAAGGGAGACCTGTGCTTTGATCAGGAGCCACAACAACACAACAGCGTTGTTACCATTCACCCAACCGCTCAGATATTTAAATGACAAGCGTGTGAACACTTCAAATGTCTGCCCAATTTTCTTTCTGAGCTCTCTGAAGCTCTTCAGATACTGTTCTCGTGTTTTACAGAACTTCATGGGGAGGGCTGTCTTCATGCTCTCATAAATGGGCTTTTCCGCAGGAGTTAACTGAAGAATTAGATCAGTCCCTGGTGTTGGTAAGTGACCCACCAGGGCCCCCCACCCACAGTACCTCATCCACTTCCTGTAGCTGGAAATCAGGCTTGAGCGCTTCAAACCAGTCAAAAATATCCATCACTGCTTCATAAGCCTGCACTAAGTCTTTGGGGATGTGCTGCCGGGGCTTATCCAGGGCACTCTGGTTTGAGCCACTACTGCTGCTATTGCTAGAAGTGGATCTATCGGCCTCCTTCTTCTCTTCAAGCACCGGCTTGCGCAGCTCTATGGTGACCTTGCCCCGCTGTTTCTGTTCCTCTAGTGATAGTCTCTTCTCCTTGAGCAGGAGCTTTCTAGTCACTATCTCATTAACAGCTGGAACAATTACTGGGCCACTTAGAGACTGGGCCGAAGCCTGTTACCTGTGGAATGCTGCACTGGCCCCTGTCCTCACCGGCACTCTCGAGTGTTTAAATTCCACATGCGATTGGCGAGAAACACTGCTCATGTGGTCGTCCTCATCATTTTCCGTTCCGGAAAGGTCTTGTCCGTTCAGGTCCATGGTGCCTACCGCATCCTTGGGATCTTCTCCCCAACCACTGTCGCTTCCACCGAAGCATAGAGGCTGGTCAGCAACTCAGGTTTATTAACCTTAGTGCTTTGGGGAAGTCCCTTTCTTGACATAAACACACATGACATCCTTGTTGCTGCCTTTTACAGTCTCTGTGTCAAGATCTATGACTATTACTAATACCTAGCAGTGGTTAAACGTTGCCTGCAAAAGAACTTTTATCGTTGGGTGTCTAAGCTGTGCGCAAGGCTCCAACTGATCCGACCGCTTGCCACCAATGTGACAAATCAACTCCCTGGACCAGTGATGCCCGGGAAGTTGATTCATCACACCGCCAAATTCTGAGTTTTGTGGAAAAGTGGGGGATTTACCTCCAGCAATAAGCTGGAGGTAATCCTCCACTTACACACCCAATATCAGTGGAATTACAACAGCACAAATGACTGCTGAGGTAACTCTGCCAAAATCCCCATAGGGTCCTATGGACTCTGAAAATGGTGATTTATACCACCCTACCAGCACCTGAATTCCTGAATTCCTGCTGTAAATCTGCAGTACCAAGAGGCGGTAACGGTAATCGAGTATTTCGGCAGATTTTCGAATTTAAAATGAGGCCCATGGTATTGCCTGAGAATACATTTTAATCAAATTATCAGGAAGGTATGGATTTCAGAGCACTTTGGTTCGTGAACAGACTAATGAATCAATATTGATAACATCGTACACAAAATTCAAAAGTGAAATGGTTGGTTTTCTCGTCTCTTGTCTTTTCGTACTTGTTCACACTTCCCTGAGCTACACTTGCTATTTCCCACAAAACTTGAGAATAATATCCAGGGCACAAGCGAGCCACCGTTTATCATGAATAATCACCCCACATACGCAGAATGCCAGTGGCATTGTTAATGTACCCAATGGAAATACATATCTAAGGGGTTGAATGTTAAAAACACGAGAAAAATGATGTGTTCATTAATGTAGCCCCCGTCCCACTTCATAAGATTAGAAACAGATGCTAGCATGTTCTTAGTCACCTAAAAGACCGTACAAAAGAACAAAAAAATATCAATGTTTTTAAAGGCCTGAATATGCAGGAGGCGGTATTGTTATTTTTCATCCTTATCTGTTTAGCGGGACAATATGTAAATCTGTAGGTGCATTTCTCTTTTTTATGTCTTGAAATTGAGTTGACAAATGGCAGCGCAGAAAGAATGAGTGTGAAAAACTGTTTTGGAACATATTTTTTATGCGCTTGAAGTATAGTTAGTATTTATCTGTAATGAATAGCACTTGTGATTTCTTGTCCTTCCAGCCGGTAGGCATTATTTATTCCACTCTGGGCTGCATGTAGTAAAAATGCAGGTATGAGTTATTACCGACATTAAGGCGAAAGGGAATGCATGGTTAAAATGTAAATGCTGTCATTGAAAACAATTGTAGCACTTGATCATGATACTGTGTCACAGCTGCATTTATCCACACTTCGTCCCACCCCCTTCTCCTTAGTTTGACATTTCTCATCCAGAAGCCTTCTTGATATCTGTGGTAATGTTTCTCTAGCAAATGACGTGGAAGCAAAATTCACACAAATTCATATGCAATATGCATGATATACATGTCTTTCGCAACTGCCTATACGATATAAAGCTAAAATGGCAATTCTTTATGGATTTCTGCTGATGGAGAGAACATTTCAATTAACAGATAGGACATTTCACTTCAGAAACACAGAGCTCTGGGAGAACAGGTTACATGAAGTGAATGTATGCACTATAACAATGGAATTTTACTGGACTGCCAGTTTCTCTGGGGGCTGGCTGTACTGTAAAACGTAATGCATTTTTTTGATGTTTTTTGCCGAATTTTTAAAACAATATTTGTTATGTAAAAAACAAAAACAAACATAGTCCATAGGTGCCCCTCTGCGGGAACAAACACAGCTAAATAACCTGATCCTTGGGAAGGTACCCACTCGAGAGTCCACTGCCACACTTTAGCTCACTGTACATTTCACAGAAGGGAAAAACCATTTGCATATCAGTCTTTGTCCCGCCCAGATGGCCAGTCGAGCACTGAAATGCTATGGCAATTCTCTTGGTAACAAGAGTACCAACAGCAACCCCAGATATGTGTTTCAGCTTTGTTGGGCCTCATCAGTGAGGTGAAGCTGTGCCTCTCTGAGCACAGTGAGCAAGGTACCCACATCTGGATGACCCTAGGAAACTTAGGGTGACTAAGCCTAAGTCCCTTAAACAATCAGAAAATAGTCATAGGCGCCCTTCTGTGAGAATTAACACGGCTAAATGACATGTTCTTTGAGAAGGTACCCATTTGAGAGGGCTAAATTACCTGTTCTTTCGGAAGGTACCCACTCGAGAGTCTGCAGCCACACTTAAGCTCACTGTACCTTTCACAGAAGGAAAATATCCATTTGCATATCAGTCTTTGTCCCGCCCACATGGGAAGTCCAGCACCGAAATGCTATGGCAATTCTCTTCTAAACAAGAGTACCAACAGCAACCCCAGACACGTGTTTCATCCTTGTTGGGACTCACCAGTGAGGTGGAGCTGTTCCTCTCTGGGCACAGTGAGCAAGGGGTCCATGTCTGGGTGACCAAAGGAAGCTTATGGTGACTAAACCTAAATATTGAAGGTGGTCACTCCCCACAATACAATTTGAAACTCAGAATAAAGGGCACATCCCAGTAGGGAATGAGACCAGGCGATTGCTTGTGAGAGACAATAAAAATGTATGTAAAATTCAGCATCCAGAGAACTCTGCTGCTTTGAGAGCGCTTTGGCAAACAATACAAAACAGTACATTTGAAAGGGTTACTGCATCATAGATGACGTTTTTGCTACAGTCTACAAGTTACATTTGGATTGGTGAGGGTTTGGGTCCTAGTGTGGCACTATAGGAGCAGGCTCCACAAGATTGGCTAGCAGCTTGGCAGGCTGGTTGGCATCACGTGGGTCAGCTGGGCTGGTCTGTGCGAGGTGAAGGTCAGTTCGGGTCCGGGAGAGGCCGCTGGTGATGTCTAACTTATCTGCATGCTATCACAGGACATGCAGTAAATAATAACCCATAAACTATACCTTTGGTACTAAGAGAGGCCTATAAATTGTACACACATATTTACATTATCCCGCCTCAGATCATTAGAGAGGTGAAGGGTGTGAGGGTCTTGCCCTCCAGGTGGTTTACCTGGGGGGTGAGATTTAACAGTTGTCTGTTCTGGCACCTCAGAGCAGAAGGGGATAGATTGATAGGTGTTGGTTTAAGGCAGAATATATGACGACGTGAGAATAGTTATATTGGGAGCGCTCTAGGGTGGTCAGCAAAGAAGGGTCACTCTTCTGCTACATAAAAGAAAGGTTAGGGGGGAGCAGAGTTGGACTCTCCAGTGGTGAGGGGATAGGGGTTGGAGCAGGTTTGTTGAGACAGATGGGCCGCAAGTCATGATTCCCCCCGTTCACACGCAGAGCAGTGATCTCAGAGGAAGGATGAAAAGAATACACTGTTTGTTTGCAACAATTGGCGCCAGAGCATCTGTGAGAAATGGGCTTGGGTGGCACAGGCGTGGCAGCAGGAGGTGGGGGCTGTCAGTGTTCACTCTGCCCGGTGCTGCAGAGGGGAGAGAAGGCTTCACAGATACCAGAATGTGGCCTAGTCCAAAGATGGAGTCTGGGGTACACAAAATGGAGATCAAATGTATCCTGCAGTAGCCCCACTTCTGTAGGTGCCAGGGACTCGTCCACTGGGACCAGGGAAGGGCAAAGAAGGCATCCCCCCATTATTGCAAGAGCAGGCGGTCCCTTTTGTGTTAAATGTATGGGGAGGGGGTGCAAACTGACCCCCTCCTTCCTTACAGTATCTTAAACAATAAAAAAATATCAATAATCAAAAGCAGGGTTTTTCTGGTTTACTTCTTTGTATTAAGTAGAATAATCAAGCAGCAGTCCATTTTAAGCTATGGTTATCTGTAACAGAACATTGCTGGTATTAAAAGGTAGTTTCTTACAGTTTTGCTGAAGGTTTTATTTGATAATATGTTGATAATGGGGCTTTGGAAAGTCATTTTTTGTATGTTACCGTATTTGTTAAAAATAAAGTGGGACTGCTTCGTATGTAAAATAAGTGTGGCAAGAATTGATGCTAGTTGTTAATTAGAAAAAAAATGGATTTCAGTTTGAAGAAGTAGACTGTACATTGACTTGCATGATATAGTATCACTGAGTAAACTTGCTCCAGTGAAAATAAAAAAATGTGATCATAGAGCAGTAGAAATGTGGTTTTTAGAATGGTTTTATGACCGTTTTACAACTAGTTTTGTTGTTTACAAAACAGTTTTGTGCAGTAATCTGAAAATGTGAGTGTTTTAAAAAGAGTCTTTATGCTGCGGTGTATACTACTGGTTATTTATAAGAGAAAATAAATAGGATTCATTTATTCTTTGTTGTTGTTTTGGCAAATCCAGTGCTTAAATTGCAAAAATAAAATATGTACCGGGCTCAACATTTATCTTTGACACCCAGTAGTGCTTTAAGACATTCCCTGAAGTTGATAACCGCCATGTGGGTTGCATGGGTGTAAGATAAGCTTCCCTTAACATAGACTGTGTAAGCTAAGCCACAGAAGTGTAAGCATTCCTCATATAGAATTAATTGAATCAGCAGTGTAAGATTTCATCAATTATAATGGTTGAAGCATACCCCTCAGCACTCATAAAGAACACAGGAATGGCTTCAGCAGTTCAATCTCAGCCCACATAAAACAGTCACAGCATGGGCTTTGTTCTGCCTTCTCTCCTCTCGTAGAATAGGGACAGTGTTTTAAGATAGTCTGTAAAATAGCACAGAGCATTGTGGGGTATATTAGTGTAAGGTAACCTTCCCTCAACACAGACTTTGTACGTATTTCCTATTTAAATGCAAGCATCATATAGAAGAGATTTAATCCCGCAGCATGGCCTTCAGAAGTATTAAAAGTACCCTTCTGATAAAGGATGAAGTAGGCATTGAATACTTTTTTGGGTTGGAATCTTATGAGTTTGATGGGCTAGTAGAGCAAGATGCGTTATCATATGCAGAACTTGGACATTGTGAATAGCAATATTATAACTTTCATTAAAACAACCAGAGAAAGCATGTAGCACAGTAATGTAAGCTTTACATATGCAGAACAACTATGTTTCTTGGTTTTTCACACATACAAACACAAAAGAGGTTAAGATGAACTTCCTTAATACTGTAGGGCACAATAGGCCTCATTAGAAAAATATTCAACTAAATATATTAGGCACATATTGGACACAGTAGAGAAAATGTGTACTAATAATGCACATCAACATGGGAAGCACAGATGAATGTTTTCCTCACCAATATGTCATTATGGAGCATAGTTTTGTAAGGTTCCCTTGCACACAACAAGCCACTGTTACCATCAGCATTAAGAGAATTTCTTAAGTAGAAAACAGCCATGTGAGCTGCACTTGTGTAAGATAATCTCCCCTCAACACATACTCTCTATAGAATAGACTGAATAGACAGAATGAGCAGTGTAAGCTTTCATCAAATAGAATGGTTGTATAATGATATGATAGGTTATTTATAACGCGCTTAATACCCAGATTTTTCTAAGCGCGGATCCGGGGATCGAACCTGGGTTGCTCCGTATCGTCTTGCATCCAAGGCGAGCACATTGCCGCTGAGCTATCCTCCGAGACACTTCAGCAGTGCGCCACTCCCTGACATGTAATGTATATAACCTTGGCATTAACAATTAAGCATGTACTCATAAAGAACATAGACATGGTCTCAGTAGTACAAGCTCCCATTTTGTAAAGAGACATTGGGCCTCATTACGAGTATGGAGGTAGACATGCCCTTAATAAGGGCATGGCTGCCTCCATACCGGGTCCCAGTACCGGGTTCCTTCAATGAGGAATAACCAGGTCATTCCGACTTCGGATGACCCTTTAATTCCTCCTTGATGGAACCCATCCCCATTCCCATTTGAGCCCCCACAGGGCTCAATGGGAATGGGGAGGGAGCTAATAATGGTGCTGTTATTAACGGCCCGTTATTAGCTCCCTGTTCCCCTTGCGGGACCCGCTAAGGATGCCTTGGTCCCGCAAAGGGAACCTTGTAATAGGGCGTCCCGCAATGAAGGGTGCCGGTCCCGTACCGGCACCCGTCATTACAGAAGCACCATGCTTATAATGAGGCCCATAGAATGGTTTTGTAGGTGAAAATTGTCCAAAGAAAACAAGCAAATTATAGGCCTGTGCAGTGCAATCCCAGCCCATATATAATAGTTGTAGTACATATATAATAGTTTTAGTACATATATAATAGTTGTAGTATGGGTTGGGTTGTGCCTGTTCTTCTCATTAAGTATAGGCACTGTGCTTTAGGACTTTCCCTCAAATAAAAAAGAGGCTTGTGGGGTACACTGGTGTAAGGTAACCTTCCCTCAACACAGACTTTGTAAGCATGACCTAGTTAAATGCCAGTATTCATCATATAGAATATATTTAATCAGTGTCTGGGAAAAAAACGGTATAAGCTTGTTGTTTCCCAATGCTTTTTTCTACTCAAGAAGGAGGGAGATCGGATGATTTGGATGGTTCAAATTTCTTCTTCAGAATATCATTGTACACAAATGTATTCTGGAGATTCCCGATTCCAGACCAATGTTGAATATATTTTTCATTTACTGTATGAAAGATAATTTTTGACTTTTAATTATGCTGTTGCTCATACACTTTAGACAGGAACAAGATTTCAAAAATGTTCTGCATGTAAGATGCTGCAACAGGTAAAAGAAAAAAAAAGAAATGTTAGAAGGAAAAACTATCAATGTCCTTGCCTGAAGGAGAGAAACTAAGGAATATTGGTATAGGAGACACTCTGAGGTTAGATGCATGATCAGAAATGTGGGCCCTCCAACTTGGTTTGTGACTTTAAGTTGTGCAGAGTATGGTTGGGATGATCTTGCAGAGTGGATTTGTGACACTAATCCACAGAAAGAAGACATAGAAACCATGACACCAGGAGAATTGTGTTCCATGAACCCTGCAAGTGTATCGCAATTCTTCCATCACCGATTTTTAGCCATGTTACACTGAATAATTAATACAGAAAATGGTCCACTAGGCACTGTGGAACATTTCTTTTGGAGGAAAGAGTACAAGGCGGGACTCCACATCTACATATGCTGTTGTGGATTAAAGATGATCCTTAGTTTGGTAAAGAAATTGATGGCTGTGTGATGGAGTTTATAGAAAAAGATGTTACTTGTCCCCTCCCTGCTCAACATGTGAATGCTAGTCTATAAAACAAGGTTGAATGTTTTCAAAGGCACACGTGTGGGACGTATTTATTTATTTATTTATTTATTTATTTATTTACTTGTGTACAATCAAAGGAAAAATTGATTTTTACAAGAAGTTGATGAATACAGTAGGTGTAAATCAAAAAGAAAATCAAGAGAAGAGTTCGCCAATGTAAAGCTCAGCGACTAAACTTCACAGAAGTTTTCAGAGTTGCACCGGCAGATCACTAGCTAAGCCACCGATTTTAATGAAGGCTGCTTCCAATATTTTGGCCGTGGCTACCTCCCATCGAGGCTTCTCGCCAGATATTAAACGGCACCACCACGTGTGCTCCTCGATCAAGACCGAGTCAAGCCAAAGCGGAGTCAAAAATGGAGCGCGAATGTCGTTCAAAGCCGGGCAGTTTAAGAGCAGGTGGCGGATGTTCTCCACCGAGCCAGGGTCTTCACACAATCTGCATGTAATTGAACTGGCCTGCAGTCTTCTTCCTAAGATTTCACGGGTGTGGAGCAGATTTAAGCGAGCCCTCAAGAAAGTTGAGCGCAGTTTTTTATCTGGAAATCGCAGACAGTACATCATGGGACGATTCAATTTGTTATAGGTTGGAGGTAAGTGGTTTAAGCACTTGGTGGAAGCTGCTTTGTCCATGGTGGTGATCCAGTCCTCCAATTTTAGTTTTTCACTTACTCTTTGCGGGTTCGTTATTAAGTCATTGAGTGAGCATTGCAGGGCTTCCAGTTTGGTTTTTTGCAGAGAAACCCACTTTTGGACCGACTTAGTAGTGGTTGATTCAAGTTCCTGCCCAATTATTTTGAAGATCGGCAGGCTGTCTTTAATTAGGGTTTTCCTGAATAGGGCAAGCGCAGCCCCGCTGACGGTGGCGTTTAGAGACAAAAGGCCCAACTCTCGTCTGATCGCTTCTATGGGAATCGCATTTGGCAGACCTAAAAGGGACTTCCATATGTAGGCCTCTAGTTTCCGCCATAGTTCGCAAGGTACAGTGAACATGGCGTCCATGCCGTAGGTCAACGCGGGCACCATTTTGCCCTTGTAGAAATTGATGGCCGGCATTAGTGAAAATTTGCCAAATTTCCTGTCAAGTGCTCGTAATTGGGAGGTCAGTTGTTTTGTTTTGGTCCAGAGATGTTGCTGCATTTTGATTTCGTATGCGGACCCGTCTAAGAGCACACCTAGATATTTAAATTGCTGGACCACTTCAATTCTGGTTTCACACACTGACCAGGACCAAGTGGTTTTCGGCTGGTGGCGTGAAGAGGACATGATCATAATTTTGGTTTTGGTCTGATTTATTTGAAGATTGTTGGTGGTCATATAGTTTGCCAAATTGTCCAGCTGCCTTTGGAGGCCGATTGGAGTTTGATCAAACAGGATCATATCATCGGCGTATAGAAGGCGGGACAGGGGAAGATTGCCAAACTTCGGGGGGAAACATCGAACCAGCACTTCCGAATCTTTGTAATCCCCCAAAAAGGCCACGAAAAGTGCCGGGGCCAGAGGACAGCCTTGTTTAACACCTCTATACACCTGAATATTTCTGGACAAGGCCCCCTGTTTGTTTAGACGAACGTTGAGGGAGGTGTTGGTATGCAAGGCTATTATAGGGTGTAATATCGCCGGAGTACACTTCCAGGTTTCCAGCTTTCTCCATAGTCTATGTCGATCCACTTTGTCAAACGCCTGAGAAAGGTCGATAAAAGCCACATACACCGCAGGGGCTCCTTGCTTTATTTTGGCTTTTAGAATTGTAAGTATGAAGATGTTCAATGTGGTACTACCATTTTTCTTGAAGCCTAGTTGGTAGGGATCACTGCAGGGAGCTACTTTCTCCCAACGGTGGAAGTGGTCTAAAAGGAGAGTGGCAAATAATTTTCCCATTATGTCCAGTAAGGCAATCGGTCGATAGTTTTCCGGTGCTTCTCTGCTTCCACGTTTGAAGATAGGTATGATGGTTGCTTTACACCATGATGATGGGATCTGTCTGGTAGATCTGCAGTGGTCAAACAGAATGCACATAAAGGCAGCCCATTCCACATGGTGCTTTTTTAGATCTATGTTGGACAGGCCGTCCGGGCCTGGGGCTCTGGATGATTTTAACTTTTGGATGGCTGTACTTATGCCTGATATTGGAGAAAGATCGATCCAGGGTGCTCCGGTGGTGTCAAACGGCGAGATCATATCCTGGGTTGGACTGGCAAATAGATCAGTGAAAAACGAGACCCAAACTTGTTCCGGAACAGAGTTGCTCATGTTGTAGGTTGTGGATCCTTGCGAAGCATTTACCAAGTCCCAAAAGTCTGCCGTTTTTTTTGCATTTAGGACTTTCATCATTGATTCTGCGTCCTGTTGGTATAAAACGGCGCGACGTGCCCTAATCCATGATTTGTAGGCTTTTTTTTCAATTCTCCAGCGATCCCATGCCTCTACAGTATTGGTGGCCTTTGCATGTCTTCTGAGAGTTGTCAAGCCGTTTTTCCTCCCCGCAGTTTCCATGTCATACTGGTGGATGCCAGATTTGGGGATAGCTAGGCCCGCTTCCGGATGATGCCTGTACTTTAGGAGCATGGGAAGGTAGTCCGGCCTGGCCGATGGCATGGAAGGTTGATCAGTCCCAAATTCAACCACGTATTGATCGGTGATAGCTCTAATATTGGCCAGACTCAGTCGCAGGCGTGATTGTTGGGGATTTGTTTCTACCGATGGTGAATAATAGGCTGAATTCCTCGCTGAAGAGCTCCAAGAAGTGGTGAGCATGTTATGATCGCTGGCGGCCGTTTTAACCACCTTGAAGTCTTGAATTGCAGCACACAGGGCTTGTGACGCAAAAATGTAGTCCAAAGTGGTTGTCGACCGGCCCCTCTCCCAGGTTGGGATATGGGTCTGCCCTTCACGGATCCAGGCAACGTTGTGTAGGTTCCGGGATGCCATGAGGGTCATCCATGCTTGTCCTCTATGCTCTGCTTCTGTTGCCTCGGTTGATCTTTTAGGGACTGTCTTCTGCTGACTGCACTTCGCGTTAAGATCACCGCATACTAGTATGAAGGGAGTATTCCATTCAATAAGGATCTCATCAATGACCTCCGCCATAGTTTGGCAGAAGAGTTGCGTTGTGGTTCTTTGCGGGTTCCAGTATGTAGTGATCAAAGCGAGTGGCGGAGATGAGAGCTTCTTTAACCGACGATTTAAAGGTTCCGAAGCAGGGTTCCATTCAATTAGGACTGCCAATACCCCATATGATCTAGCTGTGGTTCTGAGCATTTTTAGATTTTGATCTGACCGTACACCAACGAGCAGACCTGCTGAGGGACGACCTAACAGCCCTTTAGTCGCCGGCGAGATCACAATGTCATACCCATCCATAGAGGGTGTATCCTGGAGCCAAGTTTCTTGCAAACAGAAGATGTCATAGTGTCCCAGGTCGAAGGTATTAGGGTCAGTCAGATGGGCATGACCTCTGGTATTCCAGGAGGCCAATGACAAGAGTTTATCACATAGTTGGACGTCGGCTTCTTTGGGTAATTGCTATCTGAGGCGATGTGATGAAAAAGCCCCTTTTATCCAGTCCCAAGGGCCAGTGTGAGGAACAGCTTTTTTCGGAGCTGGCGACGGTGGTAGTTTAGGTTGCTCACCCGATCTGTGAGGTGCATGATCTCTTCGTGGAGATTGATCTCGCCAGCTTAGCTTTCTTTGCGCCGTGGGGAGTCGCTGGTTTGAGGAATGCCGTAGACGCTGTCTAGCTTGGCCGTGAGTGTCGTTAGACCGTTTGGAGAATTGTGATGGCCCTCGAGGCGGGTCCGGAGAGCCCCCGGCGGGTCTTATGGGGCGATCAGGTGAATCTTGCCTCGACTTCTGGGTTCGTGATGGATAGAAAAAGTGTGCCTTCAATGACTCTCTTCGATCGGTGTGCCATTGGGATGGACTGTAGACACCCGGTCTTCCTTTTGTTGATTGTCGGTCCCGGGTATTATTCTTAAGGGCCGGAGTCTTTAATTCAGACAGTAGGAGGCCTTGCGCTTTAAGTTCATCGCTAGCTAGTGGGCCTATATCTTGAGTTGCAGAAGAATAAATGTGTAGGTATGCTTTGGCTTTATTGTCTCTGTGATAAGGCTCCACCCTCTTAAAATCATCCGAATTTAGTTTGCATAGCGAGGGTGTTGATGATGTAATTTTTAACACAGTTTTTCTATTCAAGATGATGTACTTATCTTTGCTGGAAAGTTGCTCTATTTTAAAGAGACGGGTAGAGTTACCCCTTGTGCAGATAGTGTGTTTGTCTGTTGCGCTTCTGGATGTCCGCGTCTCCTGCGGTGACAACCTGGCAGAGTGAGTTCTCATCCTGGGTCTGCTTTGAGAATCCGTCGAGTGTCTTGATGGAGCTTCAGTGTGTCGGATCTGCGTCGTTTTGATCGGCTCAGGAGCCTCCCTCCGACTAGAGAGGGGAGCCGCTCTGGAATTCAAGTTTGTCTCACAGGAAGTAGGGTCGTTCACAGGAGCGGGATGCCCCTTGCCAGGCGACGTGGATGATTGTATGCCTGAGGTCAAGCAGTATGCTAACGGTCTAGGAGACTGGGTGAGGTCCATCACGGAGCCTGAGCATGTGACTTTTTCAGCCGTGCATCCTGGAACTCTGGGGTTGAAAGGCAAGTCCTCCCGTGAGGGGTTACGTTCATTTAATTTGTCGACTGATGAGATTGATTGATCGATCCCGGTTAATTTCAGGATTTTCTTTCCTTTAGACAGAGGATGGGTCGAACCCGGGGAACTTCCCATAGCCAGATTTAAAATCGGAGTCGACAGGTTGGATGTTTGCGACACTTTTGCTTTGTGTAGGAACACTGGAGCAATTTCGTTTAGATATTTTGCCTGAGTCGTCTGCGTAGATTTGTGCTTTGTCAGTGGTGGTAGGGAGCCTTGTGTTGATGACGAAGCCGCAGACCGCTCCCGAGCCGAGGCTGCCGTCTCTTTTGTTAGGGGTAGGGATTCATACTTTAAGTCGATAGCTGTTATATAGCCTTCTAAGAAGGTTAGCTTCGACTGTATGCTTGCTAAGATGGCCGTGTTGTCTTTGGAAACATCACTTAGCGTTTCATACAGCTTGCAGAAGGGGGCCATGGAGATGGTAATTGCCGACATTATTGTTGTCAGATCTTTTCTGGTGTTAGGTAAGTCTTTCTGAGATGATGTGGAGAAATCAGATCTTCCACTTGCTGTCGGGTCCCTTGGTCCTGGAGCCACCGGGTTCGCCAGTGAGTGTCTACGCCTGTTATTGCACTCTCCAGGCTCAGACGTACTAAGGGACTTCAGATTTAGGTCCCTTGTTTGAGATAGCTGCGTCAGGGCGTCTTGGTGCTTCGCAACAGGCAACAAGGTCGTCAGATGGTTCTTTGTCCAGGGTTGAGGCGACCTTTCTCTTTGTGGACCTTCTTTGGGGTGCAGCAAGTCAAAGATGTCTGAAAGAGGCTGGTATGAGGCCCTTTTGTTGGTTAATGGGTCGATCGTTGTAGTGACCAACGGCCTTAGAAGCGGGGGCGATGGAACCTTCACCTGACCAAACTCTGGTGGACTTGAAGCTGAGACCTGCCGTCTTGGCGTGACTAGCGACGATACATTCGGTAGGACGGCTTCAGGTACCATTGGGGTCAAGGTGTCCGGATGGGCGAGTTCTAAATCAGACCGCGGGGGGGAATTAGGTGGTAGACCAAGGGGTGGTATAGTTAAAGCCGAGATTTCCCCGGGTAGCGTGCCCTGGGGGTTGGCGAGAGTGGAGATTGTCTTAGACTTAGACGCCTGAAGCGTCTCATCCAGGGCTTCAAGGATTTCCACATCCGAAAGTTCTGAGTCATTGGAGAGTTTCCTTTTGCCTTGCGTCTGGAAGAAATTCAGCAAAGCGTTCGACAGAAGTGGAATAGGTAAAGTAGCTTTAGTGTGGGTCTTCTTCTTCTGGCCTTGTTGCGGCACAGCCTTTTTAGGCTGTCTGGAGACGGCTGTAGGTTTGACTGTAAACAGTGATTCTATGGACTTGGATGCGGAGTTGCCATTTTTTTTGAAAATAGGTCTTTTTTTCTTTGGGTGGGTTATCAATTTACGGCTGCCCTTATCTGAGGTTGCAGAGCAAGGGTCAGAATCTGTCTCGCTAAGCTCCTCCAGGAGGGGATTTGAGGAAGTTGGATGATTATGCACGTCTGGGGACAGAATGTCAGACGACCTTGATACCCCGATGTCTCGGATGTTGTCGGGAGGGGCTGGCGCCACACCCATCCCTGGTGGCGTGAAAGCGTCCGATGCGGGATGCTGGATTGTCTTGACCGGGGTGGCAGATGCCGTTGGGTTCTCCAAAAGCCCATCGCCGCCGCGGTAGAAAGGGCCCCGGCTACCCGGCGCAGCCCGGTGAATCAAGGCCGTAATGGTCTGAACATCCGGGATGGCCTGTAAAATGGGGAGCGGGGCCTGAGCTGGAAGGTTGGTGGACAGGTGGAGTGACCGGTGGGAGACTTGTTGCTGGTGAGACAGGTCGGAGACACTTGAACTTTTTTGAAAGATAGTTGCCGGCCGAGCCGGCCGATTTGGAGGAAGTTGAGGGTCGCATAACACTTCACTTGCAGGTGGCCCCGCCCCCAGACCCCCTGACAGGGGCCCTCCGGTCCCCGCACAGAGCTGGTCACTCGCCGAGGCGGTGCGGGGGTGGGCCGTGGTAGGTTCGGTATCCAAAGATTGCCGCCGGCCCAGTCGGCCTCCAAGAGCTCTGTCTTTAGGAGCCTGTACTGACAGAGAGGTCCGTAGTTCCATGGGCGGGCCAAAAGTAGGTAGTACAGGTACATTGCTTTGGCCCATCAGGTCGAAAGATGGATTCTGTCCGTGATCGTTATCACTACCAGGCAGAGAGGTTTCTTTGGGGCACCCATGGTGAGCGTGACCCAGGTTTGTGTCAGGTTGACTTAGACTTTCTTGAGAAGGCACATTGCTGGCCGCTGACGCTCTCACCGGGTGCCGAAAAGGGACAGAACCCGCGGCGCTGCTGGGCACCAACAGAGGCGCCGTCATTAAAGTTTTCTTTGTGCGGCTCCTTAGGAGACGCTGGTCCAAGTCTTCCTCCATCGCAGGTAGGAACAGGAAGGCAGAGGGGGGGGGAAGGGGGGGAAGGGGGGGAGAGGGAGAAGAAGGGGAAGAGAGGGAAAAGAAGGGAGAGAAGGAGCGAAGAGGGAAGGGAAGGAGGAAGCTTGCAGAAAATAGGAGAGGGATAAGAAGAAGGGAAAGAAGGGAAAGAGCAAGAGACAAGACCAGGGGAAAGAAGGGAAAGAGGGAAGTGGAAAGAAGGAAATGGGATGGAAGTGATGGGGGGGGGGAACCAAGTCGGTAGTCGGTCTTTGTAGCACTTCAAACCCACAGACCTCAACTATGAACCGACAGTAGTGGGAAATCCTGGAGGCTTGAGCCCCGGGGCCAGAAGGGGCAGCAAGGAGCCCAGAGCGCTGAGAAAGGAAAACTCTGCCTGTAGTTCGTAGGGTCACAGCCAGCGCCAGCAGACACAGGTAAACAGGAGGGATCCTACCTCTTGGTCTTTATCTTTGTAGCACTTCATTCCCTCAGACCGCTAGTCCTTGGTGGAGCCGCCAGCCCCCAGCTCCCGGAGCGGACTGGGGCAGACTGGAACTCAGCTCGGAACTCCGCGCGCGGTCCGCGCGGCCACGAGCTTTTTGAAGGGCAGTTGGGCTTTTTTCCTTAAAGGTGAAGCGCAGTGGGAAAGTGGAGCACTGCTGTAGAATCACGTCCTCTCACAGCAGAGATCTGGGGCAGACTGGAACTCAGCAAGGAACTCCGCCGTGTTATTACTCCTTCAGCCCCAACCCACCATTCTGGCAGACCTGTGTCTCTGGAATAGTTGTCACTCTTTGTCCGTAAATTAAAATTTGCAGGCTTTCGTATTGCAGGTTTCCCAATTGAAAGTGTTTAGCTCGCGGTATATTAACCACCGTGTGGGACGTATTGTCAGAGAAAATATAAAAGTAAAAACAAGTACTACAGTCAGTGCAGATTTGGCTTACCAATGCCTGTGACACCATTTGGTCCAGCATATAGTTTAATATTATCTCTTAGACACCATGGTACTGGTAAGTCACTGAGGAATGTGTAATATTTAAAAAATTAATAAGGAATGCCAATTTATTTATGATTACAATCCTGCCATTTAGCTTTGGAATGCAAATATGGATGTACAATACATTGCAGATGATGCTACAGCTGTTGCTCATTATGTCGCAGCATACATGACAAAAGCTGAAAAGAGTGATACAGCTGACACATGGGCAGATTTATCAGCGTACAAAAGTCTTAGTCAGAAACCTCTAAACATTGGTCTGGAGGTGCTCTCTCATTTAGAGTGTGGAATCTAGGAAGCTGTATATTGGCTAACTAGTTTGCCTCTGTATGGACGTAACACTAATGTACTATGGTTAAGTCTTGGCCTAGCTACTACAAGCAATTGGGTACTAGAGTCCTGAATGAAATTCAGCAGTTAGCTGAAAGTGTACATAAAAGTACAGAGATTCTCAAAACCAATTTGATTGATACCTATTATGCAAATAAGTCTGCAGAGCTGGAGGATCTTTGTATGAAGTAGTAGAATGCTACCCATATTGAAATATTGAAACAAACAATGACAGCGGACAATTTAAAGTACATGGATGCACTTACTGGTTGTCTAATGAGACATGAATAGCCAAGTCTCATCAACCACATGAAACTGTCTTGCCTAACTTCAGAGAAAATATAAAATAATACATTTTGCCTTTTGCAGTTTGCTAAAAAAATTGTTATTTAGATACCCAAAATGTACCCAATGTGACCAATACAAAGGATACTCCTAAGGGCAGTTAAGAATTAGAAAGTGTATTGCAACAAATTAAAGTTTCAGATGCAAATGTTGATACATTAGTAAGTACATTTTATGTAAAGCAGAAGGAGGTTTATTGTAAAATCATAGCTAGGTTCTTACACGGATTTCAACATGACAAGCATGAATGTTCTTGTGTCCAATACAAACCTCTATTGATGTATGTTAGTAGACAAGTAGGAACAGAGACATCTTTTTTAATTCATGCAATGAGAGCAAGTATACAAAATGTAACTGATTGCTCTCTGTCATGTATTGTAACTGCCCCAGCAGGTTTAGCAGCACTCAACATAGGAGGTGTTACTTTGCATTGATTGCTGATGCTACTAGTGGAGCATGACAATAAACTGGAGTTTCGAAAAACGTGTATCAAGTGCAGCACAAGAAATAGGACTACTTCTAAGACAATCAAATACCTTGATGGTAGATGAAGTAAGCACAGTATCTAAATTGATGCTAGCTTTCATTCACTTGAAAATAGGAGAGGCTGTGAAGACTAACTATGATGTTTTGTTTGGAGGCAGACTCCTATGACAGGGAAACCAGTCTTCAAGATGCTGCAATCCAAGCATAATCAAAAAACTATAGGAATGGCTTTGATATGTTCACTTGAAGAGTGTGACAAATTCAACACGACAATGCTGCTCTCTTAGAAGCAAGACATTGTAGAGATAGAATTCTGCAATGCTTTAGATGACCATCCTATGCCAATAGAGTTAGATAAAAGAGCAAAGGCTTTATTTATTCAATTAGACAGTTCAGTTTTTAAAACAACAGGTCTAGAATCGGTTTTAAAACTGCATCAAGGCACGAGCAATGCTAAAGGGTAACTTGGATGAATGGAGCAATAGGAAGAGTGGTTGCATTTCACACTTCTCACAGTAAAAATAATGAACACATTCAAGTAAAGTTTGATCGTGTAGAGGTACCTCCTTTGATTACTCAGACATCTGCATACCTCATGCTTTTTAATGGTACCATTGTGAAAAGAGCAAACATTGTACTCTGCATAGGCAATTACTATTAATGCATCACAAGGGTTGACTTTAGAAGCATCACTAATGGACTTTGGTCCTACAGTGTTCAAAGACAGAAAGCCATATGTAGCATGTCACATGTCAAACATATTGAACCTTTACTTTTAATAAACTTTGATTAAAAAGAAGTGACAACTGACATATCCTGCTTTTAATAAAATGAAAGATTATGGGCCTCATTACACGGAAAGCGGTAAGGGTTAACGGTCACCGGTAATGCTACTGGTGACCGTTAACCCTTACCACCTTACTACGAGTTCCCTTTGTGGGACCCGACTTTAACGGCTGGTTTTACCAGCCGTTAAAGTAGGGTGCCGCAAAGGGACCTTGGTGCTAATTACGGTACCATAATTAGCGCCTTCCCCATTCCCATTATGCCCTTTAGGGGCAAAAATGGGAATGGGGAAGGGCCTTGGTGAATGGGGAATTACCGCCCCCGCTCACCTTGGAGTAGGGCGGTAATTCCACCATCCACCAAGGCGGACACGGTAAAATACTAGCGGCAACCATGGCGCTAATAGCGCCATGGTTACCGCCTACCATGTAATGAGGCCCTATGTGTACTGTATGCTCCTCACCTTTAACTTCTACCTCTACCTGCTAAGCACTTAGCACGGACTGGTGAAGCTACATTCAAATAAAGTGTTTCATTTTAAGAGTACAAAACAAGAGAATCTAGCAGTGTTGGAAATTCATACAAATATGAAATACCCCAACTGTAGATTTAGTAATCAAACAGGAGTTGAATGCTATTCAAATACAGATTTGTGCATGTTGTTTCAAATGACACTACTGATTCAAGAAATAGCTTCAACAGTAGACAAACAGCTATGTGTGAAACGTTCAATTCTGAAAGTATCTTAAATTATCTGCAGATGAAAGACCACACAATACATATTTAGAAATGTCAATGCAAACAATAGTAGCTGTTGCAAGTGGTAGAGAATATTTCTCTCAAAATACACAGGAAGATAGTCAAAAATGACTATTTTATTTTAGGAGCTAGTGCAGGAAACAGTTAGTGTAGATAGATATGTAGGTATGTCTTATGAGTGGAAGCATGAGTGTCCACAGTGTAAGAAAGACCATATTACTCAGGATGTTTCAGAAAGGATTTTATATCTTCCTGTTCCTGATCATGAAAGAACAAAGAAATATCGAGGCTGAGTACAACAAAGGAAATACACCAATCACGGGCTAAAAAGATTCACAGATCTTTTATTACTGTACAGTCTACAAAGCAAAACAGGTAGCTATCTGGCTCCCAACACCTTGCAGTGTGTACCGCCAACAGGAAGTGGTGAGAGAGAGATGAATACCTAAACATTCATGCTTTTATACAATGTGTGTAATATTGTCCAGCCTCTCTTCTCTTTAATAATTTGTGGTCTATAGTTCGTGCCTAGTTCACATACAGATTATACAATATTATGCAAAGGATTACATAGGTTTGCATTTCCATAAAGACACAATAGTGATGTATGTTCTCGGATCCCGCGGTAAGCCTTATACTAAGTTCCTTTTCAATGCAGTCCAGCAAATGCATATGCTCGAGGTTTGTTCGTCATTGTCCCAATGTGTATACAAGGATGAGGCTTGTGAGCGCAGACAACCCTTAAACAACAGTTCATATGAAGCACAAGTTCTCATTGCTCAGTCTAAACAGTTGGCTCTCAAACAGCCTAAACATTAACAGACCTCAAAGGTCAGAAGCCTTGGTTGCAAGTCGAAAACTTAGTCCACCATTTTAGAACGAAGAACACACGAGTAGAAATCAAAATGGCAGATGAATCTTAAAATGGCGACGAAGTTAATTAAAAAATCGGAACTCTGCAACGCAGTTTTCCATGTAGCGCGACTACGCACTATATAGTTACCATTTAACAATCAGAAACATATGCATTTTTCTGATCTCGTAATACAATCTTTCCATGATATGCAATGCTGTGACTGTGGTTGCAATTTACAGTCCACGCTGCAAAATCTACTTTTTAATAAGTACGTCTTAATTATGTTTCAAAGATACAGTGTAGTTGGTAGGACAATTAACACATTGATAATGAATTTTGTTTTGTACATAGTATTTTGTAAATAGTCACATTTCTGTTGGTAAGCAAACTTTTAAAACATGTGCAATTATTTTTCATGAGGCATCATCCATTCACTGAGGACATTTCACAACATAGGTGCATACAGAAGTAGATTGGCTTGTCTGCAATGACTCTATAGTCACACAGCACACTAGTCTGCTAAAGGTTTTAAAGAATGCTTACTTATTGTTGCTAGAAGCAACATTTTAGAAAGTTTTTTATTTTGTGTGAATAGAAACATGCAAAATGGATTATTGAAATGGGATAATAGGTTAATAAGTGTTTTATATTAGTATGTTGCAATGGGAAATCTCTATGAAATACATTTATATATAAGAATGTCAAGATTATATAAATAACAAAAAAAACAGCATTCTGCAATCGTCTACTTCTGTTTTAGTGTGTAAAATACTCGGTTACATAAGTGGTTCCATGTACATTATTTTGAGTGCAGGGAGTGCAGATGTTCATAACTGTTTACATCTGAAACAAATAAACAGTCAGAGCTAGATGCAAAAAAAAGAAAAAAGATACACCGTTTTAGAAAGAAATGAGATCTGACCTCTAATTCAAATATTATGGGAGGATTTAGGTATACTGTCTTTTACTTCGTATATGTGTAGGTGGCCAAAATAAGGACGCATGCAAACTTTACAAGAAGTGCTGCACTCAAATTAAAAATTAAAACAGCCTACTTTGAGTGCTAGTAGGTGGATTCTGTAAAGTACTTCTATTTCAAGTGTGGTAGTTTCAACACAAGTCCAGGAATCTATTCTGCCATTAAACTGTGGAATTATCTTGAAAATAATATAATTATTTTTAAAGAAGTAACAATTAGCTTTTATAGAGTACATGAAACACAATTGTTATTAACTTCATATGTGTGTAGGTGGCCAAAGAAATGATGCACAGAGATTTGAAAAGAAGCATTTTAATGACAATTTAGAGATAATTAGCATGTTTAAAATGGAACTTTTCTTTAATAGAAAAAATGGATTCCACACTGCACACATGTTTCTGTGCAAATAGAAGAATTAACTAACAATACTCATTTTTGAAAGAAATGTCAAAGACTGTGGGCCTGATTCACAGAGCATTTTCCTATGGAATTGCACCATTATAAAACCCTTCTGTGAATCAGACCCTGTATGTAGATTATGAAATGTCATTATTAACTTTTCATGTGTGCAGGTGGCCAAAGCAAGGACAGACACAGATTTTACATCACATATTGTAATGACATTTCTAAGATTCTTAGCATAACTTAGCATAACTTATAGTGAGTGTTGATGCGTTTACACACAGGAGACATTTTCTTGTCTACCTATTTTTTCAAATAATGGTCTAGACTTTAAAAAGATTTACACTCCAAATAATAGTTCAACTTTGACATGTCTTCATATTTTTATTTGTAAAACTGAAGAAGTAGTTAGGTTATATATGTCTCAGTTTCCTGGTTAAGGTTGCATAATGTTGAATATATTTTGGGGTTATATCTATTACTTCATGGTATTTTTATGGTAGTATTTGGTGGTATTTTATAATTCTTGATGCCTGGGTCCAAAATACCTTCAGCTATCCCTCTGCAAATACATCCCCTCTCAAGCTCTTTGCTCCTCTACCTCGAACTCCCTCACGGTCAGTCGTTTTTCTAAGAAACAAGCTTGACATAGATCTCTGTTTTTGGCTGCTGCCTCCCTCTGGAACAGCCTCCCTGCCACTCTTGAGGAGAACCATCTCCAGTTCCGGAAGCACCTCAAGACCTTCCTCTTTGCCCTCTCTCCCCTGCTGATCTGTTCTCTTTCTACTGCGCACCTAGCCACCCTCCCGCACTGCCTCCGGGCCACCCCTTGCATCAGGGTCTGTATCTGTACCCATACAGTCGTCCCCCCTTTTTATTTTCTTCCTGCACTTATCTGACCTACACTGTCTGCTGCCTTAAACTCAGCACACTTTTGTTGCTTTTAGTATTTATTTATTATTATGTATTCTGTTCTCCTTTTGCTCCACACTTTCCACTCCCCCTCTTCCTTTCACTTTTCCCCTCCCCCTTCCCCATGCACTTGCACGTTCTCAATGTCACTGGGCCTAGTGAGATCGTTGTTTTGTTCTCCCCTGTGCCCCTGCCCTGCCTTGTCACGCTCTGAAACATGTGTGCATGAGCATGATACGATAGAAATAAAATATCAATTCAATATATTGTGATAACTCGTTGGGGTATTTTTATAGTGGTGAGACTAATTTCAGAATATTGCCTAATAACTGTTTTTACCAGGGTCACTAACAACAAGCAAAATAACTGACTAGATACACTCTGTATAAATGGTTCATGCACCCTTGTGGTACCTTATTTACTATACCACACTACACCCTTTTGGGTTTCAACAATTGTAAAACATGCAATTGAAATACCACACATTTTTCAATCTCTCTAGCTAAACAGCTCACGGCAGCTACTTTTTTTTTAGATGTCTATTACAACACTTTATGTATGTCTAATAAAAGGGACTAAATGTAAAATAAATGTAATAAGAATAAAAGTTACTTGGAACTCGTTTTTTTTAATAGTAAAATAGAAATATGTAAATTACACAGAATAACAGCGATGCCCACATTGTGTTTCACAGTATAAATGCATTCCAATAGCTTCCAGTCTTTTATCTGTGCCAAGTCTTGCCAACTATCCTTGGCAACATGGATCTTGGCAAGAGAAATACACTTAAAAAAAAAAACATAGCAAGACTTTTCAAAACATAAATGTAGGATTACATGCATGTTAAAAATAGACAGCACCTAATATGAAGTAACCTACATAATCCCAACTACCTGACCTCATTCAAAACAGAAGCCCCTTACTTAACCTCAGATATACATAGATATGTTGGTGATATTTCTGATTCAGTTTGGCATGGAGATCTTTCCAAATCTTTCTGCCTGCCTCGCCCAGTGTCAATCAGATAAGGACCGCTTTAGCATCATACAGTCTACCAGCACTGAATTCCAAATCTAGCCTGCCCTCTGTTTATATCTTCTCCCAGTGCCCGAAGATGAATAAAAACTACTCCCTCTTCAAATCCTTTTTATCGAATCCCCTTGTCACTCAAGGGAAACACCTCCGCTTGAGCAGATCATTCCACTGAAAATGGCATGTGATTTCATTGCTGGAGAGCAAAAGATACATCTCACCTTGAGCTTCCTGCTCTAATACAATGCCCTGTTTTCAGTAGAACGGATCTTCACATTTTGTTTTTGTTTATCACCCAGCACAAATAGAAAGCACGTTTAATTTCCCATTTACAGAGCATCATACATTTTCTCAATCTGCATTTAGCTTATTTCATCATGGACTAATTTGCACTGCTTGTTATTAAGGGATTCAGTTACATGTTAACTGGGGTTAGGTTAGATTAGTATATTAATTTATATATTAGTATTATGTTCAGTGGAGCTCAGTCGATTTAAATATTATCCTGAAGCAAGGTGCAATTTCAATCATGTGCTCTGTGCATTTGCATCTATTTATATCTGCGTGAAACTCACACTCTTGAGTCCAGAAATGGGTTTCACCCCCAGGGCCACTAATGCAGTTCAAATCCACGCTAACATGTGCATGCTAAATGATGAACCTAACCGTTGAAATTCAGAGTCCCTACTCCTACAATAAATAACTCTGCACATTTTATTTCATTTAACATTAAAACAAAGTTTGTGCACAAATGAAACATTGAGTATACAGTTTATTATTTTTTATGATATATATATATATATGGTGTAGAAATACATTTGCAGGTGAACAAACTATTGACATTGTGGTTAATTCCATTTAGAATGAGACTTTTCTTGGTACTCAGTCAATTTAGCAAAAATAATTCAGAGTGGTACATTTCACTGAAAACTAAAATACCGAAAAACACCCAAAATATTAAATAAATATATATAGGGTAGTGGGGTAAGGGGTTGAAATGGGTCCGGATGGAACTGGGGTGGCGTTCTAAGGCTAGAAAATCAGGGGGGCTTGGGAGGACACCCGGAGGGAACCCCAAATGAAAAAAATCAAGAAATTCAGTATTTTTCCATAAGTTGGTTGCAATTAAATGTGCCACTCTAAATTTTCTGTTGGTAAGATCACATATAACCATTTTTTACTCTACAAAATGATTACTTTGTACAACTTTAGTTGTTTGAGTACTTGGAATACATTCAGTATTCATACTATAGTGAAGAAAGAAAAACATTACCACTCTGCTTTATATTTCTATTATGAAATATATTGCACTGTGTTTCACAGATGCTATTGTGAATGAACAGAGAAGATGAGATACCCAAGAAAGAAATGACATAAGCCACTGTGCAGACCATATGTTTGTTTGTACATTGTTGGCAAACCACCCTAAAATAGTGTATGGATGAACTTTTTGAGCTTGTTTTTTCTAATACATCTTAAGTTGAACATCGTTTGCCCAAAATACTGGTGCAATACTTATTCAAGGTTTGCCTACTAAGGATCTCTAGTGGCCAGTCCAGTATTCAACTGAGTTCTACCTAAAGTGTATAACAAAGTAGTATATAGCAAGCAATGTATTCAATCATTAGAATGCAAGTAAAGCACTGATTCCAGTACTCAATTTCTACAGTTGGACAAACAACATACTACTAGACAGCATAGTCAATACATAATTACAATACATACAATGTTTAAAACCGCATGAATGCTGGGTTTCAATATTATTTGTCAAGAAACCGTACAGTGGCATGTTGTCTACTTCTGCATGCTAATTCACGACGCAAACAGTTTGAGTGCTGCCCAATGCTCCTTACCATGGGAGATAAAGTGTTCATATTGTGGAAAATGTGGGAACAGCTTCAAGATTGTTTGAGGTCCTAAAAACTGCCAGGGAAAAAGTGCTAAATTCCTACTAGCTAAGTTAATTAGAGCCTAGATCACTGCACTCAGATCAGACTAAACTCTTGGTTTTTAGTGTGGGCTAATTTTATCAGAATGTTGTCTTCATCAGGGCTAGTCTTCCTCTCTGCTGTGGCTTTGTGGTTCTGTTGGACGGTTCTGAACTCTACTAAGACTGGCTGGAAAGGGCTCTTCTGATGCTGCAGTCTTGTTTCATACAATCAGCTGTGTCCACTGTACATTAAATACTTTAACCAGCTAGCTACGGCCTTTGCTGATGGCCAGTGACCACAGCCTTCATCATGGCCAAGTACACGGCCTAAATTGTTATTAAGATAATGAGCTAACTTATAAATGATATTTAGTCTGTTGCCATTGCTGATGTAATCCGTCATATATGATCTAATTAATGTTGTCAGCATTGATGTCATCAGTGATGTGAACTGTGATGTCATCAGTGATGTCATACATTATGCCAGTGAATTCACCAGTGATGCCATCTGTGATGTCGTCACTGCGTTCATAGGCTGCGCAACCGGGGTTGTGAAGTTAAGGTGGCTTTAGCTGAATTCAAGGGTTTTGTTTCGTTAAGTTCTCACCTTGACTTCCCTGCAACTAAAGATTTTCCCTTCAATTTATAAATATGATCTGTTCAAATAGCACCCATCTGGGGGCAAAGAAGGACGTGTGCTGTTAAAACAGACAATGGCATGAACTAACTGGATTGATATATTTAGTATTATGTTATAAATAAGTGTAGATGACTATTAATATATATTATATCAATAATGTAAAAGTGATGTAAAAGTAAATATTGATCAGGCGACTGAGCAGAGTGGATGGTCACTGACAAGGTGTATTGTTTTAAACTTGTTCTAATCAAAACAAAATATGTACGTCTTTTTACAATAATTTTGGATGAAAAACGAGCACCTCAATGTGCCGCAATGTCCCTCTTTACAAAAGGTTGCAGTCATCGAAGACAGTCTAGCTAAATAAGAATGATATTATAATATGTCCTCTGGAGGTGGGTGTAATCATTCTATTTTTGTCTATTTTAGTGTAGTATTCACGTATCCATCCTTCTGCTTAAGACGAATGTATCAGTTGTGAGGAATGATACATTTTAACAGACAGAAAACAGATGCATACGTTAATGTAGCGTATTATAATGCTGCATTTTCTAGACATACAGAAAGACAAAGATGGCTAGAGAGTAGCAGACACAACGATAGACAGACAGAAACATAGAGATACAGCAAGCGAAGACAAGCAGATGTCCATAGAGTGAGAAAAGTGGGAAAATAAGCCCCAAACTATAAAACCATGGCGGGCATCATGCGATACAATACGCCATACGAAAAAGAAACAGAGTTCCAGGGCCAATTTGTGGCAAGAATCTGTACAGTATATCATAAATAAGCAGAGAAAATGAGCGATGACCTCGGAATAAGTATTGCATTTGGAAAGAAGATATTATTCTGAACGGGCAGCCACAAATACAGTTTGATGCAAATACTTTGCAAAATGGAACTTAATGTACAATCGCACTGCATGCATTATTCATGCTGCGCTCCTATGCGAGAGCAGGTGCTGTCCGTAGGGCTTCACAAAAGTTCATTGCCAAAAAGTAATGGAAGAGTCATCTGCTGGCCTGATTTAACTAGAGACGAACAACTTTGCATTGTTAATCCACTCTTATATTTCCATATTGTATAAATACCTCTTTACAGTTTGTCTTAAAAAAAAATTCTTTAAGCTCTATTTGCAATGATATATTTAGTCACTCTGATAGACATTTTCAACGTGCAAGAGTTCAGGTAATGAATGCACTTTGCCCACATTTCCTGATTTCTTAGGAGGGATTTGAAGGGCTAGAAGAACACTGTAAATTCAACGGCGTCATCAATTTGGAAGGTTACCAGTGCTTTCATTCTTGATCCAACAATCAAGTTCGATTTAAAACTAGGCCATAAACTGTGGCACAAGAGAAAATGGAGGAGACTCCTTTGCAAATATGATTGGCCTCTCTGACTCCCATACTCCTTTGAAAAATGCAGAGCTTTGCCCCTAATGGGGGCCTCTGAATTGTCGGGCTCCTCCTGAGCACTAAGGGGTGAGATGGCTGTCCCTTAAACCGCTGTAAAAAATGTCATTACACCCCAACTCTGTAGCACTAAACAATTCAAAGTGAGGTCCACAAAGTATGTTAATCACTTGAAACGTTTGCAAGCATTTTATTGAATTCCTTATGATTCTTAATGTTTTTCTTTAAATTAAGTACGTAATTCAAAACGTTCGTTTGGTGGGTCAGGCAAGAAAACCACATAATTCACATACAGGCTTATTCACTACGCGTTTTTCAAAGCGCTTTTCCCATTTAAAAATGCATTGTGATTGAGGCCCATTGCGTCATATGTTGTTTTGTTTTCCTATAGGACCTCCTTTTCCGGGCATTCATGTATAGACTATTTAAAGATGCATTACCAAAAATGTGGATTCAGCGCTCTATCCTCTTCTTACTATAGTGAAATTAATTATTGTTGTGCCACATTTATCTATGTTTATTGGTATTATCACGTTTTTATGTTGCTAATTATGCTGTGTCCATCCCCCTTTAACCACTGTTATTAAATGGTTTAATAATAGTACATTTATCATCTTCAGGAGTATGAAAGGCTGTGTCAGAACTCTCAGCATTTTAATGTGTGACGCTAGGTCAAAGAATTGTCTAAAACAAGTCCAGGTCTCACTGAATTATCTTAATAGAAAACCAATGGCTAGAGTACTTGCATGTGGTTTATGCACGGTTGCATGCTAAGGGCCTAATTTAGGGCCTGCTTTACTCACATGTTTTACAATGGCGATCCTGTGGGCCTCATTCATGGAAAAGTATGCATTTATCCTGCAATGCCTGCGCGCCGAGAATGACACTGTGCAAGCCTGCGCGCATAATAAAAAATGCGTGCCCAGCGTATTCATGGAATTGTTCCCTCAAAGTAGGCCTATACGCAAGTATTGGCCGGAACTTTCCTGACATGCCACCACGCAGAGCCAAAATAGCCACATTCACCTACACTTGTGGGTTTCCTGGGCACGAACACACGCATCCTGTGAACAGTGCATGGGGTCCCCCCCAACCAAGCCTGCACCTGTGCACCACTTCGCAGGGCCCCCCGTATCCGTACCTGTAACCAGCACCCCGAGGACATGCGTACAGTTTCCCAGAATGTATTTATTTTTCCGGTCAAACTGCATGCATACCCCGTAAGCTGTCCCTGCACCCTGCTATACTGCATACACGTACCCCTAAGTACGATTGGAACACCGTCTGCATGCACGCACCCCTAATTCTGACATGCAAACTCACCTTCAGATTGCGATTCCTCTGCACAAGTCCATACACCTGTTTGCGGGTGGCAGAGAGTTCGAGGGCAATACATGGCATTTCACAGGCGAGGGTTTGCACGGTCACATCCGTGAATATGCTTTTTCGTGCGCATTTTTGGGCGTGTTAAGGGCTAGCTGCGTTTTGTCCCTCGTAACACCCACTTTTTGCCTTTTTCTTCCTCATTTTGCATGTTCCGCCCCCTATTCGGGTCCCCACACAGGCCATGCCCACCCCTGCAAGGAGTCTCATGCAAGGCACTCGGCTGCACCCAGAGCCTGCATGACCTCCATGAATCACTGAGCTGAGTTTCGCATATGGCAGCGCAGGTTACCAAATTTCTGCACAAGTAATTCACTGAATCTGGCTCTTTGTGTCCGGAAGTGTCAACTATATGGCATCAAAGATTTTCGACATCCCCAATTGATGAATTCAGAGTGGACAGCATCCTTTCCAGCGATCAGGAACTTTGAGCCATATATAATAAGACAGAGTTTGAAGCCTAAGTGGTTGGCAATTGCGACAAGGATTCCTTGTTTCCCCCGGGAAGGTTGTATTTTATCCAACTGTATGTCATTGGCAATGACACCTCAAAACGAAATTACCACCTGATATAGCTGATAGACTAAAAGTGTATACAAGTTATCCTTGCTGCGAATTAGTTCCCCAAATTCATTTACAAAGTAAGACCATGTTCTTACACTGAAAATCACTGTAGATATACATGTGTTAATGTACACATGTATATTTTTCATTTATTTTTAGAAATGCTCCTTGTATTCACTTCAAAAATTAACAAATAGATGTGTGACTATGAAACAACTAGGACTAGATGATTTTACTAAACATGTATCGCACACAAAAGCGATTAAAGACATCTGTGGTGGCCACATGTCAAATATGAGATGCTAAATCAATTTCGGCACGTGATCCCTCATTACAGTTCATTCTGGTACTTGCAATCCTCTGCTATTCAAATGCACAGATTGGCGCAAAAGTCAGAAAGGAATCACATCTCTTACCCAGCACAACTTGAAATCTGTTTCTAAATATGTGTGAGAAAACCCATGTAAATATGATGTTCTTTCTGCTTGCGGGTTTGTACTTAGTTACCTTTGGCGGCTGGTGATTTTCTTAATTCGAGGGGTGTAACTGATTTCCCCGAATGTGCAGGATTGACCGTGAGTAGTGAGGGAGCCTGAACCAAGCCAGAGAGTTTCGTGGGTGTTCTGCCCCTGAGAAAGGTTTTCAAATATTGAATTAAAACCATGCAAATTCAGCACACTTTCTGTGATAAATTAGGTAAAAAATGTTCAACATTAATATTTGTGTGAAGATGTGTCTGGACTGTACGCACCGACGTGGGCCAGTACCACCTAGGAATACTCATTGTGATGCCTTCACTCCTAATACCCAGTAAAATATGGCATACAACATGAAAGAAAAATGCCCAGACAGGACCAATCAATGTGGACCAGTACCTCATTGGAACTATAATCTTGCTGCCTTGAGCCCTGATGCCCAGTAGACAATGTCATACCACAGTAAAGGGATGTGCCCAGACTGGACCCACCAACGTGGGCCAATACCATGTAGTAGGAATACTCCTTATTCTGTCTTTTCCGTTGAAGCCCAGCATTAATGTCATGCTAAACGAAACATGTGCGGACTGGACCCACTAATGTGGGCCAGTGCCACATAAGAACACTCATCATGATGACTTCATCCTGATACTACTATAACATTAATTCCACCAGAAAAGAAATATGTCCAGACAGGACCCACCCATGCTGAAGGTAGCATAATTAGGGTTCCTATGTGGTACTAGCCCGCAATGTGGGCCGGTGCCATGTAAGAATAATCATTGTGCTGCCTTCACTGTTGATGCACAGTGCAAAATGCCCTGCCACAATACAGAAACATGTGCAGATTGGATCCACCAATGCGAGCCAGTAGGAGTAGGAGCACTCATCATGCTGCCTTCATCCTTGATTTCAGTAAATAAATTCCATGCCGCATTCAATATTTGTCCAAACTGGACACACCAAGTTGGTATGTCCACATTAGACAAATATATGCCTCACCAATAACATCCTCCTTGCTTCCGTCCAACCCCCCCCCCCCTCCCCCTCACCAGCAGTAAGAAGCCTGCTGCCCAGGTGGCAGACACACATCCATCAATTAACGTGTATTCATCGAGCATTCATTCTTCATTCACACTCACATTGAAACACACAGACATCTGCATTAAATGTTAATACTGGCTGACCTGACCTTGACAAGATACAGTGGAGCCACTGCAAGGTTTACCCGCAAACATAGCAATGGGAATGTTAAAGTCTTCATCAAAGTTTACAAGTTACAGGTGAGGCATGTAGCCCAATATGGAGCTGAATTATGTGGCAGTGTTAAATGTGGTACCCTCACAGTGATTGAAAGTACATTAAACATAATATCCTGTGCCTGCCCATTAGTATGCCTAATCTGATTCTTTTCTTGGAGTTAGACATGCAGAGGATTGATTTGTTATGCAGTCAAAACCTATGCACTATTAGGCCAGGTTATGGACAACTGCCAAGCTTCATAGGTTCAGAGAAGCAGCAAAGGATATTATGTCTCAACCCATATGGGCTTTCCCTCCACTGGTTTGAACATATTAAGAAACAGCTTGAGGCCATTGGGATGAGCTCATGCTGGGTGCACCCTGAGTTATGTTATGTTATGTTACTTTGCATTTATATAGCGCCTTATATACCATTGGTATGGTCTGAAGGCGCTGGTAGGTTGAACGCCTTTGGGAACCAAAGTTCAAGTCAGTAGAGAGAGTAGAGAGAGTCAAAGGTGCGTGTGAGCACCGGATATGTGTGCATCTGGTGTGGCATTCGTGTAATAGCTGCTTCTTAGCGGTAGGTGTGGTGGTTGAGAGATTACGAGTATGTGTTCGTTCTGGCAGGATTTATCCAGACCGATTGTGGCTGCTTTAGGCCTGAGGAGAACGCCTGGCTGGGGGGTGTGTAACCAGCAGTATTTAGTTAGAGTGATGTGGAGTATGCGGCAGATGTTAGTATGAGAACAGCTATACCGAATGGTGTCATAGTATTTCTGTGTTCTAGTTGGGTGGTGGTGTAAAGAAGAGAGTAAGCATGGTGATGTGATATGATGGGTTACATGCTCTTTCAAACGTTCTATGCACTCCAAACCATTCCATGTAAGTCGCGCAGTTCTATGCGCTCCAATCAGTTCTATGCATTCAGACCGCTCTATGTATTCCCGTCCGCTCCACGCACTCCAGTCTGCTCCACGCACTTGAATCCGTTCCATGCATTCGAATCAGTTCCATGTACTCTGATCCGTTCCGTGTATTTCTAAGTTGTTTTATGCACTCCATCCACGTATTTCGCTCGTACCATCCACATAGTTCCTGTACCTTTCACATATTACACCAGTACCTTCCACATACTTCACCCGTTCCAATCACATATGTCACCTGTTCCAACCACATACATCGCCCATTCCATCCGCTCTACGAACTCATCCGCTCTACGCACTCATCCGCTCTACGCACTCATGCGCTCTACGCACTCAACCGCTTTTGTGCCATGCTCCGCACTCACACACCCCTCTGCTCTTGCACACTCATTTGCTTTTACACATTCGTCTGCTCCATACACTCGTCTGTTCTATACACTAGTATGTTTCTACGCATTTGTCCACTCTACATATTCCTCCGTTCTTACACATTCATCCTTTCTACACACTCTTCCGCTATGGGCACTCTTCCGCTCAGGGCACTCTTCCGCTCTGCGCACTCTTCTGCTCTGCGCACCCATCACGCTCTGCGCACCCATCACGATCTGCGCACTCATCTGCTCTATGCACTCATCTGCTATATGCACTCATCTGCTCTACAAAGTAATTCGCTAATAGGCACTCATCCGCTCTATACACTCATCCGCTCTATACACTCATCCGCTCTATGCATTCCTGTGCTCTACACACTCGTCCGCTCTACACACTCGTCCGCTCTACACCTTCATCTGCTCTACTTACTCTTGCGTTCTACATACTCTGCCGCTCTATACACTCATCCGCTCTATACATTAATCTGCTCTATACACTCATCTGCTCTGCACTCATCCGCTCTACACTCGTCTGCTTAGCACTGCACATTCATCTGCTCTATGTACTCCTGCGTTCTACATACTCCTCCGCACTTACGCACTCATCCGCTCTACACACTCGTCCGTTCTAGACTCTCATCCGCTCTACACCCCATCCGCTCAGCAAACTCATCTGCTCAGCAAACTCATCGGCTCAACATATTCATCCGTTCTAAGTACTCATCCAATCTACACACACATCTGCTCAGCACATTCATCCGCTCAGCGCACTCGTCCATTCCATCCGCTTCATCCATTCTAACGATTTCATCCGCCCCATTCACTTCGTTCATTCATCATGCATTATCGATACGTTACATCCATTTCATTACTTTAAACCTCATTCCTGTTTTCGTACAATTTATTCCTTTTTTTTTCTTCACTTCACTGCTTTGAGTTACTTTACTCATTCTAATCTGTTTGTATTTTAGTTTATATTAGCAGTTTTTAGTTGTCGATTTCTCACATGGATCTTGATGATGTATTGTTATTTTTCTTATTGTTATTCAAGATCTAGTAGTTTGTTGGGTTGGTGTCATTGAGATGCTGTTATTCAGTTTGGGTTAGTTTGTGTACAGGTTGGTTTTAGTGGAAGAGCCAAGTTTGCAGTAGTTTACGGAAAAACATTAGATCTTCAGTAAGGCGGATGTGGGGTGGGCGTGCGTTCCACAGCATGGGGGCTAAGGCTGAAAATGACGATCCGCCTAACCTGACTGAGTTTGTTTTAGGTATGACTTGGAGGCCGGCTGAGCTTGATCTTAGAGTATGTGAAGGGTGATAGGGTTTTAGCTTATCTTGAAGATATTGAGGTCCGGTTATATGCAATGCTCTGTGAGAAATGCATAAGGTTTTGAAAGTCAGCCTTTGGGCTACTGGAAACCAGTGCAGAGTTTTAAGGGCTGGGGAGATGTGGTCTCTCAGGCCGAGTGCTAGTAGCAGTTTGGCTGCAGCGTTTTGTGCTCTTTGAAGTTTATTGAGTTGGTAAGCGTGGACTCCGAGGTAGAGGGGCTTAGCGTAGTCCAGTCTTGATATAACAATTGATTGGACCGCGGAGAGTCTGTTGGGAAAGGAGAGATATGGAAATTTGCGCCTAAGAGTTTTAAGGTGGTAGTGGCAGGAGAGTGTTAGGTCAGAGTCAAGGGTGCATCCAAGGTTTTTTACTGATTTAGAGGGAGTCAGTGAGTTGGCCATGGCAGATGGCCAGTGTAGTAAGTGCGGAAGAAGTTTGGAGTTGCCAGATACCATGATTTCCGTTTTGGAGGGGTTTAACAAGAGGTGGCTTTGGGTCATCCAGAGCTCTATGTCAAGGAGGCAGGAGGCAAGGTCAGGTGGGCAGTTGGGTTTTGAGTTCAGGAGTTTTAGAATGAGTTAAGTGTCTTCAGCGTAGTTGTAACACAGGATGTTGTGTGAATGAATTATTGGTCGGAGGGTGATCAAGTAGAGATTGAACAGGAGGGCAGATAGGCAAGCTCTTTGTGGAACTCCCGTGCCGACTGGTCGGGCTTGGGAGGAATAGGTGGAGAGTATCGTTATTTGGTACCTATCTTTGAGGAATGAGGCTATCCATTTGAGAGCGGTTCCACGAATTCCTACGGAGTGGAGGCGGTCAAGGAGAATTGAGTGATTGATTGTGTCAAAGACGGCGGATAGATCAAGAAGGATTAATGCGGTGCATCCTGCGAAGTCTGCTGTGATTTTAAGGTCATCCCAGATTGAGGTTACAGTGGTTTCAGTTCCGTGTCGGGCTCTGAAACCTGATTGCGCGGGGTCTAGGAGATTGTTGGCTTCGAGAAAGGCATTTAGTTGGGAGTAGGCAGTTCGGTCAGTGAGTTTGGCAAGGAACCTGGTGTTTGAGATAGGACGGTAACTTTTGGGCTCGAGAGGGTCGAGGGAAGGTTTTTTTATTAGAGGTTTGACATGAACCGTTTTGAATGTGTCAGGAAAAATACCTGAGGAAAGGGAGTCATTTATGATGTATCTTGCGAGTAGAAGCGAACATTTCTTTGAGGGTTGTGGCCGGGCAAGGGTCTAGCGGAGGGCTGGATGGTTTGCGGGCAGAGAGAAGTTTGAGAAATTGGTCAGGTGATATTGGACTAAAGGAGTTGAACGTTGGTTGTGCAGTGGTCGCACATGGTGCGGTGGCCGGTATGGGGGGAGGGTTGCCTGGTGGATGTAAGAGAGCCAGTTTGGTGGTTAGCACATTTGTTCTTTCGAGAGCCATGGCGTAAAAGTGGAGAGAGAGTGAGTCGCACAGTGATTGTGAGGGGGTCGGGACGGTGGTAGTGCATGCCGGTTTGGTGAATTTGGTGATGATTTTGTGAAGTTCTTTGCTGGGGTTTTTGCATTTTAGGTTTCGGGAGTTGTAGTGGGCTTTTTATGCTTTCCGGATTTCGGCTTTGTACTGATGATGGTGTCGGGCCATGGTGGCTCTGCTCTCTTGGGTTTTGTCTTTTTGCCATTTGCGTTCTAAGTATTTATACAGTTGTTTAGTGGTCTTCAAATCAGGTGTGAACCATCTAAGGAATAGGCCACGGCGGGCTGACGGTTTGCAAGAGGGTGTGAGCCGCATTAGTAAGGTGTTGAGCCATGAGTCAAAGTCGTCGGGTGTTAGCTGTTTATTGAGTTGGCAGGTCGGTGGAGGAGACTGTAGGAGTGCGTCGGCTAGGTCAGGAGTGATTAATAGTAGATTTGGAGGTTCAGGTTCGAGTACGTTTTAATTTTGAATGGGAAAAACATCACAAGGAGGGCTCAATCGCCTTAATCCATGACTAGACATTCATTCCATGAACAAGTGGGCTCTTTGTTAGCCTAAAATACCAGCATTGACTGTGGTTTGAACTAGTTTACGCCAGGGCCTGGGTGTTTGGTGATTTTTTGGGTCAACCTGCTTGGCTGGTCAGTAAAACTTTTGTTTTAAATTCCCCCAATTAGATTGATGGGATGGGCTGGCAGAAGCCAGAGCCTTTGAGCATGGTTACATACAGGGGAAACCTTGATCCTAAACACAGAGCTGCTGAATCTTTATAAGAGGCGCATGTTAGCATGACTGCTAAAGATTGTCTAGTCGTTTCCAACCATAGTTGCATTTGAAGGCACTTTTCTGGCTAAGTGTAGTAGTCCAGGCAGATCTCCAGTTTGGGTTTTTGGCTGCTGGGTGTCCTTCACAGAATCTTCCCCATCTGCTTGGGCTAGGCCTTACATCCTGGGACCATGTTTCAGGCCTATTTACTGCTGCCTACAGCATTTTAAACCAATGAGGTCTGCTTCCTTGGTTTTGAAAGCTGTTTGGGACCCCAATAACCTACCTGTGCTTGTTTGGTCGATACAATCATTGTTCTTCTGCAGGAGCATTTTTTGCTGCTATGCCATCCACATTTGCCTGCTGAGCGGCATTAAGTCAAATAAAGTACTCAGATCAGACATAACACACAGTAAGAATACACAGTGAAAGTATAAAAACAGTAATATCATTAGACTCTCCACAGACCCATACTAACATGCAAGCCAACAACTGGGAATAGGCACAGTACATATAGTCAAACAAGGGGTGGGAAGAAAAGCAGGACCACTAATCATTAAACACACAGTAAATGATCACAGTTGTCAACACTTGACACAATCACTGTAACCCTAAATCTCTAGGATCGTATTAGAAATAATAAGAATCTGCTCAATACAATCAAAGTAGGAGGGAGGTGGAGAAAGGGAGTACACTTAAAAACACTACCAAAGGCCATTGAAAGTTTATTTACATTTAGGCACACACAACTCATTACACCCCTGGGGAAAAAAAAAAAAGACACTGCTTCGATACATTTTTCATAGACCTTAGAAATACATATACAAATATATATACATATAAAAAAGAATATACATGCAAATGGTACATGCTAAAATTCTAGTCTTTGACCTAGAACCCGAGGGATGCAGGTCAAATGTTCTGAGGCAAGTAGTCACTTTGGGGGAGTCCCAGGTGAGTTCCAAAAGTTCCCCATGAGATTAAACACAACAAAGCCAATAGGCACAGCAGCAGTTATGGGGAAAAATAAGGCAAGTATCACTTCTACAAGGAATCTCTCCTCCTCAACACCTAGGCCATCACGTCGCCCCTTGCGCCACCTGACTCGCTAGCCACTGCCCGCCCTCTCCTCCCCACCACCCGGTACAGATGTATCCCTCCTCTGTATCCTACCCCGCTGAATATGTGTTCTCTTGTAACCTCTGTAACACGCTCTGTTATGTATCTGTATTGTTGTATACCTCTGTAAAGCGCTCCGTTGCTTCTCGAAGCTAGTGTCATGATCTCTGCTTCAAAAAGATCAGGACTTGCCCGACTCCCTTGGAAGCAGACCCATAACCCCGGTTCCGAGTGCCAGCCAGTCCCAAATGGGACCTTTTGGACCCTGTCCTGGCGCCAGTGGCACCAGGCTCATAAAGATGCCCAGTCCCAGCGCTGGAAGCGCCGGGCTCATAATGCTTGGGTGGACTTACCTGCAGCAGACCATGCTGCTTACTTACCTGCCAGTTGAACCCCTGATCCTCTTCTGTTTGGGACTACTTTTCCTGTTGGGTGGGGCAGGAGCCACTCCCTAGGTTCAGAACACTGGAACTCTTCTGGAAAGCAGGAACTCTTTTCTTACCTAGGCGTGGCTGTGGAAGGAGACACCTAAGCACTACAGGAGGCTATTTAAACCACACCCGATGGATGAATCTTGCTTTGTGTTATTCTGCATTCTCTGCAGCAGAACGCTCATCGTGTCTTCTGCTTCTGATCCTGGGCCTAAGGGAACAAAGGCTTACCATCCTGGAATCCAGTCTTCAGCAGCACCTGTAAAGACAAAGAAAGAACAGGTTAGCACTACGGTCTTCAGTGGCAGCGCATCTCTTACCTGGTCCATCGGCTGTCACCAACGCCTCGCGCTGCATTCCGGCATCTGAAAGACAAAGGCTTACCTACTCTTCGCATGCTCCGGAGGTCTTCGCACTGCATTCCGGCATCTGAAGGACAAAAGCTTACCAGCTCTTCGCACGCTCCGGAGGCCTTCGGCGCTGCATCCCGCATCTGAAAGACAAAAGAAGGTGCGTTTAAAGACATTGGGCAACTTTATTACTCACGTGCCATTACTCCTTCCCACGCCGAATCCAGTGGGTATTCCAGCACCCTTCAGCTTCTCTAAAGCTCCGAACTTGTACCTGCAAGATAAAAGGGACAGTTAGTGCGCATCGTGAAGCAGGCTACAAGCGCTTACTTACGTGCTTCCAGGCGCTTCTATTCCTCACGCGGGTTCGATCCTCCACTCTCATCAGCCCGCCATCCGCCATCGCCGGAACCCTGCAAAACAAGAGATATCATTACAAAACACTTTTAAGACATTTGAAGTGCCCAGAACTTACCGTTCGTGCAGTTAACGACGGACAGCAGTCCTCTGAGGTCAAGAGGCCTGCACCCTTATCCAGTGAAGAAACTGGTTACGGCACCCTGCCCCGAGGCAGATGGAGAGCTCGGCGTTCACTTACCTAAGGTGAGGGCGTTAACCTTTGGGGTTCTACAGGAGAAGAGAAAGGGAAGAGGAGAGAGGCACCCAATAACCCCAGTTCATTAATCCCATATTTTCTATCTGCAGACATCTTACTCTTCGAGTCAGACATACAGTGCACAGAGGTCCAGCCCAAAGAGCCAACCATGTGTTACACATCACCTTTGAAGATACGGCATTCACCCAGTCAAGACCGGCGCCTCTGCGGGAATCAGGTGAGCGTTACAGAACACAAAGCCTACCGCAAAACTCCCACCCAGGCGCTATGGAAACCTCGGATACCGACCAGCTAGCCCAGTTACTTGGGGAACTAAGAGCAGAAGTGCATGCAGCCCGTCAGGAAACGAATGCTCTAAGAAGGGAACTGATTATTTCCAAGGAGCGAACAGACGATCTCGCTAGACAATTGCTACAGTCACAAGCCGGACAAACTCTGTTACCCGCATCAGGGGCAAATCTTCCTTCAACATCCTCTACGAACCCAGTGCAGATCAACCTACCTGGGAATGTACCTCTGGCTCCGCCCGAAAGATTTTCTGGTGACCCAAAGAGGTTTGCAGTATTTATTAATCAGTGCCGGTTGCACTTCTTATGCCGGCCAGCAGCCTTTCCAACTGATCAAGCTAAGGTAGCTTTCGTGCTTTCGTACCTTAGTGGCAATGCGGCAGACTGGTCGATCCCTCTAGTTAATCAAGATGATCCGGTTCTCCATGATTTTCAAGCTTTTCAGCTCAGTATGGAAAAACTGTTTGCAAGACATTCACAGGGGCAGGCCTTGGACAATGAGCTCCTTTCATTGCGACAGGGTAATCAAGACCTTTTGGCTTATATTGCGTCTTTCAACAGACTGATAGTGGAAACTCGATGGCCTGAGGACAAAAGGATTACGCTGTTTTATAGAGGTCTACGTGGAGAGCTCAAAGATGTGTTAGCCCAAGTAGTGAATCCCCCGCAAGACTGTTCGGACTATATTGACTTAGTCGTTCAAATTGACCACAGACTGCAGAACAGGAAGGCCGATCGTTCCAAGTTTGATGCTCGAGTATTTTCCAAACCACCAACTCCTACCAAAGGAGTAGACTCTGGGGAACCCATGCAAATAGGGGGCCTGAAAGGACCACTAACACAAAAGGAGCGGGAAAGGAGAAAACAGCTGCAATTATGCCTCTATTGCGGAAACTTGGGGCACTTTCTTCGAGACTGTCCGGTGAAACCAGCCAAGAAGGCAGTAGGAGCTGCAGTTACCAGGGTCACAAACTCTGAGCAGGGAAACGACCTCGCCCGACAAGAATAGAGGTCCTCTTGCCGAGCGTTAAAACCAGTTCAGTGACCTCGCATTTCGTGATACCTATGGTCCTCATTAGCCCTGAACATCCGGATCGATTACATGCGATTGAAGCTTACGTCGACAGCGGTGCCATCGGCGATTATGTGGATCATGAAATGGTTTTGAGGATGAATCTGACTCTTTGTCCAAAGGCTGTAAAGGACGTCATTACTACGGTGGAAGGTACAGAGATAGCCTCCGGACCAGTAACGCATACCACCCAAGAAGTGACGCTAGTAAGTCAAGATGGACACCATGAGAAGATCGTGTTCGATGTGATCAAGGCCTCTCAGTTCCAGATTATTCTAGGAATTCCTTGGTTAGAGAAGCACAATCCTCAGATCGATTGGCGAGCAAGAACTGTTCAGTTTCCAGAATGTGTCTCTACTTGTCACCCTCGACCTGGTGTTGCACTGGCAGCAATTTCCTCGGAGGCTCCCCAGTTACCTCCTGAATACCTAGAATTCCAAGATGTTTTCCGGAAGGATCAGGCTAACTCTCTACCTCCTCATAGGTCTTATGACTGCCAGATAGACCTGATACCTAGATCTACTCCTCCTTGTAGTAGAATTTATGCCCTCACCGAGCCTGAGAATCTTCACCTCCGACAATACCTGGATCAATACCTAGCGAATGGGTTTATTCGTCCTTCCAAGTCCCCTGCTTCCTCAGCTTTGTTCTTCGTTCCAAAAAAAGAAGAGGACCTTAGAACTTGTATAGATTATCGCGCCCTGAACCAGATCACCGTTAAGAATAGATATCTGTTACCTTTGATCCCTGAACTCCTGGACCAAGTCAGAAAAGCATGCATATATACAAAGCTGGATCTTAGAGGAGCCTACCACTTGGTACGAGTAAAAGAGGGCGATGAATGGAAGACGGCCTTCCGCACCAAGTATGGGCTATTTGAATATCAGGTCATGCCCTTCGGACTTTGCAATGCCCCGGCCGCCTTTCAATATTTTATGAACGATGTCCTCAGAGAGCTCATAGATGTGTGTGTTGTTGTTTACATTGACGACATCCTCGTTTATTCTTCATCGGAAACTGAACATCGGAAACACGTGAAAATGGTCCTCGAGAGATTGCGTCAACACAAACTTTTCGCTAAGTTGGAAAAATGTGTTTTCAACGTGACTGAAGTTGAATTCTTGGGATTCATATTATCACCTAGCGGAGTGCGTATGGATTCAAAGAAGGTCGATGCAATTCTCAAATGGCCATCGCCATCCTCCGTAAAAGGCGTTCAAAGCATGTTAGGCTTCGCTAACTTTTACCGCAGGTTTATCCCCGGATTCTCTCGAATAGTCCAGCCCATCACCGCCTTGTTAAAGAAAAACAAACGTTTTGAATGGTCTACCGAGGCGGAACAAGCTTTCCAGAATTTGAAGACTAGATTTATCTCTGCACCGATCTTAAAACATCCTCGCCCAGAACTCCCCTACATCGTTGAAACTGATGCGTTGAGCCTTGCCAAGGGGCCGTTCTATCACAAAAGGACCCAGTAACCAATCAGTTGCATCCCGTGGCATTTTGGTCCCGCAAATTCTCGCCTCCTGAAATCAATTACACTATTACTGATAAGGAACTTCTAGCTATCAAGTCCGCCTTTAAGGCTTGGCGGCATTATCTTCTGGGGGCCCGACACACCGTTACTGTGATTACAGATCACCGAAACCTGCAATATTTGAAAACCGCAAAAGCTCAATCCTCTAGGCAACTCCGTTGGCCACTATTCTTTGCCGAGTTTGACTTCATAATTACCTATCGACCTGGTACAAAAAACGGTAAAGCTGATGCCCTTTCTCGGATGGGAGTGGAAGAACATTTGATCAATCCTAAACCTGTACCTATCATTCCCGAACAAAGAATTCTAGGTGTAATCGCCACACAATCCATAGAGGAAGTTAAGGATAAAGCCAGGCTACTGGTAACTCCAGCAGACATACAGAATTGGCATCTGCAGGGAAAGGACTTTACGGTGAAGGACAACCTATTATATTTCCAAGAACGGTTATACCTGCCCAGCACAGATTTACAGAAAAAGGTAATCTCTTGTTATCACGATTCTTTAATGGAAGGACATCCCGGTATGACCAAGACCTCGGAAAAGATCAAGCGCTACTTCTGGTGGCCGTCTTGGAAAAAAGATATCAGAGACTTTATAATGTCCTGTGGAGTATGCGCCCAAAACAAGAGTCAAAAGGAAAAACCAGCCGGCCTCTTACGCCCTATTGACATCCCGCCTCGCCCTTGGCATACGCTTTCTATGGACTTCATCACCGATCTACCTCCATGCTCCGGATACAATACGATCCTAGTAATCGTGGACCTATTCTCCAAGATGGCGCATTTCATTCCACTCAAAGGCTTACCAACAGCAGCAACTCTGGCCCGAGAATTTCTCGAAAACATCGTCCGACTGCACGGTTTTCCTTCAGTTCTAATTTCGGATTGAGGTAGTCAATTTATTTCTCATTTTTGGCGAAGTTGCTGTCGGTCGGCTCAAATTGATGTGAGACTTTCGACCAGCCACCACCCTCAAACCGACGGACAAACCGAGAGGACCAATCAAACTCTGGAACAGTATTTGCGCTGCATGCTACAACAAACTGAAAAAACTTGGAAAGATATCCTTTGGATAGCCGAATATGCCTACAATAACTCTGTCCACTCGGGAACTGGGAAGACCCCGTTTTTTCTTTTATACGGTAGTCACCCTCGAACCTCGGAGTTGGATCCACTCCAAGATCTTGGAACACCAGCAGTAGACCACCTGCATTCTACAATCACCCAAGCCTTTAAGGAAGCCGTTTCTCACCTTCAAAGGGCTAAAGAACAATACAAGAAAGGAGCAGACCAACATCGGAAGGAAGCCCCCCAATATCAAGTAGGAGATCAAGTCTGGTTATCCACCAAATATCTACCTCTAAAAGGACCACGCACATTCAACCCAAGATACCTTGGTCCCTATTCCATCACTACCATAGTAAATCCAGTAGCGGTCAGGTTGGACTTGCCCCCTCACATGAAGATACATCCGGTCTTCCACGTCTATTAAAACCCGTGCAACCTCAAACCCGACTAACTACATCTCCAAAACCTATTCTAGTTGATGGAGAACTCGAGTTTCAAGTCAAAAGCATCCTGGATTCCAAGATCTCCAAATCTAAACTATTTTACCTGATTGACTGGAAAGGCTACGGTCCCCAAGAAAGATCCTGGGAACCTGCAGAATATGTCCACGCACCTCTTCTAATCAAAAGATTTCATCGAACATTTCCTAACAAGCCCAAACCCCCGGAGAAGCCCGGTTTGGGAGGGGCCTTGAGGGGGGGTGCTGTCATGATCTCTGCTTCCAAAAGATCAGGACTTGCCCGACTCCCTTGGAAGCAGACCCATAACCCCGGTTCCGAGTGCCAGCCAGTCCCAATTGGGACCTTTTGGACCCTGTCCTGGCACCAGTGGCACCAGGCTCATAAAGATGCCCAGTCCCAGCGCTGGAAGCGCCGGGCTCATAATGCTTGGGTGGACTTACCTGCAGCAGACCATGCTACTTACTTACCTGCCAGTTGAACCCCTGATCCTCTTCTGTTTGGTACTACTTTTCCTGTTGGGTGGGGCAGGAGCCACTCCCTAGGTTCAGAACACTGGAACTCTTCTGGAAAGCAGGAACTCTTTTCTTACCTAGGCGTGGCTGTGGAAGGAGACACCTAAGCACTACAGGAGGCTATTTAAACCACACCCGATGGATGAATCTTGCTTTGTGTTATTCTGCATTCTCTGCAGCAGAACGCTCATCGTGTCTTCTGCTTCTGATCCTGGGACTAAGGGAACAAAGGCTTACCATCCTGGAATCCAGTCTTCAGCAGCACCTGTAAAGACAAAGAAAGAACAGGTTAGCACTACGGTCTTCAGTGGCAGCGCATCTCTTACCTGGTCCATCGGCTGTCACCAACGCCTCGCGCTGCATTCCGGCATCTGAAAGACAAAGGCTTACCTACTCTTCGCATGCTCCGGAGGTCTTCGCACTGCATTCCGGCATCTGAAAGACAAAAGCTTACCAGCTCTTCGCACGCTCCAGAGGCCTTCGGCGCTGCATCCCGCATCTGAAAGACAAAAGAAGGTGCGTTTAAAGACATTGGGCAACTTTATTACTCACGTGCCATTACTCCTTCCCACGCCGAATCCAGTGGGTATTCCAGCACCCTTCAGCTTCTCTAAAGCTCCGAACTTGTACCTGCAAGATAAAAGGGACATTTAGTGCGCATCGTGAAGCAGGCTACAAGCGCTTACTTACGTGCTTCCAGGCGCTTCTATTCCTCACGCGGGTTCGATCCTCCACTCTCATCAGCCCACCATCCGCCATCGCCGGAACCCTGCAAAACAAGAGATATCATTACAAAAGACTTTTAAGACATTTGAAGTGCCCAGAACTTACCGTTCGTGCAGTTAACGACGGACAGCAGTCCTCTGAGGTCAAGAGGCCTGCACCCTTATCCAGTGAAAAAACTGGTTACGGCACCCTGCCCCGAGGCAGATGGAGAGCTTGGCGTTCACTTACCTAAGGTGAGGGCGTTAACCTTTGGGGTTCTACAGGAGAAGAGAAAGGGAAGAGGAGAGAGGCACCCAATAACCCCAGTTCATTAATCCCATATTTTCTATCTGCAGACATCTTACTCTTCGAGTCAGACATACAGTGCACAGAGGTCCAGCCCAAAGAGCCAACCGTGTGTTACACATCACCTTTGAAGATACGGCATTCACCCAGTCAAGACCGGCGCCTCTGTGGGAATCAGGTGAGCGTTACAGCTAGGTCTGTGCTCAATAAATACAACAATAATAATTCTATCTCACAGGTGTAGAGTTGGTGACAACTGACCTCTGGAATATTCTGAACCCAACAATCGAGGACCAACTAGACCCCCTGAGGGTAAATATCTCAAATAACCCATCAATCCAGGGCCCAGAGTAAAGTATTCACAGCTACGGGGTCCCAAAAATACGGTTCAGGAAAGTTTATAGGATCTGGTCATCTAGGTACTAAGGCAGAAAAGAAAAAGCCTTTACAACAAATGGACTCATGACATGGGTGGATCATAATAACAGGGGAACCCAGCAAAACAGATGCCCAACAGCTTGGTGGAAAAAGATAGGCACCAGAAAACAGATCCTTGAAGACAATGGTGGAGGTGACCCAGGATGGCCAAAAAGAGAGTCAGGCTGTTTGGATCCCCAGACTCTTCAGCGGGATGGCAGCTTTCTACACAAAGATAGAGGACCTAGGTGTGAAAATGAGGAGGGTGGGAAAACAGCCCTGAGACAGTCCTAGAACAGAAGTCTCAGTCCTGCCAATGAGGGGTCCCATAGAGGGGAAGAGGACAGAACAGGAAGGCTGATGTGCAAGTGAAAAACAAAACTGTAGCTAATGTCACAGATGCCACACAAATCACTCTGAATATCATAAGGACAGTCCAGGGGTTTTTATTGATAATTTGTGGGCCATAGGACACCCTCTCTTACTCTCGTATCCCTTAGGTTTCCTCCAACTAACCCAGGCATCCAAAATTCTAGGTTAGTGCTACGGATCGGTAACCCCTATTGTCAACTTCTCGACTTCAGCTACAGATGTTCTCCCTAAATGATGCCTCTCTAAACTCTCTCAGAGAATGCCCATCTGTCCCTGCTCTAACCAGTTGTTTGTGTGCTATAGGTAATTGAGAGATTTGCACTTATTCAGCAGGATTTAGACTTGTTCTCGCATGTGCACACTAACCTCTTCCTTTCTAATCTTACTGCTTCCCCCTCCCCCTCCTTTCTCCACTCACCACTCTACAGTCCCTTAGCTTTTTTACTCCTCCCAACGCTTGCCTCCACACTCTGATGTTACATCTCCTTCCACACCACTCAACTAATTCCCCCATATGACTATTCCCCTCTTCCCTATTCCTGCCCTCCTACCACTACTCTTCCATACTACTCCCCCTCCTTCCCTTATCCTCCCCGCTAGCCAAACACTCTTCATTCACTCTTTAACAACCACTTCACATTCACTCCTTACACTTATTTTATCCTCTACAAGCCAGTGCTTCATCCTGCAGGTCTCTTGACCCACCACCACCTACACTACTGACCTCGCCCGGCTTGTGGGATGTTTTACCCATGCATACAAGCCCTACCATAAAACTGTGCATTACTGGCATGGAAAAAATCATGATGGCCAGAACTCCCCAGAGAGTGCACAGGGAAAACATGAAGAATAGGCTGCCACCCATTTTTGCCTATGTTATGAGCACAGGAGGGCACTGCCTAAAACCACCATTGGGCTACACACAGTAGCCTGAAACCATTGGGAATGGCAATGCTGATTGCCAAAAAAGCAACTCAGAACTGAGGGGAATTAATTTTCTTAATCCCAAAAATGGTTGCATTACCAGTACTCACCACTATCAGAAAGCCGGCGTTTTAAAACCACCAGACTTTTGTGTAAAACTGCACAAATGAAACAAAACCAGACCAAGGAAAGACTTGCTAAGAGGTGGATACAATGTAAAACTATATTCTGAAATGACTTGAAGGAAGTAATTATTTAATGTATAGGTAAAAATTGTCAGTTTGATTTGAATGTAGAAAACTGGGAACAAAAAGTGACATTTAGCTGAAACCTGGCTTAATGAAACTGAATTCTGCCTGACAACTACCCCCGACAGGAGTTGAAACTGGATGCTCAGCCACTCTGCCCCTGGCCAAAAGGAGTTAACACCTCTCTGATTAGATTAGGGGTGGAGCAGCTTGGGACTACAGGGAGTTGAACAAATGCCTGTCCTGGACTCAGGCAAATGTTATATTGGTGGCGTCGTAAAATAGCTTCCTCTTGGCAGAAACTGGGGGGCAGCTGTGCCTCTGTGAACAAGCTGGCTTGGGGGAAGTGGATAAACCAGTTATTCCACCCTGTGATGGGGGAAGCCACACTCCTTTTTGACCAGGGCATCATTTTAAAAAGATAGATAACTCATAGTGCGGACTTGTCAGAATTATAGAAGTAATATCATTATTTTTGTGACTTTTCTGTGAACATTTTAAGAGGCGTTAGGACCCTGTGGTGTATTCTGGGGGGTTGCTAGCGGAAAATAGGGTCTCACTCCAAATGTATGCATGTTAAAAATCTGACACTTTATCATCTGTAACCCATATCCCTGGTGCACATTTGTGTAATATCTGGAAAGGTTTAGAGGTCGTAATCTGGATGAAAAGGGGAGAATTATGTCATCAGTGGACACAACATCGTACAAAGACAGGGATCAGAGTGTTTGGTGCTACAGAAAATATGTTAACAGGACCTATAATATTAGAAAAATGGTACATAGATAAATATGTATTTGGGTCAGAAATAGATTTGTGTGCAATCTGACAAGGGGAGGTTCCTCTGACCATAAAACCTACAGCATCACTCTGACTCACATTTCCTTCCCCCAATCAAGGGAGAGAGGAGGAATTGGCCAATGACAAGTAGAGAGGGGCAGGCTTAGCTAGGCCCAGGCACACACCCATTTTCAAAACACATAAAAAGAGACTGCTGGGACAGGTAGAGACATTCAATTCCATTTGCTGCAGAGCATGCTGACCGACGACTTCACATCCAGAGATCCAACACTTAGACTTCCAAGCTAAACAGAGAAGACAGAACTTTGAACCAAGAAGGCCCACTGCAAGCAAAAGTATTTGTCAGCAGGCCTCAAAATCATTTGCAAACTATTCCACAGTCGGGCGAGCTGTCTGAATTCTTTTGCCAAGAACTTTTGCCAGTACCCAGAAAGCAGTGTTACATCCAGAATCCACTTGATCCGGACCGGAAAGCAGAGCAGTATCCAGAACCAGAGGCCGCTGTATCCAGAGAGGCTAGACCAGCAGAGCAGAGCTGACCCAGATCGCTGTGAGGAGAACCGGTGCCTGATTGACCCGCCGAGCAGACAGAACCGTAGCCGGACGTGTTGACCTGATCCGTGACGAGGCCTAGTTCAAATTTATATTGTGAGTACCTAGCAGAACTGTGCAGAACCAATCTCTTAGTTAAAATAATCTAATCCAAACTATTTTAACCTAAGTAGAACTGCCTCCTAGAAATCGTGTCATTTGCCATTTTTAAAGCTGCACAACTGTCACCTGTCAATTCTGCAGCTGCAGGCTGTCACCTGTCATTTTGAGTTTTACTTTAAATACGAAAATCTACCTTTATTAAATCGTCCGTATCTCTGGAACCGTTTGGGCTAGGAACGAGATTTAACTTTCCTCTGAAATCTTAGAATCTAAGTTTTTCAACAAGCATAGAACCGACTTCCTACTCCTTTCCGCAATCACGATGTACGCACTCGCGATTTGCGATTTTGGCTCAATTTCTCCACTTGTCAAAATAGCAGCTCCATTCTTTCTTTTGTTAAAATCTGTTTGCAACTTGGTAATAACTCATAGAGCATTGCTAAAGTGAGCCTGAACTAATACCAACACGCATCTCCCACTCACCTTGAATCTCTAGAGGGAATTAAAATCAGTTGGCACATTTTCCCATCCGTTGCCATCACATTTAAAAAGCATTTTGGGCCTGTGTTTCAAACTCCTACCTGTTTCCTCTAAGCTTGCTGGGGGGGAACTGAATTTGGTATTGTATTTGATTGCATTCCTGAGAACTGTGTGCTCCTCTTTCCATCTCCTTCCATTTCTTACATTGCATAGGGGAGGGGGGTGAATTGCCAGAGAAAAAGTGATTATCTTATCTTTTGCTAAAATCATATCAAGTATTTCTGTACTGCATTTTATTCCTCATTGCTTTTCCCTTGAAATCATAAAAGTATGTTTGCTACTTTATCCATCCTATACTAACTCCTCGTTGATTGTAAAGAAGTGTGCAAGTGCCAGATTACCCATTGTTGATCGACATCATATGTCTAAGTGTACTATCAGATATTAATTTATTATAAAAGTGTGATATATATATATTGTTTAATTTCTCAAATAAACCTTTTAATTTGCAAAACAAACCTACTCCTTGGCTCAGTGGGGTCAGGGGGAATCTAAGAGGAGGTGTTATACAAGGGTGGTCATCCAGAGTACTGAACTAGACATGAAAATACATTAATAAGGGTTTTCCTCAGCATCCCAGACTAGGCATTGACTTGGCTGTAGTGTTGATTGAATATCGCTTACAGAAGTTGGGGCTCAGAGCCGGGATATTCTGGGTTACATTTACCACTTGTGCAGATTAATACAGTGTGCCAACTGACCAGATACACATATCCGGTTAGATCACCACGCTGTTTTACACTGTGAAAGCACCCCTCAAAGGAACTCTCTAAGGAAACAGTCTGTTTTGCAAAATAAAATGCAAACTTCTGTAAGTCAGGAAGGAACTCAAATTCCAGAATGACGACCTTGGTAGATATGAAAATAGCCAGAGAGCACTTCTTACATAAGCTATTTGTGAGAGGTGAGTGGACTCATCAGGACCAAACGGTCTGGTTGCAGGCAATCACGCAACAGGTCACTGAAACAGGGTCAGATAAATGGAGAGATCAGGGTCCCCTACATGTGGCTCTGAGTGAACTATATATGGCCCCTAAAGCCAAAGATGAACATAATAAGATTGCCAGGATAGCGGCATACTTGTATCTATATATGGGAGCCATGCAGGACAAATGTGCTGAAGGCCAAGATCTGGCAAATAGGCAACAGATGGCGTTAGAGAAGGCCCAATCTGATCTGGACTCTTCTGAGCAGAGGCTGCTCAGGAGCCAGGAGTCAGAAAAGGATAGCAGACAGTACATCACTAAAATAAAGGAGGATATGGATGTGCTGCAACAGGAAAAGGCGGACCAGGATACCAGATTTCTGGCCTTGCAGAAGGAGTACCAAGAAGGTTTGGACTCCCTACTGCAGAGCCAGAAAAAGCTGGAGCAACAATTAGATTTCAATAGGGCATGTGCCGAGCAGGTAGTCACCCTGCAAAGCCACCTAGATAGGGAAAAAGTGGAAAGCAATAAATTGATTCTGAAGGACCTGGATACCCAGGTAGAGTTTGATCAGGAGCGCCAGAAAGCTGGTGCCTTCCAAAGGCAAAGGGACGACCTGGCGGCACAGATGCAGGCTCTTAGTCAGGAAAGGGATACCTTAGGCCAGGAAGTCTGCCACTTAAAAAGGAAAATGGAAGAAAATCACCTGGCCCTCCAGGGACTGGGTGACCTCCAAAAAGAACACCAGAACTTGTTAGAGCACACCAGGAGGGTGGAGGATGCTCTGGCAAGAAAGGAGCAGGCCAATAGGGACACAGCTCAGGAGGTAACCCTCCTGCAGCAGAGACTGGCCCAGTACTCCAGGACCAATCAGGAGGCACAGAGAGAAAATGAGGCTCTCTGTCATCACAATGATAGGCTCCAGCAACAGGTAGCGATGCAGGAGAGACTGATAGAGTCTAGTAAGGCCTTAACTGAGGAACTGAAAGCGCAGGCTCTTGCATTGCAACAGGGAACAGGGGCGGATAGAGATGAGGTTCGCTGGGAAAGAGAAACTCCTGAGCATAACCTCAGGAACCCTAGTGCCAGAGGCCTTCACCTCTACCAGTCCCTGGACTCTGCCACCCCCATGTTCCCTGGCGCACATCAGCACGGGGCCACAGGGATGGCAGATCACTATCCAGCTAAAAGTATGGGGCTCATAGGCCAGTACCACCCAGGAATGGAGGGGCAGGCATCCGGGTATGGGCACCCAAGCACAGTGCAATTTAGTGGGGAACCCCAGGAGAGTAGGCCCACTAAGGGCATCCTGAAAACCTCTGCCCAGTTAGGTCAGTGGGGGGGATACCCAGCAAATCCTTGTAGCAAGGAGGAATCTGAAGACTCCTCTGAGCGTCACAGGACACAGGAGACCAGGTCCCCACATTCTGCCAGCCATTCCCAGGCTCGCAGAATCCGGGAAAACCTGGAAGATCAGACGGGCACCTCTGGGAGCAGCGCTTCTGAGTCAGAGGATGAATGGACCAGGGTTACCCGAACCAAAAAGGCCAATAAGGCAAAAAGGGCCTTGCTTAAGGACCCATTGAAACAAATAAAGGCAATAAGGAGTGTCATCACACCTTATCATAAGAACGCCAAGTATTCTGTTTGGGAACACTTGGAGCTCTATGAGCAAATGATGGAGACTTTCCATTTGAAGGACAGCCAAAGCTGTATTCAATATGTAAAGTGGACCTTCTCACCAGAATACCCCAGTTTCTTTGCGGGGCTGGAGGATCAAAACCATTCAAGGTAGTCCACATACAGGGCGGCCATCTTGAAACATTTTTCTGTGCACAGAAATCCTCAAGAGGCTCGCAAGGCAGCCTACAATTTGCAATGTGGGGAGGATCAGGCCCCACAAGAGTTTGTGCAAGAATTAAAGCATGCTTTTGCGCAGACCACCAGAAGGATGCGCACGGATAGCAGAGAATTTATCAATACGTTTTTCCATGCCTTACCCAAATACATAATGACCCAGCTCGTGAGAGGTTTTCATGAGAAAAGATCTTTAGACTGGGTCATTGAACAGGCTACCCGGATCTATGAGGTGCAGAAGCCCATCGAAAATAAAAATAAAGCGCCGAAAAACCCCAAAACCAACAGCACCCCTGCTGCTGCCAAGGTGGCAGAGGTAAAGGTTGCCCCCGTTTTAGATTTGGAGATGGGGGGGCCTAAAAACCTGCCTGCACCAAATAATTCACAGCCCAGAAGGCCCTCGCGCCAGTCACAGACAGGGAGTCAAGGAGGTAGTCCCACAAATGGGGTCCCCCGCCCCCCTGACTATGTAAGTCCCCACTACAAGGGAAACCGACCAATCCTGGGTTATGTGTGGACTCCTCCAGCCCAAGGGGGGATCCAGCCAAGCACCTGACCCGGGGAACTTCCCTCCTAACTTCCCCCAGGAGGGCAGAAATTCACCAAATCCTGACCAGAACTTTTTCCCCAGGTATCCACCCAAATTCCATCCCCAAAATCATCCATCCTTCTTTCCCCAATTCCCTGAGCCCAGACAACCTAATCCGGGAGAGGGGAGACCAAGGGTGGAGGGGTACCAAAATCTCCCCAACCAGGGGTACTACCAGAGAAGGGATAGCTACCCTTCCCGGGATCAGCCCAGGGGAGAAAATAGAGCCCCGTATCAGCCTGAGCGGGTTTTACAACTTGAGCGCCAGGTCCAAAATATGGCACGAGATCTGGGTCACATACTGAGGGTTCAACAGAACCCTCAAATGAGCAGGCCACCGCAGAATGCCCCAAACTCTGGACCTGGTGCTCCAGAACAATGACGGGTGCAGCACCCCGATAACCCACCGGTTCCCAGGGAGGAGGCACAAGGGGAAGGGGGGTGTAAAGCCTTGGAGGAAGCTTCCCTCCCAACTTGTAAACAGCCCCTGGAAAACCAGGAACCGGAAACAAAATCTCCTGCCCCTGAAAGCCTGCCTCCCAAGGAGCAGAGGGGGGGTAGGAGAAACAAAGGACCCAAACAGACCCACTTTGTGGAGGAGGTACAGGTCTTCCAATTTGAGGGAGAGGGATCCTCAGAAGATCCTGGGAAAAGGATCTTCTCCTTCAGAGATGGGGGAACTCCTCCCAAGGAAAAAAGGTTCCCAAGGGATTCCAATCCAGACAGGGGAGATGTGGAGACTGAGCTACCGCTGCCCATCATCTCATCCCAGAACCGACAATACCAAAATCCCAAGGGTCAAACCCATCCTGATGGCTGCCTCCAAAAAGGGCGGGGCGGCCCAGAACCGGAACCAGGGGAACCCACAATGGCCCTGATCTCCAGTTGCCAACTTTTTCTTTCAGATTCCCAAGGCTCTCCACAGAATTCCGCCCAAATCTCTTTGCTAGCAATGTCCAAAACCAGAAAGTTAGCCCACCAGTTGTCCAAAAATGTGCATTATCTGTGCCCCCTTGAGGAGAAGGAGGGAAGATACTATGCCCCGGTACAAGTACAGGGGCAGGGTACAATTTTGGCACTGGTGGACACGGGATCCCAAGCTACCCTTCTGTCCAAAAGGGCCTTTGAGGAACTAAATGCAGGAAGGGGGGAGAATTACCGAATTCCCCTCACCTCTCTTCCTGGACAACTGCAGAACTTTGACGGGAAGGAAATTCCCGTTGAGGGGACTGCAGACTTGGACATTAAAATTGGGCGACACATGGTGAAACACCCGGTCATAGTAGTGACTCCAGAGGGCACCCCTTGTTTACTAGGGAATGACCTCCTGAGAAGGTTGTCACCCCTAATAGATTGTATAAACAAGGTCCTCTGGACCCAGACTAGCCGACCAATAAAATTAAAACAGAGTGTCAACCATGTTAGTTTAAACGGCACCTGCCACATGGTTGAACAAAAATCTGACCAAGTAGAATTTCACTTCCAGAACAACCAAACTCCAGACGTGACAGTAATAGCAGTAGGACAACAGACTGGTGATGGGGGTCCTCTCTATTTCTGAAAATCAACCTTCCTTCCAGTTTAAGGTGGTATTCCACACTGGAAGGAAACACCCTGAAATTCTTTACTAATCCACAATCAGAAACTCCCACTCCTATAGTCCAGAAAGATGTGAAATCAGCTCAGAGCCTGGCTGATATTCAGCAAATTGGAGAGCAGTTGTTCATTCCTGTTCAGTTAAATGATGGGAAGGACTCTGTTCTCGCTCGAGTGTGTGTGAACAACGGTGAGAGCTTCATCAGCGAAGCCATGTTCCGCCAACTTTCAAAAGATCCAGCCATTCCCACATTCAAACTGATAGACAAATGGGAAATGGACCTGGAAGCACCCAATTCCAAACATCTCCTGCCAAGCAAGTGTATGCTCAAAATCTTCATTGGCAACAAGAGCATAGTCCATAATTGTTGGGTCGTGCGAGATGTCACTGCCGCCTTTTACTTAGGCAGTGACATTCTCAGTTGCTTTGCCATTAGTTTGGACCTAATAAACTTCAAAGTTTGGTCCCGATTAGCGGATAATCCCATGGGCTTTGATGATCCAGAAAAAGCATTTAGGTCAGCTCAATTGCTACCTTATGCAGTTGAAATTCAGATTAAAGAGGAAGTCACCATCCCAGAAAGGACCCGACAATTCTCCCTGGAAGTAAAAGTTAAAAGAGGACAAAAATTGAAAAACCCTGATGCTTATATTCATCTAAATGCTTCTCTCCAACAGCAAGGGTTGGGGGTAAACCCAACTACGTTAGTCAACATAGAACATGACACCATTCCAATAGAGGTGGATAACAGCAACTTAAAGAAAATTACTCTAGCCGCAGGTACCATTATTGGAATGGCGGTTGATGACCGACATTTCTCCATTGATTTAGGAAATGAACTGTTAGGACCAATCCCCAAGGACTGTTTTGACAGTGACAGTGAGGACAATACAACACCAGACAGGATTTTCACCCGGCATGGGGGGAACTTCCTGGTGTACACTTCTTGCCCTTATGGTAAGGAAGATGTGACTTGTGACTTCAGGAGAGATGAGGTGATTTTCCAGGTCCATGAGGGCTGCCTTTCCCACCTGAAGCCCCCAGTCCAAATCAGCACTCTGACCAGGGACTTCTCCACCCAGCTGGAGGAGGCTGCTGAGATAGCCAAACCAGAAGTCTTTCCAGGCTTCAGGCAGATGGTGGAAGAGAGAGTCAACCTAGCTGATGCCTGCGTGACTCTGGAACAGAAGTAAAAGTTGAAACAAGTTTTCTTGGATTTCCAAGATCTCTTTGCGGTAGACTCATATGACTGTGGTCGCACCAACATCCACACCACAACAATTCCCACGGACCCTGGAATGACTCCAGTGTTTGTGAAGCAATATCGTTTGCCTCTCGCATCCATGGAGTCCCTTACTGAAATAATTAAGAACCTTGAGTCCCGGGGAATAATCCGTCCAGTACACAGCATCTTCAATAATCCGGTGCTTGGAATATTGAAGCCAAACGGCCAGTGGAGACTCTGCGCCGACCTTAGGGAGTTCAACAAACAGGTCCATACTTCCCAATGGCCTCTGCCCTACATTGACCAAGGGCTGGCCCAGATTCAGGGGTCACAGGTATTCACAGCAATAGACCTGACCAATGGATACTGGACCGTGCCTGTCAGTAGGGAGGACCAATACAAACTGGCTTTTACCTTTGGGGGCCAGCAGTACACATGGACTTGGACTCCCTTTGGATACCTCAACTCCGGCAATGAATTCAACATTTTCCTACATAAGGCCATGCCCGACCTGGGTGCGAGGGGTAACCTGGCTTATGTAGATGATGTCCTCATCAAAAGTTCATCTGTGGAGGAACACATAGCGGAGATCCGTTATGTTCTGACACAGTTGAGGGCTGCCGGAGCAAAACCTTCCTTTCAGAAAGCACAGTGGTGTAGAACCCGTGTTAATTTCTTGGGGCATGAGATTACTCCTCAGGGACTCTGTCCCCAAGAGAAAAAAGTGGAAGCACTCCAGAAACTGAAAGACCCCACAACTCTGCGGGAACTAAGGAGCCTCCTTGGACTGACTAAATACAGCAGAAAGTTCATTGAAGGCTACGCAGAGATGACTAGACCCCTGATTCATCTCTTGAAGGGAGGGGTCAAGTGGGAATGGGGTCCAGAACAATCTGAGGTGGTAAGACAACTCAAAAGAAGCCTCTCACAAGCGCCTTGCCTAGCTTACCCTGTCAGAAACAAGGAGTTCTTCCTGCAGACGGGGTTCTCTAATACGTGCTTGACGGCAGTATTATACCAAAAGCATGACAAGGTCAATAAAGTAATCTCCTATGCGAGCAAAACTTTATCCTCTGTGGAGGAAAGATTCAACGATTGTGAGAAGGCACTCCTGGCAACGGTGTGGGCATTGAAGAATTACCGCCCGTTTATCCAGGGGGAACACATCATAGTGGAGACTCCACACCAGCCTCTGCAATATCTCCAAAGTGACAGAATCCGGGCCGGAAATGTGAGTAATTCCCGAATTACTTCCTGGATTCTGTCAATGCAAGGCTTTCCTGAGGAGGTCAGATATGGCCAAAACAAGAAGAGTCCCCTCGCACAAGGTCTGGCTGACTTGCATGATTGTGCCAGAGAAAACTGTCTCGAGGACGAAAGTCTAAATATCAAGGACAACATGGAGGCATACCTTAATTCCCCACACAAAGTCTTTGAAGAAGACAAGTGTGAGGGAATGCCCACTGTCTATGTGGATGGATGCTCTTACCATGTTGACAACAACGGGGAGAAAGAACTGGTGGCCGGCGTAGGGAATGCCTGGGTGAAGGAGTTTCCAGAACCATCCGCTGGATACAAAATTGGTCCCCGAAGTAGTCAGGTGGCAGAGTTGATGGCTGTGCATCAGGCCATCCTCACTGCTGTCCAACATCAACTCCACGAACTGGTCATAATCACCAATTCGGATTATGTACGGAACGGGTTCGTGGAGCACCTGGTTAATTGGAAAACCAGAGGCATTTTATGTGCTAATAACAAACCCCTGAAACATGGGAAGTTAATCCAAAACATTGATGATCTGGTCACCTCGAATGGGATGACCATCTACTGGAAGAAGATCAAGGGTCATTCCAAAGTAGAGGGACCAGACAAAACTGGAAATGACTTAGCTGATCAGCTGGCCAAAACCGGGGCCATCCAAGGAGATCTAATCGAAATAGAGTCCCTGTTGGGGGAAATCCAGGTCACCGCTAGCACTAGGTCCCAGACAAATGCTCACAATGATCTTTAAACTGCCCAATGGAGTAAGGAGACCCCTGATGCTGATTTAATTTCAGCTCAGAAGGGGGATCAATTATTGGTAAGTTTTACCAACACCTTGAGGACCCTGAGAACTTTCCCCTGACGGACACAGATTACATAGGGAAAGAGGACCTAAGAGTGTTGATGAAATGTCCAAAAATGTTCCCAATCCAAGACGGTTTGTTGGTAAGGAAATCCCAAGCTGGCCATGATCAGTGGGTGGTCCCTACCTCATTCCGAAGCCTGATGTTAAGTCATGCGGCCACCGCCGGTCATAGGGGGTTTCACACAACACTGGAAATCTTAAGAGAGGTTGCATACTGGCCACACATGGGGCAGGACCTCGACCAATACTTGAAGGGGTGTCTTGTGTGTGCACAATTTCAGTCATCATCCCTCACACACCGTGCACCTCTCCAAAAGAGGGGGATGACACTGCCATGGTCAGATTTACAAATCGACTTTGTAGGCCCCGTGATTCGCTCCGCTAGGGGAAATAAGTACATGTTGACCGTCACATGCTTGTTTACCAAGTGGGTGGAATGTCTCCCAGCCCCAATTGCAAGGCAGAAACTGCAGCTTCCCTGATGATTAACCACATCTTTTCCCGTTTTGGTCTACCTCAAAGGATTGAGTCAGACAGGGGTAGCCACTTCACCAGTGAAGTAATGACAAAGATGTGGGAGATACTGGGGGTCAAAAGAAAGCTACATATTGCTTACCGGCCAGCTTCTTCTGGGGCAGTAGAGAGATACAACCGAACCATTGTGAGCATCTTAAAAAGGTTTGTGGCAGATTCTGGGCCAAGTTGGGATATCCGAATACCTATGGTCCTAATGGCCATCAGATCTACCCCTTCATCTGCAACTAAAATGTCACCATTTGAGTTGATGACGGGACGCAAGATGGTGCTTCCCCAGCATTTGCTCTACAGGACTCAAGAGCAGACACTGATAAATGCCTCCACAACTCATGAGTATGTGGAGAATTTAAGGAAACACCTTCAGCATGCTTTTGCCTATGCTCAGCGGAATCTAGAAAGATCAGCTGAGAGTATGAAAACCCACTATGATTTGAAAACTACCCGAAAGGAATATAAGGTGGATGATCGGGTCTATCTATACAATTTCCAAAGGAACCAGGCCAAACAGCGAAAATTCTTGCCTACATGGAAGGGACCGTTTGAAATTATAGACAAGATCTCCCCTGTTGCCTATAAGATCTGCATCCCCAAAAGCAAGGCAGTCTGGCAGAAGGGGAAGACAAGTGGGTACATATAAATCAGCTAAAGTGTTGCCATCCCAGGCACACTCTGCAACAACTGGAGGAATCCACTGGAATCCCAGAGGGGGCCGCTCCAGAGTAATTCAGTTCCAACCCTAAAATATTCCACATATAGCATATAAAATTCTGTGATCCTTGTATATATATATGTTCTTGTCTCCTAATTTAAACAAGAAAATGTATATGTTCATATCTTCTGATTCATAAAATGTATATGTTCGCCACACCATTAATAGTGGGGAAGAAATACCTACGAATAGGTATTGCCGCTTTGCTTTATCATCCTAGGAGAGATGAAACCATGGAGACTGACCAAGGAGGACGACCGGGGACCGGGAGCAGAGACCCGAGGGGCCCGGGGTACCGCCCAATCCTCCCATCAGGACCAGCAAGGAGAACTGATTGATCGACTGAAGGGAGGAAACGATGCTGAACTGTGCCATCCATGGAATTGGAAGAAGAGGAGGCGAACATCCCAGATCTTGGAGTTCCATCAGTGAAAGGACAGAATGTCCATCGCAAGAGGGGGGGCTTGTTGGATGTTTTACCCATGCATACAAGCCCTACCATAAAACTGTGCAGTACTGGCATGGAAAACATCATGATGGCCAGAACTCCCCAGAGAGTGCACAGGGAAAATATGAAGAATAGGCTGCCACCCATTTTTGCCTATGTTGTGAGCACAGGAGGGCACTACCTAAAACCACCATTGGGCTACACACAGTAGCCTGAAACCATTGGGAATGGCAATGCTGATTGCCAAAAAAGCAACTCAGAACTGTGGGGAATTAATTTTCTTAATCCCAAAAATGGTTGCATTACCAGTACTCACCACTATCAGAAAGCCGGCGTTTTAAAACCACCAGACTTTTGTGTAAAACTGAACAAATGAAACAAAACCAGACCAAGGAAAGACTTGCTAAGAGGTGGATACAATGTAAAACTATATTCTGAAATGACTTGAAGGAAGTCATTATTTAATGTATAGGTAAACATTGTCAGTTTGATTTGAATGTAGAAAACTGGGAACAAAAAGTGACATTTAGCTGAAACCTGGCTTAATGAAACTGAATTCTGCCTGACAACTACCCCCGACAGGAGTTGAAACTGGATGCTCAGCCACTCTGCCCCTGGCCAAAAGGAGTTAACACCTCTCTGATTAGATTAGGGGTGGAGAAGCTGGGGACTACAGGGAGTTGAACAAAGGCCTGTCCTGGACTCAGGCAAATGTTATATTGGGGGCGTCGTAAAATAGCTTCCTCTTGGGAGAAACTGGGGGGCAGCTGTGCCTCTGTGAACAAGCTGGCTTGGGGGAAGTGGATAAACCAGTTATTCCACCCTGTGATGGGGGAAGCCACACCCCTTTTTGACCAGGGCATCATTTTAAAAAGATAGATAACTCATAGTGCGGACTTGTCAGAATTATAGAAGTAATATCATTATTTTTGTGATTTTTCTGTGAACATTTTAAGAGGCGTTAGGACCCTGTGGTGTATTCTGGGGGGTTGCTAGCCAAAAATAGGGTCTCACTCCAAATGTATGCATGTTAAAAATCTGACACTTTATCATCTGTAACCCATATCCCTGGTGCACATTTGTGTAAAATCTGGAAAGGTTTAGAGGTCATTATCTGGATGAAAAGGGGAGAATTCTGTCATCAGTGGACACGACATCGTACAAAGACAGGAATCGGATGGTTTGGTGCTACAGAAAATATGTTAACTGGACCTATAATATTAGAAAAATGGTACATAAATAAATATGTATTTGGGTCAGAAATAGATTTGTGTGCAATCTGACAAGGGGAGGTTCCTCTGACCATAAAACCTACAGCATCACTCTGACTCACATTTCCTTCCCCCAATCAAGGGAGAGAGGAGGAATTGGCCAATGACAAGTAGAGAGGGGTAGGCTTAGCTAGGCCCAGGCACACACCCATTTTCAAAACACATAAAAAGAGACTGCTGGGACAGGTAGAGACATTCAATTCCATTTGCTGCGGAGCATGCTGACCGACGACTTCACATCCAGAGATCCAACACTTAGACTTCCAAGCTAAACAGAGACTACAGAACTTTGAACCAAGAAGGCCCACTGCAAGCAAAAGTATTTGTCAGCAGGCCTCAAAATCATTTGCAAACTATTCCACAGCCGGGCGAGCTGTCTGAATTCTTTTGCCAAGAACTCTTGCCAGTACCCAGAAAGCAGTGTTACATCCAGAATCCACTTGATCCGGACCGGAAAGCAGAGCAGTATCCAGAACCAGAGGCCGCTGTATCCAGAGAGGCTAGACCAGCAGAGCAGAGCTGACCCAGATCGCTGTGAGCAGAACCGGTGCCTGATTGACCCGCCGAGCAGACAGAACCGCAGCCGGACGTGTTGACCAGATCCGTGACGAGGCCTAGTTCAAATTTATATTGTGAGTACCTAGCAGAACTGTGCAGAACCAATCTCTTAGTTAAAATAATCTAATCCATACTATTTTAACCTAAGTAGAACTGCCTCCTAGAAATCGTGTCATCTGTCATTTTTAAAGCTGCACAACTGTCACCTGTCAATTCTGCAGCTGCAAGCTGTCACTAGTCATTTTGAGTTTTACTTTAAATCCGAAAATCTACCTTTATTAAATCGTCCGTATCTCTAAAACCGTTTGGGCTAGGAACGAGATGTAACATTCCTCTGAAAGCTTAGAATCCAAGCTTTTCAATAAGCCTGGAAATGACTTCCTAATCCTTATACTTTTTCCGTAATCACGATTTACGCACTCGCGAAATATACTGCGATTTCCGATTTTGGCTCAATTTCTCCACTTGTCAAAATAGCAGCTCCATTCTTTATTTTGTTAAAATCTGTTTGCAACTTGGTAATAACTCATAGAGCATTGCTAAAGTGAGCCTGAACTAATACCAACACGCATCTCCCACTCACCCTGAATCTCTAGAGGGAATTAAAATCAGTTGGCACATTTTCCCATCCATTGCCATCACATTTAAAAAGCATTTTGGGCCTGTGTTTCAAACTCCTACTTCTTTCCTCTAAGCTTGCTGGGGGGGAATTGAATTTTGTATTGTATTTGATTGCATTCCTGAGAACTGTGTGCTCCTCTTTCCATCTCCTTCCATTTCTTACATTGCATAGGCCAGGGGGGTGAATTGCCAGAGAAAAAGTGATTATCTTATCTTTTGCTAAAATCATATCAAGTATTTCTGTACTGCATTTTATTCCTCATTGTTTTTCCCTTGAAATCATAAAAGTATGTTTGCTACTTTATCCATCCTATACTAACTCCTCATTGATTGTAAAGAAGTGTGCTAGTGCCAGATTACCCATTGTTGATCAACATCATATGTCTAAGTGTACTATCAGATATTAATTTATTATAAAAGTGTGAGATATATATATTGTTTAATTTCTCAAATAAACCTTTTAATTTGCAAAACAAACCTACTTCTTGGCTCAGTGGGGTCAGGGGGATTCTAAGAGGGGGTGTTATACAAGGGTGGTCATCCAGAGTACTGAACTAGACATACAAATACATTAATAAGGGTTTTCCTCAGCATCCCAGACTAGGCATTGACTTGGCTGTAGTGTTGATTGAATATCGCTTACAGGATAACCCACACTACCTGTTTTCTGTCCACTGTTTAAATCTTGCTTCTCCTTTGAGGATTGGACAGCTCTCCCTGGCCAATCTGGCCCAGACTTCCACAACCAGGGCGTGTATGTCTGGGGGGGAAGGGTCTTGAAAAGAGGGCTATGCACCGCCGAATTTCTCCACAAGGGTTGGCGGCATGCGTAATATGGGGGTGCAGAAGTCTGGTGTTCATATTAGTGTTCTGAGACACCTTCCCGTGGGGGTGGAGGAAAGAGGGGCTATCGACCGGTAAGATCCTGGAGAGGGGGAATGGAAGCCCCCTCGTTTCCCCTGGTGGTTCAGGTGGCTTGTCGCATGCAGCGTGTGCTCCCTCTCCCACTTCAGGAGATCTGTGGTGTTTGTGTGTTAGGGTAGTAAGCTTAATGTCCCAGTAAGCATTCTGGGCCCCTGTTTATAGGGGCTTCCAGTCAGACCTTCCAGGGAGTGTAGGTCCTGCTCCCTTCCTTGTCCCTATTGGTCTAGGGAGCTTGGGAGCATGGTGCACGCTTGCTAGCATAACACTGGTGCTCTGTGAAGTTAGCAGTGTTTCTGCCGCATGGAAAAGTGTTCTCTTTCTCGGTTGTTGATGCTGACAGTGTGAGTGGGATTTGAGATTAGTCTATGGGGGCATCTCTCCTGGTGTCTCGCTGTTGCTTCTGCGGTCCTGTCTTTTCTGAGGTGTTGGTCCTAAAAACGCGAATAGGATACTGCTAGGTACTTTGAGGTTTGGTAGCACATAGGTCTGCACAGAAACATCTCGGCAAAAGGGAAAGAGACAGAAATTGGAGTGCTATCTGTTGTCCGCATCCCTCATAGATTGGACTAAATACCTCCATTGGTTTGTGGCCAGCCCCCGCCCCCTCCCCCTCCCATTCTTGACAAGGCCAGTGCATTGGCCTTGTCACACATCAGCCAGTATGGCCAAACTTGGTTTCAAAATTCACCAGCAGCTTTTCTGCATCAAAATCCTCCCAGAAGGTGGAAAGACCAGCAGTCTTCTTAAAAAAAAAATCCAGAACTGAGGGCTGGATCAGCGTGTCCCCTAGATATTCCTACACATTCAAGGGCTTGCCTAAGCCAGCCCCTCCAATCACACATAAAGAACCCTACCAAAGGGCTCTGGTGGCCAGCCAAACGGGGTGCCCCCCAAACATGCCACATTTTTAGATACACTCCAACAGGACGTGCAATGGTTGACATAGGGCTGGGGTACCGTTTAAACCAGCCACAACCTCCATTTAAGTTGCAGGGCTCAGGTCAAAGTGACTCCATTGGTGCACAACACCCATTATAGGCCTTACTCATGGTTTCCCAGGACAAAGGAATGGCCAAAAACATACAAGTGTTTGATGTTTTTCAAGGACCAGCCTGACTGGCCAAAACCTTTTGGGGCTCCTTCTATGCGCGTTTGGAGGGCTGTCTTAGACCAGAACAACAGAAAATGGGTACATCGAGGGATACCCTGAACCTTCAAGTCTGCTACAGTTTCCTAAAACACTGCTGAGATTTTTGCATTTTCTCCTGTTCTGGCCCAAGACAGCCCTCCAAATGCTCAAAAGAGCCACGTAAAGGTGTTGGTAGCCAGCCAGTCAGGCTGGGCCTAAAAACCTTACGTGTTGATTGAGAAACGTTGCCCTAAAGCTGTGTTGCAGCTTTTAAAAAGGAGAAGATCTGGCCATACTGGCTCGGCCCTGTGCCCTTTTCCTGAGCTCCACTTTTGGTTTATGGCTGCTAGACATCCTTCCTGGACTATCTTTCCCCCCCCCCCACCAGATCCTCCTCATCGGATGGGCTGGATGTCCTGGGCTGGATGTCCTGTGCTTGGATAGTTTCTGTGCCATGTTCCAGCGGTCTGCTTGAATCATCTGCCTGGCTATGCGCCTCGAGGTCTGAAGTGCCCACTGTCCACAAGGGTGGTGGAGACACCACCACCCTGTCTCTGCGGTTCGTGTAGGCTGTCCTGGGTCGCCTCCATCATGCTTTGCTTTGTGGGACGGTTTTCAGATTGCTGGCTGCTCTTTTGTTTTGCCCAACTAGCTGTCCAGGATTGCCTGGCCTATTTCCTCAGTTGATGGTGTCTTCATAAATGTTTTCCCTCCCGAATGCAGGCTCACCCACAGGGGTAGATGGATTGTTGTTCTTTTGGGTCGTCTCGGTTATCCTTGATACAGCATTCAAGTGCACAAGTGACCAGATCCTGTAACTCAAACAATTGTACTCCCTGGTTATTAAACCATTCCTGAGCCATGTTTTCCATAACTGCCAACTGAGGTCTGGCTAATAATGCTGATGGGCTAATCTTCAAACTTACCCTCAGGGGTCCCATTGGTCCATTGCTTTGGGTATATACAGGTCACCATTTAGCACGGTTAGCTATAGACTTACATTAGCCCGAATACAGCTGTGCAGCTCTTCGTTCTTGTGCCCCATGACCTCGAACCTGGAACTGAAACTTTTCAAGTGGGCCTCCTCTGGTGTCAGCTTGGCTTGGGTTGCAGTTTTCTCTGACCCTATGGGGTAAAACTCATACTTGCCTGACTGTACAAATAAACTCTGCTCCGCCTACAGATTTGCGCCCATTATATCCTATGGCGTCCAGTTGTCAGGAAATGGCATGATGCTGCCCATTTCAAGATGGCCACCGAAAACACCAGACTACATGGGCGATGTCAAGGACACCAAGGACGTTCGAGCAGGAAGTACTGGCACTACAATAACACTGGCAGCCTGCTGTGCTGCAATGTTCATCTTCTGCTGCCATGCTTGCAGTGGTGTATGTCTGCTTGTTTCCTCACAATCTTCCCCATCCTCGTCTCGCCCAGTGTTCCCTGTGAATGTTTTATCTATGTTGCCCCTTAACATTTTTCCACCACTGACCCTCTTGTACTCCTGCTGGTCTCACTGGCCCCTTCCTGGGCTGCCTGACTCTTCCTAGGTATTGCAGGACGCTTCCCTGAGATTCGAAAAGTGCTTCCTTCATTCAAGCAGCAACTAGGTTCACCTCTGCAATGCATTCCTATTACCCGTCCTGGCCAGTGTTGCTGATACTTGCAGAATCGAGATCTCCATTTTCAGATGCCTGTAGGAAAGGGGACAAAATACAGCACCTCTACATTGGAGAAATGGAAGGATTAAGCTTACCTGCATTGGTGGACGGGAGCGCAAATGGATGGCGCTCATGACAGCTGGGTCTTCCAGCTCACTTTCAATCACAAGCTTTTGCACATTCCAAGCTAGGTTTTCTCCGTGTCCCTCAAGCAGGCCTCCAGTCTCCTCACGAATAGGAACACTACCACTCTTCTGCGTGGGTGCCCCAGTTTCCTCTACAGTTGTGGGTTTCTCCTCCAGCTCTGCCAAACCTTTCATGCTCTTCCTGCCAGTCACCATCAATAGCAATATGGAGCAACTCAACAAAGCATGCAGGACACTGATGTTATGAGGCTGAGAGCATACTGGGAATGCAAGCTATCACTTGGATATGAGGAGTATCTGGATCAAGTAAGTTTGAAATGTGCAAGAATGCTGTTCATCAATCTGCTTTTAGGTATCTTACCTGTAAAGTGCGTCAGTAGGCAGTGGAACAGCAATAAATCTGCCCACTTTATTGTAACTTGGCTGAGAGTGCTCACCTTTTCCTGATTTGTCCACAGTACCTCCATATCAGGAAGAGATTGCTGAAAGCATTGTTCATAGCTAGATCTATGCCTACGACAGGCCAACCTATGTTACTATGCCGCCAGTCAGGAGATAGTGGTGCAGTTCATTCAGTGTGTAGCTATCTCAGTAGAGCATGGAAGCAGAAGTTTACCAAACTCAGTGAAGTGGAAGATTGATGTCTTGACCTGCTTTGGTCACTTTCCGGAAGTGCCTGGTATTGGTCCACAAAGTCTGTCATTATTTACACACTTTCTATGCACTTGCACTTTGGTAAGGGCAGGTACACGTGGATTTTTGTGATGGCAGCTATTGTAAAGAGTACCTATGGAATGGTAGATGTGAAATTGTCCTGTGGGTTATGAATTCTGCTTACAGATATTTTAATGTCATACCTGCCTATGTGTACCAATACTTGTATACGCATGAATACACTTTATACTCAGCGACTGTTGTTTTAGTTTAATGGATCACAGATTTCTATTGTAATTCTCATTCTGTCATAAGTAAGCTACTGGCACAGGGCCTGATTCATGGAATATTTGCCTGGTTCAAAGTGAACTTACACTGCTGAAAAGTGACTTTGCACTGCCGCCACAAACCCTGATTCATGGAACCGTTCAAAGTCTATTTTTGCAGTGCAAAGTCTGTTCAAAGTCAGTGCATAGTCATTGTTGCAGTAGAAAATGACTTTGCCCAGCAAAAATAGACTTTCACGGTTCCATGAATCAGGGTGTGTCAGCAGTGTAAAGTCACTTTTCAGCAGTGCAAATTCACTTTGAACCGGGCAAATATTCCATGAATCGGGCCCACCATGTCTGACCTAATTGATTGTATTTTAAGATTCTTGAGCAAAAACTTGGTGATTTGATCTGAACTGGACTTTATCCTTTAACAATTTTGTAAAGTTGTGATTTTAATTGTTTTGGGGATACTGCATTCAAAATTGTTATGTTTTGAGTGTTTTACGATGTTCTATTTTAACTTGTACTTTTGCTTTCATGGTGGAGTACCCAAATAAAGCAGAATTGAAAGTTTGTAAAGAATTAATTCTTTCTTCACTCACACATTGATATGATAGGTTATTTATAACGTGCTTAATACCCAGAGGTTTCTAAGCGCGGACCAGAGGATCGAACCTGTGTGGCTCTGTGTCGTCTTGCTTCCAACACGAGCACATTGCCGCTGAGCTATCCTCCCGAGACTAACACATGCACACGCAAACGCATCAGCATTCGTCATTTTAGAGAATGAATTTGTTATTCATTCTCACATTCAGAAACACGACTCAGCATTCTTCATTTATACAACATTCATTCTTCATTCACTCTCACATTCAAACACATCCATCAGCATTCATATGGCATTATTTATTCAATCTTACATTCACACATCCATCAGCATTCATATGGCATTATTTATTCAATCTTACATTCACACATCCATCAGCATTCATATGGCATTATTTATTCAATCTTACATTCACACATCCATCAGCATTCATATGGCATTATTTATCCAATCTTACATTCACACATCCATCAGCATTCATATGGCATTATTTATTCAATCTTACATTCACACATGTATCAGAATTCATGTGGCATTGATTCATTTACTTAAACCCTCACATACACCCTCACATCCATACCGCATTCATATGCTCGCATATAAACAAGCGCACCCGAACAACATATGCTCTCTCATTCACACACCCACTTACAGATAGAAACCCTATCATACACACATGCACAAATCCATTTATTTTATTTTCCTACCTGCAGCATTGCTCTGGATTCCAGAAAAATATATCCAGACTAGTCCACCAACATGGGCCATTCTTTCCATGTAATCACAAAATGGGCATCAGGAGTATAGCAAACAAAATCATGTTTGTTTTACTCTTGATGGACATAAAACATGCAACGTCATATCATGTCCTGGCATACCCCTCTCACCCTCACTGTGAGGGTGCTTGGGGGGCGGTGCCAGGACATGACATTGAAAACTCTGCTTGCCCCCCCCACTCCTCTCTTCCCGATGTGGAGGCCCATGCCTTGAGATACAATCATTCATCAATTTCTCTAATTCTAACACACATTCAAACATCCATTAATTTCTCCATTTGCTCATGCACACATACAACAAACACTCTCTCATTTATTTGCACACGCTTACAGATAGAAGAACTCACTTGCATGCATACATATTTACATACATTCATTACGAAAGAAATTCTCCTTACCTGCTGTCGTCTTCCACACAAGCCCTCTGGCTCTCAGGCAGCATTAACAGGAACCAGGAAGCAGAGAAAGCTTCCAGGTTCCAGAGGGCATGTACAGGGAGGCCAGAGAGTCAACCAAACAATGTTCAGGAATCCTAAATGTGCAGAGAATTGCAGGAGTGCCCCCTAGGTACATTAAGGCATGCAGTTCCCTAGCCTGCATCCAGAATTGGTTATGCAAAGCTGGGGGAGAAACATTCCCCTAGCTTTGCACTCATGGGCATGAGCGCTGGAAAACTGAAACTGTTTCCCTTTGACAGTTAGAGCCAGCTCAGGAGCACTTTGGTGCACATTCCTGGGCTGACTTTGGGTCCTCCATAATGGGCAAAATGCGGTTCAGCGTCCCGTCACCCATTATGGAGGATTCACCAAGTTATTGAAATATTAAGATGCAGTTTTTATTTAATTGGGTGTTTACATGGTTGTCGAGCTACAAGATTGTTAGAGCATTTTGATTTTGAGAATGTTTTAGCATTGTTGCTCTATCTACTCTTTCTCATCTCAGTATCATCTGAATAATTTGTAACATACATTCTCGATTTGTTTTGGGTCGGGGATAGAAACAAGATAAACTTTGAAAACATTATTTTATCTGGTTCTCGATTCAAATAGTGTCTTCATGTCTCTCTTTTTTTGTTAATTCTCAATCTCAATACTCAAACAGATAAACTCTATACAATATATGAAAGTCATGAACATGTGATTGGAGATGAGTGACTAATAAAAAGAGGACAAATGTGGAAATGTTCATGTCAGTCGGATGTGTTGAGAAGTATGTTTTGTTTCTATATTAAATGTACAATCCAATAAAGTACTGGGACGAGTAAGAGGGCTTTATGGGTATAAGATCTAGATTTGTGATGAGTTGTTAAAGTGGAACTAAAAAAACTGAAAGCAATGTTTTCCATTGTAATGAGTAGTGTTCCTCTTTTTCATAGCTACAATTCATAAATCTAGATCTCATATCAGTACTTCCCTCTTCCTCTTCCTAGTACTTTCAGAGATCTCAAACTGAGTATTATTCAAATAATAAAAACATTAATCTTTATCGGTAGTCCTTAAAAAGACGTCTGGGTTCATGATGTGAAAGGTATATTTTTTCAGAAGTGAGGTCTGGATGATTAAATATTCTGTAGGTCACAGAAACCCACTATCACCAGGTCACTCTTATCCATTTCAATACCGCACTACCACCAACACTCTTCCTTATCACATTCACCCAATAACCATGCCTCGATATTTCTCTTTACGGTCCCTAACTACCCCACCTCTCTTTTCCTCTTCACAGTTCCTAACTACCCCATATCAATCTTCTTTGGCACAGTCGGCAACTACAAATCTTCATTCTTCCTCCTCACAGTATCCCACAAACCCCTCCTCCCTCTTCCGAGACACAGTACACCATTATTAATCCTATCTTACCTAGTGTACACAAAAAACATTAAATGCTTGATGTTGCGTCGCTCAAGAACAGATATTGAAAACAAGCAATATGGCTTCAGGTATGCTATCAGAAAAAAAGACAGAATTGCAGGTGGTGGGAGGTGGAGCATAACAACATTCTTGAAATCCAGTGAACATTTTTTAGTTAAGAGACAGTTAAGGTGAATAAGTTCAGTGCAACAAAACCCTGGAAATTCAATGAAAACATGTTAGTTGTAGTGTTGTTAAGGTGAAATAATGTAATACAACGGAAACCTTGAAATTCTGTGAAAATGTTTTGGTTGAAGTGATTATTTAATGCAACAAAACACCTGAATTCAGCATACGCTGGAAGCTATGCCACCTTAACCATGATGCTCACATTGCGCAGCCCCGAAGCACACTGGTGACATCACTAATGACAACTCTGATGATATCACATATGACATCACTTATGGACTCATGGGTGACATCACTGATACAACAAATCACGTGTGCATGAAAGAGAGATGCAACATTTAAAAACCTTACCTTCCCCTTAGCTAATGTTTTTCAGTGAATATTCTAAACATCATCAGTGTGCTTAGGGGCCGCGGAATGTGGGCATACCAAAACAATACTGTCTGCTTCCCTTCGTCTAGGAAGGTCAATTTCCTAACTTTAAACATTCACTAAATCCTACATTCGCAAGGAAAGATGTATCCATTTTGGGACCCGGAATCTGCAGTGACACTCAATTCACCATTTGATTGAGTGCAGTTTAAAAAAAAGAGATTTCCTAATATTGATTACTTTACACTTTACCTGATTATACACAATTATATTAATTGCTGAGGGAAATTAATGGAAATCATTTATCATTATACGTTTCATGTAAATGTTAGATTGTATTTCAAATCAGCGTAAACTGGGGAAGCAGCCAGGATGCAGGATTGATATTAATGCACCTTTGTTGGTTTTTCTAATTGAACCTTAATTAACTAACGCGTGCACAGTATGCAACTTTTAGATTGCATGCACACTGGGTCCATTCAGTTCCTGTTATAATAAGGATATCGAGTGGCTACAAGACATAAAAGAGCATTTTGATTTCTACAGCACGGTTCTTGATCTGCATGCATCCTCCTGCTTTAACGAGTGGCCCCATCATCCAGACCTATAGGCATCAGTGGTTCAGCACACTAAAGCCAGACTGCACATGGAATGGACGCGGGCACAGAATTCTCATTACCCTCCTCATAAAGGTCACGTAGGTCAGAACATGGGCAGACCATCATCAGTTTCTAAAAGAACCGTCGCTGTATGTTTTGCAAATCTAATCATGGGCCTCATTAGGACCCAGGCGGAGTGGGTTTCCGCCAGCGCTAATCGCGGCGGACCCGTCCGCCGTACTACGAGTTCCCTTAGCGCCATGGAGGTTTTCTCCGCCTGGTTTTACCAGGCGGAGAAAACCATGGCGCTACGGGACCTCGTTGTTAATTACGCCACCGTATTTTACGGTGGCGTAATTAACTCCTTCCCCACTCCCATTATACCCTATGGGGCAAGAATGGGAATGGGGAAGGGCAGAATGGGGATTGGGGATTTACCGCTCCGCCGAGGTCGGAATGGGGCGGTAAATCCGCCAACCCCCATGGCGCTATCGACGGCTTTCCGCCGTGCTTCGCGGTGCATTTAGCACCGCGAAATCCGCCTGGGTCCTAATGAGGCCCCAAGTGTTGTTTTTTTTAGAATCAACCATTGATATACCATATGGATAAAAAAAACAGCCACTGGTTTGCAGGCACTGCTAATTCATTTACAAAATTAGGGCATTGTCTAACAAAACTTTGGTGCTCATTTTAATGAAATTAGTGATTTGGTGGGAGAGATTTTACATGTTGGCATACACATAGGTGGCGCTCTGCTGCCACATTTTTGTCATTCACATGTAGAGTGCAAGGGTGCAGGGCAAAAGGTGACATACACACGTGTACACCGCCTTTTGACCTGCACTTGTGCACTCCACCATACAGAGTGAGTAAACTCTGCCTGGCATGCTTGCATGGCAGGCAGCATTTACTTTGAATTGTGAGGCTCAATTGTGATGGTCTCATGGCAGGTGGTGCTCACATTTACAATTAAATACCCCAGAGGTATTCTTTCTTTTCCTATAGGCATGCTTCATGTTCTCACCTTCCCCCAGAAGTTCAATGTCTCCAGACTCCAGAGCTATGGTCATTTCCAGGCTGGACTACTGCAACATCCTCTTTCTCAATCTCCTTCTCTCCACCCCTCCAGATTATCCACAATAAGGCTGCAAGGCTTATCCTTCGGCTCAAGACCAGGCACAGTATCTCTCCAGCCCTAAAATCTCTCCACTGTATCCCAGTGGCTGCAAGGATCAAATTCAAGACCTTCTGCATCATCCACAAGGCCTTCTGGGGCATGGGACCACGCTATCTCCAATTTTCCCTCCATAAATACTCCTCTGCTGGAGCCCTACGTTGCTCTAATTCCAGCTCTCTGACTGTCAAATGCTTCTCTAAGCAGAGAGTAGGGGGCATGTCTCTATCCCTGCTGGTGCCTCCTTTTGGAGCAGCCTCCCTGGCCCTCTCAGATTTGAGCCAGACCTCCTTAAGTTTCGGAAACTGCTCGCAACTCTGCTCTTTCCCTCTTTCCCTTCCTTGCTTATCATCCCACTGGTGCTGTGACCGGTGGCCTGATTCTCTTGAACCTCACAGGATCTCAGGCCATTCATCCCAGTCATTACCAGCACCCTCACCCCCACTGCATTGCCCTGCAGGCCCCTGCCTGGCGGCTCCATACACCACCCTAACACATAGCCTGAGGGTCTCCTCCTGGCTCCCTTTAGCACTTAGCACTTCCCTGTTGGGCCCTCCTCCAGCACTTGTCCCGTCCTCTGCTCCCCCTTTCCATTCCCTCCCCCTGCACCTCTATTCAATGCACTTCAACAGCCGAATGCCATAAGCCTTAGTAGGATCACAACTGTATATATATATATATTATTGTTCTTTTTTGTTTTCTTGCCACTGTTATTATTTACCCACTTCCCTTCCCATTTTTGATTCAAATGCATTAAAACCTTAATCCAGGCTTTTAAGCCTTTCAGTCACATTACGCCAGAATGGAAAATGTGTTCCTTTGTTTTGCAGTTCACACTGAATTGTCAGTAAAATTATTACTATCTTCTGTAAGGGTGTGGAAGGAGGAGACTGACACACAGGTGGTATGAGTTTGGACAAAGACTTTTATTTTTAGCAAACCGAAGGACAATACCTGTTTATCCCTAACTCTAAGAGGGGATACCCTGCTTCATTAAATAATTCAGTCATTCATTCATTTTGTCATTTGTTTAGCACCTTTCACCATAATTATGGTCCCACCATGCTTTTTGGTTGAACACTCTTGGAGTAATTCAAGTACCAATTTGGGAGAAATGGGAGGTGCTCTTATGTGTGTGAGCATTTTAGCCATTTTAGCCATTACAGTTATGTAAGTGGCCAAGACCCTGGTTGTTTTGTATGTCTGAATGGCTTGTGGATGGGTGCATCAGAGGTAAACTATGAACTAAACAGGGTGAATTGTGTTTAAGGACATAGAGAATCATATGTGAAGCCACAGTTCAACATGTTGTCATTAAAAGGGGCTTCATACTTATGGCAGAGGTATTGTGCAATAGTGTTTGTGTTATATGTGAGTGCAGAATGTTTGGAATGAGCCTGTGCCTTCTGTTAAATTACAAAGGTGCAGTGTGCAGGGGGGGAAAGGGTTAGCTGTACAAACAACAACATTTACATCCTGGGTTCCATGTATGTACAAAGAGCAGTGCTACGTATCACCTAGAATCAAAGGGGAGCAGGGCTTAAAATGTGTGGAAAAGACAATGAGTGATTGATTTCAGAGAACACCTTATGCAATATATTGCTGCCTTAACCAATTAGGCCAAAATGCAGAATAAGGCTACTGCACACGAATGGGCCAAATGCAGACTATGGCTACCACACACAGCTGGGCCAAATACAGAATATGACTACCTTACTCAACTAGACCAAAAGAAGAATAGGGCTACCCCCACACAACTAGGCTAAGCACAGAATTTGGCTAACTTAAACAATTAGTTTAAATGCTGAATATGGCTACCTTACACAGTTAGGCTAAATGAAGAATGTGGTTACCTTATACAATTAAGCTAAATGCAGAAAATGGCCACCTTAGACAATTACGCTAAATGCAGAATGTGGATACCTTGCACAAGTAGGCTAAATGCAGAATGTGACTAACTTACACAATTAGGCTAAATGCAGAATATGGCTACCTTACACAATTATGCCAAAATGCAGAATAAGGCTACACCATTGAACTATTCCAAATGCAGAATATGGCCACCCCATACAGCTAGGCCCAATACAGAATATGTTACCTTACACAATTAGACTAAATGCAGAATATGGCTACCTTACACAATTAGACTAAATGCAGAATATTGAAAAGGAGTGTGGGAGCCCCTCTGAGAAAGAACATGGGTCAAATACCCTGTTCTATAGAATTTCTTCCACTCAGGAGGGTCTACAACCAGGTTTTAGCTCACTGCACCCTTCACAGAAGAGAAATATCCATTTGTATATTAGTTGTTGTCCAGCACCGAAAAGATAGGCAATTATTCATTGAACAGGAGTACCATCAGCAACCCCAGACACGTGTTTCGGCCTTGTTGGGCCTCCTCAGTGAGGTGAAGCTGAGCCTCCCTACCGCACATCAAGCAAGGGGTCCACATCTGGATTAGCCTTGGTTACTTAGGGTGAAACCCCAGGTTTAAAAAAATTGATAAGTAGTATGGGAGCCTCTCTACTGAGAACAAACATGGTCAAACACCCTGTTCTATAGAATTCCTTCCACTCAGGAGAGTCTAAAAGTGGGTGGGACCAGACTGATATGCAAATGGTAAATTCTTCTCTGTGAAAGATACAGTGAGCTAAAACATAATGTACACCCTCCTGAGTGGGCCCCTTACCAAAGAGACCAAGTTATTTGAGCATGATTTTTCTCAGCAGAGGGGCTCCCAGACCTGTTTTAAATAAATGCAGAATATTCCTCAACAAAACACTAAGGAAATGTCAGAATGTTTACAACTAAAAAAGTCTATCGTCCCTTGTCAAAAACCCTACTTCTATCCCTTACACTTATAACAAAACTTCACTGGATTCATATTTTCGGGGCCCAGAAGAATGACTACCGTCTTCTGGATGCATATAGTTCACAAAGTAGAGGGAATGTCTTCCTTCCTCATGTCTTTCCCAGTCTGATTTTCACAGTTCCACAAAGTAGGGGCGATGTCTCTCTTCCCCTGGTCTCTCTTAGGCTGGTATTTACAGTTCCACAAAGTAGGGGGAATGTCTCCCTTCCTCTGACCTTTCTCAGGCTCGTTTTCACAGTTCCACAAAGTAGCAGTATTACCTCCCTTGCCCTGGTCTCTCTTTGGCTGGTATTTACAGTTCCACAACGTAGGGGGAATTTCTCCCTTCCCCTTGCCTTTCTCAGGCCATTAATGAGCGTATGCATGGCCTTAGTTGGGCAGAACTGGTATACTCCCCTGCCAGGGACTGCAATGAAGAAGTGTGTTTGAGGATCTCCTCCTCAGCCACAGCCAGTACCTTGAGCCTGTATTTGTCCAGCTTGTTTTCTCCCCGCATTCCTGGTATACTCCCCTACCAGATATACTGTTTCTCCACTCGTGGGTCCTTGACCCCATTACAACGGCTTCTTGTTTTCAGGTCCCAGACCACTCCACATTGGCTTTTTGTTCTTGGGTGCCCAAATCACTTCATATTGGCATCTCCTGTGGCCTCAAGGTTCCCTGGCCACTTGCAAACCTTCCCTCTGGACTCCCAGTCAGTCTCAGGCTTCTATGTCTCTTCCCGCGGCTCTTCAATGTTTTTTCCTGTTTGTGCGCTGCAATACTTGGCTCCCCGGCACTTCCTGGGAACAGGATGGAGCATGCCAGCTTGACCGTCTCATGGGACACTCTTCTGCACTGGGAGCCCCAGCCCTTTCTGGCTTTGGTGTCTCTGTCTTCTCTGGAGCAGGTAGGGACGCTCTAACATTTCTGACTATGGCCCAGTCAGCAGCTACAGGATCAGCTTTTCTGCCTGCAGTACGCTGCATTGCTCGCGGTGCCTCCGGGCAGGGACTGACTCCATGTTTAGTCCCTCTTCCCTTTTTAAGTCTCATCTCATAAGAGAACTAGACTGTTCAGTGAAATTGTCTTGACGGTTCTTCATGCATCCATGCTTCTTCCTCGTTCCAGTATGTTGAGATAACAGTTCAGTGGAGTCAACCCTATTCCACCTACTATTAGTACTATTGGTGTGGCATAAGTACATGCAGGAACTTATGGGGTGAGAAGAAGGTAACGAAAGCGAGGGAAGAAAGGTGGGTGAGGGGGGATTATACCACATTAGTACCCGGCACGCACGGTGCAACAGGAATACAGTGTGGTGATTGGCTCATTTGCGAGCCATGCCACACGGTATTCCCTTGTACGATGTGCGTGCTGGGTACTCTTTCCCAGCGAGGGGCGTGGCAGCCACTCAGCCAATGAGGAGGCTCGAAACGGGGCAATCCCCGCTCCGAGCCTCCCCATGGCTGGAGGCTTCCTTCGTTCCCCGCCAGGGACTCAGGTAAGATATTGTTTTTTTGTTTACCCTTTCCTCCTCCCTTCTCCCACCCCACCCCACTTACCTTCTATCCCGCAGTCTCTGGCGGGGGATGATGGAAACCTCCAACCGTGTGGAGACTCGGAGCGGCGCCATCCCCGTTCCAAGCCTCCACACAGCTGGAGGCTTCCATCGTCCCCCGCCAGAGACCGCTGTACGTTTTTTTTATTTCTTCCTTCCCCAACCCACTTATCTTCTTTTGTCTTTTCTCAGGAGCGGACGCACTGGAAACAGAGTGTTCCCAGCACGTCCGCTCCCGATATCCGCCATGGAAAGGGAAAACGGACTACGTTTTCCCTTTTCCGGCTGCCATTTTTTTAACTTTTATTTTTTTGTTCCGAAACATGTTTCGGATTAGAAAAAAATGCCATTAGTACCCCGGTCTAACGGGCCGGGGTACTAATGGCAATAAGCCCCTCGATGGCGGGACAATACCGCCCGTGGTAATGCCCCTGATGCTTCGTTAAGGCCCTCGCTACGTTCGGCCCTGTAACTACACCCTTGGGGGCATTACCTGGGGTGATATTGGCCCGCCGTCTCATGGCTTATTGCCACATTGGCCCATGATGTCCTCTCTGTATCCCAGAGGGGGAATACCTCCCCATGAGCTCCTCCCACTGAGTACCACCCCAGCTGGACTTTCAGGTACAGGCCTCACCTCCCTGGCCTCATGGAAAGGGTTTCTTTCTTGGTGAGAAGGGATCGACATCACAGGATTCATCATGCTTCCAAAATATTCATATATCAATTTTAAAACGTTAAAAAAGAATGATACCTAAACTTTTTTCAGTTTATCATTTTTTTTGTAAAAGCCTATTCAAATTATGTCTTAAATATTTCAAGTTGTATACCTGGTGCTACATGTGAATAATAGATTATTATGATAATTATTATGATTATTATTATGATTAATATTATTATTTGTATTTTTATTTAGTGTTAAACTAGCTCTTAAGCAGAAGAGTATTGTACAGCAGGATTAAGGTAACATTAACCTGCAAGAGTGTTGTGATGCAGACAGTAACACAATCATGTGTGTGTACACAAAGCAACTGACATAGTAAAATTGTATTGAGTTGCAGATGGTCACCGTACAGCTGATGGGTAGCCACAGAGTCTAGGTAAAATCAAGGTGTGACTGAAATAGTTAGGTATTCAGGTCTTTCCAGAACAAGAGGAAGGAGGGAGTGATACATATTTGTCCAGGGATGGAATTCCATAGGACAGAAGCAAAGCAGGAGAAATACTGTTTCATAGTTTTCACCTTCTGGGACCAGCTAGTATTTAGTATCAACTTAGTCACCAGGTAAGTGAGTTTGTGTACCATCCAAAGATGTTCTGGAGGTTATTTAGGCTTTTTAAAGCAGGATCCTAGCTGGAAAGGGTCACCATTGCAGCTTGCCTAGACTGTGGTCTTTGTAGTCGAACTTGCATGCCCCAGTGGTGTGCTGCTGCTTGGTGTGCCACCTTAAGCTGGACATCTTTGTGGCTGTGAACCCCGCCAGTAGACTATTTCTCCAATCTATGTGAGAGAGTACCAGGGCCTGTACTATTGCTCTGAAGATGTAGCGTTTCAGGAACTGTTTGATCTGGCCAAGTGGGGTAATTTGAGGTCAAGTGTTCTTTTTCAAGAGGGGGCATATGAGCCCTGTTTTTATCTGTGGTGGGTGCAATTGCTGACAGATCGCAATGGGATGCCATTTGTCATACGGGGAAAGCACCTGCAGTCTAATATTCAACTTAACCCAGGCATCCCTGGCCGTTAGTCCAAAACCATAATTGGACAACACCTGGAATAAAAAAGGCCACAGGACTATATCAAATGCTTTCTGCATATCCAGGGAGGACACCGCTACCTGGGATTTGGGTGGAACCTGGGCTAGCACATTATACAATTTTATTACATTAGATGACGCAGATCGACCAGGTATGAATTTGGATTGATCCGGATATACCATATGGACAATTGGAGGGGACAAGTGAGTCACAAGGACTTCAGAGTAAATCTTATTGTCAATATTTATAAGTGACAGTGGTCTGTATGACCTTCACTCATTCGCTGCCTTATCCAGCTTAAGGAGAATAATTATAAGTGCTTTCGGCAGGACCCTCTTTAGGAGTGCCTCCTCCCAGACATGCAGCATGTAAGGAGCTAACTATTTGCAGAATTCTTTATAGAATTCAGTGCAATACCCATCAGACCCTAGTGCTTTGCCATAGGGTGGAGATCCATAATAGCTGTTTAGATCTCCTTGACTGTTATCATGGCATCCAACACTTCACCAGTGTCTCTGGACAGTAAGGTAGTTGGAATTACGCCTGGATATTCCTCAATCTCCGAGACAGTAGCAGTACCCCTTGGCATGTAAAGAGTGGAGGAGAATTGATGAAACAAATAATTTATGTCCTCATCGGAATGTGCGGTGAACCTGTCATTCCTCTTGATGTATGGAATGCGTGTGTTCCCCATCTCAGTCTTAGTAACATGAGCAATCAGTGGGTCGGGCTTATCGCTTCCCCGTACTTTCTTGCTACCATTGGCCTGTATAAGTATTGCAGCTCCCTATTAGCTGCTTCTCCAAACGCGTCTAACTCCATCTTGATTTCATGTTTCAGCACAGAGGAGGAATTTTGGGCATATTGCTGCTGCAATGATGACAATTTAGATTCACAGGCCTCCAAATCATTCCTGATATTCTTAAGTACCCCAACCTCAGTGGATATCGATATCCCTCAGGTATACACTTTAAAAACCTGACACCGAGTCCCTTCAGAAGGAACTGACCCCACATTGGAGTCAAAATAGGTGGTGATATGCTTGTGTAGATTTAAGGAGAAGACTGGGTCTTGCAACGCCGCAGGCTTAAAACGTCAGGGCACATGCAAACTTCCCACCCTGGAAATTTGCAAGAACAATAAAATGGGGGAATGGTCCGACATAGAAAGTGGTAATATTGTGCATCCAGCAACCCCATTGAGTTACGAGTTGGACACCAGCCACAGATCTATGCGGGCAGGGAATATCATATACAGATGAATAGTAGGTGTACTCCCTCTACTCTGTGTTCAGAGAGCACTAAACTTCAAGAATATCCATATTAGCCATGTTGGTAAGAATAGCCTCTGCTGCATTAGTGGGCACGCTAGGAGTGTCTGAGGTGAGGTCAAGCTCCATTCTTAATATTCCAGCTGAGAAAGGTAATAATTTGTCTCAACCCACCCACCTGCACCATAGGTATATATACATATCAATGTGACCAATGTCCTCAGTGGTCTCTGCCTTAAATCCACTGTAAAGTCCCACCAAGTGCATTTTTACATTCACTCCCCGCCAACTGAACCTGTGTTTCACCCTTACACACCCTATAGCCACCCGAACATTGGCTGTGTGATGCACCCGACCCCCAAACACAACAGAAAACAAACCATTTGCACTTGCATCGGGGACAACAATTTCTGTGCAGAGCTGGCTACAGAAGAAGCATCACAGGAACCATGGACACTAGAATATATATGTATTCACTCCGGTCCACCAAAACATGTAATGCAATCAACTTGTGTGTAGCAAGCCAAAATACGACATATGGCATCACCATTATTGACTTAGAGGAGGTTCCAGCTGAAGGAGCAGCCATGGGGATCTCTGATTCAATAAAGGACACCGCCTCCTCTGACACTGCGAAAAAGTAGTATCTATTATATTTCTGGATTTTAAGACGTGCCGGGTATAGAATCGCATACGGTTTGTTTTTTTCCATGACCAGTTTCATTACGCCCAGGAAAATGTGCCACTCCTGCTACACAGCCACTGTAAAGTCTGAGTATATGTGCACTGTGTTGGAATGTAGTTCCTCTTTGTCCCTGGCCACTCACAATATTCAGTCCCTGTTATGATATTTCATAATGCATGCAATAATTGGCTTCCTATTAACACTAGAATTAGGTTTACTTTACATTATAGCCCGCCATGTTTCCTCATCCTCTCCTATCTATGTGAAAAATTATTTGTATGGCATAGTTTTCTACACTTACAACGTGTACACAATTAACAGTGACAGTTTGTAGATTGCATAAAAGCAGGGTGTTCAACAAATCTGGTTTGGTACTAGCAACAAAACTTTGGAACAGCCACCCTGTAGGAGAAATTCATGGGTTCATGAATTTACTTCCTTTTAGGAGAAAGAGCAAAACATTCTTATGTAATAGTTTATAAACCACAACACTGCACCTAAGTGTCATTTGTGCAGTGTGATATATTAGGGTTGTAGCATCACCATCTGACATTTAAATAGAAAATCTAAGGACTGTAAAGTCAGTACAGACTCCCAATTTACTTTTATAGTTATCCTTTTAATATGTTCAGTGACAAGTTACAGAGCGCAAATTGTACAATGGATGATCTAAATTCGAGCTTAATACCCCATCCATAGCAAAAAATAACACAAAATAAAGCATAAGAATACATATCTACATAGTAAAATATTTCAACAACACGGATGATACCCTGATGCAGACAAAGTACACAATTGATGCACTACACCCTCAAATTAAATAGAACATTGAAATCTAGGCAATGTATACACCTGTAAGAGTAGGAATGTAGACTTCACATTTCAACATCTTGACTCCACACGTCAACATCTAGATCCCACATTTCTGCATTTCAACATCTAGACTCTGAATTTCATCATTCACATTTTAGCGAGGGTTTGAGTTTTAACTAGGGCCAAGGGTGTGAAACTCATTAATGGACTCAAAAGTATGAGTCTAAGGTGGAATTTAAATGGATGCCAATGCACAGCACACATGCTAGAAAATGATCAATTTGCTCCATGATGCTATTTCAATTAACTGAGCTTCACTAAATGTAATACTAATACATGCATCTAACATACTAACTAACCTAACCCATTTAATATGTAACTGAATCTCATAATGACAGTGCAAATTATTACATGAAATAATCTGGATGCAGATTGAGCCAATGCATAATGCTCTGAAAATGGGAAGAAAAACTTTAAATGTGCAGGCTGAATCTGCGCTGTGTGGTAGGCTGAAAAATGTGAAGATCTGTTGTACTAAAAACATGGCATTGTATTAGGGGAGTATGCGCAAGAAATATGTATCATTTTGTTCTTCAGCAATGCAGCTAGCACAATGAGAGGCACAGAGGAAATTGAATGATATGGGTGGATCTGGTCAAGGCGAGGTGTTCTTATGGAGTGACAGATGGTTTCATAAAAAGAGTTTGGAGGCAGAGTAGAGGGGCATTCCTCTTCTGGCACTGACTGAAAAGAGGGTTGGTGCTGCTGGGCTAAGGCTGAAGGTGCTATGAAGCCAAGGTTGATTTAGCAGAAAATGTGGCAAAGATAGAGCGTTGAAAGCCACTGCAGAAAATGTTGCTCACTTTGTGAATTATAAGATGGGTGTACATTTCATTCTGTGTAACTTGCACAATGTGCTATTCTATGATAAAGAACACATTCAAAAAGTAATGTAGTCTCATATTTCCTCTGCATTCAGTCTCTTTGATTCGACATGCATAGGGAGATAAACATGCAGGAAGAAATATCTCAAAGCAAAGCAGACGCAGTGAATGGTTTTATTTAGGGAGGCTGAATGTATGTGTTGTATTTCAATTGCATATTTTACATTTGTTGAAACACAGCCACAAGGATGTGACTGTGATGTTGTACATAAATCATCACAGGAGAGCATGACCCATTTATTGGAACACTTGTGTCTAGGCACGTTACAAATGCCCTATCATTTCATATCATATCATTGAGAGTGTATTAAGTCCAGTATTTGTTTGTTGTTAGTTATCCTGGTGAAGTGATTATTAGGCAGTATGCTGAAATTAGACTCATCATAAAAATACCATCATAGCAAAATACCACAATAAGATACCACAAAGTACCAGGTAGAACCCCAAAATCTATCTAATAGATTTGATGTGTTGGCCAGGAACATTTAAAACAGTTACTGGGCTTGCCCTTGAATTCTAAAGCATAACCATATAGTGCACAAATTACTTGAATAAGTGCTGTGCGGTAGTGCAGTACTGTGTGCTCATTTGACTCACATTATAGTGTCATTGGCAATAGTGCTGCTATGTTCCAGATTCAGGTTGCGTTTTCTGAATTTTCAGATTAACTCGAGGCAAAGCTTTATGCCCATGCAGTTTGGTTCTCAAAAATGTGACAATATGAAAAAAATAGAATTACTACAGAGGTAGGAAAGGAGGCATTTGAAAAAAAAAATGATGAAGGAAGCATTTGCAGGTGTGCCTCCTTAGGCTATTCCGAGCATCAGAATGCACAGAGGAGGACAACTGCATCATCAGACTGTGTGCAAACTATGGTTCCTGCTACACAGATCCATAAAGATGCAGAGGGGTATGTGATCAGGTGTAGCAACTGAAAGTGGAATTAAAGCAGAGAGAGCTAAACATGGAATTGTAAGCAGCGATCTTGCTACTCAATTGGCTCAGAGAGAGAAACAATTTAATGAGAGTGAGCAAGAATTAACTCACTTAAAATCGAGTGAACAGGAATGAGCAATGAAATGACACACAGCAGAATGCGCTATGTAGTCCTATAAAAATCATGAAAACCATCGAGACTTTAATGAAACCATTGAAAAAGGGAGGTGATTGTTGCATGGAAGACCATTTAGAAACCATTCACAATATTTTCAAAGCCCTCCAGATACCTAGGTAACAAAATAGAAAGTATTCTATGGGCGGACTTTGAGAAAGAAGTTGGACATCAATTCTCACCTTACCACTCTATACAGGACATCAAAAAAGTAGCTTACACTATGACAGCAAAGCCAGATATGTCACCTCGCCAATACTTAAAAAATTTTAAAATAGCATTTTCACGCGTTGTTGTGGCCTTTAACCCTAACTCTGTAGAATTCAAGACTGCATACCTTTATGGACTACAAAAAGAAATTGTATCCCAGTTAATCCATGAATTTGACAGGCAAAAACCACTGAAATGGATAATAAAGCAGGGGACCAAACTGTTTGAAGTGATATTGGTCAAAGAGAGCAGGGGCCTAAGAAAAAAGACACACAACTAAAGTCTAAGGAATCCACAGCAGCAATTTTGGAGGTAAAATCTGTAAAAATGCTGCTAGAATCAGCCCAAACTCAGGCAAGGAACAACATGACATCTAGTCAAACGGGCATACCTCCACAGAGGACATCATCCCAAACTCCTATGTTACAATCCATTGATCCCAGCAATAGTGATTCTTACATTAGCGCTAGATACTTGGTAATTCTCACAGAGTTGGATTTCACCATGGCATGCCAGGCCTAAACAATAATCAAAATCAAATGTACAATGGGCCATACCAGAAACTAGGGTCCAAGAGTAGATTTGATCCTAATACAATGGTTTATGGCCACCAAGAAAGACCAAGATATGTGGATAGATTCATTGAAAATGGAAACCAGCATAGGGAACAATACCCACCAAATGAAAGGCAAAATATGAATTATGTCCATGTCATGTATCCTGTGTCACGTGAATGTGAATTCATAAGTATTACAAACAGAAATCAATCCTCTGGGAGATATCAGAACAGGTCTTATCTGGGTGAGTTTAATCATTACCGGCCCAAACCACAAAGAGAGGAATTCAAAGACATGGACAGGTTTCAATGCTTAGAGGCCCAAATCAAAATGTTTTCTGAACAAATAGGAAAATGATGTGCAGTCCTAAGCAACAGCCAAGTGAAGGTGCCAAAGGTCATAGGAGTGATCTTGTGCGTAGTGACAACAAGTGACTAGCTAATCACGTCTGCACTAATGAAAACAAAGATGCCTATAAATCACCTTTGAATAACGGTACTAAATTGATTGCTGATTTAAAAATGAGAAAACAAACGAATGAAAGTGAGACAGGGAATTACGACACACACAAAAACTGAGTGTGGTTCAATTTAGAGTTGAAACAGACTATTCAGGTGTCTGAAAATGAAGAACAAGAGGGGGGAAAAACCCTAAGAACAGAGAAGCAGATTTAAAAAGAAGATCCAATATGAACGTGAAACACAAAGTGGAAAATTAGGATCAACAGATAGATTATCCTTACTTGATGATCAGAATGCTGTTGATACCCACATAGAGGAAACAATTGCCCATAAGGCGGGTGCAGGTCAGTCCCCTGAGGAGTATTTTGAACCAAAGATAGTCCAAGGAACCGAAATGACAGGCTCCATGCAAAATGCAGATAAATGTCATGTGCCAGAAGTTGACAGGCTGTCACGTGACACTTGTGAAAATACCCAGTCAAAACGTTGCAGTGTAGAAATAAATGGTAAGGACCCAGACAATGAGAAGAGTACAATGAGACATTGGGGTGTGAACACCAGTGGTCCCAAGTCAGAGGGGTAGTCAATGGCTACACTCCAAATGGGTTCTGAGCTCAGGAAACTAGACACTGAAATTCAAAATGAAGTGGGCAAAAGAAGGGTAAAATATCATTTAATATGCCCATTGGCCTAGCAGAGTAAAAAAGAGTTTAGAATAGTAAGTCCTGAAGTTAGCAAAATGCATACTTCTTATGTGTACTAGAAGAGGTTGAAGATAGGCACTACCCTCCTATCACTGTTGAAGAAAAATGCAATGCATTTGCAATGACTGACACAGGTGTCCAAGCAACAATAATGTCAAAAGAACCGGTGAAAAGTATCAATGAAAGTAGATCCCCACAAAATCATGTAACAGTGAGGCAAAATGAAGGCCCTGTACACAATTCCAATGGGGAAGAAATACCTAAAGTTGTCACTGAGGTTGACATGAAGATAGGGAAGCATGGGATGAGATAGGAAGTTTTGGTCACACCCTTACATGAAATACCTTTTCTCATAGGGATGAATCGCCTGAAGAGTTTGTCACCCTCATTGATGGGGTAAATTGGGTATTGTGTTCCTTAGCTAAGGACCCAAGAGACCCAAGAAAATAATGACCCAAAGCAACAGTCTACAAGAATGCCACACCATTGCTAAATCAGATGTGCAGTTGAAGTATATCTTCAGAATGGCTGTGTGCCTAGCATCACTGTCATTCAAAAGTGTCAGTATAAAATGTGAGAAGAGGAAGAGAAGCAGTCTTTGGAGATTTATTTGGACCCCAAGAAAAACTGGCAAACATAAATAGATGAAGACATGCTGCGTTTTTCCTAAAGGAAGAAAAACATAAACCAAATGTCACTCCATAGGTAAATAAAGAAACACACTTTTCAACCATCTCAGAAATGCACCTGGGAAAGGGGCAGCAATGGATGCTTATCCATGTGTATGGGCATCCTGAAATGATTGAAGCTACTTTGGCGCTTGAACATGAAAGGAGTTTCATTAATGAAAAGATACTACAGCAAACAATTGACAGGGAGGAGATCCCAAAGTTCAGAATAAAGAATCAACACATTTTTGCCCTCGAAGACCCCGATTTGGGACAAAGGATTGGAGGAAGATGCATGTTAAAGATAACAATTGGCCCTAAGAGTATTCATCACAATGTGTGGATCTTGAGCGGGACACAAAACAACTTATATTTGGGAAATTACATCATGCAAATGGTGTGTATGGTATTTGCCTTTTGAAACCAAACGTTTTGGTCCAGGTTGGGTTGAGCTGCACCTGAGTCTGAAGACAAATGACAAGCTTACCATTGTGCCCAAATGATGCCTTATGCAATTGAGCTTCAGGTATAAAAGGACGTCACAATTCCTGCATTCTCCAGACATTTTACAGTAGCATTAAAATGCAGAAAGGGACTACAGATTAAAGGTACTGATGCATTTGTATGCCTAATGAATCCATATGGCAGCAAGGGTTAGAATGTGAATATACACCACTGATAGAGATTAGGGATGGACCCATTCAAATCCTGATGGAAAATAAAGGGTGTCAAGACAATCATTCGGAAGAGAATTCAGCCATAGATATGGCAATACAGAAATCTTACTACACAGCTGATTTCAGTAACCCAGTGATCGGGAACATTCCTGAAAGATTTGTGACTGCACAGGGTGAGTTACCAGAATCATTGGAGCCTAAGCCTAAAGGAATCTTTAAAGATCAGTCTGAGTACCCTTATGAGCCAAGTGAAATATGGTGCTGTCATCAACATGATTGTATTGTATTAAAATTAAATTAATCTAAAAGAGAAAAAACAGCATATTGAAATGGAGGTCAATATTCCAAAATATTTGAGTATAGCGACCCTACAAGGAGACACTACCACACGATTAGCGGAAAGTACAGAGGTTCCTCCTTTGGAGAACTTCCCAGAGTTTTCTAAAATGGTAGAGGAGCAAATTCAAGCTGCAGATGCTTGCACAAGTGAAGAAGACAAAGACCAATTGAGAAAAATATGTATGGAGTTCAAACAGGTTTTTGCCAAAGATGCCAATGGCTGCTGGCTGACCGATTTCCATGTTGCCACACTGCCAGAAGGATATGGTAGGGATCCAGTACTTGTGCAACCATATAGGTTACCCCTGGCATGTTTGGAATTACTACCTGAGATAATCAAACATCTAAAATCTAGAGGAATCATTAGGCCTATTCATAGTGCATCAAATATTCCTATATCATGTGTGCTAACACCCAATGGTTAATGGTGATTGTGTGCAGATCTACGAGAATTAAACAAAAAGGTACCTGTTTTAAGCTGACCCTTTCCATTCATTGATCAGGGTCTTGCACAAGTTTACGGCTGAAAGGTATTTACCACATTAGGCCTTACAGCTGGTTACTGGTGTGTGCCACTAGCTGAAGATATTCCAAATGTATTTCCATTTTCATTTGACAAATCACAATATACATGGTCCTGGACTCCATTTGAGTAGTCAATAGTGCAAGTGAGTTTGGGATATTCCCGAGCAAATCACTCGCAGATGCAGCTGAAAGGGGGACAATAGTCTATATGGATGATGTGCTAATAAAAAAAGATCTGAAAAACCAATTCAATGAGATTAGACATGTGCTCAGTCATCTGAAGAAGGCTGGGGCAAAAGTTCATTTACAGAAAGCACAGTGGTACAGAAAAAGGGTAAACCTTCTAGGTTATGAAGTGACAGAACATGGATTAAATCCACAAAAGCGGAAAATGTAGGTGATTCATAAACTAAAAGATCCCACTAATCTGAAAAGTTTAAAGAGTTTCTTAGGAATGGAAATTACAACAGGACATGTATTGAAACTTATGCAGAGATTACACAACCTTTAACAAGATTACTGAAGCTGGGTGTACCTTGAAAATGGGAAAAGGAACAAAATGAGGCAGTGGCCAGGCTAAAAGAATGTCTAATGAAAGCACCATGTTTGGCATATCTAATGAAAAATCAGGATTTCTTTGTAGAAATAGGATTTACAGATCATTGCATGTCATCATTGTTATATCAAAAACATGATGCAAATAACATACCCATTGCATAGGCTAGCAAAGCATTGTCACAGGTAGAGACCACATTCAGTGAATGTGAAAAAGTGCTTCTGACCACTGTTTGGGCATTACAACATTTCCAACCCATAATTCAAGGAGAGCGGGTGATTGTTGAAACAAATCACCAGCCTCTGCAATTTTTGCAAAGTAAGAGAATCAGATCAGGGAATTTGGCCCAGTCAAGAATTACATCCTGGACACTAGCACTTCAGGGATTTCCTGTAGAAGTGAGATATGGACAGAATAAAAAGAGCCCAGTTGCTCAAGGACTAGTTGAGTTTATTTATTGCCATGTTGTCTGTGCGCCTGATGACACAGAGCTAGAGACAGGTTTGAATGAATTTGAGCAATCAGCATACAAGACATTGAATGAAGAAACATGTAAGGATTTATGGATGTGCATACCATGTAGAAAATGACACAGAAAAAGAGCTCATAGTGGGAATAGGAAATATATGGTTTAAATGTGACAACATTACAAATTAAGCATGAGGATAGGGACTTGATCAAAGCGCAAAAGGAAGATCATATTCTATGCCTATTTTACAACTATTTGCTAGATGCAGAACAAAATCCTCCGATTTGACTGCAAAGGAAACAAGGAATTAAGGGTGGTATTGGTATTAAAAACAAAAAGAGTATTAGAATACAGGATGGACTGATGATTAGAGAATATGTGACAAGCCAAATCCAATGGGAGGTGCCTTTGTCATTTCGGGGATTGATGTTACATCATGCCCACAATGGCATAACTGCAGGACACAGAGGTTAACAGAAAACTTTGGAAATTTTAAAAGATTATGCCTATTAGCATGTCCAAGATGGTGAGCTCTGCACCAGAGGGTGTGTAGTGTGTGCACAGTTTCAACCTCTGTCACCTGCTCATAGAGCACCATTGATGAAAAGGGGCTTGACACTGCCATGGTCTGATTTACAAGTCGACTATGTCAGGCCTGTGAGGAGATCAGAAAGGAGAAACAGGTACATCCTGACAGTCACTTGTCTAATGTCCAAATGGGTGGAGTGCATTCCAGCTCCAGACTTCATTGCACAAATGGTGTGCACTTTACTTGTAAATCATATTTTTTCAAGATTTGGTTTACCTCAAAGAATAGAGTCAGACCATGAAAGCTATTTCACTAGTGCATTAATGTCAAATATTTGGCATATTTTGGGTGTTAAGAGGAAGCTACACATTTCTTACCGGCCCTCCTCTTCAGGTGGAGTAGAACGGTGTAACAGGTCGATAGTTGATATGTTGCAAAAGGTTTGTTGCTGAAGCAGGATCTAGTTGGGATTTGCAGCTTCCATTGGTACTATTGGCTATCAGGTTGACACCCTCTAAATCAACAAATCTCAGTCCCCATGAAATATTGACAGGAAGGAAAATGGTTTTGCCGCAGCACTTACTTTACAGAACAAATTACCAGGTGCTTATGAATGCTTCCACAATTCATGAATGTGTTGAAGAATTGAGAAAGCACTTGCAATATGCTTTTGCATTTGAACAGCAAAATTTGGAGAAGGCCGCTGATGGTGAAAACACATATTATGATAGGAAGGAACCTGTGAGAGAGTATGAAATAGGAGACCAGGTATCCAAGTTTAATTTTGGAAAGGGTAAGCATAAAAACTTTAAATTCCTTGCAGCATGGCAAGGGCCATATACAGTTGCAGTTAAGGTTTCACCTGTGGTCTACAGAATTGCTAAAAAAAGGAGGGAGAATTAACAGTGGAACAGTTTGTCCATGTTAATCAAATTAAGCCCTTTCACCTGAAACATGAAGTGAAACGACTAGAGCAAATAGAAACTAGCAGGGAGTAACACAAAGTGAAGCACTATTTGCCATAGCAGGTGGATAGATGTAAATTGTGCACATATATCAAAAGGAGAATTAAAGAGGTAAAAACAAGGGAATAAAATATATCAAGATAGTGAACAAAAATACAAGTAAGCAACTAAGAGAAAGGAGTGTTGTGTTTGAGAAATGGTATCTGAAAAATACCATGTGATTTTAGTTTGCTTAATTCATGTTGTTTTCAGTTAATCATAAGGACATGTCTTGGCTGCATGGCATGTTATTTGGTATAATCCGCTTTTGTGTGCATAACTGAATTTGATTTCAGATATCCCAGTGAGAAAGGAAAAGTAAAGGATTTGATGTGCTTGTTGCATAATTTATCTTTTCTTTTTATCTAGAAAAATATTTGTTTTCCCCTTCAGCACCAAATCCTTGGAGCACCAGATCACTGGAGGATACTACTGGAATGGAGTCCCCTGGAAAGCCCCCTGGACCGAAGACAGGGGTGAAGATGATGGCCCCGAAAGATGCGAAGATGATGACCCCAAAAGATGTGAAGATGATGACACAGAAGGGAATGCCTGATTGCAGAGAAAAGGATGACTGGCTGTTTTTTCCGTGTAGCAGAACAAAAAAGGAAATCTTTTGGCTACTGTTGGTATTATTAGCTATGAATGCTTGCAGAATCACAAATTCGGATAGAGCCGGGACCCGCATCAGAAATTGCAGTAGAAGAAGCACCATGCTTTATATTAGGGAATAGAAGGTTGTTGTACCAGAACATGTATGATCCGTTATGTGAATGAAAGATTTCTGGTTCTCAATGAGCAAGGCACAATATTAGAGCATGTTGCCAATGTCATTGTTAAACATGATAAACTGCTGTATGATATTTTAAATGTTTTAAATGTGTTTGCTCCATTTGAAAGCATACTTACAAAGTATTTATGGGAAATTCAAAATGTGGTATCACAGTTGACTCAAGGCCATATACCTTTGTATTTTGTGTCATCTGATATCATTCGTCAAATGATGGCACAGATTACACAAAAGGAGGTGGAGATAATCCATGAAAGGATTTTGTTTGAAATGGGAAGTGCAATACCATTACATATTAATATGAAGAGAATGGAAATAGGTTTCCTGCTGTGCATTCCGTTTATCGCCCCAGGGCTGATCTATCAAACTAAGTTGGTACATAATGTAGGTTTTTGGCAGGATGACAAATATGTTAAGATTGTAACTCTGAAGATGGGAGCATTTCAAATATGGGAACCTGATATATATCTGATATCAAAGTTAGATTCCTGTGTAAAATTCAAGGAATAGAATTATGTATGCCCAGGCAAGTCATGTATACCTGATGCAGTGGATGCTATTTGCGGGTAGAGGTCAGACCATGGGATTTGTAACGGCTGTGTGTTAAATAATACGGAGGTTGAAGAGTTAGCTCATGCTAAATCTATTAAGGATAGGTGGTTAGTGAGTACTTCAATGACAAATTACACAATTACTCACCTTAATCATGGACCTTTTACTGTCAGTTGCAGCATAGCATGTTCTACAAATCTATCCCTAAAGATACAGTGGTGTCGGTGGATGGATTGACCCTGGTTCATGCCGATGGCGATTTGTTGGAAGGTAAAGTGGAGAACATTGATTTCTTTTGGAAAAATGCATTTCCTATTGATCCAAATATTCAATTCTTCCTGAAATATAAGAACATACACAAGATTAGAATGAATCTGAATAAAGATAACATTACTGTGAGCATCGTAGGCCTGAGAGAGGCAGATAGGTTCAATTTGGGGACCTGGATGGAAAGAGGTTTGGTGATTTTGGTGGTTCCAATGGTTTTTGTTTTGATATGGTTGATTGTACTTACCATTAAGATGAAAATGATGATATTTATTTTAATGACGATGGGGAGGGAGAAGATCCAATTGAGAGAAGCACATGTGTTTTAGAAAATATGTGTTTGTTTTTCCTGCAGTGATTTCGGACTTTATCCCAGCAGAAAAAAATTGAGGGGGTGTAGGAGTAGGAATCTGGACTCCGCATTTCAACATCTAGGTCTTGCATTTCTACATTTCAACATTTAGACTCCACATTAGATCATTCACATTTTAGCAAGGGTTTGAGTTTTAACTAGGACCAAGGGTGTAAACTCATTAATGGACTCAAGAGGATGAGTCTCAGGCTGAATTTAAATGGATGCCAATGCACAGAGCGCATGCTAGAACATTATCAATTTGCTCTTTGATGCTATTTCACTGAACTGAGCTGCAATTAAATATAATACTAATACATGAATCTGATATATTAACTAACCTTACCCATTTAATAAGTAACTGAATCCCATAATAACATTAAGTGCAAATTAGTCCATGAAATAATCTGGATACAGATTGAGCCAATGCATAATACTCTACAAATGGGAAGAAAAATTAACTTTAAAGGTGCAGGCTGAATCTGCACTGTGTGATAAGCTGAACGATGAGAAGATCCGTTCTACTATAAACATGGCATTGTATTAGAGCAGGAAATACAAGAATACAAGAAATGTGTATCACTTTGCTATGCAGCTAGCACAATGAGAGGCACAGAGGAAATCATGTGATATGGGTGGATCTGGTCAAGGGGAGGTGTTTTCCTGGAGTGACAGGGGGTTTCATAAAAAAGGGTTTTGAGGCAGAATAGAGGGGCATTCCTCTTCTGGCACTGACTGAAAAGGAGGCAGAGGGGTGGTGCTACTGGGCTAAGGCTGAAGCTGTTTCTTCACTGGGTTGGCAATCTTTTAGCAGAGCTGCTACATTCCAAGTGTCTTTAGCTGTGGATAAGCCTGGAACACTGCCAAGCTGAGTCAGAGAATATCACAAGCTTTACCTAGGTAATTATAGGTTAAAGTGAGGGGCGAGTGGAGGGAGTGGTAACATAGAATAAATAGTTGGGTTCATTTAAGGAGCTGCATTACAGAGTCAAATTTAAAAGTACATGTAAAATTGTGTTTGTACTTCTCAAAGTCTTGCTGTTTTTCAAAGGGTATTTTTTTCTTTTTGTTATGAAGCCAAGGTTGATTTAGCAGAACTTGGCACAGATAAAGCGTTGAAAGCCACAGCAAAAAAGTGGGTCACTTTGTGAATTATAACGTGGGAGAACATGTCATTCTGTATAACTTGCATAGTACTATTTTATGATAAAGAAAACGTTCAAAAAGTAATTTAGGCTCATTATATTTCTTCTGTATTCAGTCTTTTTTATTTAGCATGCATAGGGAGATAAACATGCGGTAAGCAATATCTCAAAGCAAAGTAGCCGCAGTGAATTGTTTTATTTAGGGAGGCTGAATGAATGTGTTTTATTTCAATTGCATATTTTACATTTGTTGAAACACAGCCACAAGGGCTTAACTGTGATGTTGTACATATCCTCACAGAAGAGCATGACCCATTTATTCAGAGAGTATTAAGTCTAGTATTTGTTTGTTGTTAGTGATCCTGGTGATGTAATTATTAAGCAGTATTCTGAAATTAGTCTCACCATAAAAATAGCAACATTGCAAAATACCACAATAAGATACCACAAAGTATGAGGTATAACACCAAAATATATCTAACACACCTCAGTCCCAGAGAAACGTATAAAAACTTGCATTTTTTATTTCTTAGAGGACTAATAAGAAAACAAATGATTCTCAATAGCCAGTAAATATGTATGTGGTTTTCCTTGAGATGGGTCTACCTTCAAAACATTATGTCTCTGCATCCTCTGTTCTGATATTGGATTACCCATTTGACATATATTGGGAGTATGTGTGCAAATAGTTGTTGCCTTGGTGATGAATATGTTCCCTGTGCTTTAGAAGACAATGGGTCTCATTACAATAGTGTCGGTCTGGAAACAACGGTGCCAGTAAGACTACCAGCACTGTTGTTTCCAGACCGGCACACTAAAAATCTGCAGGCGGGTGCCATCCTGCCTGTCAGGGTCAGACCTGCTGGTGGGACAGCACCCTCTCGTAGAGTTCTCACAGGGGCACTGGCACCGTTGTTAACAGTGCCAGTGTTACAGTGTCTCCATTCCCATGGAGTCTATGGGACTCCATGGGAATGGGACAAATAAAATTACTGGAGCCTGACTTCCTGGCCACCAGACTTGGAATAGACCAGTGGTACCGGGAAGTCAGGCACCAGTAATTTCTTTACGGGTCTGACAGCAACCCACGGGTAGCAGTGGCAGGGTTACCACTAGGCCCGTAATGAGGCCCAATGAATCTTAATATACAAAGATGACACTGATGCAACTAAAATGCCTGACATGCAACTAGTGTCTATGGCAGAAGGAAATCATTCATTAGTCAGATCCTTACGTTGTTTAGAGATGTGGTCTAATGATAAAGCTTAAATCTATGCATTTGTCACTTGATCAAGATAGTTGTGTGATTGTGGTTGAAACACTTCTTTTTAATAAGCCCATTGTGTGTCATAAATCACTATTAACATTCAAAATCCAGGTGGATTTCAAGAAAGAACGGGACATAATTTCAAAGGGTTTTTTTGTGCAAGGGATATAATGCACTTTCGCATCTCATCACTTGCACCAAATAAACTTGCAGCCAATTTTCAAAGGTTATCTGAATGCGCTCATCACAGATACCATATGTCTATATTCTGAAGCCCTTTTTCAGCTCCTTTGTACATTTGCTTAATTCGGGGGGGTGTTATCCCGTTGTCAAAGCACAATTCTGCATGCATAAATGGAGTATTCTTTGAAATGATATAACAATTGTCATATGTCCTAGTGCATGTGTGAAAAGGGTTTAAGGGGATGTGAAATACATGCCAGGGTCATTGTCGACCCGAATAAGCATTTTCATTAGTGATGCAAACCAATGATGTCACACTTGCAATTCGTTCGCAATGACTGACCTTTAAGGGCTTGTCACTGTGCAATGTGCTCCCACCACTCATGTGCAGTTGCAGCCTGTTATACGTTAGTGAGAAGGGACGATGGCCAGTGCATCAATTGGACTGCCAGACAGGCCCCTTAAAATGTACAGGTCTCTTTGTGGATACAGTGATCTGCCCTTTCGTAAAATATTGGCAAATTAAAAAAGCACATCCTCTGCACTTTTTACATTTGTCTTCATTTTTATATTCCCTTTGTACCATTTCATGGATGCTGTTCCAGTATCCTCGAATTCAGTATTACCAAAGAGCTATATTCCATCTATCTATACGAGTGGACTGAATTTTGGTTTGAACATTTCAAAACATTTCGAGCCTCAGCTCCAAAAGGTTCAAATAATTCTAGTTAAGTCGAACACTGATTGTTTTGGTAGACTCGATTTATTTTTAGTCCTTTTGTCCAGCCTTAGTAAATATGTAAAATATCTATTGTGCCATATACTATTCTCCCAATTATATGTTCCTTCAATGCCTCTCTTTCATATCTTAATTTCTGTAAATCAGTCTCACGTAAACGTGAACATTGTGTTGCACTTTATACAATTCATCTTCATGTTTATGATGTTCCTGATTCAGCAAAATATAATGCAAAAAGATTCACTTCTGCATAGTATCCCCCTTTGCAGAGATAACCCATACCCTGTTGGCATATTGCCATGCATCTGTACCCCCTCTTTAGTTCCCAATACCCTTTTGACCGAATTCCCATCCATAACCTGAAGAGATAAGGCTCAGAGAAACCCCTTTTCAGGTCTAGTTTTCTGTCATGTAGAACTGATCTTCCATATTGATTAATTGAGAGAGACCTTCCAAGAAATATGCATCAGAAACCATCAATGGACTTCAATCCCCACAACTAAGTCATCAGTTAATACCAGTGGACCTCAATTCCCACAACCACCTAATTAGTGAGATGAGGATGATGAAGGGATTGACACAAAGCAGTAGGAGCATCAAGTTTAATTAGCGTGCTAGTTGTTCAGGGAAAACACCTGTGAGTGGGACCTTTAAAAATGGTAAACAAATTATGAGAGAGAGAGCTCAGGAGAAGATGTGACATCTCCATTGAAGGTGAACAGAAGCTGGAGGCATGAGCCGGTGTCCAGAAGCTGGAGGTGCGAGCAGGTGTGGCGGAGCAAAGGAATACACCGACAAAGACAGAAAGTAACGTGCTACGAGCAAAGCATGCCATGGAGATGACAGGAACTTCAAGAGGATTCCTGGGCATCCAGAAGCCGGGAGAAGAAGCGTTGTCCTTACCGGGCGTGGAAGAGAGACCAGCTTGCAGAATCAGAACCGCAAGAGTCCTAGACAGATGTCAGAGCCACCCAGAGGGGAAGCAAGTGGAAAAGGTACACTGAATAGGCGCAAGCAAAAGCAGAGACTCTACACAGAGCTGATGAGTCTGCCCAAGCAGAGTGCGGACTGTGGAGCATTTTGCCGATCACGCCAAAGAGTATGAGAACATTGTGAAGTTACGGAAACTGAAATAATACAATTATTTCTGAATAAAAAGGGCAGAGGGCCAACCCAAACCCCAATAATGAAGGAATGCAAATGTGGGAAAAGCTTAAAGAACAATGAAACAAGTGTAGATATACCAAGCTAAGAAACGTATATGCCACTTGGTTGTAAAGAGGAAATAAATGATATTTTCTGGAAAGCATACATCTGGCAGTTGAAAGTGCAAGAAGAGTAGTCCTAGCAGGGGAGTACACCAGGCAGCTGCGATTACAAGAGAAGTCCAGGCAGGAGATTAAACCAGGCAATTGTGAGTGCAAAAGAAGCCTTGACAGGGGAGTTTACAAGGCAAATTGGAAAATCTACAGGGAATGTCAAGCAGAAACTGTGTTTGTTAAATCGATTAGGAACTTGTGTAAAAAGAAGGAACTTTTGTTAAAGGAGAAACTTATAAGGCTGAACAGTTGTTCTCCAACAGAATTGCTGTGGGCTACAAAAGACACAGAGAACTTTCATTTGTAATACAAGTGAAGAATCCAGGAGAAGGGAATCACCCTCTGGTATCAATGTCTTTTTCATTGTGGAAACCATTTAAGTTGGAGCTGTTCTATTTTTATTTGAAAGATCGTTTTTGCAAGTACTAGGTTAGAGAAATGTTCCTTTTCACTTTGTTATTTTGTTTGTAGTGCAAGTGTCAGGATAGACAGTTTTGGACAGAAGGACGGCTTTTGATTTTTGCATCCTGACACAGACAGATCCTTAGTTTTTTTGTTTTTTAGGTAGGGAAACTCATCCTTAGAAAATGGTCATAGAGGAATTTTCCCAACCCATTTAACTAGAAAAAATGTCTATAACCAGAAATATGACAACTTTGTGTCCGACTTTCATTTCTAACCCCTCACATTTGTTTCTCCTGTTGTGTTGATTGCATGGATGATGTGTGTGTTATCTGCAGAGTTGTAGCAGGTGAGTCCATGTCTTTTGATGAGATAGATGTAGATGTTGAAGAGTAGAGTTGAGAATGATGAGACTTGCGGTCTCCACATGTTGATGTGTTTGTTGCTAAGGTAAAGGGGGTTAGCCATGTTGCTTCTGTCCTTTCTGTTGGAAAGGACTTTAACCATAGCTGAGCCATGTTGTGTATTCCTATTTCAGGGAGTCATTTGATGAGGTTTTCACGTTGGACTATGTTAAAGGCTTCTGATAAGTCTAGTAGTATTAGCACTGAATTGATTTTGCAGTTGGCATTCATTTTTAGTTCATACCATATGGAAAATAACACTGTATATGTTCCTCTCATGGGTCCGAAACTGATTAGTGCCTGGTCTAGTATCTGATTGCTTTCTACATGCTCGAGGACTTGTTCATATACATAGTTTTATAGGAGTTTTTCCTGGTAAGGAATGTTTGAGATGGTAGTTGGTTAGGTCTTCTGTGTTTCCCAAAGTGTCTTTCAGGAGTGGTTTAATGTTTGCTGCTTTGAAGCTTGGTGGTATGTCTTCTCTGCAGAATTATTCTGCAGACATCTCTTGGGTGAGGATGTTTGCTGGGTAAGGGCCAACTGGTAATGCTGCTTTACTGCTTTGATTCAATGGGATTGCAACTTGTTTCTATTGAAATTAGAGGGAAGTAGTTTAGTCTTGCGGTTCATTCTGGAGTTGGATGGTTTGTGGATTTGTTATTTGTGTTCTTGGGCATACTCTTGTTGAATTGCTGGATATTTGTGATTTCATTTTTTAAATGGTCTGCAAGGTCATCACACAGTTTTCTGGAAGGCAATGGAAGTGTTGTTGCAGGCTGTAACATGTCTTAGCTTGTTAATGAAGCTGGACATCTCGTTCTGGGGATTGTGTCCTTTTTTGATTCATTTGGTGTAATATAGTTGTTTGCTTTAAGGATTTTATTTTTATACCATCGTATCTGTCTTTGGTGTACAATTTGTTCTGTTAGTCATAGTTTTCCCTTCATTACTGTACAAGTTCTCTGTTTTTTTTTCTTCAGGACTCTGAGATTGTGTGTGAACCATCTTGCTGTTGGTTTCTTTTGTCAGGGGGTGAAAAGTAATTTTGGTGCGATATCATCTAGAATTAATATGATTCATTTTTATATTGTCTCAGTTCTTTTTGTATGTGAATCATCTCTAAGAAGGTACTTAATGGTTTTGTGGTTATAGTCTGGTGCTGAGGTATGTGGTGTTCAGGGATTTCCAGTTAAAAGATATCATTGCATTTGTGTTGGCGGGTGGCTCACAAATGGTGTTATAAGGTGGTCACTCCAGAAAATATGTATTGGGGTGCAGTTGTAACCATGTATAATTTGTAGAAAATTGAATCTAAGGTGTGCCCTGCTGAGTGGTCACTCCCTTCAGCAATTGCTGTAGATGTATCATGGACATTTGAGATGTTAGTGTTTTAGCTGAGTTGATAATTTGTTGTTCAAATCCTATATTAAAATTATAATCAGGTCATATTTTATGGCGGCATTGGTAATGGCATTTACAACAAATGTGTCTCTGAAAGGTGTTTTATATGTTGGCGGTCTGTAGACAAGGAGGAATGAACAGTTGGTTTGATGGTTCAGAGCTAGGTGGGGGAGGAGTGATTCATAGTTTGGGATATTTAATGATGGTGCTGTGGTGATATTTGGGTGGTCTTTGTGTGAAACCATGAGACCTGCTGCTCTTTTTCCATCTCTGTTTGCTTGTTTTAGTTTCAAATTATTGGTAAGGATATGTGTGCCTACCTTGAATTATTTCATTAGCCAGGTTTCAGTGAGGGATAGGATGTCCGTTGCATCACCACTGAGGACATCATTTATCTTGGTGGTGTGTTTTGACATTGATCTGGTATTGGGTAGGTTGCAGGGATTCATATTGTTGTAATTTGTTTTGTCATTGGCTGTCTTTTATTTTAACTCTGCATTAGATTTTGCTGTGTGAGTTGTGTGGCAGACTGTGAATGCTTCCATTTCATCATTTAGTAGTTCTAGAAGGTTGCGTTTTGGGTTGATGTGGTCTTTTGGGTTTTCTGTAGGTTTGTGTTGTTGAAACTTGATTTTGTGACAGTTTTTGGTACAATGGTGTTTCTTCTGTCCATCTCAGGCCTGTCTCTTGTATTTTCAGCATCCCTTTGTCTATGTTTGAAGTGTTTATGGGTGGCTGGTTATTGCGGTTTTGTTGTTGGGTTGATGGCTAGTTGGTTGTTTGTTGTTTCCTTGTTTGGATGTGGGGTGTTTTAATTAGGTAATAGTTCTCATCATTTGTGGTAGATTTTCTGGCTCTCAACCTGTTCTAATCACTTGTTGTCCAGTTACAGTTTTGTGTTTGATAGGTTCTCTTTCTTGGTTAATATTCCTTGTCGGCTGGTGTCTAAGTGGGCAGGACTATTTGAGCAGTTTCTGTTGGGGCTTTTCCAACTGGCTGGTTTTTTTTGTTGGTTATAGGATAATATTGATGCCTCAGGGACCTCTGGCTTTAAGTTGTTTTGGGTCTTAGGTTGTCATCTGGACCTAGTGTGGGAGAAAGCCTGAGAAGGGGTTCAATATCATATGGCACGGTAGCGTGGGTGTAGGTTTCCTAAAGGTACAGTATTTCAAGACCACTTTATCTCAGGGGCACTTTATCACAAGGGCATAATATTGCAAGTGCAGGATATTGTTGGGATGAAGCCATGCAGTGTCAGTAGCCTGACAGTTGCAAAACCTACAGTGGTGAAGCCTCACAGAGTCACAGCCTCACAGTGGCAAGGCTTACAGTGACATAACCTCACAGTAGGGAAAGCCTCACTAGGGCAGTAGCCTGACTGGTAGCTTCACAGTGGCAAGTCCTCACAGTGGCAAAAATTAAAAGTGGCAGAGTTTCTACGTGGTAGATTTTTCATAGTGGCAGATTTTTTTACTATCAAAGCTTCCCAGTGGCAGCTCTTAAAAATGGCAAGATTTTTGTGGCGGATACCTTAAAGTGGCAAAATATGTTAGTGGCAAGTGTGAAGGCAGCATGGAGTAAGACACAGAAAACTGACTTAAAGTTCAAACAAAAGATATTTATTAACCAAAACGTCGGGATGGAAGAAGGCCTAACTTGCCCTATGCTAAATATTTCCCTACCAGAACGAAACAAAGGAAAGTCTGAGTCAAAGAGTTAACTTCAATGCCTGTCTGTGTCCTCGCAACCAAAGTTAGCCAATGTAAAGGGATGTCACTAACAAAAGAAATAGTGCTTAACTTAACTTATGAACTTCTTCCAGCTCTCAGCATTCTTTCAGCTCCCCTTCCTCAAGTGCAAGAAAGTTCCACAAACGTATCAAGATTACCTTTCTCCCGTTCAAGGCAATACAGTTCCAATCAATCCTCGGGGTTCCCTTCCCCAAGTTCCAGACAATACAGTTCAAAAAGCAAAGGGGTCTTGAGGCTTCCTTCTCAAGACAACATGTGCAGTTCCTCAAGTCTCGGGGTTTCCTTCCCCAAGACTTTAACTCCGCTAAGTTTGTTTCACTATTTTCAAAAGTGTAACATAATTCAAGGTCAACCTGATCCTCCTTCTGGTTTGCCTCACAGGTTTATTAACAATGCTTCTACTAAGTTTGTTTTACAATGCCTTTGATTTTTCCTCATTCAGGTCTCACTGGTCTAGGCGCAGTTGTTAGACCACACGATCCACTCATCACAGGTCGTACAACCAGGATTCCTTGGTTCTATAGGCCCCACAGGTTCTTCAGCTCCTGCATCTGTGTACAAGTCACCTTCACTTAATTCTTTTTTGTTGGTCTCTTGGCTTTATGTGCAATTTACACTTCTATGCCTTCTTGTCAACATCTTGGTTCTGCCATCATGTGTCGCACAACGCTTGAAGGTCTTTGGCCTTGTCGCATTGCATTCACTCGTAAAAGTTCATTTTGTGGGGATTTTGTTCATATCCCACCTTTCTATGGCACTCCTTCACATTTCCGCCTTTTTCCATAGTTTGCTTTAACATGGGCACTTTGGCTGTCCTTCAATAATTGCTTTGCCCATAAAGTTGTATTGCATTCAGTATTCAATATGTCTAATTTCAAGATTTCATTCAGTTTCATTTTCAATATGCATTTGTTATGCTTAATTTCACATTTTCGTTCAGTTCAGTATTTAAGGTGCATTTATTATGCTTAATTTCAAATTTCATTCAGTTCAGGATTTAAAATGCATTTGTTGTGATTAATTTCAAGTTTCTGCTCAATTTGGTATTCAATCTGCATTTGCTGAACTTACTTTCAAGGACTATTACTTATCTGCAGACGCTGGGAGTGCCCCGGTGCCTGAGTGCTCTCCCTGACACTTGCCGTCTCTCTGTGTCTCCTTCCAACGGTCCCCGCAGCTTCCTCTCTGCTGGTAAGGACAGTGGACCATCTGTTGTAAGTCCTGCTTGCATGCCGGACATTTTTCTCTGCACGCTGGCAAATGGAGAGGTTTCTCTCTGGATGCGGGTGGCAACACACCTGTGGTAATGGCACAACACACTTTTCTTGGGCCCCACAAGTTCCCTGGGATATCTACCGGCTTCCTGGCTCCTTCTTTGGTCTCACCACGTATGCCTTCAGATACACATGTTCTTCTGCTGGTCTCTCCCATGCAGTCCTCCCTGTTACTCCCTCCATACTGTTCTCTGACCATGTTTGTAAACACTTAACAGGTTGCAGGTGTGATCCTTACTTAGGTTTGCCTGACTATGAGTATGGGGACATGCCTGACTCTCACGACACACCGCAGGCATTATCTCTGTCCAAGTACCAGAGTGCTCAAATGAAGGTGTAGTGTTCATTACTCTCAGTCTCCTCATCCTCGTCCCGGTACTTTCAAATGTTAAATGTGGGGAACTGAGCAGAGAATTCTTACAGTAGCCCATAAAGGTTGGGGGAGGGTTAGGTTGGTCATCAATATTTAAAGGGGGATACCATGTCTCGCTTGTGAGCACCCCAATACCAATCTCTGAGGTTCCTCCACCCAGGTGTTCCTCCCTCGCTTGTCCACCCCCAGGGTCAGGATGCAAAAGCAATGACCTTTTCCTGGCCACCTGAGAAAATGATCCAGGGGGTTTAGGAGTGAGAATACCCTAAGGTTTCTCACACAAGATCTGATAGTGGCAAAACTGATAGAGGCAACATCTGATAGTGGTGTGATCTCACATGTGTAAGAATTAAAATTAGCAAGATATCCGTTCTCAATACCTACAGTGGCAAATATGATAGTTGTAAACTCATACACAAGAAAAACTCAATTTGGCAAATAAGTAAAAAATTAGTAGGATCTCAGTAGCAAATTTGGCAAATAAGTAAAACATTAGTAGGATCTCAGTAGCAAACCTCACAGTGGCAAAATGTGATAGTGACAAAATGTGATAGCAGTAAAATCTCACATTAGCAAAGCTCACATTAACACAGTTTCAGTTACCAAAGTTTATGGTGGTAGAATCTGATAGTGGCAAACTCTGATATTTGCAAAGTCTTACATTAAAAAAAAAAACTTACATTAACACAATTTAAGGTACTAAACCTTACAGTGGCAACATCTATTAGTGACACATTCTCACAGTACAAAACTCACATTAGCAAAGTTCACATTAGCAACATGTCACTGTTGAGAATTACCAATGGCAAGTCTGATATTGGCAAAGTCGCACATTAGCAAAGCTCAAATGAGTATAATGTCAGTGGCTAGAACACCTATTAATGGTAAATGAAGGTCAGAATAGCAAAATCTCACAATTTTGCAATGGCAAAGCCTCAGAATGATGAAATCACAAATTGGCAGAACTCTACAGTGAAAACTTTGGCAGTGGCAAAACTTTACAATGATAAAGTCTCGCAATGGCAGAACTTCACAGTGGCAAAACCTCACAATGGAAGACTTTCCCAATGGCAAAGGTTCACAGGTTTGCAAACGTTCACAGGTGTGAGACTGCATAGTGGCAAAGATTCACAGAGAAACGCCTTAAAATAGTGAAAACTCACAATGGCAGAACCTCACAATGGTAAAAGTTCACAGTGGCACACATCTTTCAATCTCAAAATGGCAAACTCCTTTATCTTATTGTCCATGATCCCTTGGGTCAGTTGAGGTGGGGGCGGGGGAGCTGCAGAGCAGGGCTGGGTGCCAGGCAAACAGGCAATCACCCCAAGCCACTGCCCTTTGACGACTGCCTGGGGCAAGGATGCCATGTGGGGCTCGTTTAAGAGAGCTGTTCCATGTCTTTTGACCTTCTGAACTTGAAAATCAGAGGTGGGGAGGGCGGGCATAAGGAGATGCAGGGGAGGCTGATGGGTGGGCAAATGGTGAAAGGGTTAAGGAGCACGGGTTGTGCTTTTCAAATAGCTTTTGGTTTGGGAGCAGATAACATTTAAACTCTGGCTAGATGAAAAAGAGCCTTGCACTCAAAAGCCGCCCAAAACACAGTCTGACATTGTTCAAGGTAAGCAGCAATACAAGCAAGTCCAATATTCCAATCAGAAGGTTGGAAATAAGATCATTAAAATAATCAAAATAAGTGTTTTTTTGCTCCTTAACAAACTCCTGAGGAGTCTAATGCTCTTATTCGAAGAGAAAAAATGAATAATCAATTTAATAAACAACAAAAAAACTCACAAAAAGGTCACTCCAAAGAACAGGTAGTGTATTGATCAATGGTTTTTTGTTCTAAATATTTGTTCAGGACAATGGCCTTTACAGTGTGTAATCGACGAGATCATTGAATATGGATCATGGTCTTCTAATAATTAATTCTTTCTAAAAGTGTCAATGGGCCTCATTAGGACCCAGGCGGAGTGGGTTTCTGCCAGCGCTAATCGCGGCGGACCCGTCCGCCGTACTACGAGTTCCCTTAGCGCCATGGAGGTTTTCTCCGCCTGGTTTTACCAGGCGGAGAAAACCATGGCGCTACGGGACCTCGTTGTTAATTACGCCACCGTATTTTACGGTGGCGTAATTAACTCCTTCCCCACTCCCATTATACCCTATGGGGCAAGAATGGGAATGGGGAAGGGCAGAATGGGGATTGGGGATTTACCGCTCCGCCGAGGTCGGAATGGGGCGGTAAATCCGCCAACCCCCATGGCGCTATCGACGGCTTTCCGCCGTGCTTCGCGGTGCATTTAGCACCGCGAAATCCGCCTGGGTCCTAATGAGGCCCAATGTGGTCAGGACGATCACACCTAATACCAATCTCCCCTAGGATTAAGTGGTTCACATAATTAATACATAATTATCCAGGCCACCAAAAACCTATTTATGGAGCGGGGAGCGTGTAAAGACAGGGGAAGCAGAGACGCATTCTAATTCAAACAATAACAATGGTACTTTTATTTTGCTTTCTATGCTGTTCAATACTATGAACATACTGGTGCTTGTGAGGCTGACATAAGCATCTATCACATGTATTTGTTTGCTCTTATTTACTGGGATACAGTGCACATCCTCAACCAAACGACAGCAGCTCACAGATTCTCCGCCAATACCAATCACACCACACAACATAACGTACAGCCACACTCAAGACCTAATTACACAATCTCAAAATATGTAACGGTTCTTCAAACATTCACATTTATTAACTGTCAGATGACAGGTAAGCAAACATCATTCATTTTTCAATACATTTCCCTTATATGTACTTTTGCATACATCCCTACAAAGAACACAGATAAAGATTCAACAAGGAGGACGTAACGTTCAAGTACAAAAACATGTTCCACCTTTTGAGTTTAACAAAAAAATAAACAAGACACCTAATTAGGTTTGGCTTGAGACCAAGCCCAGTGGACACTTTAGTCTCAATGCAGGTCTACGAGGTACTGCCAAACACACACACGCCAATAGATAATTGCTATTTTCCACAAGGAATGACATTCATCCATTCCCTGGGTCAAAAGCAACCAAATTGTGATGGCCACCCTGCTCAAAACAGGACCAAAACTGATGGCCTATAACCCGCCTACTCAGTAAAGTTCTCTGGCTACTTGCCTACAAACATTCTCAATGCACAATTGGAAACCATACTTGTCATCTCTTACCAGACCTGCAGCCATTTCAAACAGCATTTTGCCTATAGCATGAAAGCAACCCATAGCGGTCTCTGAGCAGGACCTCCAGCCACGCTCAGTGGCTACCTACCCCATTGCATGTCTGTGGGCCGGTAGCCAATTCCTGTGGCCATATTGCAGATCCATGTACCATTGGCCATGTCCTGCAGCTATGGCCTGTGGCAACTTTCACTGCAGCATGGCCCCACCTTGCCACCCAAAGTTGTCACTGGCCCTAAATAATCATTTCCCCCATTAAGGGTGCCCAGTGGCCACTTGCCTCATGCGTGGCCCTTAGCCATGCCACAAACTGGACCAAGTCACTCAACCCCCGTTGCAGGTCTGTGAGCCAATACCAATACTGCCAAAAATATGCCTGAAGTACCCACTGCACCTGACCACCGGCCGAGCAGACAATTTAACCCCCGTTTCACCCACAAAAAACTAGCCACTGATTCATTTTGCCAGAAGTTGCCTTAGAAAAGGAATCCACCACACTATGCAATCCAAGGGCCAGCTCAGATCTTGCATACCGACTGTAACTAAGCAACGTGCTTGACGTGGAGCCTCCTCCAATGCTTTGCATTCCCTGTATATAGTGAACACCTCTGTATGATACGCAATGTCCTCTTTTATTTTTTCGAGGTGTTTTGAAGTAGCACATCTTTGAGTTATCACAAGAAGCACCCCAATAAGGCGCATACCCTCATCCTGTATGGGGGCATACGTTGTCTTAGAAAGCTGCAATATTATCTGTTCGAAGACTTTGCAAGTTTGCAAACCCTGCAAAAAAGGTCATTTGTTAACGACTTACAGAGCACACTGTGACCTCAATGCCCCTACACAATCTTAAGGGTGTTAATTAGTCCCAGAAAGACCCTTTTGGACAGGTCGTGGTGGTGGGGAGAGCATGACCTCGCAACAGTCTGCGATAACAATGCGACCTTCTGAAAAAATGTTACAAGACCCCTTCCTGGATGAGTAGTAATACTTAATGTAGCCCTCCCCCTAGCCCCCAGTCCCTACAACTTTGTGAGTCAACTGACAAAATTCCTCAACTTTACCAAAACAATTAGATGTATACTTGGTTTGGAAAGTTGTATGCGGATTCATCAAAAATTGCCAAACATGAGCCCACAAACAAGTACTCTTCCTATCAGGAGTGCAATTTAGCTATATCTACAGGGTCGCTGTCGTGAACCCTTTAAAACATACATATCATATATTATTCTGCGGTTTCGATATGTTATATCACAACCTCACAATGCTTTCTACGAAAGCCATCTATGCACTTATTCTATCAAAATTGTCCCTGGACCTATTGTGATAGCAAACTCGTCTGTCGCTCCCCTATCCCCTTACTGTTGCCCCCCCCCCCTCCCTCCAGCACTATCTGAAACGTTGTCAGGCCTAGTACAATAGTCACTTGTTTTGTTCCTCCACTCCCTTTCTGCACCCCTTTCCCTCACCTTTTGTTTTCCTCTGGCTCTACCAGAAATGTCGTCAGGCCTAGTACAGTAGTCGCCTGTCTGTTTCCATTTCCTTCCCACTCTCCCCTCCCTTCCTTATCTATGCCTTAGCTCTTGCACTATCTGAAATGTCATCAGGCCGAGTACTATAGTTAATTTCACATCCTTTCTGTTCATGGCCTGGAAGAATGTCGTTGTATTTTCCCTTATTCCCTTCCTTGCCTTGAAGCGCTTTGAAACACATTGTGTATGGGCGCTATATAAATAAACTATCATATCATGTATTGTGTTTTTTACTGAATTTGCAGTAAACATGGTATGGGCAGTTTGATTGATTAATCGACAATACCATTAATCAATATATTTCGCAGCACGCTTAACTTTGGCTGTTCCTGTCTTGTGTTAGTAATTAAGACCTGTGTATGGGGCATAAGTGTGTGCATTCCATTTATGTTTTGTTTTTTTCAGGTCTCCTTTGCCTTATCTTAAAAGCGAAACATGTCCAGATTCGGTTGAGGAAGTGATCCACTTCAAAGGAATGGACTCTTTGTTTTAAATTAAATCACAGGTCATCAAAGCCGGCCTCCAGACATGCGCTCCCATCCTAATTGCAGACGCGCCCTCGTCCTAATTGCGTGTTGTCACTCTGACCGCCAGTGCCTCCCCATGTCCAGGCCTGCATCGAGTTCGCGTGGCTCAGGGACACTCGGGGGCTTTCGCCAATACATCATATTCAGAACGCACTGAAGTCTGTTTCCTTAAGCTGCAAATACATCTCACAAAACCAATACACATCACCTGCCGTATATCTTGAAGCCCAATTCCATATTTTAAAGCTATTTCATTCGAATTACTATTCTGCTTAAAAAGTGCATCCCTGCGATAGATCATTTGTAAGTTTCAATAACGTTTTCCTCCCTTGTAAATCTGACAGGTTTCGTGACCCGGGTATTTACTCTGTTTATGTCCAGTTTCTTTTCTCCCAGGGTGAGTAGTGATGCTGGAATCAAGGTCCATCATTATGAATCATTTCCTACCATTACAGAAACATTGCATTCATTTTTCATAAATTGTCAGGATGCTTGTGATTGATAAACATCATGTGCAGTTATTGAACGAATCTGCCCCCTAAAGAACTGGCCATGGCTAAGATGAACGAGGAAGTCAGGTGATTTCAACATCTTTTTGATGTATCTGAAAAAGTTACTCGAATGAAATCCCTACGTTTCTTCTAATTCCATGAACCTCCTTAAAAACCGTCACATATATTTAAAAGTTCGATCCGAGTTTTGCTTTGACGAAGTTAAAGAAACAATGCCAAAAATCGGAATCTGCACTGCTGAGAAGGGAAATAAGTACTTGTTTGTGTGTAAAGAAACAACTCGACTGGCGTCTTGAACTGCACCAACCACAACATTGATTGGCACAATATTAAGATGAATTTCCAGAATGGTACTCCTTTCATCAACTTCACATGGGTAAGAGGCTGAGTACTGCCTGCCCACATTCAAATGTTTTGCGAGGTTCGCAGCATCCCTGTAAACCACTGTGATGTCTTATCAAAGTTCAACAGGAATGACGTTTATATTGATATGATGCTAGTACCTATTACTTTCAACTCAACTATTGGTATTGGTTCTTGGTGCAATTTTTTGAAGCAATCACCATCCCACTGGTACACATTTGACATAAGAATGGTGAGAGGCTAAGTTATCCATGACCACATTCAATCCTGAGATCAGATTGTAGCACACAGATTCCTGTGTGTGATACTCTCCTCCACTTTGCGGCTCCTGATAAAAAGCAATGAAAGGACTATGATATTGCTGGAGCACAAGTATTTTAGAATATAAATAGGTGATACTGAATAAAAACAGAAGTCTTTACCTATAACCTTGGGAGGATAGCTCAGCGGCAACGCGTTTGCTTTAGAAACAAGACGACACGGAGCAACACAGGCTCGATCCCCGTTCTGCGCTTTCAAACCTCGGGGTTAAGCGCGTTGTAAATATCATATCATATCTATACATGTGTTTCAGTTAAAACCTCAAAGAACTAGATAGTCTGATGCTTTACTTCCCGATTTAAGTTTAACACTCAAGAACAGTGTATGGGTATCGATTTCTGTAGACAGACTACAGAATTGTTGCACTGCGTTATGTTTTGCACATAATCTACTTCTGAGCTAGTGCTGGTGCTCCGACAAAGACAGCATTTTGCACTCTTTTACAAACTAACTATGATTCCTACCGTTATTTGAAAATGTGCTCTGCAAAAAAAAAATAGACTAATTAAGGGTGGGGGGGGGGTGGGGGTAGAAAGATGTTCAAGGAAATAACCACGGTTTGTTACAGAGCTTTTTTTTCACGAACGAGGGTCAGAGTTCTGTCCAAGTAAGCACACCCAACAGTAGTACCCAGACAGTACCAAGACAGAACATCTGGTCACAGTACTCACCCCCTGGCTACCCACCTAGCACTGCAAAGCGCCAACCAGCAGAGTGCAATCCAGCATGCACTGTAATTACATGGTCTGGGACAGACTATAACCAGAAGACTCTGGACAGAGACGACAGCTAACAATAAATCTTCTTCTTCCCCTGTCTAAATGGCTGTTCCCCAAGTTCTTTCACTTTATTGGACCATTCTTAGCTTTGTGGGATGAGCCAATCTATGACTTTGTGGACCACTGCATAACTCTCTCCTGTAGTCACATACAGGCTCACAAAAATATTCCTTGATGATTCTACAGAAGCTGCAAGAATGGTGTTCGCTGCCTATACATGCTAGTGTAGGACAGCATTAGCACCTTTTGGGCACTTGGCCACCTACTTCCTTTTATCTATGCCTTAATGTAGGCTCCCATGAACCAAAACACCCCTTCTCAGTAGATACCCAATGTAGACAAGGTCAATCTCAGCCCTAAAAAGACACTCCCAGAAAACAGAGCAACCACAGAGAGTTTACACAATGTCCTGCCAAATTCAAAACTCCAGCGATTCTGGAGTTGCCCCACTGTGACAGTGAAACATTTGTGATTGTTGGCTCTAGTCCCAAAAGGGTTGGTGGGCTGATATTTTGGCCCGCGGTCGGCATACCAGTCTGGGGTGTACTGATGATAGTGAAATCTGACCAACCCCACCCATTCTCCCTGAACCAGGCCCTGTGCTATTAGTGTAGGCAATTTTGGGACGTTGCCGATGTTGCAATGTTTTAAAAATAGTAAGTTATGACACAATAAAACATTCACAAGACTATAGCAGACCCCCAGGGCAGTTCAGCTACAGACCCATGCAATGCCAGGTGGTACCGTTAGATATAGGTATAGTTTCCTGCAGGGTGTTCACTCTTACACCCATTGTATTCATGGCGCCTTGTTTTGTGATCATGTCCTGATGCAGGATATTTGGTTAGGTCCTGTTAGCTTGCAGCTCTGCACTTAACTCACTGATAACACTCGCTAGGTCCTCCATTGCAGCCCACATCGGGTGGGCTAAAACGTCATGGGCCCAGCATTCTGTAATGCCCTACCTTGGTCTACTCAGGATCAGGGCCTTGCCAGCAGATGCATTGCCACTGCTGAAGATAGCACCCAGAACCCTGAGTGAAACTGGGATAGCAGCGCCAATGGATGCTAGCACTTCCAAAACAGATTCCTAAAAGAGTGTTTATTTTTGTACATACGTCACCCCCGATCATCAGTCCAGGGTTATAACATGAGGTGGTCTCTCTCTTGGTTCACTTAGAGAAATGAGAGGGAAGACTGATGAGTGTTGTTCTTTACACAGTTTCTATCTCTCACTGCCTGCACCCCATAATTACCTGTGATTCCCACTCTTGGGGACTAAAGGGTTTGCAATCAGAGCCTTTGGTAACAGAGTTTCTTCACTCTGCATCTCCAGTTGACTTCCTTCCCTTAATGGCATGTTGGTGGGCAGCCACAATGTTGTAGGAAGATGTGTGCAGTTTAAAACAACTATGTAATTCAGATAAGGTTAGATGCCTTTAGTATTGACTGGACGTTTCAGTGGCCACACAGATTAGGTAAATTAATCAGTTAGTTGCTTAGATACAGGTTAGGTAGGTTTGAAATACAGGCAAGTCTGTTATGCTTCAATCGGTTCCTATGCAGTGTTTTAGTAGCAGGCACACGCAGCTTGAAGAACGGTAAGGATTGCAGCACATATCTCTTTTGTTCCCTTTTCCTTGTAAGCAGAGCAACAGGAAGCCTTGCAATGGCACCAGTGACAGAGCACAGATGGAAGCGCAGGTTTGGACTCCTCAAGTGCGAATCTAGAGAATGATGTTGAAGGTGCTTGGGCGGACACGGATTCCTGCAATCCTTCTACTACAGATATGGCGTTACCCTAAACAAACTGGAGTGAATGGCAAGCATATGTTCCAAGGTCCATGGCCTTTTATAGGGTAGTCCCTAAAATGGCGCCAATGATCTCTAAATTGCGAGAGAAGTTCTGGATCTCGGGTAATTTACTAAGAACAAACCTCGAGGCCTGCAGCGTCTTGGGCATTGTAGCTTTTGGCCTTGCTTTCTCCATAAATTAACTGCAGTGATCCAAGGCCAGTGGGTTGAGTGGACATTGTGCTTGGAACGGCTTAGAGTCCAGGCCATGTGCGTATGCTGGGGTTGTATGTTGTGACAGGGCCTACTTTCAGACCCTGTCAAAGAGGGGAGGGAGCTCTAACACCCCGACTGGGGCCAGAGTGAGAGCAGACTCCCTACCACCCCTCCGTAGAGAAATCAGCTGCGGGGTCAGGGAGGACTCTGCCGCAGCAGCAGCAATGTGAGGAAGACGCTGGTGTTATGATGCAGTGGTTGACGTTAACCAATGCGGTGTGGCAAGCATCATGACACTGGCCTGCCAAAGGATGCGGCTCAGGAAAGGGGGAAGGAGGAGTGTGGCAGCTGCAATAGCACTGGCAACCATAGTACAGAGTCTCACGGAATCCACTAGCCCACTAGGGAGGCTACTTTTCTTAAATGCAAGGCTCCCAGGCAGGCCTTTATCCTCCACTACATCACCAAGGTCCTGTATGGGAAAAAGGCCCCAGACATTCCTACAGGCATATATGACTCCTGGAAGCTACTATAGGCTCCAAGTTAAAAATGCTGCCAACTCACATGAAGAAAGGGCTGGGCTTACAAGCCCTCCCCATGTCACACCCCCCTCAGGGAAGGTAAGTCATTGGTTAAGGTAAGTGGGCAGTCCGTGAAGGGGTCAGATATTTAAGTAGGTGTGTGTGAATGATTCAGTGTGGGTTAGTTGGGTAAGGACAGGGGTTGGTGGAGGACGTCCAAGAGACCAGAAGAGGCAAGAATGACCAGATTGTGGAAGCTATTGGAGACAAGGCGTCTGTGGAGTATTTGTGAGTGTGGGGACAGTGTGAGGAGTAGAGGTAGAGTGGGAGTAAGAAGGTGGTACTGGTAATGGAGGTGGTAGTAGTTGTAGGAGTATTCGAGTGGTGGTGGGAGTATGAGGCGGTAGTTGGTGGTAGTAGAGGATGGTACTAAATCTTAGTGAGTGTTAGTGGAGTAGGTAGTAGGAACGTTAGTGAGTAGAATTAGCAATAGATTGTTAGTAGAGGACGTTAGCACAGGCTCAGTACAGAGTAGAAATAATAAGAGCAAAATAATAGTAAGTGTGACAGTGAGTGGGAGAATAGAAGTAACCATCAGCGCAGAGTGAGAGAGAGATAACAAAAAGAATTGCAAGAGGCAAAGTGTTAGTGATGGCAGCAAGCCTGATGGTCTCTCAGCAGCACGACAAAGGACACTACCAACCAGTTGGAATACCATCCAGTGGCTGGGTTTAATCCACACAGTGCAATGTCCCCCCAACCCTCGATGTAAGTGCTGCGTGACACAACTCCTATAAGCAGTAGGTCTATGTGGTACAGGAGCTGTAGAGGATGACAATGATATACCATTAGAGATCAGATAGATCAGATAGAGAATGGATATAATTAGATTAATCCTATTAGTGCCCATTGAAAAACACTCAGTGCCATGCTATTTTCTTTGATTCTTAGCGGTTTCATCTCAAACTGCTTTAGCTCACTAGAAATCAATAATACTATAGGATAACCATATATTTGTAGTTTCAGTACACTTTTCTCTATAAAATGAGCCAAAAAGCACATGTTTGTGTCACACCCTGAGGTCACATGACATAATTCAATATGTTGGACACATATCACTGTAAAGAGTATATATCACTGACCACATAGGTAGCACTTTCAGAAGAAAACAAACAGTAGGTGAATGGGCAACTTTCAAGTATGTTATGTTTGCTGCTCAGATAAAAAAAATAAAGTTTCATTTTTTATTGTATTTATTTATTTTTTGGGGCAAAGTATAAGTGCATGCCCTGAGTGTCAAATGTACACTTATTTTCCAATCCACAAATATTATAGTATAAGGAAAAGACCAATAAATTAGAAGCATCATTAGGGAAAGCAGGTTTTACTTAGTAGCAATATGCTGCAAAGGAAAATAAATATTCTCAGTGGTTCTGGGTAGTCGTACATACATTTCAAAATGGCCGACATTGCTTATTTCCCTTGCTGTTTTCCCTGCAAGAATCTCTATTGCAGAGCTGGAATTCAATAAAGTCTAGTAAATGCTTTATTATGGTATGTATGTGTAGTCATCAGACAATTTTCGGACGTGTTATATCTGAATGTGAGCCATCAGGTCAAAGAGGCTTTGTATCTGACCTTTGACCTTAAAATGCACTACATTCAATGTTTTCGTCATCATATCTTTGTAACCCTAGATCTGTTTGTCTGAATTGTGTTTTTTTTATATGATATAATATGATACAATAGTTTATTTGTATTGTGCTCGTACACAAGTGTTTTAGAGTGCGACAAGGCAAGGGAGGGGAGGGGAACAGGGGAGAACACAACAACAATCTTACTAGGCCCAGTGACATTGAGAACGCGCAAGTGCATGGGTAAAGGAAAAGGGGGAAAGTGCATGGAAGGGGGAACATGAAAAGTGCGGAGCAGAGGAGAACAGATAAATACAAATACATAGAAATGGAGGCAATAAACAGTGGTAGTGCTGCCAGCAAGTGGCAAGTGCCGTATTTATGGCAGCAGAACTGAGTAAGTCTCATAAGTGCAGAAAAAGAAGAAAAAGGGGGAGGGGCACTGTATGGGTACAGATACAGACCCCAGTGCAAGGAGTGGCCAGGGGGCAGTGCAGGAGGGTGGCAGGATGAGCAGGTACCTGGTCCCAGGGGACAGAGGGTGGCCAGGTGCACAGTGCCAAGAGAAAGCAGATTAGCAGGGGAGAGGGGGAGCAAAGGCAGAAGCAAAGAGGAAGGTCTTGATGGTCTTCCGGAACCGATGGTTCTCCCCAGGTTTTAGAGTGGCAGGGAGGCTGTTCCAGAGGGATGCCCCAGCCGAAGACAGAGGTCTACCCCCAGCTCATTTCTTTGAAAAACAACGGACCCTAAGGGAGTTAGAGGTAGAGGAGCGAAGATCTCTTGAGGGGGGAGGTATTTGCGTAGGGATAGCTGAAGGTATTTTGGACCCAGGCCCAAGAAAGCCTTGTGGACATTGAAAGGGTTTTGAATTTAATCCTTGCATCCACTGGGAGCCAATGGAGATATTCCAGAGCTGGAGAGATACGATCCCAGGGCTTGAGGCCAAGGACACGTCTCGCAGTTCTGTTCTGGATTAGTTGCAGAGGGCAGAGAGTAGAGGCAGGTAGATTTAGAAAGAGGCTGTTACAATAGTCCAACCTAGAAAGAACCAGAGCTTGGGAGACAGTGAGCTTCTGGGGGAAGGTGAGGAAAGGCAGAGTACCTCTGAGAAGGTGAAGTAGGAAGTTTTACTTTTTAGAGACCTCGGAGATGTGGGCGGAGAAGGAAAGTGTGGAGTCAAAGATGACCCCGAGGTTTTTAGCCTTGCAGGTGAGGGTAGGAGGAGGTCCAAGAGAGGCTGGCCAGAGAGAGAGGCGAAAGGATGGTAAAGGTGTGCCGATGAGGAGGATCTCAGTCTTGCTGGAATTTCAGACAAATATCATTGGCGGCACACCAATCTTGAATGGCAGTTAGGCAATCAGAGATGAGAGAGGGAGAGGAGGTGGCTGAGGGCAGCCTGAAAATAAGTAGAGTGTCATCAGCCTAGCACTGAAAATTTGAGCAGAAAATTGCAATGCAGTGGGCGAGAGTTGCCAGGTATTGTTTGAAAAGCCACAGCGAGAGAATGACCCCTGGGGAACACCACATATAGAGAGGAAGAGAGATGATAGGAAAGACCCCAGTTGGACCTGGGTGGGTCAATCAGAAAGGAAGGAGGTCAGCCAGGCCAGAGCCTGACCAGTGATACCCAGGTTATCACAGAGACAGTTGAGCAGTATGCTATGGTTGACTGTGTCGAAGGCAGAAGAGAGATCAAGTAGGATGAGGACAGAGGGAATGTTGGAGTCAAGGTTGGAGAGCAGATCTTCACGGATGTTCAAGAGAACAGTTTCCGTGCTTCTGGCCGCTCTGAAGCCAGACTGGTGACCATGGAGACAGCCAACAGAATCAGAATGAAGGTTAAGCTAAGAGATGGCCAGCTTTCCCAGGAGTTTGCCCAGAAAGGGAGTAATGGAGATTGGATGATAGTTAGCTGAACAGGAAGGATCAGCTGTGGGTTTCTTGAGAAGAGGATGCACAAGGGAGTGCTTCAGAGGGGAGGGGGAAGGATCCTGAGGCAAATTAATGGTTGCAAAAATCGGCAAGCGCTGGAGCGAGGGTGTCAATTTGGTCCGTGATGGTTTTAGAGGAACAGGGATGAACTTGTTTTGATGAGGCTTTTATAGATCTGTCTTGTCTAGCGACCTCGTCAGGGGAGAAAAGAGGACAGGAAGAGAAGGAGGGCGGGGGTGGTTGAAGAGGGTTTAGCAAGCACAGACTGAGAGGAAATAGGAGGGGAGGGGAGGAGAGTGTTGGAAGGATGTCTTGTTTTTTTTTTAGATCACGTGAGAGGCAAGGGCATTGCAGAGAGCCTGGGAGGCAAGAGGAGGGGTGGAGAGAGACTGCAGCAGGGTTGGCAAGCTCCTTGCAGATTTTAAAGAGTTCAAAGTTTTTAGATGCCGCAGAGACACAGGCTTGAATGTGGACTCTCTTCTTGGTGTGGATAGAGAGACATTATTGCCTTTGGGGCAGGCAAAAGGCCAGTTTGTCAGAGGATAAACAAGAAGCCCTCCATTTCCTCTCAGCCGCCCTACACCTACGTTTAAGTGTAGCTAGGTCAGAGTCATACCAGAAATTACACTTGGCTTTGGACTTCAAGTGGATCCTCATGACAGGGGCAAGAACATCAAGAGTATCAGAAATAGAAGAGTAAAAACGGGACAGGGTTGTGTCCAGGTGTGAGTCAGACAGAGGACGAGGGGGGGAGAGAAGGTGGCAGCGAAACCCTCAACTGACACACGCTTCATAGGTTGGGTGTCCGAGAAGGTGGATGGCAATGTTGGGGTGTGCTTGGCTTGGGGGTAAGAGATTGAGAGATGAGAGGAGAGAAGGCAGTCGTCACTCCAGGAGAGGAGTGGTCAGAGGGATAGAGAGATGGAGACCAGGGGAGATCAGGACATCAAGTGTGTGTCTTGCAGAATGTGTCAGGCCAGACGGGAGGATAGAGAGGGAGAGGGAATTGCAAAGGTCACGAAAGAGTAGAATGAGCGACAGGGAAAATCGAGGTGGATATTGAGGTCACCAAGGAGGTGGAGTTGAGTGGTTGAGGTCAGGAGAGAGGAGGAGAGGTCAGCCCACTCAGAAGCAAAGAGGTGATTTGCCCAGGTGGCCGGTAGAGTGTAGTAACAGTAAGAGAGTGGCTATGAGAGATTGAGAGCCTGCAGACAAGGCCTTCGAAAGAGGAGTACATATGAGGGGGACTGATAGTGGCAGGAATTCACTTAGGAAAGATTACGGCTATGCCCCCTCCAGGCTGAGTGGACCTGGGTTCAGGGAGGATCTTGTAGCCATCAAGGAGGAGAGTGTCAAAACTTGTGACAGAGCTGGCCGTGAACCATGTCTCCGTAAGACCAATGACATCAAGATCCAGTTCTTCCAGGAGGTGGCAGATGTGTTTGACAGCAGAACAAGAGCTGAGAGTGGCAAGATGAAGAAGGTTGCCGGCCTTAAAGACCTTTCCGGGGAGGTGTACAAATCAGAGGTACGCCCTGTGGAGTTGTGGAAGTATCCTGAATAGGGGCAGAGGAGGAGGGGAGAGTGGGCAAGGTAGTCAAGGAATGAGAGGAGGGGACAGCAGGAGATGAAAGGAAGTTGATGAGGTGAGGGAAATACCTATCGAAGAGGAGGAGATTGGCCTAAGGACCTTGCACCATGGCAGACCCATTTATGTAGACATTTAGGTTCACTCTGGAGGAGTCGAATGAAACCATGAGGACATCCCAGTGAGTGCCACCATTTATGGGAGAGGAGGAGACAGGACAAAGCACAGAGATCATATGGGGGGGGGGTCCATAGATCCGGCGAAGGAACAACAAAGATGATGTCGGTGAGGGCCTGTCTGGATATCCTTTTTAAACTTCTTCCTTCCAGACTTAGTGAGAATGGAAGGATAGTTGATACAGAAGCAGTTAGAATAGATGGGAGAAACAGACAGCACCATGAGTGGGAAGAGAGGAGTCAGAGGGAGGAGTAAGCAAGCACAGCAGTATAGAGCAGCCACTGGGCTAGCAGGTTTCAATCAATGGTCACAGTTAAATGCAAAATAAACCCAACTTTGACTTTAAGGTTAAATGCAAAATACACCCAAGTTTGACTTTCAAGTTCAATGCAAAATATACCCAAGTTTGACTTTCCAGTTAAATGCAAAAAAAAAACAAGTTTGACTTTTAAGTTAAATGCAAAAAAACACCCAAGTTTGACTTTCAGGTTAAATGAAAAATACACCCAAGTTTGACTTTCAAGTTAAATGCAAAATACACCCAAGTGTGCCTTTCAAGTTAAATGCAAAATACACCCACGTTTGACTTTCAAGTTAAATGCATAATACACATAAGGGCCCAGTAGTTAAGGGAAAAGTTAATGACATGTTCTCCATAATCCAAAGTCTAATATGTTGAGTGGTTATGACATTTGACCTTTGACCTGACAATAATCAAGTGCAAAGTGCTTTTTTGTTAATTGTTGTACAACCGTGGGACCAATTTTGACAAGTGAGGTGTTTCTTCAAAAGTCCTGATTTGCACGTTTTAATTTATGGATCAGATAAGGCCTGGGGTTTTGTTATTTGACCTTTGACCCTAGAATCTCCCTCCCCAAACATTTTTTTTGTTGTTGCTCTGCTACCATTTTGCACGTTTATAGAAGAGAGGTGTTGGAACGGTCATGTAGGGTGTAGGGTGTATGACATTTGACCTTTGACCTTAGAATGAACAACTCCAAAGTGTTTTTGTAATTTCTCAGGAACCATTCATTTGATTTATATGTGTGGGTTATCACTGTAATGGACATGGTATGTGCTACTCATCAATCAGGCAGATAGTCAAAGTGGCCTTTTTGTTTGACCTCTGAAAAAAGGATTGTAAATATGATTTTTTTGTTATATTATGACAACTCTTGAACAATTTTAGAAAAGTGCGAAGCTAACACTAATGTATTGGTATGTATTATCACATGTATTGGATATATAAGTTAAGTGGAAATTATTGTTGACCGTTGACCCTTAGAACAATCATTATCAATGCGTGTTTTGCAATTGCTTTGTAACTGGGTTTGATATAGACAAATGTGGTTTCATCTCAAACCCACGGTACATTCTTTCATATAAAAGGTACAGCTATTTTGAAATGCTTTGCAATTTGACATTTGACCTCTACATCATTCAACTAAAAGTTATTTTTTGTTCTGCTACCATGTAGAACATTTACACACAAGAGGTGTTGTTAGAATGGTCATGTCATGTACTTTGTCTTCTACGCATCAATAGGGCGTGGGTTGGTAGGAAATGTGACCTTTGACCTTAAAATTAGCATTTGCAAACTGTTTGTTTGCAATTTCTCAGCAACCATTTATTTGATGTCGATGAGTGGGGTATCAATGTAAAGGTTATGGTATGTGCCAACTCATAAATTTTGTAGCTAGCCAGAGTGGCCATTTAATTTGACCTTTGATCTCAGAATATTCTAAATATGATTTTTGGTTATATTTTCACAACTCTTGATCAGATTTATAAACATTTATAGCCATGAGTAATATATTGGTGTGCATTATCACAGGATTTGGATATCTAAGTCAAGTAGCAATTATTGTTGACCTTTGACATTAGAACAATCATTCTTAATGGGTTTTTGGCAATTGTTTAGACACCGTGGAAACATTACAGACAGGTGTGATGTAATCTCAAAGCCATGCTACATACATTCCTATTAAGGGTACAGCTATTTTGAGATATTTTGCCATTTGACCTTTCTCCTAAAAATCGCTAACCGAAAGTGCTTTTTTTGTTTTGTTCAAAAACCACAGACCAAACATACATTACGGACATGTGACTGTAATGCAGCAATAACACCTGATCCGGCAGGCCAGATTGTGTGGCAATGGCTCAGAGCCCATGTTATAGGCCTAAGCGCAGCAAGGGCCTCAGCAATGGGCCCAGGTGAAATTACTCCCTGATCCGGCCTGCCGGATCTGGTGTTATTTCCAGTAGTGTCTCAGGTTTCCAATCCGGAAACCGGGGGTGCTAATAACAATTTATTTTGTTAGAATAAATGGGATATGTCCCATTCAAATATTCATCTAAGATGGTGGCAGACAGAAGGTGGGTCTCCATGCCGAGTCCCTCTTCCATTTCCAAAGCGGCCCAGGATGGAGGCTGGAGTGGCAGCGGCAGTTGTGCTGCAGCTAAAAGAGTAAGCTGAGTGGGTTAAGAGGGTGTGGAGGGGAGGAATCAATGACAGAAGGAAAGGGGGAGCATGGAAGTAGGATGGCTTGGAGAATGATTTGTTCTTTGAACATTAACTTTAACCTCTTGAATTTGCTAATGGCCATTTCATGAAAGTGGGAGAACCAGCAAAACGCATGACTAGCCATTTAGCATTAGTGTCTTAATAAAAACATATAGGAAAAAACAAGGAATGCTGTTGCTTAGAAAAAACTGGAGGTTGGAAGTAGAATGCATTTTTACTTCATTGCCTAAAATTGTGTGATTTTTGGAAAACATCCCTTACAATAGCTTTTCTCCAGGGGTAGAGGCAAGCAGAACCTCACTGGATGAGACTCCCCCCTATAACCCACCATTAACAGCTATAATCCAAAGAAGACAAGAAGATGAAGCTACTGTTTGTTACTGTGGTATAAAACCATTGTTTCACCATAAGGAGAAGTATTCTTGTAATACTGAGAAGAAGAAGAGTGCCCGAGTAATTGAGAAATCTCAGGAAACAGAGACAAAGGATTATGAGGCTCTGCTCGGGAAGACCCAGCAACATGTCATAAAACAGAAAGAGTCCCATTGGAGAGAGAAGCCCAGGAGTTTCATGTCAGCTGTGCAGTGAGAGCTGAAAGAGACCGGGATGCGCAGAGTTCAAACCTGGAAGAAAGCTGGCGTGGGAATGTGACACAAGTGAAGCTGGAAGGAGGAGAAGCTGAAGGAAGGGAACTCCAATGAAGATAGAAAACCTTAGGTGGTGGCATGACCGACCGGCAGTGGACTGTTAAATCCAGCAATGACGCCAAAATCACAGAGCTGCTTACATCACAGAGCAGACACTGAGTCAGAGAAAGAGAAGCAGAGAAGCCTGAAGCCAACCTGACAACATGAGAAAAGTTCCTTGTCCCGCATGCAGGCCCGGTGATAGTGGTAGGGAAAGAATAGATTAGTTTTGGACGGAGAACAGATCTTCATTTTGGAATGACCGATGACTAACAAGCACCCTAGTTCGTTTTTTGTAAGGCATAGAAAACCCTTAATTTTGGGAGAGTTAGGAGTCTAGACCTTTTCATATAATTGATGAAATGCTTGATAATGGAAGATATCAGTCTCTGTTCTTCTACAAGCCCTCCCCATGTCACACCCCCCTCAGGGAAGGTAAGTCATTGGTTAAGGTAAGTGGGCAGTCCGTGAAGGGGTCAGATATTTAAGTAGGTGTGTGTGAATGATTCAGTGTGGGTTAGTTGGGTAAGGACAGGGGTTGGTGGAGGACGTCCAAGAGACCAGAAGAGGCAAGAATGACCAGATTGTGGAAGCTATTGGAGACAAGGCGTCTGTGGAGTATTTGTGAGTGTGGGGACAGTGTGAGGAGTAGAGGTAGAGTGGGAGTAAGAAGGTGGTACTGGTAATGGAGGTGGTAGTAGTTGTAGGAGTATTCGAGTGGTGGTGGGAGTATGAGGCGGTAGTTGGTGGTAGTAGAGGATGGTACTAAATCTTAGTGAGTGTTAGTGGAGTAGGTAGTAGGAACGTTAGTGAGTAGAATTAGCAATAGATTGTTAGTAGAGGACGTTAGCACAGGCTCAGTACAGAGTAGAAATAATAAGAGCAAAATAATAGTAAGTGTGACAGTGAGTGGGAGAATAGAAGTAACCATCAGCGCAGAGTGAGAGAGAGATAACAAAAAGAATTGCAAGAGGCAAAGTGTTAGTGATGGCAGCAAGCCTGATGGTCTCTCAGCAGCACGACAAAGGACACTACCAACCAGTTGGAATACCATCCAGTGGCTGGGTTTAATCCACACAGTGCAATGTCCCCCCAACCCTCGATGTAAGTGCTGCGTGACACAACTCCTATAAGCAGTAGGTCTATGTGGTACAGGAGCTGTAGAGGATGACAATGATATACCATTAGAGATCAGATAGATCAGATAGAGAATGGATATAATTAGATTAATCCTATTAGTGCCCATTGAAAAACACTCAGTGCCATGCTATTTTCTTTGATTCTTAGCGGTTTCATCTCAAACTGCTTTAGCTCACTAGAAATCAATAATACTATAGGATAACCATATATTTGTAGTTTCAGTACACTTTTCTCTATAAAATGAGCCAAAAAGCACATGTTTGTGTCACACCCTGAGGTCACATGACATAATTCAATATGTTGGACACATATCACTGTAAAGAGTATATATCACTGACCACATAGGTAGCACTTTCAGAAGAAAACAAACAGTAGGTGAATGGGCAACTTTCAAGTATGTTATGTTTGCTGCTCAGATAAAAAAAATAAAGTTTCATTTTTTATTGTATTTATTTATTTTTTGGGGCAAAGTATAAGTGCATGCCCTGAGTGTCAAATGTACACTTATTTTCCAATCCACAAATATTATAGTATAAGGAAAAGACCAATAAATTAGAAGCATCATTAGGGAAAGCAGGTTTTACTTAGTAGCAATATGCTGCAAAGGAAAATAAATATTCTCAGTGGTTCTGGGTAGTCGTACATACATTTCAAAATGGCCGACATTGCTTATTTCCCTTGCTGTTTTCCCTGCAAGAATCTCTATTGCAGAGCTGGAATTCAATAAAGTCTAGTAAATGCTTTATTATGGTATGTATGTGTAGTCATCAGACAATTTTCGGACGTGTTATATCTGAATGTGAGCCATCAGGTCAAAGAGGCTTTGTATCTGACCTTTGACCTTAAAATGCACTACATTCAATGTTTTCGTCATCATATCTTTGTAACCCTAGATCTGTTTGTCTGAATTGTGTTTTTTTTATATGATATAATATGATACAATAGTTTATTTGTATTGTGCTCGTACACAAGTGTTTTAGAGTGCGACAAGGCAAGGGAGGGGAGGGGAACAGGGGAGAACACAACAACAATCTTACTAGGCCCAGTGACATTGAGAACGCGCAAGTGCATGGGTAAAGGAAAAGGGGGAAAGTGCATGGAAGGGGGAACATGAAAAGTGCGGAGCAGAGGAGAACAGATAAATACAAATACATAGAAATGGAGGCAATAAACAGTGGTAGTGCTGCCAGCAAGTGGCAAGTGCCGTATTTATGGCAGCAGAACTGAGTAAGTCTCATAAGTGCAGAAAAAGAAGAAAAAGGGGGAGGGGCACTGTATGGGTACAGATACAGACCCCAGTGCAAGGAGTGGCCAGGGGGCAGTGCAGGAGGGTGGCAGGATGAGCAGGTACCTGGTCCCAGGGGACAGAGGGTGGCCAGGTGCACAGTGCCAAGAGAAAGCAGATTAGCAGGGGAGAGGGGGAGCAAAGGCAGAAGCAAAGAGGAAGGTCTTGATGGTCTTCCGGAACCGATGGTTCTCCCCAGGTTTTAGAGTGGCAGGGAGGCTGTTCCAGAGGGATGCCCCAGCCGAAGACAGAGGTCTACCCCCAGCTCATTTCTTTGAAAAACAACGGACCCTAAGGGAGTTAGAGGTAGAGGAGCGAAGATCTCTTGAGGGGGGAGGTATTTGCGTAGGGATAGCTGAAGGTATTTTGGACCCAGGCCCAAGAAAGCCTTGTGGACATTGAAAGGGTTTTGAATTTAATCCTTGCATCCACTGGGAGCCAATGGAGATATTCCAGAGCTGGAGAGATACGATCCCAGGGCTTGAGGCCAAGGACACGTCTCGCAGTTCTGTTCTGGATTAGTTGCAGAGGGCAGAGAGTAGAGGCAGGTAGATTTAGAAAGAGGCTGTTACAATAGTCCAACCTAGAAAGAACCAGAGCTTGGGAGACAGTGAGCTTCTGGGGGAAGGTGAGGAAAGGCAGAGTACCTCTGAGAAGGTGAAGTAGGAAGTTTTACTTTTTAGAGACCTCGGAGATGTGGGCGGAGAAGGAAAGTGTGGAGTCAAAGATGACCCCGAGGTTTTTAGCCTTGCAGGTGAGGGTAGGAGGAGGTCCAAGAGAGGCTGGCCAGAGAGAGAGGCGAAAGGATGGTAAAGGTGTGCCGATGAGGAGGATCTCAGTCTTGCTGGAATTTCAGACAAATATCATTGGCGGCACACCAATCTTGAATGGCAGTTAGGCAATCAGAGATGAGAGAGGGAGAGGAGGTGGCTGAGGGCAGCCTGAAAATAAGTAGAGTGTCATCAGCCTAGCACTGAAAATTTGAGCAGAAAATTGCAATGCAGTGGGCGAGAGTTGCCAGGTATTGTTTGAAAAGCCACAGCGAGAGAATGACCCCTGGGGAACACCACATATAGAGAGGAAGAGAGATGATAGGAAAGACCCCAGTTGGACCTGGGTGGGTCAATCAGAAAGGAAGGAGGTCAGCCAGGCCAGAGCCTGACCAGTGATACCCAGGTTATCACAGAGACAGTTGAGCAGTATGCTATGGTTGACTGTGTCGAAGGCAGAAGAGAGATCAAGTAGGATGAGGACAGAGGGAATGTTGGAGTCAAGGTTGGAGAGCAGATCTTCACGGATGTTCAAGAGAACAGTTTCCGTGCTTCTGGCCGCTCTGAAGCCAGACTGGTGACCATGGAGACAGCCAACAGAATCAGAATGAAGGTTAAGCTAAGAGATGGCCAGCTTTCCCAGGAGTTTGCCCAGAAAGGGAGTAATGGAGATTGGATGATAGTTAGCTGAACAGGAAGGATCAGCTGTGGGTTTCTTGAGAAGAGGATGCACAAGGGAGTGCTTCAGAGGGGAGGGGGAAGGATCCTGAGGCAAATTAATGGTTGCAAAAATCGGCAAGCGCTGGAGCGAGGGTGTCAATTTGGTCCGTGATGGTTTTAGAGGAACAGGGATGAACTTGTTTTGATGAGGCTTTTATAGATCTGTCTTGTCTAGCGACCTCGTCAGGGGAGAAAAGAGGACAGGAAGAGAAGGAGGGCGGGGGTGGTTGAAGAGGGTTTAGCAAGCACAGACTGAGAGGAAATAGGAGGGGAGGGGAGGAGAGTGTTGGAAGGATGTCTTGTTTTTTTTTTAGATCACGTGAGAGGCAAGGGCATTGCAGAGAGCCTGGGAGGCAAGAGGAGGGGTGGAGAGAGACTGCAGCAGGGTTGGCAAGCTCCTTGCAGATTTTAAAGAGTTCAAAGTTTTTAGATGCCGCAGAGACACAGGCTTGAATGTGGACTCTCTTCTTGGTGTGGATAGAGAGACATTATTGCCTTTGGGGCAGGCAAAAGGCCAGTTTGTCAGAGGATAAACAAGAAGCCCTCCATTTCCTCTCAGCCGCCCTACACCTACGTTTAAGTGTAGCTAGGTCAGAGTCATACCAGAAATTACACTTGGCTTTGGACTTCAAGTGGATCCTCATGACAGGGGCAAGAACATCAAGAGTATCAGAAATAGAAGAGTAAAAACGGGACAGGGTTGTGTCCAGGTGTGAGTCAGACAGAGGACGAGGGGGGGAGAGAAGGTGGCAGCGAAACCCTCAACTGACACACGCTTCATAGGTTGGGTGTCCGAGAAGGTGGATGGCAATGTTGGGGTGTGCTTGGCTTGGGGGTAAGAGATTGAGAGATGAGAGGAGAGAAGGCAGTCGTCACTCCAGGAGAGGAGTGGTCAGAGGGATAGAGAGATGGAGACCAGGGGAGATCAGGACATCAAGTGTGTGTCTTGCAGAATGTGTCAGGCCAGACGGGAGGATAGAGAGGGAGAGGGAATTGCAAAGGTCACGAAAGAGTAGAATGAGCGACAGGGAGAATCGAGGTGGATATTGAGGTCACCAAGGAGGTGGAGTTGAGTGGTTGAGGTCAGGAGAGAGGAGGAGAGGTCAGCCCACTCAGAAGCAAAGAGGTGATTTGCCCAGGTGGCCGGTAGAGTGTAGCAACAGTAAGAGAGTGGCTATGAGAGATTGAGAGCCTGCAGACAAGGCCTTCGAAAGAGGAGTACATATGAGGGGGACTGATAGTGGCAGGAATTCACTTAGGAAAGATTACGGCTATGCCCCCTCCAGGCTGAGTGGACCTGGGTTCAGGGAGGATCTTGTAGCCATCAAGGAGGAGAGTGTCAAAACTTGTGACAGAGCTGGCCGTGAACCATGTCTCCGTAAGACCAATGACATCAAGATCCAGTTCTTCCAGGAGGTGGCAGATGTGTTTGACAGCAGAACAAGAGCTGAGAGTGGCAAGATGAAGAAGGTTGCCGGCCTTAAAGACCTTTCCGGGGAGGTGTACAAATCAGAGGTACGCCCTGTGGAGTTGTGGAAGTATCCTGAATAGGGGCAGAGGAGGAGGGGAGAGTGGGCAAGGTAGTCAAGGAATGAGAGGAGGGGACAGCAGGAGATGAAAGGAAGTTGATGAGGTGAGGGAAATACCTATCGAAGAGGAGGAGATTGGCCTAAGGACCTTGCACCATGGCAGACCCATTTATGTAGACATTTAGGTTGACTCTGGAGGAGTCGAATGAAACCATGAGGACATCCCAGTGAGTGCCACCATTTATGGGAGAGGAGGAGACAGGACAAAGCACAGAGATCATATGGGGGGGGGGTCCATAGATCCGGCGAAGGAACAACAAAGATGATGTCGGTGAGGGCCTGTCTGGATATCCTTTTTAAACTTCTTCCTTCCAGACTTAGTGAGAATGGAAGGATAGTTGATACAGAAGCAGTTAGAATAGATGGGAGAAACAGACAGCACCATGAGTGGGAAGAGAGGAGTCAGAGGGAGGAGTAAGCAAGCACAGCAGTATAGAGCAGCCACTGGGCTAGCAGGTTTCAATCAATGGTCACAGTTAAATGCAAAATAAACCCAACTTTGACTTTAAGGTTAAATGCAAAATACACCCAAGTTTGACTTTCAAGTTCAATGCAAAATATACCCAAGTTTGACTTTCCAGTTAAATGCAAAAAAAAAACAAGTTTGACTTTTAAGTTAAATGCAAAAAAACACCCAAGTTTGACTTTCAGGTTAAATGAAAAATACACCCAAGTTTGACTTTCAAGTTAAATGCAAAATACACCCAAGTGTGCCTTTCAAGTTAAATGCAAAATACACCCACGTTTGACTTTCAAGTTAAATGCATAATACACATAAGGGCCCAGTAGTTAAGGGAAAAGTTAATGACATGTTCTCCATAATCCAAAGTCTAATATGTTGAGTGGTTATGACATTTGACCTTTGACCTGACAATAATCAAGTGCAAAGTGCTTTTTTGTTAATTGTTGTACAACCGTGGGACCAATTTTGACAAGTGAGGTGTTTCTTCAAAAGTCCTGATTTGCACGTTTTAATTTATGGATCAGATAAGGCCTGGGGTTTTGTTATTTGACCTTTGACCCTAGAATCTCCCTCCCCAAACATTTTTTTTGTTGTTGCTCTGCTACCATTTTGCACGTTTATAGAAGAGAGGTGTTGGAACGGTCATGTAGGGTGTAGGGTGTATGACATTTGACCTTTGACCTTAGAATGAACAACTCCAAAGTGTTTTTGTAATTTCTCAGGAACCATTCATTTGATTTATATGTGTGGGTTATCACTGTAATGGACATGGTATGTGCTACTCATCAATCAGGCAGATAGTCAAAGTGGCCTTTTTGTTTGACCTCTGAAAAAAGGATTGTAAATATGATTTTTTTGTTATATTATGACAACTCTTGAACAATTTTAGAAAAGTGCGAAGCTAACACTAATGTATTGGTATGTATTATCACATGTATTGGATATATAAGTCAAGTGGAAATTATTGTTGACCGTTGACCCTTAGAACAATCATTATCAATGCGTGTTTTGCAATTGCTTTGTAACTGGGTTTGATATAGACAAATGTGGTTTCATCTCAAACCCACGGTACATTCTTTCATATAAAAGGTACAGCTATTTTGAAATGCTTTGCAATTTGACATTTGACCTCTACATCATTCAACTAAAAGTTATTTTTTGTTCTGCTACCATGTAGAACATTTACACACAAGAGGTGTTGTTAGAATGGTCATGTCATGTACTTTGTCTTCTACGCATCAATAGGGCGTGGGTTGGTAGGAAATGTGACCTTTGACCTTAAAATTAGCATTTGCAAACTGTTTGTTTGCAATTTCTCAGCAACCATTTATTTGATGTCGATGAGTGGGGTATCAATGTAAAGGTTATGGTATGTGCCAACTCATAAATTTTGTAGCTAGCCAGAGTGGCCATTTAATTTGACCTTTGATCTCAGAATATTCTAAATATGATTTTTGGTTATATTTTCACAACTCTTGATCAGATTTATAAACATTTATAGCCATGAGTAATATATTGGTGTGCATTATCACAGGATTTGGATATCTAAGTCAAGTAGCAATTATTGTTGACCTTTGACATTAGAACAATCATTCTTAATGGGTTTTTGGCAATTGTTTAGACACCGTGGAAACATTACAGACAGGTGTGATGTAATCTCAAAGCCATGCTACATACATTCCTATTAAGGGTACAGCTATTTTGAGATATTTTGCCATTTGACCTTTCTCCTAAAAATCGCTAACCGAAAGTGCTTTTTTTGTTTTGTTCAAAAACCACAGACCAAACATACATTACGGACATGTGACTGTAATGCAGCAATAACACCTGATCCGGCAGGCCAGATTGTGTGGCAATGGCTCAGAGCCCATGTTATAGGCCTAAGCGCAGCAAGGGCCTCAGCAATGGGCCCAGGTGAAATTACTCCCTGATCCGGCCTGCCGGATCTGGTGTTATTTCCAGTAGTGTCTCAGGTTTCCAATCCGGAAACCGGGGGTGCTAATAACAATTTATTTTGTTAGAATAAATGGGATATGTCCCATTCAAATATTCATCTAAGATGGTGGCAGACAGAAGGTGGGTCTCCATGCCGAGTCCCTCTTCCATTTCCAAAGCGGCCCAGGATGGAGGCTGGAGTGGCAGCGGCAGTTGTGCTGCAGCTAAAAGAGTAAGCTGAGTGGGTTAAGAGGGTGTGGAGGGGAGGAATCAATGACAGAAGGAAAGGGGGAGCATGGAAGTAGGATGGCTTGGAGAATGATTTGTTCTTTGAACATTAACTTTAACCTCTTGAATTTGCTAATGGCCATTTCATGAAAGTGGGAGAACCAGCAAAACGCATGACTAGCCATTTAGCATTAGTGTCTTAATAAAAACATATAGGAAAAAACAAGGAATGCTGTTGCTTAGAAAAAACTGGAGGTTGGAAGTAGAATGCATTTTTACTTCATTGCCTAAAATTGTGTGATTTTTGGAAAACATCCCTTACAATAGCTTTTCTCCAGGGGTAGAGGCAAGCAGAACCTCACTGGATGAGACTCCCCCCTATAACCCACCATTAACAGCTATAATCCAAAGAAGACAAGAAGATGAAGCTACTGTTTGTTACTGTGGTATAAAACCATTGTTTCACCATAAGGAGAAGTATTCTTGTAATACTGAGAAGAAGAAGAGTGCCCGAGTAATTGAGAAATCTCAGGAAACAGAGACAAAGGATTATGAGGCTCTGCTCGGGAAGACCCAGCAACATGTCATAAAACAGAAAGAGTCCCATTGGAGAGAGAAGCCCAGGAGTTTCATGTCAGCTGTGCAGTGAGAGCTGAAAGAGACCGGGATGCGCAGAGTTCAAACCTGGAAGAAAGCTGGCGTGGGAATGTGACACAAGTGAAGCTGGAAGGAGGAGAAGCTGAAGGAAGGGAACTCCAATGAAGATAGAAAACCTTAGGTGGTGGCATGACCGACCGGCAGTGGACTGTTAAATCCAGCAATGACGCCAAAATCACAGAGCTGCTTACATCACAGAGCAGACACTGAGTCAGAGAAAGAGAAGCAGAGAAGCCTGAAGCCAACCTGACAACATGAGAAAAGTTCCTTGTCCCGCATGCAGGCCCGGTGATAGTGGTAGGGAAAGAATAGATTAGTTTTGGACGGAGAACAGATCTTCATTTTGGAATGACCGATGACTAACAAGCACCCTAGTTCGTTTTTTGTAAGGCATAGAAAACCCTTAATTTTGGGAGAGTTAGGAGTCTAGACCTTTTCATATAATTGATGAAATGCTTGATAATGGAAGATATCAGTCTCTGTTCTTCTTCAGATCATCCACATTACCAATGGAAATTTGGGTCAACTTGGACAAGTGAATACATTCAGCATTGAAAAGAGGCATTATTTTCATGCTATATATAAAAAACCTGTGGTGCACAAAGTGTTGCACATAAATTCATAGTGCTCTGTTCAGTGCTTGGTGACTGCAAACATGTTTTACACACCATACCCAATAACCCTAGCTTGTATGAAATAACAAAACATACTCTCTACCACACGCTCCAAATGGGGGGTGGAAAATGGGCACAATTCTTTTGCAAACCTTAACCACAGCACATTGGGAGACTAGTAGCCCATCCACCACTTATCCTCTCTTCTTTCACTCCCATTACACCTGATGAGGTCGCCAGACAAGTCTGGTATATGAAGGCCTCATCCAAACAGGTGGACCCCTGTTCCTCCAAAACCATTAAGGACAACATTAACTCTCGCACTTCTGCCTTGGCTGATCTCTGTAATCTCTCTTTTGTCACTGGAGTCTTCCCTACTTCTCTTAAGCACTCCATTGTGCACCCTCTGCTTAAGAAACTCTCTGCTGACCCCTCAATTCCAGCAAACTACCGCCCCATCTCTATCACCCCTTTCTTGGGCAAACTCCTGGAGAAGCTGGCTATCACTCAGCTCACCCTCCACACTGAATCTCCTGTTACCTCCACTGCCATCATTCTGGCTTTAGAGCATCCAGAGGCTAAGAAAATGCCCTTCTGAACACCCATGAAGACCTGCTATCAAATCTTGACCCTAACACTCTCTCTGTTCTCATTCTTCTTCACCTCTCTTCTGCCTTTGACACGGTAAACCACAACATCCTGATTGCACGTCTCTGTGACACCCTGAGAATCACAGGTCAGGTTCTGGCATGGTTAACCTCCTTCCTTCAACTCTACTTCAGGCTACCCTCAGCCACCTCCTCTACCTCGCTCTCAACTGACTGTTTGTCTGCCCGCAATTCAGTAATGGTGTACTGCAAACTACCTCTCCCTCAACCCCAGTAAGACTGACCTTTGACCTCTGGATATTTATTCAAAATATGTTTTGCTATATTTTCAGAAACTGTGAACAGATTTTAAAAAGTTTGAAACCATCAGTAATGTACTATAGTGTACTATCCGATGTATTGGGTATGAGAGACAAATATGAATTTTAGTTGACCTTTGACCTTAGAACAATCATTTTGAATAAGTCAATTGCCAATTGTTTTGAAACTGTGGAACCAATTTAGATAAGTGTGATGTTACCTAAAAAGCCATTGTACATCCTTTCCGGTAATCTGAGAATCCCCTCCAGGTATTCTAACCTAATTTGAGCATGCTAAGCAAGCAATAGTCAACACCTTGTCATTTATGGCTGATCTGGACAAGGCAGGCCATGAAATGGCATGGGATCAGACTTCACTTTGTGTGATCTAAGGCCTGGGCAAAGCATACCAGTACTGAGAAAACTGTGGCCCTCATTCATGCACTCCTGCCAGATAATGGCATAGAGTGTAGCAAGGATACACATCAAGGTTTGAAATTGAGGGGAGCTGGGAGCTATTTAGCTCCTGCTTCTAGCATAGTAGAGCCTGGTTAGCTTAAAACCAACATCTATCAGGAGCTACCGTTGGCTCCTATGGCCAACTGGTGCCTTTCAACCATGGAAATGTGGCATTAACTTTGAGCATTTGGGAATGTTAATAAAGAACAATTAGAACACATCAAATAAACATTTAAACACAATGGTTCATATAAAATGAACAAAACCTTAAAGGAGCATTTCTGGTAGCTCCTGGTTATCCTGTGGTAGCTCCTGCATACAGGGGGATGCCCAACACCCAGGAGCTGGTTTTAGCTCCTGCTCATTGAATCTTGATTTCGAAGCCTGCACATGTATGGTGTCTAAACAGGAATGTGTAGTGTTCATCGTGGAGTGAGTCATTCTCTCCTTTGTCACACATGCAGCCTGCCAAGCTTGCCCATGGGCAAAAGCTTTCTCTCAAAAGATTCATGCATTTCAGCCAGCAGAGATGCTCGCCTTGTAGGCCTGCATTTTGGGAAAATAATTTTTCCTGTGTAGAAGGCAAGGTTTGACATCAAGAAGTAAGCTGACATGCCCTTTTTCATTACTTGGTTTTGCTGCTGCTCTCCCATGTACGGAATGGACAGGGATCAGTCTCCAATTTATGTTAGCTATAGCCTGGGAGAAGTGTGTTAGCCTTGAAAGTAACACTGGCCATCTACATGGCTTGAACAATGCACTCCTGGCTGTCACATCACATACTGGGTCTGATGAGGACTGCACATGGCGTAGGGTCAGTCTCCCAGTTGTCACACTTGCAGGCTGCCAAGCCTGTCAGTGGGCACAGGGCTTTCTATCAAAAGGGTCACGACTGTCACTTTAGGCCTTCATTTTGGGTAAAATGTGTTCCCCGTGCAGGGGGGTAGGCTCTGCCATCAGGAAGTAAGCTGCAATGCCCCTTTTTTGTTACTTGGTTTTGCTGGTGCACTCCCATGTACCGCTGCTCTGGACAGGGCAGGCCATGGAATGGAGAGGGATCAGTCTCCAATGTATGTAATCTACAGCCTGGGAGAAATGTGTTTGCGCTGAAAGAAACACTGGCCGTCTTCATGGCTAGAAACAATCCTCTTCTAGCTGTTACAGCACAATGTCCTCATGTACAGGGTCTGATGGGGACTGCACTGTGCTCATTATGCAGTGGGTCAGTCTCCCCTTTGTCACACTTGTCTGCCAAGCTTGTCCATGGGCATATTGTTTTCTCTCAAAAGGGTCATGCATTTCAGCGAGTGGAGCTGCTTTCCTCTCAGTTTAGGCCTGTATTTTGGGCAAAACCTTTTCCCCATGCTGGAGGTGGCTCAGCCATCAAGAAGTTAGCTGGATGGTCCTTTTTTGTTACTTGGTTTTGCTGGTGCACTCCCACATACGCCTGGCTGTTCTGGACAGGGCAGGCTATGGAAAGGAGATGGATCAGTCTCCAATTTATGTCAGCTAGAGTGCGGGAGAAGTGTGTTAGTGGAGAAGGATACAATGGCCTTGTTCATAGCTTGAAAAAATGCTCTCCTAGCTGTTACAGCACTGGCGTGTGCACAGTATCCTCACGTACAGGGTCTGATGAGGACTGTGCTGTGCTCATCATGGAGTAGGTGAGTCGCCCAGTTGTCAGACTTGCAGGCCGCCAATCCTGTCTGTGGGCACAAGGTTTTCATCTAACTGATACCCCTTTTTCGTTACTCAGTTTTGCTGGTGCACTTCCACATACGCACGCATCCGGACAGAGCAGGCTATGATATGATATTATATATTTTATTTGAATCACGCTCATTTACAAGTGTTTCAGAGCGTGAAGAGGCAAGGAAGGGGAACAAGGGAGGACAAAACAACATTTTTACTAGGCCCAGTTACATTGGGAACACGCAGGTGCAGGGGAAAGGGAAGGGGGAAAGTGCAAGGGAGAGGGGAGGAGCGGAAAGTGCTAAGCAAGGGATAAAACAGCAACTAGTAATGCAGCCAACAATGTGGCAAGTGCAAGGTTAAAGCTCAGACAAGGGGTGTCTGATAAGTGCAGGTAAGGGAACTGTAGGGTTACAGATATAGACCCAAGTGCAAGGGTTGCCAGGAGACAGTGCGGGTGTGTGGCTGGGTGGGCAGGGACTTAGGCCCGAAAATCAGAGGGTAACCAGTTGCCCAGTGCCGAAGCAGACAGATCAGCAGGGGAATGGAATGGAGATGGGTCAGAGTCCAATTTGTGTCATCAACATGCCCATTTTCTTAATTATTATTATGTGTACATTGTTTGTAGGGTTTGGGAACCTTTTGAATTGTTTTTAGTGTTCATTTTTTAACATGTTTGTTTTTCCAGAATATATGTACAATGAAATATATTTATTAAAATAGGGACGGAAAACTATTTGATAAAAAAATTGTAAACATATTTTTTCATTTTATATTTTTTTTGTCTTTTTTAATTGTTTTCCGAGTTAAAGCTTTTTGAACATTTAGAAAAAGAAGCCCTCAAACGGCCTAATCTATCCTCTCCTCCACATAGAAAACCTGATAATTTTCATAATGGGAGGTAAAGTACGTAAAGTACATATAAGTATTTGTGTAGATAATATTTTGCAGGGTCTGCCATATGTATCACCCTACACTTGAATCATCCGGGGCTACGTTGCATGGGGTGTTGTGGACAAATAGTGGGTAGCCTCTTTCATGGATGCCAACATTGCAGCCTGGGCACCAGTGGCATGATCTTTTTCCTCCACCAGGCTTACTTCTGTCAGAACATAAGGCACAGTCCCTTTCTTCCTTTGCAGGCACAATGGCAAAACCATGCTCATTTGATGATGGGGTGAGCAGTGGAGTTGCTGCTGAGTGTTCAGAGGATGTTCCCTCCTGAGACAAGCAGAGAGCCTCTATGATAGTATCTACAAAGCTGTGCCTGCTAAGGAGTTTGCTGTGTTTTGTATTCATTTTGTGAAGCTCATAGGCGGTCATTATGGAAACGTCTATGAGGTTACGCTATGTATTTGACCATTACTTATGTGTTGGTCTCTCTGAAGCAAACTCATATATTTTTCTGTCGCTTACATCAGCCCCACCCATTCCTTTGTTATAGTCAAGCATGATTTGGGGCTTGATGGCTGAATGGCCACATCTAGTATGCACAGGTACATCACTTGCCAGAATAGGAGTGGACAGCAACAGCACAGGCTTGTAGTGGCTTTTTTTCTCTAAAGGCACATGCCAACAATCCCCCTTAAAGCATATATTTTGATCCCCCGGCTGTAACTTGGCCTTGGTTATCTCAGGTGGCAATCCTTTAGAGTTGACCCTCACTGTGCCTGTTAGAAGGGTTGTGGTCAATAAGAGATCCTCAGCAAGGGCGACACTAGTGTAATAATTGTCGGTCATTAAGTGATATTCCTTATTAAGTAAGTCGCAAGACTTTAAGAGGCTCATGACCTTGTTATATACACATCCCTTTTCACCCACTGTTTTGTCCCTGCCTACATACAGGTCAACGTGCAAAATATAGCTGTTGCTGCTGTCACAGACTTCCATTTTCTTAATCCGGAACCTGGCATGTCTTTTGTTGGGCATGTACTATATATAGGCAACCCTATTCTTTATGCCAATCATGGACTCATCAATGGTGAGCACCTGCCGTGGCACATAGTATTTTTTAAATGCATGGTTCAGAGAGTCCAATACTGACGCACCTTATGCCAGAGATCAAACCCTTCCTCTCCCCGTGCCTTTGCAGTGGCGTTGTCATTTAGGTGGATCATCCATGTGACAGTGAGATATTGGGCCTCATTACCACCTAGGCGTTAACCATGGCGCTATTAGCGCCATGGTTGACGCCGGTACCTTACCAATTCCGCCATGGTGAATGGCGGAATTACTGCCCCATTCCAAGGTTGGCGGTGCGGTAATTCCCCATTCACCATTGGACCTTCCCCATTCCCATTTTTGCCCCCATATGGCTCAATGGAAATGGGGAAGGCAGTAATTACGGTACCGCAAATGGTGGTACCGTAATTACCTCCAAGGTCCCTTTGCGGGTCCCGTCCTTAACAGCTGGTAAAACCAGCCATTGAGGGAGGACCCGCGAAGGGACCTCGGAATTGGGCAGTAAGGGATTACCGACACCAGTGCCCTTACCGGTACCGGTAATCCCTTACCGCCCGGGTCGTAATGGGGCCCATTGCCACAATGGCATGACTTGGCCAAAGAAAGGTGTGGCCTAAGAAGGGTGTGTAAAGTCCCAGTACATTTTTTAATTTTTCTTGCAAGTAGTCCCCATATTTGTAGACAGGCCAATCCATTTTTTAAGAAGTAGTGTGAGGCATGGGTGACCTGGAAAAAGACTGCGCCAAATCTTTGCCCCCTCGAGATTCTTAACAACTTTGCGATCGTACGCTTGTACTGTGAACAACAGGGATTTATCCATTTAATATATGGAAGCTTATTTTTCACATTGTGTGACAGGGGCACTCACAGGATTTCAAAACAAACCAATAGCCCTGATTTGAAAAAGGTCTTTGGAGGACCGAAACACGTGTCATCAGTTATAAGGGTAATTTTTGAACAATAAAAATTCTTTCTACAAAGATTTGGCGCAATCTTTTTCCAGGTCACCCATACCTCACACTACTTTTCAAGGGGTCTTTTACTTGGCTAAACCCTACACCTGGTGAGACATGACTCAAAGGACAATGTACTGATTGAATCAACTTTGTTTTTCTTCATTATAAGATGTCGCCAAGTGAGACCAAACCTTCCAAGCGAAGAGTTTTTTGATTAACATTTTTTAAGAAGTCCCACAGTCAGCCCTCCATTCATCCACCGGTGCATCCGTGAATGAGGATGAATTTGGATACACTCTGCCTTTGCTGCTAATAGATCCCTTGCATATTTGTTTGTCTCCCTCACTATGTTGATTAGCAGGTCCAGTGTGAGGAACACGTTAAAATATTCAATAGGAGGGGAATTTCTAGTTGGAAGACTGCAACCCCCTTGGTTCCTGTCACTGAATTCCACTCCATTGCTGTATGGATCTGAGCCAGGCAAAACCTCATCCCAATAGGCTTCACAAACATCTTCCTGTGACAATCCCTCCTCCCCAGAGTTATCATTGCACTCAGCCTCAGAGGAACTATCCTCTCCACTGCTTGTCTCTGGCAATGAATCTGTGTGATTTATCCACGCTACATTTCCTGTGATGGAAATTACTGCATTTAAAAGGTCCGTTTTATTTTTTTGGGTCAGCTGCGGGGGTGTCCCCCGCTACCTGCACTCACTATACTAAAAAGTATGGTGAGGGGGGTGTTGTGGGGAACACTCCCACAGCCATTTTGTTTTATTTTTTATTACCGACCCCACCAAACATGCACACCACTAAAGGTTCAAACCTTTAGTAGATAGAACCTTTCGTGGTATGCTTTTTAGGTCTTTTGGTGGGGTCAGTAATTATAATGCAGTAATTTCATCATATACCTCTGGCAACCCCTCAGGCTCAAACTCAATATCACTCTCCTCTTCAGAGCTAAGTCTGGTGCCTCTGCCATCAGCTCAAATAAAGTATCTTGATTGTCAATTCTAAAGTTTTTGACTGCCATTTACCCTCTCAGAAAAAAAAGTCTAATGACAGGATGGAGACAAAGAAACTTCAGCCAATAAAAAACAAAACAAAAACACCACACAGGGATCCTGCGTTCTAGAAATACTCAGGAAGGGTTAATAAAAATAACATCTCCTTCCCACTAAAGCTACACAAAGTAGAATTTACAAAAATCTACAAAAATACAATCACCTAATCACCCAAATGTCCAGATTCACCTTTGGAATCAATCTCCTTGACAAAGAATTGGTTCCACACAAGCAGTAACAACACAACCTCTCTCCACACACAAAGCCATCAAAGAGAGATTCCAGTCAGTCAGATGCTAAATTTACCTTTTTTCCCCCTTTCACTGCTGCAAGGTTGAACTTTATTAGCAACAGTCACTCACAGTGGACATGTTTGGGCACTGTAGAACACCCTGTTGCCTGGCCTTGCCCCATATCTGACATTTGGAATACACTTGAACCCCTTTGAGGAGCCTTTCTGAGAAAACCTGACATTTTTAATAATGTGTACTTTCTTAGAGAAGCGAAATAAAGAGCTGTATAGGTTGTGTGTGACTGTCTTGTGAGACTGTCTTGTCAGGACATGTTTTGGAGCCTTTTTGTTTATGAACAGTCCCTACAATCTATCACTGTAAAGTGTGTGGTAAAATGATAATTTAACTTCACCTAAAAGCACTTATAAACCAACAAATAGATCTGCATTTTCTGTCACAAACATAGGGGAAGGAAGTCTACATCTGCTCACACATAGAGCCCTGTCAGAAGGCCTGCTGACAGAAAGTAGGTAAATGTATCTATTTCAGCTCCAAGGGGCTGTAAGCTCAGCCCCTTTTGCAAACAGCACCCAGTGCACATAAATAAGAGTAGACGCATACTAATGGTCATTTGTACTGCATGCTTTTTAAATGGAGTAATGGTAGATGCGGTTAATAATCATGAATGTCAGTAAAAACATGAAATGAATGCACTTCCTCTTCTTTTGAAACAGCATTCACTATGGGCAAAGCCTGCTTGGAAATGTTGTAGTGCAATCTAAGTGTGGCATGAACAAGCAAGGGTACCAGGGGAGTACAAGCTTCCAAACTGCAGATCTTGTGGGCTGCAACTTCCTTACACCATGACACATATGGATTATAGTGAGGAATCATGGGTGTTGGAGACAACAATGTTCCCATAGGAACACCTTGGGAAAAGAATTATTTTAGGCGCGAGAACGTGAACAATAGTAATATTTTTCACTGAAAAATCAGGAGTCTCCCGCATTAATCGGGAGGGTTGCCATGTATGACATGTATCTAGGCAACCTGTTATTTGCCCTATGACTCGCATGATCCCTCACCATTGGCTATACTGACTACAGCTGGCAGGAGTTGTAAGCCACAACATCTGGAAAGCCACAGCTTACCTACCACCATAATGTGTACTGGAGATGATGCAGGGAGGGAGGGAAGGCTCTTAGCATGCTTGCTTCACAGGACTGTATCTTGAGATGTTTAGCAATGTCAGGTGGCAGGCTCTGTTTTGGTTTTCCACATTTCTAACACCTAGCACGTGTGCTTAAAGAGAGAATACAGAGACACACAAACAAACCAAAAACGACCTAGCAGAAGAAAATGCCAGGATGTTTCTTGGGAGAAAGACTATCAAAAGAACAGTCAGAGTCAGAAAACATGGCTAGACATTCCCACCTGAGACCAAAGACAAGAGACATGTATTGAACCGAATTGACTGGATTCAACAGTACAGACAAGAGTAGCTTGGAGAGCCATTCAGCCTTTTGGCTGCTTAGACTGTACACAGGTCCAAATAGCCAAATAGCCCCTATTTAGAAAGGTATACAAGGGTGCCAAACACCAGTCATTTACCAAGGGCCAAGGCCCAACTGTACCTTTGTTGAACGTTTGTGTTTTTATTTTATATTGGTAGGGACAGAACTCAGGTAAGCATAGGATTCTGAACAGAGGATTTTCTTGTTTGTAACAGACTTCCAGAGGAGTACCCATTTATACTTTTTCTCTAAAGAGTAGGTCCAAGAAACTTAAAGTTAGGGACAGTGTAGGTTTTCTGGGATCTATAATTAATAAATGTTCAACCACAGTGCCACCATGTATGTCTCCTGATTCTGTCCTACAACAGTATTTACTGTATAAGTAGTGTTTACTAAAAAAACATCACTGTAATGTTTGAGACCTACTGTTGTACCTAGCATATTCACCAAGTGCATTAAAAGACAATTTCTATCAGGCAAGATTTTTTGTTTTTGCTGGTGATTTTATGAGGTTTTCTTTGCCAAACATTTACAGACACACATATTACAGCTTTTTATATTGCAACAAACATGATTGCAGTTAATAATAATGGGGGTAAAATAATAAGATGAGTTTATTGGTGAGGAGGATCGACCCCATTGATCAACAAACTACTCATTTCCAAAGTGATAATTCAGTGGCAGGGCCTGTTTTCAGGCCCTGTCAAAGGGGGGTGAGCCCGCCCCACCCCATCAAACCGATTGGTGCCGAGCAAGGGTGGACCCTCTCTCACCCCTCCTTACCTGGAAGATTTCAGCAGCAGGGTCAGGGAGGACCCTGTCATAGCACAAGCAGTACTGCGGGAAAGACGCCAGAGCTGTGATGCAACAATTGTTTCTATGCCACAGGGTGTGGCAAGTGTTAGGCAAGAATTGATGTAGTAACCCTGTGGGAGACTAAACAACCCTTGTCCTCTTGGTATTATGTAACCCACCTATTGGTATAAGCCTCTACTACACACGTTGGTAGTGTGACTGAGCACCCAGGCTTATCTCAAGAGGGGTAAATGTGAGCTGTAGAGCTGTAGCAATGAAATCCACAAATACAAGTAGCCAAGTAATACTTATACGCAAGGTTTTTGTTATAAATATTTATTTCTTTAACACTAGTTTTTAAATAAGCATTCTCTAAAAAGGGCAATAGATGCAGGAATCAAATACACTCCAAAGTACTTTCTCAGAATCACCACAAAGCAAGTAGATACTCTTTAGAGATGCCTCATACACACTTCCTATACCCTGAGGTGACTTCACTAACTAGGACAATAATGAAATGTATATATCACTTGTACACTTTTGGATCCTGAGGTTTTCTAGAAAGGAAAGATTAGAGGAAGGAAAAAGGTTAAACAGGTTCTCAGAGCATGTGATCACTTTAAATCTTCCAATGAAGTCTAGATAAAAACCTTTGCCAGCAATGTTAATTTAAAAACCTATGAAGGACAGTAAGAATCAACATCAAATGGAATAGAAGAGGCTGCAGGGAGCCAGGACAGTCAAAGTCAATTGGAGCAAAGTCTATGGAGCTAAGGCACTTCTTATATAGGAGAATTATTGCACAAAGTTAGAGAGTTTGTGGAAGAAAAATCTCTGTAGTGTCACAAGCTGTACACATGAGAAGGTTAAAGCTGAACTCAACTCTACAAAAGCAGATACTGCATGTCTCAACTGAGAAGACCAAAACTACAGACAACGAGGTACATACCCCAAGTCAGAACAGTACCTTAGGTTAGAAGAAGAGTGGTCCAGCTGGCTTCTGTCTGATTGCAGTGAAGCAGATCCTGTGTTCCTGGGCCTCAGTCTTGGAGACAAGAGGGAGGATGTCTGCAGAAATTCGAAGGACGGTGTTAGCTACAGTCTCTTTTTGATGAGCGGTAATTCATGGTACTTTGCGGTTTTCGCGCTCAGTAAACAGCACCACTGCAGATCTTGGACACCGGTTGGGCTTCCTTCACTCCTCGAGTCCTTCACTCTGGTGAGGGGACTGGAGCTATGGTTGTCCTGCTTTTGGAGGATCCTGGGGAGACTCTTGGAGATGTTGGCCAGATAACAGACGTTGCACTCGACTACGGACTTCTCAAGCCCTGGCACTCTGTTCCTGCAGCAGCAAAGAAGTACCACCAGTCGGGGAAGGCCTTCCAGCGGAGTTCATCTCGGGGTTAGTTGGTGCCACTAACTCAAGGGAAGAAGTCGTCCCTTCTGAAGCTTCTCTTGTCAATCAGAAAACAGAGTTTCAGCACAGCAGCATGGCTTCACTGGGCAGTTTAACGGTCCAGGAGGCTGCAGCAAGCTTTGTTCATGGTTTTCTTCTTCGGGTTGTACTTCCCAATGGTCAACTCTGTCTTCAGTCCAAGAATCCTCACCTTTTAAGCAGGTTTCTCCCATTCATGCCCAGCCTTGCTGTCACTCAAACAGCAGGGTGGCTGGGCTGCAAGGACAGCCAGCTAGCTAGCCAGTCAATCAGGACTGGGTGCATTCAGGTTTCCCTAGAGACACAGGACAGGGGAGTTTCGGGCGCGTCCCTCATTTCCTGCCTTTCCAGACACCATGGAGCCAGAGGCAGGTTTCAGTACTGATGCCCACCAAAGGCAAAATGAACAAAGGGCTCACACCTGGCTTGGCGCTCAGAGTACAACTCAAGTAAGACCTCACAAACAGAAAATTGTGAAAAAGAAAACGAGGGCCATTTTGACACAATAGTCACCCATGGGTGCTATACTGCAGATGAGGATAATAAACATAGTGAGGATTTCGACAATCACATTTGGGGTCAGGGGTGTATTTGGCATTGCACGGGTGGGGGTGAAGTGAGCCATGAAATGCAGTGTGTGTAATAGTCTCATTCACACCCCCAAATGACCCACCCCTGCCCCAATGTACTTTTTTGGTAACATTAGTGGCAGATGGCATTTTTACACATAAAACTGCAGGATTGTGCTCTGGGGCAAAATATATGGAAACCTCCAAATTTGCATATGGATTGCACCAACAGAAATGATTTCACAGAAAAGGACTTTGCTAGGAGCATCATCCGTCTTTGATATGTGGAGGCACCATGGTAGTGACTTAAGAATAAGTTGCTATAAGTAAGGCAAGTGGCAAATACGTTCTGTGCTGCAAATTACCTAAAATGCACTATTGTTTTGCATGGAGAAACTCTATATTCATAAGGCTTTTTTATTATAATAGCATGATATATTAACATAAGCTTTGAAGTGAATCGGAATCACGTACAGAGCTTCAGAAAAAACACAGTGGGATTAAATGAATTGCCCATGATCACACACTTTGGTTAAATGGTGAAACTGGGATTTGGACAATTTAAGCAACTGTGCACATCTTCACAGGTTTAGTTAATATAGATATTTATTAAGGTTTTGATTTGCATTTCATGTGCTTAAATAATTATTTATAGCATTGTCTTGGAAGCAAAGCACATTGCATAATAAACTAGCCATTCATAGTAGACTAACTTTAAACTATATACATTGTCAGAGAAATATGTTGAGGAATGAGAGTATGGCTTTCGTTTTATTCTCCCCATCCTGAACGCGAAGTCACAAAAGTATCATGCATATTAACGTGAGCCTAACAAATCCCCCTTGGGTTTTAAAGCCATAGTCATTATTTCATAAAAGATGCAACATTATGCACCCTTTGCACTTCTGATCGCTCCCTCCCATTCACATATCAAAAGGGACAAAACTCCCTGCTAATAGTCACCCCCTCCCTCCCATCAGTGCCTAATGGCTCAGAGTGAAATGCTCTGTTCACACAGAGAACATGAGGACCCTCTGCTTCCTGGACCTCCTTGGGACATTATCCTGGCACCGGGACACCTCTACCATTTGGACAGGGTAAGGTGTCCTGCTGCCAGGACAATAAGCGTACTGAGCAGGAATTGCTTGCCACATATTGTCCTGCCAGTGGGACACCGTTCCCGTTGGGCACCCTCTTTGAGGTGCTGAACGGGAGTGCCGTCCCAGTGACAAATGTCCCAGTTTGGCTTCCCGCTCGGTACTGCTTGGGGTCATTTGAACACAGGAAAACATACCTTAATTTTAATGAGTCAGAATGTTGCAAGTAATTGATTCAATCAGAATAAGCAACCTAATATGCTGTTTTAAAATGTTGCAGGTATTCATTTTGTATTACGTTGATATGTTTGTCTGAGTCAGTGCGTTGTTGGCAATAATCAAACACAAGCTCCCTTCAACCTGCTGGCCGGCACTCTTTAGGTAGAGGGGTGCAGGCTTTTTTTACTGTTGTCAATGTAGTGAATTCTAAAGACCAACTGTGGTGTTATACGTTTCAGAAGACTGGCGTGCCTTTAGAATTGAATTTTAAAGATATGCCACCAGTCTTATGAAAGTTATAACAAAGCGTTGGAAATGGACTCCTCTGGTGTAGTAGTTTAGTGTTATCCCTCAGAGACATTGTCCGCCCTTCCTCCACCCTGCCCCTTTCTTTCCATTGTCATGTCCCCCAACATTTTCAGCAAAGTTACTCCACTGCCCCCAGCACTCCACATAAAATGGGATATGCTAGACCTACAAAGAGAAAAGTAAGTAAAGTCAATTACACTTTGCTAATCTTGGGAACAGTATTTCACCCAAGAAAAGGTATTTAAACCTTATGAGAAATCTAAAGGATTTCTCTGTGTCACTGCACTGAAGCTGATGTGTGTCACCATACAAAAAGTAGATCTCTATGGAGTTTGGTAGTCTCCAAAAACAAAGAAAATACATAATCCAAATCACAGCAAAATACAGGAGAGGGTGAGAAAAAGGGCTCACTCACTCCAAGGTTATAATTAAAAAGTCCTAAAGTCCAGCAAAAGAGCTGGTGGTCTCTAAGGTTGAAGGGAATTAGCACATAAAATGAGAATTCTCCCCAACAGCAAGCATCATGACACCGGCCCAGCAAGGAACGCAACGCAGTTAAGGAAAATCAAGAGGTACAGAGGTAACAATTACACTGGCTGATGCAGTACAGAGTCTCACATGGTCCACTAGAAAACCAGGGAGGCTATTCGTATAGCCCTTGGTGGGAGTTTATCCTGCTCTAGACCCCCAGGGACCTGTATGAGAAAAAGGCCCCAAAGTAGCCTACAGGCATGCATCACTGCTGGAAGCCATTACAGGCTCCAAGTTAAAAAATGTTGCCAGTTCACATGAAGAAGATGCAGGGTTTACAAGCCCTATGGTGCCCTCCACATGACACCCCCCAAGGAAGGTAAGGCATTGGTTATGGTAAAGGGGCTAGGGTATTTAAATAGGTGTGTGTGTGTGAATTATTCAGTGTGGGTTAGTTGGGTGAGGACAGGAGGACTTCTGAGAAACAGAGGAGGCAAGAGCGAAAGGAGTGTGGATGCTATTATAAGGAGAGGGTCTGTGGAGTGTTTGTGTGTGAGAGTGGAACATGAAAGGAGAAGAGGTAGAGTAAAATAAGCAGGGTCGCATTGGTAGTATGGTAAAGGCAGTAGTGGTAGGTGGGAGTGGAGGTAGCAGGTAGGAGGAGTAGCAAGTGAGAAAAACAGGCAGTAGATGGTAGTTGGTAGTAGAGGGTGATAATGCACATTAGTGAAAAGAAAGAAGTAGATTGACAGTATTAGTATTAGGAGGTAAAGGAAGTAAAGGGTTAGTGTTGATAATGTAGTAAGAACAGTAGTAGCGGAAGAGTAATAGGAGTGAAAGTTAGTGGGAGAATAGGAGTAGCTAGTGGTAAGAGTAGAGAAATCACATGTAGAAAGAGGCAAGGAAGTAGAGTGGGAGGAAAGGAACAACACGGGTAGCTGGAGGTAGTAACAATAAGACGTGATAGAGTTGAGAAGTCAGAGGAGAAGTCAGATCAAAAGGTGGAGGTGGAAAGGTTGAGTGAAAGATCGGAGAGACAGTAGTACAGTGGGAGGAGAACATCTGTTGAGACCAGTGTAGAAAGGGACAGGACAGAATGGGCATGGAAGACAGAAGAGTGGTTTCAGGGGAAATAAGGCACCATCCCTATCTCCCTAAGACTACTGAGCGGGCTAGGCTAGGGAATGCCTAGAATACCCCAAGGGAGATAGTTAGCACACGTCTCAGGGAAGTCATACTTCTCCCAAGAAAGAGCAAAGAACACAGGTGGCACCTATCAATTGTACTAACATCCATTAAGGACGCCTGGGTTAGGGATGAGGGTAACGGCCGGGGTAGGTGAGAGAGAGAAGGATGTATTCAGCGCCAATTACCCGAGAACCCAATCATGCCTGAGAACTACCCGAGAACCCTTGGGCCAAGCTGCTTGTAAAAATCCAAATAAACACCACAGGACTTACTACCTGAGTCAGCATGGTTCTCTCTGGTGGCCCACCACGTCGCAATTATAATCTCTACTCTACAAATGCTCACTCTGTGACACATGCCTGAAAGCATGCAAACCTACTTTATGGCCAAGATACACTGGCACGTTGTGGAAAGAGCATGCATGTGCAGCCCTATTAAATGACAAATAGCCTCCTTGAATGACATCGAGAAATCTACTGGCATGATAACACCACAGAGGGCTACATGGGTCTTTTATCAATGATGTTTAGTGGGCAAAACCCTCCTCAAATGTCCATGGATGTCTAACTCTAACAGTGGGAGAATAGCTCAGGGGCATCATGCTCACCTTGGAAGCTAGGCGACAGTGAACACCACAGGTTCGATTCCCGGGTCCGCACTTAGAAACCTCTGGGTTTTAAGCGCTTTATAAATAACCTATCATATCATATCGGTGCCTCTGCTATCCCTGGAAAACTGACAGTGGCATTTCCAAATGTTTGGCTCTTGGAGGCATCCAGTTCGATGTTGCCAGAAAACAGCATCAGCTTAAATCTGTTTAAAACAAAAAAAAACATGCATTGCATTAAATGATATTTGATAACATGCTACTTTGTTTAATATTTGAATGCATGATTTTCAAGGAAACTCATATTCCCAAACCTCTTGAATATGGAGCAGGCTGAATTTCTAGGATTGGCAATCTTTGAATGAGGTTTTTTTTTGTTTGGCAACATGGTGCACCAATCGTTTTGTTATGGCTGTTTATGCTATTACCTGACATCAAACAACTTGAGATCACTGGCATTTATTCCTGTTGAATAATAATTTGGAAAGGTTGATGTTTCCAAAAAATGTAGCTATTTGTAAGGGGATAAAGTAGCACACATAAAATAACAAAACGTTTACTTCAACAACCGAGCTACATATACACAGTGTTTTAAGGTAACAGTTCAGTTTACCACAACTGTAGGTGAGAGAATCATTGAACTGGGTACCAATGAAACCCATTATTGCAGTTCTTAGAAGTAATAATCCTTTATGCAACACTATACAAAAAACTGCATTATAATTAGTAAAATAGAAGGTTTGTGACTTATGCTAACTGTGTGCCTCTGGTGTACTGTATGTGCACAGGATTCCTCAACCTGCTCAAAAGTAGAGCATGAAGTGCAGGTGAGGCTGTACCTGTGCTAAGTAAACCCAGTTGGCATATGATGGAAGTACATGGGCATCCGAGGCTTGCATATGGAGTCTAAATAGCTGTCATGTGAGAAGTCTGCACCTGGCAGACTCCTGTGAGGCTATAACAGGCATCGTTTGTCAATGACAACATTTATTGTCCTTTAATGGAACCAGTGACACCCACCTATGATGGTTCTGCTGAGTAAATTGCTGCATTTACAGCGTGTCAAGGGATTACTCGAGCTAATCCATATCTAGTAAAAAATAAAAAAATAAAAATAAAAAAAGTATCTCATTTTAGGAACTTTTGTGTTAATTTAGACTTATTCGTTTTATGCATCAGTGAGGCTGCATCATGTTATATCATGAAAGTTAAAGTCCACGTGACAGCACTTCCTGTGATGACTGAGATTTACGGTCAAGTGATGGCACTTCCTTCGATGTCATCGGGTGAGTGATGCAGCTATCGCTACTCCTGACGTTTTGGTCATGTGACGGCCTTGGATATGTGTCAAGGAGGGAGCTGTTTTTAGACGATATAAAATAACTATATGTACAAATGTTGATCTCAAGTAAAGTATGTCCATTCAGTGTGCAAAACCTCTCAAAATGTTTAATTGTGTAGAGACTGGCACAGCGTGTGGCAATATTAGCACAATACTTAAGTGTGGAATAAAAGGCTTCTGAAGGCGATGCATTTTCTGGAAGCAAGCCTCACGTTGTGAGAAATCTAGGTTTTTGTAAAATCCATACTATTTTTAGATATGACACAGTGATGAAAGGGGGAGCAATATTCCTTCATATCATGTTTTCTTTGCAAGTGTAAAAGTTTGTCACCTTGGTAAAGTGCTGTAAAAAAAAGTTAAAACTGGAGGAGTTACGCCTCTCAGCTGCAGCACGGCAACTGCCAATAGAACACGAATATGAGCACACTCATGTCAGCGCCACTGACACAATGTCAGGCACAATAAAAGGCACAGCTTATGACATGATGTCAGCACCTTTTGGTGTTATTTTCAGCAGTTTGGCAGAAGTTTGTGGTGTGAACTTTGCCTGTCACAAACTTTATTTGAAAAGAGCCTAGAATTATGAAACAGACTGGCATTCAATTATTCAATTCCTCTGGAAGGTGCACACACGTTCTGGTCTATGTATTGCCAGTGTATCCATTTTTATTTTAGCAAAAGCTACTTATAGAATCTGCATGCTTTGAAGTGCAGCCACAGGACAACATACCAAAGTGATGTTCTGTCGATAGTTCAATGCAGACGAAGAAAATAGGAATTAAGTAAGGCTAGAAACAAGGGGCCAGAAATTGTAATGCCCCTTTGTACAGTACAATATTTGGGGTAATTGTATGTGCTTATGTGCTTAAGATAAGAAAGTCAAATATGTAATCTATGTGAACTTTCGTGCGTGTCTCTGCTGACATTGATACATGCTTGACTAATATGGTCGTACTATCCAGCGATAGCCACACAACCATATTGCAGGTGTCTTAGAAGGTTACTGAGCCGCACCTATACAGGGGACTACTCTAAGGCTCTGTAAACGGATTCAGAAGGTGTTTGGTGGCTCGAGCGTCACACAAGGAGCTTGAATATTTAAGAAAGAATTGGGTGCAGATAGATCAACTACAAATTCAATTGCACAAAACTTTAAAGTGAATTATTTTGTTCATTCAAACGTCATCTGTTAGGCAAAAAATCAAAATGGGTATAATAATAATAATATAAATGCATTACATTATTTTGGAAAAATTCCCAAATCATTATTGCAAATGAATACATGTACATGTTATCTATGCTGGTGCAGAATATAGCACAAATTAGCAATTGTTCAAGTGTTATGCATGACACTTGCTAAAACTGAACGTAACGCAGTTATATGCAATGAAACATTGAATGTCAAGCAGCGATTGTCCAAGGGCACTTTCACAAATGGAGAACTCTTCATGTGCTTGCTGATTTCACATGCAGGGGAGATGTGCCTCACTTCCTCTAGCACATGTTCAGTTTGAAGAATGCACCACTGGAAAGCAAATTACTAAAAGAGCATGGAATGCATGCCACGGCCAAGTTCTATCATTTTCATTCCCCCAAAAAGGGCCTTTGGCAGGGACAGAATCCTCCTATGGGACGACGGGATGTTTTTTTTTTCCTAGACATACGGCAAGCCAGAGGGATTCTACTGCCTCTTCTGACCTTAGCACATTAAACTGGGCCAGGACACCCTACTGTTGACATTAGCAGTGAATTTTCCGGCCTCCTTTGAGGGGTCACTGTTTCTAACAGCCCTCTAACTGGTACTGCAGCCTCGTTGCAAAGTTTGAGGAGCATACCGTCGTAGAGCTGGCAGAGCCAGGGATCTCTTGGCTAGGGACCTGCCAGGGGCTCTGGCCTGACTCTTGGGCCTAAACGCGAGCAAAGCCAAGGAAGTGGGTGTGCAAAAGAGGGGGACAGTGTCAGGAGCTGTGGGTGTAAAAAAGTGGCTGGAGGTGTAGAATAACGGTGAAAAGAGGCGGGGGGATAAGTAAAGGTGTTGAGGGGGCTAGGGAGTGAATAATGTGTGAGTGGTTTAGAGGGCCGGCAAAGGGGGTGTCCAGAGGGCAGGGGGGGCAAGCAAGGGGATGTCAGGGGGCTAAAGGACCGAGAAAAGGGGGGTGATGGGGGCCTAAAGAAGCAGTGTGAGTGGGCTGGGGACGGAGAAAAGCAGGGTGAGGGTGCTGGGGAAGCAAGAAAAGAGAGGTCAGGGGCTGGGACAGAGAAAAGGTATGATATGAGGTTTGGGGGGTCAGGGGGCTGGGTGTTGGTGGAGGTAAAGCGGGCTGGGGCAGAGAAAGCAGCATGATGGTAGGGGATTGAAGCAGTATATTTTGAAGGGAGAGCAGAAGGGGGAGTTGAACGTACCTTATAATTTGCTGCTGCACAACTGGAGCATGTTTGCCTTACTTACTGTCCCAGTCACCTGACTTCCTGTCCCATTTCAGCCAATTAATGAGTGGCTGGAGTGGGACAGGAAGTCAGAATGCCCAGGATAGGAAGTCAAGCGAGCATGCTCACATTGTGCTGTCTGCACTTCAGGAGCATCCTTTCTTGGAAATATTTAGTTTTATGGGGGTGGGAAGCTGGAGGGTTTTGTGGCTGGCACCTGCTTTGGGCAGGCACTGACCCGAAATGAGGGTCTGGCCAGAGACCAAGTTTTGACCCAGACCGGCTAAAGCGCATCTGGGCTCGTTCAGCTCTACACTGTGGCACACACTTGCAGCAGGGCATGTAGCTGCCCCCTGTCTTCTTCTTGACTAGTATGCAATCAGAGGTAGGCAACCAAATTGTCTGAGAGACATGGGCCCTGATTCACAGAGCGTTTTCCAATGGGGGCTTTTAGAATGGATTTCTAAACTCTGGCCTGATGGACAGAGGTTTAGGAGGCCACCCTAATTTGGTGAAACAGGAGAACCATCTGGACAAGCCAGACCAATCACAGAAGTGTGGCAGGTGGTCAAGACTAAGTCTCAGGATGGGTGAGAGTGATCAAAAGCCGACAATGAGCACATACAGTGAAGATACCACAGAATACTCGTAGACATGTGTATGGCAAAAACACATATACATTTATTTTAGGCCCAATAAAACAATATGAATAACCAAATTAGTAATGTAACAGTTACCACAAAAGCTGATCACTATTTCACATATATACAACTACTGTAGCCCAATGTGATACAGGGAGGAAAGCATCCACAACATGTAGCAGAAGAGGGGTAAACACTATTTAAGCATTAGGGAGTCCTCAGGATGGAAACCCTAACTTCTTCAGTCCAGGCCTATGAAGTGGGGAGCCTTGTGCTTAATGTACAGCAGTGCGTAAAAATGTGCGGCTGTGTATACAGCGAAGACAGCACCTTTTCAAGATGCTGGGACAGTTAGGTAAGGGTCCTGAAGTGGGTAGAAGGAGTTCCAACCCCAGGCAAGAGTCCACCCTCACGGGCAGAGCAGTTTCCGACTTTCAGAACAGGCCACGGAGCTCAGGCTATCCCAGCCAAAGAGAGGATCCCAAGGAACCCTTATGAGTGAAAATAAATGGATGAGCCAGGGGCCACTGGTAAGTTATGCAAGTACTGACTGTCCCTTGCAGGGGTGTTGCTAGGTCTGGAAAAGATCCGGGGCTAAGCTAATGTCGGGAGTGGCGGATTGCGGGGCTAGCTATAGCCTTTTGGTTGTAGCCCCCGAGATTCTATCTGGGGCTACAACCAAAAGACCTGGGGCTATAGCCCCCTCAGCCACCCCCCCAGCAATGCCTCTGGTCCCTTGCGTCAATCGAGACCAAACTATGCCAGCTAAGTTGAGCTTGTCTGAGGTTGCAAATCCTGCCTTTGCCCTCTGATCCATCTCTCAGATGCTGAGAGACAGGACAGTAGCCAAAACTCGCCCACGAAGGTAGTAAGAAGAAAACTCTGATATAGCAGGACTCAGGACACAGCCGCCAGAGAATAACGGAAAAGCCACCCACAGTGACCATCACCACAACGCAGTGAGGCAGGGACTGCAAAGGCTTGCAGTGTGATGTACTCCTAGTTCATGACTGAGAGGATCTAGACCTTTGAAATTTGGCAGGAGAGTGCCGAGAACCATAAACTAGGGATTCCCAAAGCTTCAAGTTGCAAATGAAAACAGTGGCGCCCCTATGCGATGTCCTGGGTCAGAGCTGGTCAGATCACTGAACGGCCCAGGAACACATCCGATAAGGCTCTTTTGACGGGAAATCAAGAGACGCCGAGAGTAGTTGTTCCCATTATTCAAAAGGGTTGAATGGCCCTCGGAGGCCTTCTAATATCGAGAACGAAACAGGGGTTCAACGGGACAACAGCAGGCTCAGTGTGCCAAACCTTCCAGCTCATCTCCTGTGGGTCCACAGGTCTGCTTCAGCTCACAAGATACTTGGCTACACCAGTAGTTCAAGATGAACCACTGTAGATTGACCTGGAAAGGACGGAGGGCCCCTTCACTTATCCAAAGTTTGATGCCTGATAAAATCTGGACAACCAATAGAAGATCTGCTCCCTTGCATGCATGCCAGTCATGGTCCAATCATGGTCCACAGGGATCCCCATGCATTTCTGCACACCAGACATCCTGGCACCAGTAGTGTGGATTGGGACCAGCCAGGGCCAACCCTCTTCCTGACCGCTAGCACACATGACATGCAGGAGCCCGCAAAAGATGTGGTTTTTGCCGGAGGCTGCATGGCCAAATTAGGAAATGCCGGATAAGCTAGACATGGGGGAAGGCAAATGGACAAGATGCCTGAAGGACAGAACAAAAGACTATATGGCACAGCCATTTTTGGCACTGGCCACAGTCATAAGCCATCTGTGGTGAAAGTAGTAAAAATACCAGAAAAGTAAACTGCTGTCGTTCATCCAAGCACACTTGTACATTCACCAAAAATTCCTTAGAGTGTGCCCAGGGCCATAAAACAAAAGGACCCCAGTGCACGGTGCAGTATTGCACTTTGCGCACTGATAAAAAGTTACCAAGAAATGGCAACAAAGTAAAAGACTACGGAAACATAATTTCTCAGTACTGACAGTCTGGAGGATGTGCACGTTTCCCGATAACAAATGAGCAAAAGCCCAGGGGAACACAGATGAAGGTTGTGCTCCACTGGAAGAAGTCAGGCCAAGATAGCCAAAAAAAAACAAAAAGTTTGGGGGGTCCATAATATGGATGGAAAATTGCATTCAGAGAAATTTTTCCTAACAGTTGTTTGCCATTATAAACCACTTCTCTGAATTAGGCACATGATGTTTTTACTACCACTGTCATAATATGTATACTCACTTTAAGGAGCAGCTTCTCTTTCTTGAACTGAAGTCTTAAAATAGTGACTCCTGTCGCATAAAGAGAATATTCTGTAAAGTTCTGTGGGATTCCGTTTTTTATCAGCAAGTTAGAGCAATAGGAGTCACACCTCTAAACAGACTCAGTAGTGTATTAATCCTGGTAGGGTTGTGATTGTTGGGTGATAGTTATATTTTATTCAATTTTTCTTTTCTGTAACGTCCATTGTGGTGACACATTTAACCATGTGTGATCAAGTCAGCAAATGTTATTTGTTGCCAGACAAGAGCACTGAGTTTATGATTGTAGACTGCACCATGCCTAAAGCCCCTGCTAGGGTGAGGGAGTTGCTGCCTCTTAGAGGAGGTGGAGGGTCTTCGTTCAGCAAGCTGACAGCTTATTTTAATTCAGAACTGAGACTGCTCCTGCCTCTCCGATCCACTGCTCGGGTTTTCCTGGCAGCACAGATAACAGAATCACTTAATAGCTGAAATAGAAGTTACATTTTTAAATCATATTTCAATAAAGATATTATAGCACAGTCCGTATATATTCACATAATAATCTCATATAGGGAAGGCAGCCACCAGATCTCTTTCGATTTTAAAAATAGAAATAATGTCATAGGGCCTCATTATTTTATTGTATTTTTATTTTATTGTATTTGCATATGATTCTCAAAGAACCTTTAAAAATAACAATCCTTAATTCATAGATTCACAAATCAGAATTCAAATTCTAAAGGAATACTTTAAAACTCATTGCTACATTTTCTTATAACATTTTCTTAGAAACATTTAATTTCCTTTCATTTAAACCCTATTAAAAGGGAAGTTTAGTGTTAAAACGAATACATTATTAAACATGAAGACCATCCTAAGAAAACCATCATAAAAATGTGTCATTATTAGTCATACAAAATTTAGAACCATACAATCTTAACAGCCTATTATTACACAATATTCCACATCAGCTGGTAAAAGCTTTCTCATCGAGCACCATAGCCAATAGAGAGTACTATGGACACACACAGACTCTATATTAAGGCAAAAGTCCCAGGAGGCCTCCTCTTTAATATCATTGAGATTATGCACAAATTTAAGAGAATACACATGTACGCGGGACCTAGCAAATTGCACTCCGTAAATAAATGTCTGGGGGTTTCAAGCATTTCTGAAACTTTCAAATACGGCAAACCCTAACAGCCCTAAAGATGTTAAGTTGTGCACCCTTAAATATAAGCAAAGTTAACTGATTTGTCTGTAATCTTAATATAACACTCCAAACTGCAGGATTGGGGAATTGTCTCAAGTACTTTTGAGTTTGCAAGAATCTGTGTGTTACTCTTGCCCCATACATATAAGAGTGTAGCGACATGAGATGCACATAATTACTATCCCAGTCCCATTGTCTCAATTTTGTTGTAAATAAGTATGTCAAGGTTACAAATCTGGTACCATGATCACACTCTGGGTGCCAATTTATACACTTGTACAAATGATCATTCAGTCGATTAAAATCACCTCCGCCAGTTTCGTGCTACATCTCAGTAATCCTCCCCACCAGGGAAAGCAATTCGCATTGAGGCCGTGAGTTAGCTATTAACTGGAATACTCCCTGCCTTGCCCGCAGCAAGCCCTTTAGTGAGACTAAACCCAGCTCAAGTCTCAAATATTCAATCAGGGTAAAGGTGGCAGTTTGAGTATGCTTCACCAGAAATAGCCCTCAAGTGTTCCCTTTGTTGATAACTCAATCATTTACTGCAGCATATCTAGCCAAGGTGGCAAACACCCCCCTTGCTCCACTAAATGTGTCATTAAACATCACAAGGTTGTCTGCATAGAGCATACACAAAATTGGCCTTGCCCTGATTTTGGGGCAGCAGCCGACCACTGAAGTGAAAGAAAGAGGAAGATCAGCTGTGTATATATTATACAGCAGAGGGGCAAGTTTACAACCTTGCTTAACTCGGCTATCAATTGGCACAAGAGCTGGCATAGTAACAACATCGTCATGTCTCACTCTCCCAACTGTGTTGTGATACATGCCCTTCAAAATACCCATTAACCAATTTGGACACCTCAAGCCTTCCATTTTATGCCAGAGCTTCTCCTGATTCACACAATAGAAAGTGGCCCGGAAATCTCCAAAGATCGTATACAATGCCGATCAAACCGGTGCCGAGGCCCGTCAAAATAAGATATCCATAGCCCCCAGGTTGTGTGTGGTAGAGCACCCCAGCCCAAAACCCTGTCGGAGTAAACTGTAGTAGCTGCTTTTCGTCCACCCATTTATGAATTGGAGCTCAAGACCAATGTGGAGAACATTTTTCCATAGTATCTAGGCATGAAAGCAATCTGTATTTTCCTGACAGCAGCCTATCCCCTTTTTTATATACCGAGACAAGTACAAACTGCTGCCATGACACTGAAATTTCCTGCTTCCGACATATCTCGATGAACAACATTTTTAAGATGTTTGCCTATCTACTGGGGTCTTGCTTTAGAACCACATTAGCGAGGCCATTCAGGCCTGGTGCTCTGGAGTGCCTCAGTGTACGTATCATTGTTTCTATATCATTCTCAGCAGCCAAACCTGGCCATCCCTCTGGGATATATAACAAGACTTGCTTACAGAACGCATTATGTCCATTCTCTTTTAGATGTAATATCCATTCCTGCTCTTTAATGGAATTTAGGTTCTTCTTCCTACTATCCCCCTTAGCCCCTGCTAGAATTAACCATATGTTTCTACTCTGGCAATCATCTTTTGCCGCTGGCTGTTGTTGATTGAGCATCTCCATCGCTTAAGCCACTGCCTATAGTCTCTCTTAATGCTCCAAGATTGATTAGTCTTCTCTATGTCAGAACAGCCTGACCTAGCCACTGTTCTCAGCTTTCTCCTGCTACTTGTTTTAGCCATACATATCACTCTATCATAAGTGTTTACATGTTTATAAACTGCCATCAAGTGCCCCACTGGCCCAGTTCTCATTTTAGTGGTGAACATGTTGAGCCAATCCTCAATTTCATTACAATTTAGTCTATTTAGTTTGTCTATTTCCTCATCAGTGAGCTGACGGAAGGGTGTATGTGCCTTATGGATATGACTGGCCGTCTAACTTATATTATTAACTGCATGATTCAATTGTATACCAGTACAGTCCGAGGACCCCGTTACCCACCTTTGTTTACTCATGGATAGGACCAATAAATTGTGGTCATTGTTGTCATTTGGTTTCATCTTTAGCTATACCGTTGCTGCCAGGCAACCATTATATCCAAAGAAATAATCAAAGGTGGCCCTGCCATGATGTCCACCCCAGATGTATTGCCCTGGCCTGCATCATCACACTTTTTGTCATTGTAACAACCTGTCTTGATTCGATATCTATCTCACACCAATTATCAACGCCCAAATGGTTTACCTCTTATGGCCCTATTAGCTATCACTTGATATAGATGGAACCCGTCAACCGGCAAACAGACATTAAGCCAGGTTTCCTGTAGTAGAAAGACGTCATACTTATCAAGGTAGCACTTAGACCCTTTCACCTGAAATAGGTGACCAAACCCTCTGTTGTGCCAAATAGCAATCGTGTAATTTCAATTACCACAAACTGGGGGATCCTCACAGACTCCCTACCTACATAGGCCGAGGTCAGTTGCACTGACTCCTCGTCCAAGGGCTTATTCCCATAGGTGGTGCGAATTGTATAAGAGACATCATAGTATTAATATAAGAGTGGTTTTCCCATCTGGTGGTGTCTTTCCACCCTTGTGCCAGCACTGTATGGAAGACTATAAGGTGACCGCATAATGGTGGACAACACACCTTCAGTTTAAATCCTACAACATCTACATTAGTGCATAATAATTGAGACAGTTGTAGGTGATGCAAATTCAATCAATACCCAATCTGTGGCACTACCCCATTTGGGAAGTTCAAGCTGCAATATATTTCTGAAGTGGTGAACGTGGACAGCCAAGGAATTGTAGCCCATAACCGTGTAGAGAAGATTGATTTAGTAACGGGCTAGATTCTGTTGTATACATTTCTTGTAACTTCACAAAAGTACCAAATCTCATTCTCCCCATTGGGATACTACTAGTTTGTGAAGAATTGAAGTTATCGTCCCTCACCTCAGCAATGCCCGGGGCAGATGAGACAATCTGAGGACCCCTCTCTAGTGTATGCATGCCTACTAAACTCCATCACCCTGTGTTCACCCCTGTATTGTTGACTATCAATAGGTCTATAGCTACTTTGGCTGATTTCCTGCCTACCCAACCCAAGCACCAAATAACCTTTATCCACCCCTGCAGTTGGACCCAACTTTCTTTTCACAACAGTCTTAACTGAGTTAGGCTTCATTACAGGATGTGACAATTTGTCCATAGGCCCCTGCAAAGTAACTTTCTGCTTTGTTCCGTCCCCCAGGGATTTAGAAATAGATTTAGACCTACTAATAGGCACAAGATTATCTTGCAGACACACAACTGGAATTCCTTTAGTCACAGTCTCCAGCATAAATTGATTAGCATCCACTGGGCCATTAACACAAGTCACCCCCGTGTCTCCATCTGTTTATTGGCAAGGGGAGTATTTTTTATCAGCGAGATTTTAGCGCATAGTGCTTCCAATGCACCATCCTCATTACCTGCAGCTATATTTACAGAGTCCTCGAACATTAAGGAGGAAAGGGATCCAGCTGCGGAAATTAAATTCCCCTCACCAAGATCACTAGCTACTGTACCCCCATCCTCCAAAAATGAGTTGCTTAAAAGTTCCTCAGGATCCTTGACCATTCGCTTGTGTGAGCCAAAATCGTTTCTTTGCCCTTCTACCAAGCAGGTAGGCTAAACATTCGTTGTTGTTACCCAAAACTATATCCACCATCTTGGTAGTAATTGATTTCAGCTCATTCTGCTCCATAGCCAATGATGAACAAAGAACAAATGATGCCGATGGTATTAAGCAGGGGAGTAAGGGCACCATTGCAGCAGTGTAAGGCACACGTGACCCCAGTGCCATAATTAGCCCCCCCCCCCCAGTGGGCTGTAGGCTGGCTGATAAAACCTTCAAATTGGGGATACTGGATAGGTTTCCACCCAGAGATGTGTCAAAGGCAGCCGCATTGTGAATTACATTTTAGATTCCTACACAATTTGAGCAAAGAGCCATTATTGTCCATTGAATGCAATGGGCTTGCCACTTGTTTATTCATTTCAACAATAAAACCAGCCCCAGGCTACTTGTAGTATATTGGCTGTCCAAGTCCTCCCTGCCAATACAATTATCGGACGATTGCTCAGTTATCAGAGCCTTGTGTTGATTAATTGCATTTTTCATTTTGGGGGCATCTTTCAAGCCTTTGCGGGAGTCCAATGGGATCCGTCCATGTTTCCCAGACCTAGTTGCTTCGCTACGTAGCCCCGTTCTGCACGGTGTCTGAGGTTTCATGCCAAAAGGGGAGGGGGGCAAGGAATCACAATGTTACCCTGGCTTGCCCTAGAATGCAACCTCAACTGGGGTTATTCCACCTGTTTCAGAACCCCACTCCCCCAGACACTCACACTTGCAGTCTTGCTCCGCCAATAAATTAAATATAGTGGCAGCCTCTAAAATCCCCATGTGGTTGCCACGGGGGACAGACTGCAATTACTGCATTTAGCAGTTCCAAAACACTTAGCCTCAAAACAGGTGTCAAAGGTAATCCTCTGAATGGAGCTGGCTCAGTGTGCGGTTCAGCTGACTGCTCACCATAGTGCACATGAAGGGGAGCAGAGAAATGTGTCTCCAAGTTAGATGCAGCAGCGCACAGTCACACAGCCTCCAACATCCAATTCCACTTCTTGTACTTTTTTTACACAGTTCAGGTAGTACTGTGGTGGTGGTCTCAGTCTTCCTCACCATTCACTGCTTACTCACCTTCCAGCTTTCAGTCTCTGCGATGATTAGAGGAAAGCACCTTGTGGCGTCAAGCCGCACCGTGCAGAGAACAACAATAGATTTAAAATATGGCCGCTTACGACACCCAAAAAGGGCCTCATTATGTGTTTATTAGTAATTTTTCAGCAATTCTGTAAAATAACCACCAGAATCATTCAGCATTACTGACACTCGGTCTGGTAGAATTACCACCACATTACGTGTGGTAGTAAGGGGGTTGAAAATATAAGTTTCTGGAGTCCATGGTACTGCATAGGGATTTTATTTCAGATTTATAGTGAGAGGTAATTCCAATACAGTAAATCTGACACACGTTGCTATTGAGATAGAAGACTTTACCCTAGCATCTGGCTGGAAGTAAACCCTTCACTTTGAGGTCAAAACTGGGAATTCAGTATTACGGTAAATATGGAAGTCCGTTGTCACTAAAAGAAAGTAGCAGTAACGTAATTAATGACTATTTTGCACTGCATTGCCAAACTTGTGATGTGACCCAGAGAGAATTCTACTTTGTAGTTTTATCAAGCACAGTCATCAATATTTTAAAATGGATTGTCAGTCAAATCTGATGTCTACTTATAAAACAACACCTGTCAAAAACAATAGCCTCATGGTATCTATAAGCATACATGTTCCCCCAATCATATATTGTTAATCATACAACTTGTATACAGTGCACATTTCTAAAAATCATCCTCATGCAAGAATACCATCTTAGTTTTTAGTACAGGTATTTTTGTATTTTCTATACGAAACAAAAAAAAAACATTAGACAAGCAGAACACAACAATTTAGGGCAATGTCTTTGAATGCAGTATTAATTAGAAATAGTGTGGCAAAAGACACACTGGGTTACACAAATGCTAGAAAAGGCATAGTTGTTCATATGCAGGTGGCTAGCACAACACCCATGAGGCAATTCTAAATAGTATAACATTCCCACATCCATCCACATGTGCCCTTCATTTTTGAACTTCCTACTACACACAGTTCTCTATTTTTTAAACGTTAATCCCACAACCTTGCATGTTTTCACATGTCACTGGCAAGGCTATCTTTTACAGCCACATTCATCCAATCAAGTTCTTCTTGATCATCCAGGGAACCGAGCCCTTATGGATTCAGTTACAAAGTTCCAGGGATTTGTTCTATAGAGACAGGATTGTAACCCACCGTTTGTGCATGTAGGCATACCACACAAGTAAAAATAGGAAGTGGATGCGTCACATAGAAGCATACGTTGTCCCCACTTATACATACTATAAGTCTAGGTCTGCACACTGAGTTCTACATTGTCAGTCTGGGGACCTGCATATATGCAAGCATGGAGTAAGTCACTGTGCAGCACTCATTCCTTCAGATCACTGCTAACATTTCCATTTTAGCCCACAAAGAACATGCACTGAGCTTTGCTCTATTGGTCCTTACATATCTTCTACCAAAGCATAAACAGGAACAAATGAGAAGATTACCTTCATTGATAGTTGAATCTGGAATACTGTTGAATAAGCAGGGATACTTTCATAGAGAAGAATATATAATTCTTAGGAAAATCTGCAGACCAAAATGCACATTAGCAGGCATTTGTCAAGAGATTTGACATTTTAAGTAAAAAGAAATCCTACAATATTGCTGAGATTCCAAGCAAAACATCCAAATAAATCTTAATCCAGATGCAATCACATTTTAAACATGTGCTTTTATCCTTAAAGTTATAGATCGACCTTCACTGAAATTGAGTGTTGGCCTTTGTGATAACCCTTCCTTGAGTGCCCCCACACAATTGCTACTTTTGCTGTTCCACTGGTTACAAAGAGGTGGATAAAAAAGATGCAAATGTGGGGGAAGTGTAGTAGGAGAAACTGGGGCTAAATCATGAGGAGTCTCAGGAGAAGGAAGACAAGGAGGTGTATTCCAGCTGTTCTTAGTCCTCTAGGGTGCTGTTATTCCCAATCCAGGGGATCTATGGCAAGGTGGATCAACTGATCCACTCCTATTCCTATGAACCGGGCTGGCATCTACAGGGGTTCCTCCGCTGCCAGAGACAGGGTCATTTGTCCATTGCAGACCTGTGAGGTATTGATCCAACAGCAGCTCACACCTAACGACCCTGGGGATGGTATTGGAGAAAAGGTTTTCTCTGCCTCAGGTGCCTTCTGTTTTCAGCACTCTGTGGCATAGGACTCTGGAGTGGTCTGCATTCCCGAAGGAGTTCCAAAGGTGCACTCTTTATCTTCCTGTTGTCCCAAGTTGAATCATGAAAAGAGTGGGAGACCCCTTCCTTATAAAGTCAAAATGTCACAATGGATTTGCCCAAAGCAAGCTTCCTGTAAGTAATCCAATCCCTGTTGACGTAACAAGTGACCCTTGCCTTCTGACATCATACCCAGAGTCTCTGGTCCTGCAGGAAATGGCAGGGACAGGAGGAAAAAGAGCCCTGACAGAAAACCAAGATGGTGGGGCCATTTCCAGGCTAAACTCCCTCTCTGGCTACTCTAACTCTGCCCCTTTCCAATACCGGCTGACTTCAAAGGCACTCTGTTGTGCAGCACACTGGTTTGAGGCTGGTTGTGTAATGCCAGTGTTAGGTTTCAAGCACTGACTCCCAGGAGATCTCCTATTAAGACGTCCTGATCCTTAAGTGGAGGTATTGCTATCCTTCCTAAGATTCACCAGTGTCATCATCCCGTCTATTGTCTCACTTTTCTGAGTGGATACAGCCAGGCTATCCATAAATTCATATTGTCCTAACATAGCTTTGGCATGGGCATTCATTGAGTTGACAATTGCATGATATCACATTGGTGTGGCTTTCATAAGTGTGCACTGTTTTCAGTCACCATACCACATCCAGGCATGTCTTATATTTAGAGATTACCCTGCCATCAGACTGATTAATACGTAACATTTTTATAATTTAGATCAGAGGTGCAGGAGTTAAAAAGTTACCTGTGCCCGTGTTAAGGTTGGCTTGCAGCAGTTATCAGGAATGCACATGTGACTTTGTACCTGCCCTGTGCCTGGAGCGGCAGATGTCAGGAGACTGGTGCTGTAAAGGTAAATGGGGTACTTTGATTTTAGCAGGGAGCATTTATGAAATTGGTGTATGTTCAGCTGGCCTCCCTTTCAGAGACACCATAAACTGAACTTTCACAATCACACCAGAAGCCATGTAGTCACAGGTACTCAGTAATAGCTCTCCATTTCTGGAATTTTCCAATCCCCATATACTTTGTTTCTGGAAAAAGTAGTCAATTCCTTCGTAAGTCTCACATTCTGCCGCTGGAGACATCCAGATCCAGAATTCTCAGCACTACAAGCGTTTTATTGGTGCATGCATACTCAATCTCACAGCAGAGGTTGCGTTGGCTCTCTCTGAGACATAGGCCCAGATTCATGGAATATATTGCATGGAAAATCAGAACTTTATGTGCCATTCTGCGTGCAAAATACTGTTTGTTAATTCATGAAATTGACAGTGCAGGACTTTTCCGGTACTTGCATGGAGTTGCCGCCAGGCCGGCACGTCTCTTCGAGTGGTCGAGCACCATGCTAGAGACTCCTCCCAGAGTGTGTGACAGGCCTACGCAGCTTCTCAAATAGGGGGCAGAACATGCAGAATGAGGAAGAAGACATGGAAATGTGAGCATGTCGAGGGACGGTCCATGGCTAAGCAATCACATACCCATTCTAACCAAAAATACAATCGTATTCATGGATTTCAACACAGAACGTCATGTTGCGAAAAGTACATGCAGACCCTGTGATCCATCTGCCACATGATAGCAGGCGTAAACTTCAACGTGCATAGTAACCAATGCATATAAAGCATGCAATATACACCAAACCAACATCTACAACCAAGATGAACCCAGCAATAGTCGGTGCTATCTTGCACGGACACCACAGGAGGAGGAGTATGTCCAGGGCCAGGATCTTTACAACAGGCGCCACACTGTTTGGGATGCCGGATGACCAGGTATATACCAGGTACAGGTTCCTCCCATATAAAAAGTGCTGACTGCACTTCATTTCATTGCAACTGGGTCCTTACAGCGAATCACTTCAATAGTTGGTGGGATATCGCAGGCCACCCAATCCCGCTGTTCACACCAGGTGTCGCCATGCATAACCGCATGTGCATGTGTGCGCAGGCACCTATATATTCCCCGAACACTGGTGGAAAGGCAGACAGTGATCCAGGAATTGTATGCAGTAGCGCACTTACCCCGGGTAGTATGTGCAATTGACTACACACAAGTTGCGCTATGGCCCACTGTTAGGCAGAAATTATATGCAGTATCCTTTGGGAACACCACACACACTTAAGACTACAAGTGACAGTACAAATTCACCTTTGGTACAAGCCTGTACTACACAGTTAAAGTCGTAGCGATGGCTGAGAAGCCAGACTTATCTCAAGAGTAAGTGAGCAGTATCAGATAGTTACACAAAGGACAGCAATTACTATGATTCAGGAAAACACTGACTCAAGGTTTTCAAGTAAAAGAATATACATTTATTTCACTCTTCAGTTGTATAACATTACACTATTACACGCAGTTTAAAAACAACACTCTTAATATGCCACATTACGTCCCTTAAATTCCAGACAAGTTAAGCTCACAAAATGAAGTGGGAGCAAAATGGCACTCCAGCAATTTGAAAGGGAGGGAAAGACAAAGTTAATAGGAATTAAATCAAACCAACAGGTAAGTACTCAGGGCAATTGAACAAGAGGAACTACAGCAATAGAATCAGGTAGAACAGGTTTAGGGCCAAAGTCAATGGGTCAAAAGTCTTTTGCTCAAGATCACACAGTTCAGAGTAATTTGCGGTAAAGTTCATAGCACAGATTCAGGACGAGGTTAGTTGAAAGAAAAGTTAGTTCAAAGAGAAGAGAAGGACAAGTCCTCGGATTGGAGAAAGATTTCAAACACTTTCACCGCGGTTGAACGAAACGCAAAACCGGATTTGCACAGTACCTTAAAACAGAGAGTAAGCTGTAGCTGAGGCGGACATTCCTGGTAGTTCCTGCAGGCTCATGGTGCCTGAAGCAACTATCAGACTGACAAGAAGAAGGAAGACTGGAGGGTCCTGCACTACCCAGGGAAGAAACCAGCAGCAGAGCAAAGCAACAAATAAAAGGTGTGCTGCTTAAAACCCAAGCAGGGTCCGATCTTCCTGGCTATCCGACCCACTGTAGCTCTGTACAGTGAATTTAACCAGAGGAGGGGTCCTGGCTTGCAGTTTGGGTGAACTGTTTGTTCCCACCAGCTCAAGGGAAGAAGTTTCCTGGAGGATCTTCTCTGTCGTCAGATTCTGAAGATTCGGACCTGCAGCAGGGCTTCACCGGGCGGTTTAGTCGTTGTAGGGGTCCTCTTCCATCAGCTTCTCGTTGGTTCTTTCGGTCCAGTGGCGACTCTGCCTTTCCAGTCCCAGAGACCTGCTTTTTATGCCGTTTTCCCCCATTCATACAGCCTGGCTGTCAATCACACAGCAGGGTGGCTGTCCTGGCAAGGACAGTCCCCTCAGCCAATCAAACAGGAGTGTTACTTGGGTTAAGAAGGGAACCCATGGCAGGGGTCCAAAGATCCCTCCCTCACATCCTGCCTACCTAGACTTTCAGGTGCCTAAAGGAGGGCTTCTGTGCCGAAGCCCACGAAAAGACAGCGAACAAAGGAATCATCCCTGGTTTGGTGCGCAGAGTAAAACACAAGAAAGACCTTAACAAAAAGAAATGGTAAATAAACCCAGCCGGAGCCAGAATAAAATGTATTTGGTCAAGCAGGTTTATGTTTGAGGCTACTATAATAGCCTAAAACAATACCAGGGTTATATAAGATAACCAAGGAAGAAAAGTTAGGATAGTTACCACTGCCACCAGCCAAGTCATGATGTAAAGGGATCAAAACTATGCTCCAAGAGACACAGACAAAAAGGGATAAGAATTAACCCTTTCCATTACTCCATGTAAGATGGGGTGTAGTGGGTCTGTGGTTTAAAGTGACTAAAATAAAGTTAATGGCAACTTTACCTTTTCTAGGGGACGGTGGTCAGCCCCAGAAAATGGAGTCAGTGGGAAGACTCAAAGACGACCCTTTGTCACAGCACTGAAGGTGCTGTGTAACACACATGAAAATATGAGGCCATGGAGTAGGTGAGGCTCCAGTGCCCAGGATCACACAAAATGTGAAAACACACACAGCAAAACACATGGAAGAGTTGGAAAAAGGCTCACACTCTTAGCAGGTGAAAGAAATAAATCCTAGAAATCCAGTAAAGCTGCTGAGGGACTCATTATGTAAGGGAAATCAGACATTTATGGAATTCTCCCTAACACTCGCCCAGCCCCAGACTAAGGGACAGGAGGATTTAATCCACTCCTGGATGAATCTCTACCTCTAGTCAGTTAAAAACATCCTAGAGAGACCATCAGCATTTTGGTGGTGACATCCTGCTCTGTGCTCAATGGTGAAAATAAACCCTTGAAGGCAGATTGATGTAAGTGATTTCAATCTGGCACTTCGCCTAAGTCAACGCCTAGCGTGTAATGCACAACTGAAATCCTTGTTTATTTTTGTCTAAAAGTTATTTTATTCTGAACGATGTACCACTCATATGATCATATGACGCCCCTCTCTTGGAATACTCCCCCCGGTCACACTGAAGCAGGAATCAGGCTGGTCTGCAAAGTTAAAATATTTATTTATGTAGTTACAAATTAATGACACTATGTTTAATGGTATACAATAATCACCAATGGGGTGATATAACCCTAAGCAATCTCTTTAATGCACAAGGAGCAATAGTGAGCAAAACAATTCAGCACAGAAATAATACTTTTGTGTGTGTCTTCGGAACAGATAGCAGTGTGGTTACTATTTCCCCCTGCCCACCACTCAACCCCCCAATAGGCAATGTAAAGAGATAGGACGAGAGAGCAGGTATTCAGGAATGGCAGAATTCAACACGGAATATCAATCCCAATTCCCCCCCAGCAAAACAAGAGAAAAACAGAATTGATTGGCAAGCTATCACAATGGTTTTAAATTTATCTTGAGAATGGATTGGGAAAAACACTAAAAATGGGCTAAATTTCTGAAATTGTTTAGATCCTTATGGGAGCCACTTTAGATAGTTACAGACAAACACTAGCAATGATTTAATACTAGGAAGCAATGTGAAATCTTAAAACTGAGGTCGGAAGCAGTCAAAAGCTGTTTTACACGTGTCAGAAATTCCCTAAATGAAAATTCACTGCAAACTTTTCCATGCGCGATAATTGCGATTACGGGAGAACTATATGGATTTGGGTGCAGTTTAAGATGTGAATTAAAGCTGTGAGTGTTAGCTACAAGCAGAAGGTGACATTGTGTTTCTAGCATGAAAACTGAAGAAGTTATGGACTTTTTAGTGGAGGTCGTTTTTCTGAGATAGGCTCTGGAATGGGAAGCAGGAATGCACTTTAAAATGACAAAAAGGATTTTTTACACTAGAGGAAGACATGAACAAACAAATACCACACAAGAAAACAGCCACTTGATCAGGGCGACTGCTTGCAGTGGAGCTCGCCTACTTCAGATGAGAAAAGATCAGGGCAGAGATTGTTTTAATAATACTAACGCCGGAGGAAAAAAAGAAGGGATAGGATAGAAAGTTCAGGCAATTCAAAAGTATTTCTAACAATGCAGGTTCTGAAGACAAAGTGGGATGGATTTCAGATAGGGATTGGACTAAGCCAGGTACATAAGCTAGTGACACAATTCTATTCTATAGATACTCATGAGATATGTTTTGAAACAGAACCGTCAGGATTCTGGTCAGGGAATCTGGTCAGGGATTCTGGTCAGGACAGACAGCTGGGCACACCGGATTGGACTGGATCTACAATGGCTCTGGTCACAGCTTGACACAGGACTGGATTGGATCTCTTGGTTCTGATGATAATTATTTTCAGCAGGCAAGCAGTACAGCACAACCCAGCTGTCTATTTCCCCTTAGGTTTCTGGGGTTCTGGTTCTGGAATTTTAAGGCCTAGCTGAAAATGGTTCAGCTATGCAATGGGCCTTTCTGCTTTTTTCAAGTTTCTGGAGTCTGGAGCAAGTAAGATGGATGGTTCTGCCAGCAATCGGTTAGTATGTGAATCTGTGTGTTTTTCTGAGTGCTGAGCTGTCTCTATTTATGCTTATGATAAAGGGGTGTGTGTGCTGGTTTATCCTAAGCGTGCCCCTTGGACAGGGATTGGTCTCTGTCTCCTCTCTTCCTTGTTAGGAGGAGAAAAACAGTGTGTCATCTTTATGATGTGGGTTTATGAAGCCTAGAGTCCACCCCTAGACTCTTGAACACAAAATCTACTTTTGGTACAATACATATTTCCATGTGTGCAACCTCTATAACAATCATATAGACAGATTACATATTTTGTGTAGCAGATACTCCTCCAAACCCTGTCGCTGTAAGATCTTGTGTCTGCTTTTTACAGAATTCTGCCCTTTTTATCCGGAACACAATGTCCAATTTCGGAGGACATTTCTACAAATGTGCGCATTGAATATGGGCATAAGTGTATGAACTTTCATGCTTCTATCAAAAATGCATTTTGTGTGATAGCACATTTTCTGCCGTTTCTTCCTAGAACATGTCACAGAGTTCTGGCACCTTTTAAAATGTGCAGCCTATATTTGCATTAACAATGCTGTTATGTTTGTGTTTTTGACAATTTTACACAGTAGGTTATTAGTCTTTCTAAAAGTCCTTTTAAAATGTGTCTTTGGTCCTTGTTAGGCAACACATGGTTGTTTGTCTCCGCCTCTTCTTGTCTCCCTGCAGTTCAGAAACAGTCTCCTCCTAGCTCCTCCTGGGCCCAGGCCATTTTACGACCCTTCACACTTGGCAGCTCCTGTAGCTGGAGGATGCCCATTGTTTCCTTCCCTCTGCAGACCAAATTCTCCTCCCACCCTATAATCATCACTTAGGTGTGATTTCCTGGTGGAGGGAAGCAGAAGGGAGAGGCCCTTCCTCTGTGGGGAAAGCTTTTATACTGGTTTGGTTGCTTTTAGTCAGGATTAAATTCAAATGTTAATTCTGTTGCATTTTTGCTTTGCTTAAAGCCAACTTGTAATTTCAAAACAAGCAGCTAGAGCACTTATTCCAGATTCTAAACCATAGGATTGAACAGTTACAACATAGGTTACTCTCAATAACAGGCCACTTAGTGTTCAATCATTTGATTTCAGTTTGTACAAGTTTAAGGTTTATCATGCAGGCTTCTGACAGCTGTCATTCAGGCGGCCGAGGGTACTGCGCCCAGATTTTGACAGATTCCACAGAGAGGCAACTTTTGCTGTGGATGTTTGACAAATTCAGCTTTTCGGCATATTGTAAGTTGATAATGATTTCTTGAACTAAGTGAAATGTTAGCACCCAGCAAGAATATTGGATGTTTGTGAGTGTTTTGTACCGGCATCCTGCAGTTTCAGCAACTAAGAAAAAAGGATTTAAAAGCAAGATTTTGGATTTCTTTCAGCAAAGCACTGCTTTTCCCTCTGTGCTCTATTTTTACTTGTTGTGAAGCCCAGTGACATGTTTCAGGAGTGAGATTTCTGTTCCACCGCTGACAACCTGCATGGTAGATTTGGCAGCCATCTTTTTGTGTTCCAAAGCATGATTTCCATCGGTTTTGGCACGCACAAGGGGTTTGCGGCCATTTTGATATTTCTGGCACCATCAGAACACAGGGATGCCGCATGACAGAGCAAAAGTGGGTTGAAGACATCCCACAGAGCCCCCCTTCACGACTTGTGGTTTACCGCCCGTCAAGGGGAAGTCGGGAGATTGGGATGTTCATTCTTTCTTTTTGGTCCAGATGGAGAAAGTTGTCTGCTTCTCCCATCAGTGCTGGATCGACAGGTTCTCCTCGCCAGTTCCGGATGGGAGTATGGAGCGATACACCAGGCCCCTTGTGTCTTTCCTCCTGGTCCCCGAGTGGTCCTCCTTGGTGCTTAAAATCAATGGTTTCAGTACTATGAGACAGAACAGAGCATGGTTATGGACATCTCCCCACCACTATTCATGCAGTGGGGCAGAGGCATACATTTGACATACAATTGACAATATTTCCCGCCTGTAATTCCTAATGATTTTAACAGCTGGAATAGTTTTAACAGTTGGAACTTTCTAGGGGGCCGGAATGTCGCCCTCTGGGTTTCCAGATGGCTTCTCTATTTGCCGCAGAGTATGGCTAGGATGGCAACACTTCAGTTGGTTGATGTGGACCCACTTGTCTTCCCCCTCTGCCAAACTGTCTTTGGGAATGCAGATTTTGTAGGCGACTGGTGAGATTCTGTCTACAATTTCAAAAGGACCCCACCAAGTAGGGAGGAATTTGCGCTGTTTGGTTTGGTTCCTTGGGAAATTGTACAAGTAGACCCAGTCTCCTACTTGGTATTCTTTTTTAGTTGTCTTAAGGTCATAGTGGGTCTTCATACCATCTGCAGATCTTTCTAGATCCTGCGGAGCATAGGCAAAAGCATGTTGAAGGTGTTTTCTCAGATTCTCAACATACTCATGAGTTGTGGAAGCATTTATCAAGGGCTGCTCTTGGGTTCTGTAGAGCAGATGCTGGGGAAGCACCATCCTTCGTCCAGTCATCAGCTCAAACGGCGACATTTTTGTTGCAGAAGAAGGGGTAGATCTGATGGCCATCAGGACAAGAGGAAATTGAATGTCCGAACTTGGCCCAGAATCATAACGGATCTTCAGTATGTGTCCCTACACAGTTGAGCTTTTGACTGGAACATCATCTACATAGGCCAGGTTACCCCTTTCACCCAAGTCAGGCATGGCCTTATGTAGAAAGATGTTAAATTCATTGCCGGAGTTTATGTATCCGAAGGGAGTCCAGGTCCTCGTGTACTGCTGCCCACCGAAGGTAAAGGCCAGCATGTATTGGTCCTCCCTGCTGACAGGTACAGCCCAGTACCCATTGGTCAGGTCAATTGCAGTGAATTCCTTTGAATCCTGGATCTGGGCCAGCCCTTGGTCAATGTAGGTAAGAGGCCATCGGGAAGTATGGACCCATTTGTTGAGCTCCCTTAGGTCAGCACAGAGTCTCCACTGGCCGTTTGGTTTCAAAATCCCCAGCACCGGATTATTGAAGGTGCTGTGGACTGGATGAATTATCCCACGGGACTCAAGGTTCTTATTATTTCAGTAAGGGACTCCATTGATGCGAGAGGCAAGTGATATTGCTTCACAAACACTGGAGTCATGCCAGGGTCCGTGGGAATGGTTGTTGTGTGGATGCCTGTTATGCCGTCCATGGGTCATGCCCCGCAGACAGATGCCCCTAGTCTCCTGTTCCTTCACCCTCTGTTCCCGGTCCACATTCACCCTCTGCCCACGTGTCCCCAATCCCCCATGCACTATGGCAGCGTCAGCAGGTTGTTCGGCACAGGAAGGGCACCTGGAGACAGCCTGTTGGCTTTGGATGCACTAACCTGTTTCGCTCATCACAGCAGTGGCGATTAACCTGGTGCCTAGCAGCTGGCCGGCAGAGCCGCCTATTCCTCCCGCCGCATCGTCACGTGTCCAGGAATCCGGCAGTATGTTGATACTTTGGGTCTCGTGACGAGGAAGCGTGCAGGATCGCGTGCGATCACCTGACTCTCCCCTGCCTATTCAAAAGCTACGAGGGAACGCTCATTCAGTGCTTCAGAGCTGTTTCATTCAAGCACTGTTTGGTGTTTTCCTGGTGTTACGATCACGGTACTGAACTACGATCTGTTTTCCTGGACTTTCTTTGTTAAACCCTTGGTCATCGTATTGCTCCGCTGTCAGGACCTTTTGTACTTTTTTTTGCACTCCTTTTGGATTACCCTTGGCTTCGACATACACGGCTGGTTTTTGACCTCGGAAATCTTTACGGATTGATTACAGACCCTCGACTTTGCTACTCTTGAACATCTCATCCCGCCCACGCAGGTATTGTGGTGCAACTCCATCTGCATTGCCACCCAGTGCGACATCTTCCCTGCCCCTGCCAGTCACACCCCTCTGCTGCACGGAACACCTTCCATCCTATTTGTGCTACTTAGGACACAGTCTCCTCCACCTTGGTAAGACCCTTTTTACATTCTGCTCTCATTGGTCTGCTTGTCATTGTACTTAACCATTGCTTGCCTTACAGCGGTCGAGGGGTCTCCGGTGTTCAAGGTTCCTGGCATTTCCGGCATTCAAATACCTCTGGCCTAAAAGATCGCTCAGGGAGTTGTTTTGTATCTCCCTGTGTGGGACTTGGGGACAGAGGCCCCTTAATCGTCATGACCATCAAGTCATAACAATGCCGGTGCGACCACAGTCATATGAGTACACCTCAAAGAGATCTTGAAAATCTAAGAAAACGTCACTTTTTGCTTTTGCTCCAGAGTGTCACAGGCATCAACTAGGTTGACCCTCTCATCAACCATCTGCCTGAAGCCTGGAAAGACATCCGGTTGGGCTGTCTCAGCATCCTCCACCAGCTGGGTGGAGAAGTCCCTGGTCAAAGTGCTGATTTGGACTGATGGCTTCAGGTGGGGGAGGCAGTCCTGTGTTCTTGAAAGATCACCTCATCCCGCCTGAAGTCACAGGTCACATCTTCCTTACCATAAGGGCAGGAAGAGTACACCAGGAAATTCCCCCCATGCCGGGTGAAGATCCTGTCTGGTGTTGTGTCATCATCGCTATCACGGTCAAAACAGTCCTTGGGGTTTGGTCCTAACAGTTCATTACCTAAATCTATGGAAAAATGTTGGTCATCTACCGCCATTCCAATAATGATGCCTGCGGCCAGAGTGATACTCTTTAGGTCGCTGTTATCCACCTCTATTGGAATGGTGTTGTGTTCTATGTTGACTAGTGGTGTTGGGTTTAACCCCAACCCTTGCTGTTGGAAATGAGCATTGAGATGGACATAGGCGTCAGGGTTTTTCAGTTTCTGTCCTCTTTTGATTTTTACTTTCAGTGAGAATTGTTGGGTCCGTTCTGGGATGATGACTTCCTCTCCAATCTAAATTTCAAATGCATATGGCAGCAGCTGAGCTGACCGAAATGCTTTCTCTGGGTCATCAAAGTCCTTGGGATAACCCGCTAATCGGGACCAAGCCTTGAAGTTTATTAGGTCCAAACTAATGGCAAAGCGATTGAGAATGTCACTGCCTATATAAAATGCCGCTGGGACATCTTGCACAACCCAACAATTATGGACTATGCTTTTCACCTATGGAAATTTTGAGCATGCACCTGCTAGGCAGGAAATGTTTGGAATTGGGTGTTTCCAGGTCCATTTACCATTTGTCTAACAGTTTAAATGTGGGAATGGCTGGATCTTTTGGGAGTTCGCGGAACATGGCCTCGCTGATGAAGCTCTTACCGTTGCTCACACATACTTGGGCGAGAACAGAGTCCTTCCATTCATTTAACTGCATAGGGATGAACAACTGCTTCCAATTTTCTGTGTATCAGCCAAGCTTTGAGCTAATTTCTCATCTTTTAGGACTATAGGAATGGGATTTTCTAATTGTGAATTTGTATAGAATTTCAGAGTGTTTCCTCCCAGTGTGGAATGCCACCTTAGACTGGAAGGAAGGTTGATTTTCAGAAATAGAGAGTACTCCCCATCACCAGTTTGTTTTCCTACTGCAATTACTGTCATGTCTGGGATGTGATTATTCTGGAAGTGAAATTCAATTTGGTCAGGTTTTTGTTCAACCACGTGGCATGTGCCGTTTAAACTAACATGGTTGACACTCTGTTTTAATGTTATTGGTCGGCTAGTCTGGGTCCAGAGGACCTTGTGTACACAATCTATGAAGGAGGACAATCTATGCAGGATGTCCTTCCCTAGTAAGCAAGGTGTGCCCTCTGGAGTCACAACTATGAGCCGGTGCTTCACCTTGTGGGGCCCAATTTTAATGTCTAAATCCGTAATACCCTTGATGGGAATTTCCTTCCCATCGAAGTTGTCCAGGAAGAGGGGTGAGAGGAATTTGGTATTTCTCCCCCCTTCCCGAATTCAGTTGATCAAAGGCCCTTTTTGACAGAAGGGTGGTTTGGGATCCAGTGTCCACCAGTGCCAAAATTGGGCATTGCCCCTGTATTTGGACTGGGGCATAAAATCTTCCCTCCATTTCCTCCAGGGGGCAAAAATAATGCACAGTTTTGGCAAACTGGTGGGTTACTTTCCTTGCATTGGATACTGACAGAGAGGTGTTTTGGGCTGGATTTTGTTTGGGATCTTGGGAACCTGTAAGAAAAAGGTGACATCAAGATATGGCGGACGTTTTGGGTTCCCCTGATTCCAATTCTGGGCTGCCCCCCCCCCTTTTTGGAGGCAGTCACCAGGATGGGTTTGAACCAGGGGATTTTCGTACTGGTCATTCTGGGTACTGATGATGGGCGGTTCTAACTAGGTCCCCACATCTACCCAGTCTGGATTTGGATCCTTTGGGACCCATTTTTCTTTGGGAGGAGTTCCCCCATCCCTGAAGGAGAAGATCCTTTTCCCAGAATCCTCTGAGGACCCCTCTCCTTCAAACTGGAAGATTAGTACCTCCTCCACAAAATGGGTCTTTTTGGGCTCTTTATTTCTCCTACCCGCTCCCAGCTCCTTGGGTTGCTGACTTTCGCAGGCAGGAGATTTTGGTTCCTGGGTTTCCAGTGGCTTTCCACAAGTGGGGAAGGTAGCTTCCTCCAAGGCTTTACACCCCTCTTCCCCTTATGCCTCCTCCCAGGGAACCGGTGGGTTGTCGGGGTTCTTCCCCGTCATTGTTCTGGAGCACCAGACCCAGGATTCGAGGAGTTCTGAGCCGCCATGCTCATCTGAGGGTTCTGTTGAGCCCTCAGCATGCGACCCAGACCGTCTGCCATGTTCTGAACCTGGCGCTCTAGTTGGGACACCCACTCTGGCTGGTACAGGGTCCTCAGGTCTCCCCTGGGTTGATCCCGGGAAGGGTAACTATCCCTTCTCGCAAAATACCCCTGCTTAGGGAAGTTTGGGTACCCCTCCACTCTTGGCCTCCCCTCTCCCGGATTGGGCTGTCTGGGCTAAGGAAAGTTGGGAAAGAAGGATGGGTTGTTTTGGGGGTTGAAATTTGGTGGGTACCAAAATTCCCTGGGTTTCCTGCTGTCTGGTTGGACCCCCCCCCCCCCTTGGGCTGGAGGAGTCCACACATAGCCCAGGATGGGTCTATTTTCCTTGTAGAGTGGGCTGATGTAGTCAGGGAGTTAGGGGTCCCATTGGTGGGGTTACCACACTGGCTCCCTGTTTGGGATTGGTCCAAGGGCCTTCTGGGTTTGGGGTTGCTTGGATACTGCACAGGAAAGTTCTTAGATCCCCCCATCTCCAGATCTAAAATGGGGGCAACCTTCACCTTCTGCCACCTTAGCAGCAGCAGGGGTGTTGGTTGATTTTGGACATTTGCTACTATTTTTATTTTCCAAGGGCTTCTGCACTTCATAGATGCACGTTGCTCGTTCAATGACCCAGTCTAGTGATCTTTTCCTGTGAAAGTCCTTCACTAGCTGGGTCATAATATACTTAGGGAGAGCATGAAAGAAGGTGTTCACAAATTCTTTACTCTCAGTGTGTACCCTCCTAGTAGTCTGCGCAAAGGCACGTTTTAATTCCTGAACAAATTCTTGCGGGGCCTGGTCTTCCCCACATTGTAAGTTGTAGGCTGCCTTGTGAGCCTCTTGAGGGTTCCTATGAATAGAAACATGTTTCAAGATTGCCACCCTATAGGTGGACCATCTGGAATGGTTCTGATTCTCCAGCCATGCAAAGAAGCTGGAGTACTCAGGAGAAAATGTCCACTTTACATACTGTGTACAGCTTTGGCTGTCCTTCAGATGGAAAGTTTCCATCAACTGTTCAAATAACTCAAGGTGCTCCCAAACTGAATATTGTGCATTCTTGTGGTAGGGCGTGATGATGCTCCTAATAGCTTTTATTTGTTTCAGGGGTACTTTGAATGAAGCCCTCTTGACTTTGTTGGCTTTTTTAGATCAGGTCACCCTGGTCCACTCATCCTCTGACTCAGAGGCACTGCTACCAGAGGTGGCTGTATGGTCTTCTAGACTCTCCCGAATTCTACAAGCTTGGGAATGGCTGGCAGAATGTGGGGTCCTAGTTCCTAGGGACCTGTGGCGCTCAGAAGAGTTTTCTGACTCTTCCTTGCTCCCAGGATTGGCTGGTTACCTCCCCACTGTCCTAGCTGAGAAGAGGTTTTTAGTACGCTCTTTGTGGGCCTACTCTAATGGAATTCCCCACCAAATTTTACCATCTGATCTCTAGGTAAGTTATATTTCTGAGGATCCATTTCTCTGATTCTCCCCTCACTGGAGTCTCCCTGATCCGAGAAGATGGCCCTAGAACTTGGGAACCCATAAATAGATGCCCGCCCATCCATTTCTGGGAGGTGCTGTCCTATTAGCCCCATATTCTTCATTGGTTTGAAGTCTACCATCCCCACGGCCCTTGGCTCATGTGAGCCAGTGGACATGGGGGTGACAGAGTCCATGGAATTAAAGAGATTGAAGTCTCTAGTGCCAGGGTTCCTGAGGTTATGCTCGGGGGTTTCCCTCTCCCATCTGACCTCATCTCTCTCAGCCCCTACTCCCTGTTGTCCTGCAAGAATCTGACCCTTTTGTTCTTCTATTAAGGCCTTACTGGTCTCTATGAATTGTTCCTGCATGGCTACCTGTCTATGGAGCATGTCATTTTTCTCACAGAGAGCCTCATTGTCTCTCTGTGCTTCCTGCATAATTTCAGAGTATTGGGCCAATTTTTGCAGCAGGAGGGTCACCACCTGAGTCCTGTCCTTACTGGCCTGGTCATTCTTTGCCAGAGCATCTTCCACCCTCCTTGTGTGCTCTAACAGTTTTTCATAGTCCATTTTGAGCCCACCCAGTCCCTGAAGGGCCAAGTGATTTTCTTCCATCTTGGTTTTTAAATAACTGACTTCCTGGCCTAAGGTGTCCCTTTCCTGAATTAGAGTGCCCCTCTGTGCAGCCAGGTCGTCCCTTTATTTTTTGAATGCACCAGCTTTCTGGCGCTCTTCATCAAATTCTGTTTGGGATTCAAGGTCTTTAAGAATTAATTTATTATTTTCTTCTTTTATCTCATCAATCTGATTTTCCAGGGTGATTATCTGCCATGCGCAGGCCCTATTATAATTTAATTGATGTTCCAGCTTTTGCTGGCTCTGCAGTAGAGAATCTAACCTTTCTTGGCACTCTTTTTGCAGTGTCCGTAGTTTGATATCCTGCTCTACCTTGTCTTGCTGCAGGAGATCCAGATCTTCTTTTACTTTTGTCAGTTACTGTCTGGTTTCACTCTCTGATTCTTGGCTCTTTGTAGCCTTTGCTCTGCAGTGTCCAGATCAGTTTGGGCCTTCTCTAGGGATTGTATTTGCCTTTTTTGACAAGGTCTAGGTTTTCTGCATATTTTTCCAGTATTTCTCCAAAGTGGAGGTACAGGTACGCCGCTATTTTGGCAATTTTACATTGCTCTTTATTACCCTTGAGACCATATACAGTTCACTAAGTGCCTGGTGTAATGGACCCATGTCCTGCCATGTATCTAATCCTATGGCAGTGGCTTGTTGTTTGATTTCCTGCAGCCAAACATTCTGATCCTGCTCAACCCATTCACCCCTAACAAACAATTTGTGCAGTAGGTGGTCTTTTACCATATTAATTTCCACTGGGGTCATCATTCCGGAAATATTAATTTCCTTCTGACTTATCTCAGGGCTACTTTTACATTTGCAAAACAGGCCCAACTCCTTTGAGTGTTTCTATTGAAGGTTGTTTTTACAGTGTAGCACAGTCTGGTAGCCCAACAAGGTGTATGTACCCCGTCAGTTAGCACGCTGTGTTAGACTGTCACAAGTGGTATGACTAATTCAGGATCTCATGACAAGCCCCCAATCTGTAAGTGATATCAATCCGGCACTTCACCTAAGTCAATGCCTAGCGTGTAATGCACAACTGAAATCCTTATTTTTTTGTGTCTAAAAGTTATTTTATTCTGAACGATGTACCACTCATATCACGTCCCTCTCTTGGAACTCCCCCCACCTCCCCCCGCCGGTCACACTGAACCAGGAATCAGGCTGGTTTGCAAAGATACAATATTTATTTATGTAGTTACAAACTAATCACACTATGTTTAATGGGTATACAATAATCACCAATGGGGTGATGGAACCCTAAACAATCTCTTTAATGCACAAGGAGCAATAGTGAGCAAAACAATTCAGCACAGAAATAATTATTTTGTGTGTGTGTTAAGAACAGATAGCAGTGTGGTTACTATTTCCCCCTGCACACCCCCCAATAGGCAATGTAAAGAGACAGGAGGAGAGAGCAGATGGCAGAATTCAACACAGAATATCAATCCCAATTTCCCCCCAGCAACACAAGAGAAAAACAGAATTGATTGGCAAGCTGTCACAATGGTTTTAAAGTTATCTTGAAAATTGATTGGGTAAAACACTAAATATGGGCTAAATTGATGAAATTGTTTAAATTCTTATGGGAGCCACTTTAGATAGTTACAGGCAAACACTAGCAATGACTTAATACTAAGAAGCAATGTGAAATCTTAAAACCGAGGTCGGAAGCAATCACAAGTTGTTTTACATGTGTCAGAAATTCCCTAAACGAAAATATGTGGCAAACTTTTCTGTGTGCGATAACGCAAATTAAAGCTGTGAATGTTAGCTACAAGCAGAAGTTGTAATTGTGTTTCTAGCATGAAAACTGACAAAGTTATGGATGTTTAGTGGAGGTCATTTTTCTGAGATAGGCGCAGCAATGGGAAGCAGGAATGCACCTTAAAATGACAATGGATTTCTTACACTAGAGGATGATTATGAATAAAAGAATACCACACAAGAAAACAGCCACTTGATCAGGGCGACTGCTTGCAGTGGAGCTCGCCTACTTCAGATGAGAAAAGTTCAGCGCAGAGATTGTTTTAACAATACTAACACAGGGATAGGATAGAGAGTTCAGGCAATTCAAAAGTATTTCTAACAATGCAGGTTCTGAAGACAAAGTAGGATGGATTTTAGATAGGGATTGGACTAAGCCACTTACATAGGCTGGTGACACAGTTCTATTCTGTAGATACTCACTAGATATGTTTTGAAATGGAACTGTCAGGATTCTGGTCAGGGATTCTGGTCAGGGATTCTGGTCAGGACAGACAGCTGGGCACACCGGGTTGGACAGGGTCTGCAATGGCTCTGGTCACAGCTCGGCACAGGACTGGATTGGATCTCTTGGTTCTGATGATAATTATTTTCAGCAGGCAAGCAGTACAGCACAGCCCAGCTGACTATTTCCCCTTAGGTTTCCAGGGTTCTGGTTCTGGAATTTTAATGCCTAGCTGAAATTAGTTTCCGCTATGCAATGGACCTTTCTGCTTTTCCAAATTTCTGAAGTCTGGAGCAAGTAAGATGGATGGTTCTGCTGCAGGGTGCTCCGCCAGCAATCGGTTAGTGGGTGAATCTGTGTGTTTTTCTGAGTGCTGAGCTGACTCTATTTATGCTTATGATAAAGGGGTGTGCTGGTTTATCCTAAGTGCGCCCCTTAGATAGAGATTGGTCAGGGTCTCCTCTCTTCCTTGATAGGAGGAGAAAAACAGTGTGTCATCTTTATGATGTGGGTTTATGAGGCCTAGAGTCCATCCCTAGCCTCTTGAACACAAAATCTACTTTTGGCGCAATACATATTTTGATGTGTGCAACCTCTATAACAATCATATATACAGATTACATATTTTGTGTAGCAGATATTCCCCCAAACCCCTTCGCTGTAAGATCTTGTGTCTGCTTTTTACAGAATTTTGCCCTATTCATCCGGAACACAATGTCCAATTTAGGAGCACATTTCTACAAATGTGCGCATTGAATATGGGCATAAGTGTATGAAGTTTCATGCTTCTATCAAAAATACATTTTGTGTAATATCACATTTTCTGCCGTTTCTTCCTTGAACATGTCACAGAGTTCCGGCGGCTTTTAAAATGTGCAGCCAATATTTACATTAACAATGCTGTTATTTTTGTGTTTTTTACAATTTTAAACAGTAAGTTAACAGTCCTTTTAAAATGTGTCTTTGGTCCTTGTTAAGCAACATATGGTTGTTTGTCTCCGCCTCCCCCTGTCTCCCTGCAGTTCAGAAACAGTCTCCTCCCAGTTCCTCCTGGGCCCAGGCCATTTTACGACCCTTCACACTTGGCAGCACCTGTAGCTGGAGGATGTGCATAGTCTTCTTCCCGCTGCAGACCAAATTCTCCTCCCACCCTATAATCATCACTTAGGTGTGATTTCCTGGTGGAGGGAAGCAGAAGGGAGATGCCCTGCCTCTGTGGGGAAAGCTGTTATACTGGTTTGGTTGTTTTTAGTCAGGCTTAAATTCAAATGGTAATTCTGTTGAATTTTTTCTTTGCTTAAAACCAACTTGTAATTTCAAAAAGAGCAACTAGAACACTTATTCCAGATTCTAAACCATAGGATAAAACAGTTCCATATGGGTTACTCTCAGTAACAGGCCACTTAGTTTTCAACCACTTGATTTCAGTTTGTACAAGTTTAAGGTTCATCATGCAGGCTTCTGACAGCTGTCATTCAGGCGGCCGAGGGTACTGTGCCCAGATTTTGACAGATTCCATAGGCAGGCAACTTTTGCTGTGGATGTTTCATTGACAATTTCAGCTTTTCGGGATATTGTAAGTTCACAATGATTTCTTGAACTAAGTGAATTGTAGCACCCGTCAAGAATATTGGATGGTTGAATGTGTTTTGTAACAGCATTCTGCAGTCAGTTTCAGCAACCAAGAATAAAGTATTTAAAAGCAAGATTTTGGATTTCTTTCTAATTTTCCCTCTGTGCTCCATTTTTACTTGTTGTGAAGCCCAGTGACATGTTTCAGGAGTGAGATTTCTATTCCACCGCTAACAGCCTGCATGGTAGATTTGGCAGCGATCTTTTTGTGTTGCAAAGCGCGATTTCCATCGGTTTTGGCGCACACAATTGTTTTGCAGCCATTTTGATATTTCTGGCACCATCAGAACACAGGGATGCCGCACGGCAGAGCAAAAGTGGGTCAAGACATCCCACATTGACCATCTTAGAAGTTTTGGGTTCTCCCACTTTCATTTGCATTAACCTTCTCAGGGGTTGGGGGTCTGTCTGAATTACAAAGGTAGATCCATACAAGTATGGTCTAAACCTCTTCAGAGACCACACAATGGCAAAACATTCACGCTCTATGGTTGCCCACCTTGTTAATGGTTCCTTCAATTTCCTACTGATGAAGCAAATGGTGTGCTCCCTATCTTTCTCATCCAGTTGACTAAGGGCTGCAGCTGTACCTATATTAGAGGCATCTGTCTGCACAATGAAGGGTTGGTGATAATCAGGAGCTCTTAGGACTGGAGCTTGACAAAGGGCTTTCTTCAGGTTTTCAAAGGTTTGAGTGCACTCCTCATTCCATCTAACCTTTTTAGGGAATTTTGGAGAGGAGATCACATTCAAGAGAGAAGCTATGGATGCATAGTTCTCTATGAAATTCCTGTAGTACCCAGTGAGACCGAGGAAAGCTCTCACTTGGGTTTGAGTAGTAGGGTGTGGCCCAGTTTTGCACAGATTGTACTTTGCTGGGCAATGGCCTTATTTCACCTCCTCCTACCTCATGACCAAGGTAGACCACTTTACTCTGACCAATTTGACATTTGCTTGCTTTTATGGTCAGGTGGGCCTGCTCAAGAGCCTGCAAAACATATCACAGGTGATCAAAATGTTCTTTCCATGTAGGGCTGAACACTGCAATGTCATCCAAGTATGCCATGCAGAAGTCCTCCATCCCATTCAAAACTTGATTAACCATCCTTTGAAATGTAACAGGTGCATTCTTTAGTCCAAAAGGCATATCCTTGAATTGGTAGAGACCTGCTGGGGTGGAAATTGCAGTCTTCTCCTTGGCATGGTCTGTCAGTGTTATTTGCCAATAGCCTGAGGTTAGATCAAATGTACTGAGGTACTTAGCTGAGCTAAGTCTATCCACCAGTTCATCTGTCCTTGGCAGAGGATAGGCATCAGTTTTAGTGACTGCATTTAGAGCTCTATAGTCCACACAGGATCTCAACTATTTGGATCCTTCCTTTGGTACTAGAACAACTGATTAGACCATGGACTTGTAGATGGCTCTATAACCCCGAGATCAAGCATCTTGTTGACGCCTCCTTTGATGTGGGATCTCACATGTTCTGGCATTCTGTAACCTCTGCTTTTCACAGGTAAACAGTCACCAGTGAGAATATCATGCTTGCCCCAAGGGGTCAAGCCTGGTGATAGTGAAAACAGGGAGGCAAACTGATTCAACAGAACTTTGCACTCCTCCTGTTGTTCAGAAGTCAGATGAGAAGAGAGATTGACTCCTTCTATTTGTTCATCTAATCGTTGGCTTGTGAGGAGATCAGGTAGAGGTTCACTCTCCTCTTCCTCTTGTGCTTAAGCTAGAAGCAAAGCTCCCACCTCTGGTTTCGAGACATAAGCCTTTAAACGGTTGGTGTGAAGGACTCTGGGAGCCTTCTTAGGTCTGCCTACGTCCACCAAATAGTTCACCTCTCCAAGTTTGCCCACAACCTTGAAGGGTCCTATCCATATGTCCTGCAAGGCCCTCTGCCTTGTTGGCACCATAACTAATACAAGCTTGTCTTGAGTAAACTCCACCATGCTGGCCTTCTGGTCATGCCAATGTTTGACCAGAGCCCAACCTGCTTATAAATTATCACTTGCTTCTGCTGTCATGCGTGCCATTCTCCTCTGGAGACCTATCACATAGTCAATCACTCTGACTGGCTTGGGGGAAGGAGCACTCTCCAACCTCTCCTTGATCAGGGCCAATGGACCTCTGACTGGATGGCCATAGAGAAGTTCAAAGGGACTTTAACCAACTCCCTCCTGAGGGTCTTCTCTATATGCTTAGAGAAGGCATGGCAGTAGAAGGTCCCACTTTTTCTTAGGGGGTTCTTCTAAAGCACCTATCATGCTCTTCATAGTACGATTAAACCTCTCGACCAGTCCATTTGTCTGTGGATGGTAGGCTGTAGAGAACTTGTAAGTTTCACCACAGTTTTTCCACATGGCTTGCATGTGGTGGGACATAAAATTGTATCCCCTGTCGTATATCACTTCCTTAGGAAACCCTACCCTGGTAAAAATACCATGTAGAAGCTTGGCCATAGCCTGAGCCGTAGCAGTTCACATAGGTATGGCTTCTGGGTATCTTGTAGCATGGTCTACAACAACCAGGATAAACCTGTTCCCTGAAGATGTGGGAGGTACAAGGGGACCGACAATGTCAATGCCCACCCTCTCAAAAGGAACTCCCACCACGGGGATAGGCACCGGTGGTGCCACATTCTTGGCTCCACTCTTGCCAGAGGTTTGGCAAGTGTGACAGCTCCTACAAAAATTGTCAACTTCTGCACCCATCTTAGGCCATTAGAAGTAGAGAGACAGCCTTTCCTTGGTCTTCTTAAAACTCAAGTGACCAGCCAAAGGTATCTCATGGGCTAACTGTAGCAACTGGAGTCTGTTGGCAAGGGGCACTACAATTATTTTGCAGTCCCCAGGGATTGACTCAGTTGGCTCACTGTAGAAGGACCATCTTTCCAGCTCAACCTGTGCTTTCCAACTTCTTGCCCATCAAGTTGGTTAGCAGCCTGTTGTCGAAGACCTTAAAGAGTAGGACACTCTCTCTGTCCTTTGCTGAAGTCTGCCCTGTTGGGTCCACCTTCTGCCAGTAAAGACTACAGCTCAGGATGGTCAACAGGGTTAATATCTCCAACTAAGACAGTGTCTTCTTCCAGATCTGATTCTTCAGATATTGGCTCAACCCCACAAGGTTGCACTTCACACTCTGCCTCAGCAGGTCGAGTAGTCACAGCTGTGACTTTGGACAATCTTGGGGATGTCCTTCTTGGTAGCACAGGGATGCTCTCTGACTTTTTCCTGGAGGTCTTGGATTTCTACTTTGCCTCTGTTTTCTTAGAAATGACAGTGAGCAACTCCTGTGGAGTGGGAGTGATAGTTTCCTCTATCAATTCCTGTGGAGAGCCTCTCAGGTTCTCTCCCTTGCAGACCTAGTGAGCTCCTGTTTCCTTTTACTGGGAGGCCTGGGGGTGCTTGACACAACTCTAAGAGTTTTCAGGTCATTACCCAACAGGACTCTCCCAGGTACTTCACTCTGCACACTAACAGGTATTTTGATAGTCATATCATTACACTGGATGAGAGCTGGTAACTGGGGAAGCATTTGCACAGGGCCTCCAGCTAACTTGGTGAGGCGTTTGGGTACCTTAGCAATTTCCTCCACCTGGAAAAATGATTCATCCACCACAGTTATGCTGGCTCCAGTCTCTGATGGCAGGGGCTTCCTGACCATTCACAAGAACACTATCTTTATAATACTCTTTAGTATTATCTGGGATGAAATTATAGACATCTAAATTCTGTTGTTCCCACAAGCCCAGGAACACTAAAGAAACACTAGCTGAGACTTGCATGGGTTCATCAGCCAGCAGGTGAAAGTTTCCACTTGCCATAGGTACTTCTTCCTCTGGGGAGAAGGCTAAGGAGACAGTGTGGACTCCTGAAGGTTTGCCCTTGCATCTGGGATCCTCTTTCACATGGTCAGTTGATCCACAAACATAACAGTTCCCAAATGTTTTGATGAATGGGGATTTGTTCAGACCTCCATCTGGTTTAGGTCCAGATGGTGCACTAGCCTGATTTGGTTTCCCTTTGGGTTTATCCTTATGTTGCTGTTTGTGGCCCTCTTTTGGATTTTAGGTATTATAATTAACATTGTTATCTTTCTTTGGCTGTTTCCCCTCATCCTTTTTCTGAGTAGCCCCAGAATCCTTGTGAGTAGCCCTATTGGCAACCCACTAGTCAGCAGCCTTAGCTAGCTTCTTTGGATCTATCTCCTTAGAATCAGCCAAGTGCTGTCTGAGCTCAGTAGAGCAGACATCAAAAATAGACTCCAACATAACAAGATTTCTCATTCCCTCATAAGTGTTTACTCTTAACCCTTAATCCAACCATCTAGGTTTTTCAAACACTCACATACCCAGGTAGCCCAAGGGGTACCATCATGCTTTTTGAGGGTCCTAAACCTCTTAAGGTACTGGGAAGGAGTCTTCCAAATCTAGCAATTAAAGCTAGTTTCACACACTCATAATCCATCCTATCCACCTCCCCCAACTCCATCACAACATCAGATGCAACAGTGGGTAGCCCAGACAAGAGCCAGGGAAGCAATTGATTCCCGGTAAGACGTTGAATACCATGGTTATATTCAAACATTGCCAACCAATCCAAAATATCAAGCTTAACCACATACATACCCACAAATTATTTAGGCATACGGGATCTCTTAGGACTGGAAGACCTAGAAGACTCTGGGAGAGAAGCATTTTCAAGAGACAATCTTTTCATTTCTAGTTTATGATTCAACTCAATTTCTCTGATCTTAAATTCTTGGTGTTTTTGTTCAGTTTGAGCATTTAAACGTTTGAATTCGAGTTCAAGCCTCATTTTCTCTAGAGCAATGAATTCAGGACTGAGTGTAGGACCTGTGGGGGTCCCAGTGGACAAGGGTTGAGGTTACTGAGCAGGTAAGGGGGCATAGAGACTTACATTTAGAGACACATCTACCTATTCCAACTCATCATTGACAGACATATCATCCTCAATACTTTCCACATTTGTTATAGAGTCAGGCATTTTAAACCCACTCCCCAGACTGTGGTTCTTTAACAACTTTTCAACTAATTCAATATTTTTGGGTTTGGCAGAGAGTTTCCTTTCTTTACACATGTTTCTTAAATAATCAGCAGTGTAACTCAGGAGGGTCTCCTGACTGTGGCTTTCCATATATGACATGATTAATATTGCTTTTTTAGTGATATTAGCCTTAGGTTAGTTGATCGAAGGTAATAGTAACACTCTAAGTGTAATTACTATACTTTTATCCTCACCACTGTACACCACTGCTAGGCAGAATTATATGCTGTACCTTTTGGGAACACCACACACAATTAAGACTACAAGTGACAGTACAATTTCATATTTGGTACAAGCCTGTACTACACAGTTAAAGTGGTACCGATGGCTGAGCAGCCAGACTTATCTCAAGAGTAAATGAGCAGTATCAGATAGTTACACAAAGGACAGCAATTACCATGATTCAGGCAAACACTGACTCAAGGTTTTCAAGTAAAAGAATATACATTTATTTCACTCTTCAGTTGTATAATATTACACTATTATAAGCAGTTTAAAAATCACACTCTTAATACACCACACCATGTCCCTTAAATTCCAGACAAGTTAAGCTCACAAAATGAAGTGGGAGCAAAATGGCACTCCAGTAATTTAAAAGGGAGGGAAAGAAAAAGTTAATAGGAATTAAATCAAACCAACAGGTAAGTACTGAGGGCAATTGAACAAGAGGAACTACAATGATAGAATCAGGTAGAAAAGGCTTAGGGCCAAAGTCAATGGGTCAAAAGTCTTTTGCTCAAGATCACACAGTTCAGGGTAATGTGCGGTAAAGTTCGTGGCACGGATTCCGGATGAGGTTGGTTCATAGAAAAGTTAGTTCAAAGAGAAGAGAAGGACAAGCCCTCGGATTGGAGAAAGATTTCAAACACTTTCACCATGGTTGAACAAAACGCACAACCGGATTTGCACAGTACCTTAAAACAGAGAGGAAGCTGTAGCTGAGGCAGACGTTCCTTTTAGTTCCTGCAGGCTCACGGTTCCTGAAGTGACTGTCAGACTGACAAGAAGTAGGAAGACTGGAGGGTCCTGCACTACCCAGGGATGAAACCAGCAGCAGAGCATAGCAACAAATAAAAGGTCCACTCCTTAAAACCCAAGCAGGGTCCGACCTCCCTGGCTATCCCGCCCACTGTAGCTCTGTACACCAAATTTGACCAGAGGATGGGTCCTAGCTTGCATTTTGGTTGAACAGGTTGGTCCACCAGCTCAAGGGAAGAAGTTTCCTGGAGGATCTTCTCTGTCATCGGATTCTGAAGATTTGGATCTGCAGCAGGGTTTCACCGGGTTGTTCAGTCATTGTAGGGGTCCTCTGCCATCAGCTCCTTGCTGGTTCTTTTGTTCCAGTGGCTACTCTGCCTTTCCAGTCCCAGAGACCTGCTTTTTATGCAGTTTCCCCATCCATGCAGCTGGCTGTCAATCACACAGCAGGGTGGCTGTCCTGGCAAGGACAGTCACCCCAGCCAATCAAACAGGAGTGCAACTTGGGTTAACAAGGGAACCCATGGCAGGGGTCCGAAGATCCCTCCCTCACAGCCTGCCTTCCTAGACTTTCAGAATCCTAAAGGAGGGCTTCTGTGCCGAAGCCAGCGAAAAGACGTCGAACAAAGGAATCATCCCCGGTTTGGCGCGCAGAGTAAAACACGAGAAAGACTTTAACAAAAAGAAATGGCGAATAAACCCAGTCGGAGCCAAAATAAAATGTATTTGGTGAAACGGATTTATGTTCAAGGCTAATATAATAGCCTAAAACAATAACAGGGTTATATAAGATAACCGCGGTAGAAAAGTTACGGTAGTTACCACTGCCACCAGCCAAGTCTTGATGTAAAGGGGGCGAAACAATGCTCCATGAGACACAGACAAAAAGGGATAAGAATTAACCCTTTCCAATACTCCATGTAAGATGGGGTGTACTGGGTCTGTGGTTTAAAGTAACTAAAATAAAGTTAATGGCAACTTTACCTTTTTTGGGGGACAGTAGTCAGCCTCAGAAAATGTAGTCAGTGGGAAGTCTCAAAGACAACCCTGTGTCACTCCACTGAAGGTGCTGTGTAACACAGATGAAAATATGAGGCCATGGAGTAGGTGAGGCTCCAGTGCCCAAGATCACACAAAAAGTGAAAACACACACAGCAAAACACATGTAAGAGTGGGAAAAAGATTCACACTCTTACCAGGTGAAAAAAATAAATCCTAGAAATCCAACAAAGCTCATTAGGTAAGAGAAATCTGCCATTTATGAGAATTCTCCCTTTCCCCCCCTGAAAGACGGAGCAGGTGCAATTGACTGCACACATGCTGCGCTATACCCCCCCCCCCGAATGACGCAGCATATCAGAATTGAAAGCACTGGCACCCCAATAATGTGCAGGTACTGTGTGATGCCAATGGAATCATCATGGACGTTTATACCAATTTCCCAGGCAGCACACATGATAGCTACATCTTCTGCATATCACCAGTGCACCGGTGCCTGGTATCTGGAAAACATGGCAATGCATGGCGAGTATGAATGGTCATGCCCTTTTATGTATGTGACACACTGAACAATAGACCCTGACAATGAATTACAATGCCAGCCATGTACACATTTACAGGGGACAGTGCCTACCGGCCGTCAACATTCATGATCACACCAATCTGAAATCTCACAACACCAGTTGAGGTGAGATACAATACAGCACATGTAGCCACTATGGCCATAGTGGAGCCCACATCCGGAGTGCTGAAATCACGGTTCCGCTCCCTTGACCACTCTGGTGGGGTGTTGCTATATGCACCACCAGTAGAATGTAAAATCATTGTGGCTGGATTTGTACTGCACAATGTTGCCACATGGTGTGATGTATCAGTGGAAATGCAGGTGGAATACTGCCCAAACCCATAGACACCACCCTTGCCCATGGTCAGCCAAAAGGCACGTGGAGAGTCTGCACAAACCCAGCTGATGCAATCATATGTCACATAAAAACCAGCCCATGTGGAGCACACACTGAAGCCACTTCCCAGGTGTCATTCAATGATTAATTGGGGCCTATCCTCCATGCCCACAACAACACCCTGAGAATGTGCCTCTCAAAAGGCCAAATTGTGTGCGTCCATTAGCCATAAAACAAAATGCACAAACAAAGCACCGGAAAAAACTTGTAAGTTGGAGTATACCACTACCACTTTGCAAAGTTCATAGTAAAATGATTCTGGTGTCATGAAAAATGTACAAATGTGAAACATACATAAACAAGTAAAACATTTTGAAACAGAAACATGCATCACCTTGGCAACATTCAATTCTCAGCACCTAGTTATTCAAGAGCATCAAAAGCAATATGTTCACTAATCCAATCAGCTACTCAAAATACTATTGTACACGTGTGGGACTGCGTGCACTACAGGCTCAAACTTATCCATGTCGCTGTGAGCGTGAAAGTAGGGGTGCAAGATACCACATGTTACATACATACTTTGAATAGGGAGAATTTGCACCCCATGTGAAAATTACTACTGAGTATGATCCAATTTGTAAGTGAGCAAAAGTGGATGATACACCCCAAGGGTCACATTCACAGAAGCATCAAATAATTGTGCAATCACATAGGAAAATGCTCTGTGAATCATGCCCCTAATCTGTGTTGCTGCACAAATCACCAACGCAGTCATAGCAACTTGAACCAACAGTGTCCATGTAGCACACCCAAAAGCACAAAGCACAAGCAACAAAGTCCCTGAACACCATCACAGGGACAACAACAACTGTTATGCACGCAGACACCAAACCACACACATGAGACCATAAGTAGGAAGACATAGTACAAAATTGATGCAAACAACAAAGACACGTGAGGAAAGTCCTAGACCAACAATTAATGTTAAACAACAATATACAGGTTAAGTGTCCAACCCATTCCCTGACAACAACTATGCTCACAATACACAGTCACATCAAAGCACTCATGTAGATCCAGAAAAATGCAAGTGCAGTACAAGAGAAAGGCACATCTCACCTTATCCCTTGTGAGCCTGCACCATCTGGACTGTGCAATCCATGGAAGTGTTCCTCTCTCGGGCCTGGAAAAGGATTCTAAGTTATCCGACCGTGACTGATTTTGCCGTGGCCGGAATGTTCGCAGGAGAAAGGCACGTACTACCAAATGTTTGCACCTTTCCAATGCGAACACACTTACATACTACGGGGGCTGCAGGGGTTTCCCCCGCAAACCCCGCTCACTATACTGTAAAGTACTGTATTTTTTTATTTTTATTTTTTTTTGCGGTTGTGCTGAGGGGGTGTCCCCGGCAACACCCCGCTCACTATGCCACACATTATTGTCAGCGGGGTGTTGCAGGGAACAACCCCACAGCCCCAGAAGTCTTTTTTTTTTTTTTTACTTACCTGCAATGCTACCACCAACGGTTCAAACTTTTGGTGTTTGAACCTTTGGTGGTAGCATTTTTCGGTCATTTTGTATGGTCGGACCTTTTTTTCGGTCCAATTGTACAAAACTTGGAAAACACCAAACCCTGATGCTGTGTCCTGTACACACATACAGCAGCAACTTCCCCTTCAATCACAGCAAGCATCTTTCCATGCAGAATGGCTCTGAAGAGAAATACAAAACAATATGAGGGGAGGCAACACATCCATGCATCCCAACATACAGCAACATGTGCCCCCCTGAATGAAATGCAACAAATAAAAAAAATAATTCACTAGCCACCCATCACCATGTTTCCCGGCACACATGCAGCAAGATCTACCCACCTCACACCAATGCAACATGAACACCCCACACAGTGACACCATACCCACCCACAACACCTACACTGCCTGCCCCCCCCAAGTGCCATGAAGTGAAGGACCATGTAACACTTACCCATTCTCATCATCAAATAACTTTATTCAGCGTAGAGCCATCAAAGTACATCCTGACAAAACATTTTCTAAAATTTACAACACATCATTTTCACCATGGGAAGGTTGCATTTAAGGAAAAAACTGACAACCCACCCCACCTGTGATACCAAAACCAACTTTAAAGCTCATTTTGCCTTTTCCCCAGGGTTATAAGTTTCGCTCCGGTTAAGATAGTGTTGTGTCGGACAATTCCAGGCCAGGGGGGCCAACAAGTCCCAGGTATGGGTGCATACTGGTTACGATTCTGCTGTTACGTGCCTGACCTTGGTGCCCGGATCTTCCCAGGGCCTCTCTAGCCAAATGGTCATCCCTAAGAACAAGTCTAACAGAGTAAACAGGTATTACAATCTTTACATGCTCTAGAACCCCCCACTATGTCCTCCCTCTTACAAAGGCACTATTCCCGAAGGTCTGGAACCAATGGAGGCTCTTGTTTAACAGGGCATCCCTTGGCTCCCGTCAGTTTGGGGGGGGGATTTGGAACCTGTGGAGGAAAACCAAGGTATTTCTTTGATATCTGTATGCATAGCTCATGGGCATAAACACCCTTGGGCAAAGGGTATGTGCGTTATAGAGTCTGGATCCTCTCTTCGTTGGACAATTAGTTCTCAAATCATTTGGAGACAAGTCAAGGGCAAGATGTACTTTGTGTCCGGGGTGGAGGGTTCCCTAGCAACAGTTAGATGAAGTGAATGTTCAGCCCAGAGGTGCCTTGTCAGTATGAGGGCATCCGTATCACCCAAGGTGGATTTCCAATGTTGAGCCTTAGGTTGAGGCCCCTCATCAACAAAAGAAGAAGTGCCAGCTTTCTCCCACAACTGGCCCCCGCCTCCATTCCTTCATGCTCCCCACGGCTGGGCCTCGATTAGGTCCAGTAACAGTTTTTTTAATTACTCCCAATTTTGAAAACACTTGCAGACAAGATGGATAGCCCCAAGTAATCCAGCCTCTTTGGGTATTGAGGCATGTGGGGGGGGGGGGGCTGGCTGTTTGAGTGATGTGCTAGGGAGCCCTGAGGGAGGTTAAGTGAGTGAAGGAAAGAACTGCCCCCCAGCAGTGATGATGGCATACCATCACTCCAGGTGCTCCCACTGGGCTAGACAAATATTTGTCCATGACTACTACATCAAACTTCATTTCGGGTTCCATGATCGTTATGTCCGATGCCAATACAGGTGGAGCAGAGAGTACAGGGCCTGGCAAAGAATGCACAGGGATGGGGTCCGCTGAGAACAAAGAATCAGGTACTGAAGATTAGCTCACAAAGGGAGAGCTGGAAGTGGTGCAGGGAACCGCAGAGAGAGTCTGGTTGAGAGCAGATGGTTCACAGACCCCCTTAATTTCAGTACTGTGATCAGTTGTTGTGTGCAAAATTCCCAGGTTCCCTAATACAGCTTGAACTCCATTGATCATGCTATGGAGATCTCCATCCTTCTTCCAGGCGTCTCCCGGTAAGTCCCCCTTATCAGGGATGCCAGAGTACTCAGCCACATGGTGGGCTCTTGGTGGGGTTACTTTCTCACTCGACGTTACTGGGGTAAGCAACATGAAATTTGGCAGGTCACACTTGATGGGGTTTGGCCACCCTTGAGAAAACAAAGGGGGTACTTCAATTCTCTCTGCGCCTCGACATACAGGGAAACTAACAGTGTTAGAAGCTTGAACCCTACCCGGTCCAGGTGTGATGTCACTAGCATGGCCACTGCTGGGATGCCTTAAACACTCACTCGCTGTTTTACTTGTTTTCTGTGCTGCCAGAATTTTGCATTCTGCTATAGGCACAGGGCCTGGGAATGCCTGCAGGCCGGAGAACAGATCGGATTTGCATAGAAACAGGGGCAAAAAAGGGGAGGTGGCAGTGGCTCTACAAATTCCATATTCAGGTTAGCATGCAGCTAATATCAGTGGAGACACGAAGGGTCCCCAGAGTTTTTGTTCTTGCTCCCGCACCATTTGTAGTAGCACAATGGGCTGTAGAGGCCCCCGCCCCCTTTTCCTCTTACTGGGCTCTTTTGTGCTCTCATCTTGATGTGACGGTCTTTGCTGGAGCGGAGCGGAGTTGGGTGGAGAGGCTTCACCATGGTTGGTTGGGGCTGTAGCAGAAGAAGAAGAAGGGGCCGTGGCCACAATCCACACCCGTATGGAGGCCCTCCTGGGCCCAAGCAATGAAGGAGAAATGGGATGCCAATACCTTGCACCCTTGTCCTGCGGGCTTCCCCCTGGTGGACTGGCGCTGTAGCAGAAGACCGATTAGAGGTGTGGCTAATATCTGCACCTTTATCGAGGCCCTCCTGGGCCAAAGCAATGAAGGAGGAGCGTGATGCCAACACCCCGAGCCCTTGTCTTGCAGACTTCAACTTGGCGGGCTGGTACTGCAGCAGAAGAAGGAGAAGGCGGCATGGCCAAAATATGCACCCGTATGGAGGCCCTCCTGGGCCAAAGTAATAAAGGAAGAGCGGGATCCCAACACCCTGCATCCATGTCCTGCGGGCCTCACCCTGGCGGGCCAGCGCGGCAAAAGAAGAAGAAGAGGGCGTGGACAAAATCCTCACCCGTATGGAGGCCCTCCTAGGCTAAAGCAATGAAGGAGGAGCGGGACGCCAACACCCTGTGCACTTGTCCCACAGGCTTACCAATTATCATGGCGATGGGACATTCTCAACACTCGGTTCCGGACAGAGTCAGTATGACACTGAGAGGACGCCCAAAAAGAGACTACTGAGTGGATGGAAACCCAGGATCACCTTGGAAGCATTTCCAATGCCATGATATGGCATCCCCTGATTAAGGTGGCACTGGGACAGTGCAGTATACACTGGCAGGGAGCCGATGATGCAAAGTCCAAGACGAAGTGACTAAAACATTTCACCAATTGCACAGAAGACCAGATATGGCAGAAGGCAGCACTTCACAGAGGCAGCTATCATACTGGAGGGCAGGGCACTGAGGTAACTGCCATGAAACGGACAAGCAGACATAAAAAAGGAATGAAAAACAGAGTCCAAGGACACTGCCACAGAACAGGAGACAGGCAACATTAAAGAGGAAGGGAAGACAGACTTCACCAGGTGTAGATTGAATGTGGTCTAATGTGTTCTGAGGGAGCATTGAGATGCAACCAGCACCTCTCAACAGGCCTCATAAAATCTGCTAGTGCAGTGTGCATGGTACATGTTCACTATGGCAAACAACAACCCCTGGCCAATGGATTGTGCTATGTGTCTGTGGTGAACATGTCATCCCACAATTGGCCTACAATGTTTTTCTATGTGTGGAATTGTCTTCGGACAGCACTCCCAAAAAGGGGAGAAGAACCAAGATTGGGCTTCCTGCGTGGGTAGACATAACCATTACAACATCACTGAATGGGATGCTTATTAGGCAGGCAAGACACATGTGAAAACTGCAAGGAAGCACTTCCCATCACTACCATCACCATGTGTCACATGCACCCATGAAGTTGGACCCGCTCACCTTAAGACAAGTAAAAGAGAGACAACCACACACAGTGCAAGACACCTTGCCACCAAACAAAACACAAGTGCCACCCTGAGTGCTCTTCACTTACCTGCACAAGGTACCCACCTGGCTTGCATCTACTGCATCCCACCTGAAAAACACATCTTGAAATCACAAAGACATGCATTGCATCAACATAAATATACTGAACATCCATGACAAACCCTGCATGGAACAAGAAAATAGGAATGGACCACCCAGTGCCAAATGACGACAGAGTTCAAGAAGGAGACAGGACATAGAGCGACGATTGCCTAGAAGTGAAGTGGAGAGAGAGAGAGAAGGATAGGTGAAACGCACTGGAAGGAGGGGACTGGCTGGAGGGAAGATGAGGATGGACATGTCTCACATCACAGTGGGTGAGTGCAGAGAGAAGTTGACCAATAGATGAAGATGGACACATGAACACCTTTGCAAGAAGAAGCCTAGTCATAGAGCCAGGAAGGAACATAGATGGAAAAGTACAACATGTGATTGGCCATGAAGTCCAAACATGGGTGGTGGAGTAGGACAGTGTGACTAAGAAAGGGAACATGTGAGAGGTCAATCAGCATCTGTACATCATACAAACCACCGCCAATGCTCACTATGGCATGCAAAGCAGAAATAGACCCTTGTACACTACATCCCTCAAAGAAGTGCCTACAACCACATACCCATACCCTACACTAACTAACATTTACCTCTATTGGACACCACTGTAAATGGACCTCAGGACAACATGCAGCTGTTCACTTACCCACCAACAGACCATAGACCCTGAGTGAGACCGTCCCAGTAAGTTTGCATCGATTCCAGGATGCATTCGCAACTCACACTGGGAGAACAGATGAAGACAATCTGTGGGGAGTGGAAGATGCAACACATGCATGGGCCCACAATTTGCACACACAAAATGCACTCACTGGAAGTGCTGGATAAAATGAACAAGGAATGCAAACCAAAAAACATACAACACACCCTGGTGTATATAACCAACAGAAACAAACCATGTAGAAAAAGTGACCTGATTGGGTAAAACAGAAGCAGTCTGCCAAGGGTACACATGCACATATCTGTCCAACCCTATTTGCAGCAGGTGTGACAAACCTGTCCTGTGGAGTCAATGTACACAAATGCCCAGAATTGTGTCACCAGAGGCTACCTCATGAAGCGGTGTGGCTGAGGCTGACCGGACTTGACAATGCACGTGTGCTGTAATTTTGGAACACTGGCAGGCAGGTCATGTAAGTGGACAAGGGAATGGAGCGGAAGGTGGCACAGGTAAAATAGTAGTGTGCACAGGGAGTACACCTGCAGGGCCCTGTAGGAAACATGGGGCCATGGAGATTAGAAGAATGGAAGTAAGGAGACATCAACACGGTCAGTGAGGCTAGTATTGGAGAAGCAAAAAACAGAGTGCAGATGCACAGAGAATGCATGCTGTTGATTATGAACATCCAGCATGTTGGAAATACTGTCAATGGCTAAAGTGTGACAAGTGCTGCCCAATTACTTCCATTAATTGCGTTAATTGTGAAAGTGCATCCACCAAAACAATGCACCTGCATAGAAGTGTAATGGCACATACACACACATGCATGTGGACAGATACATATCCGGACAGACATTTACCGTGACTCAAGGATGACCCCCCAGCTAGTAGAAATGCGTCATGCATGCAAAGATCATTGTGACCAATAATAGAGACAAGACACGTGAGACAGTGCGCATGCTAACCGACTGACAACTTTACCTCCAAATTCGTGAAAGGAGGGCCAATGCCTAGCAGGGTGCATGGGGACTAGGGATGTGAAAGGGTGCAGGGTGGACCTCCCATGGAGTGCAGTCACCAGATGAATAGGGATCACTGCAATAACATGTGACATTGCATTTCACCAGCCATAGTTAACAATCATGCATACAGCACATTTGTGTCAAGATACCCTCAACCCATCGTTACATGCACATGTCATCCTGTCAAGGCAGCCATGGCAGTAGACACCACGGTGCATGGCTGCATGTCCACAACTGAACTCATCATGCCTTTAGAGGGCAACAGCACATCTCAAGGCAAAAAAAGAACAAAGCAAGATTCCACCTTTGAAAGGACAAAAAATAAAACATGCCAACACCCTGGCCATGGGTATTGAAAAAAATGAAATAATTGTCCATTCCCAATTGAGCGGGCAAAAAAAATACATAAAAATACCACACCAGTCATGTTAAAAAAAAAACAAAAAGTCCACCCTGGAGTGAGGGTTGGGGGAGGGGTGTGCCCTGGAGGGGGAGGGGAAGGGTGCATGTCAATATCCACATGAGTGGAGAACAAAAAGAAAAATAAATCTCCTCCATGGGTTTCTGGACCTCACGGCAACAGTGGACCAGGAGGCTGGTCTGTGCTGGGACCCCCAACCTGAGTTGATCTGCAGGTGGTTGTGGTGTTGGTCGTGGTGTTGGTAGTTGCCTGGTCTTCACTGGCCACGGCCAGCCATTACACGGTTGAATGCACCAGCACATTAAGGGCCATGAGGTATCCATGCATGTCCTCACAGAATGCTGGAGAGTCTGTATGCGCACTCACCCGTGATGCACTGAGTTGCTGAGACTGTGTCTGCATGAAGGCATCCATCTCCTCGTGGATCAGTTTCCTTGTGGCTGAGAGTTCGTCATGGATAACAGTCCTCAAGACCTGCATCTCACACCTCAGGGCCTCTCTCTGTGCCTGAGCATCTGTATGCAGGGACTCCTGCAGACACCTCAGATCAGCCCATCGGCCCCTGATGTTGGCCTCTATGCGCAGTCTGTTGGAGTGGCATGAGGACGGCATGACTTGCAGCTGCTGCTTCTCCTGGGCTGCTGGTGGGGTCATGGTCTTGGCCATCTTATTTATGTCCTCTGAGATTTTGGCAAACACATTGCCATGTTGTATGGCAGCATGTTACTTCTGCTGCTCCCACTTTGTCTCCCCAGCCTGCACAAGTCCACCACATGTGTGGTGCCCACGGCAGCTACCGCAGACTCATGGGCTCCATCTAATCAACCAATTGGGGCACTCACCTTCACCGTCTTTGAGGCATACACATCTGGTTCAACATCAAAGCCAGCTGAGTCTCAAGAGTTTGAAGAGTCCGCAGCATGACTGAGGATGGTCTGAAGCACCAGTGGGTTCTCATGGCATACATCACCAGGTCTTCTACTGGTCGTCTGATGCACCACTAACTCTTCTTACTCCTTCTCCTCCACTGCTTCTGGTGCATCCTCACCTGCACATGGACAGAGAAAGACATATGTGCCAGAGTCACAAATGCATATGTGCATCAAAGTGCACTCAAACAACAAATGGCAGGACACACATGCATCAGACATTGATGTGCATTCCCCCACTACAAGCTGTAAGCAACGGATTCCTGGCATTTCCCGACTAGTGCCCCCCTTCCTGGTCCTCTCAATGCTGGCAGTGAACACATTGATGTACACAAGTGGCATAAATATAAAATTATGGGCCATGCATCTATCATGTCTTCAATCATACCAGGGAAAGGTAATGCACATGTGACATTGTAATGCTGAAGGACATCACATGGCAAAAGTCAGCCAGACATATTCACAGATAACCACACAGTCAACACATGACACATATGTCAGGATTGGCACAGAGAACTGGATACATTGAGGTCCATGGGGAAGGTGAGGAAAGGGACAATGCCTCTGAGGAGGTGCAGGTGAAAGTGGGCCTTCTAGTCAAGGTATGTGATATGAAGAGAAAAGGAGAGAGGACTTGAAGATGACAACAAGGTCCATTGACCCTCAAAAATGTGAGGGGGGTGGGCCCGTGGAGTGTGGTCAGAGTGTTAGAGGGAAAGAGGGAGCAGTGATCCCAATAAGTAGGTTCTCTGTGTCACTGACATCGAGGCAGAGATTGGTAGCAGTACACCATGCCTGTATAGCAGACAGCAGTAGTGTATGAGAGAGGATGAGGGGGAAGCAGGTACTGAGGCTTGTATGAGAGCTGCATGTCAACTGCATTACAGTGGCATGGCACTGCCTTGTTTCTTCTCCTCAACCATGCTGGTGGGGAGCCTGTGTATGTGCAAATGTGGAATGCATAGAACATATCCTGACACACAGTATTTGGACATAGTGATGAAGGTCATACAAGGTCCATGAGCGGCAAGTATGTCCAACAATCATACCCTACAGCAATGCCTCCAGTATAGGTGTGCTTGTTTGCAATGCAGTCGCTCTATTTTCACATCATCCCACGATGCTTGGTCAAATGTTCATGGCCGTGCATGCTCATACTGTGAACCCAAACTGCCTCAAATACCTATCACGTTAGATATGTTGCAACAGAGCCATCATGCCACATCTGGGTGTGCAATGTAACTGGCATGTGTGACCGCATTAGACAGATGACACAGGTGTGCGGAAGTTTGCATGTATCCAGTTCACAGACAGGCCAATGTCAGTCCAACTGCACAGTGCATTGATAGAAGTGATAAGGCATGTGCCTGTCAAGTATCAACAGATGGACGTATACAGGCCTTTGATGCCAGACAGGTGCCTTAAAATTCAAGTTGATTGATTGGTTTGATCAACTTCCATGCACATACATTGAATGGAATGCACCAAGGCACATTCATTGCCATTCATGATGTTCATGATCTTCCACACGGGCCGTCTTCGGCCAAGTGATTTTCATGTTGCATGGATGGCAACCTCTGCATGACAACCCAACGTCAGCTATTGTTGACCATGTAGTGAATGGTGTAGCCACCTACTACTATGATTTGTATTAGCACCAACTTCTTGATTGCAACTCAGGTCTGTGGTCTGTGTGCACTTATGCACCTTCACTCTGGGCACAACACAAAGCGTGGTGACAGACAGCTCAGATATGCATCATGTCAAGGCATCCTATAGGAGCAGGTGACCAATTGTACATGCAGCTCAGCATGACATGATGTGATACTTCAACGCCGCTCGCATGTACCTATGTAGCAGTACAGATTGACACACCACAAGAATGTAGCACATAAGAGTTCATTTAAGTGTCTCATTTCGTATCCCTGAAACAGGAGAGTACCCGGTGGCTAATGTGTACTGTCACAAAGACATCTCCCACACATAGCCACCCCACAGGATATTCCCAGAATGATGCATTACCCAGGGATGTCATACAACTGCAGCCAGATGTGCCACTATACAAATATGGTGGGTCAGGCATGACTGGCAAAACATATGATGCACAATGACCACAACTCACCAGACATGCCCTCATAGTTCTCCAAGCCTCCCACGCTCTGCACCTACTCAGGGAGGATGAATTGGCATGTGGCCTCTTCATGCAGTGTCAGCTGCTTCTCCTCTGGTGGCCCCCTCTCCAGTTGCCATTGAAGAGGCCAGGTTAGCTTGTGCTTTGTTTAAATTGTGAGATCATTCCACTGATTCTATACATTTTCAGCAGTGCACACCCCCACACCTAAGGCATTGATCTGGTATTTGACACGCTGCCAATGTACCATCCGTTGTGCAGGACTATGGGTGCTCCCTGCATACTGGCACATCTCATGATAGTGATTGGTTAGGTAGTCATGAGGATCTGGAACCCTTCATTGGTGAAGCACCTCTTCCTCTGCAGTCCAGTGTCCTGTGCCGTGTCTTGCGGTGGAGCCTCTTCCTGCAGGGCAGGGCATTCCTTCTATGCCCGAAGTGCACAAGGTGTTGGTGCTGCCCCTGTCTGGCTGAAACAACGTTGGCGTCCAGGTGGCAGTCCACCTGTGGACTGGGGCCTGCCATGTCCTCCTGCGGATGGGGCAGATGTCTCCACACCACATCCCTGACCCCATTGAGCTGGGGCAGATGTCTCCACATCACAACACTGACACCCTGGGGCAGATGTGTCCTCACCATGTCCCTGACCCCGTCGGCCCCTTTTCCTTCTTGGTGCCTTTCCACCCATGTCACTGGAGTAAGAGATTAAGGGAAGGCACACTGAGTTATTGTCATGGGCAATATAAGTAAGAGAACAGTTTATGTGATGTGCACCGTAGATGTGTGGTCCAGCAAGGCTCCAATGTACCCCAAAATCAAAGAAGTATGATATGCGATATTCAGTGGCCCGCAGAGACGCAAACATTGTGTACGCAATACCCAGAAAGCTTCCAAAAAAGACAAAAACAGTACGCGATATGCATTGCCACCCAGAAACTGAAAAATTGCATATGCGATACCCAGAAAGCTTTAGAAAAAGAAAAAAGCGGTACGCGATACGCAGTGGCACTCACAAACTCTAATACAGGACTAAAAATGGGAGAAAATAACTATGCGCAGAGGCAACCCCCAAAAACAAAAATACGTTATGCAGTACCTGAAGGGAATGTAATGTGTGGCACACCCAAATATGTGTTAACAATGCTCGTCCATCTTCACTCCTTGATGCACGCAACCAGTGTTGCAAATCCACATCCTTATGTATCCCCATCAATGCCGTGAGCCGCATAGGCATGCTGCATACAGCACATATCAGGTAACTCACGCGCTAACAGCATTTACTCTGTTTTCAGTTGCCTTTTGAGCTACACATGGAAGACCAACTCTCCTGCCTGTCAGGGTGCTGTCTGGGGTAGGGTTGGAGGTGAAGGGGGCTGGTGGGTGGTGTCTGGACTTGAGGGTGCTGCCTGACATAGTGCCAGAGGTGAGGGCAGTGTGGTGAGAGGGATGTACTGGCAGGGTACTGCCTGGGGTAGTGCCAGAGGTGAGCGGGGCTGATGGGTGGTGTCTGGACTTGAGGGGGCTGCATGAGGTAGTGTCGGAGGTGAGGGTGCTGTGGGGAGGAGGGTGTACTGTCAGGGTGCTGTCTGGGGTAGTGTCAGAGGTGAATGCGGCTGGTGGGTGGTGTTTGGATTTGAGGGGTCTGCCCAGGCTAGTGTCAGAGGTGATGGGTGCTGGTGGGTGGTGTCTGGCCTTGAGGGGGCTGGCTGGGGTAGTGTTGGATGTGAGGGCAGTGTAGGGAGAGGGGTGTACTCTCAGGGTGCTGCCTGGGGTTGTGTTGGAGGAGAGGGGGTCTGGTGGGTGGTGTCTGGACATGAGGGGGCTGCCTGGAATAGTGTAGAAGGTGAGGGTTGTGTGGGGAAGGAGGTGTGCTGTCAGGGTGCTGCCTGGGGTATTGTTGAAGGTGTGGTGTTTGGTGGGTGGTATCTGGACTAGATGGGGCTGCCTGGTATAGTGTTGGATGTGAGGGCAGTGTAGGAAGGAGTCTGTACTGTCAGGGAGCTGCCTGGGGTAGTGTCGGAGGTGAGGGCAGTGTGGGATGGGGGTGCACTGTCAGGGTGCTTCCTGAGGTAGTGTGGAAGGTGAGGAGAGCTTGTGGTCGTGTCTGGGCCTGAGGGGGCTGCCTGGGGTAGTGTTGGATGTGAGGGCAGTGTGGGCAGGGGGTGTACTGTCAGGGTGCTATCTGGGGTAAAGTCAGACGTTAGGCGAGCTTGTTGGTGGTGTCTGGACTTGAGGGTGATGCATGGCGTAGTGTCAGAGGTAACAGCTGTGTGGGGAGGAAGGTGTACTGTAAGGTGCTGCCTGGTGCAGTGTCAGAGGTGAGGGCAGTGTGGGGAGGGTGGTGTACTGATGCTGCCTGGGGGTAGGGTCGAAGCTGATGGGGGCTGGTGGGTGTTGTCTGGACTTGAGGGGGCTACCTGGAGTAGTGTTGGAGGTGTGAGCGGTGTGGGAAGGGGGGTGTACTGTGAGGTTGCTGCCTGGGTTAGTATTGGAGGTAAGGGCGGCTGGTGGGTGGTGTCTGGACTTGAAGGGGCTGCCTTGGGTAGTGTCGGAGGTGAGGGCGACTTGTGGGCGGTGTTTGGACTTGAGGGGTTCATGTGCAGCAGGGGTATATGCTGGCAATTTTAGTGCCATGGGAGTAGGGGGGAGGACTCGCAGTTTTGCATGTCTGCCGCCTTACGAGGTAGCTCCCATGTTTTTGCGAGGTGCAGCCTTGACTTACAAGGGTTCTCCTATGTTTTTGCAGGGAGTGCAGGCTTGATTTAGGAGGAAGCTTGCGTGTTTTCACAGGGGTGCTGGATGGTGGGTCAGGGGTGGACGCAGATGTTTGCGCTTAATTTGGAACATGGCTTGGTTTTTGGTTTAGGTGGGGGCCTTTTTTGGGAGTTCCTCGCGCAGCTCGGTTTTCTTTGCAGGTCGGGTTGTAATGTGCTTTGGTATTCCATGAATACGAGAAGCGTGCAAAAGATCTTTTGTGCGCAGGCTTGCACAGAGTTGTTCTTGGCGCTTGATTTGCGGGATCTATGTGCAATTTTCTATGAATCGGCCCCATAGTGTCCTGGTGGGGGTTGGAAACAGCAAGCATTGTTAGGTTGAGATGTCACATATGCCTAGCCCCCCTCTAACTTATCAACACACATGTTCCATTCCTGGAGCTGATTGCTGTTTCCAGCAGTACCTTCGGGCAGGACAAGTAACGAACATGTCAATATGTATCACAAATATTTAATTTCCAGCAGCAGCATATTATTTAAAACATTTACTACGCTGCAGAAACTCGTCCATTTAGGAGCGACCCAGTCACGTGACTCGTTGGCAATGCCAGATTGAAGCATGTTTTCTGGCAAAACACACAAGCAAGGAACACTAAGCAATATCGAAATACAATGTTCTCTCTTGAAAACGATGTGAAGCACTATGATGGCTATTTGAGCCATCATTTTGTAAATATGTTCTAGCATATTCTGCTGTCGGCCAAACTGCGTACCATTGATAACCATGGTCTGTGATGGACTTGGGACCATTAGCACATTTCTTAAATGGTATGTAAAGAATTAATTTAAATTTGAGGAACTCAGAGAGAAAGTGGAGGGTAGCCATGTTGCGCTGCCATTCGAGGAGGAACGTATAATCAATTGAAAGCACAGATATCTGTTGATTGCTAATTTGGGAGCCATTTTTTAAGTATCTTCATGCTAATGGCAGCAAGTTACATGCCCATGCCTGCGAAACACGCACGCGCATGCGTACACACACATCTTTACGCAATTGCAAGGATTGATGATATGTTATGGAGTTGAAGGATGCAACAAAAATATGCCGCCGGCTAAGAAGCTGTTGCGCTATATTTTATTTTTCATTGATCGGATTTTTATAGTATCATAAAATGGGGTGCTAAAAGTAAATGGGATTTTTTTTTTGTGACTACATGAAAGAAATATGTGCAGAAATGGCGCGTAACTTACATGTAAGAACACATGGGAATGCCCGGTTTTCTGTATTTGAAAAGCACGCGAGCATATTATAAAAGTACTAAATTGCCATAGAATGGTTCCGCTCTCGAAAGGATCTGCGAAGCGAACCCCTAGTCCTGAGCCTGGAAATTGCGAGTTAGCGAGTGCTTGCTCTGCGCTGAAGGCAGCTGATGAAGTGCCGCTCTTTCACCAGAAAGAATGTTTGCTGACTATTTCATCAACCCCTGGAGGCAGAGAGAAAGAAAATAAGCACATCAGTTGTCATAATGACAGGATAAAAATGGAGCCATCATATTTCAATAACACAATGCAATGAGGAGACCGATCGAGCGATGAATTATGAACTCCGTTTTCAAACTCGACGCTAAGTTAATATTATCCCCGCATGATAATTAGAGTGAGGTTCAATTACTGACCCTGCGTGACCGTGTGGGTTGCACCGTGGGTTCTGGCACAGCAGTTTCCACATTCATCTTTCCGCCCCACACGCTAGAACTGCGTCACAGCGGTGATTAATCTTTCCGGGCCCCTTCTGACTCGCACTGTTCTTCCTGCACGGATTGGCAGGTCCCTGGAGCCCCCTTGAGCATAATATAGGATTGTCTCTTACACTTTGTTTTTCATCCAATTTCTGTGCTTCTTGGTCTTCAGTGATTGCCGGCCATTTCACAGGGTTTCATCTTTGAACGGCCGGAGTTCAAGCCATCAGTGTCGGACTGGGGCATAAAACTGTGCCGGGCACCAAAGAAAAAGTGGCCCACCGTTGCAAATAGCAATTCATTCCTTTGCTGACAAATCATTTGAGCGACAACCAAGGGACCGTTTTTAGGTCAAATGTGTTGAAAAGTCTTCATGTTAAAGGATGTGTGTTCTGTAACACTGTTCAAAAAGACTAGCTGCATAATGAAGTAACTAATGAAAGAGGCCCACTTTTGCCAAAAAACGATCCCATTTTGAACAAAAAACTGGTCCACCGTTGCTTGCTAGACATACAATTCGGGCATTACCCTAATGGCCAGTCTGAGCCTGTTAGCCATGTAAAGTAGCAGGCTGTGTGGCGGAGCTGTTTCCTTGCCCTTTTTACATGCGCACGTATGCTCCTTTGTCTTCCTGGTACAGTGCTGTTACCTTGTACAGTTGTGACAAATGATAAAGTGGTTTCACTTGATTCATTGTAACCGAAAAATACTGTAACATAGATATCTTTTATATAAGCACGTGGGGCAATCTCTCCTGGCAATTCTGTACGGATTATTTTTGTTAATACGATCTTCTGTTTGTGATAACCAGGGAGTGACCACATTGAAATGTTGGCAATATACGCAGGAGAATATGTATACAAGGGTTGCAATGCTGCAGTGGTATGCTGGGGTCAGTTTTGCATAAGGGTACTTGTGGAGGAGACTCATTCTGCCGCATTCATACTCCACAGTGTACTTCTAGGGAAGGTCAAACTGCTGGGACCTGCAGCCTGTGGCAAGGAACTGCTGCAGGGCATTCTCAATATGGAGACCATACATGGCAAGCATGCACTGCTGGGTTTATATAACAGTGACAAAATGGCATCTGCTTGGTGGCGTAGAAGCCATGGAGTGTGTTCATTTATTTTTTTTATTAAACTAATAATATGATACAGGTATTTCCATCTGAGGAAACAAAATCTGCTAATCAGATCTCCCTTTCTTAAGCTCCTGATAGATCAGGATTCTTCCTGAGGATACGCCCTGATCTGCAGTGCCTGTTCTCCCGTGGCACAGAGCAGGTTCAGTGGCTATGGGTGCTCATTTGACAGCTGCTGTAAAAGTGAAGTCACTGCAGCACAGGGTCTGCATTTAAGATTTGCACCCCTATTCCACAAATTACATAAGCCATTCCCAATTTTGAGATACGGTGGCTAGCATCTCTCTTAATTTCCCAAGCCATATCAATTTGATATCACACGTGTGTCAGCCCTGTGAGCCTCGCTCAGCAGTGGAAGGGTTATGTGTATTCCCCCCAGCAAGGCTGTCTTTTCTGCTGTCAGCAAGACTGTAGGCCTGGGGGCTGACTCGCCGTGTTCCCTTTTCTTTTCCTACACAGATAGCTTCTTCACAGGTAGCTGTCCTGGGAACAGAAAATAAAGGGTGCATCCATTCACAATGGGAGAAGCCTCCCATCACGATGCAGCATACCAAAAGTGCCTTTGATTCTATTGAGAAAGCAAGCATACTGGGTAAGTGTAGACAGAAGGAGCTCCTTATATCTGGAGCAAGGTTCTATTATCTTGTTTCTCTCTGTCTCTATTCTTCTTTCCTGTCTCCTCCACTAACCATAGCACAGAGCACTTTGGTTGTGTTATCAGAATGCAAAGTCTACGTGTTCCACGAACAGTCATTGGACCTTTAAAACAGGCTTGCTTTTGTCCAAACACCTGTGGATGTTTGCCTTTAAATTAAGGTGTCTCCCACTCCTTCTTGGATTCATTTTGAAAGAAATACCTATGAACATATTAATTGGAACGCAGTGCCCTCTGCCAGTGGTGAAGACTGAGCATCCAAGGCAGAGGCAAGTTGTGGTGACCTGCTGCAGGAACAAGACCTGCCTCTCTGCCAGCCAAAATGGTACACAGGACATAGTTGTGCTGAAGCACACCTGCAATGGTGTGCCAGCCTTCGCCTTAATTGAGAGCTGGAGAAAAAGGACCCATCTGTTCCCCAAGACTCTGGAGTGAGACTTATAGCACCTGACAGTGAGGACAAGCAAGATCCTGATGTAGTTGCAGTCAAACCACTTAAAAACAACTTGATTTGAGCCAACAGGGCCATATGTTGCTGCCTTTGGCACTCACCTGATCTTCAAACTACTCTGTTGTACCTTTTGAACCTGTACACCCTCCGCACTGCACAAGTTGAGTGTGTCATTGGCCCGGCTTGAAAAAGCCATTGCTGCACCCACACTATTTAAATTGCTTTTGGAACCACCATCTGATCGTTGCTAATCTTCAACAACAGTCGATCAGATCCTTGAAATCCCATGAAACTGCGACCTTCGAACATTGCACGACTTGAACTAGATATCCAACCACCAGCATCTTTGACATCAGCCCAGCTGTCAAACTAACCCTGCTAGTTCCTTCGATCCACATCTCTTTGAACTACAGTAAGCTGCGGTTTCATGCCGTCACGTCCCAAGCAGAGCCTGCCGGGCTTCAACCAACTGCTCATTTGCCAGACCTTATCTTGAACCGGTCAGCATTGCATCACTCATTTATCCAATCCAGTGGTTACTAAATTACTCAAACTGGCTCAAGATTTAGTTGCCCCCTTGTCAAACCACACCTCAGGTCATCAGGTTTACAGTTTTGAATCACACACCAACCCCAACCACTAGCTAACCAACTCGAACCAGACCCGATCTTCAAATCAACCTAGTGTGCCATCTGAGCTGCATTGCTCAAACACTGCTCTTGATCTGCTCTGAGATATCATTGCAAATAAGCTTGATGCCTGCTCCCAGCTTGGGGGTTACACGACCTGCTGCACCCGTATGTGTCTCGATTGGCTCCACAACACCAAAAAGCCAGGATCGACATAGTCCAACTGCCAAGAACTGAACTCTATTACTGACTATTTACTTCCCCCCTTCAATCACTTATTGTACGAGAAAATATCCTTCGTACATTCATTGTGATTATTACTTGCCTTGCTCCCCTGATTTTCTACCAGAGTGATGCATCTTGCTATCTTTGCATATTTGGTATTATTTCCTCAGGGATTGGGCATTGTGTTCTATTTAGCTGTTTTTGCAGATGGCTGTTTAATGAAAGTATATATTTTTATGAATTCTTGATTGAACATTCCCTTTATTTTGGGCTATTGTACTATTGCTGTTTGAGTTGTTACTAGATCACATTTGCACCCCTCTTGAAATGAAAGCCTTCTCTCAGACCACCTTGACACAGAAGGTGAAGGAGATTTATCTCTTAACTATGCATGTTTTACGTTTATGATTGTGGTCACTCTTGTTGTGTAGCAGTTTGAAGGCTGAGTAGATGATTAAGCACTACTCAATGTTAGGAAAGGATTCTGTTTACTGCATCTTTCCTTCCCTCTTTATGGAAGCCCTGATTTTTCTGCTTTTATTTTTTAATCTGACCTGTACTTTTCGCAGTGCAGTGAAGTACTCTGGTCTTTGCTCATATGTTATGGGGAAACGGATATGTCCTTCAGGCTGTCAGTACTGGGAAACCTTGTTTCCCTTAGTCGTGTTACCATGTTACTACTTTTGGTTACTTTTGTATCACTTGTGGTAACCATCATTGTGCACAACAGCTTACACAGCAGTACAATGGGAAGTATTTTTGTTTTGCCCTAGACTAACACTCACAGGATTTTTGGTCACTCTAGGTGTGCTAAAAGGATAAGCTTGTGACAGCAGTCACTTTATCCCCCTTTTGAAAATGTTTGTTTTATCCTTACCGTGTTTAATGCATTTAGCTACTAACTGTGGCGACTTGTCAAACATGGTAGTGCCACGAGAATTTTCATTTGTCCTTTGGCCATCTTGTTCTTTAGCCTTGCTCCTGACCTGAGAGGCCAGGAAAATCCTTATAAGGACTTCCAGCACCCCAGAAAGCAGAAGCTTTTGGCAGGCCACTGGTGGGCTGTGCATGTTTGCTGATAGGATGTGGGCTGGGCCTGTGTGACCCCAATCCACAAACTGGTTTTAGTGTGTCTGAGTGGTATGCATGAATGTTCCTGCCAGTGGTCCTGATTGGACCACTGTGGGAGTGTGTATGTGTGGGCTATTTATCTTGCAATGCTCACTGCTGTCAGTTTCCTAAAAGCACTGGAAGTATACTTTTGGGGGTATGATGACAATGAAAGGACACTTTACTCCCAATAGGGCACTGCTGAAGGTTGTAACCTCTATCCTTACACTTCACACCCCTGACCAAAGGTCAAAGTATAATTGTTTTGTTGAGGAGATGCCGAGGATCACTCAATCAGTCAAGAAAAATACTCAATGATGGAGGACTCTGGTGCATGAGAAAACACAGCTTTATTCAGACAACAAATCTAAGCCAGGAAAACATACAAGCATGCTCTCATCTAGTTCTCATATTCCAAGCTATTACATGCTGGTTTTGTTACAAAATTACACCAGGAATGACATCACATACATTATTAATATACAATACCTACAGGAAATTGGGGTTGGTTAGTAGGTCGAGCTACATATAGAATGTTTAGCGTTAATCATACAATTGGTGGAAACCTATCTGATAGCTTTACCTGGGCTCATCCTACATACATATACTTTCTCTAATACATCACTATAGGTCTAATTGGTTGGTTGGCGCTATCCATCATGGGCGGTGTGGCAAGGGGATTTCCCATTGGTTGGTATCTGGCTTAACGACCTTGGACACTTTGACAAGACATCAAGATACAAACCATGCATAGAGAATGGGACGAGAGGCCCATGAACTGCTCTTCTTCTGATTAAAAGTTGGCATCCCTTATCCTCAGACCATGATACCAGGCAATCCCTGGGTATTTGGCCTTGTGTGGCGATTCATGTCTATGTGTGATTTTAAGGAGCATTGCAGGTGCCCTATATGTGTTTGATTCTAATGAATGACCAGTATTTTCCATGTCTTGGGTCACGTGCTAGGAGACTATGGGCCTCATTACAACCCAGGTGGTAAGTTACCGCCTGGGTCGTACCTTTACCACCATGGCGTAAACTACGTTTATGCCATGGTGGTTGGCGGACTTACCGCCCCATTCCGAGGTGAGTGGGGCGGTAAGTCCCATTAACCCATTTACCCTTCCCCATTCCCATTTTTGCCCCATAGGGCATAATGGGAGTGGGGAAGGCGTTAATTACGCCACCGTAAATTACGGTGGCGTAATTAACAACAAGGTCCCTTAGCGCCATGGATTTTAACACCTGCTAAAAGCAGGTGTTAAAACCTCCATGGCGCTAAGGGACCTCGGAATCAGGCGGTAAGGGTCGGCGCTGTTTACGCCGCCGTAAACCCCTTACCGCCTGGGTCCTAATGAGGCCCTATGTGTGAAATATGTACTGAGGGCTTAGCTAAGATTAATGTGAATGTCGTTTTTTCTCTTGGCACTGGAGACACTCTTGGGTTGTTCTTCATGGAGTCTTTTGGCTCACTGCTCTACTGCACCTGACAATCAAAGGCTGTTTGAGCATTTCTGAAAACGTAATTAATCTGGGAGTATATTGCTGTGTCTTGGGAACCGTTATCTCGTGCCTTTGTTCCTCCATCCCGATCCTCCCTTATTTCCCTCTAACCTTGACATTTGTTGCCAGCTACTGTATGGGCTCTGCATGAATATGTGATTCTGTGGCTTCAGCCTTTTTGAGTCTTCTGAGGCCTTGAGGGGTGCGCTCATTCTGAGACATGTGACATCTTTGGGAAGATGGCTGCCCAATTACAGTCTTGCTTCCATGTTAGCAAGCTATATTCGCTTGTACTTCATAATGCATTCACTTCATGCATTTGTCTCTGAACTCGTCCAGCTGGTACTTCAAGTCAAGTAGGGCAGACTCGGTTCCGTAGCCTGGCCTGGAAGCCTGATTGTCGCATTCCTAAGATGTGGTGGGCCACAAGAAAGTGCTGAATTTGCGTGTATGCTGCTCTGTCTAGAATGTTCAGTATACCCTGAATCTGGGTAGCCTTGATCTTTCCTGAGTGGATTCCTGCCTCTGTCTTTCCCACTCAGACCTACTCCTCTTTCGAATGCCTTGTCTGTAGGCTTTCTCTCTCGCCTACCCATTCTCTTACTGTGGCTACCATCTACCGGCCACCTGGTCAAATCACCTCATTTCTCTCTGAGTCGGCGGACCTCTCCTCTGCCCTCCTGGCCTCTAACACTCAACTCCTCCTCCTTGGTGATCTCAATGTACATTTAGACTCTCCTTGTTCCTCCACTGTACTCTTGCATGACCTCTGCGACTCCCTCTCCCTGTCCATCCTCCCCTCTGGCCTGACTAACTCTGCAGGGCACACACTCAATGTCTTGATCTCTTCTGACCTCCCCTCTCCATCCCTCTGACCACTCCTCTCCCCTGGAGCGATCACTCCCTCCTCTCCTCTGATCTCTCCCTCTCTTCCCCCAAGCCAAGCCTAACCCAACACTGCCACCTACCTTCTCAGACATCCAGCCCATGAAGCGTGTGTCAGTTGTGGCTTTTGCTGCCACTTTCTCCCCCTCCCGCCCTCCAGCTCCGGCTTTCTCACATCCTGACACAGCCCTGTCTCTGCTCTACTCTTCAATTTCTGATACTCTTAATGCTCTTGCTCCTGTCATGAGGATCTGTTTGAAGTCAAAAGCCAAGTGCAATTCCTGGTATGACTCTGACCTATCTACACCTAAACATAACTGTAGGGTGGCTGAGAGGAAATGGAGGGCTTCCTGTTCATCCTCTGACAAACTGGCTTGTCGCCTGCTACAAAGGCAATACCGACTCTCTGTCCTCACCAAGAAGAGCGTCCACATTCAAGTCTGTGTCTCTGCGGCATCTAACAACTCGGCCAAACTCTTTAAAAGCTGCAAGGAGCTGGCCAACCTGCTGCAGTCTCTACCCCTCCTGTTGCCTCCCAGGCTCTTTGCAATGCCCTTGCCTCTCACTTCATTTAAAATACCCAGGACATCCTGTCCTCCCTCTCCAAATGTGCCCCTCCTCTCCCCTCTCCATCTGTGCTTGCTGACCCGCCTTTAGCCAACCCCCACCATCCTTCTTGTCCTTTCCTCGTTTCTCCCCTGACAAGGTCGCTATAAAAGTCTGATCTATGAAAGTCTCATCAAAACAGGTTCATCCCTGTTCCTCTAAAACCATAAAGGACCACATTGACACCCTCGCTCCAGCCCTTGCTGAATTTTGCAGCCACTCCTATGCCTCAGGATCCTACCCCACCCCTCTGAAGCACTCCCTTGTGCATCCTCTTCTCAAGAAACCCACAGCAGATCCTTCTTGTCCAGCTAACTATCACCCAATTTCCATTACTCCTTTTCTGGGCAAACTCCTGGAAAATTTTGCCATCTCTCAGCTTAACCTTCATTCCAATTCTGTTTGCTGTCTTCATGACCACCCATCTGGCTTCAGAGCTGCCAGAAGCACGGAAACTGCTCTCTTGAACATCTGTGAAGATCTGCTCTCCAATCTTGACTCTAACGTTCCATCTGTCCTCATCCTCCTCAATCTCTCTTCAGCCTTAGACACGGTCAACCATACCATCCTGCTCAACCGTCTCTGTGAAAACCTGGGTATCACTGATCAGACTCTGGCCTGGCTGACCTCTTTCCTCTCTGATCAACCGTCCCAGGTCCAACTTGCGTCCTTCCTATCATCTATCTTCCTCTCTACCTATGGTGTTCCCAGGGGCCTAACCTCTCGCCCTGGCTTTTCAACCAATACCTGGCAACTCTCACCCACTGCATTGCCATTTTCTGCTCAAATTTTCAGTGCGATGCTGTCGACACTCAACTCATTTTCAGGCTGCCCTCGGCCTCCTCCTCTCTCTCTCTCATCTCTGATTGCTTTACTGCCATTCAAGATTGGTGTGCGCCCAATGATGCTTGTCTGAATGCCAGCAAGATTGAGATCCTCCTCATCAGCACACCTTCACCATTCTTTCGCCTCACTCTCTGGCCAGCTTCCCTTGGCCCTCCTCCTACCCCCACCTGCGAGGCTAAGAACCTCGGGGTCATCTTTGACTCCACCCTTTCCTTCTCCGCCCACATCTCTGAGGTCTCAAAAAATCAAACTTCCTACTGCACCTCCTCAGAGGTACTCTGACTTTCCTCTCCTTCCCCCAGAAGCTCATGGTAACCCAAGCTCTGGTTCTCTCTAGGTTGGACTTTTATAACAGCCTATTTCTAAATCTACCTGCCTCAACTCTTCACCCTCTGCAACTAACCCAGAACAGGACTGCAAGACTTGTCCTTGGCCTCAAGCCCTGTAATCGTATCTCTACAGCTCTGAAATCTCTCCATTGGCTCCCAGTGGATGCAGGATTAAATTCAAAACCCTCTGCATTGTCCACAAGGCTTTCTGGGACCTGGGTCCATAATACCTTCTGCTATCACTCCGCAAATACCTCCCCTCTCAAGCTCTTCGCTCCTCTACGTCTAACTCCCTCAGGGTCAGTCGTTTTTCAAAGGAATGAGCTGAGGGTAGATCTCTGTCTTTGGCTGAGGCCTCCCACTGGAACAGCCTCCCCACCACTCTAAAACTTGAGGAGAACCATTTCTGGTTCCAGAAGCACCTCAAGACTTTCCTCTTTTCTTCTGCCTTCACTCCCCCTGTCCCCTGCTGATCTGTTCTCTCTTGGCACCGTGCACTTGGCCACCCTCTGTCCTCCGGGCCCAGGTATCTGCTCACCCTGCCACCCCTTGCACTGGGGTCTGTATCTGTACCCATACAGCCCCCCTTTTTCTTCCAGCACTTATCAGACCTACCCTGTTTGCTGCCTTAAACCTAGCACTTACAAATTGCTGGCTGCACTGCCACTGTTTGTTACCTTTATTATTTATTATTATGTATCTGTTTCTCCTCTGCTTCGCATTTTCCACTTCTCCCCTCTTCCATGCACTTTTCCCTTCCCCCTCTCCCATGGATTTGCGCGTTCTCAATGTCACTGGGCCCAGTAAGATCGCTGTTTTGTTCTCCCCTGTTCCCCTCCCTTGCCTTGTCATGCTCGGAAACACTTGTGTACGAGCACGATAGAAATAAAATATCAATATAAATATCAAAGAAAGGGGACAGTGGTGATGGGCCGGTAGTTGTTCGCGATGGTTGTATTGAGAAAGCTTTTTTGATTAATAGGAGAATCCATGCGTCTTTATGGCTGGGGGTGTACTAGGCCGGTGGCAAAGGAGCAGTTAATTAATCTGGTGATGAATGGGACTAGGGATTCTGAACACTCCTTGACAATGGAAGCGGGACAGATATCCCCTTTGCACTTGGTGGGTTCCAGGCTGTTTAGGATGGTGGGCGTTTCTTTTCAGAGACAGGTCTGAAATTGAACAGTCGGGTCTGTTTGGGGGTTTGTCTAGCACAGTCAGGAGCATGTGCATTGGTGGGCAAGGGAGGACATTTGAAAAGGGATTGTTTGTGGAGGATTTCTGTGTGTAGCAAATCTATTTTGTTAAATATGGCATTCTGTATCTCAGTGCACCAAGCTACGTCTTTGGTGATGGCTGGAGGCGGGCAGCTGGCAAGTGCTCCTAGACTAATGAATATCTCCCTTGTACTGGAGTTAGCGTTAGCGATTCTAGCGTTAAATGAGGTTGCTTTAGCTGTGGCAATCGCTTGTCTGTAGGTTTTGGAGGCAATGGCAAACAGGCTTTTGTGCACATCTGTGGGGCTATTCCTCCAGTTGGATTCAGCTGTGCGTTTTGTGGCCCAGAGCTCGAGGAGCTCAGGTGTAAACCAGGCATTGGCGTGCCTTGCTTGTATGGGTTTGCATGGGGTTATAGTTGCAACAGTGTTAACCACAGTGGTGAGTGTCCTAGAGTAAAGGTATGCTAGTTTGTTGGGGGCATTGGAGTGGAGGTTTAGGGGATTCAGATCCTGTTGCAGTGGTGCAATGGCATCTTTTGCTAGTTTGCGGGAGCTACGGGCTAGTGTGGGAGGCTGGGCGATGGTGTGCAGAGCTGGCTGTGTAGAGGGCGAGATGGTGAAGGACACAATATAGTGTTCAGACCAGGCCCAAGGGGGTGTTGGTGTCGATGGCGCTGAGGCAATTAAGGTTGCTATCCAATAAAGGGTGCAGCCTTTGGAATGGGTGGGGGCATTGATGCAGTCAGTGAAACTCAGTGCAGTGAGCGAGCTGGCTATCGAGGCAGCATTGATGTCCGCAGGGTCATTGAGGCCAAGGTTCAGGTTGCCTAGTAGGATAGTTTTGGTTGTAGGTTTGATGTAGGAGCCTAGTAGATGAAGGAGGTCCTCCTGAAATGATACGATGGGTCCTGGAGGGCGATATATGATGTGGAGGTTGAGTGTTTCACTGTGAGAGGTGGTGAATTTGATGGAGAGTAAGTCACAATTCCGAACCAAGGAGTTAGTCATGTGTCTGATTGAAACTGTATCTTTGGCAATCAGGGTTAAGTCACCCCCTTCCCACTAGGTATGTCGCTCTTGTACATAGCATAGCCAGAGTGGATTGCTAGGGAAAGCGATGGTCTGAATGCCACATGCAGCCAGGTTTCAGTCATGGATTGAGGGTGCTAATAAGATAATTAATATAAAGAGAATGTGTTGGGATGTAACTGGCATTAATGAGGGTTCCCTTTAGTGGTTGGTTTTGTATGGTGGTGTTTTTGCTGTTGTGTTCTGTGGCTGAGGTGGCTATGCTGGTTTTGGGGAAATTGGTGAGGGTGGGGTGTAGTGCTGGGTGGCTAGCTGGGTGGGGCAGGGGTTGGCGTGGGTGAGGGATGGTACACGAGGTGAGGATGGTAGGTTTTGCTAAATGGGAGTGAATGAGTGCGTATTGCAAGGTACAGATTCCTGTTAGTCCTGGCCCAGGAGTCTAAGGCGATAGGAAGATTCCAGGTTGTAAGAGGATTCAATTCAACACTACAGCTAAGTCAACGCCTAGTCTATAATACTGAATGAAAACCCTTATTGATATATCTTTATGTCCAGTTCATGCGTTCTGGATGACTACCCCTATATAACACCCCTCTCTTGGAATCCTCCTGACCCCACTGAGCCAAGAAGTAGTTCTGTTTTGCAAGTTAAAAGGTTTAATTGATAGTTTAAACAATAGGTATATATATCACACTTTAGAATAAATTAATAATTGAATAGCACACTTAATCTGATATGATAAAGATTACAACGGAGAATCTGGCACTAGCACACTTCTTGATAATCACTAAGGAGTTGACATGAAATGGATAAGATAGCAACAATACTTTTATGGTTTCAAATGGATGCAATGTGGAATGAAATGCAGTACAGAAAATAACTTGATAGGATTTCAGCAAAAGACAATGTAATCACTTTCTTGGACAATTCACCCCCCCTTTTATGCAATGCAAGGAAATGGAAGGAAGGCACACAATTCTCAGAAATGCAATTCAAATGTAATTCAATTCACCCAGCAACTTAGACTACAGAAGTTGAAAACACCGGCAAAATGCTTTGATATGTGCTGGCAATGGAGTGAAAATATGCTAAAATGCTTTTAATTCCCTCTAGAGGTTCAGGGTGAGTGGTATCTAGTTAATATTAGTCCAGGCTCACTTTAGCAAGGATCTAGGAGTAATTGGTAGGTTAAACGAATTTTTGGCAAATGAAAGCAAGAAGCTTCTGTTTTCACACGTGGAGAAATTTGCAAATCGCTGCAAAATTCGCGAATGCGTTATTCACGATAACGGCAAAACATAGGAAAGCCACGATTCTAAGCTTTCTGAGGAAAGTTACTGCAAGTCTCTAGCACAAACGGTCACGGAGATATGAGCGATTGAATAAAGGTCGTTTTTCAGATTTGAAATTTTAAAGTTCAAAAAGACAAGTGCAGCTTGCAACTAGAAAATGACAAGTGACAGCTTTACAAATGACAGTTGACAGTTAGGAGGCAGTTCTACTTAGATTAAAATAGAATTGATTATATTATTTTAACTAAGAGATTGGTTCTGCACAGTTTTCTAGGTACTCACACTATATTCTTAAGTTAAATGGGCCTCGCCACGGATCTGGTCAGGTTTTAGACTGGACTCTGGTCTCTGCACTTCACAGTGATCTGGGTCAGCTCTCTCTGGTTCTGTTAACAGGTCAGCTCTACTCTGCTGGTCTGGTCTGGGTCTCTGAAGGTTGATGGAGGTAAAGTATGGATTTTCCCGGCAGAGCTTCCAGCTGCAAATGGATTTGAAGGTCTCTATCTGTCCTGTCTCTCTGCTTTTATGTGTTTTTAAAATGGGTGTGTGTGAGCAGCATCACTAGCCAGCCCCTCTCCACTTATCATTGGCCAAGCTTTCATTTCTCCCCTGATTGGGGGAGCTAAGTTGTGTCAGAGTGATGTCATTTTACAGCCTGCAGAAAGTCCACTCCTCCTGTCAACTTGCACACAAATCTAGATTTGAACCAAATACATATTTCATAGCTACACAGTGGTTTGAAATTACATGCACCCATCACATATCACAGGAGGTATCCCCTGTTCCAACTCTGCTCTTCCTGGGAGCTTGCATTCAGAAATGGCAATATTTTGCACTTTTTAACTGGTTTGCAATATCGGACATTAACCCAAATTTACACACATGTGCGCAAGGAGTATGGACATTAGTTGATGAAGTGTCAGATTTTTCACATGCACACATTTTGAGTAATATCCTCTTTTCCGCTAAAACCCCCCTGAACATGCCACCGGTTCTAAAAACCTCTTAAAATGTGGGCAGAAAAATCACAAGAATTATGGTGTCATTTATAAAATTTTCACAAGTCCGCTCTATGAGTTATTCATCTTTTTCTAAAACCATATTCTGGCTATAGAGGTGTGTCTTTTCATGTCACATGGTACAGAAACCAGTCTTTCCAGTTTCTGCCAAGCTCAGAGACCCTGCCCCTCCCAGCTTCTGCCAAGAGGAAGCTCCATTTACGACTCCCGCCAATAAAACATTTGCCTGAGTCAGGACAGGGCTTTGTTCAGAGCTCCTGTATTCTGTGGGGGCTCCCCTTAATTCAATTATCAGAAAGATGGCATATCCTTAGTGTGGCCAGCAAAAGGCAGATAGGCCTGGGAACACAGCTGTGACTCAAGTTTCACTCCTGATGGGGGGTAGTTGCCAGGCAGAATTCAGTTCCTTAAGCCAGGTTTCAGATAAAATGTCACTTCTGTTCCCCAGTTTAAGTCAAGACATTTTTTTTTATATATGCAGCTAGGATGTTGATTCTAAGTTTAAAACTATGACATTTAAACAATTGCAACCTATGTGACACTCAAAGTAGGTCACTCGTTTCTTTTAAACATTTAGATTTGCAGTGTCTTTCAGTCCAAATTTACTTAAACTGCTGAAATCCACAGCTCAGCCAGTCTTGCTATAAACCTTCAAGTCACTTCAGAATATAACTTTACATTGGATCCACCTCTCAGTAAGTCTTTCTTTGGCTTGCTTTGGGTTCATTTATTCAGTTTTCTACAAAATCTGGTGGTTTTAAAACGCCGGCTTTTGGATAGTGGTGAGTACTGGTACTGCACCCCTTTTTGGGATTTAAGAAAATGAATTCCCAACAGTTATGGGTTTGCTTTTGGCAATCAGCATTGCCACTCCCAATGGTTTCAGACTACTGTGTGGGTAGTCCACTGGTGGTTTTAGGCAGCGTCCTTCTGTGCCCATAACATCGGCAAAAATGAGTGGCAGCCTATTCTTCATGCATTTCCCTGTGCATTTTCTGGGAAGCTCTGGCCATCATGATGTTTTCCATGTCAGTACTGCACAGTTTTGAGGTAGGGCTCGGATGCATGGGTAAATACATCCCACAAGCCCCCCTCTTGCGATGGCCATTCGGTTTCACTGATGGGACTCGCAAGACCTGGGATGTAGTTCTCATCTTCTTCCGGTAGATGGCCAGTTCAGCATCTCTTCCTTCATCCGGTGGATCGATCGGTCCTCCTCGCCGGTCCTGATGGGAAAATTGGGCGGTACCCCGGGCCCGTTGCGTCTCTGCTCCCGGTCTCCGGATCGTCCTCCTTGTCCCGTCTCCAGGTTTTCTTTCTCCTAGGACGACAAAGGAAGAGCGGCAATACCCATTCATAGACGTTTTTTCCACCACTGTTGAGATAGTGGGGCAGCATATGCATTTCATCATAACGAAACATTACATTCTTATTTTGAAAAAAGAACAGTATAACTAAGAGACAGTTTCATGCAAATCACAATATTTTAGAGACTAGATGTGGTATGCTTTATGGTTGGAACTGAATTAGTCTGAGACAGTACCCACTAGGATTCCAGAGGATTCCTCCAGTTGTTGCAGAGTGTGCCTGGGATGGCAACATTTCAACTGGTTTATGTGGACCCACTTGTCTTCCCCCTCTGCCAAAGGACCTTTGGGGATGTGGATTTTGTATGCCACAGGGGAGATCTTGTCGATGATCTCAAAGGGTCCCTTCCATGTAGGCAAGAATTTCCGCTGTTTTGCCTGGTTTCTTTGGAAGTTGTATAGATAGACCCGGTCCCCCACATGATATTCCTTCCTGGAAGTTTTCAGGTCATAGTGGGTCTTCATGCTATCAGCTGATCTTTCTAGATTCCGCTGAGCATAAGCAAAAGCATGTTGGAGGTGTTTCCTTAAATTCTCCACATACTCATGAGTAGTGGAGGCATTTATCAATGTCTGCTCTTGGGTCCTGTAGAGCAAATGCTGCGGAAGCACCATCTTGCGTCCAGTCATCAACTCAAATGGTGACATTTTGGTTGCAGATGAAGGGGTAGATCTGATGGCCATTAGGACCAGGGGTAATCGGATATCCCAACTTGGCCCAGAATCTGCCACAAACTTTTTTAAGATGCTCACAATTGTCCGGTTGTAGCATTCCACTGCTCCAGAAGAAGCTGGCCTGTAAGCAATATGTAACTTCCTTTTGACCCCCAGTATCTCCCACATCCGTGTCATCACTTCACTGGTGAAGTGGCTACCCCTGTCTGACTCAATCCTTTGAGGTAGACCAAAACGGGAAAAGATGTGGTTAATCATCAAGGCAGCTGCCGTTTCTGCCTTGCAATTTGGGGCTGGGAGACATTCCACCCACTTGGTAAACAAGCATGTCACAGTCAACATGTACTTATTCCCCCTAGCAGAGCGAATCACAGGGCCTACAAAGTCGATTTGTAAATCTGAGCATGGCAGTGTCATCCCCCTCTTTTGGAGAGGCGCACGGTGCGTGAGGGATGATGGCTGAAATTGTGCACACACAAGACACCCCTTCAAGTATTGGTCGAGGTCCTGCCCCATGTGTGGCCAGTATGCAACCTCTCTTAAGATTTCCAATGTTGTGTGAAACCCCCTATGACCGGTGGTGGCCGCATCATGGGCGTGACTTAACATCAGGCTTCGGAATGAGGTAGGAACCACCCACTGATCGTGGCCAGCTTTGGATTTCCTTACCAGCAAACCGTCTTGGATTCGGAACATTTTTGGACATTTCATCAACACTCTTAGGTCCTCTTTCCCAGTGTAATCGGTATCCATCAGGGGAAAGTTCTCAGGGTCCTCAAGGTGCTGGTAAAACTTACCAATAACTGGATCCCCCTTCTGAGCTGTAATCAAATCAGCATCAGGGGTCTCCTTACTCCATTGTGCAATTGAAAGGTCGTTGTGAGCATTTGTCTGGGACCTAGTGATAGCAGTGACCTGGATTTCCCCCAACAGGGACTCAATCTCAATTAGATCCCCTTGGATGGCCCCGGTTTTGGCCAGCTGATCAGCTAAGTCGTTTCCAGTTTTGTCTGGTCCCTCTACTTTGGAATGACCCTTGATCTTTTTCCAATAGATGGTCATCTCATTCGAGGTGACCAGATCGTCAATGTTTTGGATCAACTTCCCATGTTTCAAGGGTTTGTTATTAGCACATAACATGCCTCTGGTTTTCCAATTAACCAGGTGCTCCACGAACCCGTTCCGTACATAATCCGAATCTGTGATTATGAGCAGTTCGCGGAGTTGATGCTGGACAGCAGTGAGGATGGCTTGATGCACAGCCATCAATTCTGCCACCTGACTACTTCGGGGACCAATTTTGTATCCAGCGGAGGGTTCTGGGGACTCATTCACCCATGCATTCCCTACGCCGCCCACCAGTTCTTTCTCCCCGTTGTTGTCAACATGGTAAGAGCATCCATCCACATAGACAGTGGGCATTCCCTCACACTTGTCCTCTTCAAAGACTTTGTGGGGGGAATTAAGGTATGCCTCCATGTTGTCCTTGATTTTTAGACTTTCGTCCTCGAGACAGTTTTCTCTGGCACAATCATGCAAGTCAGCCAGACCTTGCGCAAGGGGACTCTTCTTGTTTTGGCCATATCTGATCTCCACAGGAAAGCCTTGCATTGACAGAATCCAGGAAGTAATTCGGGAATTACTCACATTTCCGGCCCGGATTCTGTCACTTTGGAGATATTGCAGAGGCTGGTGTGGAGTCTCCACTATGATGTGTTCCCCCTGGATAAACGGGCAGTAATTCTTCAATGCCCACATCGTTGCCAGGAGTGCCTTCTCACAATCGTTGAATTTTTCCTCCACACAGGATAAAGTTTTGCTCGCATAAGAGATTACTTTATTGACCTTGTCATGCTTTTGGTATAATACTGCCGTCAAGCACGTATTAGAGAACCCCGTCTCCAGGAAGAACTCCTTGTTTCTGACAGGGTAAGCTAGGCAAGGCGCTTGTGAGAGGCTTCTTTTGAGTTGTCTTACTGCCTCGGCTTGTTCTGGACCCCATTCCCACTTGACCCCCCCCTTCAGGAGATGAATCAGGGGTCTGGTGATCTCTGCGTAGCCCTCAATGAACTTTCTGCTGTAATTAGTCAGTCCAAGGAGGCTCCTTAGTTCCCGCAGAGTTGTGGGGTCTTTCAGTTTCTGAAGTGCTTCCACTTTCTTTTCCTGGGGACAGAGACCCTGGGGAGTAATCTCATGCCCCAAGAAATTAACACGGGTTCTACACCACTGTGCTTTCTGAAAGGAAAGTTTTGCTCCGGCGGTTCTCAACTGCGTCAGAACATAACGGATCTCCGCTATGTGTTCCTCCACAGATGAACTTTTGATGAGGACATCATCTACATAAGCCAGGTTACCCCTTGCACCCAAGTCGGGCATGGCCTTGTGTAGAAAAATGTTGAATTCATTGCCGGAGTTGAGGTATCCGAAGGGAGTCCGGGTCCATGTATACTGCTGGCCCCCAAAGGTAAAAGCCAGCTTGTATTGGTCCTCCCTACTGACAGGCACGGTCCAGTATCCATTGGTCAGGTCTATTGCTGTGAATACCTGTGACCCCTGGATCTGGGCCAGCCCTTGGTCAATGTAGGGCAGAGGCCATCGGGAAGTATGGACCCGTTTGTTGAGCTCCCTGAGGTCGGCGCAGAGTCTCCACTGGCCGTTTGGCTTTAATATTCCCAGCACCGGATTATTGAAGGTGCTGTGGATGGGACGGATTATTCCCCTGGACTCAAGGTTCTTAATTATTTCAGTAAGGGACTCCATTAATGCGAGAGGCAAGCGATATTGCTTCACAAACACTGGAGTCATGCCAGGGTCCGTGGGGATTGTTGTTGTGTGGATGTCAGTGCGACCACAGTCATATGAGTCTACCGCAAAGAGATCTTGGAAATCCAAGAAAACTTGTTTCAACTTTTGCTTTTGGTCCAGAGTCACACAGGCATCAGCTAGGTTGACTCTCTCTTCCACCATCTGCCTGAAGCCTGGAAAGACTTCTGGTTTGGCTATCTCCGCGGCCTCCTCCAGCTGGGTGGAGAAGTCCCTGGTCAGAGTGCTGATTTGGACTGGAGGCTTCAGGTGGGAAAGGCAGCCCTCATGGACCTGGAAAATCACCTCATCCCTCCTGAAGTCACAAGTCACATCTTCCTTACCATAGGGGCAGGAAGCGTACACCAGGAAATTCCCCCCATGCCGGGTAAAAATCCTGTCTGGTGTTGTATTGTCCTCACTGTCACTGTCAAAACAGTCCTTGGGGATTGGTCCTAACAGTTCATTTACTAAGTCGATGGAAAAATGACGGTCATCAACCGCCATTCCAATAATGGTGCCTGCGGCTAGAGTAATACTCTTTAAGTCGCTGTTATCCACCTCTATTAGAATGGTGTCATGTTCTATGTTGACTAATGGAGTTGGGTTTTCCCCCAACCCTTGCTGTTGGAGAGAAGCATTTAGATGTATATAAGCATCAGGGTTTTTCAAATATTGTCCTCTTTTAACTTTCACTTCCAGGGAGAATTGTCGGGTCCTTTCTGGGATGGTGACTTCCTCTTTAATCTGAATTTCAACTGCATAAGGTAGCAATTGAGCTGACCTAAATGCTTTTTCTGGATCATCAAAGCCCATGGGATTATCCGCTAATCGGGACCAAGCTTTGAAGTTTATTAGGTCCAAACTAATGGCAAAGCGATTGAGAATGTCACTGCCTAAGTAAAAGGCGGCAGTGACATCTCGCACGACCCAACAGTTATGGACTATGCTCTTGTTGCCAATGGAGATTTTGAGCATACACCTGCTTGGCAGGAGATGTTTTGAATTGGGTGCTTCCAGGTCCATTTCCCATTTGTCTATCAGTTTGAATGTGGGAATGGCTGGATCTTTTGGGAGTTGGCGGAACATGGCTTCGCTGATGAAGCTCTTACCGTTGTTCACACACACTCGAGCGAGAACAGAGTCCTTCCCATCATTTAACTGAACAGGGATGAACAACTGCTCTCCAATTTGCTGAATATCAGCCAGGCTCTGAGCTGATTTCACATCTTTCTGGACTATAGGAGTGGGAGTTTCTGATTGTGGATTAGTATAGAATCTCAGAGTGTTTCCTTCCAGCGTGGAGTACCACTTTAGACTGGAAGGAAGGTTGATTTTCAGAAATAGAGAGGACCCCCCATCACCAGTCTGTTGTCCTACTGCTATTACTGTCACGTCTGGAATTTCGCTATTCTGGAAGTGAAATTCTACTTGGTCAGATTTTTGTTCAACCATGTGGCAGGTGCCGTTTAAACTAACATGGTTGACACTCTGTTTTAATTTTATGGGTCGGCTAGTCTGGGTCCAGAGGACCTTGTTTACGCAATCTATTAAGGGTGACAACCTCCTCAGGAGGTCATTCCCCAGTAAACAAGGGGTGCCCTCTGGAGTCACTACTATGACCGGGTGTTTCACCTTGTGTCGCCCGATCTTAATGTCCAAGTCTGCAGTCCCCTCAACAGGAATTTCCTTCCCGTCAAAGTTCTGCAGTTGTCCAGGAAGAGAGGTGAGAGGAATTTGGTAATTCTCTCCCCTTCCTGCATTCAGTTCATCAAAGGCCCTTCTGGACAGAAGGGTAGCTTGAGATCCCGTGTCCACCAGCGCTGAAATTGTACCCTGCCCCTGTACTTGTACCGGGGCATAGTATCTTCCCTCCTTCTCCTCAAGGGGGCACAGATAATGCACATTTTTGGACAACTGGTGGGCTAATTTTCTAGTTTTGGACATCCCTAGCGAAGAGATTTGGGCAGAATTCTGTGGAGAGCCTTGGGAATCTGAAAGAAAAAGTTGGCAACTGGAGATCAGAGCCATTGTGGGTTCCCCTGGCTCCGGTTCTGGGCCACCCCCCCCTTTTTGGAGGCAGTCCAGGGGATTTTCTTGCTGTTGGTTCTGGGATGAGATGGTGGGCGGCGGTAGCTCAGTCTCCACATCTCCCCAGTCTGGATTTGCATCCCTAGGGACCCATTTTTCTTTGGGAGGAGTTCCCCCCTCTCTGAAGGAGAAGATCCTTTTCCCAGGATCCTCTGAGGATCCCTCTCCCTCAAATTGGAAGATCTGTACCTCCTCCTCAAACTGAGTCTGTTTGGGTCTTTTGTTTCTCCTACCCCCCCTCTGCTCCTTAGGAGGCAGACTTTCAGAGGCAAGAGATTTTGTTTCCGGTTCCTGGGTTTCCAGGGGCTGTTTACAAGTGAGGAAGGAAGCTTCCTCCAAGGCTTTACACCCCCCTTCCCTTTGTGCCTCTTCCCTGGGAACCGGTGAGTTATCGGGGTGCTGCCCCCGTCATTGTTCTGGAGCACCAGGTCCAGAGTTGGGTGCGTTCTGCGCCGGCACGCCCATCTGAGGGTTCTGCTGAGCCCTCAGTATGTGACCCAGATCCCGCGCCATGTTTTGAACCTGGCGCTCTAACTGGGAAACCCGCTCAGGCTGATACGGGGCCCTGTTTTCTCCCCTGGGCTGATCCCGGGAAGGGTAGCTATCCCTTCTCTGGTAATACCCCGGATTGGGAAGATTTGGGTACCCCTCCACCCTTGGCCTCCCCTCTCCCGGATTAGGTTGTCTGGGCTCAGGGAATTGGGGAAAGAAGGATGGATGGTTTTGGGGCTGAAAATTGGGTGGATACCTGGGGAAAAAGTTCTGCCCAGGATTCGGAGAATTTCTGCCCTCCGGTGGTAAGTTAGGAGGAAAGTTCCCTGGGTTAGGTTCTTGGCTGGATCTCCCCCCTTGGGCTGGAGGAGTCCACACATAACCCAGGATGGGTCGATTTCCCTTGTAACGGGGACTTACATAATCAGGAGAGCGAGGGACCCCATTTGTGGGGCTGCCTCCCTGGCTCCCTGTCTGTGACTGGCCCGAGGACCTTCTGGGCCTAGCATTATTAGGTGCAGGTAGGTTTTTAGGCCCCCCCATCTCCAAATCCAAAACGGGGGTGACCTTTACCTCTGCCACCTTGGCAGCAGCAGGGGTGCTGTTGGCTTTGGGGTTTTTCTGGGCATTACTTTTGCTATCTACCGGTTTCTGCACCTCATAGATCCGGGTAGCCTGTTCAAGGACCCAGTCTAAAGATCTTTTCTCGTGAAAATCCCTCACGAGCTGGGTCATTATGTATTTGGGCAAGGCATGAAAAAATGTATTAATGAATTCTCTACTGTCTGTGCGCACCCTTCTGGTGGTCTGCGCAAAAGCACGTTTCAGTTCTTGCACAAATTCTTGTGGGGCCTGATCCTCCCCACATTGCAAATTGTAGGCTGCCTTGCGAGCCTCTTGAGGATTTCTGTGAACAGAAAAATGTTTCAAGATGGCCGCCTTATAGGTGGACCATCTTAAATGATTTTGGTCCTCCAGCCCCGCAAAGAAACTGGAGTATTCCGGGGAGAAGGTCCACTTTACATATTGAATACAGCTTTGGCTGTCCTTCAAATGGAAAGTCTCCATCATTTGCTCAAACAACTCTAAGTGCTCCCAACAGAATACTTAGCGTTCTTATGGTAAGGCGTGATGACGCTCCTGATCGCCTTAATCTGCTTTAAGGGGTCCTTAAGCAAGGCCCTTTTTGCCTTATTGGCCTTTTTGGTTCGGGTAACCCTTGTGCATTCCTCCTCTGACTCAGAGGCACTGCTCCCAGAGGTTCCTGTCTGCTCTTCCAGGTTTTCCCGGATTCTGCGAGCCTGGGAATGGCTGGCCGAATGTGGGGACCTGGTCTCCTGTGTCCTGCGCAGTTCAGAGGAGTCTTCAGATTCCTCCTTGCTGCCAGGATTTGATGGGTACCCCCCCACTGACGTAACTGGGCAGAGGTTTTCAGGATGCCCTTAATGGGCCTACTCTCCTGGGGTTCCCCATTAAGTTCCACTTTGCTTGGGTGCCCATACCCGGATGCCCGCCCCTCCATTCCTGGGTGGTACTGGCCTATGAGCCCCATGCTTCTGGCTGGATAGTAATCTGCCATCCCTGTGGCCCTGTGCTCACGTGCGCCAGGGGACATGGGGGTGGCAGAGTCCAGGGACTGAGAGGTATGAGGGCCTCTGGTACTAGGGCTCCTGAGGTTATGCTCCGGAGTTTCCATTTCCCAGCGAACCTCATCTCTATCCGCCCCTGCTCCCTGTTGCAATGCAAGAGCCTGCATTTGTGCCTTCAGTTCCTCAGTTAAGGCCTTACTAGACTCTATCAGTCTCTCCTGCATCGCTACCTGTTGCTGGAGCCTATCATTGTGCTGGCAGAGAGCCTCATTCTCTCTCTGGGTTTCCTGATTGGTCCTGGAGCACTGGGCCAGTCTTTGCTTCAGGAGGGTTACCTCCTGAGCTGTGTCCCTATTGGCCTGCTCCTTTCTTGCCAGAGCATCCTCCACCCTCCTGGTGTGTTCTAACAAGTTCTGGCGTTCTTTTTGGAGGTCACCCAGCCCCTGGAGGGCCAAGTGATTTTCTTCTGTTTTTCTTTTTAAATGGCAGACTTCCTGGCCTAAGGCGTCTCTTTCCTGACTAAGAGCCTGCATTTGTGCCGCCAGGTCGTCCCTCTGCCTTTGAAAGGCACCAGCTTTCTGGCGTTCTTCATCAAACTCTGCCTGGGTATCCAGGTCTTTCAAAATCAGTTTGTTGCTCTCTACCTTCACTCTATCTAGATGACTTTGCAGGGTGGCTACCTGCTCCGTGCATGCCCTGTTAAAGTCTAATTGTTGCTCCAGCTTTTTCTGGCTCTGCAGTAAGGAGTCCAAACTGTCTTGGTGCTCCTTCTGCAGGGCCAGAAATCTAGTATCCTGGTCAGCCTTTTCCTGTTGCAGTATATCCATGTCCTCCTTTATTTTACTGATATACTGCCTACTGTCATTTTCTGACTCCTGGCTCCTGAGCAGCCTCTGCTCAGAAGAGTCCAGCTCAGATTGGGCCTTCTGTAATGCCAGCAGTTGCCTACTCGCCAGATCTTGGCCTTCAGCACATTTGTCCTGCATGGCTCCCATATGTAAATATAAATATGCCGCTACCCTGGCAATCTTGTGCTCATCCTTGGCCTTAGAGGACATATATAGTTCACTCAGGGCCACATGTAAGGGACCCTGGTCTCTCCATGTATCTGACCCTGTTTCCGTGATCTGGGGTGTGATGGCCTGCAACCAGACTGTTTGTTCCTGGTGAGTCCACTCGCCTCTCACAAATAACTTATGTAAGAAGTGCTCTCTGGCTATTTTCATGTCTACTAAGGTCGTCATTCTAGAGATTGGTCTCTGTCCTGACTTACAGAAGTTTGTATTTTATTTTTGCAAAACAGACCTTTTTCTTAGAGCGTTCCTTTGAGAAGTGCTTTACAGCGTAACACAGCGTGTTCTCCGACCGGATATGTGTATCTGGTCAGCTGGCACGCTGTATTAATCTGCACAAGTGATAGATCTAATCCAAACGTCCGGCACGAGCCCCCAATTTGTAAGAGGATTCAATTCAACACTACAGCTAAGTCAACGCCTAGTCTATAATACTGAATGAAAACCCTTATTGATATATCTTTATGTCCAGTTCATGCGTTCTGGATGACTACCCCTATATAACACCCCTCTCTTGGAATCCTCCTGACCCCACTGAGCCAAGAAGTAGTTATGTTTTGCAAGTTAAAAGGTTTAATTGATAGTTTAAACAATAGGTATATATATCACACTTTAGAATAAATTAATAATTGAATAGCACACTTAATCTGATATGATAAAGATTACAACGGAGAATCTGGCACTAGCACACTTCTTGATAATCACTAAGAAGTTGACATGAAATGGATAAGATAGCAACAATACTTTTATGGTTTCAAATGGATGCAATGTGGAATGAAATGCAGTACAGAAAATAACTTGATGGGATTTCAGCAAAAGACAATGTAATCACTTTCTTGGACAATTCACCCCCCCTTTTATGCAATGCAAGGAAATGGAAGGAAGGCACACAATTCTCAGAAATGCAATTCAAATGTAATTAAATTCACCCAGCAACTTAGACTACAGAAGTTGAAAACACCGGCAAAATGCTTTGATATGTGCTGGCAATGGAGTGAAAATGTGCTAAAATGCTTTTAATTCCCTCTAGAGGTTCAGGGTGAGTGGTATCTGGTTAATATTAGTCCAGGCTCACTTTAGCAAGGATCTAGGAGTAATTGGTAGGTTAAACGAATTTTTGGCAAATGAAAGCAAGAAGCTTCTGTTTTCACACGTGGAGAAATTTGCAAATCGCGTTTTTCACGATTACGGCAAAACTATAGTGGGTAGGAATGTTCTAGGTTCGTAGGAAAGCCACGATTCTAAGCTTTCTGAGGAAAGTTACTGCAAGTCTCTAGCACAAACGGTCACGGAGATATGAGCGATTAAATAAAGGTCGTTTTTCAGATTTGAAATTTTAAAGTTCAAAAAGACAAGTGCAGCTTGCAACTAGAAAATGACAAGTGACAGCTTTACAAATGACAGTTGACAGTTAGGAGGCAGTTCTACTTAGATTAAAATAGAATTGATTATATTATTTTAACTAAGAGATTGGTTCTGCACAGTTTTCTAGGTACTCACACTATATTCTTGAGTTAAATGGGCCTCGCCACGGATCTGGTCAGGTTTTAGACTGGACTCTGGTCTCTGCACTTCACAGTGATCTGGGTCAGCTCTCTCTGGTTCTGTTAACAGGTCAGCTCTACTCTGCTGGTCTGGTCTGGGTCTCTGAAGGTTGATGGAGGTAAAGTATGGATTTTCCCGGCAGAGCTTCCAGCTGCAAATGGATTTGAAGGTCTCTATCTGTCCTGTCTCTCTGCTTTTATGTGTTTTTAAAATGGGTGTGTGTGAGCAGCATCACTAGCCAGCCCCTCTCCACTTATCATTGGCCAAGCTTTCATTTCTCCCCTGATTGGGGGAGCTAAGTTGTGTCAGAGTGATGTCATTTTACAGCCTGCAGAAAGTCCACTCCTCCTGTCAACTTGCACACAAATCTAGATTTGAACCAAATACATATTTCATAGCTACACAGTGGTTTGAAATTACATGCACCCATCACATATCACAGGAGGTATCCCCTGTTCCAACTCTGCTCTTCCTGGGAGCTTGCATTCAGAAATGGCAATATTTTGCACTTTTTAACTGGTTTGCAATATCGGACATTAACCCAAATTTACACACATGTGCGCAAGAAGTATGGACATTAGTTGATGAAGTGTCAGATTTTTCACATGCACACATTTTGAGTAATATCCTCTTTTCCGCTAAAACCCCCCTGAACATGCCACCGGTTCTAAAAACCTCTTAAAATGTGGGCAGAAAAATCACAAGAATTATGGTGTCATTTATAAAATTTTCACAAGTCCGTTCTATGAGTTATTCATCTTTTTCTAAAACCATATTCTGGCTATAGAGGTGTGTCTTTTCATGTCACATGGTACAGAAACCAGTCTTTCCAGTTTCTGCCAAGCTCAGAGATCCTGCCCCTCCCAGCTTCTGCCAAGAGGAAGCTCCATTTACGACTCCCGCCAATAAAACATTTGCCTGAGTCAGGACAGGGCTTTGTTCAGAGCTCCTGTATTCTGTGGGGGCTCCCCTTAATTCAATTATCAGAAAGATGGCATATCCTTAGTGTGGCCAGCAAAAGGCAGATAGGCCTGGGAACACAGCTGTGACTCAAGTTTCACTCCTGATGGGGGGTAGTTGCCAGGCAGAATTCAGTTCCTTAAGCCAGGTTTCAGATAAAATGTCACTTCTGTTCCCCAGTTTAAGTCAAGACATTTTTTTTACATATGCAGCTAGGATGCTGATTCTAAGTTTAACACTATGACATTTAAACAATTGCAACCTATGTGACACTCAAAGTAGGTCACTCATTTCTTTTAAACATTTAGATTTGCAGTGTCTTTCAGTCCAAATTTACTTAAACTGCTGAAATCCACAGCTCAGCCAGTCTTGCTATAAACCTTCAAGTCACTTCAGAATATAACTTTACATTGGATCCACCTCTCAGTAAGTCTTTCTTTGGCTTGCTTTGGGTTCATTTATTCAGTTTTCTACAAAATCTGGTGGTTTTAAAATGCCGGCTTTTGGATAGTGGTGAGTACTGGTACTGCACCCCTTTTTGGGATTTAAGAAAATGAATTCCCAACAGTTATGGGTTTGCTTTTGGCAATCAGCATTGCCACTCCCAATGGTTTCAGACTACTGTGTGGGTAGTCCACTGGTGGTTTTAGGCAGCGTCCTTCTGTGCCCATAACATCGGCAAAAATGAGTGGCAGCCTATTCTTCATGCATTTCCCTGTGCATTTTCTGGGAAGCTCTGGCCATCATGATGTTTTCCATGTCAGTACTGCACAGTTTTGAGGTAGGGCTCGGATGCATTGGTAAATACATCCCACAAGGTCCCGGAGCGTAGCCTGCAGTTCCTGTGAGTACTGGGCATCGAGATGGACACAGTAGTGTGGGGGGACCAATGCGCAGTAGCTTAGATGCAATTGGCAAGATGTAACGTGTGAGAGGTGTTTGGAGCATGCTCAAGGATGGGCTATGGGGTTGTTGAACGCGAGATGCGCCGGGGCTTTGAGGGTGGATTGTGATGTTACGTATCAAAGTGATAATGTCAGGTGTACAGTTATGCTTTACGATTGGTGCATTCCATTACATTCTGTTATGAACAAAATATATTGTGTACATTTTGAAGTAATCATTTGTGCAAAAAAGTATATGTGGGTGCAGCAAATATAAATATTGTTGTTTTATGTATATCTGTTTGTTGGTTGATGGTTACAAAATGTTGTGTTCTCCCCTGTGCTTCTGAGCTTTGTGAAAGCTGCCTTCAGTCCAGAGACTGTCGCATTGTCCGTGGGCTCTGCAACTGCTACATTAAAGGTGAGTAAAATATGAGGAACATGTAGCAAATTAAGGGTGCACTGGTAAAAAACTATGACATTCACTGGAAAAACATTGTTAAGGTGACGTTGTGGTTAAGTTGCACTAATAAAAACCTATGAAATTTAGTGAAAAAATGTGTTAAACAGACATTATGGTAAATTTGTACTAATAAAAACCTATGAAATTCAGTGAAAAAATTTGTTAAACGGACATTATGGTTAAGTTGCACTAATAAAAACCTATGAAATTCAGTGAAAATATTTTGTTAAAGGGACGTTATGGTTACAAGTAAAACTGGAAAACCGCAGAAATTTGCCAGTTATGGTAAGCTAAGCAACCATAACTCGTGCCACCACCGTGCACTGCTAACAGTAACAGCCAGGACATAAAGATGACAAATACTACCAAACTACTAGCTATGGCCCTCGACCATGGCCGTTGGGCACTTTTAAAAAACTTGTAACCCATCGCTCAAAAACGTTCATCAATCACAAACTGATTTTGTCCTGTTTTGACAGGGGTATTGCTATGTATAGAAAGATTGCAGGTTTCGAGAACTCATAATTGTTAGGAAAGATTTCGTAATTGTAGGTAATTTTCCTTCCATGTGGCAACCCCTAAACTTTTTGCTGTTGTTTTTCACCTTGTTCTTGACTTTGCCAGAGAAGTGCAGCCTTCTGCCGCACTCATCTGGGCTTTCGCTCCTTTCTTACGGGGAAACTGACATGCCCTTAAGACAGTCAGTACCGGGGAACGCTGTTTCCCGTAGTTTCTTTTATTATGTTGCAGCTTTCGTGCAACATGACACAAGAGGGCACTGTAAGCTAAGTTACAGCTCTCTTGGGTCTCTAGCCTTCTACAGGCCCTAGATACTCGTTTAGGATTGTATCTGATCGGTGCAAGTGATTCAGGGACGGGAATGGTGGCAGCGATCGTTTTCTTGTGTTTTGAGCTCCTTTTGGCGTTCTAAGCGCGTTTTCCGCGCTTAACCCAAAATGGTGGCCTGGCTCCCAAAATGGCCAGACCACGAGGCTCCTTTGTCCTGTCCGCTGACCGTCTTGCTCCCTTCACCTTCCCCAGGTCGAGCCGACCCGGGGCCTTCCTTATTTGGGCATGTACTTTCCCGCGAAACACGGATGCTTTCACGGGCTTCTACATGTCTTGTGTGTGCCTCCAGGATGTGGGCTGGGATGGCTGGTCCCAATACACATCCTGGGTGCCAGAGAGTCTAGGGTAGTGTGAATGCCTGGGACCACCGTGGTCCGTGATTGGTCCACGAATGGTGTGAGTGTTGATGAGCGGATCTCCCATTGGGTCCCCTCCGTTTTGGCGCGAAGGGAACCGTGGATAAGAGGGGGCTGGAAACACCACTACCATGTCGATCTCCTGAGTTCTCACGAATGAAGGAATACAGGAGCCACGTATCCTGCAAACAAGAGGCTGGACCGAGGAATCGCTGGCGACCCGCTGAAGGACTTCTGCTCTGCACTGCTGTCGCCTTGTGAAACCCTTTTCACCTTTGATCGAACCAGAAGGCCTGTACTGGTACTTCGACCTTTGGAATAGCGGGAACAGCTATTCTCGGCATCTTCATCATCTCCTGCCAGTAAGCCTTCGGAAGCGTCTCTGGGCCATCCAGCTGACTGACCAGCTTACACGGGAGTCTTGCTCTGTAACCGCCGCCAGGTTGTGTAGTATTTCGAGTCCTTGTCACTCTCACACGCTTCGTACACTTGGCGTTCCCAAGTCTGAAGTGAGTAGTGTACATTTGGCTCAGATACACACGGCCGCTCCGTTGCCCTGCTGTGGTAACAAACTGTGCGGGTTTCTTCGATTGGGACGTCTTTTTTCTCAACACGACAACGAGGCGTTCCCTGCTCTTCTGAACCTGCCAGCTGCTGAAACTGACGCGGAGAAGTCTGGGTCTGCTTGCATCAGGGACCGGTGAGTAGCATAGCTAGGATCTGGTCGCCCTCCTGCAGGAGCCCATTGCTTTTCCCCGCTGTGTAAAACAGCACCCTTGTCCGTACTCGCGCTCTGCTTCTGCCCACTGTGGAGGCTGCGCTTGAGTCGCGGAACTTGTTCTTCTTCTTTTGTGCACTAAACTGAACTGCCTGATTTCCCTCGAAGAGCTTCTCCTTTTGCCCGTTGGCACCAGCGCGTGCAGGTACTTTTGAGCACAAGGCTCCACTCTTCGCAGGGTTCGGACTTCCATCTAGTTAGGTGCCTCTGAAGGTGAACTGGGTCTAAGCATTATTTCGCACTGCCTGTCTTCCTTCCCTTTTAGGTGGACTACCCATTTCGTGCATCTAACGCTTGAGACTGTCGTATTTGTATATATATTATATTGGTATGGTATGTGTTGGTTTAATATTGTTATAGTGTGATTTTCTCGCTAGGGTCATTGTTTTAAAGGCCTTGAAATAAATGTGTATATATTTTTAATATAACAACTGTTTGGAGTAGTTTGTAAGTGATCTTGCTTTGTGTGCTCATTGCGGGCTTTCAGTCACCCTCACCCCTCTTGAGACCTAGTCTTGACCGCCGCGATCGCTACCTTGATTGGTCTGGCTCGTCCAGAGGTTACCCTGTTCCAAGTAATTAGGTTGGCCTTCTGAACTTCTGCTCCACCTGGACAGAGTTCAGAAATCCGTCTTAACAAATTGGTGTACAGCGGTGGGATACGACTGAAGGTATCCAGTGTTGCGCACGAACTAAGGCATTTCAGGTTATTCCAACCAGGACACGTAGTGAATTGTTGTAGTATAACTTTAAAAAGGCCATTGTCCTATCTAACAGTATGGAAACAAATACCTTGTTAACTTTAAATGCTTCCAAATCAGAAACATTGAAAAAGATGTGTGCGGAGAGAGGTGTTTCCTCTCAAGGCACGAAATTGGAAATGATCCAAAGAATCGTGGCGTGGCAAGAAGCGCAGCTTGACGCTATAACTTCTGAGGACAGTGCGGAAGGTGGTGGGGCTGCTCTCACTGGTAGAACCGACGGTTCTGCCGCCGCACTGATCCATCGCGACCACGAGGACAGGGAGGACGAGATGTCTAATGTTTCCTCTGCCAGTGCTGATGGGGAGGCTATGCTTGAATTCAAGAAGCAAGAGCTGCGGTTTAGGCAGCAGGAGCTTGAATTCAGCATAGCCAAACTAAAAATCGAACAGGCAGAAAAACAAAAAGACAGGGATCACCAGTTGGAACTGGGCAAGCTTCAGTTTGCAAATGGGTCCAAGGGTCCTGGACATGGGTCTGGGGCTTCCTCTCATCCACGGTTTCCGAAAGATCTGCTCAGTGTGTATGAAGAAAGGAATGACATTATGGACTGGCTGAATGCGTTTGAGTATGCATGCGAAGTTCAACAAGTTGACAATGCTGATAAGATTGCCTGGTTACTCAGCAGACTGCCCCATTCTGGCTGTAGTGCGATTATGGAAATGTCGAAGGCTGAGCGAGCTGATTTCGCAATGTTAAAGCAAACTCTCATTTTAAAGTTTGGGAAGACTCCGGCCCAATATTTGAAACGTTTCAGAGAGTATAAGAAAAAGGAAGGTGGTACTTGGGTATCTTATGTCACTGAATCCTTGAAAAACTTAACTGGCTGGGTCGAAGGTTATAAGGTTTCTACCTTCGAAGGCATGATAAATCTTGTCATGCTGGAACACATTTTTGCATCTTCTTCCCCGGAGCATAAGCAGCATTTGGCCGATTCGAAGGAGATAGATCCTAAGAAGCTGGCCATTGCAGCAGACTTATGGGTGTCACATCGAGTGTCCCATAAGGACAAAACTCATCCTGGTAAGCAGGAGGAAGGGAAAAAGTCCAAAGATATGGAGGGTGGAGAATCTGATAAATCTTCTTCTCATAAGGGCCACAAAAAGAAAAATAAGGGTAAGACACAAGAGAACTCGCAGGATAGTGGAGGTCAGCCTCCGAAACAGAACTCTGGTTACAATAAGCCTCCCTTTGTAAACAGACCCAATGGATCTTGTTTTGCTTGTGGAGCAACTGACCACGTGAAGGGGGATCCCCGGTGTAAGGTTAGACCTTTGGGGGTCCACTCCGCTAATCTGGCCTTCTCCTCCTACGAGGAAGAAGAGATTACAGGAGCATCCTTCTCCTCAGACTCATTTCCCAGCGGGATAGAGGCTGAGGTAGTTTTAGTTTCCCTGGGTTCCTGGGAGCCTAAAGTCGCAGAGGCTTATGCTAGGATTCCGGATAATACCAAGCACTACTTTAAAGACAGTGGGCCTCATTAGGACCCAGGCGGTAAGGGGTTTACGCCGGCGTAAACATAGCCGACCCTTACCGCCTGAGTGCGAGTTCCCTTAGCGCCATGGCGGATCTAACACCTGCTTTTAGCAGGCGTTAAAATCCATGGCGCTAAGGGACCTTGTTGTTAATTACGCCACCGTAATTTACGGTGGCGTAATTAACGCCTTCCCCACTCCCATTATGCCCTATGGGGCAAAAATGGGAATGGGGAAGGGTAAATGGGGATTGGGGACTTACCGCCCCGCCAAGGTCGGAATGGGGCGGTAAGTCCGCCAACCACCATGGCGGAGTTGGCAGCTTAGCGCCATGGACCATGGTGCTAATAGCGCCATGGTCCTCCGCCAAGGTCCTAATGAGGGCCAGTGTGCTGATCAACGGAGTAGATACTCCAGCTCTTAGGGATAGTGGGTGCAGTCGCACTGTAGTGGATTCTACCTTGGTAGACTCAGAGGAAGTTGCCAGAGCTACTCTGATGCCCACTAAGTTGGCTGACGGCCCACTCCGTATGTTCCCAGTAATACCTGTAAATCTTACTTTAAATGGTACAGCAGTCAGGATTCCAGTGAGCATTCAGAGAAACGTCCCGGGAAAGGTCTTGTTAGGTAATTATCTCAGAGCTTTAGGGCTCGTAGGAGACACTGCCGAAAGACCCTACACACGGTCTCAAGCACGGGCAGCATTGGCCAAGACCAATACGCCGCCCCCGCCGAAGGGGAAACCCAAGGCGAAAGGAGTCGACAAGTCAAGACGAGGGAAAAAGAATATTCCCCCGAGCTCGCCTACCACTGCGGTGGAGGAAGTTGGTCAATCGCCCGGGCCTGAGGAGGAGGTGGCGATGCCTGAAGTATTTGACCCCAACGATCATCCTGAACTAAAAGACTTGTTAGTTGAAGGAGGTCCTGATAGGGACGAATTCAGTAAAGGCCAACGTGAGTGCCCATCTCTGGAAGGCCTAAGGAGACAGGCCTGCTCCCAGCTTGAGGGTGAACCTCCTGGGACGCATAGGATTTATTGGGAAGGTGGACTCCTGTATAGTGAGCCCACAGAGTCTACAGAAGGAGACCATAGGAGGTTGGTGGTTCCCCTTGCTGTTAGGCCCTTCCTCCTGCAGTTGGCGCATGAAGTTCCCCTTGCTGGTCACCTTGGTATGAAGAGGACCAAGCAAAGGTTATCCATGCACTTCTACTGGCCCAAGATGGGGGTGCAAGTAGAAAGTCACTGCAGGAGTTGTGCCTCCTGCCAGTTGTCTGGTAAGGTTGGCGCGACAATCCAAGCTCCGTTGGTACCGCTCCCAGTTGTGGGGGTACCATTTGAAAGGGTAGGGATCGACATCGTTGGTCCCCTTGACCCGCAAACATCCTCAGGCAATAGGCTTATCCTGGTGCTGGTCGACCATGCAACCAGATATCCTGAGGCCATCCCATTGAAAACTGTAACTGCCAAGTCAGTTGCAAAAGCTTTACTTGGCATATTTACTAGGGTTGGCTTCCCTAAAGAAGTTGCGTCGCATCATGGCAACAACTTTATGTCGAAGTATATGCAGGCTATGTGGATAGAATGTGGGGTCACCTACAAGTTCTCTTCTGCATACCACCCCCAGACCAATGGTCTGGGGGGATGTTTTAACAGGACGTTAAAGAGCGTGATTGGGGCTCTGGAGGAGCCTCAGAGAAGAAAATGGGATCTTCTTGTTTCATGCTTACTGTTTGCCTACCGAGAGGTACCACAGGAGGGTGTTGGCTTCAGCCCCTTCGAACTTCTGTTCGGTCATCCCGTACGGGGACCCTTAGCCATCGTCAAGGAGGGATGGGAGATGCCCACTCCCCCTGTTACTACCAACGAAGTTGATTATGAGCTAGGGCTCAGAAAACGGATGGTACTTCTAATGGGCTTGGCTAGTGATAAATTGAAGGCAGGGCAAGCGCTGGTGAAACATTGGTACGACCAGAAAGCTTCCCTCATCAACTTTACACTTGGTCAGCAAGTCCTGATCATGAATCCCATAAGGCCTCGAGCTTCACAGGACAAATGGTCAGGCCCTTACCCAGTGGTGGAGCCCCTGGGTGAGGTTAACTATTCAGTGGACCTTGGAAGGCCTGGACAGGCTCCCAAAGTGTTTCACATGAATAGGCTGAAGGCTTTCGTCCCAAGCGTCGAAATCGCAGCACTGCTACTGGCTTCAGACGTTGAGGAAGAGGAGTCTGAACCTCTCCCCGACCTGTTCCAAAGCAGTCCTTCAGATAGCTCTTTTGAGGGTGTCCGAGTGGCCCCTCACCAAAATGGACAAGGCTCAGTGGTTTACCTTGGACATGAAGTAGGTGGAGGGAGGAGACAGCCTCTTCTCAGTAAAGTACAAGCAGTACAAGACTGGCCTACCCCCACTACGCAAACCCAAGTGAGAGCTTTCTTAGGACTCACGGGGTATTACCGCAATTTTGTGGCAGACTATGGCACCATAGCTGCCCCTCTGACTCCCCTCACAACTCCGAAGAAACCCAAGAAGGTAACTTGGACCGACGAGTGTGAGAAGGCCTTCAATGGCTTAAAAGACTCCTTGTGCCATCCCCTGTCCTCAGGGCCCCTGATTATCAAAGACCTTTTTTCGTGCAGACGGACGCCTCTGACACTGGGATAGGAGCTGTACTATCACAAGTAGATGAGAAGGGTAAGGAACACCCTATTGGTTTTATTAGCCGCCAGCTTAAGGACAGAGAGCTCAGATGGTCCATGGTAGAGAAAGAATGTTTCTCTGTTGTGTGGGCCCTAAGGAAGCTGAGGCCCTACCTCTATGGGACCCACTTCGCTGTGCAAACTGACCATAAGCCTTTAAAGTGGCTAATGAACATGAAGGGGGAGAATCCAAAGTTGCTTAGGTGGTCCATAAGTCTACAAGGCTTCGACTTCACTATTGAGCATAGGCCAGGTGTCCAACATATCAATGCTGATGGGTTGTCCAGAATGTTTAACCGACCTGAACAAGAGACTCATCCAGGGGTGGATTAGTTCCCCCTGTCCATAGTCTGGGAGGGGCGAGTGTTAGGAAAGATTTCGTAATTGTAGGTAATTTTCCTTCCATGTGGCAACCCCTAAACTTTTTGCTGTTGTTTTTCACCTTGTTCTTGACTTTGCCAGAGAAGTGCAGCCTTCTGCCGCACTCCTCTGGGCTTTCGCTCCTTTCTTACAGGGAAACTGACATGCCCTTAAGACAGTCAGTACCGGGGAACGCTGTTTCCCGTAGTTTCTTTTATCATGTTGCAGCTTTCGTGCAACATGACACAAGAGGGCACTGTAAGCTAAGTTACAGCTCTCTTGGGTCTCTAGCCTTCTACAGGCCCTAGATACTCGTTTAGGATTGTATCTGATCGGTGCAAGTGATTCAGGGACGGGAATGGTGGCAGCGATCGTTTTCTTGTGTTTTGAGCTCCTTTTGGCGTTCTAAGCGCGTTTTCCGCGCTTAACCCAAAATGGAGCCTGGCTCCCAAAATGGCCAGACCACAAGGCTCCTTTGTCCTGTCCGCTGACCGTCTTGCTCCCTTCACCTTCCCCAGGTCGAGCCGACCCGGGGCCTTCCTTATTTGGGCATGTACTTTCCCGCGAAACACGGATGCTTTCACGGGCTTCTACATGTCTTGTGTGTGCCTCCAGGATGTGGGCTGGGATGGCTGGTCCCAATACACATCCTGGGTGCCAGAGAGTCTAGGGTAGTGTGAATGCCTGGGACCACCGTGGTCCGTGATTGGTCCACGAATGGTGTGAGTGTTGATGAGCGGATCTCCCATTGGGTCCCCTCCATTTTGGCGCGAAGGGAACCGTGGATAAGAGGGGGCTGGAAACACCACTACCATGTCGATCTCCTGAGTTCTCACGAACAAAGGAATACAGGAGCCAAGTATCCTGCAAACAAGAGGCTGGACCGAGGAATCGCTGGCGACCCGCTGAAGGACTTCTGCTCTGCACTGCTGTCGCCTTGTGAAACCCTTTTCACCTTTGATCGAACCAGAAGGCCTGTACTGGTACTTCGACCTTTGGAATAGCGGGAACAGCTATTCTCGGCATCTTCATCATCTCCTGCCAGTAAGCCTTCGGAAGCGTCTCTGGGCCATCCAGCTGACTGACCAGTTTACACGGGAGTCTTGTTCTGTAACCGCCGCCAGGTTGTGTAGTATTTCGAGTCCTTGTCACTCTCACACGCTTCGTACATTTGGCGTTCCCAAGTCTGAAGTGAGTAGTGTACATTTGGCTCAGATACACACGGCCGCTCCGTTGCCCTGCTGTGGTAACAAACTGTGCGGGTTTCTTCGATTGGGATGTCTTTTTTCTCAACACGACGACGAGGCGTTCCCTGCTCTTCTGAACCTGCCAGCTGCTGAAACTGACGCGGAGAAGTCTGGGTCTGCTTGCATCGGGGACCGGTGAGTAGCATAGCTAGGATCTGGTCGCCCTCCTGCAGGAGCCCATTGCTTTTCCCCGCTGTGTAAAACAGCACCCTTGTCCGTACTCGCGCTCTGCTTCTGCCCACTGTGGAGGCTGCGCTTGAGTCGCGGAACTTGTTCTTCTTCTTTTGTGCACTAAACTGAACTGCCTGATTTCCCTCGAAGAGCTTCTCCTTTTGCCCGTTGGCACCAGCGCGTGCAGGTACTTTTGAGCACAAGGCTCCACTCTTCGCAGGGCTCGGACTTCCATCTAGTTAGGTGCCTCTGAAGGTGAACTGGGTCTAAGCATTATTTCGCACTGCCTGTCTTCCTTCCCTTTTAGGTGGACTACCCATTTCGTGCATCTAACGCTTGAGACTGTCGTATTTGTATATATATTATATTGGTATGGTATGTGTTGGTTTAATATTGTTATAGTATGATTTTCTCGCTAGGGTCATTGTTTTAAAGGCCTTGAAATAAATGTGTAGATATTTTTAATATAACAACTGTGTGGAGTAGTTTGTAAGTGATCTTGCTTTGTGTGCTCATTGCGGGCTTTCAGTCACCCTCACCCCTCTTGAGACCTAGTCTTGACCGCCGCGATCACTACCTTGATTGGTCTGGCTCGTCCAGAGGTTACCCTGTTCCAAGTAATTAGGTTGGCCTTCTGAACTTCTGCTCCACCTGGACAGAGTTCAGAAATCCGTCTTAACAAATTGGTGTACAGCGGTGGGATACGACTGAAGGTATCCAGTGTTGCGCTCAAACTAAGGCATTTCAGGTTATTCCAACCAGGACACGTAGTGAATTGTTGTAGTATAACTTTAAAAAGGCCATTTTCCTATCTAACAGTATGGAAACAAATACCTTGTTAACTTTAAATGCTTCCAAATCAGAAACATTGAAAAAGATGTGTGCGGAGAGAGGTGTTTCCTCTCAAGGCACGAAATTGGAAATGATCCAAAGAATCGTGGCGTGGCAAGAAGCGCAGCTTGACGCTATAACTTCTGAGGACAGTGCGGAAGGTGGTGGGGCTGCTCTCACTGGTAGAACCGACGGTTCTGCCGCCGCACTGATCCATCGCGACCACGAGGACAGGCAGGACGAGATGTCTAATGTTTCCTCTGCCAGTGCTGATGGGGAGGCTATGCTTGAATTCAAGAAGCAAGAGCTGCGGTTTAGGCAGCAGGAGCTTGAATTCAGCATAGCCAAACTAAAAATCGAACAGGCAGAAAAACAAAAAGACAGGGATCACCAGTTGGAACTGGGCAAGCTTCAGTTTGCAAATGGGTCCAAGGGTCCTGGACATGGGTCTGGGGCTTCCTCTCATCCACGGTTTCCGAAAGATCTGCTCAGTGTGTATGAAGAAAGGAATGACATTATGGACTGGCTGAATGCGTTTGAGTATGCATGCGAAGTTCAACAAGTTGACAATGCTGATAAGATTGCCTGGTTACTCAGCAGACTGCCCCATTCTGGCTGTAGTGCCATTATGGAAATGTCGAAGGCTGAGCGAGCTGATTTCGCAATGTTAAAGCAAACTCTCATTTTAAAGTTTGGGAAGACTCCGGCCCAATATTTGAAACGTTTCAGAGAGTATAAGAAAAAGGAAGGTGGTACTTGGGTATCTTATGTCACTGAATCCTTGAAAAACTTAACTGGCTGGGTCGAAGGTTATAAGGTTTCTACCTTCGAAGGCATGATAAATCTTGTCATGCTGGAACACATTTTTGCATCTTCTTCCCCGGAGCTTAAGCAGCATTTGGCCGATTCGAAGGAGATAGATCCTAAGAAGCTGGCCATTGCAGCAGACTTATGGGTGTCACATCGAGTGTCCCATAAGGACAAAACTCATCCTGGTAAGCAGGAGGAAGGGAAAAAGTCCAAAGATATGGAGGGTGGAGAATCTGATAAATCTTCTTCTCATAAGGGCCACAAAAAGAAAAATAAGGGTAAGACACAAGAGAACTCGCAGGGTAGTGGAGGTCAGCCTCCGAAACAGAACTCTGGTTACAATAAGCCTCCCTATGTAAACAGACCCAATGGATCTTGTTTTGCTTGTGGAGCAACTGACCACGTGAAGGGGGATCCCCGGTGTAAGGTTAGACCTTTGGGGGTCCACTCCGCTAATCTGGCCTTCTCCTCCTACGAGGAAGAAGAGATTACAGGAGCATCCTTCTCCTCAGACTCATTTCCCAGCGGGATAGAGGCTGAGGTAGTTTTAGTTTCCCTGGGTTCCTGGGAGCCTAAAGTCGCAGAGGCTTATGCTAGGATTCCGGATAATACCAAGCACTACTTTAAAGACAGTGGGCCTCATTAGGACCCAGGCGGTAAGGGGTTTACGCCGGCGTAAACATAGCCGACCCTTACCGCCTGAGTACGAGTTCCCTTAGCGCCATGGCGGATCTAACACCTGCTTTTAGCAGGCGTTAAAATCCATGGCGCTAAGGGACCTTGTTGTTAATTACGCCACCGTAATTTACGGTGGCGTAATTAACGCCTTCCCCACACCCATTATGCCCTATGGGGCAAAAATGGGAATGGGGAAGGGTAAATGGGGATTGGGGACTTACCGCCCCGCCAAGGTCGGAATGGGGCGGTAAGTCCGCCAACCACCATGGCGGAGTTGGCAGCTTAGCGCCATGGACCATGGTGCTAATAGCGCCATGGTCCTCCGCCAAGGTCCTAATGAGGGCCAGTGTGCTGATCAATGGAGTAGATACTCCAGCTCTTAGGGATAGTGGGTGCAGTCGCACTGTAGTGGATTCTACCTTGGTAGACTCAGAGGAAGTTGCCAGAGCTACTCTGATGCCCACTAAGTTGGCTGACGGCCCACTCCGTATGTTCCCAGTAATACCTGTAAATCTTACTTTAAATGGTACAGCAGCCAGGATTCCAGTGAGCATTCAGAGAAACGTCCCGGGAAAGGTCTTGTTAGGTAATTATCTCAGAGCTTTAGGGCTCGTAGGAGACACTGCCGAAAGACCCTACACACGGTCTCAAGCACGGGCAGCATTGGCCAAGACCAATACGCCGTCCCCGCCGAAGGGGAAACCCAAGGCGAAAGGAGTCGACAAGTCAAGACGAGGGAAAAAGAATATTCCCCCGAGCTCGCCTACCACTGCGGTGGAGGAAGTTGGTCAATCGCCCGGGCCTGAGGAGGAGGTGGCGATGCCTGAAGTATTTGACCCCAACGATCATCCTGAACTAAAAGACTTGTTAGTTGAAGGAGGTCCTGATAGGGACGAATTCAGTAAAGGCCAACTTGAGTGCCCATCTCTGGAAGGCCTAAGGAGACAGGCCTGCTCCCAGCTTGAGGGTGAACCTCCTGGGACGCATAGGATTTATTGGGAAGGTGGACTCCTGTATAGTGAGCCCACAGAGTCTACAGAAGGAGACCATAGGAGGTTGGTGGTTCCCCTTGCTGTTAGGCCCTTCCTCCTGCAGTTGGCGCATGAAGTTCCCCTTGCTGGTCACCTTGGTATGAAGAGGACCAAGCAAAGGTTATCCATGCACTTCTACTGGCCCAAGATGGGGGTGCAAGTAGAAAGTCACTGCAGGAGTTGTGCCTCCTGCCAGTTGTCTGGTAACGTTGGCGCGACAATCCAAGCTCCGTTGGTACCGCTCCCAGTTGTGGGGGTACCATTTGAAAGGGTAGGGATCGACATCGTTGGTCCCCTTGACCCGCAAACATCCTCAGGCAATAGGCTTATCCTGGTGCTGGTCGACCATGCAACCAGATATCCTGAGGCCATCCCATTGAAAACTGTAACTGCCAAGTCAGTTGCAAAAGCTTTACTTGGCATATTTACTAGGGTTGGCTTCCCTAAAGAAGTTGTGTCGCATCATGGCAGCAACTTTATGTCGTAGTATATGCAGGCTATGTGGATAGAATGTGGGGTCACCTACAAGTTCTCTTCTGCATACCACCCCCAGACCAATGGTCTGGGGGGACGTTTTAACAGGACGTTAAAGAGCGTGATTGGGGCTCTGGAGGAGCCTCAGAGAAGAAAATGGGATCTTCTTGTTTCATGCTTACTGTTTGCCTACCGAGAGGTACCACAGGAGGGTGTTGGCTTCAGCCCCTTCGAACTTCTGTTCGGTCATCCCGTACGGGGACCCTTAGCCATCGTCAAGGAGGGATGGGAGATGCCCACTCCCCCTGTTACTACCAACGAAGTTGATTATGTGCTAGGGCTCAGAAAACGGATCGTACTTCTAATGGGCTTGGCTAGTGATAAATTGAAGGCAGGGCAAGCGCTGGTGAAACATTGGTACGACCAGAAAGCTTCCCTCATCAACTTTACACTTGGTCAGCAAGTCCTGATCATGAATCCCATAAGGCCTCGAGCTTCACAGGACAAATGGTCAGGCCCTTACCCAGTGGTGGAGCCCCTGGGTGAGGTTAACTATTCAGTGGACCTTGGAAGGCCTGGACAGGCTCCCAAAGTGTTTCACATGAATAGGCTGAAGGCTTTCATCCCAAGCGTCGAAATCGCAGCACTGCTACTGGCTTGAGACATTGAGGAAGAGGAGTCTGAACCTCTCCCCGACCTGTTCCAAAGCAGTCCTTCAGATAGCTCTTTTGAGGGTGTCCGAGTAGCCCCTCACCAAAATGGACAAGGCTCAGTGGTTTACCTTGGACATGAAGTAGGTGGAGGGAGGAGACAGCCTCTTCCCAGTAAAGTACAAGCAATACAAGACTGGCCTACCCCCACTACGCAAACCCAAGTGAGAGCTTTCTTAGGACTCACGGGGTATTACCGCAATTTTGTGGCAGACTATGGCACCATAGCTGCCCCTCTGACTGCCCTCACAACTCCGAAGAAACCCAAGAAGGTAACTTGGACCGACGAGTGTGAGAAGACCTTCAATGGCTTAAAAGACTCCTTGTGCCATCCCCTGTCCTCAGGGCCCCTGATTATCAAAGACCTTTTTTCGTGCAGACGGACGCCTCTGACACTGGGATAGGAGCTGTACTATCACAAGTAGATGAGAAGGGTAAGGAACACCCTATTGGTTTTATTAGCCGCCAGCTTAAGGACAGAGAGCTCAGATGGTCCACGGTAGAGAAAGAATGTTTCTCTGTTGTGTGGGCCCTAAGGAAGCTGAGGCCCTACCTCTATGGACCCACTTCGCTGTGCAAACTGACCATAAGCCTTTAAAGTGGCTAATGAACATGAAGGGGGAGAATCCAAAGTTGCTTAGGTGGTCCATAAGTCTACAAGGCTTCGACTTCACTATTGAGCATAGGCCAGGTGTCCAACATAGCAATGCTGATGGGTTGTCCAGAATGTTTAACCGACCTGAACAAGAGACTCATCCAGGGGTGGATTAGTTCCCCCTGTCCATAGTCTGGGAGGGGCGAGTGTTAGGAAAGATTTCGTAATTGTAGGTAATTTTCCTTCCATATGGCAACCCCTAAACTTTTTGCTGTTGTTTTTCACCTTGTTCTTGACTTTGCCAGAGAAGTGCAGCCTTCTGCCGCACTCCTCTGGGCTTTCGCTCCTTTCTTACGGGGAAACTGACATGCCCTTAAGACAGTCAGTACCGGGGAACGCTGTTTCCCGTAGTTTCTTTTATCATGTTGCAGCTTTCGTGCAACATGACACAAGAGGGCACTGTAAGCTAAGTTACAGCTCTCTTGGGTCTCTAGCCTTCTACAGGCCCTAGATACTCGTTTAGGATTGTATCTGATCGGTGCAAGTGATTCAGGGACGGGAATAGTGGCAGCGATCGTTTTCTTGTGTTTTGAGCTCCTTTTGGCGTTCTAAGCGCGTTTTCCGCGCTTAACCCAAAATGGAGCCTGGCTCCCAAAATGGCCAGACCACGAGGCTCCTTTGTCCTGTCCGCTGACCGTCTTGCTCCCTTCACCTTCCCCAGGTCGAGCCGACCCGGGGCCTTCCTTATTTGGGCATGTACTTTCCCGCGAAACACGGATGCTTTCGCGGGCTTCTACATGTCTTGTGTGTGCCTCCAGGATGTGGGCTGGGATGGCTGGTCCCAATACACATCCTGGGTGCCAGAGAGTCTAGGGTGGTGTGAATGCCTGGGACCACCGTGGTCCGTGATTGGTCCACGAATGGTGTGAGTGTTGATGAGAGGATCTCCCATTGGGTCCCCTCCGTTTTGGCGCGAAGGGAACCGTGGATAAGAGGGGGCTGGAAACACCACTACCATGTCAATCTCCTGAGTTCTCACGAACGAAGGAATACAGGAGCCTAGTATCCTGCAAACAAGAGGCTGGACCGAGGAATCGCTGGCGACCCGCTGAAGGACTTCTGCTCTGCACTGCTGTCGCCTTGTGAAACCCTTTTCACCTTTGATTGAACCAGAAGGCCTGTACTGGTACTTCGACCTTTGGAATAGCGGGAACAGCTATTCTCGGCATCTTCATCATCTCCTGCCAGTAAGCCTTCGGAAGCGTCTCTGGGCCATCCAGCTGACTGACCAGCTTACACGGGAGTCTTGCTCTGTAACCGCCGCCAGGTTGTGTAGTATTTCGAGACCTTGTCACTCTCACACGCTTTGTACACTTGGCGTTCCCAAGTCTGAAGTGAGTAGTGTACATTTGGCTCAGATACACACGGCCGCTCCGTTGCCCTGCTGTGGTAACAAACTGTGCGGGTTTCTTCGATTGGGACGTCTTTTTTCTCAACACGACGACGAGGCATTCCCTGCTCTTCTGAACCTGCCAGCTGCTGAAACTGAAGCGGAGAAGTCTGGGTCTGCTTGCATCGGGGACCGGTGAGTAGCATAGCTAGGATCTGGTCGCCCTCCTGCAGGAGCCCATTGCTTTTCCCCGCTGTGTAAAACAGCACCCTTGTCCGTACTCGCGCTCTGCTTCTGCCCACTGTGGAGGCTGCGCTTGAGTCACGGAACTTGTTCTTCTTCTTTTGTGCACTAAACTGAACTGCCTGATTTCCCTCAAAGAGCTTCTCCTTTTGCCCGTTGGCACCAGCGCGTGCAGGTACTTTTGAGCACAAGGCTCCACTCTTCGCAGGGCTCGGACTTCCATCTAGCTAGGTGCCTCTGAAGGTGAACTGGGTCTAAGCATTATTTCGCACTGCCTGTCTTCCTTCCCTTTTAGGTGGACTACCCATTTCGTGCATCTAACGCTTGAGACTGTCGTATTTGTATATATATTGTATTGGTATGGTATGTGTTGGTTTAATATTGTTATAGTGTGATTTTCTCGCTACGGTCATTGTTTTAAAGGCCTTGAAATAAATGTGTATATATTTTTAATATAACAACTGTTTGGAGTAGTTTGTAAGTGATCTTGCTTTGTGTGCTCATTGTGGGCTTTCAGTCACCCTCACCCCTCTTGAGACCTAGTCTTGACCGCCGCGATCGCTACCTTGATTGGTCTGGCTCGTCCAGAGGTTACCCTGTTCCAAGTAATTAGGTTGGCCTTCTGAACTTCTGCTCCACCTGGACAGACTTCAGAAATCCGTCTTAACAATAATGTTTTTAGGCAATGTGCAGTGGCAAACCAGTTATATGCGGTTATTTGAGACTTGGCACTAACCCTAGATCGGTGATATATTAAAAGGAATATTAGCCCGAAGTGGGGCTGGGCATCGTGCCCACAAAATGTATAAAAAGCGAATGCATTCTAATGTACAGCGTCTCTCACTGAACACACTGAACACACTGAACCACGCTGGAGTTCGTTGTGTTGTACTGAGGGCCGATAGCTATCTGACATTGCACTGTTTTTGTAATTGGATTCAGTATAGAATAAAGTACTTTGTATGTTCCTTTGTAACCTGTGTTCGGTGTATTTCCTTTTGGGGTACTCAGCCTCGATATTCTTTTTCTGTTTCACAGAATGGTTGAACATTCTTTAGACTATATATTCACCTGTTTACCATTATCCATGCACAGAAACTTAACCGCACCACCATCTACAAACCTATGTGTGATATTGGACAGGCTGAATGTCTGGGGGGTAATTACCAGTGAAGGTTATCTTGTGATTTTGTTGCTACAATATCTGACATTTGCCTGTTCTCTCTTTCAGACAAGCCCCACACTATCTGAAAGAAAATACTAAAAAGATATAAACATAGAGGAACACTTTAGAGAAACCACAGAATTAATTCAAGATTCATCAACAACTGGCCAATTTGAACGTAGAGATTCTGTTACTGCAGCCAACATTTTAGACCAGAACACAATTCACCCACTACACTCCAAAGACATCATTAAAGATGCATTAGAAACATATCAAATGTGTCAAGCCAAAGGATCCCCAATGAGCATATGGGAAAATAATGTAGAACGTCCTTCTTTTCCTCTACTCTTTCCTACAGGAAAAGGAGGAAGATATAATAGAAGATCCACACAAATGAGTGCATCAGAATATTTCTCTTTACGGATATATTCTGAAGACCCCCAATTCAGACAAAATGTAGGATACATTTTCCACCTCCTGTTTGAAAGTGAACTAGCACAACAGGTTCTAATTTTTTTGACATGTCCACTACCCAACTGCTTCAAAAGATGGAAGATAAAGATTATGTTTTGCAGTCAAGTATCACAAATCTCTTGGCAAAAATGTGTGTAATACTGATTCCAACATCACACTGATGTAGGTTGTATAGTTAGTAATGTAGGCCCACCAACATGGTTTGTTACTTTAAGTTGTGCAACATATACACGGGATGGTTTGCACAATTTCTTAAACACTGCAAACAAAAAAAAACAGGATTAGATATAAAAACAGCAGGAGAACTCTGTTCTCTTGACCCTGTCAATTTATCAGAGTACTTTCACCATCACTTCATTGCCATGCTTTATTTCATCTTTAATAAAACTACCCCTCCACTAGGAGAAGTGCAACACTTTTCTTTGGAGAAAAGAATTTCAATCGAGAGGAGCACTACACATCCACATGCTTTTGTGGATAAAAGATGCTCCCAGATTTGGCCAAGACAGTGATGCCACTGTTTTACAATGTATTCAAAAATACATTACCTGTGACATCTCTTCAGAAATCACAGTGACCTACGTACTCACATCTTATGCTTCCGAAAACATAAGTGTGGCAAACACTGCCAATGTTGATATAAAAATAAAGGTAAATACTATATACAAATGTCCCTTTGGATTACGTAGACCAGTTTGCAAGAAAGGACAAGTAAATAGCTTTAAGTCTTCTGTTAGACACAGTTTAAAAGCAACATCCCCTAAAAACACATACAAGGTATGTGGGTAGGGACAAAGCATCCAAGTACATCAATGATTATAATGCAATCATTGCTCTCTTGTGGAAATCAAATATATACATACAATACATTGCAGACAATTCCACTGCAGTTGCAAGATATGGCACAGCTTATCTCACCAAAGCTGAGAAAACAGAGCTAAAAGTCCTCTCGGATGACACATCATCTGACAAAACACTGTCACAAAGATTATACGTTTTAGGTATAAAAAGGTTTTCCCAAGGAGAATGCTGGTGCTACCAAGCTGCAGACCATTTAATAGGGACACCCTTATATAGGGAATCTGAAAACATTGTCTGGCTAAACATTGGTCCAGCTTCATCATGAAAGTACTAAAATCCTACCAAGAGGTAGAAACAACAACCACAAATGTTCCCAAAAGCCAGCACATTTTTAAAAAACTATTTAATTGAAACATACTACCCAAAAAGAAGTACTGATTTAGAAAACATGTGCATGTATGACATAACCCAAAACTACTCCTACAAAAATGTTACACAGATGAGACAACTGGAAAATGTTCAGTCTCAACTTGTGAAGGAAGCCTAGTAACACTTACCAAACCCAACCTAATTAATCATACAAAGTTATCAATTAAATCTCTGAAACATCAAGAACTTTATTACATGGCCCTACTACAATGTTTTAAACCTTGGAGAAAAGAAGACTTATTAGGTGAACATGACACATTTGAAGCAGGATTCAATGCAAATGAAAGCAGTATAACAAATGTCAATTTTAAACAACACAAACAAATGTTGGAAAATGAACACCAACAAGAGGATGAAATTGAAGCTCTACTAGATAAAGTACAGGAAGCCAAGAACCACTTGTAGAACCACTCATTCTAAATGAAGCGGAAATAGCCATGACTGAGCTAGAAAATACCATGTATCAATCTAAACAATCTGAACAAGATTTGTCAGTGGTCAAATCATAGCAAAACGATGAACAACTCATCATTTATCTAGAAGTCACTGAAGAATTTCAACATGGTTTTAAACATGTAACTAAAACGTGTAGCTTTACAAATTATAAACCTCTGCTCCTGTATGTATGGTATGGTAATGTTTATTTGTAAAGCGCCAATACACAAGGCAAGTGTTTCAAAGCACTCAAGGAGGGAGGGAACAAGGGGAAAACAGCAGTCATTCAGAGCCGTTGAATTTCTGAACAATACAAGTCTGCACAGGCATAGAAAGTGCACATAATACAATTAACAGTGTCGATAACAGCAAATAAGTCTGACGACGATTGTGCAGTTTTTCCAAGTGCATTGAGTTGCCACCATGCAAGGAGAGGAGACAGGTAAGATTGATAAATGATCTTCAAGGCATGACACGTTCACATCATGCAAGTGCACAGGCAATACAGTGAAGTGGACAGGGAGGGAGGACGGTTCCATTCAGATTGGCAAAAATGATGACCCTGGAAATTGCAAAGATGTCAAGGAGGATTTCCCAACAGGTGCCACCATTAATGGGAGAAGAGGTGATAGGAAAGAGAAAGGCGACCATGTACTGGGTGAGGTAACGAAAAAGTGGATGTCTGTTAGAGTCTCTGACGGAAGCCGTGACATAGGTGTCTCCTATTGGAAGGTCTGGGTTGGAGCCTAGTATGTCCTTCTTAAGTTTCTTCCAGACATATTTAGTGATATGAGAGGGATAGGAAATGGAGAAGAAGTTAGAGAAGATACGAGAGATAGATAGTGACATAGCTAGCAACAATGGTGAGGAGGACACTTACCAGGCTGATTTACCGAGGCACAGTGAAGTGGGGTGCGAGGCAAAAAACAGGGGGTGGGGGACAGAGGGTATGAGGGGGGCTCTGAGGACAAGCTAGGGCGTGCAGGATGTTAATGCAGGATTTACTCAAAATCAAACACTGTTTATAAAAAAGGTAGTAACAGTTGTGACCCCAGCAAGAAGAGATGTTAAAGAATTATAATAGTAAGTTCATAGCCAAGTTTGATTTTAGCCAGGGCAGAAAGAAACACACTGTAGCAAGTGAACCAAGTGCACACAGCCAAGTTGGATTTCAGTTAAGGAAGAAAGAAAAACAGTGCAACAAGTATGCTACAAAACACAGTTCTGAACGTGATCCACTTGGCACTTTAGGCTTTTAAAACAGGAAGGGGGCACAGCTAAAAACGATTTTCAAGCAAACAGGCAACTTACACTGCGGCAAACAGGCACAGCTAAAAACGATTTTCAAGCAAACAGGCAACTTACACTGCAGAAAACAGGCACAGCTAAAAACGAATTTCAAGTAAACAGGCAGTTTCAATACAGGAAGGGGGCACAGCTAAAAACAATTTTCAAGAAACAGGCAACTTACACTGCAGAAAACAGGCACACCTAAAAGCAATGTTCAAGCAAACAGGCACTTTGAATGCAGGATTTTTAAAGCTTTTAACTTTGCTGCTTACACCGTGTATTTTAACATAATTTTAGTGTTTGTTTCATTTGACAGCTGGTTTTAAAATTTGCAGTTGAGATCTTAGTTGTACCACATTAGGTGAATTTGCTTTTTAATCATATATAAAATTGTTCTGCTTTTTTGCTTCACATGTGAATATTTTACTTACTTTCTATGACCGACCAGTGTGCTGACCTACACTTCCTATCCTCTCCTGTAGTTCCCCGTCCTTTTTTAGAAGTAGCCAGGTGCGTCAGCGCCAGAGCGTCTAAGCCAGTTGGTGCTGGTTACTACTGGGCAGGGCTGCTTGCTGTCCCCTCAACCTTTTGCTTTTTGTCTCTTTGCGATTCCATCTATTCTCGCCATGTCCATATGTTGCAGCCTACTAGCCACCATCTAAAGTAATCGACGGGTAGGACTTGCTACCCTGACTGCAGATACCAATGCCTCTAATGTCCAAACAGTGTGTCTGGCGAACAGCTGCTGCATACCACACACATGTTTTTCCTCCCTCCTATCCTAGCAATAGCAATATTACCAAGGGTCCTACTAAATCTCCACCTAGCATGGAGATGTAGTGCATTCATTCTACTGTAACATCCAATTTGTTAGATTCTTATATTCCAAATCCTATGCATCTTAAATGCCTCCTACTTAACACATGCTTGTTAATATGTCATGCTATAGAGGTTGCAGATTTTATGACTGATTTAAAACCTGATATCATGGCCATCACCGAGACCTGGCACCACAATGCCGCTCACCCCTCTACACTCCTTGCTATGCCTACTAGATATGACATTTTATGTGTAGATCGGGTCATGGGCAAGGGTGGAGCAGTTGCCTTGATATTTCCCCAATGTTTAAAATTGAATATCTCTAGCTTACCCCACATGGAACATTGTGAGGTACTGTTAGCTAAACTCAAGCTCAACCATAACAACTCTTATAGTATCCTTCTCCTATATAGACCTCCAGTAGTTACACGCTCCTTTGAGGAACAACTTTTGGCCTTGATTGGTAATACTACCACATCACACTCACCTTTTCTAGTCCTTGGTGACTTCAACCTATGGGCTAATGACCCCACATGTCAAGATGCTGTATCTCTCTCTCACACATTACTAAACATTGGTTGTATTCAACAAGTTATGGGTCCTACCCATGTCACAGGTAATTCATTGGACTGGATATTGTCTTATAACATGGCGATCTCCAATGTTAAGACGCAGGCATGTCCTTGGTCAGATCATCTTTCAATTGCCTATGAAGAATCTTTCTATGTAGAGAGGGTGAAACCTCAGGTGTCTACCAAACAATCTGCTCCTATCAGGAATTCTAAAGGGATTAAACAAGCAATTTTTGCATCTACTGCCTTTTCCTTGCTTTCTTCTATGGATAAGGACATTCCCCTGATGTATTTACCCTAACATCCAGGAATGCTGTGAATCAGTCGTTTGAACTCTTGTCCCCTTTGAAACAGCCCTCCCAAAAAAAAGTAACCTCTCATAAGATGTGGTTATCCTCTGACATCTTCACTGCCGTAGCTGACAAAAGAAGAGCAGAGCGTCAATGGCGCAAATCTCACTCTGGTGCCTCCCTTTCCTTCTATAGGTCTTCTATGAAGTCCTTTAAGAAACTTCTGCTAAAAGCCAAAGAAGATAAACTGAATACCAGAATCAAATCTGCTAAATCTAAGCTGAAGGAACTGTTTAAAATACTCTCTGAATTAAAGGGCATTCCAGCAGACCCTCTCCCAGAGGCAGACAATACCTGGTGTCAATGTTTTCACAACAGTATTTTGCAGAAAACCAAAACACACCACCAAAACATAGCAGACCATCTTAAATTATTACAATCTTCTGAAATTGGAATCCATCCCATTTGTCCTTCTCCTGACCATGGTAGGCCCCTTTTTGGAGGTTTCGGAAGGTGAGGTTCAGGATGCCAAACTTAAGTTAAAGCCGACATCCTGCAAAGGAGATAGCTTCCCTGCTTCAGTCTTTCCACATTTCTAGAGTCTGGTTGTGCCATGGGTAACCACACTTGTTAATCACTCTTTTGCTGAAGGTTCTGTCCCAGGCAGCATTAAGGAAGCCTGGATCTCGTCCTTATTGAAACAAAAGAATCTTGATATCAATGACCCCGGAAACCTTCACCCTATTGCTAATATCCCTTTTCTCTTCAAGATCCTAGACAAACCAGCAACAAACTATGAGCTATGAGCAGGAAAACAATCACAGAACCAGAAATGCCATCATAGATCTCAAGTCCAACATCATTTGGATCATTGATAGAGGTGAGAAGGCTTTGCTTCTTCTCCTAGATCTGTCAGCCGCTTTTGATCTTGTTGATGACATCATTTTGGCCGACAGATTGGTTCAAGTGGGTGGATGCTCCATCCTCGCAGCCAACTAGCTTAGAATGTTCCTCGGTCCTCGCAATGTCCATGTAACTAAGGACAATGCACACTCCTCTAAAGCAACGCTGACCTGCGAGGTTCCACAGGTTTCATGTCTTTCGCAGCTGCTATTTAATATTTTCATAAAACTTCTGTGTAATCTGCTCTCCTCTCTGGGTGTACGTGTCGTTAATTACGCAGACAAATCCCAGGTTGTGAATGAACTCTCAGGCGTAAACAGCAAAGACCTCGAAATGACAAACACCATCTTTAAGAGTATACAATCTTGGATAGCCAGACACTCCCTAGCTTTGAATAACAAGGAAACTGAGCTACTTATTTTAGGCACAAAGACAAAACTTAAATGGCTTGATCCATCCTAAAGCAGCTTTGTGATTGCAGGCAATATGATCAAAGTCTCTGATTATGTGAACATTCTGGGGTTCTACTTTGACCCTCACCTTTCTTTCAATAAACATGTGCGTCATCTTAAATGCTCCTGCTCTTGCTACACTCATCTGCTGTGGCAACTCCATCCTTATCTCTCAGAGACAAACAGGGCCATGATTGCAGCCGCAATCATTAACACCATAATGGATTACTGCAACAGCTTACTAATTGGCTCATCTCATGCAAACATAAGAAGTCTTCAGGTGATCCAGAACAGAGCGGTCCAGGCTGCCTGCGGGATTGATCGATGCACTCACGTTACCAGCCATCGTAAAAAATTGTATTGGTTTTCGGTTAGCCAAAGAATCAGATTTAAAGGTATTACAACTATCCATAATTGCCTGACAGGCAAAGCCCCTTACTACCTTTCATCTAGAATCACAAAAAAAGCCTTTTCGTCGAACCCTCTGTCGAATAAAGACATTCTTTTAGAGCAACCCTGTGTGCTGTTGAAGAAACTGGGCAGCTCAAGCTTCAATGCTTGGGGCCCGTACCTCTGGAACCAATTGCCATCCGTCCTCAAGACCAATTAGTCTATCACTCAATTTCAAAAACAATGGAAGACTTACCTGTTTGATTCAGGCCCTGATTAGTTCTATTTTCTGCCCCTCTAGTTCTATTCAACCTGATATGACCTTATATGTTTTCTGTTGTATTTGTCTTGTGAGCGTTTAGAGGCCCATGGGTGTAAAGCGCAATACAAAAAGTTGAACAGATAGATAGATAGATAGATAGATAGATAGATAGATAGATAGATAGATAGATAGATAGATAGATAGATAGATAGATGGCACAGCTAAAAACGATTTTTAAAACAAACAGGCAATTTACAATGCAGCAGCAGGCACAGCTAAAATGATGTTTAAGCACACAGGCACTTTCAATGCAGGAACGGGGAACAGCTAAAAATGATTTTCAAGCCAACAGGCAACCTACACTGCAGCAACAGGCACAGCTAAAAACAATATTCAAGAAAATAGGCACTTTCAATGCAGGAAGGGGCCACAGCTAAAAATGATTGTCAAGCAAAGAGGCAACTTATACTGCAGCAAGATCGACGAAGGCGGTGGCCATCTTGGAATTGCTGTGAGGACCACAAAGAAAATGGCCCAGTAATGGAAGATCTCCCCTCTGACAAAGTGCTTGTAGCCCCAGAGTGTTGGTGGGCAATGAGAGAGAAATAAAAGCCAGCATGGTGGAAAATCGAGTGATTTCATCAATTATTTCTTTTTGCAATTTTTCAAATTGAAAGCTTTTCTTCTTGTTTCACAAATCCACCTACCTCATGTGCAAGAGTGGTGTAGGAAAGACAGGCACTGCGGCATCAGGTTTGACTTCCAGGAGTGTGGTCAGGGCTGACAGGCAGGGATTCCACATCATCGGGCTCCAGTAAAGAAGAAATAAAGGCTGAGGACAGAATGGATACCTAGATGTGGGCATTTGAAGAGTGGGCCTTTCTAAGTGGGGAGATGGTTCTGGCAAAACGTTCTTAATTAAAATACTCATAGCATTTCTACAAGACCTAATAAACAACAACCTTTAAGCTGTTGTAACAGTCCCCACAGGTTTAGCTGCCTACAACATAGGAGGTGTAACTGTACACCAACTACTGCTCCTCCCAGTAGAACACCAAAACATACTAGAATCCTACAAATTATCAGCAGAAGCTGCTTCTGAAATACGCAGAGTTCTGAAACAAATAAAAGTGCTCCTGATATATGAAGTAAGCTTGGTTTCCAAACTTATATTGGTGTTAATTCATCTCAGAATGCAAGAAGTCCTACAAACTGACTAGGAAGAACTGTTTGGAAGAAAACATGTTTTTGTTTTCAGAGACCTCCTACAGTTAACACCAGCAAAAGGTAAACTCATTTTCAAAACATTAGGACACTCTTCTGCTCTTGATTTCATGGAACAATTAACACAACAAAATATAAAATGCATGTCCTTAATGTCAATTGGCAAGCTGTAGTCAATTCAACGAGACAATGGGCCTCATTACAAATCAGGCGGTCTGGAAATAACGGTGGCGGTAAACCCGCTGCCACCGTTGTTTCCGGACCGCCTGATCCCGACTCCTACAGGCGGGAGGTGATGTTCCTGCCAGGTTTGACCTGGCGGGTTTAACACCGCCCGCCTGCAGGCGGACGAGGAAACACCGGCAGCATTACGAGATGCTGCCGGTGTTTCCATGATCCCCATTCCCATCGAGTCCCATAGGACTCAGTGGGAATGGGGATTAACACCATTCCGCCTCCGTGATTCCCGGAAAACTGGGGTTGTAATGCCCCGGTAATTCCGGTAATCACGGAGGCGGAATGGTAATATGAGTCCGGCGGTAACCAGGCGGTTTTACCGCCATGGTTACCGCCGGACTCGTAATGAGGCCCAATGTTAAAAAAAGAAATGCAACTCATACGGCATATCATCAGCTCTACAGACAAACAAGAAGGGCACGGCATGAAACTGCCCATGTGCCGACAAGCAACATCACAACTAAATAGCTTAGAAATATGTATCTCCAACACAGCTGGATTAGAAAAAGTGTTAACTCTGTGTCTAAATGACAGAGTAATTCTGAAATGTAACCTTGAGTAGAACAAAGTTTAGTCAATGGACATTTGGTACAGTTATTGGCTTCCAAACATATCCACATGACAGCAACATTCAGTGTGTCAAAATCCACTTTTACAAACTTCCAGAAGTTGAAAGAACTGACCGCACACTAGCAAGTTTCCTTATTTTCAAAGACCTGTACAGTAAAGTCTTTAAAGAAGGTATGAGTTACGTAGCATTTTCACGTCTGCATACACTCAATGGTCTATTCCTAGTTAACTTTGATGCAAACAAAGTCAATGTTGACATTCCTTGCATCCTAGAATACAACAGGTTGTATGTACTGTACACCCCATCCAGATATGTACCCTGTACTTCAAAATAGAAAACCTTTAAAAAGAAAACTAATACATGCAGAACCTATAACAGATCTCCCAACAATACCGGTAAAGAAACCATGACCAACTGATTGTCCATCAAATAATACAACCACAAAACTATCTAGTACAAACGCCATCAGAAGACAAAGAGACAAATATATCTTCTCAAAAAAAGAAATGGAGGCCCATCAAAGGATGCAGGGACACAACTATCTGGTCCATTTAAATTTAGCATCACAACTGGAGTAAATTGGTATACAAATGTAACAACTGGCTCTGTCTAAACAGTGAAAAAAACAAACTCCTGCTGATTGGGTCTCCCTTCACAATGAGCAAACTCGACAAGGAGTATCATGCCTTCACTATAGACAACATCTCCATCACATTATCACATACCATTAGGACCTTGGGCGTATAGCTAGAGCTCAGCCTGACCATGGACAGGCAGGTCAATGCCATTGCTTCCTCTGCAGCGTACCACTCCAAATTGATCAATGCTGTCAGGCCATTCCTGACCCAACAGAACTGCATTACCATAGCCAGAGCCATCATCGGCTCCAGATTGGACTATTGCAATGCCCTCTTCATCGGAACCTCCCAAATAAACCTGGCTAAACTCCAGATTGCCCAGGACAATGCCTTAAGGGCCGCAATAGGCATATCACGGAGGGAACACATCTCATTGGTTAGGAGGCAGGTACACTGGCTACGTATCAAAGAAAGGGTTGTCTTCAAAACACTTGCCTTAACACACAAATGTCTTCACGGACTCACTCCCATATATCTCGAACAAAGGATCTCCAAACAAACAGCATCCAGACCCTCCAGGGCCGTCTATGCCAACCGCATCTCGGTTCCTCACATGCGGAGAGTGCGTGCTGGGGGCTCGAGCTTCCCAACAATGGCTGCTACTGTCTAGAACAATCTCCCAAACCAGATCAGATCAATCAAATCTCATGCTGCTTTCCGTAAGGCCTTAAAAACTAGGCTCTTTGTCTAGAGGGCCTACCCTACGTGCGATTCCTGACATATGCTTCCTCACTGAATGTCTCACACCTTGCAATGTAAAATACTGTTTTTCTGTAATTTTACCTACTAAAGCAAATGTCATATGTTTTTTATTGTTGGGCCGCTTATTGTAACCCTCAAGCAAGCCTTGTTAAGTATCCCTGATAGTGCCTCGATGCCCATGGGCTGCAGTGCGCTCTACAAATCCAAAATAAAAATAAAAATAAACAATCAATCTTCTCTTCCAATTAACACCAAATGTTCACAACATTTACTTAAACAGCACGGACCAGTTGTGTTTGCAAATGCTTGTTCTTCATAGAAATGGCACAAATAATCCTGACAGCTCTTACACTGTCCCAGGTACAAGGCAAGCATTACAGGAAGATACACAAGAATTCCCAATGCACTGACCACAAGTGCTGGAACCCAAAATCATCCCTGCAAAACAAATATTTCAGATTTCTTACACGTGGAAACATACATGCACTGTTTGTAACCATGTCTAACAAGAGCACATCCCTAATGAACGAGTTGTATATGTATCCATACCAAATTGTGAATCCATTTCATTTCTCCAGCTTCTGCAGAATGCAAATAATGGCATATTATGCCCTTTTTCAAATTCAGACAATCGTTCCAGTATACAAATAAACTCACATAGGCAATATGACATACTAATGCTTCTAAGATACAATACGGATGGTACCAACAATAACTGTAAGCTCCCTAGCTTTACACATGGCCAAGTAGCTCTTGTAAAGAAAACCTTCACAAAAGTATGCATAATATACCACACTGGTGCTACAACCACTTCAGGCCACTACACTGCATATGTCAAAAAAATAAGTGGTTGGTTTGAATGAAATAAATGTTAAATGACACCTCTTTTACTCCAAAACATAGGTTACCAGCATATCTAACAAATGCCTACTTAATATTTCTTCAACCCAAATATGCTCACTAAACGGTAGCACAATAAACAGTTAGAATACATAAACAGGTATCTAAAAACATCCATAATACTACAATAGTACTTATAACCCCTTAAGTGCCATGGGCGAGTCTACTCATCCTTTTTTGCTTAGACTTGCATGCATAATAGCCGGTGTCAAGGGTTTTGACCCATGTTGAATCCTTAGACTGGGTAGATGTGGGGATGAGCTGGCGCTGCCCATTATTCTATCCCAGAACAAACTAAATCAATAGACTGGGTGGATGTGGGGATGAGCTGTCGCCGCCCACATTCACGCCAGAATCCAGGAGAACTGCGCAGTTGGCACAAGACCACTCCAAAGATACAACCTTCTTGTGGGGGGTTCCACATCACCACTCTAATGTAAGGATGCCTATCAAAATAATAGCAAAAATCTCCTGTCAAATTCAAGAGAACTCAAAAATGGATGCAATACCGGTACTCACCACTATCAGAAAGCCGGCGTTTTAAAACTACCAGACTTTTGTGTAAAACTGAACAGAGGAACCCAAACCAGGCCAAGGAAAGACTTGCTAAGAGGTGTATACAATGTACAACTATATTCTGAAATGACTTGAAGGAAGTAATTATTTAATGTATATGTAAAAATTGTAAGTTTTGATTTAAACTGGGAACTAAAGTGACATTTAGCTGAATTCTGCCTGACAACTACCCCCGACAGGAGAAACCTGCTCAGCCACTCTTCCCAGGCCTAGCTGCATCCTACTTCCCCACCAAAAGGAGTTGACACCTCTCTGATTAGATTAAGGGAGGGCACCTGCAGGAGGTTGAACAAAGCCTTGTCCTGGACTCAGGCAAATGTTATATTGGGGGGGCCGTAAAGTGGCTTCCTCTTGGGAGAAGTGGGAGGAGAAGTGCCTCTGGGAGCCACCCGAGCTGGAGGCGGGGGCAGACAGAAGCTTCCCCCATGTGCTTTGGAACCTAAACCACACCCATCTGGGCCAGAGCATAATTTTAAAAAAGATGGATAATTCATAGTACGGACTTGTCAGAATTATACAAGTAATATCATTATTCTTGTGATTTTTCTGTGCACGTTTTAAGAGGTGTTAGGACCCTGTGGTGTATGCTGGGGGGTTGCTAGCGGAAAATAGGGTCTTACTCCAAATGTCTGCACGTTAAAAATCTGACACTTCATCAATTAATGTTCATACTCCTTGCGCACATGTGTGTAATTTTTGGTAAATGTCCAATATTGGTAAACCAGTCAAAAAGCGCAAAATGTTGTCATTTTTGAATGCAGGCCCCCAGGAAGATCAGAGGCGGACAAGCATGGACCATAAGGAATATATAATGTGTACATGTAATTTCAACAAATTGTGTATCTGGGAAATATGTATTTGAATCAAATATAGATTTGTGGGCAAATTGACCAGGGTAGGATCCTCTGACCCATAAACAGACCTCATCATGATGACAATCCATTTCCTTCCCCCAATCATGGGAGAGGGGAGAATTGGGCCAATGACAAGTAGAGAGGGGCAGGCTCAGTTATGCTACGCACACACCCACTTCCAAAACACATAAAAAGAGACTGCTGGGACAGGTAGAGACATTCAATTCCATTTGCTGCGGAGCGTGCTGACCGACGACTTCACATCCAGAGATCCAACACTTAGACTTCCAAGCTAAACAGAGACTACAGAACTTTGAACCAAGAAGGCCCACTGCAAGCAAAAGTATTTGTCAGCAGGCCTCAAAATCTTTTGCAAACTATTCCACAGCCGGGCGAGCTGTCTGAATTCTTGCCAAAAACTTTTGCCAGTACCCAGAAAGCAGTGTTACATCCAGAATCCACTTGCTCCGGACCGGAAAGCAGAGCAGTATCCAGAACCAGAGGCCGCTGTATCCAGAGAGGCTAGACCAGCAGAGCAGAGCTGACCCAGATCGCTGTGAGCAGAACCGCCAGAAGTCCCGTCCAACCTGACCAGACCTTGACGGCTTATTTCAAAAATATAATGTGAGTACTCACTGTGCCAAAACCAATCTCTTAGTTAAAATAATCTAATCCAAACTATTTTAACCTAAGTAGAACTGCCTCCTAGAAATCCTGTCATCTGTCATTCTAAAGCTGCGAGCTGTCATCTGTCATTCTAAAGCTGCAAACTGTCACCTGTCATTTTGAGTTTTACTTTAAATCCGAAAATCTACCTTTATTAAATCGTCCGTATCTCTTGAACCGTTTGGGCTAGGAACGAAATGTAACTTTCATTTTAAAGCTGGGATTCTAGGCTTTCCAACGAACCTAGACTTTTACTTTTACCGCAAATTTACAGCGATTGGCGATTTGGCCTGATTTCGTCATCTGTAAAAAGATAGCCGCTTTTGCCTGAACTGCTAAAATTCGTTTGCAACCTAATAACCACCCCTGAACCATTGTTAGGGCTGACCGGAACTGATTTAAAGTGTCTACCACTCACCCTGGACCTCCCATAGGGAATTAAAAGCAATTTTAGCATTTTTCACTTCCTTGCCACCACATTACAAAGCACTCTTGCCCATGTTTTAAAAAGCATACCTGTTGTCTAAGCTTGCTGGGGGGGGAACTGAATTCCGTATTGTATTTGATTGTATTCCTGAAGACTGTGTGTGTTACTTCCATCTCCTTGCATTGCATATAGGGGGGGGTGAATTGCCTCCAGGGGAAAAGTGAACATATTATCTCTTGTGAAACCATATCAGTTTATTTTCTGTACTGCATTTATTCCACCTTGCATTTCCTTGAAACCATAAAGCATTTCAGCTACCTCATCCTCTATACTACTTCTAAGTAACCAAATCAGTTTACCAGTAGAACATTATCCATTGTTGATCACTGTCATATTTTTAGTGTGATATCCAATATTAATTTATTATAAAGTGTGATAGATATATATTGTTATATTTCTCAAATAAACCTTTTAAAATTTGCAAAACAGACCTACTTCTTGGCTCAGTGGGGCCAGGGGGATTCTAAGAGAGGGGTGTTATATAAGGGTTGTCATCCAGAGTACATGAACTGGACCTAAAAATATATCAATAAGGGTTTCCCTCAGCATCCCAGACTAGGCATTGACTTAGCTGTAGTGTTGAAGTGAACCCGCTTAACTAAGTGGGCGCTCGTAGCCGGAGATTCTGGGTTAGATCTATCACTTGTGCAGATTAATACAGTGTGCTAACTGACAGAAGACATACATCCGGTCGGATCACCACACTGTGTTACACTGTAAAGCACTCCTCAAAGGAACGCTCTAAGGAAACGGTCTGTTTTGCAAAAATAAAATACAAACTTCTGTAAATCAGGAAGGAACTAAAATTCCAGAATGACGACACTGGTAGACATCAAAATAGCCAGAGAGCACTTCTTACATAAGCTATTTGTGAGAGGTGAGTGAACTCATCAGGACCAAACGGTCTGGTTGCAGGCAATCGCGCAACAGGTCACTGAAACAGGGTCAGATACTTGGAGAGATCAGGGTCCCCTACATGTGGCCCTGAGTGAACTATATATGGCCCCTAAAGGCAAAGATGAACATCATAAGATTGCCAGGATAGCGACATATTTGTACCTATATATGGGAGCCATGCAGGACAAATGTGCTGAAGGCCAAGATCTGGCGAATAGGCAACAGATGGCGTTAGAGAAGGCCCAATCTGACCTGGAATCTTCTGAGCAGAGGCTGCACAGGAGCCAGGAGTCAGAAAATGATAGTAGACAGTACATCATTAAAATAAAGGAGGATATGGATATCCTGCAACAGGAAAAGGCTGACCAGGATACCAGAATTCTGGCCTTGCAGAAGGAGCACCAAGACAGTTTGGACTCCCTACTGCAGAGCCAGAAAAAGCTGGAGCAACAATTAGATTTCAATAGGGTATGTGCTGAGCGGGTAGTCACCCTGCAAATCCACCTAGATAGGGAAAAGGCAGAGAGCAATAAACTGATCCTGAAAGACCTGGTTACCCAGGCAGAGTTTGATCAAGAGCGCCAGAAAGCTGGTGCCCTTCAAAGGCAAAGGGACGACCTGGCGGCACAGATGCAGACTCTTAGTCAGGAAAGGGACACCTTAGGCCAGGAAGTCTGCCAATTAAAAGAAAAAATTGAAGAAAATCACCTGGCCCTCCAGGGGCTGGGTGACCTCCAAAAAGAGCATCATGACTTGCTAAAGCACACCAGGAGGGTGGAGGAGGCTCTGGCAAGAAAGGAGCAGGCCAGTAGGAATGGGACTCAGGAGGTAACCCTCCTGCAGCAGAGACTGGCCCAATACTCCAGGACCAATCAGGAGGCACAGAGAGAGAATGAGTCTCTCTGCCAGCACAATGATAGGCTCCAGCAACAGGTAGCGATGCAGGGGAGACTGATAGAGTCTAGTAAGGCCTTAACTGAGGAACTGAAAGCGCAGGCTCTTGCATTGCAACAGGTAGCAGGGACAGATAGAGATGAGGTTCGCTGGGAAAGAGAAACTCCTGAGCATAACCTCAGGAGCCCTAGTACCAGAGGCCTTAATCTCTCCCAGTCCCTGGACTCTGCCACCCCCATGTCCCCTCACGCACATGAGCCCAGGGCCACGGAGATGGCAGATTACTATCCAGCTAGAAGTATGGGGCTCATAGGCCAGTACCTCCCAGGAATGGATGGGCGGGCATCCGGGTATGGGCACCCAAGCACAGTGCAATTTAGTGGGGACCCCAGGAGAGTAGGCCCATTAAGGGCATCCTGAAAACCTCTGTCCAGTTAGGTCAGTGGGGGGGGGGTACCAATCAAATCCTGGCAGCAAGGAGGGATCTGAAGACTCCTCTGAGCATTACAGGACACAGGAGACCAGGTCCCCACATTCTGCCAGCCATTCCCAGGCTCGCAGAATCCAGGAAAAGCTGGAAGATCAGACAGGCACCTCTGGGAGCAGTGCTTCTGAGTCAGAGGATGAATGGACCAGGGTTACCCGAACCAAAAAGGCCAATAAGGCAAAAAGGGCCTTGCTTAAGGACCCATTGAAACAAATAAAGGCAATAAGGAGTGTCATCACACCTTATCATAGGAACACCAAGTATTCTGTTTGGGAACACTTGGAGCTCTTTGAGCAAATGATGGAGACTTTCCATTTGAAGGACAGCATTAGCTGCATCCAGTACGTCAAATGGACCTTCTCACCAGAATACTCCAGTTTCTTTGCAGGGCTGGAGGATCAAAACCATTCAAGGTGGTCCACATACAGGGCGGCCATCTTGAAACATTTTTCTGTGCACAGAAATCCTCATGAGGCTCGCAAGCAGCCTACAATTTGCAATGTGGGGAGGATCAGGCCCCACAAGAGTTTGTGCAAGAATTAAAGCGTGCTTTTGCGCAGACCACCAGAAGTGTGCGCACGGATAGCAGAGAATTTATCAATACGTTTTTCCATGCCTTACCCAAATACATCATGACCCAGCTAGTGAGAGATTTTCACGAGAAGAGGTCACTAGACTGGGTCATTGAACAGGCTACCCGGATCTATGAGGTGCAGAAGCCCATAGAAAATAAAAGTAATGCGCAGAAAAACCCCAAAACCAACAGCACCCCTGCTGCTGCCAAGGTGGCGGAGGTAAAGGTTGCCCCCGTTTTAGATTTGGAGATGGGGGGGCTAAAAACCTGCCTGCACCAAATAATTCACAGCCCAGAAGGGCCTCGGGCCAGTCACAGACAGGGAGTCGAGGAGGTAGTCCCACAAATGGGGTCCCCCGCTCCCCGGACTATGTAAATCCCAGCTACAAGGGAAAACAACCAATCCTGGGTTATGTGTGGACTCCTCCAGCCCAAGGGGGGGGGGGGTCCAGCCAAGCACCTGACCCGGGGAACTTCCCTCCTAACTTCCCCCAGGAGGGCAGAAATTCACCAAATCCTGGGCAGAACTTTTTCCCCAGGTATCCACCCAATTTCCAGCCCCAAAATCATCCATCCTTCTTTCCCCAATTCCCTGAGCCCAGACAACCTAATCCGGGAGAGGGGAGGCCAAGGGTGGAAGGGTACCCAAATCTTCCCAATCCGGGGTATTACCAGAGAAGGGATAGCTACCCTTCCCGGGATCAGCCCAGAGGAGAAAATAGAGCCCCGTATCAGCCTGAGCGGGTTTCACAACTTGAGCGCCAGGTCCAAAATATGGCATGAGATCTGGGTCACATACTGAGGGCTCAACAGAACCCTCAGATGAGCATGCCACTGCAGAATGCCCCAAACTCTGGACCTGGTGCTCCAGAACAATGACGGGGGCAGCACCCCGATAACCCACCGGTTCCCAGGGAGGAGGCACAAGGGGAAGGGGGGGTGTAAAGCCTTGGAGGAAGCTTCCTTCCCAACTTGTAAACAGTCCCTGGAAAACCAGGAACCGGAAACAAAATCTCCTGCCCCTGAAAGCCTGCCTCCCAAGGAGCAGAGGGGGGTAGGAGAAACAAAGGACCCAAACGGACCCACTTTGTGGAGGAGGTACAGGTCTTCCAATTTGAGGGAGAGGGACCTCAGAAGATCCTGGGAAAGGATCTTCTCCTTTAGAGATGGGGGAACTCCTCCCAAAGAAAAATGGGTCCCAAGGGATGCCAATTCAGACTGGGGAGATGTGGAGACTGAGCTACCGCCGCCCATCATCTCATCTCAGAACCCACAATACCGAAATCCCCTGGTTCAAACCCATCCTGGTGACTGCCTCCAAAAGGGGGGGGGCGGCCCAGAACCAAAACCAGGGGAACCCACAATGGCTCTGATCTCCAGTTGCCAACTTTTTCTTTCAGATTCCCCAGGCTCTTCATAGAATTCTGCCCAAATCTCTTCTCTCGCCATGTCCAAAACCAGAAAATTAGCCCACTAGTTGTCTACAAATGTGCATTATCTGTGCCCCCTTGAGGAGAAGGAGGGAAGATATTATGCCCCGGAACAAGTACAGGGGCAGGGTACAATTTTGGCACTGGTGGACACTGGATCCCAAGCTACCCTTCTGTCCAAAAGGGCCTTTGATGAACTAAATGCAGGAAGGGGGGAGAATTACCGTATTCCCCTCACCTCTCTTCCTGGACAACTCCAGAACTTTGACGGGAAGGAAATTCCCGTCGAGGGGACGGCAGATTTGGACATTAAAATTGGGCGACACAAGGTGAAACACCCGGTCATAGTATGGACTCCAGAGGGCACCCCTTGTTTACTAGGGAATGACCTCCTGAGAAGGTTGTCACCCCTAATAGATTGCGTAAACAAGGTCCTCTGGACCCAGACTAGCCGACCAATAAAATTAAAACAGAGTGTCAACCATGTTAGTTTAAACGGCACATGCCACATGGTTGAACGAAAATCTGACCAAGTAGAATTTCACTTCCAGAATAGCCAGATTCCAGATCAGACAGTAATAGCAGTAGGACAACAGACTGGTGATGGGGGGTCCTCTCTATTTCTGAAAATCAACCTTCCTTCCAGTTTAAGGTGGTATTCCACACTGGAAGGAAACACTCTGAAATTCTTTACCAATCCACAATCAGACACTCCCACTCCTGTAGACCAGAAAGAGGTGAAATCAGCTCAGAGCCTGGCTGATATTCAGCAAATTGGAGAGCAGTTGTTCATCCCTGTTCAGTTAAATGAAGGGAAGGACTCTGTTCTCGCCCGAGTGTGTGTGAACAACGGTAAGAGCTTCATCAGCGAAGCCATTTTCCGCCAACTCCCAAAAGATCCAGCCATTCCCACATTCAAACTGATAGACAAATGGGAAATGGACCTGGAAGCACCCAATTCGAAACATCTCCTGCCAAGCAGGTGTATGCTCAAAATCTCCATTGGCAACAAGAGCATAGTCCATAATTGTTGGGTCGTGCGAGACGTCACTGCCGCCTTTTACTTAGGCAGTGACATTCTCAATCACTTCGCCATTAGTTTGGACCTAATAAACTTCAAAGCTTGGTCCCGATTAGCGGATAATCTCATGGGCTTTGATGATTCAGAAAAAGCATTTAGGGCAGCTCAATTGCTACCTTATGCAGTTGAAATTCAGATTAAAGAGGAAGTCACCATCCCAGAAAGGACCTGACAATTCTCCCTGGAAGTGAAAGTTAAAAGAGGACAAAAATTGAAAAACCCTAATGCTTACATACATCTAAATGCTTCTCTCCAACAGCAAGGGTTGGGTGTAAACCCAACTCCATTATTCAACATAGAACATGACACCATTCCAATAGAGGTGGATAACAGCGACTTAAAGAGTATTACTCTAACTGCAGGCACCATTATTAGAATGGCGGTTGATGACCGACATTTCTCCATTGAATTAGGAAATTAACTGTTAGTACCAATCCCCAAGGACTGTTTTGACAGTGACAGTGAGGACAATACAACACCAGACAGGATTTTCACCCGGTATTGGGGGAACTTCCTGGTGTACACTTCTTGCCCTTATGATAAGGAAGATGTGACTTGTGACTTTAGGAGGGATGAGGTGATTTTCCAGGTCCATGAGGGCTGCCTTTCCCACCTGAAGCCTCCAGTCCAAATCAGCACTCTGACCAGGGACTTCTCCACCCAGCTGGAGGAGGCCGCTGAGATAGCAAAACCAGAAGTCTTTCCAGGCTTCAGGCAGATGGTGGAAGAGAGAGTCAACCTAGCAGATGCCTGCGCGACTCTGGTACAGAAGCAAAAGTTGAAACAAGTTTTATTGGATTTCCAAGATCTCTTTGCGGTAGACTCATATGACTGTGGTCCCACCGACATCCACACCACAACAATTCCCACGGACCCTGGAATGACTCCAGTGTTTGTGAAGCAATATCGCTTGCCTCTCGCATCCATGGAGTCCCTTACTGAAATAATTAAGAACCTTGAGTCCCGGGGAATAATCCGTCCAGTCCTCAGCACTTTCAATAATCCGGTGCTGGGACTATTGAAGCCAAACGGCCAGTGGAGACTCTGCGCCGACCTTAGGGAGCTCAACAAACGGGTCCATACTTCCCGATGGCCTCTGCCCTACATTGACCAAGGGCTTGCCCAGATTCAAGGGTCACAGGTATTCACAGCAATAGACCTGACCAATGGATACTGGACCGTGCCTGTCGGTAGGGGGGACCAATACAAACTGGCTTTTACCTTTGGGGGCCAGCAGTACACATGGACCCGGACTCCCTTCGGAAACCTCAACTCCGGTAATGAATTCAACATTTTCCTACATAAGGCTTTGCCCGACCTGGATGCGAGGGGTAACCTGGCTTATGTAGATGATGTCCTCATCAAAAGTTCATCTGTGGAGGAACACATAGCGGAGATCTGTTAAGTTCTGACGCAGTTGAGGGCCGCCGGAGCAAAACTTTCCTTTAAGAAAGCACAGTGGTGTAGAACCCGTGTTAATTTCTTGGGGCATGAGATTACTCCTCAGGGTCTCTGTCCCCAGGAAAAGAAAGTGGAAGCACTTCAGAAACTGAAAGACCCCACCACTCTGCGGGAACTAAGGAGCCTCCTTGGACTGACTAATTACAGCAGAAAGTTCATTGAGGGATACGCAGAGATCACCAGACCCCTGATTCATCTCTTGAAGGGGGGTGGTCAAGTGGGAATGGGGTCCAGAACAATACGAGGCAGTAAGACAACTCAAAAGAAACCTCTCACAAGCACCTTGCCTAGCTTACCCTGTCAGAAACAAGGAGTTCTTCTTGGAGACGGGGTTCTCTAATACGTGCTTGACGGCAGTATTATACCAAAAGCATGACAAGGTCAATAAAGTAATCTCCTATGCGAGCAAAACTTTATCCTCTGTGCAGGAAAGATTCAACGATTGTGAGAAGGCACTCGTGGCAACGGTGTGGGCATTGAAGAATTACCGCCCGTTTATCCAGGGGGAACACATCATAGTGGAGACTCCACACCAGCCTCTGCAATATCTCCAAAGTGACAAAATCCGGGCCGGAAATGTGAGTAATTCCCGAATTACTTCCTGGATTCTGTCAATGCAAGGCTTTCCTGTGGAGGTCAGATATGGCCAAAACAAGAAGAGTCCCCTCGCGCAAGGTCTGGCTGACTTGCATGATTGTGCCAGAGAAAACTGTCTCGAGGACGAAAGTCTAAAAATCAAGGACAACATGGAGGCATACCTTAATTCCCCACACAAAGTCTTTGAAGAAGACAAGTGTGAGGGAATGCCCACTGTCTATGTGGATGGATGCTCTTACCATGTTGACAACAACGGGGAGAAAGAACTGGTGGCCGGTGTAGGGAATGCCTGGGTGAAGGAGTTTCCAGAACCCTCCGCTGGATACAAAATTGATCCCCGAAGTAGTCAGGTGGCAGAGTTGATGGCTGTGCATCAGGCCATCCTCACTGCTGTCCAACATCAACTCCACGAACTGGTCATAATCACTGATTCGGATTATGTACGGAACGGGTTCGTGGAGCACCTGGTTAATTGGAAAACCAGAGGCATTTTATGTGCTAATAACAAACCCCTGAAACATGGGAAGTTAATCCAAAACATTGATGATCTGGTCACCTCGAATGGGATGACCATCTACTGGAAGAAGATCAAGGGTCATTCCAAAGTAGAGGGACCAGACAAAACTGGAAATGACTTAGCTGATCAGCTGGCCAAAACCGGGGCCATCCAAGGGGATCTAATCGAAATAGAGTCCCTGTTGGGGGAAATCCAGGTCACCGCTATCACTAGGTCCCAGACAAATGCTCACAATGATCTTTCAACTGCCCAATGGAGTAAGGAGACCCCTGATGCTGATTTAATTTCAGCTCAGAAGGGGGATCAATTATTGGTAAGTTTTACCAACACCTTGAGGACCCTGATAACTTTCCCCTGACGGACACAGATTACATTGGGAAAGAGGACCCAAGAGTGTTGATGAAATGTCCAAAAATGTTCCGAATCCAAGACGGTTTGTTGGTAAGGAAATCCCAAGCTGGCCATGATCAGTGGGTGGTCCCTACCTCATTCCGAAGCCTGATGTTAAGTCACGCCCATGATGCGGCCACCGCCGGTCATAGGGGGTTTCACACAACACTGGAAATCTTAAGAGAGGTTGCATACTGGCCACAAATGGGGCAGGACCTCGACCAATACTTGAAGGGGTGTCTTGTGTGTGCACAATTTCAGCCATCATCCCTCACACACCGTGCGTCTCTCCAAAAGAGGGGGATGATACTGCCATGGTCAGATTTACAAATCGACTTTGTAGGCCCCGTGATTCGCTCCGCTAGGGGAAACAAGTACATGTTGACCGTCACATGCTTGTTTACCAAGTGGGTGGAATGTCTCCCAGCCCCAAATTGCAAGGCAGAAACTGCAGCTTCCCTGATGATTAACCACATCTTTTCCTGTTTGGGTCTACCTCAAAGGATTGAGTCAGACAGGGATAGCCACTTCACCAGTGAAGTAATGACAAAGATGTGGGAGCTACTGGGGGTCAAAAGAAAGCTACATATTGCTTACCGGCCAGCTTCTTCTGGGGCAGTAGAGAGATACAACCAAACCATTGTGAGCATCTTAAAAAGGTTTGTGGCAGATTCTGGGCCAAGTTGGGATATCCGATTACCTCTAGTCCTAATGGCCATCAGATCTACCCCTTCATCTGCAACTAAAATGTCACCATTTGAGTTGATGATGGGACGCAAGATGGTGCTTCCCCAGCATTTGCTCTACAAGACTCAAGAGCAGACACTGATAAATGCCTCCACAACTCATGAGTATGTGGAGAATTTAAGGAAACACCTTCAGCATGCTTTTGCCTATGCTCAGCGGAATCTAGAAAGATCAGCTGATAGCATGAAAACCCACTATGACCTGAAGACCACCAGGAAGGAATATACTGTGGGGGACCGGGTCTATCTATATAATTTCCAAAGGAACCAGGCCAAACAGCGAACATTTTTGCCTACATGGAAGGGACCGTTTGAAATTATAGACAAGATCTCTCCTGTAGCGTACAAGAGCTGCATCCCCAAAGGCAGTTCGGCAGAGGGGGAAGACAAGTGGGTACATATAAATCAGTTAAAGTGTTGCCATCCCGGGCACACCCTGCAGCAACTGGAGGAGTCCTCTGCAATACCAGAGGGGGCCGCTCCAGAGTAAGTCAGTTCAAACTCTAAAATATTCCACTTATCAAAAATATAGTAACGTAATGCAAATGTTCCCTGTTATATATTGTTTTTAAAATCAGACTGCAAAATGCATTTGGATGTATAAAATGTACATGTTCGCCACACCATTAATAGTGGTGGAAAAATGTCTAGGAATGTGTATTGCCGCTTTTGCTTTATCATCCTAGGAGAGAGGAAACCATGGAGACTGACTAAGGAGGACGACCGGGGACCGGGAGCAGAGACCCGAGGGGCCCGGGGTACCGCCCAATATTACCATCAGGACCGGCGAGGAGAACCGATCGATCCAACTGTGTGGAGGAAAAGATGCTGAAATGTGCCATCTACAGAATTGGAAGAAGATAATGCGGACATACCAGCACAGGGCTCAAAACATCCTTGGCACCCGACTTCCCCTCGACTTGAATCCAAGCGCAGTCGGGCGGGGGGGTTTGTCAAGGGTTTTGACCCATGTTGAATCCTTAGACTGGGTAGATGTGGGGATGAGCTGTCGCCGCCCACATTCACGCCAGAATCCAGGAGAACTGCGCAGTTGTCACAAGACCGCTCCAAAGATACAACCTTCTTGTGGGGGGTTCCACATCACCACTCTAATGTAAGGATGCCTATCAAAATAATAGCAAAAATCTCCTGTCAAATTCAAGACAACTCAAAAATGGATGCAATACCGGTACTCACCACTATCAGAAAGCCGGCGTTTTAAGACCACCAGACATTTGTGTAAAACTGAACAGAGGAACCCAAACCAGGCCAAGGAAAGACTTGCTAAGAGGTGGATACAATGTAAAACTATATTTTGAAATGACTTGAAGGAAGTAATTATTTAATGTATATGTAAAAATTGTAAGTTTTGATTTAAACTGGGAACTAAAGTGACATTTAGCTGAATTCTGCCTGACAACTACCCCCGACAGGAGAAACCTGCTCAGCCACTCTTCCCAGGCCTAGCTGCATCCTGCTTCCCCACCAAAAGTAGTTGACACCTCTCTGATTAGATTAAGGGAGGGGCGCCTGCAGGAGGTTGAACAAAGCCTTGTCCTGGACTATGGCAAATGTTATATTGGGGGGGCCGTAAAGTGGCTTCCTCTTGGGAGAAGTTGGAGGAGAAGTGTCTCTGGGATCCACCCGAGCTGGAGGCGGGGGCAGACAGAAGCTTCCCCCATGTGCTTTTGAACCTAAACCACACCCATCTGGGCCAGAGCATAATTTTAAAAAAGATGGATAATTCATAGTACGGACTTGTCAGAATTATATAAGTAATATCATTATTCTTGTGATTTTTCTGTGCACCTTTTAAGATGTGTTAGGACCCTGTGGTGTATGCTGGGGGGTTGCTAGCGGAAAATAGGGTCTTACTCCAAATGTCTGCACGTTAAAAATCTGACACTTCATCAATTAATGTCCATACTCCTTGCGCACATGTGTGTAATTTTTGGTAAATGTCCGATATTGGTAAACCAGTCAAAAAGCGCAAAATGTTGTCATTTTTTAATGCAAGCCCCCAGGAAGATCAGAGGCAGACAAGCATGGACCATAAGGAATATATAATGTGTACATGTAATTTCAACAAATTGTGTATCTGGGAAATATGTATTTGAATCAAATTTAGATATGTGGGCAAATTGACCAGGGGAGGATCCTCTGACCCATAAACAGACCTCATCATGATGACAATCCATTTCCTTCCCCAATCATGGGAGAGGGGAGAATTGGGCCAATGACAAGTAGAGAGGGGCAGGCTCAGTTATGCCACGCACACACCCACTTCCAAAACACATAAAAAGAGACTGCTGGGACAGGTAGAGACATTCAATTCCATTTGCTGCGGAGCGTGCTGACCGACGACTTCACATCCAGAGATCCAACACTTAGACTTCCAAGCTAAACAGAGACTACAGAACCTTGAACCAAGAAGGCCCACTGCAAGCAAAAGTATTTGTCAGCAGGCCTCAAAATCTTTTGCAAACTATTCCACAGGGTATGCTGTCTGAATTCTTTGCCAAGAACTTTTGCCAGTACCCACAAAGCAGTGTTACATCCAGAATCCACTTGATCCGGACCGGAAAGCAGAGCAGTATCCAGAACCAGAGGTCGCTGTATCCAGAGAGGCTAGACCAGCAGAGCAGAGCTGACCCAGATCGCTGTGAGCAGAACCGCCAGAAGTCCCGTCCAACCTGACCAGACCTTGACGGCTTATTTCAAAAATATAATGTGAGTACTCACTGTGCCAAAACCAATCTCTTAGTTAAAATAATCTAATCCAAACTATTTTAACCTAAGTAGAACTGCCTCCTAGAAATCCTGTCATCTATCATTCTAAAGCTGCGAGCTATCATCTGTCATCTGTCATTCTAAAGCTGCAAACTGTCACCTGTCATTTTGAGTTTTACTTTAAATCCGAAAATCTACCTTTATTAAATCATCCGTATCTCTTGAACCGTTTGGGCTAGGAGCTGGGATTCTAGGCTTTCCAACGAACCTAGAAACGACTTCCTTTTCCTTATACTTTTACCGCAAATTTACAGCGATTGGCGGTTTGGCCTGATTTCGTCATCTGTAAAAAGATAGCCGCTTTTGCCTGAACTGCTAAAATTCGTTTGCAACCTAATAACCATCCCTGAACCATTGTTAGGGCTGACTTGAACTGATTTAAAGTGTCTACCACTCACCCTGGACCTCCTATAGGGAATTAAAAGCAATTTTAGCATTTTTCACTTCCTTGCCACCAAATTACAAAGCACTCTTGCCCGTGTTTTAAAAAGCATACCTGTTGTCTAAGCTTGCTGGGGGGTGAACTGAATTCCGTATTGTATTTGATTGTATTCCTGAAGACTGTGTGTGTTACTTCCATCTCCTTGCATTGCATATAGGGGGGGTGAATTGCCACCAGGGGAAAAGTGAACATATTATCTCTTGTGAAACCATATCAGTTTATTTTCTGTACTGCATTTATTCCACCTTGCATTTCCTTGAAACCATAAAGCATTTCAGCTACCTCATCCTCTATACTACTTCTAAGTAACCAAATCAGTTTACCAGTAGAACATTATCCATTGTTGATCACTGTCATATTTTTAGTGTGATATCCAATATTAATTTATTAAAAAGTGTGATAGATATATATTGTTATATTTCTCAAATAAACCTTTCAAAATTTGCAAAACAGACCTACTTCTTGGCTCAGTGGGGTCAGGGGGATTCTAAGAGAGGGGTGTTATATAAGGGTTGTCATCCAGAGTACATGAACTGGACCTAAAAATATATCAATAAGGGTTTCCCTCAGCATCCCAGACTAGGCATTGACTTAGCTGTAGTGTTGAAGTGAACCCACTTAACACCGGGCACTGAAGGGGTTACAAGTCAAGATTTTTAGAATACACCAGCAGGTATGTAACTTCTTTAAACATTCCCTTAATTACAACACATTTCAAACAAACATAGTATCACACCTAGACTCACATATTTATAATAGGGTTTTTGTAATCCTCTATGGTTTTCTTTTCCAATGACCCAATGATTATTTCATGTCAATGCTACAACAGTGTAGGACACACGAATGTTGTACCAAACATCGTAAATAGAATGCACTGTTTATGAGGGTCAAAATAAGTAAAGATATATGTAAAATGTTATGCAATTAAAGCTTTTAAACTATCCTGCTTAACAAATTATCATCTTCATCATCATCATCATCATCATAGTATGCTGTATTCAACAATTTGTTATTAGCAGTTCATCACAATAGAAATGAAGTTACACTGGATACAACTTTAAAGACAAACATATGTAAAAATCACATATCTTATAAAAACAACAATTCATATAATTTTCTTAGTGATAAAACAATGCATAATCGATAACATTACTATATAAAAACCAATTTAATAAATGATAAGATAAAATTGAGGTGTGAGCTCAAACACATGGCTTTTTAAAGATACAGAGTTCTTGAAAATATAGCTATAATCAGCTAACCTTTTCGTTATTTTATATGATTGGCCCAGCGTCTCAGTCATACCCATGCTTAGTGCACAAATGTTGCTACAAAATAAATGTCATTTATATTATTGGTAGAGTGGCATAATGATACAACTTTCATGTAGATGGTAATGCTGGCTTTCCTGAAGAGCAGCAACACATACTGTCTTCTTAGGTCAACAAGTTTAGTATAAAACAACAAAAAATGCATAGGTGACTCAGTACACAAATTACAAAGTGGACAGATTTTCAAAGATTGACCTTGACCTTTCCAGCTACTCATGAATTTACCAGTCCTAAGGGTGTCTGTTCTCAGTTCCAGAAACAGTCTAAGTGCATATGCAGGTGTTAGAAGGTCCCGATAGATCTCAATCCAACATGGTGACGTTTAGAAAAAAATATGATGCACCTCACGCTTTTGAGCATACAATCAGTTGGTGCATACAATGTCTGTGGACATCATGCCACCCCCTAATTGGCCCAGAAGCATCAGCGGACCCCGAATCAGGAAATGAATCCATGGAACGGACCCAGATATAACAATTATTTTACCTACTTTTTCGCCATTTTAAAATAAAATACTGGACGGATTTACAGCAAATTTTAAAAATCACACTTTTGGGACCAAGCTGCCAATCCTGGCACACATTTGGTGAAAATCCATCCAGTGGTTTGGGCTGTGAAATCATCAGTGATGTGATCAATGACATTTGTTATGTCATCTTTGATGTTCTGGCTGTTAGTGTTAGCAGTGCACGCCGGTGGCACAAGTTATGGTTCCTTAGCTTACCATAACTGGTGAATTTCTGTTTTTTGTTGGCATTAATTGTAACCATAACATCCATTTAACAAAGTTTTTTCATTGAATTGTATAGGTTTTTATTAGTGCAACTTAACCATAAAGTCGCTTTAACCTTTTAACTGCTATGGGCCCCCCCCCAGCGCCAAGGCCTTTTTTGGTGATTTTGGGATTTTGCCATTCAATGCCTTCTAACAGTTTCTGTTTCATTAACCCCTTAAGTGCCAAGGACGAGGTATCTTCACCATATTACAAATACTGTATACTTACCTTACAGTACCTATAATTACTATAAACATATCACTAAACTATGTGTTGCCAATTGACAGATTTCTGGGGCATGGCCCGTGGCCATGCCCCCAAGTATCTGGCCACCGGTAACAACCACCACAATAGAATTCACCCATATAACAAGTACGTACAATACACCTTTAAATAAAAAAACTCACCCGGAAGCCACTGCCATTAATATGATGTCCGCAGACAGTAAGAATAGACCGCTGACTCGGCACCACCTGCAAACCCCATTTTGGCCTATAAAAACACCTCAATTTCAACTTTATTCCACGGCCCCACCCTTTGACAGCCTCTCTTTCGGCCACCAAATAACCCCAAATGGGTTTTCCAGACTTTTTCCAGACCCCGCTATCCGCGGAAACTAGTGGATGTCCGGTAATCCAACATGGCAACCATTTTAAAAAATATCACACACCTCACATATTTCACCATCCAATCAGCAGATGTGTGCGACATCACGCAACCCCCCTGATTGGCCCTGAATCGGGAAGTGAGTCCAAAGACCGGACCCAGATATCACTATATTTTTTTAACCTACTTTAGGGACGTTTTTTACAAAAAACTACTGGACAGATTTACACCAAAGTTTCAAAAGCATGGTGCAAATTTGGTGAAAATCCATCCAGCGATTTAGGCTGTAGGCATGAGTGCATTTTTTTCCATTTCGTCTATGAGGATTTTGACACATTTTGGTACTAACTTTTTTTGGGCATTGTGGTGAGGATTCGTCCAGGGGGTGCAAAGTTTTAAGCAGTCAAAAAAGTGAGCAACTTAACCATAACTACAGGCCCTGTAATATATACCATTTTTTTTTCTCCAGTAAGGGGCTGTTAAGGTGACAGCAAAATCATTAAAAGTTAATATAAAGTTAATAAAAGAGAACCCCTAAAATTCAGCAGGCTTTGGACGATAAGCCACCTTAACTATGGGCCTCCCATTGTGCAGAACCTAAGCACACTGATGGCATGCAAATACAAATAAAGGCCAAATAACTGATTGGATGGGGCAATAAATATGGAAAAAAAAGGCAAAAGGTCTGATATAGGAAGATCGCTGGAGGGATCGCTGGTCTTATGAGTGTGTAATAATAGCTGAGACTGGGGTGGGAGTAGGTTTGCTCTACAAGATCGGTTAAAGGACTTTAGATGTATTGTCAGAGTTAAAGCAAGTCAGTGTTGCCACTTACCCTCTCATGGTCCCACCAACATGCAACATCCATTAGATATCACTCTGCCGAACTTTTAGTATTTTGGCATTGAAGAGGGAAAATGGAGACCAAATCCATGCCCCCGCACCCCAAGCGCCCCAGCGCACCCATGGGTGACAAATATGCTGAAACACACCCACTTCACCAACAGTGCAACTTCTATGCTACATTAGAATCAACGCTGCAATATCAGAATCTACAAACACAAAAATCCCTGTTTAAAGGCTTGCAAATGCCTATATGAATTAACATGGTCTAAATGCACAGTGTAAAGCGATGTTTCAGGAAAATTACAGCTAAGTTCATTTCACTCACTGAACACTGAACACTGGCTGCGGGAGCCTTATCAACATTCCTCGCAAAACAAGTCCGACTTGCCAAGGCCGCAAATTCAAGATAAAACTACTTTCTGCAGACAGACATTTTTTAATTATCCACAAATGCGAATAAACCACGGCAACCCAGTGTGCTTTTTTTTTCTTTCTGGGAAAGAAAGACATTTTCTCAAGGACACGCACAACATTGAAACATAACTTGTAACAAGCCAGGGCCAGGTGCGAACTGCTTGTCCAGCTAAAAAGTTATGGGAACAAAGTCACATTGCAACATGATTAGAATTAGGTAATGGGGGCTGGCACAGCTAAATCAACCCACTGACGCAGGAGGTTAATATCCAATTATCAGGCTCTCTATAAGGGCTACATATGTAACCCACCACTCTGCAGCCAATAACAGGAGGAGATAGGTTTCTGGGAGCTGATCCAATTCTGTGAGGTCAGCCTGCAGTGTGATTATAAAACTTACTTGCAAGACAGCCCCGGGGGAGACGGCGCCTGAACTCACGATGCTTTTCTTTGGCTTTTTTCTCTTTTCTGTGCTTAGAAATAAAGCAGTTTGAAACATGTTGCTGCCTGCTTGGAACTCTGGTGCATTTCTGGGGGCCATATGGGAGGTGTTGGGGCCTCCCATAGCTGGTGAGGATATGGCTGCTGGCCCCCCACTGCCCTGGGGGTGGGGGGGGATCCAGCTTCTCCCCGACAAGTTGGTGCCCTCTGTGAGGCTCATTGCTCATTGTAACATGAGTGATTGAGCTCTGCCTGCGCAAGCCCTGTGATGGACTGAGCTCCCTGCCGCCGACTCAAGGAAGCTGTGAGACCCTCGCCTGCACCTGAAGACCACCGGAAAAACGCGTAACCGGCTAAAGGCTTCGGGGGCCACTTGGAAATACCCCGCTTGAGGGCAGGTGAGAGCCCTGCAGGAGAAGGGGTCCGGTGAAGCGCATTGAGGGAGTGTCCAGCAGTGGTGCAATTGCCAGTGCAGCATAGGAAAATGTAAGTAAACAAGCAACATGGGCTCTGAGGGGGGGAAATGTTTAAAGTAGAAATGTTAAAGTGTTTTTTTTTAATTTTTTTTTTTTTGTTTTTAGGGAGGGATTGTAAATTGGGTGGTGGGTGATTGTACATTGTCACAAAATTCAGCGCATTGGTATTGATCGGCACGTGAATTGTAGTTGGGACTGGGGTGGTGGCAGTGGTCCCTTCTTGTGTTTTTGAGCATATTGGGTGGGGTAGTGACTCCCTACACATAGAACAGGAGTGCCGCGCTGATTGGTCTAGAACAGGAGTGCCGCGCTGATTGGTCTAGAACAGGATTGCCGCGCTGATTGGTCTGGATGGTGATTTCATGTACGGGGTCTGGATTTCCTATGAATTGACGTTATAGATCAATGAGTAGATGAGGTTCCCTGCTAATTGAGCGTTTTAGTTCAGTGAGTGGATGATGTTTCCCCGCAGGAGGTAGCTACATTGTTCCCGAGTGCGGAAGATAGTTGGCTGGTTAAGGTCCCCTGGTGAGGAGCGTATCATGCACTAGGCGACGCAGTGTGTGCAGTCCAATTATAAGAGTTTATTGTGGTTTACCTTGTTCCAGTTGAGACAGGAAGACAGCTGTGGGGATTGTGGGGTTTTATTTTGGGATTTTTTGTGGGGTTGGGAGAAATGGGTTATTGTTCTGTGTATGCACATTTGTCTTTTCATTTGCATTGTGTTTTTAGTTTGGTGACGTCACCTTCAGATTGATGCATAAGGACACAAAGTTTTGATGGTGAGGAGATAGTGGTGTGGTTTTGGAGAATAGGTGACCCAGAGGCGGTGTGTGGAAGACACATGCGCAAGATTTTGGGAGTGTGCCGGAGAAGGCAATGGTTTGGTGAAGATGGATTGCACGTGGAGTGCACTGGCTAAGGTGCGGAGCCAAGAAGGCTCACAGAAGTTGAATATTGTTCAATTATCTTCTAACTTTTGCTCCCTGAACAGCGGACTACCGAAATTTTCGAATTGAATAGAGGTAAAATGTATCACACAATACAGAAATGACTCCCCTTCACTTGATGTGTAGCACACAGCTTCCATGCTGAAATAAGTCAGTAAAACATAGTGTGCAAAGATTCAAAAGTACTGAAGGTAAATTAAAAAGACAATGGCTGCTCATAGGCGGCTTCTCCAGAAGCGTGCAGCAATAGCTAAGGACACACATACACAGCACTTACACGGGAATAGCTTTAAAAGCACATGTGCAGCAATCGCTAAGGACACACATACACAGCACTTACACGGGAATAGCTTTAAAAAGCACATGGCTACAGTTGAACTGTGTGCACGAAGGAAAAGGAAAATGCGAGGGGTCAGCTGATGTTGAAAAAACACGAGCAGAGGGAAGAGGGGACTCACCCTTCTGAACCTCCGGGAGTGTAATATTTGATGACACAGGGGCAGAGAAAGGCAGTTGAGGACAAGTAGGCACAAAATAAATAATTCAAGCATGCGATGGGAGGGGCAGTTAAAAACAGCTTCAACACTCACGCACACAATAGCAGTGTCAACAATCACCACAATATGCACCGCCCATGTGGGGAGGATACATGGGGCAGGATGGGATCATTTCAGCAGACACCACAAGCACCAATCCAGGTACTGTCACCACTACATGTACAGACACAACAAATGACAGCACCACTACCCCAGGACTGACTAGAATAACAACACAGGGGCACTGCACAGCAGCCAGCACCCATACAGAACACTGACACAATAGCAATGGTACCGGTTACATGACTGGGTGGGGTCTTCCTGATGGGGAACAAATCTTTCAAAGGACATAGATTGACATTATACCGCTAATAGGACAGCCCAAGACAAACTTGATTTGACTCACTCTGCCACACACACTCATGCTCCGCTTCACCGACAGAGCGGGCGAGACGCGCGCCGACACACACACTCACGCACACTCAATAATGCAGAGGACAATTGCATAGGGGTGGTGATAGGTATCAAAACATTTTCTTTTCTGGGTGACAGTGGGGCGACTAGGCCATGCATTAGGGAAGAGACATTTGTGACATCATGAGCAATGTGGATATGACCACCTTATTAACAGAGAAATACATAACTTGTTAAACACCAGACATACACATGTTGAAAGTAAGGAAGATTGTTTAAGAATAATGGGGGTGCACGGTACAGAGGGGGGGTGCATAATGATAGCGCATCACAAGAGAGTACATTTAGCTACATTTTGAGCACACATCTTTCAGTGAGGAGACTGGGCTCATGAATACACGATTAACACAGAACAATTAAATGAGACACACAAGGTGGAAGAAGGTGCACTTGAGGGGGGAGGACTACATTTCATTGACAGTTCACCACAGGAGGAGAGAAATAGGGGTAAAGGGTGGATGATCCATGTTCCCAACAGAATTAATTTGGCGACAAAATAACAGTGCAAGTAGTACTGCCACTAGCGCTTTTGAAAATAACACTGGCACAAATGCATTAGCCAACACACATAGGGAAAGAGGTCATTGCTGCACGAACTGGAGAATGATGGTTGTATTAAAATTTGAAAGCAGATATTGGGGGGAGAAATATATATTGTTTAAATATAACAGTAATTAGAAATATATATTGTTTAAATGTAACAGTAATTAGAAATATATATTGTTTAAATGTAACAGTAATTACAGTAGTGGAGTAATAAAATACTAGATTAAATGAGTAATTAACAGAGTAGGTAAGCTTTAAAAAGTGGACATGGGGTGGGATAGAGAGAATGAGAGTAAATTGGTAGCGGATTTCATTAGTACCAGCTTAAAGTGCCTGCAGTTCACTGCGAGGCACGCCCTGAGAAGTGTGAGAGGAGCCATAGAAAAAAATAAATAAATAAATAAATTAAAAAAAAAAGGATTTTAAAACCCTGCGATCATCTTAACTAAGTAACATGGTGCACTTAATTTAGAACCACAGCCACCCTATATGACAAATTTACCACCCTGATGTTTCCCTATTTAGCTTGTCAGTGCCTGATGCCCCACGGGACAAAGGCACGCACTATAAATAACTTACAACAAAAGCACAGTAAATACAAAGATCCAAAGGCCCATTTGTACACTAGCACCCAATTTGCATATATATGATCCAAGTGTGTAATGAGTATCTTCACAAAAATTAAGTGCCTACCCATTTTCTGGGTACATTCCGAATTGTGTAATAATTTACAGTCAGACCGCCATTGAACGCCACCAGGTGGTGACAGGATGGTGCATAGGTGTACCATTGGCTCCTCCCACTAGGACACTGAATAATGTGAGAGTAGTGCAGAGAGGTTAGGTCAAGAAAATGAAGAATATGTAAATTCTCAGGTCTCAAGCGCTTCCATTTCATTTCTCGCCAGATACAAAGGACCCAGGGCAGGCCTGAAGACAACGGACAACCAACACCCAATGGCTATGGACTACAGTGGGACATTTTCCCCTCCTGACAGACTTGGTCAGAAGTGTAAGGCGTCAAGCCCTACAAAGCGGTGGCCACCCTGGCAACGAGGGAGCAACGATCAACAGGGCCAACGCAAGAGATTTTCATGAACTGCAAAATAGCACGAACTCTCCCGAGTTAGGGAAACATGGCCATCCCATGGTCCAACGCACACTAGCAACTAGAATAGGGACTGACACACGCATTTCCAAAGTTTAATTGAGTTTCATATTACATTTTGTGCACCTACAGCTGTAACACTGTTTTGTTTCTTCTCTTTTCCCCGCACATGCAGGTTGTTGCGTATGTATGCTGTTAGAAATGTGTAGGAAATTTCGTTAATGTTATCTTCCATTAGAAACTGTGAGGTCCACTGAGTAAAACATTGTGAAGAATTCCCCACTCAATTGCCCACCCTATCAAGAACCTCAGACCCCTTAGAACATGTTTCCCTGAAGTATATTTCCTTGCTTGCATTGAATAAACAGCCCAAGATTTTCCCTACCCATATTGAGAAATTTTGAAAACACGAAATGTCCAGGGGAAGGTTTGATTTTGCCCTTAGTGATTGTTTAGTTTGCGGAGCTTGATGTTACTAACATGTACTAACGTATTAACGCTTTTCTTGCGATTTTCAGGCGGGCAACTTTATCATCTCATCAGCTGCAAGGACCCAGCAGCGTAAGTGGTTATGGGCACGCAAATAAGGACTTTTACCTTCACGATGGGACTATTAATGATGAACAAAATTATGGGGGTGGTACTTTGAAAATTATTTGTAATAATGAGCATTACCGCTGTATCCCCTGCTAACATTCCCTAACCTAAGCAGGAACAGTTACGGCGTCAGTGGGTAAGGAAAAGCTGCTGCTAAAGTAAAGAGAGTTAAGGGCAGACACAAGGGGAGTAAAACATACACATAACACACATATCAGAAGTGACCAACAACATGCACACATGTACAAAATTGGTAGGGACACCACTGGAGAGAGCTGTCCTGACTGTTCTTTAACATATGCCGGAAGAGAATTGATTACAACAGAAATTACTACAGCAGAGCACGACGCCCATGTATGACAAGGTGCGAAGAAGATTGCAAGGGAAAACAGCAACATTGAGATTGAAAAAATAAATAAATAAATAAATAATAAAAGAAGAAAGAAAAACAAAAGGAGAGAAGAACAAATAAAATAATAAGAGACAAAAATATGATAAGTGCCTAACAGAGTGAGAGAAAAGAGCAAAGATGGTCACTGAAGAAGGACGTATACTGTTAAGGTACCAACGTTATGTTACCAGCACAACAGTGACAAGAAGTGGACAATCATGCTGGATGCAAGAAGGTTGAGAGAAGTTGCGAGATGAGAGCAGGAACATCACTGCTTATGGACTACTATTGAGCACATGCATCCAAAGGTCAAGAGAAACTACCACTGAATTGGGGAGGAGAGTGTTCATTGGTGCGCATCAGCATGCCCTTGTTGGTGATGACCAAGGAAGATGTGAAGAGTGACACATTCACCAAGATGGAAAACAACGGAAGAAGAGAAACAGACAGAGAAGTAAAAAGAGGGGGGAATTACTTCTCAAGCGAGACAGAAGGATGAGTGGGTGAAGTACCAGCATACCAAAGAATGATCAGCAAAAAATGCATCTGAGAGGAGAAAGCAAAGAACTAGCTAGTGCTTGCATGGTAATGGATGACATCATGACTGCCTGGTTGCTTGAAGGTGATAACGGAAGGACGAGTACCGAGCACAGCACCATTGTGCAAGATAGAGATACATTGCAAAAGAACAACAGAAGAAGTTATCGGAATGCAAATAAGAGAAATGGTGAAAGGAAGAGCCGGACTAAGATAGCGGTGCGCAACATGGTTCCAGCAGTAATAAAGGTGGCCACTCCCTGTGATCAGAGGAAGTACGAAGGGGAGTGAGTATGGTGGAACACAGAAGGGGAACACTCCTATATGTACTGTTGATCAACAACAATGCAGAAAATTATGGACACTTCAAGGAATTGGCAAAGATATGCAGACCGGAAGGAGGTGAATGTTGCTTGGTGGTGTGGTCGACAAAAGTCGACCAGAGGGGGGACTGAAGAGGGAAAATGGAGACCAAATCCATGCCCCCGCACCCCAAGCGCCCCAGCGCACCCATGGGTGACAAATATGCTGAAACACACCCACTTCACCAACAGTGCAACTTCTATGCTACATTAGAATCAACGCTGCAATATCAGAATCTACAAACACAAAAATCCCTGTTTAAAGGCTTGCAAATGCCTATATGAATTAACATGGTCTAAATGCACAGTGTAAAGCGATGTTTCAGGAAAATTACAGCTAAGTTCATTTCACTCACTGAACACTGAACACTGGCTGCGGGAGCCTTATCAACATTCCTCGCAAAACAAGTCCGACTTGCCAAGGCCGCAAATTCAAGATAAAACTACTTTCTGCAGACAGACATTTTTTAATTATCCACAAATGCGAATAAACCACGGCAACCCAGTGTGCTTTTTTTTTCTTTCTGGGAAAGAAAGACATTTTCTCAAGGACACGCACAACATTGAAACATAACTTGTAACAAGCCAGGGCCAGGTGCGAACTGCTTGTCCAGCTAAAAAGTTATGGGAACAAAGTCACATTGCAACATGATTAGAATTAGGTAATGGGGGCTGGCACAGCTAAATCAACCCACTGACGCAGGAGGTTAATATCCAATTATCAGGCTCTCTATAAGGGCTACATATGTAACCCACCACTCTGCAGCCAATAACAGGAGGAGATAGGTTTCTGGGAGCTGATCCAATTCTGTGAGGTCAGCCTGCAGTGTGATTATAAAACTTACTTGCAAGACAGCCCCGGGGGAGACGGCGCCTGAACTCACGATGCTTTTCTTTGGCTTTTTTCTCTTTTCTGTGCTTAGAAATAAAGCAGTTTGAAACATGTTGCTGCCTGCTTGGAACTCTGGTGCATTTCTGGGGGCCATATGGGAGGTGTTGGGGCCGCCAGGTAAAAAGAGAGGTAAAGGTACCAATTTCACAGATTAACTTTCACCAAACAGTTGTGCAATCCCAAACTCATTCATTAATACAACAATCTATGGCAGAATTGGTACTTCATCCATATGAAGATCTCTGTGGGCCAACGTAGAGGCTCTACCTATCTGCACATTCCTGCCATTTGCATACGTTCATGCGCTACATACACCAATTAAAATAAACAGGGAGATTATGGAGGACAATGAGCAGAAAATGTCTTACCTTAGTGTTGAGCTGCAGTGAAATAAAAGAGAGAAATCTAAACTGCTTGTGGAATTGGCACAGATTTCTCCTGCCATGTCTATGGGGGTGGCGAACAGATAGGAGCATATGCCCCTGTCTCCTGTTGCTGGTATGAGCATTTAATAAACTCAGGAATGCATCTACATTACTAAAGGACCAAGCATTGATAAACCCAAAGTTTTTGGCTCTGCTAGACAGAACTGTTTGAATCGTGCACATCCACTCTCATGTCCCATAGGTCCTATGCCAACATGAAAAGCACCAAATGCCTAAACCTATCATGGCTTCTATGCAAGACTTAAGAGAGAGCAGCCAAAACGCATTCAGGATATAGTTATGCCACTGGTATGCTAACACTCAACACTTTACTTCTGTCATCAATGTTTACATTCATATAGGTGAGGCTAAAAAACAAAGAAAAAAAAGTCATCAATGTTGTGTCCGGCACGGACACTGTTAACTTGCCGTGACGAGAATACTTGTCATGCCGAACACAGCTGATGGATCTCAGCCATGCTTGTGCATGCTCAAAGGGGATTTGCCACGTTTGCGGCAGAAAGGGTAAGTAAATAATAAAGAAAGCATCATGTTCTCTTGCCTCTGTGTCCCTCATTTCAGTGCTGCCACGCGCAGAGGCCTAAGAGTGAGCTTAAGGCTCTCATCTGCATGGGGATATGAAATCTTGCGATGAAGGTGGGATTTCTACACCTCCTTACATAGAAAAAAAAAGTAAACGAAACACAGCATTTGGTGGGAACCCTAGTCATTTCAACAAGCATGCACAACTGAGAGGTGCCTGACTGCAGCAAGATGTCTGCTAATGAAGATAGAGACAGTCAGAGGCCGACTAGTGATACATCTGATGTTGAAGGGCCCAGTGCAGTTGCATTTCGTCGACCAGGCCCTTTTGATATGGATGATCAACAATCACTGGAACAGAGATGGGAGAGATGGCTTCAGAGATTCGAGAATTACAAGGCAGCCTATGATGAAAAGTCTCCAGCCAACTTTGCCAGGAGATTACTTGTCAACCTGGTTGGTGACGAAGTTGAAGATCTCATCCCTATGTTCCCACCTGAAGAGGTAAAGATGTATGAGGGGCTCAAGGAGGCTTTGTCTCCATACTTCAACCCTCAGCGCATCATAGACCATGAAAGACACACCTTCAACACAGCCTGTCAAATGACTGGTCAGTCCATTGATGCATTTGCATTTGCAAGTTGGTGGTTTATTGTGATTTTCATACATTCTCCAATGATGAGGCCATCAGGTTAAGGATCCACGGAGGGTGTTTATTGTCCACCTTTAGGAAGAAATTACTCTGTGAACCGTTTCCCCTTGCCAGCATATAACAAATGGCATGGATGCAAGTGAGAGCAGACTCATCAGCTATGCATATAGAGACCAGCAAGGGACAGTTGAAAGAGCAAGTGTATTACGTCAGTTAAGGTGGGAGAAGCAACAACTGTGGTAACGCCTGATGAAGAAGATATGTTACCACCGGAAAGTGCTACAGGTGGGGTCTGCCTTTTCCCCATGATGAAGGAACATGATGCCCTGCTTTTGGACATAAGTGCATTAGGGCGGGAAAATCATATGGTGAGAGTATGCAATGCGCCTCTGATCAGGACACAAGGAGGTGGCCCTGGTGGGACTAAACCTGAGTACAACTCACGTGCTCAAGGGTCCAGAAGAGACACCTATGCAAGAAGATATTTGGTCAGCCACGTTCAGTAGATCACCAGACAGTCACATCACTTCCACCAGAGCAAGAGAGAAGTCAACATGAATATGCATATATGATGAATGACGTGGTGACTTCCCCAGAAGGAGATATCGATATTCAAGTGGGTCAACACCCTGCCAAGTTCATCATCGACACGGGAGCCACACAGAATTTCATGTGCATATCTGAATTTCGCAAGATGGCAAACCCGCCGGAATTGGAACTGTCAGATCTGAAGGTATTTCAGTGGGATGCCGGGAGCCAATTCGGAACCATGGAAAGTTCTGCATGCAACTGAACAACAAAGTGAAAAGGGCCATGGCAGAGTTGCATGTTCTTCAAGGAGAAGTGCTGAGAAGCAATTTGATAGGCTGACCCATGGCCCTTGAAATGAAGATGGCTACCTTGATGTACACAGTGCAGCATGGAGTTTCAATGATGCAATGATTTCCAGAACTATACAAAGGAATTGGGTGCTTGTAGGGAGACCAAATCAGCATTAACATAGATGGATCAATACCCCCGGCGGATACACCATTCACCTTCAACCACAAGTAGAGAAAGAGATTCAGTGTCTGTTAAGGGAGGATATCATGGACTCTGCCTATGGTCCCAGTGGGTTTCGCACATGGTGGAAGTATCCAAGCAAGGGTAATTCAAAAAAATGTGCCTGTGTTTGGACATGCGCTAGGCCAAATAAGCAATTCATTGATAGAGACACCCTGGCATGCATCTGGATTACATAATTAGCCTGCTAAACGGAGCCAAGGTAGTCACAAATTTTGATCTATACAAAGTGTACCAACACATACAGCTAGACAAACAATTATCCTACATAACCACTTTTGCAACCCGTGAAGGTTTATTTCGGTATAAGCGGTTACGCTTTGGGATATTGGAGGATGCTGAAATTTCAAGGAGAGCATCAGGAGGGTAATTCGCCACATAAAGAATTGTTTCAACTACAGTGACGATATTTTGGTTTTCGGAGTCAATCTTGAACAACATGATTAAATGCCGAAAAGTGAGCAATTCACAAGAAAAATCTCAGGTTTTTTGGACATGTGTTTTCACAAGAGGGGATGAGCCCTGATCCTGGGAAGGTAACCACAATTGAAAACATGTTGCCCCACAAGATGTGGTTGATCTAAGGTCATTTCTGGGGATGACCAGCTATTGCAGCAGATACCTGAAAGACTTTGTTACCATTAGCGCACCGTTAAGAGAACTCATCAAGCAAGGGAACGAGTCTCAGTGGGACCATGTCTGCAAAAAGGCGTTCCACAGATAAAGAAACACATTGGATCTGCCGAGTGCATACCCTATTTCGACCCGGCACAGTGGACGCAAGCCCAGTTGGTTTTAGAGCTTTCTTGGCACAGCACAAGCCTGGAAGAGACAGTCTAAGGGCCATTGTCACTTATGCATCCAAAAGTCTGACAGATGTTGAAAGAAAGTTCTCCCAGCTGGAAAAAGAGGGCCTGACAGTTGTTTGGGTGTGTGAGCATTTTCAGATGTTCCTATTGGGAAAACCATTCACAGTAGTGACTGATGACCATGAACTAGTCACAATTTTACGGAAACCCCCAGTGTAAAATTCCTCCTAGGATTGAGAGGTAGGGGTTAAGACTGCAAGACTTCAACCATCATTCATAAGCCGGGAAAGGAAAACAATCCAGAGGACTTCATGTCCCAGCACCCGCTTGTGAAAAACGATTGTGACCCATCCAGGGCAAAGGAATACTTAGAATTCCTCTTTCAGAAGGGACCTCCAAAGCCGCTTACAATCAGCATGGTGAGAGATACCACCACGAGTGATAGGATACTGCAGAAGTTGAAGGAGCTTATCACATTGTTAAGGTGGAGAGACGATGAGGTAGAATACACACAAGGGCCTGGGACATAGACTTTGCTGGCAGCGAGTTGGGGGGATTTCTAGCCTATGGTGGCTTGATTGGTTTTAGTGGCTATTTTGCAGGTTCATTGAACTACACGTAATGTTAAGCACTGTCTTGTCATAAGTACATCTTTATCTTCCATGCTCCTTGACCTGCAACTGTCTGCACTGTATCCTATGTATGTATGACCACGTATGTACCTGCCTGTGCACTGTAACTAAGCACTATAACTAAGCTTCGAGACTTCTTGTACTGCTGCGCCCAGCTACCCAAGGGTTAGGTGCGCATTACCAAATCAATAAACAAACAAACAAACAAACAAGGGAACCAATAAAATTTGAAGCAAGAAAAGCAAGCTTTCAGATAGGTGAAAGATGAGCTACCAGTTACTTTGGAAGGCATTGTGATGTGCAGGAGGTGGATCATTATACCTACGGACTTACAACAGCAAGTAGTGGACCTGGCACACGGGGGGCATTGAGGATTGGTGGCCACCAAGCAACAGATAAGAGACACTTTGTGATTCCCATGGACCAACTCAATGGGGAAAGCACTGAAAAAAATGCCACTTATGTCAGTGCACATCAAAACCAAGCAAATCAGAAACAAATGCCTGCTCCTCTCTGAGCTCTGTGGCACCCATGCCAAGAAACAGTGCCATAGACCTGAATACGGGTTGCACAGTGCGCATAAGACAGCACCGAGGTGCCAGAAGACCCAGGGTCCGCCTAGGTTAACTCTGGAACAGGAAACCCCACTACAATACTTGCTACGGAGAACTGAGCAACGGCGGCCTGTAAGCCTTCTCCCACCTCGAGCGAGCAGCGTCGATCCAGCTAAGCACACCGCTGCTGAGGGGGGAGCCGCTGAGCAGAACCGCAGCAAACAGCTCGACCCAACCTGCAGGATCAAATCTTGACTTCACCAGCACCAACATACTGAAGGCTGCAGGATGGGAGTCTGCGGCAGATGTTACTGTGCCTGCTGCATCCCGGTCTCCCACACCGTGTGACCAGATCCTCTACTCCAGCAACATGCAGCATGGCAGGGCACACAACGAGACCTTGTAGGTCAGGAAAGCCTCCAAACATTACTGAACATGGAGAGTGGAGGGACAACCCCTCCCCCCAGCGGGATCTGCAGGCACTGACTTGAGCTGCGGAGCACACCACCACTGCAGATGAAACACAGAGCGGAGGGGTGGCAGGGCCAACCCTGGGACCGCATGGGGTAATCCAGCCTCCCCTGCAATTACTGCTTGAAATAGAGTGGAGGCACAACAGGTGGAGGGCTGTGGCTCTGTTGCAAAACCACCTGGCAGATTGCGGCCCACTCCCCCGCCCAGTCAGTTGCAAACAGCACATCCTACTGTGCACTAAAATTGAGGTGCCACCCGGTCGCCCTGACCAAATAAGCAGCATTGGGTATCTAGCTGGCAGCAGCAGTACGACAAGACAAACATTGCCATAATCCCCTTTCCTACGGTGCAGAGCTGAGAATGGGGGGAAAGCGAGGAGCTGACCACATCACCGCTGACTGCAGGGTCCGGCAATCCACCCCCTCAGTCAACTTCACAAACACAAGGACCTTTTGGTGACTTATATTAGAGACTACTGTGCTGGGGGATCTCCTGACACTAGCCCATGGCGAGAAAGAGCAGAGGTGGCAGAGGCGGCCCTATTGAATAAATATAGTCTAGTCTGCTAAGAAAGGAGCTCACATTCTACGACATGACAATGGGAAGCAGGCACAACAGGCAAAACATTGCAACATAGAACTCTTTAACAGGCAGGTATCCAAATCTACTGCAGACACTAGCAGAGCCTCAGGAGACAACTTAGAGATAGCTGCCCAGGACATGCCAGATCTACGCCAAATAATGGAAAACATGCAGATGTGCTTTGCAACCGTGGGTGGTAAGCTGGATGACATTGATGACAAGATCGCAACACTGAGTGCCAAAATAGAGCAAGAAAGTACCACAGTTCCAGAGGCAGAGACTTTCATTGGGGTAGCCGAAGATCACATTGTGGAATTGAAAACGCAAGTAACATCCATGTTCAAAGACCTGAAACATGCCCTACAAAAATGCAATGACCTTGAATCCCACTCCAGGCACAACAACGTCTGCACAGTGGGCCTACCGGAGGGATTTGGCAGAGGCCCCATGGAGGTCGCAATCGAAACTCTCCTGAAAGATCTCTAAGGGGACCCACCCTTCTCAACATCATTTGTGGTGGAGCATGCCCACAGATCACAAGCAATCAGACCCAAACCAGGGTGCCCCAGGGCCGTATTGATCAGTCTACTGAACTATCGTGACCAAGATCTCATCCTTCTACTGGCCAGGGAATGGTCCCACCTCCGGTATGAATTGGCCTACATCTACCTGGACTTCTCCACAGCAGTCCAGCAAGAGCGCATACCATTTGTGGGGGCAAATAAACTGTTAGGGGACAGATCAGTGCAATATGCAATGCTATTCCTGACATGGCTGGAATTCCAACATCAGGGGAAAACTCTATTCTCTACAATGCCTATGGAGGCGGTAGCCTACATTGAAGCAGATATACCCCTTGCGAGCAGCAACAACGAGAACGTTGAGATGGCAGGGAAGAGTTCATAGTCTGGGACATTAAAGATATCCAAAGGTCTATCGTGCACCAATTTAACAGGGCATCCTAACGGGTGACGATGGGTGTTAGCAATGCGAGTTTAAGAGAGGTTGAGTAACAGCTCCCCCAGTGCTGCATTGTACGATTTAAATTTTGTTGCATGGTTCGCCCAGGTATGGGGCTGACCCATGTTCGGTGGGGATGAGGGGAAACCATCGCCCCGATTGGGGGGGGGGGATGAGGGAGAGATGGGGTGGGACCAGTTTGGGGTTGGAAAAAAGGAAAAAGTGTGATGGCAGATGAAATCGGGCGCGAGAGAAATGTTTATCGGATTTATAGGTTTTGGCACAATTGTTCGCAGCCGAATTGACCGTGGTCAATTCTGCTGCAAAACCAAGTTTGCCATGGCCAAAACATCCTAATTAACAGCCCCCCCACAAAACACCCACCCACCCCCTACTTACCTTTTTGCCGTCCGTTCAAGTTGTGACCCTGCAGTGTTGGATCCGTCTCTCCTTTGCGGGTCAGACCTGATGCCGCAGGGTCTGCTTTTGCTTTATTTTTTTCCTGAGTCCCCCTGCCTCCAGACTTCTGGAAGTGGGGGCCACCCCATTCTACCCGCAAAGGCAATCACGAGCGAGGGACACCCCCACAGCCCCCACTCCCCATGTTTGGTAGTGATTGCCCACATTGGTTGTTTCTAAATGACCAAATGGGACTGGCCAAATACGGCCAGTTGTACCATACCTTCAATTAGAAATGACAAATTTGGGTAATACAGTTTATCAAATCAGGAAGTTTGGAAGGACAGAAACTTTGGGTTGGCAGGGGACCACCAAACATCTCAATCGGGGTGATTAACCTGATGATGTGAAAAGTCAGAGCTCTGGGAAACTACACAAAGATCTGGCAAATTATGGCATACTTCTTATGGCATACGCCAAAAGACACGGGGTCAATGTTCTCTTCCTTCAGGAGACATATGCCATGGCAACCACCAACCGCCAGATTGAACCCTCCTGGGTCACAAACAGGCTTTTCACAGTATACTCAACTCAATCCAGAGGAGTTATGATATTGATACACAAAACACTCACATTTGTACCTAGGGGTCCTGCATTGAACCAGAGGGCAGATACGTGATGTTTCACAGGATACTGGAAGGAGTAGAACTGCTTCTAGTCAACAGGTATGGTCCAAATCTAGACTCATATGAATACTACCAAGCTAACCATGCAAACCCATTGATCCCGGTAATATGGGCGGGGAATATGAATTGCATATCATATCAAAAGCTGGATTGCACAGGCACAGCCCCAAAGCCACTATCCAATAGCAGCCACATCCTCATTGACCAGATGAGGAAGCTAGACTTGAGGGACATCTGGAGGGTCATGCACTCACAAGACCATCAATTCTCATTCTACTTATCTGTCCATGATATGGCCTCCCATATAGACCTGATACTACTATCCAAATGCATGATCCACCCCTGCACGCTCTCGGACAACTCCCCAGTCACAATATCTTGCTTGATGGGAAGAGAACCTAACAACACCTCTTGCTAGTGGTTTAAGTAAGAGGACCTTCAAGACGTAGCGTTTAAAGCCGACATCAAAGACATATGCACCTACTTCCGCCACAACACACCCAGAGAGACAACACATGATACACTGTGGGAGGGACATAAGGGGGGTGGTGATAGCTAAAGAATGTGTGGTCCTGAAAAGGGTCCGGCGGGAGCAGGCCAATTGCCAGCTTCAACTCAAAATGCTAGAAAACTCCTATGCAGCTGTCCCAGACCCCACAACCATGGCTGACATACACACTGCAGTAGAACAGTTTAAGATCCTCGCACACAGGGAAGATAAATACTTCAGTAGGTCGGCAGTAGCGAGGTGCTATGGGGAGGCAGAATGACCTGGCAGGACGCTAACTAGACTGGTGCAACAGAAAGGGACCCCCTATACATTCAGGAGATCCAGACTGAACTGGTAGAAAGCAAGCACTCTGATATAGAGATCCTAGAAGTAGTCAAGCGGTTTTATGCGACACTGTACAAGGCGAGCCCGCAGCACAGTGATTGATTCACTCCTAGAAGGGATACCGCTATCCAGACTAGCTGGGAACACCAGAGAAAAGATCAACACTCCATTCACCATCAAGGAAATCATGAACGTAAAAGGCAAACTCCCTAGGGGCAAAGACCCCGGACCCGAAGGCCATATGGACCAATTCTACATAGCCTATGCCCCAAGGCTGGCCTTCCATATATTTAAAGTATGGGTGGAAGCTCTGGAATGCTCAGTCATGCCCGATACACTACGAGAAGCTACATAACAATTCTTCTTAAACCCGGCAAACTGGCAAAGAAATGGAGATCATACAGGCCCTTGCCACTGATTACGGTGGACACAAAGATATTTACCAAAAATATAGCAAACAGAATACTTCCCCTTATGCCACACCTAGTACATAACGAGGCAGGATTTGTGCCTGGGAGATCAACAGCTTTGAATATACGTTGCCTATTTAACATCACGGCACACATCAAACCCAACAGAAAGGCAGTAGCCGTGGCCCTAGATGTGCAAAAGGAATTTGACATGGTCTCCTGGGAATATATGTTCACAATCCTAGAGAAATGTGGTCTTGGGGGAAAATATGATCAAATACATTAGGCTTTTATAGACAAAACCTAAGGCAAGAGTGCTGGTGAACTCGCAACTCTCCAAGGTACTATGGCTAGTGTTAGGTGCACAGCAAGGCTGCCCTCAACCCCCCCTAATATTTGTGCTGGTGATTGAACCAATGGTGGACATGGTGCGTGAGCACCATAGGAACAGGAGTATCAGACTGACTGGCCCTCCAGACATTATCTCATTATACGCTGATGATGTACTACTGTATATGGGAGAGCCCAATGTAAATCTTGACCCAATAATATGAGACATAACAGAATTCGGGTCCTATTCTGGATTCCTGATAAATTATGCAAAATTAGACATATTCCCCCTTACAGAACAAACGACCATGCCCACAAGAATATACCCATTAAAATGGTCACCAGATGTGATTCGCTACTTAGTGATCCAGGTGGCCAGAGACAAATAATCATTACTAAACCAAAACTACGAAACACATGAGACAGACGGGGCGGGCAGAATCTCCTGCGGGCGATCTGCCTCACTCTTATTGGCGGGCAAACTAGCACTGGTTAAAATGATAATCCTCCCAAACTTTTGTACCTATTTGCGAATGTGCCTATATGGCCAGATAAGGAATACTTCACCCGACATCATCAGATGCTAGTCCAGTTCCTATGGCACACGGGAGCCGTTCGCAAGAAATGGGTCATTATGGCCCTCCCATACGAGAAGGGGGGATTTGCAGCTGCCAACCTTGAAATATACTGGCTCATAACCCAAGCACAATTCATGCCATACTGGTACAGAACAGAATGTGTGCCCCCCCATTGTACACCTGGAGCGTATGGTAGCAGGCATGGCTGCTATTAGAACCCTCTTGCTGGACAGGAAATATACTGATGATTGCCCCTTCAGCCCAGTACAAACTACACTGCGAGCATGGCAGGGAATATTCCCCCACACATACCCCACGCCTTTACTATAAATGTTTACCATTGGCGAGGTTCCCGGTGCTGACACCCACCTGGGACACTACACTAATGGGTAGATGGGAGGCACTGGGGTACAAGGCAGTCGGAGACCTATTCCCCACGGAGAAGTTCATCACGATACAAACATGGAAACAGAGGAACACAAACACAGCGCTTGATATCTTGCAATTCTATAGGATGCGGGTGGCGGTGGCTGGGTGGTGGGCTATCAACCCAGTGGAACCACCAGATGATAGGTTGCTTGCATATATATGTAATTCAGAAGGCTGCCACCGCATCATTGTGACACTGTATAGGATGATCATAGGCAAAGCAGGCGAGCAAACACCCCATGCCAGAACAAATGAGCGGCAGAATTAAAGGTGGATATTACAGATAAGCAATGGGGGAAAATGTGCTCACTGACCAAAACTGTGTTCTTAAACTCCAAATTCAAACTCATCCAGTTCAAACTACTCAACAGGTTATACTACAAGCCCTACAAAGATATACCCAGATCAAACGGGCAAATGCCCCTGTTGCAACATTGAGGAGGCCGGCCACCTACTCATGTTATGGAGCTCTACCAAACTTCAGATGTTCTGGAAACAGGTTCTTGACACACTTGCAAAGATAGTACAGAGACCCCTGCCATACTCCTCCTTAAAGAAAATGTTTGGACTGTGGAATGACAGCCACGAGAAACACATGCGAGCCTTCCTAAATATGGGGTGCATACTGGCCAATCGCTGCATATTGCAAAGTTGGAAGAAACCCAACCCGCCCATGCAAAGTGAATGGTTTGCCAATATGATCAGGACAGACGAATTCAAGGAACTATACATATCTACCACACCGGGCGCATCAAGGCCCAGGGACATATGGTATGAATTTCACTTCCATCTTGCAAACCTGCAAAGTGGCCAGCTGACTCTGAATGACGAGGAATCTTAGCAGTAACAAAAAGGATGGGCAGAGTGGGAGGGAGGAATTGATTCAGCTATGTCTATTGTAAAAACGCTGCTTATGCTGTCCCAGCAATTACTGAATGCATTCCAACAATGATATGTTATAATCTATACCACCAAGTTATACTGTACTCTCTCATGACCGAAAAGACTTCCACTATTATCACTTGTATGTTCTCCTATTTCTCTAGCAAACACAAATAAAATGAAGTTTTTAATAAAAAATAAAAAACACCAATCCAGAACCACTCAGAATGTCAGAAAGGCCAGAGGCTCCGTGGACCCATGTCATGGTTGACTTCTTTGGACCATTTGACAGTGGAAAGTACTGGATGGTGGTAACGGTCAAATTCTCTCGGGTTCCCTCTTGCACGGATGGTCCCATCCAAAGCAGCAAGCACCGTCATCCCGGAGTTGGACATTATATTTTCGGCGTGAGGCATTCCCAAGACGCTGAAATCAGACAATGGGCCTCCATTTACTAGTCTGGAGTTTGCTGGATTCATGAGCCTCATGGGCATAGGACATTGGAAAATCACACCATTGTGATGGCAAGCCAATGGAATGATTGAGAAATGTTTAGGGAGCGTAAGGAAAGTGTTGCAACAAACCGAGCTGAGTCAGATGTTGCTAAACTAAGTAGTGTGCAGCATGCTCCGGGATTACCGTAACTCACCACATGGAGCAACAGGAAGATGTCCATCAGAGTTGGTATTTCAAATAAAGGTGAAGATAAGATTGCCCCACAGAGAAGTGCCCCAGGAAACTGACCGCATGACGCTACAAGCCGAGGACATGACTAGGAAATCTGAGATGAAAAGATATACTGATGAAAAGCGGGGAGCAAAGTCGTCAACACTGCAAACTGTGGATAAAGTTCTTGTGTGTCCAAAGCAGGAACAGAAGTAAAGATTTGATCCTGGTCATTTACTCATCACGCAGATCAAGGGATCTATGGTGACAGCCTGATCCCTGGGCAGTGTAATCACAGGAAATGAGTCACATTTCAGGATCTACCGAGAGGGAGAAAAGGAGCTGGAGGACGAGGAGAGTGTTGAGGAAGATCTTCATGAAAGGTCATAGTATGAGGATGTGCTATTGGCAGAGAATGGGCAGGCGGTAGAGATGTCGACAAGACCAAAGCGATGCATTACAAGGCCTGTGAGACTGATTGAGGAAATCTAAGGTCAACAGTGAGTACTGGGATTCTGTTTTGCCCGAGTGGGGAAGATGTCCCACGGACACGGTTAACTTGGAATGACAAGAAGCCTCGTTACGCATATCACAGTCAATTGAGTTTGTGCATGCTCACGCGTGTGCAAAGGGGATTTGCTGCACTGGCGGCAGAAAGGGAAAGTAAATAATAAAGAAAGCATCATGTTCTCTTGGCTCTGTGTCCCTCATTTCAGTGCTGGGTCGTAAAAGTGGGTTTAAGGCTCCCACCTGTGGGAATACGAACATCTTAAATGACCCAAAACTAAATATGGCTTTGGATACGTTTTCACTTGCTTCAATGGATCGGAGAAATCTAGTGACCAACTCATGTATAATATCTTTATCAAGTATATTGGCTGAACAGCCATGTATTTCAGTCACCAAACTGTGCTGCACATTAACCATGAAAATAGCTTTGAGGCAGACTGAAAAACATTTCTGCATAGATTAGATAAACAATTGCTGTAGGAGCCTTCTCCATCAACATATTCAAAGGTTTTGTGAAGGGCATGCTTCCTTTTCTTTTCTACTTATTTGACCAAATAATTTTCCATTTGATGTTTCACGTACAGTTCAAGGTTGTTCATGGGTAGTAATGGGCCTGCCAACTGGTAGGGTTTCTGTGTGTAACTTCTTCATCAGATGTGTTGCATTAGGATATTTAATTGAAATTGAAATCGTTTTTCAGCTCAACTCTAAGAGTTCCGGTTACTTAAATATTTTACCTAAACAGTTCTTAAGTTATATGGATTGTACAGCTATTGCTAATGCAATTACTGCAGTACTGCTAATCGTTATCCTTTCATTTCCAGCCATTCAGAAGCACTAGCACAGCTTATTGTCCCATGGCTGATTGCCCTGCATTTAAGTGAAGTGATGGCCTTGTGCAGGGATCTCCTTTTAATGAAGGATGCCATATAAGAAAGGTAATATTCCATGATTAATATAATTAGAAGGAATATAACTGCAGAGCTCATAAATTCCATAAACCATGTGTGCAATATTAGAACACACGCTGCTATGGGTATTATTAGTGTGAAAATGACAAGGATGGGCCTCAGGGGAATCGGGAACTGCATCCTAGCAGGTGGTTCAACTTTTCTTTAGCTGTCATTTATCAAATCAGCTATGGAATGTGGATTTCCCAATTGCTGTCCATTGACGAAGAAAGTCAAACATTGTAATAAAAACGTAAAGCACTTCAATTTCAACAATTTAAAGCCAGCTACAATATAGGTCATAATTAAGGCATATAAGGACGGCCGCACATGTTAGCTTCAAATGAAATGCGGTGAAAATAAGCCCGCTCTTTGCAGCCAGAAAGCAGCAATGTATTGTAAGGCTGTCACCAGCGCTACTGGCTGGTCTGATCACATTTCCTAGGCCCATACAACAGCTGTGGAGTGTGTATGTCATCATCGCAGGAAGGCAGCAGAGTGCAAGCATCACTACCTTGCTATTAGCACAAGAGGGCATTGAAGGAGATGACGGACAATGTGATCACTGAAGACGAGCCAGAGTAAAAGTGTCACCAAGGAATGCTAGACATATGGACCGGATGAGAAGTAAAGAAGCAATACATTTAGCAATGCCCCCACCATCCCGTCCCAGAAATTCATGTTCCAGAGGCAAACCAAACAAGAAAGTTTAGAAGACTGCGCGCATTACCACCATGGTTTCATAACATGGCCAATTTTGAAAATCCAGTTTTCTAGTTTAGAAATTTCTAACAGGTGTGTACTGGTTTTGTGTTACAAGTGAAAACAGGCAGCATGTGTCCCCTTTGTTTTGGGACTAGTATTCCATGCAAAATGTGTTGCATTCCGATTTATAACCAATCTAGCTGTACCCAGAATATGAACCAGCCAACTGCTCTCTCTCTCCCGCCCTCCCACCTACCTCCACTCGCTATCTAACTCTGTCTCTCTTCCTCTAGTTTTCTCTTTGGCTCTCTTTTGAGAGCAGCCATTTGCTGCAACATGCTAATAGAGTGCTCAGGAACACCAACGATAACACTTGCATGCCGTTTTGCCACCTTCATGTGGTAAAGAGTCAAAGCAGGGGAAATTGCCTTTTCTTTTCTTCTCTGTTTTGTAAAACATATAAATGCTGCTTGGAAATAAGGCTCTGCAGATGGTATTTCATGGGCCATTTTCTAAAAAAAAGGCAAATGAATTCAGGGAACCAACATTTTTTTAACATTCACAACGCATAAGGGAATAACGTAGAGTGAAGCTGGACATATTCTGTTTACTCCTTTGCTTACCGTTTCCTGTTGTGAAAAGATAAATACTGCATGCAAAGTACACTTTGCAGGCAGAATTTATAAATGAATTCCTATGGATTCTGACTGCTCTTTAACATGTGATAAATTGAGGCAGATACAATAGGAATAACTTGTCATGTAGGCGTAAAATGAAGTACACTTCCAATACACAGGAGGTCAGCACGACAGTGCTGTTGTGTCCCTCCCCAGCCTTGGTACTGCCTGAAAAGGTGGTAGAGCGGGAAATAAGACGCAAAGGAACCACACCTTTTTTTGTGTGCATCTATTTCCCACTCTGCCCCATTTCAAATGAGGTTGTTACAATGAATCCCTATAGAATCCCCGCATTCGGCAGATGCTAAATGAAGGTGTATTCCATAGGAATCAATGTCTTGTACTTCTACATGAAAATGGCATGCCGACATACAACTGAGATATTTTGAAAGTGGAGCAGGAAGGGCGAGGAGGAAACAGATTCCCCACCCTAACTCCGATTCTGCCTGCAAAACATTTCTAAAATGAACCAGAGCAAATAAGCAAGGGCAAGGGCAATCCAGAGGTAGACTTATAATACGGTATTACATTGGTAGTGTTTTCAACTGTCACGTTTATGTTTTTTTGATTATTTTTTTTAAATCACATAACTTTACACATATTTATTACAAATATATATAAAAAAATGCATGAAATGACAACTATTAAAATAAAAAGAATCATACCTAACTAGCATAATAGCACATATAAAAGACCAATGGCCATAATTTATACTTTTCTTATTTCTGGAAGTCATGTGCTTTGTCCTGTCAAAATCCTGTTTTAGCTCATCACGCTCAGCGAATTTATACAAATAATCAGCCTAGCGATATAGCCCCACCAACGTCTGGTTCAATAGGAACAGATCGTCTGCATAGGATACCCATCCAGTGATCCGGGTGTCAATTCTCAGTGGGAAATGCTTTATCCTACTCAGTCCCACCGGGAAATCCACCATGTGCTTGTTGAAGAGTATGGGCCTCAGCACACACGCTTGTTTTAATCCCTTGCTTATCTGTATATCGGTGGTGCAGGTTCCCATGCTGTCCAAACTAAACTGCACAAAGTTATCGGCATGAAAATACTTTAAAACTTGCAACTGATCTGTAGGTAGTCCCGAATTTTCCAACTTCTGCCACAGTATGTCATGGTTGACCATATTGAAAGCTGCTTTTAAGTCTACAAATATGACATTAATAGGGATACCGGAACTTATCCATACCTTATTGACAAGAACATTCAACAACAATAGTCCGTGTCAGGTACCTGATACAGATCTGCAGCCTATCTGAAAAGGGCTAAGTATTTGTTGATCCATTACCCACAGTTTTAACCTATTCAGGATTAGATTCCCAAACAGCTTCCCCGTTGCATTTAGCATAGACAAACATCTATAATTTGCTAGTGCATTGCAATGGAGCTTCTTGTAAACAGGGATTAATATTGCCGTTTTCCAACTGGTTGGCGGCTTTCAGTCGTTGCATATCTGTTCAAATAGTTTAATCAGCAATTGCCCCGAAAATTCTAGATTTTGCTTCAGAACCACATTCAGTATCCCATCTGGGCCTGGGGCCCAGGAGCTTTGGAACATTCTTTTATCTTTTTGACTATCTCAACCTTGTCAACATTTTTATTAAACAATCTGCCAACCCTTTTTTGTAGTGGGAGTGTCACCCGGCACTCGCCTCTGAACACTCTCAATATGTGTTCTCTCCAGGTTGGTTTATCAATAGGATTTCTCACCATCTTTGCTAGACCCCCACCCTGTGCCTCACTAAACATTTGCCATATCATTTTCGTGTCCATTGTTGTGAACATTTTAACCATCATCTGCCAGTGACCGTTCTTTATACTTATATGCGTCCTCTTTGACCAGTTTCTATAAGCATTTTTCTTAATTATAATCTTGGTTATTATCAATTATTTGGACAAAGAAGATCTTTTAATTTGCTAATTTGCTATCTTAAACAGCACTTTGCTGCTCTAATTTATGCCTCATAGAGCCGCTTCTTCAAAAAGTTACACATCACTCTGTCCTGTTGGCCCACAGGGGTCTACCCTTCCATGAGCTTTGCGAGTATCTCAAGATCATCACACCCCAATCACTCCCCGCCCCATTGAATAGTCTCTTTTTCATATGATATCCAAGATACTCATTAAAATACTTTATATTCCGGTCAGCCGAGGTCACTGTTTCCCCCCCAGTGTTTACCTACACATCTCCAATGTTTGTTTTTTCCTAGTGTACATTTGTTGGAGCCTCAGAAAGACCATTGTGTGGTTGCTGTGTGTAGTGAAGTATACATTCATTTCTTGTACTACTTCAAAGTCTTCATTATCATTTAGAAAGGCATTGAATACAGCCTCACCACCAATACCTCTCCAGGTGTTTTAGCTGGGACTATTTTCCATTCACAATGGTGAATCTGCACTCTTTGGCAAAATGTAGGCATTGTCTACCTTGCTTATTTATTGGTTTGGTGTGAGAGTCAGTCCCTGATCTCACTAATTGGCTCTCGCAAGGTGCATCTAGGTCTCTTCGCATGAGAATACAGTTATTTCCGGCGGCAGTCTGCCAGCCTGCCATCACCATCCCAAATAAGTTCAAGATTTCACATGTTTTAGCACTCCCTGGCCGTAAGTGCACATTAACATCAACATATTTCGCTTGTCACCCATCTCCCTGCCCCTTACTTCCACTGCAAGAATGTTTTACCTGCAATATGTGACGAATACTGTAGTTGCTTTTATTGTCATACTGCGCTTTTGCCATCACATTGTCTGATACCGATGGAGGAGGATCCATTCACTGGTCTGTGGGACTCCCAACATGGCGTCCAATGTGACACGCACTGTTCTAGTGTAACACGTTGCGACGCGCATAACAATATGTGCCATGTCGGCTTCGATGGGTGACAGCAGAGGAAATCTAGAAGAACCTAGGAGCCTGTAGCTCCAAAGCATTGCATCCGATCCTTTGATGCTCTGTGAGATCGAACATTTGGAATCTATACTTTTCCTTGTTAATGATTCTGTGCTTCTGTCCTTCTCTTTGCTACTTACCTGTCAATGTTTGTCTTTTCTTGCAAGCGTTCCCTCATGTCCCTGCCAAACAGTACATATCTGCCCACTCCACCGCTCCTCAGTATCGACTCTGTAAACTCCCAGTAATCAAAACATACTAGTTGGCAGGCTTGTGTTTTGGCTTTCCCTGGCTCTTTATTCTTATGTATGTTGTACTTCTATCATATCCCTAGTGTGCCCTCTATAGAGCAGCAGTTCCTCCCCATCCATTGCACCAGACTCTGAAGCAGATTTCTGCTGGAGGACCCGATGCATTTGGCTCCTTGAACACCTCTTCGCTACAGGACAATAGCAGCCGTAAGGGTTTTATTCCCAAGAGGGTTTCCTTAGGATTTGTGTGACCCTGCTGTATTTGAATGCTGGGTAACAAGGGTCCCTTTTTAAGTGCACCTAACGGATGACCTTTTTACCCTTTTGTGGCCAATCTCTGTAATAATATATATCCATCTATACATTTGATAAAGTATTTACCTTGCACTTCACATTCCTTTCCAATTCCATGTTCCATTCCTGATGCCATACTTTAAATATATTATTGAACGGCAATAGCCGTCCTATTGTTAAGGTGAGTCAAACTCCCAAAGGAACCTCAAAAAAATCTATTGTTAATAACCTTTGATTTAGGTGATGATTAGGACAACATTTTGAAGTTGGTTAGGGATCTGTAGGCCCCCTCCAGACTGCAAAGTTGCATAAAGATTTATTAACAAATATAAAGCTTATTAAGAATTAAAATAAAACAAAATTCCACAGTTGTGGCCTACTTTCCATTCATTCTCCCATTGATAAACAGGGTCATTTTTTACTGGTCTGCACAGCCCAGACCGCTGGACAGATTTGTGGTTTGGAGTTCTTCCGTGCAGTACTTTTAAAATTATTTGATGGAGAAGGGGGTGCCCCTTCTCAAAATTAGATAGCTATATCTCAAGTAAATTACCAAACGGGTTTTTAGAAATGAAACAGTCACCATCTTTTTTTTCTCAATCCAAGAGATAGCCAAGGTTTAGTCAAGGATATCCGAAAATGAAAAGCAGGGGAAAAAGCCATTTGCAGGTCACAAATAATTGCAAATGACATTAGTATAGTGTTGGGGGGGGGTAGAGGTCACCAAGTGAAATCTGGGAGTTTGAGTGGGTCTAGGGACCGAGTTTGCAACTCAAAGCTTATCTGTTACCACGGCTATAACCTCAAATAGCCGACATCTCAAACAAACTGTCACAGAAGCAGCGCGTGTTGTGGGGGGAAAGGGTAGGGGAGGTGAGGGAGCCATATGAGGAGTAGCGAGAGCTGACAGAGATGATATTTGGTGAGAGCCGTTTTCTGATTATCGCAGCTATAAACTACAGATAACCGCAGCTATCTGTAGTTCATATGTAAAATGACTACATATACTCAAGGTTATCTGTAGGTCTGTACCCACGGTTAGACATTTATTTTAAAGAAAATATATTTTAACAGGTACGTCAGGGGTGAAACATCCAGTACTCTAACCCATTCCGTAACCAGGACTGATGCTGCTTAAGTACAAAACAAGGTAGTGGCGGGCACATTCAGGCCACGTTGCCTAACAAATTAGCACAAGTTAAAGACCACTTAGAGCAATGTGGCATGAGGGGACAGGCCCCTTCCTCACTTTGAAGTTAAGCAGAGTCGCTCCTGGTTACCGCATGGATATGAGACAGTCCAAAGTTCTGCATGTCGTGTGTTTTCATAGTTTTAAATATCTCAAAGCACACTAAGAAAAAACATGGCATCTGCATTTTTTTAAAGACATGCTAATGTCAATCCTTGAAAGTATTGCACTTAGAGACTTTTGCCTTTTGCTGAGTTGTATTCTGGTATTTGTAGTTCCCCAGTCAAGATGGGGAAACAATTCCACAATTGAAAACTTTATGCCCAACACAGTTCAATACGGAATTATATATTTGAGTGACACTATTCAATGTTTACTTTTCAAGTTATCTTTATAAAGCTATCAGACGTTTTCATAATCTTGTAACAAGGTTTCACCACCTCTTTTGTCGTATGTTCTCTTTATGCCCTTCCCAGACTATATTTTTAATTTTACTCGGACCTCATGTACATTTACTGCTATCATCTTCTCAGTGCTTTCCTATTCTCAAATAAAATCTTGTTTTATACTGTCCTTTGAAATGTCTTCCAAGCCTTTCCTACAGGTCTATTAATCTACACCAGACAGAGTATAGCACCGAATGTCCTATGCCCCAGTATTTAAATGGGCTTACTTCATCAACATATTGGTCCGAAAGTGGTGTGCTATGGCAACATCCTTACCATTTCTCTTAAGCCATAGCCTGAGACTGGCACTATAAGTATATATCTTCATTGACCACTTCATCAAGTATATAACTGTGTTTTTTTATTATTGTATATAGGCCTTATCTTAAGTACAATACGAATGATGATAAGGTACTCTTCATCTATTTACATTTTAATTGTAGTTGCTAGTTTGGTTTGTTATTCTGATCTCTCGAACTCTGCTCCTTTAATTAAATAGCTTGGGCCATACTTGCATGTTGTGCTATCTTCTGTTGTGTTCATTTGGATTGGTGATAAATATGGACAATAACGTTTTCTGGAATGCTCTGTACTGCGTTTTGCCCATTAAAATTCTACTACTAACTTAAAGTAATTTTATTTCAAACATTTAAAGTTGGCGAAATAGGGAATAATCATGTCAAACAGACACACTCTTTCGTGCAGCAGTTGTGGTAACTTGACAATAGGCATTGTTTACTTACTTTGCTAAACTCGCATTCTCTTAGTTCCTTTTCGATTTCCGTTTCAAAACCAGGAAACTAGAAAGAAAGTCCACTGTTTGCTTGGTCTTGTTCACTTCACCATGTCCTTGTTTACTAAGGTTAATTATCCTTGCTCTGACACCTTTTTGCAGAATGATTTTATTGCCATTCATGGCAAGGTCCTCTCCTATGACCATCATCAGCCAAAAGGGGCCCTACCCAATTTCCTTCAATATGTCTTTAGTCTTTGGTCATATGCCTGCCATATACAGGTGCCTTGAATCTACTCAATTCTGCAACATAGTCTCTGGCTTTTCCCGCATATCTTCTCCCCACTCGCACATTGCTGACAGCTTGGGGATTGTTCCTTGTATTGACCCCGCTCTTCTCTACAGTCAGAGTGGGTAGACTGTTTGCTGGTTTTGTTTTCTACCCGGACACATACTTAAACTAAAGTGACTGTACTTGCAGAGCTCTCACCAACAACACAATCCAGGAAGCAACCCTATTGAGACGGGTCTTCATTCGAATTTCTCTCAATGGGATAATGTCTAGTCCTAGTTTTGAAGCTTGCACACCATATATTTGTTCTAAACATTGTATTGCCCAAATCATTGCCAACATTACATTTTCGCTTACAGTATATATTATATCAAGTCCCCACAACATACTATTTGAGGAGTCTGCAAGTTTTGGCTCTGCATGCGCTTCGGATTACAAATCACATCCACACTAGTAAGAACATTCAATTGTTAGGGATCATGGGAGTTGTAGAACAAGACATCTGGAGAACTACAGGTGGCAGACACCACTGCAAAATGTAGACACAATGGGTTCCAACACCTCTTCTCCTGCATGCATAAGTATGGCCCCTCTCCTTACATTACTTGCACCTTTCACAACAATGGTCAGAATTCCCCACTGAAAATTACTCCATGTGGGGGCCTTGTCTAACAACACTCTCAACTTTATGTATTTAATTTGTACATTTATAGCAGTGCACACAGCCCATGGGCATCTAGGCACTAGTTACAGTGTAATAGTGGTGGTGCAGTGGTAAGAAAAAAGGCAGGAGAATGCTAATGAATAGAAAAGTCTTGAGCTGCTTTCTGAAGATGTTGTAGGAGGGTTCATCCCTCAGGTGTTAGGATAACTTGTTCCACAGTGTTGTTGTACAGACCCGGATGCATTTGCACCATGACTCTACCGTCTACGTTCTTACACCTTTTTCAACAAACCCCTTAAATGTACCATTGCAATCTGAAATTGTTGCATGAAGTTTGCATATTAGGGTGCCTGTCTGAGAAATAATACCAATTTCATCTTCCACTTTTGTTCTCGTATTCCCTTTATGACATCCACTAATGTTCTAACCGCTAGAACTCTTTTCCCCTACACAACATGACCTAACTACTGTTTAGTCTGGTTTGCAACACATACTTTAACCTCTTATCATGTGTCCTCACATTACTTCCACAAATCAATATCTCACCCTGAAATAATCAGGTGCTTTACTCTGCCAGGACAAAGTTGTACATAGAAGTCAGAATAAATGGAGGCTGACACCAGCCCAAATATCTTCTATTCATATTGGAATACCGATTGTAGTGTGATAAACACTGACAGCCTTATTTTAAATGGAGCAGAGTAGGACATTGATACAGAAAAGTGAGGCATAATGCGTTTAAGCCTCCATTTCCCCTCCAACCCATTATGCTAAAGTAACAAAGTAGAGAAGGGGCACAGAATGGAGACAAGCTCTACTCCGAGCTGACATCTTGTGTCTTGTCGGTTCCGTTTTGTTTTATGCATATATAAGATTTTCATGCAGGTGTAAAACGAATGGTTAATAAAGAATCCACCTCGATTTTGCATATACTGAAGGCCAGGTGGATTCCATAGGAATTCGTTTTGGAAACAGATAGGGCCTCATTACGACCCAGGCGGTAAGTTACCGCCTGGGCCGTGACTTTACCACCATGGCGTAAACTATGTTTACGCCATGGTGGTTGGCGGACTTACCGCCCCATTCCGACCTTGGCGGGGCGGTAAGTCCCCAATCCCCATTTACCCTTCCCCATTCCCATTTTTGCCCCATAGGGCATAATGGGAGTGGGGAAGGCGTTAATTACGCCACCGTAAATTACGGTGGCGTAATTAACTCCATGGTCCCTTAGCGCCATGGATTTTAACACCTGCTAAAAGCAGGTGTTAAATCCGCCATGGCGCTAAGGGACCTCGTACTCAGGCGGTAAGGGTCGGCGCTATTTACGCTGCCGTAAACCCCTTACCGCCTGGGTCGTAATGAGGCCCATAGTTTGTAAGCGACATTTACATTTTCATAAAACAAAGAATACAATGAAATAGTTAAAGCAAGTGTGCCTTTCTTACTCTTTCCTTCTACATTGTGAATGTTAAAAATGTAATGCAGGAGACCCAATGGTCCATGAGTGAAAATGCGGGTGGTCCCATGCATGAAATTTACATTTGATAGAAAATAACCTGTCTGTAGGAGCCTATGACAGTGATTTCAATAAAAGCAGTCAGTAAAATGGGTGCACATGGGAACAGCAGATTAGTGATACAGGACAGCATTTTCAGTGGGGTTAATATGAATGAATGCAAAGGGAGACAGCAGATTAAGTAGTGCAGGTGAAGGCAGAAAAAATAAAATTACACGTTGAGTTCATTATGGTAGTGGGATAGACTTTCAATGGTAAAAAAAAATATTGCAAAAAGACAGCAGATTCACTGAGCACATGAATTGCTATCTGTGAAGTCTTGCATTAAACAAACTAGCCAAGAGTAATTAACTAACTATTCCTTATGCCCAGTAATTAAGTAATGTTCCCTTTTAACAATGAAATGCAAACACTCAGATGGACAATTCAGTTTTTCCTTCCATGGAAAAGAAATATGCACTGTAAAAAAAAAAAAAAAAATGAATGGACTGTCTTTTTGCATTCTAAGGTTTCTGTACCTGAACAGGAAGGAAGAAGAGATACATACAAACTCCTGTAAGTGATTGGACAGTGGGATCAGGAGTCTAGAAGTTGCTAGAATATATCAAAAACAGGGCAGTTTTAACTTTGAGTGACAGGCAGGGTAAATAAATAGGGGTGAGCTGGAGGGTGTGCTCTTCTTCTGGTGGCTAGCTGCCGAAAGGGAGTTTGCTGAGGCTGTGCTGAAGAATCCAGGAGTCCAAAGCTGTGTTTGGGGGCGCAAAGTAACAGTGCGGAGCTGGTAACATTTCATCGCAGATAAGCAGGAGTGAGAAAGGGACCATTCCGATAAAGCACAGAAACTTCAGAATCCCACGTAAGTGGCAGTATAATTGAGGTGAGCGTTGAATAAAGTGAATTATCTCTGTGACTATTTACACAGGATTAGGTCATTCATTTCAACTCAGACATTGTTGTTTTTCCCTCACACACTGTGAACCAGCATAAAGAGAAAATGTTCTGCAATGCATGTTTACATTTAGTCTCGTAGATAACCACGGTGATGTTGATTCTTTGGTAAGGGCCCACAACTGTATTATGATGTAATGTAATGTTTTTGTTTCCTTTTTAGAAGAAACATTGTCATAAATACTGATTGCAGAAACAAAACTAAGTTGGTGACACCATGTTTTTTCCCCATGTTTCTGGAGATCATTCTTTAGGTGGGGAAGGTAATTAGGAGGCACCCTAGGGCTCATAACATGGTGATAAATAATTACACTCAGAAAGCCTGTGTGTTTGTATGAGTGTGTTCAGCCATGCATGCTTGGGTTGAACAGGACCCTTCACGGGCGATCTCATAGATAAGTCATTGTCACAATGTATGCACAATCTATGCACAATCTATACACAATGTATGGAAATGTTTGGTTTCTTCTAAATGTGCTAAGCCTGGGTGGGCATGCCTACAGTGAACCCAAAGTAGATCATAATTATAAAGGGGGAAGCTTTGTCTGATTATATATAGCCCTGCTATGAACATGCTCACCACTAATTTACCACCACAATAAGATATTGCCAATTTACCACCACTGTACCATGATACTAAAATACCGCCAAATCAGGTAATAGTCCAAAGACAAAACCTCTTACACGTGTGAGTATTTTTTTATTATGTGTCAACTATATCTGATTATAGGCATATACCATGTCAAGCGTGAATGTGAACATTTTTCAGAATTACATCAGCCTTTCCAGAAAGTTTACCAGAGGATGTGCTCAGTCCCCCATTGAACTAGGTGGGCAGCGGTGGATGATGAACATGCATGCCCTTGTGTATGTTCTCTAGCAACTATCCCACTGCACTACGTTTTGACATTATGGGCCCGATTCATGGAAAAGTGTGCATTTATCCAGCAATGCCGCACACTGAGAACAACCATGCATGAGCCTGCGCACAGAATAAAAAATGCACGCTCCAAGTATTCATGGAATTGTCTGTGCAAATTAACCATATATGCAATTTGCAGCCAGAATGGCCTCGACATGCCCCCACGAAATGCAAAAACAGCCAGAATAGCTACCTTTGCGTGCACCCCATGGCACGAATATATGCACCCTTCAAACAGTGTGTGGGATCCCTCGCAAGCAGGCCTGCATCTTGGGGACCCTGCGCGGGGTCTCCCATAACTGTTTCCGGCACACTGACAACATGCGTACAATTTATTGTAACTTAGGTAAAACTCAGGAAATCTGCATGCAAACTCCCGTAAACGGTTCCTGCAACCCGCTACACTGCGTACAGGAACCCTAAAGCTAGATTGTAACCCCGGCTGTGTACATGCACTCCTAAATCCAACACCGATCTTACCTCTGTGCGGTGAATCCTATGCTGAAGTACCTGTATGCCTGCCTTCGGGTGGCAGATAGTATGAGGGCTTTGCGTGGCCATTTCATCACTGAGAGTTTACGTGGTCAGATCCATGAATACCTATCGTTCCGCACAATATTGGACATGAGATGGACTGCCTGTGGGCTGTCCCTGGTACCACCCACATTTTCCCTTGTTCTTCCTCATTTTCCATGATCCTCCCTACCCTGCCCTCTGCGCAAGCCACAGCCATGCTCTGCGTGGTGTCTCGCGCAAGGCACTCGGCCTCTCGCAGTGACGTCCCGAGCCTGTGTGATGTCCACGCAAAGTACAAAAAAGTGCTGCACAGTCGATTTCCTGAATCGAAAACTGGATTCTGCAAAGTTTGGCATGCACAGTCCCTTTTTTAACGCAGATACCTCCATTGCCAACAAACATACCTTGATCACTACTGTGGCCCAATCCTCCAAACTTGTCAGACAATCAGATCTGCCTCTCCCGGCCTAAACATTGCTCAACATAAACATCGATGGAACACTTGCACAAAGACGAAAAGAAAGGGTAAGGCTGAGTCAATCTGCTTGTCATCAATAGTGGTTAATTTGCTGTTCTAAATTAACGAAGACAGAGCGGACAATTTGAAAACAATTATTTAGGTAGCATGCACACTTCCATCTAAATACCACTTACTTTTCTTCACTAAAAACTACTCACTATTGTCAGATTCAATTTTTAAACCCTGTCACAACCAACACTTGTCACATATTTATACTCCTACAACACACTGCATATAGCCTGTCACTGAACTAACTGGACAGCTTTGGGCATTCTTTTAACATTGTAATTAGTATGTCATTATGAATGCACAGGTATGTGTCAGACTACAGTCTACCAGAAACCCATAAGGTGTAGAAATGCACCAATGGGTTTGTCATTGAGTGCTAAGAGGATACAAACATGGAAGTTTAGCACCTTACAAATACCAAGTAACATAACATGATGTAACATAATATACCATTTAATTTTACTTTAATAGATTTATAATGTGCAGCAATGGACCCTTAGGCATGATGGCGCAGACAGGACAAAATACAAAAAACGAATATGGAGACCACCAGGGAGAAAAGATAAACTCGGCAAGGGAGTTAGTCGAATATCCATGTTTTAAGCTTTTTCTTGAAGGGCTCTAGTTTGGTTTCCAGCCTGAGGTCTGGCGGCAGACTGTTCCAAGCCTCCGGAGGTTCTGTGGCAAAATCACCTTTTCAGCCTTGTTAGATTTGCTCCTCGGGATCATGAGCATTTTTGTCTCACTTGATCTGAGTGATCGAGAAATGTTCTTGAACATGATAAGTTAGTTCGTCGACAGGCCATGTATGTCCTTTATCACGCATCTATTTAATGCCCTGAGGTCAATATGCATATATTTTCTGCGATGGTCTGCACATCGTCCCCAGTGGTGCAAGCCACTTTGGAGGCTATTTTGATAAATATGGAAATTGCATACAAGGGGCCGCCAACGTTTGCACTTACATGCTGTTGGATCCCTTGCATGCAATGTTTAAATTTTGCAAGATCGAGTGAAACAATTAAACACTAAAACAAGACAAAACCAACTTTATTCTATAATTTTACTCTCTTTTTTGCAAAAAGTAAATGCTGCCTTCAGATTACTCTTCGCAGTTGGTGTTTTTATATCTCGTTGCATGGCCCAATTTCGGAAGATACAGAAATTTCCGCTGCGCTGGGATTCCACTTGATATAGAAACATATTTGGAGAGACCAAGCCATGAGAGATGTGTTCCTTGACATGTACACTTCCCCATCAGTGCAATGCTCCTGAAATAGCTTTGAACCAATGCAATAGATTCATCCCTTTTCTGCCACACGTTCACAGATTGAAGTCTATGCTCTTCAGTGACTTGCCCTTCTTAGGCATTATTTAAAACATGTATTTGGGTATCAGGTTATTCCTTGCCTCTAAGTGCACTAACAAGTCACCTAGACCAGCATTACATTTCACCAATGCCAGGGGATGTGGAGTGACATAGTCACCCACATGTTTGAAAGTTAAAAGCAGCACCTGGTTCTCACATTGCTTATCTACTACGTTCAAGTTGCAGACACTACTGGTAATCTTGCTACACGTCACTAAGTGGTCCCTTCTGTTATAAAATGGCTACTGCTCCACAGTAGTATCAGGCTGAGTAGTGGCTAAACCGCCTACTCAGCCCTCACACTGCTACAAACCAACAGAGATCTCAATAATAAAGGAGATACCATCAAAATCAAGAGGGCAGGCTATACTCTTAAGAGGGGTGTGCATGTGATAACAGTAGCAACCCACCAAGCAATATTAAAACAGTCCAAAATAAAGGACTGTCCAAGCAAGGTTCTATAAAAAAATATATACTTTAATTAAACACACCAATATGCAAAATAACTGACAATAAAAACAATAGCCAAAAAAGAAACTATGTGGAAAAAACACAGAAAATGCAGAAAATAAATGTAGCAAGTGATCAGGCAATGTAGGAGGAGTGAAAGGCAATACATTTCAACAATGTCACTTAAACGGATATGTCTTGGTAGATAACGGTGCCAATTAGTGTTGTATCTGTCTCTAGGGTACCAAAAGTGGGCCAATGGGTGCTGGACTTCACAAAGGTACCTCAAAATGTTCTTGTATGATTTGATCTTGTTTAATCAGGCTTCAAGCTGCTATCTATGTGGATCGAACCAGGTTCAGATGGATCCAATATTTTATTATTTTATTTATTTAGTTGATTTAATCAAATTAATGATTTTTACAAACGAAATTGGAATCAAAACGAAGTGGAGAACAAAGGATGAAGCTCGAAGTTAAGGAATAAGAGGAAGAAAGAAGAAGAAACTGAAGCAAGGTGAAGCCGAAGTGGAAAAAAAAAAAAAAAAATTTGGGCTAGATTTTCAGAGAGACAGAATAAACTTCAAAGTCTGTGTGGTGGCTATAGTCCAGGTATTTCTTTCTCCGCTCATCAGGCGCGTCCACCACGTTTCTTCTTCCCTGATATACGATGCAGAAAGGTGTGGTAACAGAAATTTCTCGCCTACGGCTCTGGTTCCTGGGCAATTTAAAAGGAGATGGCGTATAGTTTCTACATGTGTCTCATTTTTGCAAAAACGACATGTGTTCGAATTACTTTGTCCTCTGAGTTTTAGTATCTCGTGCGTCGGCAGTAAATTTAGACGCGCTCTCAAAAACAAGTTTCTGGCGGCTTTGTTAGGGAATTTACTCAGGTAATTCGGAACAATATTTATTTTGCTCTCATGGGGCGGCAAATGGCTGACTGATTTAGCTTTAGATGCATTGTTCAGGGTTTCAATCCAGTCAAGCTCACTGATTTTCCTTTTTATTTTTAGCGGATTGCTGATAAGATCCTGCTCCGAGGAATTGATTTCCGCAAGCTTCATTTTACGAGCCCTTTCCCAAGATTTGAGCACAGATGAGGAAGATGTCAATAGTTCCGTGCGTACAATAGCTAGCACATGAGGACAGTCCGAAAGTAGCATCTTCCTGTACAGCATCATCGATTTAGTTTCCATGGTCCCTTCCAACGATAATAGGCCAAGCTCTCTTCTGATCAACAGAGCCGGCACAGACTTGGGGAAACCTAGAACAGTGCGCCAAAATAGACCCTCTAACTTCAGCCACAAATTTGTGGGTGTATGCGGGAGAGCTTCTGCGGCATAGGTGAGGGATGGCACCACCTTCATTTTGTAGAATTTTATCAGGGGTAACAGGGAAAAACCTCCAAACTTGTTGTCCAATGCCCTGCCTTGTGCCGCTAGGTTTCTTGCTTTAGTCATTAGGCAACTTTGGAGAGTTGCATTTATACTCGAGCAGTCCAATGCTATTCCCAAGTATGTGATGTTTGTGACTTTTTCCAGTGCTACCCCATCCAGGTACCAGGCAAGTTTTTCCTTTGGTCGCTTGTGTTTTTCCATTGTCAGGATCTTTGTTTTAGCCGTGTTTATAGTTAGATCATTCGTTTGAATATATGCCGCCAGATGGTCGAGTTGACGCTGAAGACCGATAGGAGTCAAGTCCATTAAGATTAGGTCATCAGCGTAGAGTAGTCTCGATGTTTTCACTTTGCCCAAAGTCGGTGGAAAGGAGCGGATCGTTTGCTCTGAGGCTTTGAAGTCGCCGAGGTAAGCAATAAAGAGTGACGGAGCAAGGGGGCAACCCTGTTTCACACCGCGATCCACCGGGATTTCAGAGGACAACAAACCAGCCTGTGTTAGTCTCACTCGCATCCTTGTTTCTTGGTGTAGAGCTTGAATCGGTTGAAGCAGTTCGGCCGGGCATTTCCAAAGACTCAGTTTTCTCCACAAGCGCTCACGATTTACTTGATCAAAAGCTTGAGCCAGATCTATGAACGCTAGAAACACTCTAGGGCCTCCTCCCAGCACCTTGCTTTTGAGTGTACTGAGAAACATGATGTTAGTGGTCGTACCGCTGTTTTTAGTAAATCCCGTTTGAAACGGGTCGGCACATTCGGCCTCCCTGGCCCAGTCCTGAAATTTTTGAAGTAATAGAGAACCAAACACCTTGCCAACCGTATCCAGAAGTGCGATCGGGCGGTAATTTTTAGGATCTTCTTTCCCTCCCTTTTTGAATATCGGGACTATGATGGATGTTGTCCATGATGGCGGAATTTGCCAAGCCTGTTTGCAGCGTTTAAAGATTTCACTAAGCAACACAGCCCACTGACTTGGATATTTTTTTAGGTCGAGATTTGTTATTCCGTCCGGGCCAGGTGCTCGCGATGGTTTCAAATTCTGCAGGACTTTGAGAATCTCAGATTCATCGCTCAAATCTATCCATGGTACTCGTTTTGTTGTAAGTTCAAAAGAAGTTGACAATGCGGGAGCTTTGAACAGATTTGAATAGAATGTTATCCAGGTTATTTCCCCGATTGGGTTTGATGGTGAGGTCTCGTGAGGCGACAGAGAAGATCTTAAGAGCGCCCAGAACTCTCGGGGGTGGTGACCGCAGACAAGCTTCAGCATCGCTTCGGCGTCTTGTTGGTAAAGATTACTACGATGGAACCTGAGCCATGATTTGTAAGATTTCTTTTCTTGGTTCAAGTTTGCCAGATTTTCGGGTGAAGGAAAGACACCAAATTTTCTTCTGGCACGCCTTACTGATCTCCGTCTTAGGACAAGTTCTTTGCTGTATTGATGTCTAGCACCTTCGTTGTTTTGTCTGGGGCCAGCAGGTTTAACTCTGAAAGGTACCAGAAGAGGTTGGTAGTCTGGTAATTGCAGGTCACTCAATGGGTTGTGCTCGTTTCCGGTTGCCAAATATTGTGCCTGTATCTTTAGGATCGAGGATTCTGAGAGTCTTAAGCGGTTTTGCTGGTTGTTTACCTCCACTTGTGCAGGCATGAATAAGTTCACGAGCTTCGTGCACGTCCATTTCAGTACAAGCAGGTTATGGTCGCTAGCCGAGGACCTCCATACCTCGAACGAAGTGGTCAAAGCTGCTAAGAGCCTGCTTATGAAGATGTGGTCGAGGTCTGCTGAAGAATTTCCTCTTTCCCAGGTGGGTGGCCTGTCACTTCTGGGGAATAGATCCTCAGCACATAGCTGGTCACGGGATGACATCAAGGACAGCCAAGCCGCACCGCGTTTACTTCTTAAGGTCGAAAAAAGAGGAGGGTCACCGGCTGAATCGTGTGGTAACCAGGTGGCATTTAGATCTCCACAAATGATTAACAGGGCCTCAGGACACCTTACTCGTGCTTCATCGATTGAATCCTCAATCAGTGCTATGAGGAGTGAATCGGTCATACTCGCCGGATTCCAGTAAACATTTAGGATGATTATAACTTGCGTTTTAGGCTTACCCTTTTTCACCTCGGCCTCAGTCCAAATAATTTCCGTGGTCAATAGGTGAGTTGACACTCTCAGAGTGTTCATTAGATGTAAACCGGATCCGCAGCGTATTGCAGTTATAAGGCCTGATGACGGTCGGCCAAAGGGACCTTTGGCAGCTGGAGCGAAGGTCAAGTCGTATCCGTCTATGGAGGGGCGTTCTATCATCCAAGTTTCTTGCAGACAAATGATGTCTAAGCATCCCAAGTTTATGTCTCCTTGTTTCGTTAAATGCTGGAATCCACGAGTGTTCCATGACCCCAGGGAGAGATCAGGTTTACCCGGTAGTAGTGTAGAGGCGAGTGGAGCGGACAAGCGCTCCACGGGTTGCTATCTGTTCTTATTTATTGTCAATGCATTGGGCAACCATGCCCATTGTTCCGCTGGTGAGGCTTGTTTCTGAGGTTCATGGGTGCCAGTCTTGTTTCCCCCCGGTGGTTGATATATGGTCCTTACGATCCTCGGCCTGGGTCCCTGAGGACACCTTCTTATACCCAAAGGATCCTTTAGGGCAGTTCCGTCTATCTTTGTGGCCGTTTTAGGGCACTGGCTCCCATCTTTACCGCTAGGGTGCGAAAGAGAAGACCGGGGAGAGGCGTTCTGTAAAGAAGGCTCAGTGTATATTGAAATAAGTCTGGATCCTCTCTCCTCACCAGGTCTTAAGTGCGATTGTGGTTTGTTACTCCTCGTGTCCGTAGCAGACTTTGTTGTTTCTGATGGTTTCCTGGGCGAGGTAAATCGAGCAGTCTCTTCCAGTTCAAACAGGTCGAAACCCATTTTTAGTAGATGTTCAGCCGCCTCGGAGATCCTCACTTTGGCCCAATTCGTCTGCACGTGTAGATACGCGCATGCCATTTTACCTTGATGGAAAGGTTCGACCCTGGCAAGGTCGTTTGATTCGACTTTTCGGAGTGATGGTACGCATTTAAGAAGTTGTAACAGGCAGCTTCTATTCAGTATCACGTACTTTCTGTTGTTTGGCAACTGTTCGATTTTAAAGTTTCGTTTTGATTTATAAACGTGTGCCGATGACCCTCGACCTTTGTTTTCTCCCAGTTTAGATTGGTGCGACTTTTGCTTCTCTTTCCGATTTGTAACTGGGGAAAATTGCTTGACCGGAAGCTGTTTATCGCGGGTGGCGTGCACCCATTTAGTTTCGGAGGGCGAACTTGGTCTCGCAGGAGAATCAATTCTTCTACCCTCCAGTCTTGAGTGAGGGTTATCGGAATTTGACTCTTTCCTACCCTCGACTTGGAGGTTAGAAAAATGCCATTTAGGGCTACTGTCTTCCCGCAAACCTTCCCCCCAGCTACACTTTTTTTGAAGCTTCTTGCAACGACTTTCCAAAGTACAAAAGGGAGAGGGCTCCTCGTCCATTTGATCAGAATTGTTGAGTGATTCCTGATCATCAGATAGGGTGTAAACACTACAATTCAATAGGTCCTCGTCTGTCACCTGCTCAGATTCCTTATTTACAGGTACGCTGTCTAGAACCTTTGGCCCCAGCTTCAGATTTCGGGTTTCCCGTTCAGCCGCTGCTTTGGATGGTTCACAAGTAAGGGGGGTCCCAGAGCCACAGTGCCATTCACCTTTGTCTTTACCCGCCTGTACTTTGTTAGTGGTCGATTGAGGGGAAAAGAACTTAATGGTCAGTTGCTTTTGGGTCGCTGTTAGACCTTTCGTTACCAGAGTGGTCTCCTTTGCTTTCCTATCCAGGACAGCCCCCTTATCTGTTGTGATTTCATCTGGTTCATCACGTATTGCTCCATTTCCCTTTGACTTGGTGGGCAATGACTTAGTCATTATCGGACCCTCACACCGAGGCCTGTGGCTAACCGTTGTTCTTGACTCCTCATATAAGAGTTGCGAGCTTGGGGCCAAAGTATGGGAGCTGACATCCACCAAGGGTCCTTTCGTTTGTTGTGGTGCGGACTTACCAGACTCCTCGTCTTTGGCACCCTTTTCCATTTTATTGTTCAGTGCGTTGATGTAGCCTTCCAAGAAGATTAGACGGCTATTCATCATTGCTATAATGGAGGTGTGATCTCTCATGGAGTCATTTATTGACTCGTATAATTTACAGAAAGGGGCCATGGCCAGAGTTACCGTTGACATAATGAGTCTTAAATCCGTCCTTTTGGGCGAGGTGTCTTTTGTGTGTATTCTTCCACTCTCATTTACACGTATAGGGCTCGTTGAGCTTGATACCGTTTGGGTGCTCCCAAACGACGAGCCAGATAAAGGACTAGGGAAACCAGAACTCGTTTGTGCCCCCGCTGCGCGGCCTCTTTCTTGCGGGAGAGGCTCAGTGGGGACCCGGACTGGACCTTGCATAGCTAAACAGGGCACCTCACTGGACCCTTGGTCAAAAAGATCCGGAGTCGTAGGTGCTAGGGGACTGATTTCTGTGTCGTTTACTTGAGAGGAAATGGAGGCAGAATCTTCGGCATCACTTAAGTCAATGATAACGGACATTGGAGGGTTTGAACAGCCCTGTTTCTGCAATAGAGACTTTGCTGTCAGTGGTATAACTGCTAGAGCCCCTGGCCCAACCGGCAGTGGCCTTGGAAGGGGGTCCATTGCTTCAGGGGCCGTAAAGACAGCTGATGATAAATGGGAGTTTGAAGGGTTAGTAGTTTTCTCCAGATCAATTGTGGACTTGGTAGAGGGAATTTGCGAGGATGGTACACCAGTACGGGGAGAGCCAAAGTGCCACCTGATGTTAGCATCTGCCACAGTTCCTGCAAAAGAAAAGCGTGCTGGTTCCAGTGAAAAGACTGGGCGCAAGTCAGTGGGGCCTCCCCTGCCAAGTATGGGAGTGTTTTGGTCCGCTGTTACTTCTAAAATCTCTGCATCTGAAAGTTCCTCTGAAGGTGAAACTTTCTTTTTTAGAAGATTTGCGAAGAATCGGTTGTTTACCGGCTGATGTATTTTGTCGTCCTTCTGCTGGTTATGCTGAAGGTAAGGCGGGGCGCAGGAAAGTCTAGGGCGCTGTGTTTGATAGACCTTCAGCCCCAACTTTTGAGGTGGGTGTGCACAACGTTTCCTACGGACCGGTCCTCCTCTCTTTTTTGGATGCAAAACGCGTGTGGGGGCCTGAGCTGGTTTGTTTACCCTATCGGCTCTCGCAGCCCTTATCAGAGGGTCGAACACCCCCGGGTCAGGAGGAGCCGCTTCAGTTGAAACCGCTAGGATCGCTCCCCTTAGCGCGTCCACCTCTAGAGGGAGTGCCCCGAGTTGAGCTTCTCCACCATCTGGGGGGGGAGGATGCAGGGTCGGCGCCACTATGAGGCGGTTTACGTCCAAATTTATCTGAGCTGACAGATCATCTGCCGGTGCTGCCGGTCCACTGACTTCCACGACCACCTGAAGATTAGGGCTTCGAGCCCTTGGGCGTGATAAACACCGAAGGTCGGTGGAAGGTAGCTTGTCACCCGCCGCCCTCTCTTCACCCCCCCGGCCCACCAGTCCCTCCTCACCTGCAGCACACGGTGCATCTTCTCCTCCGAGGGGGAACTCCGCACTCGGTTCGAGCGGCGGGGGGTGACCGGTGGCCGCGGGGGACTTCTCGGTTGGCTGGGGGCAGGCAAGAAGACAAGCCGGGGGGCTAGCAGATGGTGGGGACATCCGGGCGTCCAGCCGGCGTGCTCCCGAGTCTTGGTGCGCCGATGCAGAAGGTCTGGATGCAGTAAAGACCGGCCTTGTTCCGGAAAGGTCAGCCTCGGAGTCAGCCTCGGAAACCAGGTGAGACTGATTTGGCGCAAGGATCATCTTTGCTTTGGCGCTCCGCAGTCGGGGACCCTGTGTCTCAGTTTGCCGTGATGTTGACACCGAGTAAGTGGCCGAGATCAAACCGCCAGTCAAAGACTTTTTGGTCACCGCAGCAGCGGACACTAGGGACACTCGGGGAGTGCGGCTTTTTCTGCTAGCAGGCCGCCCTGCCCTAGCTGCCATAGACTGCAGAGACTGCCACTCTGCAGCCACTCCGCGGCCGCTCCGCGGGAAAGAGGGATTTTGTATGAAAGTCCAACCCTCTCTCAGTAGTAAGCACTGAAGACAGACTCCAACACAGAAATTAGCAGGAGCTCGTAGAACACTGCAGAGACTGCCACTCTGCAGCCACTTTTTTATCAATGCATTGAATCAGCATTGAGTTGGTTCAAAGTGGATATTCATGTGGTTCGAAGGTAGTGCTTGAGCAATTAAGTTCAGGGAGCCCACATGGGTTTGTCAAAAGGTCAAGTCTGTATGAGATGATGTTTGCTGTTGGGTCAAGTCATTCAGTGACGTGATTCTTCCAACTTTTTGAGTCAAGGTCTGGAGCAGTTTGATGCTGTGACATGGTTTATTAATGTATTGTTCAAAGAGGCAGTGGATCGAAGTCTGCCACAGGTGGGGGCTTGTGTTTGAGCCAAACCTACAATGCACTCTGCTGGCAGAATGTGGTTCTGAGCCTGTTTGATGAATGCAAAACAGCAAATTCAAGCCCAGCTTGATAGACTGCACGATGAACAATGCATAACAATTTAAATGTAATCTGCTGCTGCACTGGAAGCCAGTGCAGGTGACGCAATACCGGGCTGATATGCGTGCCATCGGGAGTACCAGGAGCAACTTGAGCAGCTAGGTTTTGGAGAAGTTGCAAGCAGACAATCAAACCAGCAGGCTAAGCCAGGAAAAGAGCATTGCAATAGTCTATCATACTTGAGACCAGTGCAGCCACCACCGGCAGGCGCAAACAGACAGGAAAAAAGGACAGGACTCTGCGAAGAACTCCCAACACAAAGTGACCAGACTGGCACACAGCACTAACCCGAGCCGCCATAGACAGAGATGAAGACAAATAAACCCCCAAATATTTCAACACTGTCACGGGAATAGGAAGAGCGGCGAAGGAAGCATGATTCAGGGGTGGCAGAAGATCCCACCACCAGAATCTCTGCCTTGTCCCATTCAATTTGAGCCAGCTGCTACCCATCCAATCGCCCACGGCCAAAAGACACTCATACAAGCGAGACGACACACTGTCCCAATCAAGAGCTAGACAGACGAGGATTTGTATCTTGTATGCATAAGAATAGCACCTAAAGCTGTGGGAGTGGGTGAGGGCAAGCAGAGAACAGATGTTGATGTTAAATAACATCGGGGACAAGGCAAAGACCTGGGGAACCCCACAGAACAGAGAATAGGCAGAAGACAGAAAAGGAGGAAGAGAAACAGACTTGTCTCGGCAGGCCAGAAAGGACTTAAACCAAGCCTGAGCTTACAGAGTTGTCATATCTATGATACAAATTTCATGTGGCCTTTATAATTGTACATTATAATTGTGAGCTGTTAGCCATCATACCAATACCCTAGTATGGCTTTCATTGGATTACCATGCCTCGGGCAGATAGTTATTTACAATCAATATAAATGTATTTATTTATTTATTTATTTATTTATTTGTTGTGCATTAGGTGTTATCCATCAAGTAAATTGTGTTTCACAGCGCCTACAGGGCAACAGGGAGGGAACATGGGAAAGAAAAGCAAATGTAGCAATGAAAGATATAGACAGACCTACTAGGCACAGTGAGCATTCAGAACGTGCAAGTGCAGAGAGAGAGAGAAGGGATGGGAAGTGGGGGTAAGCACTAGGTGTGCCAAAGAGGGAAGTGCTAGGGAGTAGGCAGCTGTTAAGTGACTTGGTGAGAATGGTCAGTGGCCAATAAATAAGAAAGTTCAGGCCTTTGGTGGTATAGGCCAGTGGAGTCCAAGGCAAGTGGTGGGATTGGGCAGAGGCTTAAGGCGATTGGGTGTGGGAGGTCAGGACACAGGAGGACACATAAGGGCCCTGGTCACCAATCTTAGCAACTGTGGGGTTAGCAGGGGAGAGAGGAAGGGAAAATGGAGGTGAAAAGGAAGGTCTTGTGGAGCTTCTGGAATTTGAGTTTTACAGCTTTGTATCAGAGGTGGAGATTTACCTACAACCTGTATCCACAGTGACTTTGCTGTCACAGCATCCGTCAAATTGGTCATTGTGAAATATATGCTTGCTCTTTGCAACTGAAGAGCAGGAACTGCAGATCAGGAGACTGATGCATGAGGGCATAGGTGTACATTATGTTGTACATTATGCTTTTAGCACAGAGCTTTCTGAAAGAGGGGGTTGTTTAGCAGACCCCCCTTTCTGAAATGGATTACCTGCATCATTTTATTATTGATGAAAATCTGAATAAACAGGGATTCTACATCCTTGCCAGATGACAATTCTTCACACCTTCTATCACATCTGCAAGTGACCCTTTCTGCTGGGCAATCCCTGAAACTCGCTAAGTATGTGGCACTGCCCCACCTGTTACGAGGGGTATGCCAAACTTTGATTTTGAGTCAGTATTTGGTCGAAAGTCAGTTGAAATGCAGCTATTCAGCTACAGTTTCTGCTGAATTCTTCCTGGATCACTGGTACCAAGCTGAAGACTACTTCCTCTGTTTAGCTTTCTATCTCTGAGAAGTGAAAGAGGTCATGTTTGAAAGAGTAGCTGCAGGGTGCAGCAGCGAGTAGCATTTGAGCTTTCTGTCTACATCTTTCTTCCCAAGAAACATAATTACACTGTTAAGAACCCAGAGAAGGTTATAGATCCCCATATGAGGAGGCCCAGATAACTTAATGTAGGCACTCACTCCTTGAATCTTCCCTCTCTGCCAACGTCATTGTCTCTCACTAGCCTTCCCTGTACTCCCTCTCTCTATCCCTGCCTCTCTCCCACCCCTATCCCCTTTATTATGTCCCGCTGGAAGACTCCCTCACTCCAATATGATAGACTAGCAAGTTTGGATGTCCATTGACAAAAGTAACAGTGCTGCCCTCAGCCTCTGCTCCCTGCACTTAACAGGCTGCTGGTTCTGGTCCAAAGCCATCCCCAGATTTGTTTGTACCCCACTCCTGGAGCAGACACCAATGTCCACACGTCTGGTTCCTCTATGGCTTTTGCTGGCATGACAGTCCTTCCCCTCATAGACAATAGGTGTTGACGTTCCTCACTGCCTCACATCACCAGCGTTGATAATGATCCCACCAATCTCATCACTGGCTGCCACGCCTGGCTACTGGTGATTCCAATTGGCCCAATTGCATGACTCCCCACCCACTGATGTTGCTGCTTCCATACCTACGCCGCCAGAAGTCTTTGTTTTTCTGCACACCACTCTCCTGTGCTCACAAGGAGCCATCTTGCCTGGGACCAAGGAACCACAACAGCATTTTGTTGGCAAATGTTGTGGGGGCAGATATCATGACTGGCGGATTACACTGGCACTGCTGACATATAATATGGTCACAGGATTACACATTTGTTTTATAGCACAAGCACTGACACATACATTATGGGATCAGGGAACACAAATCATGTGCTTTACAGTGTCAGCATTTCTATTTATTATGAGCATAAGCATCAACTTGTGCATTTCTAAGTGGCAAAGCTTGCATATATTGTGAGGATGGTGATCACAAAAGTATTTTACACTACCAATACTGGCAGATAAATTGAGGGATCACGGATCTTGATCATGTGCTAGCATATAATATGGACCTAAGTATTTTGAAGTGTATTTTACAATGACAATGCTGACGTATATTGTCGGCACAGGGATCACGGAGAAGGTCTACAGTGGAATTACTTCATATATATCATTTAGGGACAGGTCTCATGAATGTGGGCATGACATTGGCAACACTGGCAGGAATATATTGTGGGAACTGTACTTTTAGAACGTTTTGGCTCACTTCAGCAAGCTAATTAAAAATCTATTCGGTATGCAGCCGAAAAGTAGATTTAATATTCAGTACATTCCGACCAGTCATATTATTTTCTATCAGTACTTTTTCTGTTGTCATTCAATTTCCTCCAAGAGTACCTGTTACAACATTTCCTTTGTGTGCCTTTTTCGTCTTGCACTATACACTGTGCACCTCTCGATTTGTATCCCCTTATTTTCCAAGACATAAACACACCAGTGGGTGCTACATTCTTCACAATAAATGAAAGTATGGGTGACCCTTTAAACATAATTGCAGACGTTGATAACATCACGTGGGAACATCCATTGTTTGCAGAGCCTTTTTTAGTCTGCTCCCTGAAGGTATACCTCACATATAACTTGCTTAGTACCATAATTTATCTTTCAACACATTTCCTTTCCTCCTTTTTGTGCATAGAAAAACAGTGAAACTCCAGCATCATGTACTTCTATGGTGTGTAATATGTATCAAGTTTCATCATGCAAATGTCATACTCTTTCCATCCTTCTCCCTCTCCTATTTTGTGTTCATACTTGAACAAGCAATGCAGGATGAGTGACGTCTAGCTGTCTGTGTCAGAATTTGGTCCACACACTGCACCCATTAGTGGGTGAACCCCCTTGCTTCCACAGGCCCTGGAAATATTTGTGTTGAAAGCTACATGCTTTGTGAATTACTTGTCCAGAAAGTATAGCTCTACTTAGGGGGTGCATATATATTTTTTTTAAATCTTTTTTTTTTACATTTTTTTTACCACCGGTGTAAGTTCTTTAACTCGCAAGTATGCACTGTTTCAAAGTTTCCACATTATTATTATTATATCATATAATCAGGACTAAGGATGAAATATTTTTGTCTTCACCATTCATTTATTCGATTCACCTTCAAGTAAATGTTGATGTCACTAATAAGCATTGCATAGAGACATAGAGAGAGAGAGGGAAAAAAAGAGTGTGAGAGAGAAAGAGAGAGAGAGAGAGAGGGAGAGAGAGAGAGAGAGAGAGAGAGAGAGAGAGAGATTAACCACTTAAGTACTATGGATATGATATGATGTGATATGATAATGATATGATATGGAATTTATAACGTGCCTATACACACGTGTTTTCATACATGGGTGTGTATGTTTATCCTGAATTTCCATGAGGAATCATGTTAGTCTCTGGCTACTCCCATTGTTGAATGCTCTGTATAGTGCAAAATTCATTAATTTGAACACATGTTCATACCCATAATGCTTTCATTAGTGGCTCTGAAGTGGAATTGCATTTCCACTGATGGCTACTGGGTGATGCTGTGGCATGTGTCAGCAGGTTTAAATTCCTTATTATACTTGAAGATTCTGTAATGCTTTTAAAAACCACCATAATATTTTCAGTTATTGTCAAACCTAACCCAATGATCCAACTACATGGATCTGAGATTATAATGCACTGCTGATTCCTAATACGAATAAAATGTTTATGTAGTTGTTTGTATCGTTCTGTGTTTTTTTCTTGGTTTGATAAAGTTATCTGAGTTATTTTCAGATAAAAAAATACATCGTTATTTGGGCTTGAATTGGGGGAGTGCGTTTAAGTGAACATCAGCTAATTCACAAATTCACACATGCCACAGATCCCCAGTAGACATCTCTGGAAATGTACCTTTAATTCTGATCCTTGGAGATTGGGATCATTACATTGCAAGTAGCTAAAATTCCTGTTTTTGGCTTAGATAGAAAATTGTTTTTGTCTCATAGTACAGCACTATTTTAAATATAGCTTTATCAGCCCATAACAGACGGCTCAGAAGGATGTGGCAACTAAATATAAGTTTAACCATTAATTGGGATCATTTGTGCAGTACAGTGTGACATTCTTGTGGTTGTGGTTGGAGAATCAGGGTACGTTTAGCAAACACTACACATGCCACAGCACCATTGTCACAGATGGCCTCAAGAACACTGCAAATCTTGAAGACAGTTCAAGGGTTTTTATTGAAATGATTGAGGGAGGCTCTCTATCAGCCAATCCCCTCTCTATTCTGTCTTCCCGGAGGGGTTCCATTGCTAGCCCAGGTGGCCCGTTTCCCAAAGATGGTTACTAGAGATCAATACACCCTACTAATAACTGCTTGACTGGTCATGATGGCCTAAAGGCAAACACCTTCTCTATCTCACTTCCTCTTGGAGCAAACTAGGTTGATCCTAACCTAATTCACCAAAATCAGAATTTTGTCAAGAAGATTTACCTTTCAATCACCCACATTTATATGTGTCTTGTCCTCTCACGCTCTTATATTCCTTTCCCTAAAGTGCTATCCTTCCTCTACCTTCCTTCTCCTTTCTGCTCTTCCTGCTGTCTCTTCTTCCTACTCCTCAACATCCTATCCCACAGGATGAAACAGGCATGCATCATCCTCGAATAGTTCACCTCTTTCCTTACTGACAGGACACTCTTGGTCTCCATACCCCCTTTTTGATCCAAGCACATCCCAGTTAAGTACAGGCTTCTGCAAGGCCCCTCCCTGTCTCCACTCCTTTCCAACCTATATGTTGAATTTGTTCACAAGTCTTTGGCAAACACAACATCGATTTCGACCAATAAGGAGGTAGTAAACAAATATACTTTCAAATCTCACCCTTTCATAACTCCACTATGTCAATGCTCTCCTCACTGGACTCCCCAGCAGCACTGGTGCCCCTGCAAAGCCACACAAAAAGTAGCAGCCAGACTCATTCCCCACCTACAAAACATTCTCACATCAATCCAGCTCTCGCCGAGCTCTACTGGTTCCAATACCCCAAAGAATTGATTTCAAAGGAATCTGCATTGTTTTCTAAGCCATCCGCCACAAATCCCCATCTTACATTCATGGCAATCTCAAACCAATCACCCACAAAACAAAACAGATAACTAAGCAAACATCTCCTACCCATTCCATCCTTCAAACTAACATGCATACAGAAGCAAACATTTACCCACTAGGCACCCAGGGTAAAGAAAATCCTACCTCTTAAAATCTGTACTGCATCCTCCATCACCACTTTCAGAAAGAGCCTAACACATACCTGTTTCCCCACACATAACCCCACCATTCCGTCTCCCCTGCTTGCACGTGTCTATCAAAATCTTTTTATCTTATCCTGTAAGCATTTTGCAACTTCTCTTTCACCTTCCACCTTTTTAACCTTTGAAGCATTGTAAGGTGCTCTGATACTCTCCGGGTAGGGCCAACACTGAAGAAAAAATCAAAGAAAATTTTAATTAAATTAAATTAAATTACACTTAGCCTTGTTCAAAGTATTGAAGCATCACCCCTATAAATTTGGTGGATTTGGCTATTTGGGTGACATGTACAGAGACGTCTCTCGTGTGTAGGGCATCCTTCTTTCCAAGTGCATCCATACATACCCTAGATATCTAAAATGATCTGTGTCATATGCACACACAAGAAACATAAGAAAAAACTAACATTATGGGGACCTGCAATTGTAAAAGACTGAATGGGAATATGCCTGTAGTATTATTTAGCATGTTTTGGAGTGCAGCACCACTGCATGAGATCACGTTATTACTGTGATGTGGTACAGCAAGCCATGTGTTGCCGGGGTAACATATGGACATGTATATGAAGACAGGCTATCTATTTTAAAAGCACACCATTTTTTTTTCTCAATACCTATTTAAAAGCACACCATTATTTTCTCACTTGAAATGCCTCACTTACAGGAGACACAGTAGATACTTGATTAATTAACTTAACTAACAAATACTAACACAATTCTAACTTCTTAACATTATAATGTGTTCTCCATGTGCAAAATGCAGCAGGCTGAGATTCATTGTTTAAATGTGCAATTTTTCTTTGCCCTGTTCACTGTCTTTGCAGGAAGCAAAATTCGAATGCCAGGAAATCAGTTAGATACAGTTGCTTTCTGTAAAAGTGAGCTATTGTTGAGGAAGGAGGAGGCAATCCTATGAATTTTGATTGGTGCTACGTAAACTGTGGGGAGGTAACAGAGGTTTTTTGGAATAGCTCTGACAGAATTACAGGGAGAAGACATTTTGTGGAGCTACAGTGAGGTCACTTGGCTAGAGCTGTTGTGAGATCGCCTGGCTGGGCTGCTGGGAGGGGTCATCCCAGTTGCATTGCTGACCTTCAGAGGCTGGGATTTCCTAGTGACTTGACACCGGCTTGAGAATTCCGTGTTCTCGCTGTGCACTTCAAACTTCAAACACAAAGAAAACCCTGGGCTCATTCATCGAAGGCAGCTGGCCAAGGGAGATCGTGTGTGGGAGAGCTACAAATAGCTGGTAAATATACAAATGGAGTGAGATTATTGTGACTGCCAGACAAATGATTTACTATCAGGCAGGCAGGGTAGTGATAGGGAATTCTCCTGTGTTTAACTGCCACGTTATTATGTTACAAGGCAAATGATGTAATCTTTCTTTTTCTTGTTGCAAACATGAAATGAAATTTGTGGTGTTATTGCATTTGTTTCTCTTATGTTTATTTCAGAGAGGATTGTCTCACAAGGATGGTAATGTATCATTTTGAAATGAAATTGTGATAACACACAGTCTGCCTAAGAGTGTTCTTGCCTCTATTTTTCATTGGATGCTTCTTGAAAAAATACTCTGAAGGAGAGGGAAGGATGTTTAATGTGCCAAGTTTCCTATAAAGATGAAGCAATGTCATAAGCAATTATAAATAGCTGTGTGTGTGATTCCACTCAGGGTATGTGTGTGTGGCTTCTGAGTGGAATATAAAGCAATAGTCTGCTGAGCGTATATGAATCAGCAGAGAGGCCTATGGAAACATAATCTCACTAATGGAAATAAATTAGTGATAACACCACATGTTATTGTGAATACTTTATGAAAACATAATCTCACTAATGTAAAGAAATTAGTGATAACACCAAATGTTATTGTGAATACTTTATGAAAACATATTTCACTGGTGTAGATAAATCAGTGATAACAGCCATAGGTGCCACTCCATATGAAAATGTGGTGTTTCTGAAAAATGTAAGTCCGAGGCCTCTAGAGATCACAGGAACAGTCTAAACAAAAGAAGGGGGTTTTGTATGTTGGGGCCACAAATAAAACAAAGAAATTATGCTCACCAAATACCACCAACAAAATGTATTCCACTATAAAGCCAAACCCAATCTGAATGCAAGCAATAGTCATTGTCAAATTACCATTGTTTTTGGCGGTAAGAAAATACCGCTAGGCCCCAAATTTACACAAAATACCCTACATGCCTAAGGAGGACTGAGATATATTATCGCCCCATGAAGCGGGAATGCATACAGGTAATAGTATACTTCCTCGAAAACAGGTACAAAGAGACCAAGCATATTGACAATTTACTTGCTTTAAATGTGTGCTGTGCTGAGGACCCTTCCAGACCATGAAATAATGTGAGCAAGAATATGTAGGGCAACTATTTTCTGAATATCTAAGTAACACTGTTAAGCAATGCCATGTTTATTCCTTGCCCCATCTCACCCAGATAAAGAGTTCAGCCTAAAGTAGTCTAGAGGTTACACACCCTTCTTCCTGCACACACACCTTTTTCTTCCTTTATACTTCTTGTCTGGATGCCCAGGTGATGTTAGCAGAATAATCATTTCCTCCTTTTTGCCTCGTAGTCATACTCTGAACATGTCTAAATGTATCATAAGGTGCCACTACACACAATTATGAGTAGTAGAAGGAACCAAGAATATTTTAGAAGAATGGAGCCAAAGAGAATTGCCATCTTGCATGTAGATCACTGTGCAATTCAAAGAGACAAATACAGTACACATCTTGATGATATCTCTGTGGACAATATTCCCTACACATTTATATACTGTGGCGAATTGGGGATTAGGCTAGAGGCAACTATTTTCCAAAAGAAGTAGACGAACAACAAAGGACAATGATTTTGTCAGGACACTTGTTCTCTAGTGAAGTGAGGCTCTGGAGGATCAGGAAAAGAGTAATTTAAAGCAAAGGGTGGTGGATGTAGGGAACAAACTCCCATCAGTAATGGGGGTGCCAAAAATAGCAGAGAGAGGCACAGGTGAGCGACAGGAATGGATGAGGAGTTAAATGTGAAGGACATGCGAGCTATCTGCTACGAGTAGGCAGTAAATAAGTCAGACGAGATATGCTTACTAGTCTATATATTTCTGCATTCCACACAGCACTGATTTATTTTTATTATCTATGTAATGTTATGAGTTAGTGTAAGTGTACGTTGTGCAATTTAACAGCATGTTGTTTCCAGCTACCGTTAGCTATTGTTTCAATTGTAAGCAAACAAAAATGTGAGATGAGCAATGGCCAAAGTGAAACTTTGGATAGTGCCAAGACACGGTCATTCAGCATAATCCAAGATGGAGGTGGACAGGACATAATGTGGAAACGCCAATGAAGAGAAGATGTCCTACAAAAAGTTCTGTTTAATCATTGCATAGGTTCAAACAGTTCTAGCAAAAGCATGCAGGCTATTAAATACTATGCCTAGGTTTGTGAATAATAGAGCTGTATTCATCGTGGAGGGACAAACAGGAAGAGAGCACCATTCCGAAAACAGCTAGTTATCTTGTTTAAGCACATACAGAAATCGATTTCTGACATGCTTTTGCAAAAATGAGCAACATAAAATTGGTTTACAAACTGTTGATACTCTGTAGGAGAGGCGCAACTAAAACTGTATTGCTTGTGCCTGCCCTTGCCCCGAGGATACTATTGCTCTTGCAGATTCTGATTTGTGGCTAATGCAACCCTGGTCACATGTTAGCTTGACAGTCCCTACGTTCTAGAACCAAATTGCAGGAGCTTTCAAACTTTATTTTTGTTGCATCAGGAGACATGCTGCTGTCCTTCCAGGATCCCCAATGGTGTGCACCACTTATCATGGGAACATACTCAAGCAAGAATAACATATCTGTAGGGATCCCGAAAGAAGAGAAACAACAGTTTGGGGAAGGAGCCACCAGAAGGTGGCAGAATAACAAGACCGTGAAGGAGGTTTTCATGCAGTTGAGGTGGGCTGGCCAAGAACATATCAAGAGCAAGTCAGGGATTACGTGGGGTAGTTGAGGTGATTGTGTCCCAGTCAGGGAGGGTCACCATGGATATCCCCTAATGACCTCAAAAGGCCCATATGCCAATATCACCCTCAAAGATTGCCCCATGCCCCCAAGAGATCAGTTCTCCAATACACGCTGACTTCAGGTGCATGTTGACCTTGACGTTCCTGTTCAGAATATGCAATAATAGTAGGTGAACTCCTTCCTGATGTGATATGATATGATGTGGCATTTATAACGTGCCTGTACACAAGTGTTTCTAGGCGTGACAAGACAGGAGGGGGGAAACAAGAGAGGACAAAATAACGATCTTACTAGGCCTTGTGTCATTCAGATCACACAAGTGTAGGGAAAGAGGGAAGGGGAGAAGTGCTAGGGGGTGGGGGGAAGTGCAGTTAACTCACAAGTGCAGCCAACAGGTGGCTCATAAGTGCAGAGAGAAGGGTCTGTAGGGTTACAGTGATTGTCAGTTACACCCATCAGGACAACCCTGTAGTTAATACCTACACCCTTCTTAACACCACATAGTTTGTTCACTGCAGTTAGCCTCTTCCAGGGAGACCTACATTAAGTACAGCTACTGGATCTCCCCAACGATATAACCCCAGCAAACCTCCCCTACCTTACTCGAGACAGCCACTGAACAACTCAGCAATATCAGCTGACAAGACCACCAACAGACTGAGCCCAAACTTGTACCGGACAATTCCCTACACCCAGTACTACACCACAAGACAGCCGGACCAAAGCAAAAATAAACTCAGCATAACAAATAAATACATTAAAAAAATACCAACAAATAAAGATTAAGCTCAAACTGCTGCGCAAACGACCTGGACCGAAGGAAAGAACAAGAGGGGAAAGACCAAACACAACCGAACACCACTGAAGACTCACAACGGCAGAACACACTCCCACAGACAACCAAACCTATGCCAAGAGAAGAGAGAAATCCCTCTACCTACCTCCAAATCTCGCAAATAACCAGTCACCAGAATGAGCAAACCCAATGCACAAACCAACAAAAGCAGACAACCAAACATAACCACGCAGAAGAAGTGTTAAATTTTAATGTAATCACCCAGCCAACAGTGTTAACCGGGTTGAGGCTGCCAACAGCACTTCACTGCTCTCTTGTACTTTTCCAGCCTATTCCCATTAACTCACCCCCCCCCCCTTCCCCTTTCAGAGCCCCCAGAGCGCCACGGTACAAATATCCTTTAACATTAACAGATACAGACCCTTAAGTGCTGGGGAACCTGGAGGTAGTGCAAGAGCAACTGGACATGCAGGAGCCTGGGCCTGAGTTAAGACGGTGACCAGGTGACCAGTGCACAAATATGATGCACTGCTCTGCTGGTACTTTGATCTGAACATCACCATGCTCTGTGCTTGTGTGTGTGTTGATGCCAGTCTCTTATGTCTCAGTTATCTCCTACATATGGAAGTTGTTTTACTCTGTATTTTCTTTTTGTATGGAGTATTTGCATTGTTTTAGTGAAAGCATTGTCATTGGTACGCTGCAAATTTGTAGGGTAAGCTAGAAGCCTCCAGTAAATCAAGAGGGTGTCATTTTGAAATGCCCCAAACAACCTGAATGCCTCTTACCGACCTCAGACCACGGTTCTCTCTTGAAAATGTGGCTCTATTGCTCATAAACCCTCTCTGGACGGTCAATGCCTGAAGTGCATTTGGTGAACAACCAAACTCCTGCTGGCGTCCTGTTCCCAGAAAGTTCCACTCTTGCATCATTGCTTTGCTTGAGCTTTTAACATGCATAGTGATTTCTAGTTGAACGTGTATGCGTTGGAGGCTGCATGCGCATCTTTGCCATGTCTTTCCTAGGCCAGTTTTACACTATTCATATTTCTGAGGTCCATGTAGTTATTAGCTGGACTAGGAAATATAAAAATGGTTCTAATTAGCGAGCAAACATAAAGTACAACATTTGTTTGTAGGTTGACTATCCTTTTTGAGACGGAAAAAAAAAACAGGATTTAAAATTAAACTAGTATCTACAACAAATGGACTGTTTTTGCTAAATGTGCACATAAAGCAGCCATAGCTACTGTTTGAGCTGAAATCAGTCTTTTATATGGGGATGAAGTTCATCTAAATAACGAAGTTCTCCAATGAAGTCGCATCTCAGCAGCAGCGCAGTGCTGTCAAATTTCAGAAAATTGAATTCGACTTTATGAAACATGTGTTGAAAAGTTGTACACTTGCAATAATTACACACGAACACTCCTGTTTTCGTTCCAGAGTTAACTAGATATTGTCACATTAAAATGGCAAATCTGATTCATTGCTTATGAAACACATGTTTAAAAAAAATAAAAGCCTCTCTTTAATTATTTTGACGCGGGTTCGCGCCTGCTCACTGGCAAACTGGATATTGCGTTTGTTTAAAACTCAATCATGCAAAATGAAGACTCGATTTGAAAAATTTTAATAAAGATAACCAGCCTATCATTATATCATTTGAATGCTAATCGGCGCTTTTATTCCGAGGACGGAGCGCAGATAATGTCATCCTTGCTGGAGGCTCTTTATTTTGCAATAAAAACATTTACATTCTAATGATTTTATTAAAGCGCAGTAGCTGTCACCGGCCCCAGATGACTACCTGGCAAACTGTATCAGTTATCAAGTCATATTGCCTTTATCAAAACCGCCCTGTGGTGAGCCAAGGCCTGCCACAATGAGATGTCTAATGCTGGGAGAGTCGGTATTTAATCATTTCTTCTCCAGCATTGTTCTGCTTACAGTGCATAAATAAGGGCTCCAAATAACCCCAGAGTGCCCCTGACAATGACACAAAGTATCAGGCCTATTTATCTCTGGCGCATTCTCCAGCAGACCCCGGTTCTGTTGTTCTTGCTCCAGGCGTTCTTTTTATTCATTCAGTAGATCTGCTTTCTCTGTCATGAGCAATTGAGCTCACAGGTTTGGAATTTTCCATTGTTCCGGGGTGATGGTATTGTCTACAGGAAGGAAAATAATGACATTATGGAAACACATAGATTGGGAGGTGGGTTGCCAAGCTTGTCCTTTACAGGAATAGAGAGGGAGGAGAAAAAAAGTAAGTAAAATATGTGAATGGGGATAAAGTCACCTTTGGACTTTTGCCTGATCCGGTTTACTTTAGTGTAACATGCATAGAGAAGTTCAGCCACGCCAAAAATCACAGTAGGATAAGAGGGAAGACTGTCATCGGGTGAGAGTCAAATAAATGAGTCCCAATGCAGAAATCTAGTTTATATTTTGGATACATTGTGCAGCATGAGGGTGTTCAAATTCCGAGAGGAGTTCTTTAGAGGGTCTCAAAAATTCGGAAGTAACTTGCAGTATGATGTGTACATATGGTGGAGTTTATATTCCTTATATTGCATGGACATATCCACATCAACTACAATGCTCGGCCTCATAACAAGCTGAAGCAAAATTGCTCCCAGTTGTTCAGATGTAGAATACATTTGGAATCTGTTAGGTTGAAAAAAGACAGTTTATAATGTGTTGAAACAAATATTTTAAGCAATTTACATATCATGCAAACTAACTGTTCGGATGTAAGAAGTTGACAGCACTCTTGTACAAAAATACACAAAAGCAAAATACATAAATGTGTCCTGTTCATCTAAAGGGTGTGATTTGTAGCAGACGCTTTATAATACATGAATCTGAGAATGTGGGCATGGATTGAATTAAATACTCCAGTGGCATCTGGAATTCTACTCTGGGCTGTGTCAGGCAGCAGTGTTGTGATATCACGTCTTATCTCTAATGGCTTATGTTTGCATTCATGTATGTGTTTATGTAGCTATGATTGTATGTGTTTATGTATGAATGTATAGGATTGATAAAGCAAACCCAGAATGGGAGCACGATATCTGATGGCAAACCTAGGGAGTTATTCAAAGTCTAGTAGTCATTTTCCATGTCCTTAACACATGTGAGTCATGATGCCTAAAGAGGAATGTAATATGACAATTATTTACAGGTTTTTGGGATAGTTGATAAGGGTCCCACCAGTAAAGAGAAGTTGAATTGCGCGTGCCATATTGGTGGCTGGGGTGACAGCGATGTTTACATAATGTGGAAATTTAGCATGAATCCAGTGTAGCTAATGGGAAAGAGACATGCATTATTTTTAGTTGATGCATTTTCAAATTCCATGTGCGCAGCATGATAAATGTCAAAACTGTGGATACAATATAAACGCAATATAGGTGTGTCAGGCCAAATAGCGCTTAAAAACCATGCAGCATGGAGCTTTACATGTGCATGCAAGGTAGAAGATTTGCAATGGGAAAATCAGTGTGAGGGGATTCAGTAGTCTGGAACATACATGTATAGGTAAACATACATGGGGGTCTCTAAGGAAATAGGTCTTGGTCAGTATGAATATACAGATCTGTTTTGACGCAGAGTTCTCTGATAAGTTAGGAATTGCGCTGGCTGAAAACCTGGGTTGAGCAATTGATCTCGGTGTGACTGAGAAACTAGTTTTGCAAGGTTGGGGAAGGACAGTAGCCATTGTGATGAATATCAGATGGTCAGTTTTGGATCAGCTTTTTTATGGCATAGGTGCATTGTGAAAGGGAGATGCAATCTCTGTAAGGGTATAGGAGACTTTTAATGAATCACGGGTGGATTCTGGCCGTCTGGTTGGGCTGGGTTTTAGGGACGGACAATTAAACCTGATGCGAGTTGCTTGCGGAGAAACAAGCACCGATAGATCATGGATTTTCAATAGAGTTGTCAAGGTGTGGGTTGGATCCATGTGGGCTGGAATGGTAACTCCATAGTTTAGTGTGAAATGTGGACACCAACATGTCCTGTGATACTTGAAATTGTTTGTAAATTGTGTAAACTGTGTAACTAGGAGATGAGGCAATGACCAAATATGGAAAGGCCCCAGAGAGGGGTGTAGTGGAAATTTAAAGCATGCAATTATAAGTTCAAGAGGATTGTTCTTATAAGAATGTATCCAATAAGAAGTTTGGGAAATAAACGGAATATGGTTACATTGTATAGGTTTAAACAATCATGTGTGGAGGGTTGACTCTGTAACAAAACCTTTGGGAGTGTTTTAACTATTGCAAATTGTATAAAATGTGTGTTCTTTGTGTGATTAGGGGGTTCAGGTTAGTTTGACTCTTTGATGTCATGTAACCCCTCCTGGCTATTTGTAAAATAAACTTCTTTCATGGACAAAGCGAGTATGTACTCTTTAAAGGTGGGCCTGCTTTTGGTAACAGTGGTCAATAGTTCCATTCCTACATTTGGCATTCTGGATGGGCCCCAGGCTCTCCGAGACATTAGGGTTCTCCTTTCCACCCAGCTTCGCTGCAGAGCTTCTCTTCGTTCTCAACAAGGATGAGGGCAATAGGTACCATATTCGTTAGAGGCCTGTATGCCCGCTCCTTGGAGGTGTGGTACTGTGGCCCAGCTGCACAGGACAGATTAAAGGAGCACAATGTCAGAGCGCTTCAGGGTTCACTTTCATGAGAGTGCATCATTGCCAGGTAAAGCAAGAGGGTAACAGGGAGAAGAAATAAGGCTTTCATTTTATTCATTCTTGGATAAGGGCAAGATAAGTGTGTGTAAGGTTAGATGAGGTCAAGTAGGTTGGAAGACTGGGTGTTTTTGGAGGAGTGAATTGATTTTTGTATGCCATAAGCTTTTATCTAGTTTGTTATTTTAGAGGTATGGTCTCTTGCCCCTCCTGCACGTCCATTGTATGGATAGTCTTGATACCCTTCAGGTTGCTTGTCTGGTTGGCAGGAGCCCTTGCCTTAGGGTGAAGTGGAATCTTATGGTAAGACCACCTGTAGATATCTTTCTGGAGGGTACCCATGGCAACCCCTTACTTTTTATTGGTTGCGCAGACAGAGCCTGCACCTTGCTTTTTCTTGGTTAGTCAAAGTAGTGAAGGGTATCTTCCTGTAGTCAGGAAAAGACAGCACTGTAGCCAAGAGTGTTGTACTAGTAAAGAAGATATACAGTAGAGATATAGCAGGCCCGCCCGTGGTGCCCAAATTGTATTGTCTGTTCTCCAAACTGCATTGATAGCAGGGCCACCGTGCCCAAATTGCATTGTCTGTTCTCCAAATTGCATTGATAGCAGGGCCGCCGTGCCCAAATTGCATTGTCTGTTCTCCAAATTACATTGATAGCAGGGCCACCGTGCCCAAATTGCATTGTCTGTCCTCCAAACTGCATTGATAGCAGGGCCGCCGTGCCCGAATTGCATTGTCTGTTCTCCAAATTGCATTGATAGCAGGGCCGCCGTGCCCAAATTGCATTGTCTATTCTCCAAACTGCACTGATAGGCTTCTTTCCCACTGTACAGGTGTCTCAAACTTAGCAGGGCCGCCGTGCCCAAATTGCATTGTCTGTTCTCCAAATTGCATTGATAGCAGGGCCGCCGTGCCCAGGTTGCATCGTCTGTTCTCCAGGCTGCACTGGTGGGCTTCTCTCCCACTGTGCAGGTGTCTCAAACCTAGCAGGGCCGCCGTGCCCAAATTGCATTGTCTGTTCTCCAAATTGCATTGATAGCAGGGCCACCGTGCCCAAATCGCATTGTCTGTTCTCCAAATTGCATTGATAGCAGGGCCGCCGTGCCCAAACTACATTGTCTGTTCTCCAAATTGCATTGATAGCAGGGCCGCCGTGCCCAAATTGCATTGTCTGGTCTCCAAACTGCATTGATAGGCCTCTGTCCCACTATACAGTTGTCTCAAACTTCGCAGGGCCGCCGTGCCCAAATTACACTGCCTGTTCTCCAAACTGCATTGATAGCAGGGCCGCCGCGGCCAAATTGCATTGTCGGTTCTCCAAAATGTATTGATAGCAGGGCCGCCACGCCCAAATTGCATTGTCTGTTCTCCAAACTGCACAGATAGGCTTCTCTCCCACTACACAGGTGTCTCAAACTTAGCAGGGCCGCCATACCCAAACTGCATTGATAGGCCTCTCTCCCACTATGCAGGTGTCTCAAACCTAGCAGGGCTGCTCCGCCCAAATTGCATTGTCTGCTCTCCAAACTGTATTGATAGGCCTCTCTCCCACTATACAGGTGTCTCAAACCTAGCAGGGCTGCCGCGCCCAAACTGCATTGTCTGTTCTCCAAACTACATTGACAGCAGGACCACCATACCCAAACTGCATTGTCTGTCCTCCAAACTGCACTGATAGGCTTCTCTCCCACTATACAGGTCTCTCAAATCTAGCTGGGGTTCTGTCCCCAATTGCACCTGTGATATTAGACTGCATAGTACAATATTTAGATTGCATCGATAGGCCTCTCTCCCACTATACAGGTCTCTCCTGTAGCGGGGTTCCGTCTCCGTATTACATTGCATCATATTCAGACTGCATTAATAGACCTGTCTCTCAAACCTAGCAGGGCTTCGATGCCCTAACTACATCAAGAAGGTAAGCCCTAGCTACACCCCTCAAAGTCAGTCCAGGGCCAGCACGTGTCCAGCCCCTATAACATACATGGTTAGCTCACCACAGTGAACCACGCTCAGGGAGACAAAGACTAAAGAAAGCCACTGTTAAAACCCAACTATATAACTATACAACCCTTAACTCCACCCTTATACCCCGACCGAGACAACAACAAGATTAAAACAACTCGGAATCGTACAATGCCGCGCAAACGACCCACCCAGAGGGAAAGAAGAGAAGAAAGAACAAACACTCCGAAACTTCAACTAAGAACCACAACAACAGAACACACCCCCACAGACAGGCTCAAAGATCGGACCAACACTGAAAGAAGAGACAAATCCCTTTACCTAACTCCATACCTCGCTGAGACCTTCTCACCAGATCGAACCAACGCAACGCCAAAACCAACTACATTGAACAACCTAACAACATCACGAAGAAGGACGAACCACACCAGATACAACAAGCACACAACTGAAGCAGCAACACCATACATCACCAAAGCAAGAAGAACCCCCAACCCACAACCACGTCCCCTGGAAGACGAACCAGATGAAAACAAAAACCCTAGACTAAACCTAGAAGAACTACTCGAGGACGCCGACAACCTCAAACCTGCTCCTGAACAAGATCAGAAAACGACCCTAATAAAAAAGTCAAACCAAGCTACACCTCTAAACTCCACTGCAATCTAATAAATGCAAGATCCATGTCAAAACACTCTACAGAGATCTTCGATCTACTCGACGACAACGGCATCGACATCCTCTTCATCACAGAAACTTGGCTGGACGACAACTACAAAATCACACTCCAATGCTGCCTTCAAGCAAACTTTAAATGCCTCAAAATAAACAGGAAAAACAAAAAAGGAGGATGCATCGCAATAGCATTTAAAGAGCAGCTGAAAATAAGAATAGAAGAACCACTCAGCATTCCCAAATGCGAATCCATGGTCATACACCTAACAGCTAGCCCAAAAACCAACGTCACATTCATCCTGGTGTACAGACCCCCAACGTATGATGCATCCTTCGTCGACAACTTCATAGAAGCCATAACCAACATAGCCATCAACCACGAACACCTAATCATACTGGGGGACTTCAACATCTGGTTCGAAGACAGTCATGCCAACTCCCAAAATTCACTGATTGAACAACTCGCCACCATGAAACTACGACAACTAGTAAAAGGGGCAACTCACTCGGCAGGACACACCCTGGACGCAATATTCGCAGAGCAAAAACTCATCACCACGGCACCGCCAATACAAATACTGTGGAGCGACCATCTCATCATCCCATTCGTAATCACTCTGCCTACTCAAGTCTACACCCAACCTCCTAAACTCACAGCCACCACAAAAAGAAACTGGAAAGACGTCAACAAAGGCAACCTATTCAAACAACTGGAGTTAACCAAGCCCTCAACAACAGAACTAGACCTAGCTGACCTAGACGGGAAAGCGGAGATATTACACAAATGGATAGCAGATATAATTGACAAGATGGCCCCAGAAAAACCATTCACACCATCAAAAAAGAGAGCAATGGCAAAATGGTTTACCCCACTGCTAAGCACCATGAAAAAAGAAAACAAAAAGATGGAAATGGAATGGAGGAAAGATTACAACCCAGACAAAAAAACAATGTTCCAGAAGCAAATTCACGCATACAAGAAGGAAATTCAAAAGACAAAAAGAAGGCATTATGATGACAGAATCACAAATGCCACCAACACACAAAAATAAATGTTCTGTATCATTAAAGAAATGAGAAACCCACCAGGGTGTGACAACACCCCAACCCCCTCGGAGAAACTATGCAACAACCTTGCAGACCACTTCAAAAAGAAAATCAATGACATCCGACAAACCATCCAACAGAGGCCAACCAGCAGCGACATACAACCAAACGAACCTAAATCAGAACCGCAGCACAAACTCAATAACTACCCTGAAATATCAGCAGAGGCATTCGCAATGCTGGTAAAACACAACAAGAAAGCAGGCTCACCGACGGATCCCTGTCCCCCGGACATCTACAAATCAATCCTCGCACAAGGAACACCAGCAGAATACGTCAGAAACCTTCTAAATCTATCAGTGGCAACAGGAACTGTACCAAGGATCTTCAAATCGGCTTACATCAAACCACTTCTGAAAAACATAAGCGGGGACGTAGATGATCTCTCCAACTACAGACCAATCTCCAACATCCCCTACCCGGCCAAACTCCTCAAAACCTACGTATACAAACTAACCCAAGAATACGTTGAAGAACACCACCTCCTACACCAAGCTCAAGTCGGCTTCAGACCCACTAGAGGTACAGAAACAGTACTACTATACATCTGGGATGACCTAAAAACAAACGCAGACTCCAACTCAACATCTGCCCTTATTCTGCTCGACCTCTCCGCAGCCTTCGACACAGTTAGCCATGACACCCTAACCAAAAGACTAGAAGACATAGGCATAACAGACACAGCGCTACGCTGGACTAAATCATTCCTAGCAGACATAAGTGAAACCGTTTGGATCAAACCCTTCAAATCCACCCCACGAGTCAACAACTGTGGAGTACCACAAGGATCCTCTCTATCACCACTGTAATTCAACATCTACCAAACCCCAGTAATCAGAATCATCAAGAAACACAACATCAAATGCTACAACTACGCAGACGACACTCAAATCATCTACAAGATCGAAGACACCCAAGCCGATCATTCAAACTTAACCGACTGTCTAAAAGAAGTCTTCAACTGGATGAATGCCAACAACATGAAAATCAACCCAGGAAAAACAGAAATCATGATCATATCCAAAGACCAAGAGAAGGAAACCGCCATCCCGTGGCCAACGGTAATGGGATCCGCACCATCACCATCTAAGGTAGTAAAAAATCTGGGAGTCCTGATGGACAACACCCTAACCTTAGAACTGCAAATAAACGCAACAGTCAAGAAATGCTTCTTCCTCCTCCACACGGCAAGGAAAATACTACCTTCCCTCTCCTTCACACACAAAACACTCACTATCGTCGGCCTCATCATGTCAAGTATCGACTATGCAAACAGCCTCTACCTCGGTATACCGGAATACCTACTGAAGAAGCTACAACGGATCCAAAGCACAGCAGCCAGACTACTCCTCAAACTATCCAGAAGAGACCACATCAGCCCGGCCCTAAAAACACTACACTGGCTCCCAGTAAAACAACGTATCATCTTCAAAACAATGTGCATAACGCACAGGGCAATCTGCGGACAAGGAGCAGAATTCCTACAAAAGAAAATAACTATCTACAAGCCAACGAGACCGCTCAGGTCAACCAACGAAATCCGACTGGAACAAAAACCTTACATCAAGAAGAAACTCGGAGGCACCGCTTTCTACCACTTAGCCGCGAAAACCTGGAACAACCCCAAAAGTAATAAGGAACACTAAAGATCACCTTAAATTCAGAAAATTACTAAAAACCTGGCTCTTCAACACCAGAGACTAAAACTGAAACAACAATAAGACAAATGACTCAACAGAAAAAGACATTGACAAGCCCCTAGAACCTACAGAAGTACTCTGAGCACCAGTAGGGCTGACGCTGGACACAGGGGTCCACCTGCGAGACCCAGGGAGACGGAGGCAACAACTCCAGCCAACCCTTACCATCCCCCACCGCCCGTACAGCCACAACTAGATACCACGGGGTTGTGCAACGGACGAGATACCACCAATCACCACACAATCGGAATTATAGACACTAGCAGGTGCGCTAGTCATGTAGGAGTGTGTGAGGAGCATGCAAAGTTATTAGGGGGCGGGCGGAGGGGACAGCTAAATCCTCAAACGGCCTTGAATGGAAAAACGGGCACGCACCTCCTGAGGCACAGGGTGCACAAGCATCCCGTCGTGTAAGATTACACGAGCCCAACCGATTCAATCCAGGATAGAGATACCAACTAAACAATACCACTAACAATTTCCTTCTCTGCATACACCTCTCAAACTCCAAACCAAACACAACCACAAACCTCCAGCACAGCAAACCGCACGAACTTCACTGCACTGCAACAACAAAACAAAAAACACACATAGACTCGTACATCAGCACACGACGACTACCGGCAGCATACACCCCAGGCCCAGCCGATGGAACCACCGGGCTGAGGCTGCCAACAGCACATCACTGCAATCTTGCACTTTTCCAGCCTCCACCCACTAACCCACCTCTCCCTCCCTCTTTCAGAGCTGCCAGAGTGCCAGGGGACCACTCCGGTGGTGATAGTGCGCAGTACAAATGACCTTTAACATTAACATTAACATTAACCCTTCAGGTTGCTTGTCTGGTTGGCAGGAGCCCTTGCCTTAGGGTGAAGTGGAATCTTATGGTAAGACCACCTGTAGATACCTTTCTAGAGGGCACCCATGGCAACCCCTTACTTTTTATTGGTTGTGCAGACAGAGCCTGCACCTTGCTTTTTCTTGGTTAGTCAAAGTAGTGAAGGGTATCTTCCTTTAGTCAGGAAAAGACAGCACTGTAGCTGAGAGTGTTGTACTAGTAAAGAAGAGAGAGATACAGCAGTGTTGTAGTGGAAAACATTGTGCTCCTTTTTATGCTCGAGTAAAGGAGAAATCTCAGAGAAATAAAGAAATAAAGAGGATTTTTGGCCAGTGTGTGTTTTGATATATGTGCTGTCTTTAGTGTATGCCTGAGGAGTGTCTGATTATCGAGACGGTTGTGGTGAAGGCAAGTAAGGAGAGTGAGAGCAGGAAATTCTTTTTTCTTTTTTTTCTTTTTTGTTTTTAAGAAAAGGGAAAGGAAAAGGGGATGTTTTTGCAGGTAGTGATTGTCTGTGCTGTGGGTTTGGTTCTTGGGGTTTATATATTTTTTTAAATATGTTTGACTTACATTGGTCTCAAGTATGGAGACTCCATTGAATAATTCATGTCAGGTGCTCCCTGGATATAAGGTGAAGATTTTTTTTTTTTTTTTTTTTTTTTTTTTTTTTTTTTTTGATGTTTTTAGTTTAGTGGTAAACTTTTACATCATTGTGTATCTTTTACGAGGGCGAAGAGGATGTAAATAGAGCTCTACAATTTTCTTCGCTTAAGGTCAAGAATGTTAGTCAGGAAAAGAACAACTGTGAATATGTATTTGTTACTATTTCCGCTGAGGATAGTATTCCATCTTTCATCTGTATTCATTTGTTGTGAGGCCAGATCGAATTGGGAACCAAATTGCATGCGTTGAGGTGCGAGCACCGGGCACTCCATGACTAGGTGGAATATGGTCTCCGGTATGGTTTCAATTTCGCAGAAACGGCAGTAGTTCTTTGTCATAGGGATCTGGTTTGTTGTGGCTAGGTAGCAGTTTGTCGGCAGGATGTTCAATCTAATTCTCAGAAATGTTGCTCTAATCACTGGATCAGGAAATAATCGCAGGTATGGTTGTGGTTGATTTAGTTTTCTGTTGTCCTTGTTACAGTGTAGTGTCCGTTTATAGGAATTTTTCTGTTCGATGGTTTTAATCCAGTCATTTTGCAAGAGTTTGACTTTGGCATATTGGGGACGCTTCGTTAAAAGTTCTTGAGATATTTCTTCTTGTTCCATCTCCTTGATAATAGATTTTTTCCATTTTGATAGAACTGTGATATTTAAGCTCGCTGTTTTAGTTTTGAGAATTTGGATTGCCGGTGTCTTATCATCGGACAGGAGTTTGCGATAGATGTCCAAACGTTTCCATCGTACCATGGAGCCGATAGATTGAGTTGCGAGTTCGTACCTTATTCGTGGCATAGGGTACGATTTCGGTAGAGATAAGATCTTACGCCAGAATATAGACTCAAATTTCATCCAGTTTACTTCTTGTGCATTCAACATTGCTTCAGAGCCATAAGTTATTATTGGGATGTATTTTTGCCTGTAGTACGCAATTATCGGTTTAAATGAAAACTTTCCAAATTTTCTGTGTAGGATGCAGCCTTGGCGTGCCAATGCTTGCGCTTTCTGTTCAATTTTGTCCAACCATTCTGCTTCTGTATTTGATTGGTTGATCGTGATACCAAGGTACTTGAATGTTGTCACGTTTTCCAACTTGTTTCCATTGATATTGAAGGTAGGTTGATATTTTGCTTTAGGTTGAGGTTTCGTCAGTTGCATAGATTTTGTTTTAGTGATATTGATTGTGAGATCATTTTGAGTCATGTAGTTGCTCAGGGCTGTGAGTGAAAGTTGTAGGCCAAATGGAGTTTTGTCCATTAAGACGATGTCGTCTGCGTATGCCATTATGGAGACAGGGGTTGAATTGATTTTTGGGGGGTTTACTTTATTGTTTTCCAGATGATGTTCAATATCTGATGTATAGAGGTTGTAAAGAGTCGCAGCTAGGGGACATCCTTGCTTTAGTCCGTTAGATGTTGGAATTGCTTCAGTGGTTATTCCTTGTTTTGTGAGCCTGACTTTGATTGAAGTGTCTGAGTAGAGTAGTTTGATGGGCTCAAGAATATTCGGAGGGCAGTTCCATGCCTTGAGCTTCGCCCATAGTTTTTGCCGAGATATCGCGTCGAAGGCCATCTTTAAATCGATGAACGCGGCGTATATCCTGGTCTTGCTGTTAATCGCTTCATGTTTGATTAGATGGAGTAGAAGAAGATTGATGTTCGTTCCAATATTAGGAGTGAATCCAGTTTGTCGTGTTGAAAATCTGCCGGTCAAGTTAGCCCAGGCAGTAAGTTGTTTTAATAGGACTGATGCAAATAGTTTCCCTAAAGGGTCCAGTAAGGCGATGGGGCGAAAGTTTTGTGGGTTGTCGCGCGAGCCTTGCTTGTGTATAGGGACTATTGTTGCCGTTTTCCAGGTAGTAGGAATTTGGTTGTGTAAGTTTATAATGTCAATTATCTTGTGCAGAAAGCTAGCCCATGCCGAGGGGTCTTGTTTGAGCATGGCGTTCGACAGTCCGTCAGGGCCCGGAGCTCTTGAGGTGTTAAGTCGGTTGATCATGAATAGAAGATCTTCATATGAGATGGGTACTGACCATTTTGTGTTATCTTTGATTTCCTCTTGTTTATCTGAACCAGGTAGAGCTGCGTACATGTTTGAAAAATGCCTGACCCATGTCTCCTTTGTTACATTGGCTGTTAACTTTTGTTGTTTTTGATGATTTTCATTCAAGAGATTCCAGAGTTCTTTGGTATTATTCGTCCGATATGTTTTCAATATTGTTTCTGCGTCTGTTTGTAGTAATATTGCCTTTTGAGATTTTTTCCAGTTGTTGTATGTTTGTTTTAATTTAGCAATCTGACTGATGTTTTCAGGTTGTCTATCTTTCTTGAGCTGTCTTATCCGTTTCGCTAGCTCCTTTTTTTTTGCTGCTATTTCCTCGTTGTAGCTGTGTAAATGAGTTTTTTGTGGGCGATTTTCGACTGTTTGCTGGAAGGGGAGCAGAATCCATTCATAATTCAATTTTTCCAGGTCTGCCTTTTGAGAGGTTAGTAGTTTCTTTGGAAGCGATGGTAGTGCTGTTTGTGGAATGCGGAGTCTTGATGATGTACCATCCAGTTCAAGTGCAGGTTGAGCCAGAAATGCTTCTTCCTGTCTGGTAGAATGGGACTGAACTGTTAGCTTGTTATGATCACTGTCGTCGCAAACTATGGTTTGAGCAATGTCGACCGAATCTTGCAGAGTTTGAGAGAGAAAAATATAGTCGATGATTGCTACAGAGGAGGCTCTACTCCATGTTGGCATAAAGGGCGTAGAATTGTTTTTTGCATGGTTTAGCAGGCTGAGATCTCGAATATGGATTTCTTTCATCCATCTTGACGCTTTAGCCGATAGATGTTCAGGTGATCGTGGAGTACCGGTTTGTGTGATGAGATTGATGTTTAGGTCTCCACAAAGTATTAGTTCCAAGTTTTGATAAGTGTCAGCTAGTTTGTCGACTGTGATGAATACAGCGTCAATGAATTCGTTAGTTGTGATGGCTGCAGGGTTCCAGTAAAGATTCAGTATGGCGATTTTTGTTTCATCGTTTTCTTTTTGGTCTTGATGTGTCTTTGTTGTTATTATGGTCATCTGAATCCAAGGGTTTATGTTTTCGGTGGTCAGTACCCTCCAATAGGGATTTATTTTGATTAGGGTAAGGAGACCTGATGCTGGCCTTCCCTGTTTTTTTTTGATGGCAGGATTTAGGAATGCAAGGAAACCGTCGCATGCTGGTGTGTCAGTGATCCAGGTCTCTTGTAGGCATATAATTTGAAAGTTCTCAAGGTCAGTTGATGGCTGGGTGTATAAGTGCAGATTCCCTCTTGAGTTCCATGAACAGAGTGACCATGTGAAATTTGTGTTGTTTAATTGTTATGAATATGAGTAAACTGAGCTTCTTGAAGAGATGGTTTCTGTGGTTGAAAGCTCTAGATCGTATATCCTTTTAAAGGGTCGCTCCTGATTTTTCCATTGTTCTGCTCTTTTATCTCTGATCGTTTTTTCGTTATTGACGTATTGATTATTTGTGCGAGCGGGCCTATGGTTTCTCGACGAGTGTTTCTTTGTTGTTGTGGTGGCCCAGCACTTGAATCCAAGGTTGAGGAATTGAGCGCCTTTTGATGCAATCAGTTCTTGGTCATCCTGATTCGAGATTTCAGCGACAATTTTGTCTAGGTACTTGTGATCTTTAAAGCTGATTAGGTCAATCTCAGCTGTTGTTATATGTTGTAGTTGAGGTATTGCTCCTAATAGGCGGAGAGTGTTTGTTCTGTTCAGTATAAGAGGTTCTTTTCTGTTTATTCGGTTTTCAATATGGATTTCATAGATTTGACTTTGTTGTAGTGGGTTTATAAACGTAGGCAAATTGCAGTCGGATGTGGTTGCTATGTGTGAGGTGAAAGAATTATCCATGATTTGATCATAGTATTCCACTGATGAGGAGCCATCGCTATCAGACGATGTGATTGAATTTTCCTGTAGTGAACTTTCTGAGATATCTTCGTATGGTAGTCTTGTCTGCTGGTCTCGGTTACTATTATATTCATCGATTATTATGTAGCTTGAGGATGTTGCATGTTGTATATCTGGTGGCGTGTCGTTTGGTACATGATCTTCGTGAGTTGTGTAATTTAGTAGGTCATCCTCTTGCAAAGCGGAGTCTGATGTAAATTGAGGACGTAAGGGTGGTGTTCCGTTCTGTAACTGTATAGCAGTAACATTGATCGTACCTGCTGATTTCTTCTCAGCAGTTCTTGACTGGGTTTTTTCCAGCAGGTCCACTGTTCTTGGTTGTGGGAGTTGTTCAGTGGGTCGGATTGCTCTGAGAAACGCTCTAGAGCCTGTTTGTCGTTTTTTGATAGCATTTGGCTGTGTTGGTTTTACAGCATTGATTTCTTTTTCTTTCGAGAAGATCTTGTATTGTTCGGTTTTATTCTCTTTTTGATGACCGGCGCCTTGTGTCTCTGGGAGTGGAGTTGCAACAGACACGGTACTCTGCTGTTTAATGTTGACACCAGGTTTTTGTAGTTGTGCCGTACTTTGTCTGAGGTTTTCATTTGATTGTTGAACTAGTATTTGGTTGTTTCTTATGTCCACCAGTTGGTTATGTTGTTGTTCTCGCTGTGCTTTAAGAAGGGTTAGTAGTTCAGAGTTTAAGTTTGTTTTTTCTTGTCGATCGCTTCTAGCCATTTCTGCTAGTCGTTGTTGCCAGCGATTTGATTGCTCTGCTTCTGAGTTCAATCGTACTTCTATTGTATTAAGGAAATTCTCGATGTAGATCTGCTTTGAATGAATCATGGCTAACAGAGTTGCTTGGTCCTTTATGTTATCCTTCATTGATTCTTGGATCTTAATGAAAGGTATCATTGTTTGCGAGAGCACTGCAATCAACGTATTTTGCAGGTCGAGCATCGTGGTTGGAATCCTGGGGATGATGTTTTCATCCTGTTCGTTATGCTCAGGTGGTGGGATTGTAGGTTTGGTTTCTGAAACATATGCTGCCTGTTTTGGCTGCTCATTGTTGTTGAAAATGTCAGGCGTGTAAAATGATTCATCTGTGTCATAGTTAAATTGGTTGGGAAATTTCTGGTTTCCTGGTTGGAGCTTCTCGTGTTCTTTTTTGATTATTCTGTTTCCAAGTTCTTGTAATAGACAGGGCGTTGAGGTCAGCTGCGAGTTGTGGGTTCCTAGTGTTGTGCCGAATATTTCTTTTCGTTTGTCGAGATTTTGCATGATGGATTCGATTTCTGTTATATCCATTGATAATCTTTTTGCCTTGGTTATAGTTTGTTTGTTGGTGTTTTCAGACACTTGTGGATGTTTGGTTGAATTGTGAGTTTGCAGCCATGCAAGCTTAGCTAGTCTTGCTTTCTCCTTTTTCGCTTGTTGAGTTGTATTTGTTTGTGAGTTGCGTGATGTTGTACAAATCCGTTGTTCATCTGGTTGCAGGTTAAAAGGTTCGCGAGGTCCACTTCCGTTGAGAGGTTCATGTGGTCCAATTCCAATGGTGGTTAGATCTGAATGGACTGTGGTAATAGCCTGTGCGTCGTCTGTTATTGGATTGGGCTCTCTTGTGTGTTCGTTTCCTTGGAGCGTATATTGAGAGGCTTTGTATGCTTGTTGTCCTTTTGTTGTGGAACTTGGAGCCTCTTGGCTTTTCTTTTCATCATCGGGAGCTTGCGTATATTCTATGGTGGGCTGATGATTAGCCCCAGCGTTCATGGTAAATCTGTGTGGTTCTTTGTTGTGCGTCTGTCGTTGGGGAGCCATAGACAGTTCGTGGTGTCGGTCGCCAATTGACGCTTGAAGTGATTTATTTAGTTCCTCAGATTGGCCTCGTCTTAAGCTCATGTTCAAAGGATCATGTGTTTCGTTTGGCTGCTCAACGCATTTTCTTTTTTTTATTTCTTTTTCATCGAAGAGTTCTTCATCAGTTTGGATTGTGTTTTCTATGGTCGGAATGATGTTCGTTCCTAGCGCTTTTTTGCCATTTTCTGCACTGTCAGGCGTGTTTTTTTCAGGCGCTATGGTTTCATTTACTGAAGTTTCAGGTATATTTGGCGATCCTGGGTAGTGTGGTGTATTATAGATGGGCTTTGACAGGGCTGGATCGTGTGAGATTTTAGGTTCAGTTAAGTAGGTTTCCTTTGGGGGTTTGGTTGGGACGGTTTCTGCTTGGGTCGCGCTTGACAATTCATCATAATTGTTGTCAGAGTCGTGAGTAGAATATTCTGGTGTCAGCGTGCTATGATGAAGATGTGCTTTTGGGTTGGTTTGTGCTTGAGGGGTTGGGTGAGCGTTTGTTTGGGTTGTTGTTGCAGTTTCTACTTCGAACAGGTCATCTTCAGTAGGGTGGTGTTCAGTATCGTGAGTGGCGTTCTGTATCTGGTGGTTCCGTATGAGTTTTGCTGGCTGAACTCTCGAAAGTGATTGTTCTAGCGTCAGCTGTGATACGTCAAGGACAGACAAGGCTGCTGTGCTTAGTTTGGTTCTTAGTCTTGTTTTTGGCCGCACAGCTGGTTGTTGTTTTGGTCTAGTTGACGCCATTTCTTCTTTAAGTAAGTCACCCGCGAGAGGAATGAAATTTTGTGTTGGGCGTAGCAGGGTTGCTAGCAGGACGTAAGAGGTATACTGCCTGGTTCTGGATGAATGATACAGTTGTCTTCGCGGATTGCCTGTGAAATGTTAATTTAAGGTTGAAGGGATAATGCAGGATCCAAGGAACACTCCTTTCGGTCTCCTGTGAGTGAAAGGTTTGAGTGGGGTCATATAGGTCAGGCTTGCATAGTTGGAGTGCAAGGAGTTTGCCTTTCTGGTCGCCCGAATTATGAGTTCTTCCAGAGAGGTGTTGTCTCCGTTGATGATGCTACTGGGTAGAGGGTCCAGGGGACTAGTCTTTTCGGTCTCCTTTTGACTACCGCGGAATAGTAGTCTATCAGTCTTTCAGCGGTACTTGCTGTTTCCAGGGGAAGGTGAAATCCGTTGATGTTGGAGCCAGCCACAGGATTCAGGGGTCAAAGCTCTTCCGGTCTCTTGTGGATGGGGTGGTTGATGTAGAGCTAGTATCCACTGGATCCAAGGGACAAGCCCTTTCGGTCTCCAGTGGGGGTAATTGAGGCTGGCGATTGGAATCGTATTGGGAGTATTCTTGCAAGCTCTTGGTAGTTGTGGATTACTTCCGGCTAGTGTTGTTCGCCACAAGATCCAAGGGTCGGGCCCTTTCGGTCTCTTGTGGAACGATTGACTGTGAGTCTTTCAGCGGTACTTGCTATTTCCAGGAAAAGGTGAACTCCGTTGATGTTGGAGCCAGCCACAGGATTCAGGAGTCAAAGCTCTTCCGGTCTCTTGTGGATGAGGTGGTTGATGTAGAGCTAGTATCCACTGGATCCAAGGGACAAGCCCTTTCGGTCTCCAGTGGGGGTAGTTGAAGCTGACGATTGGAATCGTATTGGGAGTATTCTTGCAAGCTCTTGGTAGTTGTGGTTACTTCCGGCTAGTGTTGTTCGCCACAAGATCCAAGGGTCGAGCCCTTTCGGTCTCTTGTGACGCGGAAGACGGACTGAGTGGCGACAGCAAAGGATTCCAAGAAGAATGGCGAAACCGCCAAGGGAAAGTTTAGGGATCTGGCGAAAGTGAGAGCAAGGGGGGGTTTCTTGTGCGAACGGACAGATAGGTAGGGTGAAGGTGTGGTTTGGTAGAGGTTACCTCGGCTTAGAAAGCAGTCCAGAAGATCTTTCAGAGGTGGTAGGCAGGCGTCGCGAGAGCGCCGTGGAGCCCGCAGAGCCCAAAGACCAAAAGACTCTGCAGCAGACTCCGCGGCCGCTCCGCGGCTTGCTGGGTAATTTGAGTCCTCGCAGGATAGAGCTAGAAAGAGGACAGAGGGTATGTCCACCCTGACTGGATACTGGAGAAAACGCTGTAGAGTCTCTGCCCAACACTGTCCAAAAGACTCTGCAGCAGACTCCGCGGCCGCTCCGCGGCTTGCTGGGTAATTTGAGTCCTCGCAGGATAGAGCTAGAAAGAGGACAGAGGGTATGTCCACCCTGACTGGATACTGGAGAAAACGCTGTAGAGTCTCTGCCCAACACTGTCCAAAAGACTCTGCAGCAGACTCCGAAATAAACTCTCAATTTTTATGGGTTACACATACTTTAAGGCACTCTTAGAAGCAATAATTGTGTAATTGATTTGATAATTCACTAATATAGCCAATTTTGTGAAGATTTTAAAACACTATAAAGAATGGTTGAGGGAAATGAAAGGCAAAATATTCCTGGCCTAACAAAGGGTCTTATGAAAAGTATATGTTGGAGATCTTCCAAACTTCCCTAGTACCTAAGTGTAAAAGTTCAACATTGGAGAATAGATTGAATATCTTGAAGTTATGGAGGTTATATGAGAAGGACAGGAAGACCCATCAAATTATGACTGTTGGGGAGGGGACAAGAAGGAGAGTATTGGAGTTTTTTCCGCACCGGCCCCATATGGGTGATATCCTTTGTCGACCGCAGAAGGATATACTAAGCATGAGTTTGTAACCTCCATACTCTCCGGTAACCACTCCAGTGGTTAGAAGACAGACAGTGGTGACGCCTCCGTCAGCTCCAATCTTCTAAAGACGGGATCATGAGGGGGACAGGAGGATAACACCTTCTTTAGTAAAAGTTACCGATGGTTCTCAAATGGAAGGTGGAATAAGTTAAGCTTATTCAACATTTAGATCAGCTTCGAAATTGGAGCTGAAGGAACAAAATTAGGAGAGAACTGTAAGAGCAAGGAGAGATGAAGAGTTTAGAATGGAGGAGGTGCCCCCCATCAGTAGACTAGAAGATAGGTTGCGGATGGTGGTAGAGAGGCAGGAGCAACAAAACATGAAGAATCAGTAAAGTTAGCAGATAATTAAGTAATGTGGTTACAACAGAGCAGTAGTAAAGAACTGGAAGAAGGTAATAGGCAAGTGAAGGAGGTCGAAGAAGGGAGATGCCGGCATGGTCATATCCTCATTAGGTTAGATAAATCAGTTATAAAGGGTGTAAATGTGGATTTGGAGGAAGGACGAGTTGTTACAGGTATGAAATCAGAACATTGGGAAAGAGAAGCAGCATGCTACATCAGTGTCGAATATGCTGCTGCCCCCCCCTAGAAAGATTAGGGCATGTGGTACTAGGGAGAGAGGAGGAAGAGGATGAATGGGAAACAGATAATGAGCAGGGAGGGCAAGAGGAAGTAGTTGTGTCTCCCGCTCTGGCAGTAATCAGGAAAAGCACACCATGGGGCCTTCGGATGCGCTGTGGGGCTGACATGTTTGTAGGGAGAAGCCGAGGACAGATGGAAAAATCCCCATTAAAGGTAGGGGTAACTCAATTGCCACTACTCCAGAAGGGTCAGTGGAAGGTGTATTATGTCCCGTGGTCACACATGGGGCCTCATTACGAGGTTGGAGGTATCCTTGACGGTTTTACCGGCAAGCCATGAATGGCCAATTACCGGGCTATTCTGGCTCAGCCGGACCCGGTAATTGCCCTTTTGTGAGTGCCAGGCCCGGTACATCCCAATTCCCATTTGAGCCCCATTGAGCTCAATGGGAATGGGGAGGGTGGTAGCACCGGTACCGTTAGTAACGGTACCGGTGATACCATCATGTTCTGCTTGCGGGTGCCATTACGGCAACCAGGTCAGACGTGGTGGCTGCAAGGGCACCGTGAGCAGAACTTCTAGTAGGGCGGTACGGTAGCAACGGTGCTGGTAGCGATACTGGCGCAGTTGTTGCTTTACCACCACACTTGTAATGAGGCCCATGGACTGGAATAATCTAATGAAGATGCATCCTTTGCTCACTGCAGCGGCGGGGAAGTGGATTTATGCTCTGGAAAAACAAACCACCAGTATCATGTTAGCGATTGGGGACATAGCCGGTCCGATAGCACAGCGAGTAGTGCGCTCGCTTTGACATCTGTGCAGAGCCTGCTGATGCAGGTTTAAATCCCGTCAAGGCCAAACTCAGCCTTTCATCCTTCCGAGGTCGATAAATGAGCACCACACACCGTGGGTAATAATAAGCAGCACTCAGATACCTGAGGGTTTGTAGTGCTATATAAATGCTAAATTATTATGAAAAGACTTTTCACAGCCGTGATGGGGGAATGGACAAATGAGCTTTGGAAAAAAGTGGGAAATCCGGAGGTTCAATTGAACACAAACACCCATGATGGATGAGCCTTTAATAATTATAGGGTACAAGTTTGCAGGGCATTGAGAATGACGTACCCGATATGCCTGACATAAACTCTATCTTAGTGAAAACAACCTAGAGGAGGATCCTACAGCCATTGTTCAATTAATTCAAGAAATGTGGAGGGCAGAGATGGGAGAAAAATGGGACAAGAATGTGGCTATCTTCTACCACATGTTAAAAAGGGACTCCTAAGAAGAAGTCCAGCACAACCTGGATAAAGTGGCAGGAATAGGAGATTCAAGCTCACGTTGTGCATTTTTGTAATTGGCAGCAGGAGAAGGAGAAGGAAAGTATGGAGCAAGCACAAATAGCCAAGGCCAAGCTGGTTCAGAAAAAGCTGGCAAAGATCTGTTTAGAAGGAGCAATGATAACAAGCTCCACAGAGGGACAGCAGAGACAATTGGAACAGCAGGGACACATAGAAACTGGAATGGGACAAAGATGGATAGAAGGGTATGTACCTAGATCAAGACCAATGCTTGGGTTTCCATAGGATAGGGGTAGATTTTCACACAGTGGTGGGTCTTTTGACAGGTTTGGAGGGATGGGTCCCAGTTTAACAGGTTGATGGGAGGAGGTTATGGAGGGTATGGAGTGTAGTATTGGGCATTTGGGATATGTCACATTGGACTGTCAAAGCCGGCCACAATATTTCAATGCATGTCCCCTACAAATGAATCCTTCAACTTTTCTGTACGCCCCAAGCTCCGTGCCATCACACCAAGTCCAGGTTGATCAAAACCCCGGAGCTGAAATGGCAGAGATCTATGCACCGCCACCGGCTGTGTCAGCCCAGGCACCGGTACAAGCTTGGGATAAGAACCCTCTACCCCATGGGACAGTTACCCACTACACCTTAGCAAGTGTGTTCTGAGGAAATCCTTTTTAGCCTCCTGGTGCTCATCTGTGCCAAGAATAGGACAGCCCCCAGGGATCTCTGATGTGTCCAGTTCTATCAGTTACTGCTGATCCAGAAGAAGAAGATTGTATAGAAACAGACATTTTCATTTAAGATCAATACGGGGATACAAAATCATACATCAAAGAAGTTTAAATGATGGACAGTCCCTAGGGGTGTCCTGTCGGTTCCTTGCATCGATGGTCTGTATATCAAGGTGGGTAAGCAAACTTTATCTGCTCCCTTGTTATACTGTAAGAATACCCCGACAAATCTTTTGGGGAAGGACCTCCTGAGCAAGCTTAATATGTCGATTACTTTTTTGAAAGATGGCATAGTATGCTCGACTCCAGGATTGTACCCATTGAGAGAAACAGTGATTTCAACTGCATATTACAGTGATAGCAAGACCAGGGGGTGCCAGTGCATTCAGGACTGTTACAGTATGGGGTGATGATAGTGTTCAATCGGGTCCAAGGAATAAAAGATCAAACATGGTGCATACATCTTGAATTTTTGTTTCGGCCTGCTGAGTCACAGGAGACTATTGTTACCATTCTGTTAGAAGCAGTGATTGTCAAGAAGGAAAGGGTGCTTCTCTCAGGCACTGATGAGGAAGGAGGCGAATGTCTCACAGTGTTGTATTTTGATCCAACCACATCATTAAGAGACGTGTCCGATGAGCAATTATTTGAGGAAGCGGAAGACACAGGAGAGATGGTCTTTGAGATTGGGGTGACTTTCCAGGTAATGATAGACCCTAGGGAAGTACCAAAGACTTGGCTCATCATTAGGAAAACATCACCATATTGGAAGGAAGATTTCGAGAAAGTTCCGGACCACTTGTGGACCAGCAATCCTCATGATGCAGGGGTTGTTGAAAAGTGTAGGAGCAGTACTGATTAAATTAAAATCAGGAACAATATTTTCACAAGTCAGGCAATACTCCATGTCTAGGTAGGCAGACAAAGGGATTGTTGGGAACATTATGGCATTATTAAAACAATGCATTATACAACCATCTGTATCCCAATGTAATACAGCCATATACCCTGTGAAGAAAGCAAAGGGGTCAAGTTGGAGGATGGTTCATGATGTGCGTCCTCTGAAAAACATTGTTGAAGCAGAGTTTCCAGTGGTACCAAATCCTGTCACCATTCTCTGTAACATCCCTACTGGGTCGACCCATTTTACAGTAATTGATTTAGAAAATGTATTTTTTCTCGGTCCCCTTAGACCCCGATTCTCAGTACCTCTCAGCGTTTACATATTGTGGGCAGAGATTTGAGCACATAAGGTTACCCCAAGGTTACTGTGAATCCCCAAGTGCTTTTAACAGAGTAATTCAAATAGATTTGGGAAACTTACAAGTGCCCAGAATTGAAACAACCCCAGCAAAGGATGCTGGTATGCTGGCCATTGCGTAGTGGCTGTAGCAGTACAAGTAAACAGTAGCAATGATGTCCGGGACTGCCAGAAGCAAGGAGGAACTCCGAAGCCGAAATGAAGGTAAGTAACCCTGGGGTAGACCAGGGAAAAAAGGAGGAGACCGCAGGATGGGCAGAAAAAGAAAACACGTGGAGGTGGCGAGAGTGAGGGAGAAGAGAAAAACCAAAGAGAGCCAAGGCCGCCGCCAAACATAAACAGCAGCGAATTTGGAGGGAAAGGAAGCAAAGGGCAAGTACGGAAAAAATGGAGAGAGAGAGAAGAACTGGAGCGTCTCACCGTGTAAAACGAAGCTAGACGGTAACAACACAAGGATCGCTAGGAATGCTGGGAGGAAATAGCCCCGAGTTGGAAAAAAGGAAACACTAGACCATTGAAAGGAGACATGGAGAAAATGCGGTGGAACCGCTTAATGGTGGCGAAGTTGTGTCAACGGTAACCGCCGCCACCCTAATGGGTTTGTGACAGTATGCCCCTTCTTACTGCCTACACCACCCGGTTTGCCCGGATGCTGCCGGTGGAACCGGGCAACCAGACGAGGCGTTTTGACAAAATGCACCAGTTACCACGAGTCTTCCGATCTGGGGTACCCCTTCCACGAAATAAGGTATTGCAGCCTTCCTCGGTAATACCGGGAATCGCGGATCTTGGAAACTTCATATTCATCTTGATTATTTTTCTATTGCATGTTTTGAAAAGAAACTGGTCTATGATGTAATTCTGGAAGATGCTCCTTTAGAAGGGAGATATGGAAGACCGGGTGTACGCGTCGGAGGTAGGAGGGCAGTCGGATCTTGTAAGCTACAGGGTTGATCCTCTCCAAGATGGGGAATGGACCCAAGAAGCGAGGGGACAACTTGGAGGATCGAACCCACCTGGCAAAAAATTTGGCCGAAAGCCAAACCTTAGTTCCCCTATTCCAATTTGGGGCAGTTTGTCGATGTCGATCAGCAAGTCTCTTGTAGGCATTGAGGCTCCTTGCTAAACTGTTTCTGGCAGTCCTATGGGCTTCAGTAATTTCAGACAAAGCGGATTCCACCGCTGAAGAATTGCTGGTCTGAGGAGAAATGGACCATATGGCCTTGGGATGTAGCCCATAATTATAATACAATGGAGTGAGACCCGTAGCAGTGTGTTTGGAGTTATTATAAGCAAACTCCGCTGTGAGGAGAAGTTGGACCCAATTATCCTGTAGTTTATTTGTATAGCACCTGAGATATTGTTCAAGAGTAGCGTTGAGCCTTTCTGTTTGGCCATTAGTCTGGGGGTGGAACCCTGAGGAAAGAGCCCGGTCTATGCCTAATCGTGAACATAGTGCCTTCCAGAACTTAGAAATATACTGGCTGCCTCTGTCAGGGTAATCTTATCAGGGAGGCCATGAAGGCAAAAAACATCCCGGGCAAAAACCTCGGCCATACGAGCTGCAGTAGGTAAACCCTCCAAAGGTGAGAAATGAGCCATCTTAGTAAGAGAATCAACTGTTACCATGATGCAAGAGCGGGAGTCTGATAAGGGTAGATCCACGATGAAGTCAGTGGACAAATGACCCCAGGGCCACTGAGGGATTTCCAGCTGAGTAAGTAGACCCAGAGGTTTGCCTGTGGGATTCTTGGCCATGGCACACACAGGGCAAGCCTTAACATAAGATTGAACTTTTTCCTTGAGGTTGGACCAGTAAAAATAGCGTCTAATAAGTTCAGTAGTGTTAGATTGACCTCGATGACCTGCAACCAAACTGTCATGACACCAGTTGATAATCTTCTTACAAAGATGACCTGAGGGTATGTAAAGCCGATCCTTGTAGAACCAGAGACGGTCTTTAAGATAATAACCCGGAGCTCGTTGTTGGTCAGTGACAAAGGGTTCAGAGTTCGATGCTTCCTTGACTTCTTGAAGGAATGAATGAATTTGGGCCACAATACGATTTTGTGGAAACATGAATTCAGGAGAAGAATGCCCAAAGGCGGTGAGTGGCTCCTTGCGGGACAAAGCATTGGCGAGAACATTCTGGGAGCCCGGTAAGTAAGTAATGGTGAAGTTGTACTGAGAAAAAAAATATGCCCATCGAGGCTGGCCAGAGTTGGTACATTCCAGTGATTGCAAGACCTTTAAGTTCTTATGATCCGTTCGTATGTTAAAGGGGATGCTAGCAGCCAGTAACAGATGACGCCATTCTTCACAGGCCTGCTTCATGGCCAATAATTCCTTTTCAAGAACTGAGTAGTTCATTTGGCTGGCCCGTAATTCTGTAAAACGGGATTCTCCCCGGTCACCAGGGGTGTAGCCCAGGCGAGGGCATTGCCAACCATGTTAGAAATGGGGAACCCCACTTTTGTCTGATCTGTAGAAAACATGCGGGGTCTGAAAGTGAAATAAACAGTAGCAGCTTCCAAAAATTCTTTAACTTTCTTGGGGGAGCCGTTGAATTTTCCTGAAGGTAAGGCAACAGGTGGCAGTTCTGGAGAGGGTGGTGGTTCTCTATTCAAAACTAGTTGCTTTAGTACCACATTCTCCGCCTTAACCGCTTATAGTTCTTGGGAGAGACTGTGTACTGCCTTCCAAAGCTCTTGCAACTGTTCCTGCATCTGCTCTGGTGTAGTCATCTGGAGCTTTTGGTGTTGCAAACTGTCAGTGATCAGGTAAGCTTCTGTGTTCACAGTAGGTGTACACCCCGATGTTGTAACTTCCCCACTCAAGGCACCACTCTCCTCACCTGATTACTCCAAATCCGTTCTTTCAATCCCTTGTCTATGAGCCAGATATTACTTCTTTATTCAGGAAGTTAGTGCTCTGACACGGGGTGAAGCTGTGGTGAATCCCCGAACCGGATCACACCTCGGCTCCAGTCCCAGGTGCAGGCGGTGCTAGGGGAAAAAGCTCAGAGGCAGAAAAAACCCCTGCAAAGGATTCTGGTATGCTGGTCGATGCGTAGGGGCTGTAGCAGTAGAAGTAAACAGTAGCAATGGTGTCCGGGGCTGCCAGAAGCAAGGAGAAACTCCGAAGCCGAAATTAAGTTAAGAAACCCTGGGGTAGACAAGGGAAAAAAGGAGGAGACCGCAGGATGGGCAGAAAAAGAAAACACGCGCAGGTGGCTAGAGTGAGGGAGAAGAGAAAAACCAAAGAGAGCCAAGGCCGCCGCCGAACATAAACAGCAGCGAATATGGAGGGAAAGGAAGCAAAGGGCAAGTACGGAAAAAACGGAGAGAGAGAGAAGAACTGGAGCGTCTCACCGTGTAAAACGATGCTAGACGTTAACAACGCAAGGAGCGCTAGGAATGCTGGGAGGAAATAGCCCCGAGTTGGAAAAAAGGAAACACTAGACCGTTGAAAGGAGACGTGGAGAAAACGCAGTGGAACCGATTAATGGCGGCAAAGTCGTGTCAACGGTAACCACCGCCACCCTAATGTGTTTGTGACAATAGTAGAAATGCAGGGAAAGGCACCTCAAGAGGAGAAGGTGCTTTTGGTAAAGAGGGGATATATGCTCTTGCCAACAGATTTGTTGTGGAGACAGGAATTTTCAGTGAAGGTAGTTATTCCTGTAAAACTGCTTATTGTGGCTCTAGAGCAACTAAATTACCCATCACATATGTCCCTAAAACAAATAGCAAAAGAACCTCAGGAGGCGCAGTTTATACTAATCATTCACAAACAGGTAAGTAGGTTCATAGGGAATTGTATAGTTTATAAATATTTCAATCCTGTCAACACCATGAAAGCAGTGAGGGGGGGTAATTCCCCAGCCTTCAGTTCCTTTCACAGAACTTCACATTTACATTGTTGATATGATATAGAAGTGAAATAATTTCACGTATTTGATTGTAATTGTATGTCCATTTTCCCGATGGCTTCAGGATGGTCCCTGCATGCACCCTGATGCAAAATCAGCAGTTAAATTCTGATGAAGGAGGTATTTCCACAGTGGGGAATATGTGAGTTCCTAAGATGAGATAATGGGACCCACTTTTTTAATGCATGATTTGCTGAGTTTGCATCCCCTCTGGGGATCAAGCACAGGTTGTGCTTGGTGTATCATCCACATGCCAATGGAATAAAGGAAAGGCTTAATGGTTTAATTAAACTGCAGTTGTCTAAATTATGTAGTGAATTGATATGCATTATTTTTAGTGTTGTTTGGGATTAGTTGATACAATTGGTTGTACCGTCTTCCATTGGCCCTGTTTTACTTACAAAATAAGCCAAGGAAAGATCACCACCTCAGTCCTCGTGAGGTGGTGACAGGGCGTAGATTGTATACACCATTCTCGCCAGCACGCACTGGTTCAGACGCACAAAAATCAGCAGAGATTATTGGAGAAGAGTTTGGGGATTATCTTCAGGCCTTGACTAAGAGCGTTAAGATTGAGTCTTCACAGGCTACAACAACACATCAGCAAACAACAGGAAAAGACACCAAGGATCAAGAAGATCAATAGCAACCATTGCTATTCCTTGGAGACTTAATCTATGTGTGTTCCTTTGTTCGCCGCTGGAATGAACAGTGTCTCCATGGGCCTCATCAAGTGGTCTTTGCTACACCAACTGCAGTCAAAGTGGCGGGAAACAAAATGTGGATCACATCGAAGGGATACCAGAGCCCCTCCACTGACACCTGGGGAAGAGCAGTCCTAAAAAGAAAAGTGTGCCGTAAAGAGATGCAGTTCATGCCAGTGAAAGGGGGAGGAGGCGCACATTGATCGAGAATTGTTATTCAGACTGTACAACAAAAGAATGCATTTAAAAATGTGTATGAGAATGTGTAGATCTATTTCTCTCTTGATTTCTGTAGGATATGTTCTCAAAAGTAGGAATGTAAATGGGTCTGAGTTATGAAGTACTATGAATAGAGCAGAAAAAACTTTAAGAGGACAACAAGACCTTGAAATAGACTTTATAAATCTATAAAGCAAGTATACAAAACTGGGAACTAGAGTGCACGCCTCATCTTTTTTCTACATAATGTTACAAGAGACCCGGGCTCCAGAGGCAGCGGCACCGGGGTCAACATGCCCCACCTAGTAGAGCCATAATGATGGTTTTCCTCCCTCCGCCAAATATGGGAAAAATTGTGCTTTTGGATGCGAGTTGGTTCCCGGTCACCTGAATTGAAAAAAAATTGCTATCACTACAGCTACCAGAATTCCTTGAGACTTAAATTGAAACTAATCAGTAACACCTGAAAACACTGCCTCCCTGAAGATTGTTAGAGAAATGAAAGCGCTTGGAGGAGAAGATCAACTGAACTGCAGCAGGTATACAAAACTGGGAACTAGAGTGTGGCCTCATCTTCTTTTTTCTACATAATGTTACAAGAGTCCCGGGCTACAGAGGCAACAGCACTGGGGTCAACATGCCCCACCCAGGAGAGCCATAATGATGCTTTTCCCCCATGCCCCAATTATGGGAAGGAGTTGTGCTTTTGGAGGGGAGTTGGTTCCTGTTCACCTGAATTGAACAAATTGTGCTATCACTACAGCTACCAGAATTCCTTGAGACTTAAATTGAAACTAATCAGTAACACCTAAAAAGACTGCCTCACTGAAGATTGTTAGAGACATGAAAGTGCTTGGAGGAGAAGATCAACTGAACTGCAGCAGGTATACAAAACGGGGAACTAGAGTGCGCGCCTCACCTTCTTTTTTCTACATAATGTTACAAGAGTCCCGGGCTCTAAAGGCAGTGGCACCGGGGTCAACATGCCTCACCTAGGAGAGCCATAATGATGGTTTTCCCCCTCCCCCAATTATGGGAAAAAATTGTGCTTTTGGAGGGGAGTTGGTTCCTGGTCACCTAAATTGAAAAAATTGTGCTATCACTACAGCTACCAGAATTGCCCCTCCGACAGCTTAAGGAATGTATCCCATGTCCTTAAGCAGTGGGATGACCAAGCGATAAAATGGCCAATGGGTAATGGATTTCTAGATCCACTTTTTCACAAGGTGGTTGATAACAACTTTCTTCCACTGCCCCAACAGTCAGTTAGTTTCCATGTGCAATTGGGGAAAAGCATACATTCCTAACTCTGAAAGCTTGATCCTTATGGGATTTAATGTGCTTTCTAAACTCATACATTTACCGCTCTTATTCTGTTATGGTGAGGTAATGCCATCTGGCAAGGGCCCAAAGCCCTGGCTTTTGTATTTTTATTAACAAATAGAATGGCAAGGGTAATTCTGTCTCAAAAGGGAGTCATCTGCAAACCAGATTACCCATTTTCTGTCAATTCCATGACAAAAGCATAGTGCACTCGTGCCCTACCAAATCAATACCCTGACCGGTGACACCCACTCTGCTCATGATACAGAGATGGTTCAAAGTTCACAAGATGCCCACTTGACAGCCGCAGAGACTGCCACATCCCGGCAGCGCAGAGGCAACATTTAAGAGATCCCTCCTATACCCAAAACTATGCAAACTCTAAATAAAAGCTATTCCTACAGTTAAGCGTTGTGCATGGTGCTACTTATGATAACAATTTCTCCATTCTAATTGATATTGCACATGTGTTAGCTCCTGTGAGTCAGCGGAACTGTAGAAGGTGATGTATATTTGGGTCAGCCGGGTGTAGCGTGCCAAATGAAAGGAAGAGAACCCGGAGGACCGGGTCTCCTCTCTGATCTCTTTATGAGGGCAGGAAACACCCACTGGTGAAGACAGCCACACAGCAGGTAGCTCTCCTGGGTCAGCACAATGAGTGAGCACACCCATTCAAAAGGAGTATTGTCACAGCAGGGTGCATCTCAGTAGAAAAGAGAATGGGACAGGATTATGATAGGCAGGAGGACTCTGGTCAAGGGAGGAAAGCTTCCAACATCTTGATTCTCACTGTCCCTCTCTCTCTCTTTCCTGTCCCCTCCTCGTATTCTGGCGCAAAGAACAGTGGGTGTGAAATCAACAGGGCAACGTCCACTTCATTCCAGAGTAGGTATTGGACCATTAAGTCAGGCTAGCTTTAGTCTAATCACCTGCAGACCTTTACCCTTTAGAGAAGGGCTCTCCCACCCCGTCAGTAGATTCATTCAGTTCCTTTGGGATCTGTTAAGGCCACAAATGTGTTATCCAAGAGAGAAGCAAGATCTGTCCTATACCGCTTCCAGGACACATCGGGTGTAACCTCCACTTTGGATCGGGATTTACCATTATGTAACTCTCACTGGAACCAATCTATCCTTGAGTCCTCCTGGAAGGGCATCAGGGCAACGAGAGGACCAGACCATCTGAAGTTCCCAGTACAACGCACAGAGTTCATCACAGCTGGAACAAGAGGGAAGTCGCTGGTGCTGTTTGCTGCACTATTCCACTGCATCAAACATTTCTGGCACCTTTGACCAGCTTGACAATGCATTGTGTCCCACCAAAGCTCGCCACCTGCCCATGAGTGCTCAATGCCGGGCACCAAACAGAATCACTGGAGATCCACACGCTGACTCTAACCGGGGTTTACAACCACAGCTCAGCCCAGTTACCCCTTGAACTGCTGCCTGCTTTATCACACAAAGATGCAACCAAGATCACCATTTCAATGACAGTTGTCTGCTGACTCGAACCACTGGAGCATCACACACTAATCCCTCCCGGGATCTGAAGCCCAAATCGGCCTGACCAACTGTGAAGTATTCCTGGGACCGCCCCAACCTGCATCTTTGAGAGCTGCTTTTCAACCACACAGAGCACCTGCATTCATCTCTACTTGATGTATGCCTGTTGCTGTGGCCTCCACGGTCCTAAGTGCCTGAACTGTGCCTGTTCAACTTGCATATATGTTCAACCCCAGATCTGACTTTTTCAACCCAGAAAGAACTGAGTCCAGGTACTGTTAACTCTGAGCTGCCCCCTCGGTCTGCTTGAACCCTATAGACTGGTTAGGGCACAATTGCTCCTGTTTCTATCAAGATATAGTTTTTGTGGTTAGTACTTTACCTACCACCCCTGGAACTACGCTCATAATGCTACTTTCTCTAGTTTTTCACATCTCCTTTGTTCTTCATTTGGTGTGGGGAGGGGGAGGTATTGTACAGTATTCTCCATTTGTTCTACGTGCAGATGGTGTGTTTCTATTTTTATACAACCTTGATTGGACATTCCCTTTATTTTGAACTGTGATAATGTGTTTTTTGGAAAATACTGGTTTACCTCCACACCCCTCTTGAGAGTGTAGCCTTCCCTCGGCCCACATTATCACAAAAGGCAAAGATGGTATGTCTCTTAAGAGCCCTTGTTTTACCTTTATGATTTAATTGTGTTTTGGTTTGAAGAAGTGTGAGGGCTCAGTGGGCCATTTTACCCCTACTCATCCTTGTACTCATGCCGGAGAAGAATCACATTTGTCACAGTAATAGGTAGTTAATCATGCCAGAGCATGCTGCACTGCAACTGACCACATCGTCCACAGAAATTGCAGGTCTTCTGTCCTGGACCTAGATTCTTGAAATACAAATCAATTATTAACAAAGACAACATATTGAATTGTGTAAATGCAATGGATTGCAATTGCCAAACACTGCAACCATATATTCTAGTACACAACCATTTAATAGTTGTTTCCAACCTTTTGTCCAATTAATGCCATCCTGTGTAACATGTTGTCATGATATGCAAAGGCACTTACATCATATGGTAGGTATTTATATCATATAGCAGACATTCTTCTAATGTGCTCAGATACAGACATTATTTGCATTGGAAAGCCATCTGCTAACACCTTTGTAATCAGAATGTGCCAGAGAGTATTTAATACAATGACACTTCTTGCTGTAGAATGACTTAATAAACATTTACTACAAGGTTGGCTCTCGTATCCGTGTTAATACGTTCACTCAACACCGCCATACATATAAATCTACACAAGAGTTAATGGGCCTCATTCCGAGTACGGCGCTAACCAATGGCGCTATTAACGCCTTGGTTGACGCCGTACCCGGACCGGCAGCGCCTTGGTGGATGGCGGAATTACCGCCCCATTCCAAGGTTGGCGGGGCGGTAATTCCCCATTCACCAAGGCTCTTCCCCATTACCAAATGAGCCCCCATAGGGCTCAATGGGAATGGGGAAGATGCAAATAACGGTGACCGTTCATTACGGTCACCGTTATTGGCTTGGACGCCCCTTTGCGCCCTCGACTTTAACACCTGCTCAAAGCAGGCGTTAAGGGCGAGGGCGCAAAGGGAACTCGGAGTATGGCGGTAAGGGATCACCGCCACCGGTCTCGTTACCGGTGGCCACTATCCCTTACCTCCATACTCGGAATGAGGCCCAATGTGTATGGAATTCTCAGTTGTGGCAACAACAATATCTGTAACTTGCTAGCAGAGATGACCAGCTCATATTTTCCTTTCATTTTAAGACATGGGTATTTCCAGAATAAGCCACGGCAAGAATAGCTTAATGAAAAGTGTATGTATGTCTGTATGTCTGCATTTGTATGGTGCAACACAACTTTAAAAATAACATAATATAGTATTGTCCATAAAGTGTTTCCTATCTGGATTAATTACAGTTTTGCAAACTTTCCCAATGATAGGCCGTACATTACCAGCCTAGAATATGACATAAACTAATGCAACTCTCCCCACTGGAAATATTCTGTGGTCTATATTTACCAATATGCACATTAATCAATTATTTATCAACATAGTTATGTCCATTACAAAAATGTCCATTACATTTTGCCTTAAATGTTCCCTGTCATAATAGGTTTATAAGAAAATCATATTGATACATTGTCAAATTTTTTGAAATATAATTTTATTCATCAAATGTAACCCATCTTCTCGATATTTAATTATAAGCCTGCATGTATACGTGTTTCGATGTACATGCTTTCTTAGGGATACACATGTTATACCTTTATGCTAATCCTTATTCTCTCATGATTGTTGATTCTTTTTGCGCATTAGAAGCTTATTCTCAGCCATTAAACAATGTGATTTACTTTGCATAGAGAATTGATGACATGGAATTACATTTCTAAAAGATAGCAATTATATTTATATATATATATATTTATGAAAGTGTGTTTGTATGTTCGGGTTTGGCTCCAGCCGCATAACAATTGGTGGACTGAAAGTCTCGCCCAAGGTCAGCATACCAGTTTGGGGTGTACTGGCGATAGAGAAATGTGACCAACCCCATATATTCTCTATGCACAGAGCAGGGACCAGCCCTGTTCTATAACTATTGGTGATTTCGGGAGATCGCAGATTTTGCGATTGTTGGGTCCAGCCCCACCACATTTGGTGGGCTGAAATGTTGTCCCGAGGTCAGCAAACCAGTCTGGGGTGTACCGGCGATAGTGAAATCTGACTAACCCCACCCATTCACTTTGGACAGGCCGGGGTCAGGCCCTGTGCTATCAGTATAGGTGATTTCGGGAGATTGACGATTTTGTGACTTTTACAAAAATAGGAAGTTAGAACACAAGGCCGGCATACCATTTTGGGAGGTACTGATGATAGTGACATTTGATCAACCCAACCCATTTGGCCTGAACAGGGGTGGAGCAGGTTCTGGCTTTGTGCTATCAGTATAGGTGATTTCGGGAGATTGCAAATTTTGTGATTTTTAAAAATAGGAAGTTATGACACAATAAAACGTACACAAGACTATAGCAGGCCCCCACTAGAATGTCAGCTACAGACCCATGCAATGCTGGGTGGTACCACTAGTTGCTACATAATTAAGAGCCATGCAGAATATTATTATCAATTAACGCTAGGTCTGTGCCCTAGTTAACCTGAATTGGACGATAACAATATTACTGAAATCCAAAGAGAAGATCTAAAGTGATAATTAGCCAATCATAATTAAGAGAATAGTTCAGAAGCTACCAGTGAAAGTGCTATTCCAAGCTCATATCCCAAGGTGGTCGTCATACTTGTATACTGGCATTGTACAACATTTTACCAAGGAATACACAGGTCCCCCCAGATTCTGGCACTCAATAACTCAGACAGTTTCAGGCATAGACATTTGTATTACATTATGGTTCTACATATGTAACAAGCTGTGAAGCACTGGTTAATAAATATGTTATAATATGATATGATATGATATGATTTGGTATTTATAATGTGCATGTACACACGTGTTTCTAGGTGCCACAAGACAAGAAAGGGGGAGACAGAGGGAAGACAGTATGAATTATCTTACTAGGCCTTGTGTCATTCGGATCATGCAAGTATGACAACAAAGTGAAAAGTGCAAGGGAGAGGAGGAAGTGCAGAGGAGAGGCTAGGGGAAAAGTGCAGTCAGGGCACCATGGATTTGAGTATGCATTAGTAAATTATATGATAAGTCATTTATAATGCGCCTGTACACATGTGTTTCTAGGGGTGGCAAGACAAAGGAGGGTACAGAGGCTGTATAAGACAAAAGATCTTACTAGGCCTTATGTCATTCAGATTGTGAAAATGTGGAACGTAAAGTGCACATGGAGGGAACGGGTAAGTGCAAGGGGGAGGGAAAGGGGAAATGTTGTCAGGGAAGCATTGCTCTGAGTAAGTGCAGCCAGGGCAGCACAGCTCTGGATAAGTGCAAAAAGGCTCCGTTCTTGGTAAGTGCAAGGAGGTGGGGGACTGCAGGTGTTACAGTTACAACCCGTAGAGCATGACATGCCCAGAGGCAGTGTGTGGGACTGGCCAACGTGGAGGCTGGTACCCATTGAGTCTAACTAAACAGCCAGTTGGTGCAGTAGATAGGTAGGTCAGCAGGGGAGGGAGGGAGACAGAGAAATCAGAGAAGAAAAGGAAAGTCTTCAGCTTTTTCCGGAACTTCAGGTGGTCCGGCTCTTGTTTGAGAAGGACAGGGAGGCCATTCCAGAGGGAGGCACCTGCAGAGGAAAGTGATATAACCCCACTCTCTGCCTGTAGAAGTGTCTGACCCTCAGAGAGTTGGAGGCTACAAAGAGCTCAAGAAGGAAGGTATTAGGAAGGGAGTATTGAATGTAGTGTGGGCCTTGGCCCTTTTCCCTCCCAAAAGGCTTTGTGGTCAATGCAGAGGGTCTTGAAATTGATCCTTTCTGCCACCGGGAGCCAGTGGAGAGATTTCAGCACTGGAGAGATAAGGTCCTTGTGCTTGAGGCCAAGGATATGTCTTGCAGTCCTGTTCTGGATTAGTTGCTGAGGGCAGAGAGTAGAGGCAGGCGGATTGAGAAAGAGGCTGTTATAGTATTCCAATATAGAGAGAACCAGGGCTCTGGAGAAAAGGAGCTTCTCAGGGAAAGTGAAAAAACTAAGAGTACCTCTGAGGAGGTGGAACTGGTAATGGGCCTTCTTGGAAAGGTCTGTGATGTGAGGAGAAAAGGAGAGAGTGAAGCCGAAAATGACACCAATTTTTTTTGCCTCACAGGAAGGTGAAGGAAAAAGGCCCAAGGAGGGTGTGCAGAGTGAGAGAGGGAAAGCGGGAGCTGGGGTCCCGATGAGAAGGATCTCTGTCTTCCTGGCATTTAGGCAGAGATCGTTGGAGGCGCACCAATCCTGAATCTCGGATATACAGTCAGGAGTGAGCAAGAGAGGGGAGGAGGCTGTAGGGAGCCTGAAAGCAAGCTCTGTATCATCTGCATAACACTGGAAGTCGGAGCATAAGGTTTGAGATTAGGAGGGCCAAAAGGGCCACATAGAGATTGAATAGCCAGGGTGAGAGGTTCAAACCCTGGTGAACACAACATGTGGAGAGAGAGGTGGTGGAGAAGTTGGACCTGGAAGTGTCAGTCCTGGAGGAAAGAGGTCAGCCACTCCAGGGCCTGATCTGTGATACCCAGGTTCTCAAAGAGTGTCGATTGATCAGGATGGTATGATTGACCATGTTGAAAGCAGAGGAAAGGTCATGAAGGATGAGGACAGAAGGGGTACTGGAATCAAGATTGGGCAGCAGGTCTTCACGGGTGTTCAAGAGAGCAGTTTCTGTGCCTCTTGCTGCCCTAAAGCCAGACTGGTGGTCATGGAGAGGTGGAGACTGCAGAAGGACTTTCCAGTTCCTTGCAGATTTTAAAGAGCTCAGCCGTGTTGATAGAGGCCACAGAGACACAGGCTTGGATGTGGCTTTCTTCTTGGACAGGACTAAGAGTCTGTATTGCCTTTGGAGCAGGTGGCAGGCCAGATTGTCTGAGGATGCACCCAAAGCTCTTCACTTCCTCATAACTACCATGCACTTGCGATGTGGGGCAGCGAGGTCAGAGTCATACCAAGAGTTGCACTGGAAGTAGGCTTCAGGCAGATTCTCATGGGAGGAGCAGGATGTCCAGAGTGTTGGAAATAGCAAGATGCAGGTTAGAGAGGGCTGTGTTATGGTGTGCATCAGTGGCAAGAGTAGGAGGAACAGAGAAAGTAGAGGCAACAGCAAGCACTGACACAAGCTTCATGGGCCGAATGACTGAGAAGGCAGGTGACAGTGCTGGTGGGCTTGCCTGGGGGACAGAGTGTGTCAGGTGAGAGGAGAGAAAAATGTGATCAGCCCTAGAGAGGAGTAGTGAGAGGGTTAGAGAGGTTGATATCTGAGGAGATGAGAACATCCAGGGTGCGTCTGGCAGTGTGTGTTGGACATAGAATGGAGAGAGAGAGAGAGAGAGAGAGAGAGAGAGAGAGAGACAGTTGCAGAGGTTATGGAAGAGCCCAGAGGAGGGATCAGAAGCATCCAGATGGATGTTGAGGTCTCAAGGAAAAGAAGTTGAGAGGCAGACGAAAGGAGAGATGTGGAGAGATTAGCACACTCTGAGAGAAAAAGGGCAGCCACGCGAGGTGGCCTGTAGGTGGTGGCCACAATCAGAGAGAGGCCAGGAGAGGTAAAGAGCCTGCAGACCAGGCATTCAAAGTAGGAATAGGCCAGCATAGCAATGACAGAGGCATGGACCCACTACGATAAGATTAGAGCTACTCCCTCTTCTGATCTGTTGGTTCTGGGCACAGAGATGATCGTGTAATCATCATGGAGGAGAGTGTCAAAACTTGTGACAGAGCTGGCCGTGAACCATGTCTCAGTGAGAGTGAGGATATCCAGGTCAAGCTGTTTGAGCAGGAAGCAGATGTCATAGGAGTGTTTAAGAGTGGAGCAAGAGTTGAGAGTGGCAACGTGGAGCCGGTCGATACATTTGACAGACCTCCAGGAGGAGCACAGGATAGAGGTAAACCCTGCTGAAGTGGTGTAGTGGCCCTAGAATTGGCAGAGGTGATTGCAGGAGGTGGCAAGGTGGCCAGAGAGGCAGAGGAAGAAAGAGTTGGCAGCAGGGCCAGAGAGGAGCCAGAAAACAGAGGTGGCAGAGGCGCCAGAGAGGTGCTAGTAGGAGTAGCGGGACAAGGAAGGACTTTGATAAGACATGGGAGATGCCTATTAAAAAGGAAGAGATTGGATTCCAAGATGGCTGCCGGAGAGTGGGGTTGCACTCTCACAAGCTTCCGGCCAGGCCCACGAAAGGTGTAATAAAGCAGGCCGAGCACAGCAGTACAACAAGAAAATTTAATTTGCTAACCTGTGTGAAAAGGAGTGGTGACAGCGAGGCAGACTGACAGCAGTCGGTGAAGCAGAAGTTCAGCACATCAGCTGAGCGAGTTCCCTCATAATGGGAGATTTGGGGTGGGGACACCGTAAGAGTTAGACGCAGCCTGCCAGGGAAGAAGTGGCAGGGTTTAGTCCCCACAGTAGAGCCAAGTCTGAGATGCTGGTGCAGTTGAAGAGATCCGGCAGAACAGAGGCTTTGAAAAGGTGGCCCACCATACACCGGTGAGAGAGAGGGAAGGAGAAGAGGAGCTCTGACATCAGAAAGGGGATCTGGCATCAGAGAGAAAGTTGGTGAGGAAGAGCGCAGACATCCGGTATACGCAGTGTAGAACGATAAAGCAGGTGAGCGCGGGGAAGGCTGCAGGCAGACGCACACTCCCGAAGGGAAGGAAGAGATTACCAAAGCTTGTACGGAGCATAATACCAATCCGGAGAGGCAGTCAGGACCGGTAATGGACTTCCGATAATGAACGTCCCAGCAACCAGCAAGAGATTAGCCTGCATTAATAGTGGCAAGCTGGTATAGTGATCAATAAGTACTATGCACCCGGGCCGCCTCGCAATGGCCAAGTAAAGGAAAAGGCATTATAAGGTGGTCCCAGACATGGAACCCGCAGCTCCTGGTACCCTGCACGCAACACCCCCGACTTTTAACCACCACCAACCTGCCAACCAAAAACAAAGATCAGATTGATAGTGGGCACAGATGGAAAAGCCAGGGCCCAAAGCAACAAAGGGTTGAATCTGTGGCCCAGATTGGGGGCTCACATAGGAGGAGGTGAAATAACCGCTGCTGAAAATTAGAAAAAGAGAGGATCTAATTACTGCTGGGGACTTAACGTATGTTGAAGAAGTCAAGCGGGTTTGCAGGACTATGCTCGGGCGCATGTAAACAGGCAAGACCAAGGAGAGGCATGCAATAACTGGGACATATGCAGATTCCCGGAACAAAAGGAAAGCAGACCTGAGTGCTGCAGACCACTAAGAAAAACGTGAGGAGAGGCCAGTTAGAAAGGTGTTTGTAATGGTCCCCAGCTGAGACGGCCTCAGAGGAATCAGGGCTACTGCAGAAGGGCGGTGAGGTCCCCAGACAATTGGCAAAATGGCCCTCAGTAAAGAAGACCTGCAAATGTGCTTGAAGGGCATGGAGGAGATGATGATAATATCTCTCCAGGAACAAATGGCGAGCCTGAAGGAAGAGCTGAATAGATCCTTGAAAGAAATCAAGGGAGGCATCAACTCCCTGGGAAATAGCGTGGATTTAGCAGAACTGTCTGAAGTAGAAAAGGAGGTGCAAAAGAACTATTGTAGAAAATCACATCTGCCACACAAAATCTGGAAACTCAGGCCGAGGACCTTGAGAACCGTTCAAGATGCTCTAATGTAAGAATTAGGGTCTGGCAGAGGAAAACTCTGATGCAGCACTCAAACCAGTAGTGCAGCAGTGCTTTGCAGCCCTGCTGACGGAATAGCCACAGAGGATATCTGAATAGATCAGATCAGATCCATAGGGTGGGACCCAAGAGGACCAGCGAGGGAAACGGGCCAAGGGATTTTCTGGTGGCATTAGGCTCTTATGGAGAGAAAGAGAAAATCCTCAGGGTTGCTAGGGGACAGACCATGATCACGGTTAACGGGTCATAGGTGAGCCTGTTTCAACATCTGGCTCCTACTACACTTCAAAAAATAAGAGCAATGGGGTGGTGACGAAAACATTGTTGGAAAGAAAATCCCTATGAATGGACATTCCCCTTTGGCTTGGTATTCCCCTGGGATGGAAGACAGCAGAGAGCCACCACATGCACTGAAGGCCTGGCTATCCTAGGGCTGGAGGAGGAGGAGATGGACCACAGGGTTCAAGGACGTGTGGCTCAACATCAGAGATATAGCCGTGGAATGGTCTACAGTGCAAGGGAAAAGAGGAGTAAGAATGAAAGGTCCCCGAGCAAGACGAAGAGGGATGAAAAATAACACATACCCTACCTACAAAAGCATATAAAGGAGAAGCCTGAGATGAATAGATGAAAGTCGAAAAGGAGGGGCCAAACTAACAGAGTCATAAAGAACAGTGAATGCTGTCCAGCAGGAATAAGTGCACCCATGTAGGAGGGAGTGAGGTACCGCTTGGAATCTTAGAAGGTTATAGAAGGTTAGTGCAACCTTAGGGGTCTGGGAGGAACGTGGGCCAGTTCCCATCTGGTTGTGTAGAATCCTAGGATACCAAGCTTGGACCAGATTGGGGAGTGAGGGGTGAAATTGACGGGGAAAGGACCGGGGGAGGGGGATTAGGGAGGGGATGGGGAACCGCATGAAAGGACTATGAGAGCATGTAGAGGGAAGGGGCACGCGGGATACACAAGGCAGCTGGGGGTAAGGGCAACAGAGTAATGAGGAGGCTGCTACAAATTCTTTCACATAACATACAGGGACTAAACATCCTGGTAAAGAGGAAGAAGTTAGTTGCACAGATAAAAAGGAGTGGTGTGGACATGATACTACTACAGGAAACACACATCAGAAAAGGAGACAACCATAAAATACAAATACACCAGTTCACACAATTATACCAGGCAAATAATACCCGTAATAAAATGGCAGGAGTATTAGTGGGCATAAGGAACTCCTTGGGGGCAAAAATAATTGAAACCCTAGCTGACCCGAATGGGAGCGTTATCTTCTTTTAGGTTTTGTTGGAGAAAAGGGTCATGACAATAGGCACGCTATACGCCCCAACACTGGTCAGGATGCCTTCCTATAACAGCCACTGGGGACATTGGAAAGCTTCTCAGAAGGGGAGATCATCCTTACAGGAGACTTTAACATAGCCTGGGACTCAGAGATTGACAGGAGCAGCAGGGTTATTAATAAGGGTCAATACCCATCTAAGGCAGTGAGGGATAGGCTGGCTGGAATGGCAATGAGAGACCTCTGGCAAGCAAAAAAGAGGCAGAATCCGGGGTACACATGTTTCTCCGAGGTCCACCAAACGTTTTCTAGAATAGATTGCATTTGGGGAACCCCTGGTATATTAGGCGCACTAACAGATATAGAGGTAGATACGATCTGCCTATCAGATAATGCACTGATAAAGACTGGGGGCTGAAACCGAGTAACCCATTGTGGACCTGGAGAATGCCTGCAGAACTCTTTAGGGATGATGTCCTACGGGAGGCGGTGTGGAGTAAAGTTACAGAGTATTGTGCAATGAACAACAAACAAGGGGCCCCCCTGAGCAGGGTGTGGGATGCTTTTAATGCGGTTTTGGGAGTTCATTTCTCTAAAAGCCCAAAGACATAAATAGAAAGATAAACTAGAAAAAGATCTGCAGGCGGAACTGGTACAGGCCCAAAAAGAACTGGCAGAGCTCAAGAATAGGGAGAACCATAATAAAGTGAAAGAAGCTCAGAGACAACTGGGGCTGCTTAGAACCAATAAGGCTGAGAGCGCTCTCTTAAGTCTAAAGCAGCGCTACTATGTCAGGGCCAATAAGTTAGATAAAATTCTTGCAAGGCTACTGAAACAACAGAGAGGACAGCGCCATGTAGGGGGAATAAAGCAATCAGACGGATCCATAGTCACGGACTCAGATGGCATAGCACAGGCCTTTGTAACATACTATAAGCATCTATATTACTCTGGGTGTCCGGAGGACCATAGGATAAAGACATTCTTAGATGGGGTGAAGTTAACTAAGGTAACAGGAGAAGACTGTTTAGAAAGGGAAATCACTGTGGAAGAAGTAGAGAGATCGGTAAAGAGCCTCCCAAATAACAAGTCACCCGGCCTGGATGGCTACAGAGGGACTATCTATAAAATGTATTGCAATGAGCTAAAATGCTTCCTCACAAAATTATATAATACCTTTCAGAACGGAGAAGGAGTGACTCGTTCAATTACAGAGGCGAAGGTAGTTCTGTTTGATTCTAACAGAAAGAGTGAAGGTGGTTCTATCAGGGGTCATAGGGCAGGATGAATAGGGTTTTATTTCAGGAAGACAAACCAAGGAAAATACCAGAAGCATAATCCATTTATCAAAACAATTGGAAATAAAATGGATCCCGGCCACCCTGATTTCTCTATATGCTGAAAAAGCTTTCAATAGGGTGGAATGGTCGTACCTACTTCAGCCAATGGAACAAATGGGGTTCTGGCCAAAATACATCCAAATGGTGGAGGCGAACTATAGAAACCCATTGATTAGGCTGGCAGTTAACGCACACATCTCGGACGCAATAAGTATTGAGCAAGGGACCAGGCATGGATGTCCCTTGTCTCCTCATCTATATGCCATCTATCTGGAACCCATGCTGGCCGCAATCAGACAGAATCAGGATATCAAGGGGGCCCCATTTGGGGGGAAACACTTAATATGGCTGCCTATACATACGACATGGTGTTAACACTGGTGGAAATGGTCACTTCATCCCTGCTCTAGTGGGAAATCTAAAGGAACAAGAAGGGTTGTTTGGACTGAAAATAAACATTGGCAAATCAGAAATGTTGGAGGTGGGTATACCTAAAGATATGATCACCACGCTGCAGAGCTTGTCTCCTTTCATTCCTCTGTGGGCAGCAAAACATATCCAGGGGTAAAACTAACCATTCGAGTTTCAGCGATGTAATTACCCAGACATAATTAAAAAGACACAAGCAGACTATGCTGGGTGGACTCTGATGCGGATATCCTGGTTAGGGCGAATAAATATGGTGAAGATGGTGACCCTCCCGAGGGTATTACATAAGTTCCAAACACTTCCCATAGTGGTTCCAAAAGCTTTTTCTTAAATCAATGAACACATTGATCTCTAGATGACCCCAAGACAGAGATGTGGAGTGGGGCTGCCAAATGTGTACCATTATTATGAGGCCTCCCAATTGAGTGTTGTGTGCAAATGGTTCTCAGACTGCAGGGACAAAATCTGGGCATGGATGGATAGAGCCGTATCAGGATGCCCATTAGCAGGCTTACTGTGGCTCCATTTGTAAGACAGGCCCCCAAACTCTAGGTGTAGCAGAGTTCTCTGTATGACTTGCGATAAATGGGACAGGTGGATCAAAAGGGGACACTTATCTTCTATTCCGTTGCATTCTACCCCTATGTTTGAAAATCCGAATTTCACTCCAGGCACCGTAAAGGGCTCATTCATTCGGTGGAAAGAAAGTGAGTGCATGAAGACTAGCGATAGGGTGTGGGATGGGGACATATTCTCATTTGAGGAATGCAAGTCGCAATTAGGAGTAGTGGAGGGAGACAGATATGAATACATACAGCTGAGGCTTTGGTTACAACAGAAGGAGATCTGTCAAGCAGCAATTAGGCCTCTAACAAAATATGAGACATACGTTACCACTCACACAGGGATTAACATGTAGTATCAGACATATATTTGATACTGCAAGAGTGTTCATACCAAACGATTTGGCTGTACCAAATAGACTGAGAAGGTTTGTTGGGAGAAACAGTCCTGGTTGGTCACTGGGAAGAAGTGTGGAGGAACATCCTGAAATTGACCAGTTCCCTACAGCTAGGAGAGGCCTGGTATAAAATTATGCTACAGTGGCATCACACCCCTAGTAGATTACATAAAATGTATGTCTCTGCATCTTCAGAATGTTGGAGGGGTGCAAGGGCATTGGGGACTGGAGACACATATGTTGTGGGTGCCCCAAGATTAATAGTTTTTGGATGAAGATAATGGTACATGACATTCAACCTCTCTCTCTAGGTGAGAATCTATGTGGACTAGTAGACCCAGAGTGACATATAATCTCAAAGCCACACAAAAGAACAATGGTAAAGTTACTAATATCGGCCTGGTTGGTAATTGCAAAAAACTGGAGAAAAAAAAGCCCACCTATGGCAATTTGCTGGTTTTGCAAACTGTGGGATATAGTAGCAATGGAGTTGATTACCTACAAGATCCAAGGGGACGTGGGGAGATTCTGAAAGGAATGGGGCAAAGTTATCCTTTTCTTGAAAAGCGACTTTGTGCAACAATGGTGCCCACAAAATACACTAGACTATGCAGTGCCCAGGAGGGATCTGGGGGTGGAGTGGTGAAGTGGGAGGGGGGATGTTTGAAAATGTTTGAAAAATGCCAATAAATATTTTTTTTTTTTTAAAAGGAGGAGATTAGGCTGAGGCCCCTGGACCGAGACAGTGCCATTTAGGTAACATTAATGAAGGTCTTGGAGGAGTGGAAGAAGGCCGAGAGGACCTGCCGCTGAGTGCCATCATTAATGGAAGAGTAGGAACTAAGAGAGAGAGCCAAGACCATATGAGAGGTCCATAGCCCCGATGAGGGAACAATAAAGAGGATGTCGGTGAGAGTCTGTCTGGAAGAAGACTGAAATGTATATCAGCCATAGGGGTTAGCAACCAGGATGTTCCTCTTGATCTTCTTCCTTCCAGATTTAGTGAGAGGGATTGGGTAGTAGATAGAGTAGCAGTTAGAGAAGATGGGGTAAATTGAGAGCACCGTAGAGGGTGCAAGGCATAAAGTTGGAGGAAGTAAGGAGAGAGGAGGGGGGCTCATCACCAAAGCTGTGCAGAGCAGGAAGCACAGAAAGAAGGGGGAGCACACAGTAGGGAACTACAAAATGCAGGCAAGTGACACACCACAAGGGCTTACAATGACAAGCGGGGACAACAGAGATCAGGCTAGATGTGATTTCCCATCTGTTAATCCATTAAACTGGATACCAGATCACACACATGTTCTGCAACAAGTGTACAATCGAATGACTCAGCCTGCTCCACCTCAATATAGGAACAATGATACAGATTTAGAAGTTACATTGCTTCCTGGTCAGAATACATATGCAGCTTGTAACTTTGATGGGACAAAACCAATAGTGGGTCATTCACATATTTACAGATTACCAGAGGTTCTGTCATGAAGAAGAAAAGATCATGCCTGCAGTACATGTCAGAATGCAGAAAGAAAGAGATCTAGTAGTCAGTGCAACTACATAACTGAAAACTAAACAAGATCAGATGGAAGCAGCCATTAGCTCCCACACTTGAATATTAAAGCTCTGCAGAGAAGATGGTTTCAATGGGCTGCTACACATCTGTTCCTACTATGCAGTACGATTAGAAACCAGTGTTAAAGCAGATATGTGATCCTAAATGAACTGTATCAATAGAAGTAAGAGTAGCAGTGCCTCATATACAATTATGGATGGTCGTCAAATGTATATTACACTGATGGCTCCGCAATTCCAGGCATTAGGGCACACTCTAAATACTCCGCTGGCAGTGCTTCCATAGAACATCAATTCAAGCATTCTGATGTCTTTGAATGCCAGAAAACAAAAATAAACCATTTAGATGACAGATCAACCCAATAATCTAAGTGACATGGACTTCCAGTGGCATTTCAACAAGTTGGCCACATAAGCATACCGCTATTGTCTCTCATTCAGAAAACACAGTCAATGGATACAATTTGGACGTACCATGGTGGCTAAACATTATTCTGAAGTCTATATAGGGAAATCAACCTTATCTAAATTGCTTTGGCAGAAGATTTGGAACATCAGAGAGGTATGTCCACGTGCATTGCTTTTGGGAGCTTATGCAAAGAGAACAGATTCTGTAAACATTGCTGGCAATGCACTAAAAGAAAATAATCCATACTTGAGGCCGGGGTAACTTTTCAGAAAATGTTGAAGAACCACACATAGGTGCTAAGAGAATATAAGATGGAAAATGGAGGACAATAACCACAACGCATAAGTAGATTCTCGAGGTCTCACACACATTGTGTAGCAGCACAGACAATCCCAATTTAAAGCACATAATTCTTTTTTTTTGTATTTATTTATGTGTACATGTATTAAGTGCACTAAACCCAAGGGCATCAAGGCACTGGATACAACAAAACAGGTTACACTTCAACTTGAAATTAGGCAGCAAACATCACAGGGTTGTCAGCTTAGAACAGTCAGTTGACAATTGAGGGTGAGCATAGATAAACCACAGTCAGTATGAAAAGGAAAGTCTTCAGATGTTTCCTGCAAGACCAGTAGGACTGATCTGATCTTAGTGCAAGGGGTCGAGAGGTCAGCTTTTTTGTGGCGATAACCGACAAGCTCAGTTCTCCAGATCTCTTCCTCCTAAATCTAGGGATTGTGAGCTGGTGGGCATGGTAGGAAGGAGTAGATTTGCCTGATTCTCCTTTTTTAAAGGATTTGAGAGGTATCAGGGGGCATTGTCTGAGAGGCATTTGTGCGTTAAAGCCGTGGTTTTGAAGATTATTCTTTCTGAATTGGTAGCCAATGCGCAATCTTTCTTGCAGCAGAGACATGAACCTGCTTAGGGACATTTAAAGCTGCTCTTAAGACATTGTTTTGGCTGACCTATAGTTTCTTGATATTTTGTGAAGGAGAGCCTGCTAATAGAACATTGCAGTAGTCTAGTCTAGAGCATATAAGTGCACAGGCTAATTTCATGCAGCTGTCGGTGGAGAGGAATGGTCTGCAGGCGTTGATCAGCTTGGCGGTGTGTGCTGTTGAAGAGGCAATGGCATTTAGATGCCTACTAAGTGACAGAGAAGTGTCTAATTCTACCCCTAGGGTCTTGATGGATTTGGAGACTTTCATGATGTTGCCTTCGATGTGGAAAGATTCGTAAGCCCAGTTAGGTTTGCTGAGAGCGTGGTGTGTGCCGATGAGAATGATCTCCGTCTTGTCATGGTTTAGGCAGAGAAGATGTGGAGTCATCCAGGATTGAATCTTCTAAAACATTGTCTGTGGCGAAAGTAGGTCAGATGACACGACATACGAAACAGATGACATGAAGTGGTCTACAAAGAACCTAAAATGCTGGAGATACATCCTCCAACACTTTCCCCAAAACACAGCAAAATCCGCAGAATTACTGTGGCAGAATTACCACCGCATTAATTCATCCCAAAAATCCCCATAGGGTCCTATGGACTCAAATGGAGTGGGGATTTAAACCACCACCACTTGTAATCCAGTGGTTATTCCGCCGGACCAAGTGGTGGTAACCGTAACTCAGTTTGGTTGTATCTTGCCAGACGTATCGCCCAGATACCACTAAACTTGTAATGAGGCCCAAAGTTTTACAATCCGGGAAAGATGTTAGATGGAAAATAGCATTTAGAAGATGATGAGTTTTCCATGTTGCAGATGACAACTTCATTGGCCTACAGTAAGAAATAACCAACAGTGCCCTGAAAATGATCAACAAGAGACTTCCTTGCTAACCACTTTCTCAAGAGGTGATCCAGATTGTTATTTATTGACATTTCTTGTTCAGGTGAAGAAACTGTATTTATTTACAAAACCAATAAGACAATCCCTGTCATGCACAAGGTTGAGTATATGGAGTAATTATTTTCACCATTGGCCTGGGTTATAGGTGTGGAAAATCTACAGATTTATGAACATTCCAGCTCCTTCAATAACCACTATGCTAATTAAAGCACTACAATTCTGTGACAACCTACACCAGTGTAGCCCCTGAGTGCCGTGTGGGTTGAGACTTTTGTGAACAGGTCAGACTTGTTACCCAGTGGTTCATACATACTTCAATATATTATGATGCTAGCATGCTCACCCTCACCAATGTGGTCTCATGCTGAGGAATATTCTCCAACCAACTGTACATTCTGAGCTCGTACCAATGTGGTGGCTTGCAGTCAAGCTTTTGCGACTTCAGTTACAGCTGCTGTTAATGGTATTGGCAGAACTGAAGAAATGTAGAATAACGATTGCCAACACCACTCACTCATTCCAAACAATCTGCAGACAAGGTGAGTCCAGTTACCTAATATATATCTGAAACCACCCCAACCAGGTTATTTGGTGTGAGCTCAATCCTCAAAACGTCTACCTTGTCAGGCAGTACATACATTATAGGAACAAGCACAGACTATGTTACACACCCTGTTTTAAATGTTGTGGCCTTCCTGACAGGATTGGGCACTTGTATTTCACCATTGTTTTACATCGTAACAACCAGAAGAATCCTAATCTTCGTCGTCTGTCTCTACACATGTTGAATGCAACTGAAAGTATGAATGATGCATTCTAAATTAGGCAGGAAACTAAATAGTGCTAAGAAATGGGAGCTCTTCAGCCACATTGGAACAACAATTTTTGCTGTAACACCCGAGCAATGTACAGTGACAACAGACTGAACATTCTTGGACTGAACTTCTATTGGGAAATGCCTGTAAATTGTTCCTTGTATTTATTTGATGAACAGGGATGTCAATTTCGATCAGAAATGACTTACAATAACCTATATGTACAGATTATATGAGTACAGGGTATGCATAAGCACTAGGGATCTGTATCCTTTGCACTTACACCAGTAGTTCCAGAGTCCTATTGCATGCCTCCTGCAGACCACAACACAAGGGGGCAGCATCCGGGTTAGCTGTGGGCAGGACTCAAGGCCAAACACGTCTTCCTTCGTCACTGAATTAAACAAAAAAAAAGGAAAACAGTTTTACTCTACAGCTCAAATAAGCAGGATAGGTATGCGTAGAAAACGTAGAAAACAACAACCTCAGAGCTGAAGGCCTACATGCCACAGACACATATGTTGCGAATTACCATAATACATTTGAAATACACTGCATTTAAAATATACCTCTGTTACACTGCATTTAAAATATACCTCCGTTGTTAGGTTAAAAAAAAATATGTAAATACCTTTAACACCTTTATTAAGTGAAATTATATTTCCCATGCTGATATTGCCATGTGCGGTGAAGAGTTTGCTTTTCCCAACAAATCACCTGCGGCAACAGAGGGATTTAAACGTGTAGCCCGGCCGCCACTGTGTAATGTGGAGCTGGCAGTTTACTGCATTGTTTGACTTCACACGTTTCAACATGCCACCAGAGGCCTCTTTCTACCGAGGTTGTGTCACATTCTAAAATCCAAGCACAAGAGGGCATTTGTTTTTTAAATGTTCAGCACAGTTGGTGCAACAATAGCTCGCGAAGGCCCTTTGAGAGTTAAAAAGCATAATGGAAAACAGACAGTTGCAAATCCTGAAGAGCAGTGGGTTTTAATTTGAAGCACAGCCAAACTGTTGAGGAGAATTTGTGGGTTGTTCCGTCGAGGTTGTTTTAGCTGTGCTCTGGTCCCATTGAATGTGACCCTGCTATCCATAGGAAGCATTATAAATTGTGCAAATCTCTCATGAGGCTGACGTTTTAATGAACTACTCACAGCAGTGACCTGTCAGTGGCTCTTGGTCTGCGGAGAGTGAGAGGAAATTTATCGCGGCCCAGGCAATATTTTTCACAAGAGCCCAGACTAATTTCGCTCCGCAGTTTTGTTGAATTAACAAGGCCTGTATTCAAACCTTTTGACATAAGTACATGCTACTCAGATATTATTTTAGCGTGGCCCTCCTAACCTCCGTCTGAATGCACTCCACTGAAACCGTATGGTAATGAGGTTCCTGTGCACTCTGTGAACAGGGAGATTTATGCTCCACCTTTCATTCTGTAGCTGGCGTTCAACGCTCGCGCTCTGTCAGTCTCTCCCTCAGGTCAACCCCTTTCAACTTTTCCAGGAGAATGGCTACATATTAAACATGCCGAGCATTTTTTAATGCAAGACCTGTCGCAGTTACACTTACAGAGAGGAATAACTCATCCTGCCAAGGCCTGACAATTGATAGCCCATTGGTTGACGCTAGGCCAAGGGTTGTGGCAATCGCCGTTTTTCTCACTAATATATTACTATGTGCGACACACGTCTTTATATCCTATAACACCCAGGGTTAAAATGCATCTGTCAACACTGGCTTGAGAGGAAATAAAACCCCGCAGTGTCCGAGGCCGTATTGTATAATTTAAAACTGACTTTGCTATTGAAATAGATTATTTTCCCATTGAAAAAACGCATATGTCATGCATTATCTGGGCATCATACATAATATTTTAAAGGTAGAATTGCCACAGATTTAAGATCTGTGGGCTACAACGCCACAGCAAGTCTTGGCATAGCAGACCACAGATCTTAAATCTGCTGTAATATAGGTATTAGAGACAGCAAAGAGATCACATGTAATACATGTAATACGTGTGTGTGTGTCTGTGAGTGTGTGTCTTTATACTCTGTGTCCTTACTAAAAATAATAACACACCTTTGCCCCATCCCCAAACACTGCTGCACCTCCAACTCCTGGAGCATAAGAAAGGAGAGGGAAAACATATAATGGTTTGCTTTATGTGTTTAGTCATTGTAGTAATAGATGTATACTAATAAGCCCAAGAAGAATAGTCAAGTGGTTCTAATCCCATCTCAAAGCTGCACAGCCTTTGCCTCCACCCAGGCAACGCCAGTCTATTTTCCCCCTTTAACTGTGATGCTGACTTTCTTTAGCTAGGTAATCACATCCTCACTTCATTATCTAATTTTGTCTTAGTACCCACCATCCGTTTTAAAGATGTTGGGCTGCATTGGTTTTGTTCATAAGAAAGATAGCTCAGAGGTTTGCAATGTCGCTGTGCTGAAATCTTGGTATTCAGTTGGCTTTTTCAACACCACGCCATGTCAAGATGCAAAACCATTCTCAGAAAGGTATGTTGATAGTAACTGGAAACAAAATACCTCAGGTCAAGAGTTTCTCTTTCTAATCGTTTGATTTTATACTTATGCAATGTTCCAGGAATTCTAACTCGGGAAATCATTTTGACTGGCCGTGTGCCGAACAATTGAGTCTCTCTTCAAAGCCCCAAGAAGTGTGTAATGAAGTATCCCAAAGCGGTGCCTTTTCCAGTGCCCACCCCCCACCCTCGCCATGTTTATTCTTAATTTGAACTATCACGGAGGAGTATAGATACATGTGATTTTAGTTGCTGCAGTGCGTTTAACCCTATACAAACATTTTGCATCCCCACTGACCAAAATCTGAGGCTGTGCTAATACGTAATGCTGTATTTGGAGCAACATGTGGAGCCTTTGTATATGTCATGGCCACTGTGCAACCTATCCTACTCGTTGGAGGGTGTAATGGAGGATCACCTTGCAGTGTAATATTGGTAGTGGAAATAGTAGACAGAGCAATACAATAGCTGGAGCTGCAAACTGTCCCACGCTATCTTGTGGATTCTGTAAATCATTTCATGTCCATAACACTGTCAGAACCTGACTCTTCCCTTCTGGGAGACACTACTTTGTCTTGTCCTGCCATCAGAGGGAAAGTTGGGATGGAAGTAGCCAATACCACAGTGAAGCTGAAACTAACAGGGAATGCTAAAAGACATGTATCTTTGGGGTTTGTTGCTTAAAAAATCCATCTTCCAAACCTCATGAAAAATGTATACATTTAATTATGGATTAACACATTTCAGTGAACTGAAAACCATGCTATCATTTTGCATGACATTGGCTTGGAGAAGGATTTGTCATTAGGATTAACATGAGCCACAGGACTTGAATGGCAGAAGAAAGTCTTTCAGAAAACGTTGTTATATCTTTGTTGGTGGTGATGGCCGCACATTGGCTGTGTGCTGGCCATTGTGACTGTACCAGCATCCATGGCTTGGAATCAAAAGACCCCTCATATTTGTCCATGCTCCTGTACATCTACGAGCCAAATCTGACCCTCTATAATTACTAGTTTATCTCTAACTCCATGCTGCTCCGATGTCTAGGGTTATAAGATTGAGTGAGGTAATCCCTTCAAAGAGTGGCGTGAATCCCGACATGATGGCCATGGACTTGATGTCCATACGTTACCACTGCTCCATAAATTGACCCACCTGGCAGACATCTCCTTCTTGGGGAAGATTAGTGTCTTTGGGCTCAGTGATTACCAACATGACTGGGCTGACCCCTACAATCCATAGTAGGGAGATGAAAATATCCTAACTTGTTCATGTCCCTGTTGATATTTGAGAGGGAGGTGACTCTCCCTTTTTTTCCAGCAGATCCCAAACTGGATGCTGGTGTAATGTCGGGGGTGCCTCCAATGACTGAGCTGTACTCATCAATTACCAGATACCATTACAGCATGGCATTCATTGAGTTGTAACCCAAACAACACACCATTCATCGTTCACATACACTCCTGGCAGGTGTCTCTTTGTTGGGGTACATTGGCATGCTTTATCTGAGGGCTGTTCTAGGTGACCAGACTGATCATCACCATCAGTGGCACTGGGAAACAAAAGAACATGACATTCGTCCAAGTCTGTTTTACATATTACAGCTCGTTGTTGCTCTTTGAGCAGGTTGTCTCTTTGCTCCATTCTACCCTCATTTTGACCTAAATCCAGCATTGTGACCACGGACATGTTCCAATCATAAACACGTGCTCCCTGTCAAGATCATTCCAGGTGACAGAACTTCAGGGAATGTTGGCCTAAAATGGCTGAGTGAAGAACAATGTGACTATACTGACCAGCATCATGCGTTGCCCAGTGAAGCACTGTGCCTGACTGTTTATTTCATGATCCTTTCGATCTTGTAGATTATACAGATTTATCTTTGTGTCATGGGCTATACAGCTGTATTTTTCCCTCAGGTTTGAGAACATCTGGTTGCCAAGTTGCTCCTTTCTAGGACTGGAGCCAATCCAATCATGGGATGGATGTTCTAATGCTCCCACTAAATACAGTACTAGCTGACAACTCTTCATTGGGACATGCTAGGCGAAAATGCTTATTTATGAAGCTTTCCCATCTCTTTCAACCATCAGAGGAAATGTCTGTAGACTGCGCGACTGTCCACACACTACTGAGTCAAATATGGGTCTTGAAAAGTTGTAAAAAGTTCACAGATAAACTACCAATGACTCTAGGACCTGTGGAAGGGTAAACTTTCAACTTTAACTTTTCAACAGTGGCTTAAAGTAACCATTAATGGTCAAGAAGCCTTGGGTAGGATGGTGGAAACCCTTACAAGTGGGGCAAGATGGGGATGAAGGAGGAAAGTTCGGATTGGTTACCGAGGGCTCTGGCTATCGAGGGAGGAAAATGATAGCTAGATTGGGGGGACAACCAGTGAGGCTGGATCTTGTGTTCTTGGAACACGAGAGGTTTTGTACACTTGTTCAATGAGGGGGGATGTGATTTCTCTATGTATGATGTTTTATGCCTGCAAGAAACATGGTTGGTTAAAAAAAAAACACCATGACCGGATTCTCTGTATTCTTGAACTATTAAGGGGGCAAAATGTAGGCCAGTGCCGGGACTGCTAATATCAGTATGATCAGGTCTGCGATGGGAAGTAATGGCTACATTTAATCCCAATTCATTTACTCACGCACTACTGATTAGTTCACATGACCTTTGGAGTGGTAGGGGCATGGATTTACTCATATGTAATATTTATTGGCAACCAGAAGCAATTTCAGCACAAACCTTTGTACACGACTTGCAGATAATTCTGGAAGCAAGCACTGAGATGTCTTCAGAGGTGTCGGTCATCCTAGGTGGGGACATTAATATGTCATGTGTGGGAGTAAAGAAGTGATGCAGGAGAAGAGGTTTTTCGAAAGAGAGAATGGGGAAAGAGAGCAACAAGGTGTGCACAGAGGAGGTGGGTATAAAGGATTGGCATGATTGAACAGGTCGGTCCGAAGCGATATGCCGAGTAAACCTATGTGGAAGAGAGGAGAGTTGAGTTCCACCATTGATCATATTTATGTCTCACGTAACCTCCTCCCCCAAGTAGAATCCGTGTGAAAGACCAAAGAAATATCGAGGCTTAGTACCACAAATGAAATGCGCCAATCACGGATTGAAAAGATACAAGTATCTTTTATTACTGTACAGTTTCATAGCAAAACAGATAGTTATCTGGCTCCCAACACCTCGCAGTGTGTACCAGCAGACCGAGTGAGGGATGAGAGTACTGGATATCTAAACACAGACATATTTACACCATTGTTGAAATATTATCCAGCCTCTCTCCATGCTAATAAGTCACTGGCTAGAGTTTGTGCTCAGTTCATATGATAAACATTACAATATTATCGAAGGGATTAAACAAATTTGCATGTCCATGAAGTTACAATGATGCTTGTTGGTTCTCTGATCCACGGTAAGCCTTGTTCCAAGAATGGCTACAATGCAGTTTAGCCAGAACACACAATCTGAGTTTGTTTTCCATTGTCTCAATGTTTACTCGAGGATGAGGCTTGTGAGTGCAGACAACACTTGGATGGCAGTTCATTCGAGTTGCAAGGTTTCTTTACATTAGTCAAACAGTCTGCTCTCAGTCAGCCTAAACATTAACAGAACTCAAAGGTCATTCAGCTCGACTGCAAGTCAAAAACACAGTCCACCATTTTAGAACACAGAAACAAGAGTTGAAATCAAAATGGCGGACGAGTCTTAAAAAGTCGGAATATTACGAACGCGGTTTTCTGTGTAATGCAAATGGGCTTAGGTCATATTCATAACAAGACGGTATTATGTGATTATGTTTTAACAAACCCTCCTTTTGGCCTAAGCCAAGAGCATTACTCAAACATTAGCTTTACTCAAAACCCCACACTTCAATGTTCGTACATCCTGAATCACATTCTTCAGAAATATCAATCGCCATGAGTTCCTTGACAGTGATATCCTTCATTACAAAAACGCTAACAGTTTTCTCGGGTGCTTGTACCTTTTGTCCTAATGTACCTATAGTTTGCGCACAACATCCTCTTTATATCGAGCCTATGGCAGGAAGACATTGTACACAACAACAGCAGAACAATAGAACACCAATAACTATCACTAAGACTGAAAAGAGCTTCCAGCCGCATGAATGTAGAAAGTCCCAAAACCAAGCACTAAGATCCAGTTTCCCTCAGGGACATGTACTTCTGTACTCAAGGTGTGCAGATTTTGTATTGCCTTGAATATAGTAGGGGAGGAGTAGGTACGAAAAAACAGCAAGCAGATCCCACCAATTTACATACCCCACTACGCTCTGTTAGGATGACGTCTAACACCATCCTATTCTGAAGGGCCACGAATCTGATTGCTTTTTGTTCCAGCGTCATGTTGTATAGTATATCAGTGGTTCTTTTGATGGTTTTCTCCAGTACTCTTTGCTAGCCTCCTAATATCCTCAGAGTCAGTATCTGTCCCCAAAATGGTACAAAGGATTTTGCTACATCATCCATAACCTGTGAAAGAGTATCACCATTCTCGTCCCGCCTTGGACAAGCTCTAGAGACCTCAGAGGTGCTAGCCACATATACCCCTGGTAATAAGATACCCATGTAACAAGTACCCTGCCAATCTCTAGGTAACCACGGATAAGTTTCATTGCCACTGACAAAATAAACAGGATCACCTACATACAAAGGACTGTCCTCACTAGTTAGGTTTGCAATGTTGATACAACCCTCAAATGTACCCATTGGCTGAGAACCATCACTTTGTATACAGAAGGAAACAGAGTTGGGACTATGATAGATAGTGTAGGAAGGAGGCATGGCATCCCGGTTGCCTACAGGAGCCATCTTGAAAGAAATTAGCAATTGGAAAGGTCTAGAAAGTCTATCAGAAGGCCTTATAGAAGCAACATTGAGTTTGCTCCTATTCGCAAAAAGGGAACATCCCAAAGGTGTTAGGACTCGTCTTTCAAATTCATTCAAATTAGTCCCATCGAAGTCCCTAGAAATACTGTCATTCCAACGATCAAAGAATAGTGCCCTCAGTGAGGCGTAGCATGCAGTAGTCAAAGGAAGAGGATGAATAGAGAAGCCCAAACCCTTTTTCCCCTTGCTGTGGCAAATGTGAACATACCCAGCAATTCGTTTTTGTTTAGAATCACATGAGTGGCATTCATGATTAATAGGAGAGTGTTATTGTGGTAACTCCGGCTGTGTTGGAAATCCCTAGGAGGTAGAGTGTACAGATGCACAAAAGGTGAAGACATAGTGGGAACAATTTCAGTCGATAACAAAGTCTCAAGTGGATGCACCCCCTCTAAATTATACAACCCAAGCGAAAATACAGCTGTCAGACCGATTAACATTATAACAGGAACACAATGAGTCTTCAAGGACCATGATCTTTGATGAACAAATTCTTTGTCAGCCACAAGACCAATAACTTGCTCTGTACGAGTAGAGTTAGAAAAGGGCATTGTTTTTCAGAGTCCGTTTAGAAAGCCTCTCCGTCAGGCTCTTTTAGTTCATCTGTCGGTGGCCCGTGACCATGTGGTTTATCTTGCTTGAAGGTAACTTTGCCGGTCCCAGCCACTTATTTCCATTTCAGTGAGAGCGTGGCAAGGGACTAGCTCAATGGTGGTTTCTTGTGGGCACAGCCGATGTTATGCTGTAAGTCTAGTGCCACGGACGCAGATCGTACCTCAAGACTCTAGGTACGGCGTGATCTGTGAACAAAGTGTTGTCGCTTCCTGATGGAAGTGGTGAAACAGAAGCAATATTGCTCAATGATGTAGAAAGATCCGAAGAAGAATTCAAAGGCAAAGCAGCAGTCTCCCCAGTCCCCACGGGCTCAGGAAGGGTGTCAGTCAGAACGGGCTTACAATGAGGAGCAAAGTGAACAATTTCTTTCTCTTCTCCTTCGTTGTGCGGCAGAGGAAAAGGTATCTTCTTAATGTGTGTTTCTTTCTGTCTACTCGTACAGTGGTCTGTGTGGCCAACAGGACTTGCAACGGTCCTCTCCAACACAGTGCGAGACAGGATGCTCTTTCAAAAACCTTGGTAGCACCAAGTCGCTGGGTTGAAGTCGATGACCTGGCCCCTCGTATTTTACTGGGAGGGCTTCTCGCACCTGTTGATAAATCAAATACAAGTTTTGAGTTAACAGGTCGCAGTATTCAGAAAGGAGCAAATGCTCCACGTCTTTCATTCGCTTGGGCTTGGGCATGTTCCAAATATTGGCTGGTCTCCCGATAACTATTTCATAGGCGAGAGCCCAGTTTTTGTTTGTGGGGTCATCCGCATAGACAATAGAGCTATTGGTAAGGCATTTGGCCATTTCAAATTGCTACTAGCGCAAACCTTCACCATCTTATTCTTTAATATACCATTATGGTGTTATACAAGTCCGGCACTCTGAGCGTGTCTGGCCGAATGGAAGGTTTATCGATCTGTAATCCAGCACATATTTGCAGGATAACAGCAGCGATAAAATGTGGGCCATTGTCTGACCAAATGACCCTCAGCAACCCAAACCTAGGAAAATATTCCTTAAGCATGGTTTTCGCCGTCGTTATTGCTGTGGCATCTTTTACAGGGAATGCTTCGACCCATTTTCTAAAGGCACAAATGACTACCAGAACGTATTTGTAGTTTTGGCAGAGCTCCATTTCGATGAAGTTGAAATATATTACCTCAAAGGGCACAGAGGGGGGCCAAAACTACCCCTCGATGTTGATGTACCTTTCCCCAAATTATGCTGTAAGCATACCATGCAATTTTGGACCAAACGCTCAGCAGTCTTTGAGATGTTTACATTTACCCAGACAGGTTCTAGCAGTTTACACATTTTTCTAGCACATATATGAGTGGGACCATGAGACATTGTAACCACAGCAGTGACATAAGCATCGGGTAGCATCCATCTTTTCTTGACATTGTCTATCCAACAACCTTCACCATCTAAACTTGCTAGACCCTCAGCCCATTGCTTAAGCTCTTCTGCAGTGGTATCCGCTTGAATGGTTTTTATCGGATCAATTCCTTCATCTATTATACAAGTGTTTGTGGCTTCTTTTGTTACATACATTTCTGAATACAAATCCGTGGCAGTCTGTTTGGCTATCCTGTCAGCAAACGCGTTCCTCTCCCCACATCATCTGTTACTTTCTGGTGTGCGGCGCACTTCATTATTGCTAGTTGAGTAGGAAGCGCTGATGAGTAGCCGAAATATCAAGGTACCATGTTGAATCTTAGATCCGTGTGAGGTCAAGAAACCTCTCTCTGCCCATAATCTACCGAAGTTGTGAACCACCCCAAAGGCATACTGGCTATCTGTAAATATATTTACACTGAGCCCTTCGGAAAGTTCACAAGCTTGAGTCAGTGAGGTAATTTCTGCTGCCTGCGCGGAGTTATGCGAAATTCTTTTGGTTTCCACAATAGTGCTTAATGTAGTGATGGCATAAGCAGCAGTGGATGTACCATCCATAAGTTTGAAACAGGAGCCATCACAAAATTGCTCCCCGTGTGGATTTTTCAATGGTGTGTCATTTAAATCGATTCTGCCTTTGGTTTCTTGCTCTGTGGTGTAGAGGCAGTCATGTGACATCTTGTCACTGCAAGCAATGTCTTGCGGAAGAGGCAATAGTTCGGCCGGATTTAATGCGCAACATCTCTTAATTTGGATATGCGGTGCAAATAGAGTCAGCTCGTATCTTGTTTATCGTGCTGAGGTAAAATGTTGCGTTTGCGTTCTGTTCAATAGAACGTCTACGGAGTGGGGGTACCATCATGGTTAAAGAGTGACCTAAAAAGAAACCTTCACCTTGCTTTACAGATGCAGCGGCAGCACCAAGAGCTCTCAGACATCTCGCCAAAGTGCATGCAACAGGATCAAGCGTGGAGGAAAAATAACTGCACAGTCTATTCTTCCCCCGTGTGCCTGCATTAACACAGCCAAAGCACATCCATCACATTCATGCTTACAACACAAAGGCCTTGTCATATTTTGGTGTGCCCAAAACTGGTGCTGAACACAACGCAGCCTTGAGCAGATCATAAGCTTTCTGGTGGTCCAAGTTCCACAGTAATGGCAAATAAATGCCCTTCTTTGTCAATGCCAACATTAGTTTTATCATTAATAGGAAGTTGGGGATCCACTGTCTACAGTACGAAGCCATGCCTATGAAAGCTATGACCTCTTTCTGTGTATTTGGGACAGACATTCTAGAGATGCCTTTTATCCGTTCAGGTGTCAGTCTTCTTTCCTCCTTTGACACGAGATAGCTTAAATAGGCGACCTCCTGTCGACAATATTGAAACTTTTTCAATGAAGCCTTATGCACATGCTCTGCTAGATGGATAAGCAGCAAGTGGGAGGCAGCTGAAGTGCATCAAACTGCTCCTTCAAAGCTCTACTGTAAATACTCAGACTCTCAGTGTACCCTTGTGGCACACGAGTGAATGTAAACGAGCGTCCACCTAGGGTGAATGCAAACAAGTATCTACTGTCAACGTGTATGGGAATACTAAAGAAGGCATTCTGAAGATCCACAACACTGAAATGATTACCAGAAGCTGGAATCATCATTAATATTGCAGTCATATCAGGCACAATTGGAAATTGTGGAGCAACAATCTTATTGATAGCACGTAAATCAATAATGAAACAGAAAGGAATCGCATTATCCCCTTTCTTATACACTGGTAAAATCGGACTATTGCACAAACTTCCTGCAATTTACTCAATCATTCCTCGATGTACAAAATCAGAGACTATACTTTTTAAAGCTTGCTCATCGTCAAATGAAATCTTATATTGTGGAATATGTGGCAACTTAACACCTGGTTTACAAGACAATCTTAACAGGTTCAATTTGCAAAATGCCAACATCATTATCATCAACTGCCCATAAACATGCCAGAATTTTATCCAATTCAGTCGGTAAAGGCCTAGTTAGAAATTGTCAAGCAGAAAATTGCTGAGGTGAAATCGTCAAATGTACTCCATTCGGAGAACAATGAATTACCGCATTTAATTCTTTCAACAAATTCAAACCCAACAAATTCCCTCCATAATTCGTCGTCAAAAGAAATGGACATTGATCCATGAATGGTGTCAGTGAAATCGGTATCGGCTGAGAAACCGGACTAACCACTGGCGTGCCAGAAAACCCTACAGAAATGTTATTTTGCCCTCACAGTGGAATATCTGGAACCCGTGAATGATCTATGGAACACTTCTGTGCTCCCGTATCTATCAAAAATAGATGCTTCCTATTCCCCACCTTCACTTCAAGTAGGGCCTTTTCTGATCAATGGGAATAGGCACCGGTTCCAGACTCTGCTTTGGGCTGTCCTAACGGGACAATATATCATCAAATACAAGATCCTCAGGAAGATAGGCAAAAATATTCCTATTATCAACACTATGTTGCTGGCTATCTTGCGAGAATGACTGTGGATTCTGAGCGAACTGACTTCTACCAGGAACCCCTACCTTCGGGCGGCCTCTGGATCGTCTACCCATGGTACCATATGTGTTATTCGTTCTCTTCTGAAGGATCGTGCATTGTGCTCGCCAATGACCTTCTTGTCTGCAATAATCACATTGGTTCATGTGTACAGGACCCATCTGCACATTACTCTGTGGAGTAAACTGACCTCTAAACTGTGGATTTCCACCTCTGGTTCCTCTGTCTATCTGTTGCAACAATACTTTGGTTTTCCAGTCTCCCTTCTTCTTTTCTATCCTCTCTTTTTCACTGTTGACTCTATTTTCATAATACTGAGCCATATGCAATACTTACCATTTCATGTTACCATTGAAAAGGCTGGTCTAAATTGGTGGAAATCCTGCATGGGTTCATTACAATATTATTTCTGATGAAACTTCTAACAGATATTATAATTCTAATTGTTCTTTTATATTGTGCTTAATGTGGTTCCTAAGTGTAGGATTGATATTCAAACCCGTGTTGCTCTGTGTTGTCATTCTTCCAAGACAAATGCTTTGCCCCTGAGCCATCCTTCCTCCCACATATCAGGGCAGATTGACTGCACTCTGCTACATGAGACTAGACATAAATTATGTATTTATACTCTTGGATAAGTGTGGTCCACATGGACGAACTAGAAATCGGTAGAGAGAGAACCAGGTGTCACCTGTTGGCACATTCACGAGGTCCACACACCCTTTCTAAGTCCAATGCCCTCTCAAGGTGATATTGGTGATCTTTCCTCTATGGTAACACACAGCATGTTGCCCGTAATGTTGCACATTCTCTCTTTCACTCCCTGGGATAACACTCAAGTGTGCGTCCATTCCCAATTCCCATGCATGACACTGGCTCCTCCTACCCCTTTCCTCTGCCTCACTTCCCTTTTTGGGCCAACACTGGTTCTTCCACCCTTTTTTACCCTACTACACCTCATTTATGCAAAAAGGAAATGCAATTGTTAATTTCCCCACTGGTTTTATTTGTGTTCTCTTTTGTCTCCGATTATTTACTCCTAATTGTAAAGCACACATGATCTACCCATCACACGTTGTTTTTTATTCTCATAAAATGTCTTTCTAATTGTGCTTTTGCACTTTGTTATGAAGTGGGAATCCTTGAAATGTCTGTGGCATATGTAGCAACGCCACCTAAAACAGGACTTCAATTCCCATTTTCCTCAGTGCAGCATGATCTCACCATGCTGTGCAGTATAAGGGTCAATTACCACCTCCCATTTTCTGTTTTTCCCTCCCTATTCACATGCTGATTGGCTCCTTGGAATTTGAAACTCCGGCCTGATTCTGTTGACCTCAAGACTTCGATTTTCCCATGGGATGTTGACTTCTCTGTTGCACATGACCTCTTGCTAAACTGGACTGCTGCTTTGGTTTATCCCTAGTTGAGATATTCCTGGACCTCCTCATCCAAAGGTTGACTCTTTTACCATCTTGCTATTTGGAGTGGACAATCAGATAACTCTGCTTGTAAACTTCATCTGGTTCTTCGCCTTAAGATCACTCAGGATTCTGAAGACACAACTCCTTCTAGGTTTCCTGTTCATCTATCTGCTCCACAATGTTTGAAGTCGAGTTCTCTGTTAAAGTCTGTGCATATAACTGACCAGTGTGTTAACCGAGCCTAGGGAGAGAGTTGTGGTATTCCAACTTGACATGAATTAACCACATATTCCATTGCTTTTACTCTGGAGTGTGGTGCAGTTCATACAAAAATGTTGTTGCCTTTCCAGGGCTGATCAGTATCTGTATGACACAATGCCTTCAGCTTTCACCAATAAATACAAAAGATACAAAGTATTTTAATGAAGGATTGACAGAAATAAATCATAAACTGGTCTACTGATCAGAGGGTAATGCAGAAAAAGTATCTTGAAAGAGCAGGAGGTGACAATGTTAATGTAGCCACATTTCTTATATTTAAAAATGCTCCTATGTGTGTGTTTCAGGGTGTACAAAGTGCTAGGATGATTGAGAGCAGCTGATCTGCATTTGCCCACCACTACTCACAGGAATACAGATGGCACACCAAGGACAATTTTCCAGAAAACATTATGATTATGGATATTCTTGATATCAAGATTGATTTATGTGCCTCTTAGCAGTGACAGTATAGGGAACACATTCAGCTAGGATTCATCTTGGTCTTCAGGCAAGTACTGTAGGATTGTTTAGCGTGTTTTGGGAGCACAGAGCGCAGCACCACTGCACAGGATCAATGTATAGCATGTTTTTTGAAGTGCAGCACCACTGCATGGGTTTGATGCATTGATATAATGTGGTACAGCAAGACATGTGTTATTGAGCATTTATTTTTATGCAGCGCCACTGCATGGGTTTAATGCAATTGCTTCAAGCTATGTGTTGCCAGTGCAACATATGGATATGTAAATGAAGTCAGGCTACACAGGTTAAAAACAAACCATTTTCTCATTGAAAAGCGATTTTTATTTTTCATGTTCGAAATGCACACCATTTTTTTTTCTTTTCATCTGAAATGCCTATGTTGCAAGAGACACATTTGAAGATTAATGAACTAATATAATTAACCGTACTAACATGATTCTAACTTCTTAATAATATAATGTGTTCTACACTGCAAAATGAGGCAGGCTGAAACTCATTTCAGACTGTGTGCAGATTTTTTTTTTCTTCTGGTTTTTCTGTGCTGCTTTGTCCATAGTATTTGCAGGAATCAAGGATTTGAATAGCAGGAAATCAGTTTTGTTACAGTTGCTTACTGCAAAAGATTTCTATTGTGTGCAGAGGGTGGATAGGACATGATAGAATTTTATTGGTTAGGATCCTTTGGTAGGAGGTAACCAGAGTTTTCTTGTATAATCTCGGGGAAGAAACAAAGGAGACGACATCTTGACACAGCTCGGAGAAGGACTGGGTCGATAGCTGGGGATGCCTGATTCCTAAAGCAGATTCAATACTGCTACAGAGACTGGGATTTCCAGTCAACAAGCCCCAGTTTGAGCGACAGCAAATGCTTGTCCTTGCTGGGTGAACCCCTCCAGAAGGCGAACAGCCAAAGAAGTTACATGCTGAATAAGCCTGGTAATTATCTCGCTGAAGTGTGGGAGCTGTGCGCATGTGTGCGAAAATATTCAGTCAGAGTAGGAGAGGAGATTCCTGTGTTTTAACCACATGTTAATGTTGCAAATTGGAATCTTGTTCCTCACCACTCTCCTTTCATTGTGTTACAGATAATGTTGTTACTGTGAGCTTTCCATTTATTTCTGTAAAAAAAAGAGTAAGCCCATGTTGAAATGCAAGTTTTATAATACAAAAAAAATTATCTGAAAGCAGGCGGGAAGTGTGTTTCATTTTATCTTGTCCTTTGTGCATCTATCATTATAACACTGGTAATATGGGAAGATCTTTGCACAGTGCAATTGTCATTTTTAAAAGTTGCTAAAAGATAAGACATGGCAGTAGCTGTGTGCATGAATCCATTCAGTATATGAGTGTGTGTGTGTTTTCTGAATGGAACATAATAATAACAAGATGAAATAGCCGCAGCCGAAAGTCTATGAGTCGGCAGGAAGAGAGGCCCTGGACATAGCTCACCAAACGTAAATAGGTTGGTGATAAATACCACATATAGCTTGCTGTCGTAGATAAGTCAGTGAGAACAGCCCATGGTGGCACTCCAATTGGAAATGTGGTGTTTCTGAAATGCAAGCCTGAGGTCTCTCTAGTGATCACACGAACAAACTAAACAAAAATAAGGAGTTCTGGATATTGTGGTCACATATATAAAACAAAGGATTTATGCTCACCCATAAATACCACCAGTAACGCATACCAACATAATGTATACCACTAAATGTATCAGTGTGCTGAAATAATGTATGTATACTATAGTACTATATACCAAATCTAATCTGAATGCAAAGAATGATTATTACTGAATTATTTTCATTTTGGCGGTAAGAAAATACAGCTAGGCCCCAGACCTATACAAAATACCCTACAGCTCCCACTTCTCAGGAGCTAAACTTGTTCATTTACTTACCGGTTTGGATTTTTTGTGGTTTATTAGTGTGTGATATTGAGATGCTTATACTAGTGTAATGTTTTCCTAACTGACTGAGTAAATACATGTATATTCGTTTACCAAGAAACCTTGAGTAAGTGTTTATTTGAATCACTCTTATTAGTTGGGCCTGTGTGTAACTTGTTCTACTGCTCACTTAAATTCTTGAGATAAGTCTGGCTGCTCAGCCATCGCTACCACTTTACTGTGTAGTGCGGGCTTGTACCAAAGGTGAAATTGTGCTTATACTTGTAGTCTTAATTGCATGTAGTGTTCCCAAAGGGTACTGCAGGTGATTCTGCCTAACAATGGGACACCCCCACCCCAACCCCCATCACCCGTGATCCCACCCTGCAGGGAGCCACCTCCACAGGGGACACCCCAGCCCACATCACCCGTGACCACACTGTGTAGGCAGCTCCATCCACATGGGGTACCCCATCACCCCTGACCCCACCCTGCAGGCAGTCCCCTCCACATGGGTCACCTCCATCCCAGCACCCATCACCCTTGACCCCACCCTGCAGACCCCTCCACATTGGATACCCCAGCCCCATCATCCGTGACCCCACCCGGCAGGAAGCCACCTCCACATGGGACACCCCACCCCAGCCCACATCACCCGTGACCCCACCTTGCAGGCAGCCCCCTCCACATGGTACACCCCAGCCCCATCACCCGTGACCCCACTCTGCAGGCAGCCCCCTCCAGATGGGACACCCTACCCCAGCCCCCATCACCGTGACCCCACTCTGCAGGCAGCCCCCTCCACATGGGTTACCCCAGCCTCCATCACCCATGACTCCACCCTGCATGCAGCCCCCTCCATAGTGGACACCCCCACTCCAGCCCCATTAACCATCACCCCACCCTGCAGACAGCTGCCTCCACATGGCATACCCCAGAGACCATCACCCGTGACCCCACAATGCAGACATCGTCCGTCCAAGTCCCCTGCATCCTCGCCCCTCTTTTTTGTGCCTAAAAAAGGAGGGAGACCTGAGAACTTGCATTGACTACAGAGCACTTAACCAGATCACAGTAAAAAAACGGTACCCGTTACCGCTTATCCCAGAGCTCTTGGATGAAGTAAAAAACCCTCAGATATATACAATACTAGACTTACGAGGGGCCTACCATCTAATAAGAGACAAATAATGAGACGAGTGGAAGATGGCCTTTCGCACGACATATGGCCTTTATGAATATCAGGTTATGCCCTTTGGACTATGTAATTCCCGGCAGCGTTCCAATTTTTCATGAATGACGTGCTCCGCGAACTGTTGGGCATCTATGCTCTTGTCTATATTGATGACATTCTTATCTATTCGACCACCAAGGAGGACCACGTCAACCATATCTGGGCAGTTTTGGACAACTGCGGGAACACCGGCTATATGCCAAATTGGAGAAATTATTCTTTCATGTGACAGAGGTAGAATTCCTCTGCTTTATTTTCACACCACGGGGCGTACGCATGGACACTCGCAAGGTAGACGCTATCCTTAACTGGCCCTCACTGACATGCATAAAGGGGGTACAGAGTGTACTCGGGTTCGTCAACTTTTATCGCCGGTTCATTCCCTGGTTCTCCCAGATCGTTCACCCAATCACCTCTTTACTATGGAAAAATAAACAATTTAATAGCTCCGCAGAGGCAGAGAAAGCCTTCCAGGAGCTAAAACAAGCATTTACTACAGCACCAATTCTACGGCATCCTCGACCAGAACTACCAAAACTGATGCTTCCAACAAAGCAATGGGAGCAGTCCTGTCACAATGAGACCCCGAAACAGGTGAGTTGCATCCCGTGGCATTCTGGTCTCGCAAGATTTCAGCCCCGGAATTGAAATATGTAATCATTGATAAAGAACTGCAAGCAATTAAGACAGCGTTCAAAGCCTGGAGACATGATCTTCTTGAGCTAGACATACAGTCACTGTCGTCACGGATCATCGCAATCTACAATATCTGAAGACCGCTAAAGCACAATCATTATGCCAACTCCTCTGGGCTCTCTTCTTTGTGGAATATGACTTTGTCATCACCTATCAACCCGGAGTACACAATGGAAAACGGACAGCATGTCTTGCACGAGTGAGAGAGAAGAGGCATTCACTACACCAGACCTCATGGCCATCATCCCTGAAGGACAAATCCAAGGTATGATTGTCGCAACCACCAATCTAGACAACTTAAAATCTGACCTGAAAGAAATACTTGATGAGTCCACCAGCGCAATAGGAATGGCTAGGACCATACTACCATGGATGATTGTACATCCCGGATAAGAAATTACAGAACCAAATCATCGCAAACTATCATGATTCATTAGTAGAAGGGCATCCGGGAATAGCCAAAACCAAAGCTAAAATAAAGAAAAATTACTGGTGGCTAACTTGGCGAAAGGACATTGTTCAGTTCACCACAACCTGTGGCACCTATGCACAACACAAGTCCCAAAAACATAGTCCTGCAGGTCTGCTACATCCTTTAGAAGTACCCCCAGCTCCTTGACATACGTTTACAATGGATATTATTAAAGACCTTCCCTCCTGTAACGGATACAATACCATCTTAGTCATCGTAGATCAGTTTTCCAAAATGGCCCTCTTTCTTCCCCTGAAATGTCTCCCAACTGCTTCAACTCTGGCTACCGTGGTTTTGGCACAGATTGTCCGGCTACACAGGTTCCCATCAATATTGATATCAGACAGAGGAACTCAGTTTGTCTCTGCATTCTGGAAAAGGTGTTATAAAATTGCCAAAATCAACCTCCAGTTATCTACATGCCATCACCCCCAAACCGACGGCCAGACCGAATGGACTAACCAGACCCTCGAGCAATACATAAGGTGTATGCTGCAACAAACCGAGGATACCAGGAAGGGCATACTTTGGTTAGCAGAATACGCATATAACAACTCCATTCACACCAGTACGGGACAAAGCCCATTCTATATAGTGTACGGTCGACATCCAAGGACATCCGTTTTCGACCCACTCCAATCATTAGAAATGGCCGCTGTAACGACCTTACACAAAACCATCACCCAGGTTTTTAAGGGAGCAGCAGAGCATCTTGCCAGAGCCAAAGAGAAATAGAAGCAGTTTGCGGATCGACACCGAAGGTTTGGTTAGCATCCAAAAACATCCCCCTGAAAGGACCATGGGTGTTCCATCCCAGATATCTGGGATCCTACACTATCAAGGCTGTGATCAGCCCTGAGGCCATGGAATTAGAATTACCGACCCACATGCAGATCCAACCAGCATTTCATGTCTACCTCCTGAAACCATTGAGACCAGGTATCGGATTGATACTCCACAGGATCCTGAAATAGTTGAAGGAAAATCAGAATACAAAGTTAAAAGGATCCTAGACTGTAAGATGGTCTGGTTCAAGTTATACTACCTTAACGACTGGAAATGTTATGGACCCCAAGATCGGACCTGGGAACCCAGTGAGCATGTGCACACTCCACGATTAATCAGGCAATTCCACCACAATAACCCCACTAAACCAGGGCGAGGGGTAAAACCACCCATGAGAGGGGCCTTGAGGGGGACTGCTGTCATGGCCACAGGCCCCAGAACACAAAAACCACACCATCTAGTTATGGGGCAATGGGTCACTTGACTCACTTATGTCCATTTGGGACCTATAAACATAGGGGCCCTGGCTGGAATCAGTCCCCTGCGCCTTTGGTGCCAGGCTCATATAGAGATGTGAGCAGGAACACTTTATTTCAGTGCAGGAGTGCTTTTATTTTCCAAGAACTTTCCAGGAGCTGAAAGCCTTTATTCCAGAGAACATCCTTATGTGCTGACTCATCGGGTGTGGCTCCCTGGGCCTGGTCTTCATGTGCTGACTCATCAGGTGTGGCAGAGTGTGGCAGGTAGGCTGAAACTGGTGGGCGTGGCTTCAGAAGCTCAGCTATATAAGCTGCTCCATCCTTAAGACTGGTGCTTCACGTTACTGTGCACTCGCGTGCAACGTGAAGCTCACCGCCACTTGGACCAGTTTACTTACCTTTGGAAACCAGTCATTCTCCTGCATACTCACCTCCAGGGTGCTTCATCGCTTCATCTGCAGACTCATCTCTTGACATCCAGTGATCTTGATACCGGCGTCGCAGAACCGCACTCCGCATCCACGAACTCGGACCATGTGAAGAAGAAGAAAGAGAAGGTTAGAACATCTGCCCTAGAGCCAATCCACATTTGAACCCTGCACTCCCCCTAGTTAACAACTTACCAGCTACTGTACAGCTGCAGCTTCGTTCCTCATTCCCTCCGGTTGTCGCCTCGAGATACGCAGCTTCTGCTGGGCCGGCAAAATCACCTGCAAGGGAATAAAGCAAAAGAACAAACGTTAAAAGTGGAACGGACAGCAATACAAGACAAAAAACTTTACAATACAACAAAAACAGACGAGGAAAGACACAGGCAAACAGGAACACTTACCTGAAGTACAGTGGCTTAGTCGCAGCAGGACTGGACTACCACGTGCAAGGGACTAGTGAAGGAACTCGGTCCTGATCATACAAGCGCCCCTGCCAGAAGCAGCAGGACAGAGTGCTCATCAAAACTAATCAACAGGTGAGGTTTCCAGAGACAGCGCGTCCCATGGGTACCACGGTTTGGGAGAAGGGGTCTGGAAGGGGATCAGGCACACAAACTGGCATACTCACGCCCCCTATTCTCCACGCAGGAGCAGTCCTGAGCAGCATCACCTATTACCACCAGTCACCACATAAGCGCAGAGGACGAAGTCGGCCCCGAGTGACCTAACCCCTGGGAGGGCTGCAACCGTGCCCCAACGCCTCCATAGAGACCAGGTGAGCGTAACAGCAACGCACTATGTGTATGTTAGCACTTGATAAAATGATTTTTTAGGCTGTGGACCTTTGTGTTGTTAATGTACTTTTTGATCTTTCAAGTATGGCAAACAACAAGTGCTCTATGTATAACGTCACTGAGCATCCCATCACAATTGTTGCACTTTTTTCAATTGCGAACGCTGTGGCTGCAAGAGCTTGTTCGCAAGCAAAGTGTCCCTGCATCACTGCATCTAGTGTACCACTGTAGTATGCTAGAGGCTTGTGGCCCAACAATGTTTTTTGTGTCAGTACTGCTGTCATGAGTGTTCCATTACAATGCAAAAATTAATAAAATGTGTGCTCATAATCTGGTGTCGCTAGGACTGGTGCTGTCAATATCAGTTCTTTCAAAGTGTTGAAAGCAGTGTGCATTTCCTGTGTCCATTGTCCTGTTGTGTTTTCCCTTTGTGCTTCTTTTAGTGCATGCAGAAGAGATTTTGTGTATGCTGCATATTCTGATATCCAGGCACGGCAAAAGTTGCACATTCCAAGACATTTTTGCATCTCTTTCACCATTCTGGGCTCACTTACAGAAGCTGCTTTGTCAGGTATTATTTGTTTGCCTTCTTTTGATATACGTTGGCCAAAATACAACACTTCTGTCAACACTTGTGTCAAACAATACTGCAACTTTTGTTTGTCCAAATTGTAGCCCTTGTGTGCTAGTAATGTCAATAGTGTTACCAAATCCTGTCTGCATTCATCTTCATTTTTTCCACTAATCAAGAGATCATCTACGTACTGAATGATTGTACTCTTTGTGTCAATATTTCCAAGATCTTCATGTAGTATCCTGTTAAATATACTTGGATTTTCACAGTACCCCTGGGGCAATCTGCAATGCTCATATCTTTTCCCCCCAGGTTGAAAGCGGTCAGGTACCTTGAGTCGGGATCCAGTGTTACTGAGAAAAATGCATTTTTCAAATCCACCACTGTAAAACATGATGTGTCTTTGGGTATGCTGCATAAGATTGATGCAGGGTTTGGGATGAGTGGGAATTCTTTTTGTATGACGACATTAAGGGGGCGTAGATCCTCTATCATCCTCCAAGACCCTCCTTTTGCTTTTTTGATCAGGTAGATACAAGTAATACAAGGAGAATTTGAAGGGACTATAATTCCCATGCTGTAGTAGGGTGTGTATTGTTTCTATTATTCCTTCTTCTGCCGCTCGTGACAGGTGGTACTGTTTTATCTGTTTCAATAATGCCACTGGCTTGAGTTAGATTTTTACAGGTGCTACCTCGCACAACTACCCCACGTCATGTGGGCCAGTTGTCCACAAGTCTGATGGTACATGTTGCATGTCTTCATTGAAAAAGGCTGGTGGCCCACTCACTATGGCATTGAGGGCGAGTGGCACTTGTCTGTTCTGAATCCTTATGTCACAGGGAATTGCTATCTTCTTTATTATTTGCCCATCACTGTCTGGGTCAGTGAAATGTCCTTGTCAGATAGATCTTGCAAGGCTGTGTTGGCATTTATACACACCACTGCTCGCCACTCAAATCCATGTATGTCTAGACCAATCACTGCTATCCTTTGTGCTGACACATGTACCCCATGTAAGTCTAGAGACACCACTGATCCTGCAACTATCTCGGGGCGTGCTATGGGGTGAAACACAAACTAGGATGGCACTCTCCATTCTTGGCATTTTAACTCGGCCACAACTCGTGCCAAGGCCTTTAACCCTTGGATGAACATGTCTGCATCTACAGATATTCCACACACCTGCTGTGCTGTGGCTTGTGTGTGTATTACTAGCATGGCTCGCATTGCACATATCCCAGAAGGTGAGCACACTATCCCTCTGTCTGTGAATAAGATAGTCATATTAAGCTTGCTAAGGAGATCCCTAGCCAGTAAATTTAAGGCGAGCCTTTGTAATACAGTAGGGGGGTGCTTGCACTCTTTTGCCCCCACTGTTACCTCCAATTCGTCTGTGTATGGAACCTCAACCACCGCCCCAGAAAACCCCTGCGTCTCCATTTTATGATTGGACAACGGAAACCTGCATTCTTGTAGGCATGATTTTTCTGCTCTCGAGTCTACCATAAAAATGAACAGTTTGTTCCCTATCTCTGCCCCCACCAGTGGTTCCTCAGCTGCCTTGAGGGTCTTTGATAGGACTGGACACACAAGAGCTCTCTGTGGTCTGTCCTATGCTGAATATCTTGTGTCCTCCCCATTGTCAAAAACATTACCTGACACTACTGATGTTCCTCTGAAAGGTGCAGGGGCACCATTTGCTGTGGTGACAAAGGGATTTCTGTGAACCAGGGCCATGTGTTCTCGGGACTGTGTATGTTGTTGTGCGTTTTGTGGAGGTGCTCTGCGTTCTTCTATGTGCTTGGGATCGGGTTGCTCTTCCCTCCTACCACCACCCATAGGCAATCCATGTGGGCTTCCTGAGTGGGGGTGGCAATATTGTTGTTCATTTTGGTATGGGTTAATGGGGCGGCTTTGGCACTCTCTTGAAAAATGTCCCCACCTCCCACAGTTCCACCATGTTCCTTGTCCTCCTCCTCTGGGGCCTTTTCCTCCATACCCTCCATACCCGTACCCGCCCCCTCTGGACCCCCTGTACCCACCTCTTCCTCCATGGGCGCTCCTTGCTTGCCATTGTGGCCTCCCCATATTGTTCCTGTCTGTTTCCTGCCCAATTTGCGGCCATCCTTGCTTGTATTGATATCAGCCATTCCTCCTCCTCTCCTTCTCCTTCTGCTGGGAGGGTGGCTACTGCTGTGACCTTCACTGGTTTTGTCTGAATTAATTTTACCTAGTCTGCCAGTCTCTTTTGGGCTATCTCCCTTTCTCCTTCTTTGATTCTTTTGCAATGGTGTTCTATAATGTTCTGTATTTCTGGCCAGCCCTTGGCTTCTATCCCAGCTATTTTATCAAAAGCCTTCTGCACTTCTTTCTGGAGCCCTCTTTTGATTATAAAATAGAACAGGGAGGTGGATTGATGCTAAGCCATGCCTGTCTCTGCTCTTCCCATCTCCCGCACCCGAAGAATGTAAGCCATTGCATCCTCCTCCTCCCCCATTGTGCATTGCATTTCAGACTGTAAATCTGGTGTATCTGTGAAAACTCCCTTAGTGCATCCCATACTCTCGCTCTGTGTTAAAAAATGCCCCATCATGGTTGTCGCAGTCTAGTGTAATTCCGGGGAAACCTGCCTTTGCCCACACTCTGTTAGCTTGGTCACCTACTGCAGATAGTATCAGGCTTTTAACATCACCTACTGCTAAAGGAACCCCAGCAGTGTTTTTCTCAAATGCATAGATCCATTTACTTGCCCCTCCCGAGAGCAGGGGTAAGGTTTTTAGTAAGTTTGCTTTTTCCATCTGGGCCTAGGGAATATAATTGGGTCTGCCTCCCCATCTGTGTATCAATGGTAGTTGTAATTTGTTTCTTGTTGATTTCCCTGTACTTACCTTTACCCCCTTTTTCCCCAATACTGCCATTTGTCCCATCCTGCTCCTTAACCTTCCATGCCATTCTTCTTCTATCACCCTCGCCAGGGGAGACTGTTCTGTTCCTACCGACCCTCCACCTATCGCACACCCCAATCTCCTCTCTTCCTCTATTTGCTTTTCTATGTTACACCAATTTTCGTCTTCCCTGTCTGATGCCATGCGTCTCCTTCCAGCCCCTCTCGCTGACTGCTTGATCTATTTCTTTTATTCTTGTGGGCGTATCATTAATTCAGAACAATATTTCTCCCTTTTTCCACCCCTCCTCTGTTGACCTTTCAAGTGGTTGAGACATCTGTATCTGTTCTGCTCTGGGTATAGGGGAGCCCCCTTGCTCACATATATCTCTTAACCATGATAATTCTCTCCGTGTCATTGTTAGTCGTGAGTCTAATTCTTGGGTGAATTTTTCGATATCTATTGCAGGGGTACTCACCTGTCCACTTGCTCCTCGACAATCATATGGGGGTGGTGCTGGGGCTGTTAGTTGGGGTGCAAAGGGTGACATGGGCCTTGACACATACACTGGGTCACTATACTCCTTTGCTGGGACTGGCTTTGGCAGGAGGGGATATAATCGCGCAACCTCTTCCTTACCCTCCTTTTCTTTCCCCTCCCTTTCACTGCTACTCACTGCCAGGGGAGATGTGGCCTGTTCTTTTGCCTTGCTCGGAGGTACTTCCTTGAAAAGTCTCCATAAATGTAATATTTCTCGTCTCTTCTGAATTTGTTTACCCTTGTACTTTACAACAAACAGGTCGCTACCATGTCTAGAACATTTTTATCAAACGACCCCTTTGGTCCATACCTGGGGTAAACCTTCCCCTTTCAATTCTGTAATCCACTGATCGTGGTGCTTAGTGATCCTGTCTGCGTACCCTGGTAAACTTTGGCAAATATGTGACAGTGGTGTTTCTACACCCATCCTGTTGCGGTAATACCTTCTCACTCTTGTGAGTCAATATAACAATGCAATTCACTGTATTTCAATAAGTCACTCCTCTGTATGTCACCTGCATGACACTGTATTTAGTAGACCACAATCTGTCACACTTACTATGACAGAGTGTGTAACAAAACAATTATACAATATTACTTCTATCATTAAATTATTCATCTAAATTATGTGCATGAGCAAGACAGTTACACAACAATGACATTTAAACATACGACATTTAACACTTAACATAAATCCTCCCCATCTGTCCCCTTTTATCTTTGCAATATTCTCCCTTAACGTTCTAGCCCGTCCCTATCTGAGACCCCATGCACTCCCCGTCTATAAGTGTCTCCTTAATAAAGAAAAAAGAAATGAATGAAGCGTTTCTAAATTCTACTCTGAGTCTTCTCCTTATATAAGATTCGTACTGATTCCACTTATTTTCCTCATTGTATCCTGTTCTAATCGAGATAGCACTATGCGGCACCGCCTTCCACCCCCTTTCGGAGCTAGGTTCCTGTATCCATTTTCACCTCGTAATCGCCTTAACTGTCCTAATGGCCATATGCAGAAAGAAAAGTATAGATTCAAGCCCACAAATTCTCCCTCTGTTATGTAAACATTCTCCCCTCTAGCTTCCCCTTCATTCAATCCCCAATATCTCTCTGTCTTAACCCTTACACTACTTTTTCCATTTCCCCCCTATCACATTTTAATGTGGCTCGCTCTTGAGTCTCATGTGTCCGTCTTTATCTGAGAGCCTCTGGACCCGGCCTGTCAAGGCGCTGTCCCACACTCAATGGTCACGCCCGGCTCTGGCGAGTGGTAGGGTGGGTTTTTGCAAAGCCGGGACCCATACACCCTCTTGCACTATTGCGTGCGCACATCTAGGTGTACCGGTTGCTGTAGGCGGGCAGCTCTTGAGGGGGCGCGCCCTGGGTCTCTGCTGTGGCTGGGGACGTCTCATGCCAGAAGGAAGGGAAGGACAAAATCACATCCAGGGGTCACCATACGAAAGTGAGTGGTCCTCCAAAATGCAGTTCAAACTCCCCACTGAGAGTCAATAATGGATACACCCCAGGAGGGAATGAGACCAAGTGCGGGTGAAAGTAAAAGTAAAGTTTATCTAAAACCAAAATACGGCAAGCAGAGAACTCTGCAAACTCTGAGAGCGCTCTGCCCAATATCACTCTAACAGTACTTTAAAAAGGGTTACAGCATCATAAATGACGACAGTCTATTGGTTACATGAGTTACATTTTCATTGGTAGATTCACAAGTCCTGTATAGTTGTGTAGGTGCCGCCTCCAGGTGATTGGATGGTTGCTTGCGGGAAGGCGGGCATCACGTGCATCAGCCGGGCTCGTCAGTGTGAGGTGAAGGTCATTGGGCTCCGGATGAGGTGATGGATACTAACTCTCTAATCTAAACACCACTTCAAAGTATGCAATAAAAAGACACTCATAAAAAATAACCATTGACATCATGACAGTTGGGGGGAGAATCATATATTTCACACTTATGTATACATATATTTGTCTTGGGTCCCTGAGAGGGTCAAAGGTATGGGGGTCATCTTGTGTCAGGGGGCAGGGAGGTGACCTTCTGTGTGGGCCTAGTGGAAGTAGGAGAAGATACATTTGTTGGATCAAGGCATCAGTGAGACATGGGCCTTTGGACACAGCACTCTCATAAGGAGGGAAAAAGGTGGGGGCTGTGTGCTCATCATGTGTGACGCTGCTGGAGAGGGGAGAGAAGGCCCTTTGGTTTTTCAAGTTTGGCCCCGTCCGATTAGTGGAATTATAAGTAAGCCATTGGAAGGGGTTTTGAATATGTTTACTGTCATTTTATTTGCAACAAGTGGAAATTAGGTTCTGACTATATCGTGGGCTCTGTCTTTACATATTCCATGGTCACCATTCTACAGAATTGCTCTTTTTTACATTAGTCTCGTGGCCGCACCTTTTATACTGTACACGTGAACCTTCTAACATCTCAATATATTTGCGAGTATACAAAGTGCTGGAAAACAATTGAGCATTTAGGCTATACATTTTGCATCATAACATATGAGTCACCGTGCATCTAATACATTTTCCAAGAGCATGTGGTACTGAAAGACATGGAACCTGTATCACAAAACACCAACATGTGGATCATGGTATCGTATTCATTGCAAGTGATATAGATGGATTAATAATTGATTGTTCTGTTACATCTCAGGAGAGAATTTATAGCCTCACAGAGGGGATTGGCGTTGTGGGTGAAACAGGGTGGCACACAGTCATGGGCATGCATCTGCCACATCAAAAGGGGTGTGGTGTTGGGGGTTATACACGTTATATAACTTAAGGGTAGCGTCTGCAAATAATGAGGCATGTTTGTGGAGATTAATTGTTTTTTCAAAGCCCAGGCTCTTGCCCGGTCATTCACAGGTTAGTGATGGAAGGAGGAAGGCTAGAGATACAGTGTTCAACTTGTAGCTGTTTGTGCCCAGTCTTCCATGAGAACAGGGCAACTGCAGGGACACCAGAGGGGAGGAGGTGGGGGGAGTAGCTGGCTAAATGTGCACGGTGCCAGGGGAGAGCTGCAGGCCTACAGGCTGGCTTTGCTGTGAGGCCTGCTTTGGCATATACAAAATGGAGTTGGGGTTCAGTACAAAATGGAGTCAGTAATCAGCCCTCTTCAGCCCTCTTATGGACGTTGCACCCGTATGTGTCGTGCCAAGGCTGTCCGGCACCTCTGGCCACAGGCACATGGGCAGCCCTGGGACAAGCATAGTGTGCGTGCGTGAGAGGGAATGGAGGGGAGGGGGCCTGAATGACCTTTCCTCCCATACAAAAGCTATTGGAGCAATATGTAGAGTGGCCACAGCCCATGTCTGTGGGCCATGGACATGACCAAAGGCTGTGGGTAGTGGGACCAGAAGAAAGCTGTTGGACAACATGTAAAGTGGCTACAGATGAAGACAGGGCCAATGGCCATGGGCAAAGGCTATGGCTAGTGAGCTGGAAAGAAAGGCAGTGTTTTAAAAGAGAAAGTGGGCACGGTCAAACAACTTGACTAGTGGGTCCGAAAGACATGTCTAGTGGCCATGGCCAAGTCATAAGGCCACCTAGAGCATCCAAAAGAAAGATATTGGGGGAGCATGTATAATGGACACAGCCGAAGGCCATGGCTAGTGGGCGTAAAATATTGGGTATAACAAAACCCTTGAAATTCACAAAAAAACTTTAGTTGAAGTGTAGTTCAGTTGAGCATAGTTAACACAACAAAACCCTTGAAATTCAGTGAATGTGGGAATTCATTACCTGCTCTAAAAGTTCCAAACCAATCTGTAATCCCCCCCCCCCGCTGCCCTGAATCCCACTACTTTCAAAGTGAATGCTATAAGATTGTGCTCATTAGAAGCACTGCATCTCCTGTTTTTAAATCTCCACTTTCCCTCCCATGTGACACATGCTCCATGCTCCATGGTGGTCGCACCACCATAATGTAAGCATTGCGTGCCTAGTGAATACCAACACGTGTAATATTCCATCATTGTTTCACGAGAGTCTGAGCTTCGTCTTTATAACTGCCATTTTGTTAGATCATTCACCTGGTGTGACTCCATTCCGCACAATATCTCCTTTGACAGAGCTGCATAGTTTTATGGTTTATGCAAATTCTGTAGCAATCAAGTGTATTCCCTTGCAGATCTGCCTCTTAATACAGCAGTAATTATGGGTGTGGTGCTGTCATGTTTAGATGCACTGCACTCATAGTGCTCATATCTGAAACAGAAACTATGAATTCTTTACCCAAACTATTTACGATGACATTCGCTGCTACAAACAGACATACATTCCCATGAATGGTAAAGAATGCCATTGTGCAATTCACTGATGTATTGGTGCTTAATGTTTTTGTTCCATCTTCTTTTGTATCCTTTTCAGCAAATATTGCCACACAGTGAACACCGCTGTTGACATTCCATGTTTCAGCTCAGTAATGCTAACTTTTTTTTTTTTTGATTTCTGAATTTTTTATTTATATAGTGCAATACAAGAACATACAAGTAGCAATCAAAGCAGTCAAAATATATTTTTTAAAAACATTACAACCAAAGAATACTGATACTAAATGAAAAGAAAAGGAAAAAGAAAAAAAAAAAAAAACACTAATACATGTTCAAAAACACCTCCCAGATCTTAGCATGCAAGTGTACTTTCTCCTGCTTCCTATAAATCAACTTTTCAACAGCCGCCAAAGAGACCATCTCATCGACCCAAACATCAGAGTCAGGCGGAACTCGGGATTTCCACCCTCTCAAGATCAGTTTCTTGGCAATTGATGCACCCCTAAACAAGAATTTTCTCTCAGATAAGGACAAATCTTCAAGTAAGACAACACTGCCTAAAACCATCGTCTTGAAATCCAAGTCAATACTGCAATCCAGGACCCCTAAACACATAGCACAAACGTCCTGCCAAAGACCTCTGACCTGGACACAATCCCACAGCAAATGTTCAAGAGTGCCAGTCTCCACATCACAACACCAACACACATCTGAGTCAGACATACCTCTGCCTTTGAGTCTTTCCGGGGACCAATAAACCCGGTTGAGAATTTTAATTTGCCTAGAACGCTCACACAAATTGATAGAGCAAAGCTTAACATTCACACAAATCTCAAGCCACGAAACCGTGGTGACCTCGCATCCCGGCGTTCTACTCCACGATACACCTTACTCGCAACAGGCTGACAGTACACCACAAAAAACTCCAAACTCACAGAATCATTCCCGTCAATCTCACCAATGCATCTCTTTAATTTTCTGTAATCTGATACTGAAAGATTTTGAATAGTGAAATTTGTGCACAACACATCAAAATCAACCAACTTCCCATCTCTGTAACATCACCAATCCAATGAACTCCACCAACAAACCATTCCGGCCACAAAATAGGTCGGCCGCCCTCCGTAATCACTTTATTCAGCCAAATCGATGCCGAAGGAGATTTCAAAGCAATTGAGCCACATATATCATGAAAGTCTTTCCACACATCTCTCAAAAATTCAGTCAAAAGACGTTTTTGCAACGTTTGCAAACTGTCGTAAGTAGAGCCCGGGGGCAAGAGGACCCAAAGAGCTCACCTGTGCCACAGCCCAAGCACTCGGAGAATCAACCAGAAAAGGAAGCAAACACTGACAAGAGAAGGCAAGATGATACGCCCTAAAATTGGGGACCCCCAAGTCCCCTCTTCTCAATGGGCAACTGATGTTTCCACAATTTCAATTTAGGAGGCTTCCCGTCCCAAATGAAGGATTGAAGAGTCATATCAATCAAATTCCAGTAACATGCATTGATCTTCAAAGGGAGCATGCTCAAAACATAGTTGATTTTCGGAGCCACAACCATCTTCAAGGCATTCACCTTGCCTCATAATGATAAATGCAAAACTGACCACCTCTGGTAGATACCTTCAGCTCACGACAGATCTCACTCAAGTTCACCTCCACCATATCGCTCACCACTGGGGTCAACCAAATCCCCAAGTATTTCATTTTGTGTAGACACCATTGAAAACCATAACCAGTCACCATCGACCTAGCACAACTCCCTGTGATTGGTAAGACCTCAGACTTCGACCAGTTTATATTATATCCGGCCACCGTGTGCAAACGATCCAAGATGTTCATCAAAGATGGCAAAGACGTCTCCAAATCCCATAAAACTAGCAAAAGGTCATCTGCAAAAAACCATACGTTCTGCTCAACTCCATGGAAAGACACACATTTCAAGCACAAATCTTCCTGCAAAACAATAGCGAGCGGTTCAATGGCTAGAACGAAAAGTAAGGGTGAAAGCGGACATCCCTGTCTGGTGCCTCTCCAAAGACTGAAAACACTAGACAACAAGCCATTCATTCTAACAGTTACCGTGGGACAAGCATACAAAAGGGAGACCCAGGAAATTAACTCATCACCCAAATTCATTGCTCTCAGCACTGTAAACATATATCGCCAATCAACACAATCAAATGCTTTCTCAGCATCGAGAGAAAACACAGCCACGTCCTCATCCAAATCCTGGGCCTGTGATATAGTTAGGAAAAAGATTTTGAATATTGCTAGATGTCCTGCGATGTTTGACAAAACCAGACTGATCTGTGTGAACAAGTCGTTGAACTACACCCTCAATGCTTAGTGCAATAATTTTGGCCAGTATTTTGTTATCTGTATTTATCAAACTTATCGGTCGATAACTAGAGGGTAAAAGACTATCCTTTCCTCTTTTCTGAAATACAGAAATAGTAGCATGGTTGGTCGATTCCGGTAGCAAACCCACCTCCTTAGATTCCATATACATATCCCTCAAAAGACCCAAAGCCGCTTCAGGAATAATCTTATACATTTCAGCCGGTAAGCCATCAGGACCCGGCGTTTTCCCAGAATTCAAGCAGGTAATAGCAGTCCTAATCTCATCCAGAGTCACTGACCCACCCAAACCAGACATCTCCTCATCAGAAACCCTAAGAATATTCAAATGATCAAACAAAAAAAATGGTCACCGCGACCAGTAATACCAGATTCATTCTCATAAAGGTTAACGTAAAAATCCTTGCAAACAGAAGTAATCACATGCGGATCAAAAGTGTTCACTCCATTCACATCTTTAATAGAAGTGATAGCCCCCTCCAAAGCCTGTTGCCGCGACCTGTAAGTGAGCCATCTGTCACACTTTTCCCCCTTCTCAAAGTAGGCACATTTGATTCTATACAAATCTTTCTCAGCTCTAGAACTCAAGATGTCATTCAAGTCTTTTTTCAACTTCTTCAATTCCCTTCTCTTATCTGCATCATCAGGATCACGCACCAAACCATTCATCACATCAGCAATATGGGTCTCAGTGTCCAACCGTGTCTTCGCCAGTTTCTTCCTCCTGCCACACGACAATCCCAAAGCAATAGCCCTCATCGTACAATTGAACGCCTTCCAAGTAACACTTTTACTAATCTCACCGGAACAATTCTTTCCCAAAAAGCGTTCAGCTTCCGTTCTGATTTGTCCAAAATAGTCTCATCATGAAGAATAGAGGTGTTCATCCTCCATTGAAAGGTCTTGCAGCATTCAAAATCCAAAGACAGACTCAGGAATATGGGAGCATGGTCCGTGGCCGCAATGCAACCTATCCGACTACTCGAGAGATTTGCAGTCACCCTACCCGCTGTAAAAAACATAGCTATCCTTGAGTAAGAATTGTGAGACCCAGAGAAAAATGTAAACTCCTTGGTATCAGAAACCCCCATACTCTTGGAGGAATAGCAGGATGTGACAACTTCACCCAACCATTTCTTACTTAATACCCCAATGTCCTCCAGCAAAAGGTGAGTTTACTGTAGAAAATAAACATCACATTGCATATCCACTAAACAGTTCAAAATCTTCTGCCGTTTGAAAGGATTGTTCAAACCATTGACATTCCAGGAAGAGAGTAAAAGTCGTGATCCCCCAGAGGTGGACATGTTAGAAATCTAAGAAAGTCTAAAAAAAAAAAAACCTCCCCAAAACCACAAAAACCACAAAAAGCAACAAAAATAAAAAACCCACCCCAAACCCCCTGAAACAGAAGAAGGATGCCAACGTTGAAAAGTGCAAAAAAGATCAACCCAGCACCCCCGGTACCCCTCTCAAACCAAAGGAAAATTCCACACAGTTTGAACCCAAGACAAATCTTAAACAAGAAAACATAGGAAAAACATCAAGCAACAAGAGACCAAACATAACCCCAACAAACCCACATTTAATAAAAGACAAAACACCATTCGCTTCGCCCCCAGCCAAGAGTGTACATAGTAGAAGCAGAAACAATCATCCAAGCATGATGAAAACAGTTGCAATCCAAATATAAGATTCACTGTCCCCCATAAGTTCCCCTATCACATCTAGAAATAACAAACGTATCTAAATAGATCACCAGCCCCACATACACCTAGAGTCCCAGCACGACCATATTAAAAGTTGGCAATAAAAGCAAACATACACTGAAATGCAACAACATAAATAACCCAAGCATGTAGGCAATAAAAGTCACGTATACAAAAATGGCAATAATGATAATACAATACATTGAACTAAAATACAAGAGCACAATAAGGGTGCGTGAACAAGGCATGACGATGAAAACATTTCAACTTTAGCCACTAGGAGAAAATGGAAAGAGGTTGTGTGCCCAACTGTGAAACAAGGCCTACCTGGGCTCGAGAATTAATTACCTAAATACAGAAAAAACACAGCACAAAACTCCTATGCCAAAACTGTATTATTTGTATGCAAACCGTAAGCACATTGACCTGTCAAAAGAAGCGGATTACATAAGGGCTGTTATGCCAAATATGGAGAGAACGAAACATTCACACAGAAGCTTCAAAACATTTTGCCTTGGGACATGACAGCAAAAGTGTGAACACGGTTGCAATTACCACAGAACACAGACTTTTTAGAAAATCAAGGGAGAGTTCTGTGTCACTCTAAAAAGAAGGTACATCACGGCTACCTAGTATCAGAAATTGCAGCCCATGGGGAACACAGCTGAGTCAAAAACATGTGTATTGACAAACATTTCAATGAACTTCCCACACCTGATCTCACAACTAGAACATTCAAGTAATATGCATTGCAAAGTGCACCCACTGTGAACTTTCAGAGTCTGTTTAGATGGTAATAGATAATGAAAGAGAACATGCAACCATGAAAACAAGTACATTAAAAATAATGAATATAACACGTGAATGATCAACATCTGGCAACAAGCTCTGGCACAACAAGCGTATTCAAAATTCCAGCGAACACAGTAGGAGCACAAGAACCAGTGGCGTAGTAAGAGCAAGAAATGTCTACAAATCCAGCTGTCCACAAAAGATCTCCAGTAATCCTGTCGCTCCTGCAATGAGTCAATTGTACATTGCATGTTAGCAAATGCCACCTGCAAAGAAATGTTAACCCAGTAAAAAAGGCGGCAGCTGTCAGAGAGTAGGGTAGCAGTACGGGCTCGCTCATGAAGGTGCATCCCTGCAGAATTCTCTCACAGCAGAGCACCTCGGACTCCATAAATACGAGCCCACCGCGTCGAGGAGATCTGCTGCCAGGTGAGATACGACTACACCGACGCAGGCACAACGGTGTCGGGAGTGTAAAAAAAAATGTGAGGCAGGAAGGGGAGAATCAGGAGCAGCGTTCACTATGCCGATCAAGGATTCAACACCTCCCCTTCCCTTTCCATATCTCAAAAAGCCACGAGGCCCAGCAGCAGTATTTACCCATTCCCTGGCTCACCGTTGCCTCACAGCCAGATGTACTGCTCCACCGCTCCCATGTGATCTCGAATGCCAACAGGGATCGGGTACAGCAAGCGATCGTCCAGCCCCTGCTCCACCGATCATTTCCGAACACAAACACAGCATGTCCAACAGCGCCACCCATACGCACAGAGTTGTATCCAGAGCCAAGGAAGGAGAGGCACGTCAGCTGACCAGGACAGTACTTAGGTACTTTACTCAGAACACGAAGCAGTTTATGAAGCCACATTAAAATGAACATTCTAAACACAAACAAAATGAAGCCAACTGAAATCTTCACTGGGCGCCATTTTAGCCAGTACAAGTAATAGTAAAGAAAACATAGTTTGTAATAAAAGAAGCAATATTAAAAAAGTAATAATAATAACATTTTTAAAAAAAATGGTTATTATTCGGAGCATGAATCTTCTCCAGCCACGAAGAGGCCTCCTGGGGATCAGGAGTTGATCTGTTACCATCAGGCAAAACCAAAGTCAAATAGTTAAACCTATTCAAGAAAACCTTTATCTGTAAAGATTTAGCACACTCTTTTACTCCTTTAAACATCTTTCTTGCTTCCAAACCTCCTTAGGATAGTCAGGGAACACATAAACAGGTTTGCCTTTTAAAACAACAGAGCCCCTGGCCCTTGAACGATCCAATAAAGATTCCCTTTTCCTTGCCAGAGCAAAAGCCACTAGTATGTGTCGAGGTTTAGCACCTGGGAGTTTACCAATCCGATAAACGTGGTCAATATCACTTTCCAGAAGAGAACTCACACCATAGCAATCCTTAAATATCCGTAAAATCAACAGATGCAGTTTTTCACTTTTATGGCCTGAATGCTCTTCAACTCCCACCAGCCTGATATTCCTTTCACGCAGTTTTAAATCCAATTCCATGCAATGATTTTTCTCCTTCTGCATATCAGATTTTAGGATATTATAGGCCCTATGGCTGGCAGCCATTTCAGATCCCATATCCGAGGATTTCTTCTCCAAATCAGTCACCCTTGTATCCAAATGGGTGACCTATGTATTAAATTCTGTCATGGTAGTTTTAACTTCAGCCATATCCAAGGCCACCTGGCGCATCAATTTGAACAAATCCTGAATGCTTGGGTTCTCTTCATCCATTTCAGAAATATGTTTCAGTTTTTTAGAAGTAGGATTCTCAGGTTCCAGGATCTTTTTCTTGGAATTCATATCAGCAATGAAATGTCTTCAGGGAGGAGACCAGGAGCTGAAGGCTCAAGCTGCTTTCACCTCGACCACCATTGCGGAATCAGTAATGCTAACTTGACTAGCTCTTCATTTTAATACCAGGCATTTGATTTGGCTTCAGTCAGTTTCTTTGTTCTTAGATGGGCTTTCTTATCAAGTGAGGCTTCAAGGTTGAGGTGGTGTTGTGGTAGGAAACAGAGTGGCTAGCAAATAGTCTAGCCAGGGCTTTGGTTAGTGATATGTTTGTGAGGTTGATGTGTGAAAGTAAGTCACCTGCTGCATGCATTGACATGGTCATTATAATATTCCATAGTGGGGGACATGGCCAGCAGTCATGCTGTGAGGTCGTCTTTGCTGTAAACTCCTGCCTGATCTGAAAAACGATTTGCCCTACATAATTAAAACCGGAGAATGCATGTGGAAAGAAACTGAGAGCATGGCCGCCAAGTGTGGAGGGCTTGAGACGTGGTGCCTGTCAATGAGGTGCCCGGTGAACCATAGATGTGAGGTCCCAGGCAGCAAAGAGCTCAGAGGGAAAAAGGCGCCGGCTGCCTGTGGACACAGCGGCTGCTGAGAGTGACGTTGGTGGCTGCGCCTGCTCCAGGGATGATTTGGAGGTGGAAAGCCTCACTGGTACCCAACATCATGGAGGACACTGTCCCGGTGTATCCCTGACACAGGCTTACCACAAAGCTGATTCTGAGGTGTGTAGCCCGGGACGCTGTGAGACTGTGGCGCAAGTGGATTGGCGCCCTGGTTGAAAACTAGCCCCGCGGGACAAATCAGAGATGCAATTTCTGCACAGAGGCTCTTTGTCCACTGGGAATGCTGTGCTTGCTGCCCTTGAACATAAGCAGTGGATAGCTGTGGATCTGCTGCAGGTATAAGGGGGGAAGAAGTTGCGCAGATCCCCTAATGGCTGGAGTAAAGAACAGAGTGGCTTCCCAATTCTGAGTCCACAGGTGGGTGCTTGTGGTGAGAATGCTCTGGCAGCACTGCAAGGGAGTGCAGTGTGGTGGGAGGAAGAGGGGCTCGGCTTCCCTTGAAGAAGGCTGGTGCTGGAACACCCATCGGCTGCACTGAGAGGTCTGGCAACGTGCGCCAGCAGGTATGGTTGGTGAGATACCTGTGAGGTACATGAACAACGCATGCTCGCATCTCCTGGGAAGCCTTGGTTGAGGGAGACACTGGCACCATAGACCACCGCAGAAGACGCAACACACGCACAAAGATGTGCACCATCAAGCAGCATCCCTAGAAGTGGAGGATAAATCCTACTGGCTAGGCTCTGAATTGGGAGTCAGGCTGACTTACAGTAGGTGTGGAACTGTGCCCATGGCTGCCACTTGCTAATGAGCCATGCAAACATCATCCTGTTTACATGTCTGATAAGTAGCACAGAGGAAAAACCAGGCAGACCAGGATGGACTCCTTTGCACGCAAGGGAAAAGGAGGCAGGCGTCCCAGGAGGGATGCTGCACCACACTGATGAACTCGCCCTCAGCTGCGCAGGCACAGGAGAACCAAATTCTAAAAGCCATTGCAGTACTCCAAACTACACTGGAGAGGAAGATCGTCAAGGTGATAATTGATTTTCGACTTCTAAGGCAGGATGTCCAGGTGCTCGCTGATATAGTGCGGACTCCAGAAACACAGGCTGACAAAAATAAGCTACATATTAGAAGTGAGCGCCCTGACAGAGGTGCATGAACTGAAATGTAGGTAACATCGCTGGAGAATAGGGATGAGGATGCCGAGGGAAAAGCACAACAGAATAATATACGAATCCTGGGTCTACCTGTGGGGGCAGAGGGAAGAGACCCAACAACATATGTGTAAAACATGCTGCTGCAGGAAGTTGGGCCTGACACCCTGTTATAAGGCATTACGGTGGAACGCGCCCACTGGTCTTTCACAAGGAAACTACGGCCTGGGGAGCCCTCGAGACCAGTGATTGCGATAATCTTAAATTACAGAGACAGGGAAACAATCCTTGCATTCTCCAGACAAGCCGGGATCATTGAGAGGGGGTCGGCTAAAATAGCTGTGTATCCAGATTATACGCTGAAAGTAGATAAACAGTGGGCAGTGTTCAGTGCCACGAAGGAGCGACTTCGGTGAGCAGGGCTGAAGTACATGCTAATTTACCCAGTCAGACTAAAGGTCCTCCATAATGGCACTTCACATTTCTTCGATAGCACGGATGGCATGCATGCCTGGATGGACATGATGGGAGATACCCCACTCCCGGGGTGGCCCAATGCTGTGTCCTGATTGGCAGCGGAGGCACTGGTGAGATTTGCCCCGAGAGGACGTGAAGTAGGGCATCATGGAGTATGTAACATGGTGGGAGGGGAGATAGGCATCTCCCAGGGAGACCAGGAAGATGACTGACACTCCCTTCTTTCACATTATTCCTTTCTTTCGGTACTAGCTGCTACTACACAGCTGTTGCATGTGAGACCGGTAAACCGGGACGAGGAGGACTGGTTGAGTGTGAGAAGTCATGATTCAGTAGCCATTTGGGCAGTTGTTGGGGATCTTAGGGGTTTGAATATCTCAGACAAGTGAGAGTTGCATAAGGGAACAATGCAGGGGTGCCCACTTTCTCCTGTGATGTTCATCCTGTCTTTGGATCCCTTGGTGGCTTTCCTCCATGCAGACTTCATACATGTGGGCATACCAGTGGGAGGTGGCATGCATGTGGCTTTGCTGTTTGCGGAAGACATGTTACTCTATGTACAGAACACAAAGGTCCATCTATCATACATGCCTGAGGTTCTGGATGGCTTTGCACAGCTTTCTGGTACAACAACAAGCAAGGAGAAATTGAGGTTGTTCCCTCTGGCAGGTCTGGCAGGGCTGGAGCAGAGGGGCCAACCAAACCTAGGGCTGCAGTGGGAGGTGGACACGTTTCAATATCTGGGGACGGATTTTTACCATGATCCCAAAGGGATCATGAAATAAACACTTTGAGGGTCCCTCTGGGGATTTAGAAATCCATGGAGTTCTGGCAGAGGCAACCTCTGTCCATTACTGGCAGAGTGGCACTTCTTAATCTGGTAGTAGTGTCACCTCTATTGTACCATTTTGTAAATATACCTCATGACATCCGTTGGCTGTTGTTCCACAAACTCGACTCCATGGTCTGCGGGTTCATCTGGGGGGACACGAGGTGCAGAATATCACTCGGTACATTAGATGTCGGAATTAAACTGCCACATTTCAAGTCCAACTATCTTGCAGGGCAATTGCAGTTTGTTATGACCTGGTTGGCTGATGAGTCTTCACAGGACACCGGCCTACTGCAAGAAGAGGCTGGACCATATTATTTGAAGGAGGTACTCTGGGTTGGCAGATGCTAGCATGCTGGAAAGGTCCATGCTACTATAATTCGGGCAGAGGCTGTGCCACAGACTTTGGAAGCTGGGAGTAGGCGGGATCCATACTCCACCAACATACCATTGGCGGAAAATGATGGGAGGGATCACTGCAAAGTCCATAGCTTCAGACTTCATTGTGAACCTAACAGGATAATCACTCTGGGGGATTTGTTTAGTGGCAGCGTATTGATGGGTTTCCTTGAAATGATTGAAAGGTGTGATATCCCCAGGGGCCAGTTTCTAACATACCTCAGGGTTATTAAGGCAGTAAGGTCATCCGGAAGGGCATGGAGGGGAACACTGTGTTGGGCTATATTTATTACTTTACAGGGGTGTGTGGTGGGCCTGTGATTTCCAGGTTCTACGAAATGTTACTGGACACAGTTACAACACCAGAATTCAGGGTTTGGGCCAGGTGGGAGGAAGATGTTGGACAGGTCTTCTCGGATGGGCAGTGGGTTCAAGCATTGATATACACATGGAAGGTGGCCAGAAATGCTAGGTTTAAGTTGATATATCTATTTGTCACACACAGAGCATACCTGACTCCACATGCAATGTTGCAGTTCCTTGGATAGGGAGAACCGAGAAGCCCCAGATGCGCTTGCAACAGGGCAGACATGCTGCATATGTTCTTCTGCTATCCAGGGTTTTTTGGCAGGAGATCGCAGGTCTAGTGCATTAAGGATTGATTGTCATTCACTATTGGGCACCTGAAGCATGCCTGTTAGGAATGTTCCCATGCACACGGGCCGAGGTACACCTTACTAGCTTACTAGGATAAATGACTTAAGATCCGTCCTGGCTATGTTTTTGGATAGCGGTAGCGTGGAAGTCTGCAGGTGGTCCCCAGATAGAGGAAGCAGAGGCAGTGGTGTGACACTGAACGGTGTACAGGGGACAGATGGGGATCAATGATGATGTTGCGGCATGAAATGCGTTAACTCATGTGATGTTCACACCCACGGACGACAGGCTTCCTTGAAACCGGCATGGTGGCCACAATGGCGGTACTGGAAAATTATAAGGAATTGAAATGGGGCAGGGGTGGGAGCGATGGGAGCCGAGGGGGCAAAGGAGAGGGTGGAATGGGCTAGAGCATGCACAAGATTTGGTTAAATCTTGTTATTCTGTTGAGGTGCTCAAACCTGGTTTTGCTATGTACAAGTGGGCTCACATGGACTGTGGCAGTCTTTGTTGCAAGCATCAGATGCACATACTTAATAGGAACATTAATGGATGGGACAGAAACCTGTGTAGAGACATCGAGAACAGATGGGGAAATGATGCAATGTCTGAAGATACGCCATGCGTGATGTATATTTTACTGTACACGCTCTCTTTTCAAGAGCATGCTCAGCAGTTGGTCAGTTCATCGTGTAACATCAGATCTGTTTACTCACAAATTGGAAACCCTTAGTATCAGGATTCACTGGAGTGCTATCTTTAGGTGTGCAGCCAATTTGAGGATTTTGATAAAAAATGTAGTATAAGAGCCGGGAAAACAATATATCACTGCTACTACGCATGCACGGTTTGGCATGATTTACTAGCAGCCAACTACGTGTGTATGATTTGCCTCTGCAGTAAAGGAGCTACCTCACCCCACCCGTTTGTTTTCTATATTGATGTGGATGATTATGTGCTCTGAGACAGGAGGTCTTCTAATACGAATTACAAATGGTCACCAAACAATATTTCTAATAGGACAACTGCATGTACCTTTGATGAATAGGTTGCTTGTGTAATTGATATGACTACTACGTTTTGCATTGGATTGACTTCCAACAGGAGTTAGTTTTCAATGATGGAGGCGAGCTATGATCACAGACCTGCAAACCATGTTGTGAGGGATGCAGATCCAGCTTTACTGAAGCGTTAACTTGATATTCTGGAGATATTCTGGAGCACTGGCTGAGGAGTGATGGGGTCCAATATTTTGGAATCTGATGAGTGGCAGCGAGAGATGGTTGTCATCATGTGTTTATTGCCAAAGTACAGAGACGTGCAATTAGTTTGGGTGTACTGGCATTATAATGGTATATAGAAAGTAACTTGGAGTACTATCTGAAGGCTTGAAGGACATCAACATTCCGCCCAGTGTCATCACAAAGTTCGTTTTGGAGCATGTGAGGTTGTATAAGGATCCTTTAATTAGTGCACTGTGCATCTGCTTTGCCTAAAAACTATCTGTGACATAGTGGTAAATTTTTTTTTATTTTTTAAATTTCAGTTGTAATTGTTTGCTGTGTCAGTTTGCATGCCATCTTGGATTTTCAAAATGTTGAATACAACAAGTTTTCTAACGGAAGATTTTGTAACATAATTTGGAAACCCGTGCGAAGATTAAGACGCTGCTCTCCAATGCAGAATTGTAATACATGAGCATGTTCGTGCAATAAGGAGTAAGGAAATTGATTCAATGGGCCTCATGACGAATGTGGTGGTAAGGCATCAATGGCGCCGGTAGTGCTACCGGCGCCGCTGTTAAGATACTGCCACATTATGAGTTCAGCTTGCGGGTGCTGCTCTGCACGCCTGGTCAGACCAAGCGTGCAGAGCGGCACCCGTGAGCAGAACTCGTGATTGCACCGGCACCGTTGTAAACGGTGCTGGTGCAACCATGCTCCCCACCCTCATTCTGCCGTATGGGGCAGAATGGGGATCGGGAGCCCGGTCAAACCGGCACCCGCAAATGGGCAATTACCGGCCCATTCAACTCATAATGGGCCAGTAATGGACCATTCACGGGTGCCGTTGCCGGCAGCGAGTTTGGCTGTAGCCATGCCCTTATTAAGGGCACAACTACCGCCAAACTCGTAATGAGGCCCAATGTGACTATCTTGGGCCTGTGTTCATGTTCCTGGATTTTGCTATTACAGGAGAGCACTTTGTGAAGATTTCAAAACCTATTTTTTGTAGTCCTCCTCAAAGGACGCATTGTTTATGAGTAGGTGGCATTGTGATTTGTGAGCGCAAGTGAGTCGTCTTTTTGTTGGCAACTTCTTGAGAGGCTGCCAGTAAGGCTAATAGTCCAGAGTTGAAGCTGGTCAAGTGTTGCGGACATCTGACACCCAGACAGGCAAAGCTAGGTCTGCACTCGTTCACTGTAATAATAATGTAATTAAGCCACTTCTTACGCTTTCTTGTAAGTTCCTTAGGTAAAGCTTTATTGTAAGTTACATCAAGTTGCTATGGAGAGAACCACTGGGTCCCATCAACCAGGCTGGCAGGTCACCAACTGACTGCACTGGGATCTTCAGATGAACTTGCATCCAAACATTCCACCATGACATACCAACATTCTCTCAGACTACTCACTCACAGTAGGCACTATACAACACATCTACTCCTGTTACAAAATGAACGAAGTTGAACACACAAACACACTGCACACTGGGGACAACACTCACACTACTCTCATACCTCTCCTGACAGATCCCCCAACCAGGCGTACCAAACTTCCTACAGATATGGCAACAAAACCCACACACTACTAACTTATGTAAAACCCCTCATAACATAAACAATACTCCTCCCGCCCATTCCTGCCACAAATGAGCATCTAGCCTGCCACACTAAAGAACACACCTGCCACCTTAATGGGCAACCAATCTACATTCCTCTGCCATCAGTAACAAACTTAACACCTTCCGTCCAGCCCTGCCACAGACAGACATCCAGGCTGCTACCCCAGAGCACTGCTAAGCCTCCAGAAAGGCCAGTACGTCTAGACATCTGAATCTCCATAAAACTGTACTAACAAGTGAGCTAATATCAAAGCCTGTGAGGCAAGCACACAAACCCTCTCCACACACACAACCACGCTCACACACCGACTCAGTCAAAAGGGCACACAAACAGCCAATACTGTGACACATCCCACCGACACACTACTTCCAAACTGCTGGCCAGGCACCATTGAAACCATCACACATCACTAATGATCCCCATACTGCACCCAATTGGCAGATAAAACGAGTAGTATATTAATCAACCTGCACCTACATTGCAAAGGTACAGCATTACGATTCGAAAATAAATGCAACAAAATACAACAAAACTCAACTCCTTCCATTAAATCCCAACTTAACATTACACATATCACGTCCACACAGAAAAATTAGTCGGAAGACACCCCCGACCAGACCATAACAACTCTAAATTTATCATGAAAGACATTCACCCTTTATGAAATGAGTCAACTCCTGGTGATCATCCAACAAAATCAATATCATAACATCAAAACTACCAACCACTATTTTATGATCAAACTAACAAGTATCTTAACTATATTGATCATCATCACCATCATATCAGCCATACAATAAAACACCATTGTTAAAAGCGGAAGGAGCTACCTTCCATACTCGTGCGACACACACACACCTTTTCCTCAAACACATGCTTTTTACATATCAGAGGGCGCAACCCCAAATTCATGTGGAATCCCCATCCACATATTTCCCTTACTCTGCTTTGCCTGAAATACGTAACTTAACATCACTAACTCCATCTCACTTCACTAAAATCTCGAGGTGCTACCATCCACTTACATTACAAGGCACGACCCCCCAGCATTGTCATGGCAACATTTTTTCCATGCATGTTATGGCCGCACACTTGCCTGTACTACTATATCTCTATTTAGACAATTAACATTTTGTCCTAACATTGTGTGCCAAATATAAACACTAACCTGCACATTTTAACATGACCTGTCATATCATATAGAACATCACTTCCTAAATACCAATAAATAACCTGGTTACCTAAGAGTCCTTAGGTGCCTTGCACCTCTAAAACCTGCAATTCCTCAAAAGAAAATAGGACTAACTAAAATTATCTTTATATAGTGCTTCTCTGACATCACTCAGCCACTCTCCATCCTTATTAACTTGTTTGGCTTTAAACCCTAAAAGTCCGTAGGTGCCTTGCACCTGTAATCGGCAAATCCTCAAAGGGTTACTTCTAACACATTTCATCAATTCTATACATAACCCGTAACCTATATGTTCTCAATGGGTAGTTCCTCACCCATTCTGGCATTCCACTCGCCATTAACAGCACGCATAAAATTGTTTTCTACAAGCATACTTTAGAGTCACATAAAGTAACACTTCCATTCCACTGATGCGCACACACAACCTCATGAGCACACTAAAATTCTAGACACATCAGTTTGTCATCTCTATTTCCCAATTTAACACTCTTCTCACCTGGTATCCAAACACAGCTAACCTATACCGTAACAACACATCTAGCAAATAATACATAAACAGCCGTTTGCTTCGTCACCGAGGCATCACAAAAAAAAGGACTGTCTCATGACCGAAACCTGTTTGACATTTCCTCCGTGAACACAGTGAGTGCTGCTGCTCCACCTGGCTCTCCACACAGTATCATCCTGTGCCATTACCTTGCCCTGATATATCTCAACTCTTAGTAGCGGAGGCAATCCCAACATCTATTAACGGACCCACTTGGTCCGTGCAATCTGGCCTGCTTTTCAGAGTTAAACGTTTATGGAACATGAGACAGGCTCTTTCCTTCCTTCCAGAGACACTGGCCCTCATTACGACCCTGCCGGAAATCGAAAAACGATGGCGGAAATGCAATACCGCCATCAAATACCGCTCGGTGCGATTATGACCCGTCACCGTAAAGTACGATGCCATCAGCGACACCGTAGTGAACGCCAACGCAAACTGCACCAAGTACGCGCACGCGCGCCATGCAAAACCGTAATTACCACCATGGCGCAACGGTACGCGAATGCTGACCCTAGCGGACATTCACTTAACGCCATCAAGCATGGCGGAAAGTACCATTCCGCCATGGTGAGAATTACGGCATCGTGAACCAACCGTAAATGCCCCTACTGAGTGCCTGTACACCACTCCCTGCCCACATTGCACAACACCTCGTAGGTGCAATGAAGTTACACAATGCAACCAGTGAAATGTACAAGTCACCCATGCATGCCAACGAACAAATGAATGTAGGGGCTCCAAGTGCCTTGTGAGTGGCCATCCATATTTGGCATGGAACCATTGCCGTACTGATGCAGCACAGGCACGTGAAGGTTCAAGTACAGCAATATGAACTGAAACATGAGACAAAACAACAACAGGCCCCCATCGCTTGACACCAGTGTAAGGCAACATTCAAAGCAGTATCCTGAGGGAGACTGCACCAGCCCTGTACTCCTGCCAGTAAACAAACCAACTATCAGCATAAGCATGTACCACACAAGTTGGCAGAGTGACTGAGCAGCCAGGCTCATCTCAAGAGGGGCCAATGGGAGCTGCAGGGCACAGATGGCACGAATACAGAAGCTATTCCAATGGACATGACCTCAGTCTCCCTCCAAGAAACGCACGCAAACACAGGCACCTGTGACCAGCCATTTTCTGATAATCACATCATTCCACCAATCCACCTGGCTGACCGGCATCTGTTACACAAAAGCTAATCCCCCGCCCCTGAGCATGACATCATTAAAACAGTCATAATGGCAGGCCCCCTCCCTGACCTTACTGGGCTTCGTAGGCAAACGCGGCCAGTACAGTACCACGCAACTATACTCAGAAGCCGGAACCCAATGCAGATCTCCTCACAATACACCGCTCCACAAATAGGAATATGCTACATTACTTGCAAAGAATAACGCTACACGGTTGAAATCAGAATCAAATTTTAATGCACCTCAAATTCACCAAGCCCATACAGCTATTAGGTCATAAACTCCAAAATATTTTTCATTACTGTGGGCTGCATCCGCAATAAATGACCAGCTTCTTCTTGTGTGATGCCCTGTTCCTTCATGGTACACAGGGGCTACATTCACGTTCAAAAAGGCAACATGGAAGCGCTGAGAACCGCAGGGCCGTCCCATTAGGTAGGCACTAGTCCAGCTGAAAGGCTGATATGTAGCTCCTAGCCACTAGTACTGCGTAAGGGCATGTGGCCCATTGGCGATCATCCCATAAGATCGTAATGGTGCTCCACTGATTAACTCGAAGCAGCAGGTGTCGGGAGTAAAAGCCATCTGCAGGAGTGGCATACAGATGGCAGCGGCAAAAGGGGAGGAGATACCTGTCACCCAAATGAAATGAAAAAGAATAGCATGGGCATCAGAACTTCATTTGTATTACTCACTTCAATGATCACACTAAATCCACAGCCATATGCATGCTAGCCCACTCAAAAGGATTATTTCCACCCAAAAATCACTTGCGAATCATAACTATATAAATCGAGGTGAAAACACTATTACAAACGAGTGTTTGTGTGCATGCGTCTGTTAAGACAGAATCCATTAGATGGGATTCGTAACGTGCATAGACACAAGTGTTTGAAGGCGCGTCGAGACAGGGAGGGTTCAACAAGGGCAGATAGACGATGGTCCCACTATGGCAGCTCTGCATCACATAGCGCAGGGGAAGGGGATAGATCCCAAAAAGCCATGTACATGGCAAACTCTCAATTAAATCATCTGTCCATGCATCCATACATCATTCCCTCATCCCGGTATGAAAACGCCTGATTATTTACTCACATCACATTTGAATCTTCCATTGAGTCTGTGCGTAATGCAGTCTGCAAAATCCACTGTGCTCCAGCCCAGAATTCTAGTGTTGTGAAGTAACATGTATATGGGAATGTCCTGCCTTATCGTCCACTACGCTATTGCGCATCCCATACTATTCATATCAATCATTGCATTCTCGCCATGGCCCATGTCCCAAGGACATTAAACAATAGAACGTTATTTTTGCAGTCAGACCTGTGGGCGTCTCCTCGCCGCTAGCTGAAAACCGAAAGCGCTGTCCTTCGAATTCCTCATTTGCAACATCACGTCGAAAAGGCATCTGTGACCGCTTGAAATCACAAATCCATGCATGTAGTGCGGCAGTGTGTGAAAATGGCAACTGGCTTCACTCACGAATGGGACGCCCCGCCCGTCGGTGAACCTCGGTACAGTGCTGCATGAGGGTCCAGCGTTAATCGAGTACTACATTCCACTGACCCTTCACAAGTTTGTTCGCGACTGTAAAGATAGTATGTGAAACAATGGGACCATAGCAGAATGAACATATGAACCAATATTTCACTGCCATCGGGATTAAATACATGATTGTAATAGCAAGATGCCATGCGTCGAATTGCAGCGTTGTGTGCGGGACGTGCTCGCACAAAGGGGATTGCAGCTTGCACAGGTGGAATGAATCACCAGAGGTGGAGGCTATACAGCCTGCAAACACATAAATTGCACACCCAACCCCCTCCCACAACCACACCCACTCCAAAATGCTACCGGCAGGACTAGCGATGTTGGCCCTGGGGGACCTGATAGCACTGCAAGTACTACAACTTCAAGAAGAAGACGAACACCAACTACTACAACAACCGGCCGCACAGAGGAGACGCAGGAGGAGGAGGAGGGCAAGGCAGGGCCAGCAAGGGCCACCAGCACAGCCACTACCACCACGCAGGCAGCCCGCAATCCCACGCCTCCGAGCTCATCCGTTCAACCTCACTGCTGAGCAGATCCACACCCTCTACCGTTTGGACGGGGACACCATAACCGCCATTGTGAACATGACACACGCTGACCTTGTCAGCATGATAGATAGCCCAACCGCCATCCCACCCCTACTGAAGGTGGTGTCTGTACTCCACTTCCTGGCCACAGGCACCTACCAGCACACAGTCGGACAGTTGCATGGCATTTCACAGCCACTGTTGTCACGGACACTATCGCAAGTGCTCGATTCCCTCCTGAAGCATGCAGACGACTACATCTCTTTACCACGCTCGGAGCAGGAGATTACAAACACAAAAGTTGGATTCCATGCACTGGCCGGCATACCGGGTTGCATTGGTGCCATCGACTGCACCCATGTGGAATTGGTTGTCCCACATGCCATGGAGGCCCAGTACCGCAACCGGAAACAATATCATTCTCTTAATGTACAGATGGTGTGTGACTCCAACAGGATCTTTACACATTGTTGTGCCCGATTTCCTGGATCAACCCATGATTCTATGGTCTTGAGGAACTCTACAATACCACGCTACATGGAGCGACACGCAGGGAACAGATCCTGGCTACTCGGTGAGTCTCATTTCATGCATGATAATGTGGGGTATGTGATGCGGCAATGACCTGGCAGGAAGGGGGGGGGTGCGTACGTAGCAATGTCATTCCACAAACATCCTTTATTGTCCACATACAGGTGATGCCGGGTATCCACTGAAGAGATGGCTCCTTACACCACTCCGGAACCCACAGAACCAGCATGAGGAGGACTACAACCATGCCCACTCACGTACCCGTGTAGTCATTGAACAGGCATTCGGCCTACTGAAGGCTCGTTTCCGCTGCCTCAGCAGGTCTGGCGGGGCACTCCTGTACCGCCATGAGAAGGTTGCAAAGATGGTCATGGCATGTGTCATGCTACACAACATGTGCGTACGTAGAAATGTGCCCATGCCCCCTGACGCAGAACTGCAAGCACCTGAAGATGGTCATGATGAGGGTGGGAATGTGGCAGCACCTCAAGGAGTCCGCGAGGCACAGGAGGCCCGTGAAATTTGTCAGAATATCATAGATTCATGCTTCTAGCACTCACGCCTGGTGGCTGATACATGGACACGGGACTTGTGGCACTGTGTGTGTCTGGAACATGCACAATGTGGACTGTACGCCAATAAAGGCCTCGTACACAAAGATAAATGTCCACACATCTCATTGGGTGATTATGTAATGTTTATAGCATATGTGCAATTATATTACACACCCCATCGACCCGCCACCCAAGAAAGCCCAACACCCCCCCTCCACCCTCCTACCTCCCCCCCGAACACCAGTGTCCAAAGATGCTCATTGTCAGTGGGCAGACGCTATTGCAAGCCCCCTCTCCGGGTATCAGGGGCACCCCTGCCTGTGGAGCGCAGGTTCCTCCCAGATCTACGTTGGGGGCTGCCCTGGACGGAACTTGCAACGGATGATGTCTCTGCCTGCTCACGTCCATGCATGTCCCTAATGGTTTGTGAGAGCTCAGTGAGCACACGGCGCACAGCCGCAAGTTCACCACATACGTCTTTGGACGTCGCATGCAGTTCCCCCCTCAGGCTCTAGGTGCTTCTCTCCATTTGTACCCTTAGTGTCTCTGTACTTCTCTCCATTTGTACCCTTAGTGTCTCTGTACTTCTCTCCATTTGTGCCCTAAGTGTCTCAGTAGATGTTTCTATGACTGCCTTAGAACCCCCACATTCATCAGCATGCTCCTTGAGGAGCGTGGCCAGTTGCTGCTGTTGCACGATCACCTGGTCGAGGGACTGTTGCCTCTGCTGGGCCATGGCCATTTGCGGTGGTGTCACAGAGGGGATGATCACCTCATGTTGCCTTGCCACAGGGCTTGTGGGGGATGGCCAGTCGTCGTCTTGTGGGTGCCCCTGCGTAGTATCCTCATGGTGTACGGGATGAAACAAACAGGGGGATTGAGACAGGTCATGGATGGGTCCTACATCGACAGCACCGTTTTCTGTGTCGGAGCATGCTGCCATTAATGCAGTGTCACCTATGGTGCTGCTGCCACCAGAAGCAGTGCCTTCTGTGGCATCCATTGGGGGGACCTGTGGTGCTGCTGTTGTGGGCATGCTGGCTGCTGGGGTGCCTGTTGAAGTCCCCTCCTGTGTGCTGCCACTTGGTTTGTGCTGCTGCCGAGTCTTGATCCGTGCAGCTGAGGTGGAGGGTCTTTGGCCGTTGATCTTGGCCCTCTTTGCAGGTGTGCTGGTAGGGGTGTCCTGGAGCTCATCGTTTGAATCGGACCCTGTGGTGGAGTAAAGGAGGGCGAGCGTTATTTATGGGTCTGTGGAAATTGGAATGGCAATGTATCACATGCATTGGGGTGGTACCTGAGGGTGATTTGGGTCAGGGCCTTGGAGGTGGTTTCATTTTTGTGTGGATTGAGGATGCAGTTGTTTTGCAGCCTGCAGTTAGGGTGTGCATGCTGCACGTGTAGAGGGTGTTTTTAGGATTTTTAATTATTTATGTATTTAATGTGAGTTTTAAAGTGTGCTATCAGGCCAATGTATGTGGACGTTCTCCTGGACATGTGTTTCTGTTGCACTATGTGGACACATGGTACTTCACATGATTGGACATTGTGGATTAAGCATTGTTTTATTTGGCCCACCTACCTGATTCTTCGGATGTCTGCACTCCTTTCTCCATCCCTCCGACTCCCTCTATACTCTCCATTCCAATGGTGGAGGCACAGATTTCTTCCCAGGGGGTCAACTTGATGGGTGATTCCGATCCTCCCCCGGTAGCTGTGGCAATGTTACGGTTGGCTGATAGTATGCTCCGTACGCGTATCCGCAAGTCGTCCCATCGCTTTCTGCATTGCTGTGGGTTGCGGGGTGCGGTCCCCACCGCACTTACCCGCTGTGCCACCAGGGCCCATATAGCCTTCTTGTTCGCAAGTGCCGTCCTGGTCATTTGCGTCGAGAAGACGACGGCAGCATTCTCCTGGAGGGTCTCTGTGAGCACAGTGAGTTCCTCATGGGAGAAGTGGACCTGCCGCTTGCGGTCGCACGCTTTTTTAGCAACTTTTCCCATTTCGATTGTTTTAACTAGGGTGGCTAACGGGTTGGGATGTGTCTCAGGGTGGGATTTTTAATGGTTGTGTTGGGATTCTGATTTTATAGGTGTACGGCGTGCTGTTTCCCGTTCCGGCCCCATGTTTTTACTTCCGTTTCCGTATATTTACAGTCACCGTATTTTGCGATTACCGCTCATTACGGTGACCGCTATGATGGGTGGCGGAATTGCACCTAGGGCGCCGTACGACGGCGGTGAGGGGCGTTTTGGGGACATTTCCGCCATCGCGGACTTTGCACTTCCGCCATGGCGTAATGCTTGTGCCCGATGGGTCGGAATTAGCCGCACTTTCCTCCATCGTGCAATGGCGGAAACGCTATTTACGCTATGGCGGTCAGGTCAGTTACTTTCCGCCAGGGTCGTAATGAGGGCCACTGGCATGAAATTTCTCATAGATGAAGCTCTGCGCCTCGTAATGTGCGTGACTTTGTTCAGCTACGGTGCACTACCCATGCCATAAGGTATATGCGCTCTATCCTTGGCGTGACCTGGGGCACCATCCTCCATGGTCACGCTGCACCAACACGAGAAATGTCCCCTTTTCTCTTTTTTTTCAGGTGTCATCACGTCTTCTCTACGCTTAGGGGCGCTTTCTTCCTTCTCGTCATCAAATCACTTACAACACCAACCCTGGCTTCGGGATGCATACATCACTAGATCCTCGCACGGTTTGCCAATGTAGGTTCTCGACGGCATTTTATTACTCGCCATCATAAATGGCTCCTGGTGTGACGTCAGTAGTCACACGGCCTCTTCAGCGGGCTGCAGAGCTCCCGCTGCCTAACGGTTTCTAGTTGCAATGGTGATCAATACACTACTCACCTCAATGTGCCATGCTACATTTAAAGGGATAGATACTTATGTAACACACGCATCAACAAAGTAACATTTGATTTATCCTGATACGTACATTCACCATGAGTTCAACGGTGTAAGAGGGATTGGGAGAAGATTGTTATTATATGGGAAACCAAATTAAACCAGAACATCCCTGGCTATCTAAATCTTTGTCCATTTTAGTCACTGCAAATAACCTCCTACCCGCCCCACAATGGACATGTCCAAATTCTGAACAGCGTTTTACTAATATTCAATTGTAGGAAATGCTACTTAACATGCCCACATGTGAATCACTCGCAAAATAAACATACATGTTGGCTAGATTTACTTCTGTTGTGTTTCTAGTACATTACCATGTAGCAGTGTACATTTTTCATTTAACTCTTTTCCCTTTGTCTTGAAGGGATCAGCACCAGTAACTAGACTATGCTTGGTGATGTATTCAGGGAATGTGTTCCAATACCTTGTTTTCTAGATATGCACACAGAAAGATATCATCCCTTTTGGCTCTCAGAATACTTCTTCTGTTTTTGATCATGATACAGAGAAGGAGTCGAGAGCTCTCACAGTCCACACACCATAGAACCTATACTATTACATCTATAATTCCAGAAGCACATACACATCTGAAATAGTTCCTAACTTTTCAGGATGTAGAGTCAATGTATATACCCCACTCATCAGTACTTTCCAATGACAGGGGGTGGATTGTTATCTATTCCCCTTTACAGTATATGTCCCCTTAGAATTATATTTCCTCTTGGAATTATACTTACATTCTTATTCATGTTAATGTGTGCATCCAGAACTCACACTGTTATCTCTCACATTATGTTTACCTGAAAAGAATCCAGCACTAGCATGCCCCAAAAACCTATTGGGCACTAAATTGACGGACTGCATACGCATACATGTTTTGCATCCACTTATATTGTGATATCATACAAGACCCGAAAATGTGTTTATTTCTTGTATTTTATATATTTATGAATTGTGGGAATGTTTGCATCGGTTTGTCATCTGCGAATGATATATTTAGTGTGTTTGTATGTTATATATCGATCAATTTGAATTTTGTTTGGGTGGGTGTCAATTATATAAGTTACTGATGAACTAACAAAAGGAGGGTAAGCACTTATGCCTGCATTGATATTTGACATTTAATTAGAAATGTCATTGATGAGGTTCAATAGGTGTGGTGAAGATAGAAAGGGTTTTATGTGTTGTGTTCCTGGCAGGAGTCAAATGCAGAACTGTGCAGAAAAGCAGGCACTGTAATTCCCACTCCCCAGGTTACCAGAAAGAACAATGCATACAGTTCAACTGCAAGAGGGCTGATTGGATAGCAGAGAAGGATCCCAACCCATCAACATGCTGATATCACGAATGGTAGGCAGCCGAATTGCCTGGGGGTGGTGACATTATGGGCTTCCCATTACAACTGTCCAATCAGGGAGTTGTCTCCATCTATACTCTCCTGCAGATGGCATGTGTAACTGAGGGTCACAGGGTCAATGGAAGGTATGTCCACTTGTAGGACTGTCAGTGAAGAAAATAGATGGCTAGTCACCCTAGGCCTGCCCTCATCAATAGTGATTGTTACAATGCATGTATTTGCTAGGCTCATCAATGGAACTCAGGAAAAGTGTTCTCTGTTGGGTGATCTCTGAAGACCCTAGAAATATTTTAGATTCTGGTTTGGCAACACTTATTTTCTGTAGGTAACATATTCATGGTGTCCCTCGAGATCAAGTTTCGAATGTAACTTCAGGGGGCGAACGTGCATTTCCCTTTGTGTGACATAGTTATGTATTCATTTATGTGACCCTGTCGCCAGATTATTTCATTACAGATCATTAGGCGTTGCACTGCCTTACTGTGTTTTCCCGACGTAGGTTGCATGTTCTATTTGCATTTCTAATTTCACGATTGATACCTGGACAATGTCTTTCAGCGAAGGCTATCACGTGCAGCTCTTCGGAAGTTTAGGATCACGAGCCCCTTGATTTCTCACCAAATGTCTGCAGCCGATTGCAGTCATAGTCACAAACATCAGGTGAGCCAATGGTTGCACACTTCTCGCTATTACAATGATCTACTAATTTTTCATGCCCAAATTAACCTGTTTTTTTGCACTTTGCCACCTTATCTTTAATTTCTATTTTCAAATTGAAAGCTACTTGCAAATTATGTCAAACTCCTTTTTTACACAGTTTCCTTAACTGAAGACAGGAGATACAGTCACTCTCCATGAAACTTGGTATGTGTTGATGCCTCTGTCGTGTTGTGGTGTTATGAAAGAGAATGGGCCTCATTACGAGTTTGGAGGTAGCCAATAAGGGCATGGCTGCCTCCAAACTCGGGTCTGTGGTCCCTGAATGGGGAAATACCGGGCCATTCGGACCTTGGAGGGCCCGGTACTTCCCCATTCAGGGAACCCAGACCCTGACCATTCCCATTCCCATTTGAGCCCCCATAGGGCTCAATGGGAATGGGGAGCATTCTAACAACGGGCCCGTTAATGACGGGCCTGTTGTTAGCATGCTAGGCCGCTCGCGGGACCCGCTAAGGACGTCTGGTAAAATCAGATGTCCAGAGCGGGTCCCGCAAGCACCCCTCATAATAGGGTGGTAAGGGGTTAACGGCTCCGGCACCTTTACCGGCGCCGTTAACCCCTTACTGCCCACCTCATAATGAGGCCCATTGTCTCCTATTGTTAACAGTACATTTAGCTGGGTTTTGGTGAAACACTGAAACAACAGCACAGTCTGCCAATGCCCACCAACCAAGTACAGAAGAATAGCTAAGATGGTCATGTCTGGGAATTGCATGTGAAATGGGTCCGTTTTCTGGAAAGGTTAGACATGGAAAAGGGGATTTAACAGGCATGCACTACCATATATAGGGCCTGATTCATGGAATTATTTACATGGAAAATCTGGATTTTGCATGCCAAACTGCATGCAAAATCCCATTTGTCGATTCATGGAGTGGAGTGCATGGCAATTATTTGCACTTTGCGGGGACTTTGTGCAGGCTCTGAGGCCAAGTGCCTTGTGCATGACACCACACAGAGCATGGGCGTGGCTTGCACAGAGGGCAGGGTAGGAGGCAGGACAAGGAAAATGAAGAAGAACAAGGCAAAAAGTGGGCATTACGAGGGACGACGTGCAGGCAGTCCATTGCACGCCCACTATTGCATGGAACTATACGTATTCATGGATCGAAGCGCGCAACATCTTGGCTGTGAAATGGCTATGCAAAGCCCTCATACTATCTGCCACTTGAAGGCAGGTGTATAGACACTTGCGCATAGGATTCAAAGCGCAGAGGTAAGATTGGATGTCATATTTAGAGGTGCGTGTACACAACCGTGGTTCCGATCAGACTTAGGGTTTATGCAGTGTAGCTGTGTTCAAGAATGGTTTACGGGGTTTACCTAAGTTACAAAAAATCATTCCATGTTGTCTTGGTGCCGATAACAGTGACAGGGACCCACGCAGGGTCCCCAAGATGCAGGCCTGCTTGCGGGGGGACCCTACACACTGTTTGAAGAGTGCATGTAATACCACCTGGGCTGTTTTTACTTTGCGTGGGGGCGTGTCAGGGGCTTTCTGGACGCGACGTGCATGTACAGTTACTTTGCGCAAACTATTCCATGAATACGCAGAGCACGCAGAATAAATTCTGCACGCTGGGTCGCAGAGTGTCCTTCTCGGCATGCCGCCTTTGTGGGATAAATGCACACTATTCCATTAATCAGCCCCATAAAGCGTTTGTTTCTGAGCGAATATGTGAGTGTGTCTCTGTAAACCCCTCTGACACACACCCTCACACTTTGCAGCTATGCATGGAATTCGTTTCCCATCCTTCAGTTTATTACCTGTTCCATGTTTATATGGCATTTATCTCCTTCATAGTTAATACTCTCATCCTCCACCAATACGAATCCACACAATAGTGTTGATAACACAAGTGTACATTGCTTCTCTTAATGACTGACAGCATGTGCAACCAAATTAACTTGTATGGAACCATGATATCTTTATATATAATGCAAGGTGCACACAATCTACTTTGAATAATCACAGCCTGTGTCCCTTTTAAATGATTCTCCGCATGTAAAGGAGTCCTTTGATGTGATAATATTAATTCCCTCCGAGCTGAGAGGAAAATAAATACCCTTGGAGCAGCGGAAATTAAATGAGTAATGCGGTGGCAGTCGATCTTCTAAACCGAGGCTTTATTCACTGCTAATCATCTTGTCATTGTGTCACTCAAAATAATGAATCTCCTGGAAGATGAAGGGAGTGTTTAATGTTTATTTTTTATTAGTTTTAAACAGAAACAGTTGTAGGAAATCTGCATTAATGATATTCACACCACATAAAGCATAGGCAGGGTCTATTCTCCACAGATCACTGGTTGTTTCCTCTTCCTAAGCAACGACGTAAAAGAACTTGCAGTGCAATAACTTGTTGGCTTTCAAAGAAATCATGAAATGTTTATAAAGCAATTACGAAAAGCCCATACATGAAAAACCCATGAGAGCATGCTTTTTAATAACACTTCCAATTCACATATAGCGCCTTGAATGGATGAAAAGACAGCTATACTGTTCCCGTCATACACCTTTGGATTAACTATGTTAACTATAGCTCACATATCGATAAGTGCATTGAAACCATCCATAAAAAATCATATTGCGATAAATACAATTGTCCACTTAAATCCCATTAAATACGCAACATATTGTTCAATGTTAAGAAGAAAAAAAAAAAAGGTTCTCTCAAATCTGGAATTGCTGTGCTCCAGAACTGTGGCCTCAAAAGGCAAAACCCATGCAAATAATATTCTTCAGAACCCCTACAGTTTGTAATTGTGCCATCTGATGTTCCATAGTTTTTCTGCTGCGTAGTTCCGAAAAGCTCCCCTCGCTGTTGCAGGGGGCGTGGCTTCTGTTGCAGTGATGGCATAATCTTAAAAGCTGCTATTGCTTATCCGGTTTTCCAGGATTTCCTGGGGCTGTGATCACGTGGCAGGCTCAGAAAAGGTTGAAGACCGCGCATTAGTGCTTTCTTGGGACTTGTAAAAAAGGACTTTTCCAGACATGAGAAAATGTCTCCAACAGTGTAAAAAGCTGCTCCTGCTTACAGTGTGGGCTCAATTGCTGGCAGAAAAATAGATCTCGTAAGACTTAATCGCATTCTATCCTTCCTGTTCTACAAAACAATAGATGATCCTGGCACAAGACAAAGGGGTCATTTTCCAAACACCAAGATTGATAAAAACGTGGTGGCAATGGTGACCGCCACTTTTACTGATCATGTGGACATTTGTAGTATTTCTCAGCCAGATGTGTGGAGTGGGAGGATTTTACATTCCTGCCTTCATTTCTGCTCCACATGACAAACTCAACTGGTCTACCATCATTGTGAGATTGCTAATCTAATGGATGCCAAAAGCAGTTGGTGCCCAAAGGAATCTTTGTAAAGGCCTCCCACAAGTGTAAAGTTCAGGATTCATTTACACCTTGCCCAAAACTGAGAGGAAACGTGAAAAGTAAAGGTACATTTGACTGTGTTGTACTGTTTACATTTCCATAATTTTTCAGAAATGTAGAAAATGTCACTCAAGAGACATTTTACATTCAAAATTACCCCTGTGCTTCTTTCAAATACATGATCTGGGAAAGGTTTGGGGGTGTTTGATCGTGTGAGAATTGATCGCGGCAAACTGTTCGGAAAAAAAACAGCTCACATGCGATCAATTCTCAGATGATCAACACCACCACCCCAGCCCCCTTCCCTACTTACCTGTTTGTTCGCGGCCTTGTCCCCTTCAACCCTCCGGCGTTAGATCCATCCCTCTGACGCGGGTCGGATCCGACGTCACTTGGTCCCTTTTTCTTTTTTTTTTTCTCGGTTCCCCGCCTCCAATATTGAGGAAGAGGGAGACACCTCTGCAACCCCCCAAGGCTAATACATACCGATCAAAGGGAGCAGGGAACACCCCTCCAACCCCCACTCCATATGTTCGGTATGTATTATCCAAATTGTTTGTTTTTATTCAGTCAAATGGTACCGGCCAAATTCAGTCAAATGTACCATTCAGACAAATAAAAATAAACAAATATACTAATACCTCTGGAAAATGCACAAAAAGATTCATTCCCAAGGCATGTGAAATTCAACAGAAACAATAAGCAGTCCTTCGGTATCTCTTCACTCCTCTCTGCTACCATAGTTGCTCTATAGATCAGGCCCCATATTATCATTAAAAATAGCTCTCTTCTGGTTCAAAATCAGGCTGTTGTTGCCTGAAAAATATCAGCTTTAGTGGGCTACTTCAGTCACACATGGTGCTCTCTATCTTTCTGACACTAGAGTGCTCACTAGGAATGAGTAAGTATTTCTGTTGGGATACAGCACAGTATTCCGAAGAGAAAGTACAGAGGATTACTTTTTTTAGACAGAGTCAGGGGCTTGTCCCTGTCAAGGGACACCTCCCAACCTGGGTTAGGCAGTCTACCAGTATGTAGGCCAAAGCCATCCTATCCCAGTGGTTGGGTGAGGGAGTTGGTTGGGGCAGTCACTGACCCCTCTTGTGTGCCTTGTTTGCTACTGTTACCAAAACTAAATTCTAATGATTACATCATTAGAACTGGGGACACCTACGTGTAGTAAAATCTACTGGAAGATAAACATAATCATCGCAGTCAATACAATATTCAAACGATGCGTTGACTCATAGATACATCTTCATTATAAGCATCCTTATTGGTGCATTTGTAGTATTCACATGACTGTTGTCGAAGAGACAATAGCCAATGAATTTCAGAGCAAAGGTCCATCGTAAGGGCTAATTCTACAAAATATGCAATACAATTATGTATCAGAAATGTATATTCAGAAGCTCAAGTGTCGGCTAAGTGTGCTAAAATATATCTAAATCCTACCTGTCCTTCTAAGAGTATTAACACACCCAAGGATGATTTACAACCTAGTAATACAAGTAAAGAAGTACTAGTAAATCAAGAATTAACTAGTACCAATCCAAAAGAATATTTACTAGAGTTGCAAAGATGAACAAAGGAACACTGTTCATAATGTTCATAACTGATAATTGAAGGGAAATGTCCCCCTATTCTATTTGACAAAATGTTCGTCAAAGCTCAGCAAAAATAAAGCCTACAAAAATAAATAAAACTCCAGTAAGCGGCACAAGGTATTTATACTACCAAAGGCATTACAATAAAAGATGTGTGTACATCATATCTATAAGGCACTTTCCTGGTCATTCAATGCAGATTACCTCAAAGCAATCAAAAAAAACATTACCTCATGCTGTTTGGGTCTTAAATTATTTGGTACGTTTAAAATATCAATGATTACATCAAATGTCCATGTGGCCTTCCTTATGGGGGCCAAACATGTTGTAAGGCGAGAATAAGATGGAATGAACATAAATCCAACATCAGACTATATAACCTTAATTCGTAAGTGGCGAGACATTTTGAACAGTGTAGACATCACTTGTCAAAGAATCGTTTTCAGATTTTGGAAGTTGGAAACAATAAACAATTGAGGATGAGTATACATAAGAAATTGGAATAAAGAGAGTCATACTGAATTGCAGTAACAGGACCCTGAAATATGTATAGCTCATATAAACTATTAGCAGTCTTGATTTGGATAAATGATTGAATGTTTACTGGAAGTAGATTAGAGGCCATACTAAGGTACCAGGTGATGACAATGAATGGCATGATAAAGCTTACCAACTAGCCAAGATACAGGCAGTAATGGGAGAGTTACTCTCAATAGAATATCCATTTTGTGAAATTCAAGTGGAAGTAGTGATGCCATCCCCATCACAGAGAAAGTGATCTGCCTGTGGTTCAGTGGAGATCAGACACTCAAAATCAATATCTAATTAGCTCAAATAAAGATGACCTGAGATTAAAGATATGACACAATCAGATATTGCAATTAGAGCATAACCTGATCACACATGATGCCTGTAAGGGGCAAGAAGTGTTGAGGGTGTTACTAAAGAATAAAAAACAGTTTAATTTGTCAGACAATTGTTCATCTACGAATCTGTTTTCAGCAAGTCTCCATCTTTTTCCACTGACACATGATGCATGAAGCTCATGATGCAGCAAAAGGCATGCCTTGGAGGGCCAACACATGTTTATATTCTTATGGCGTTCACGGAACACACACTTGAGTATGTTAGATTGTACACATGGGAATGTCAGGTGGCTGCCAGTGCCCATGTTATTAAAGAGGGGGTTGATACACAAGATGATTTAATTGGCCCAGTTCAAAGAGTATAAGGGAACACATATACACCTACTTGATATTATCCTGACAGGAACGTATTATAGTCCCTGACTGGGGCATAGGAACAACTGCCACACTGATGGTTAATCAGATATCTCAAATGTTGGCCTGCCCCAGAGGCGTAAGATTGCAGGGGTCAATTGACTAGTGCAGTGATTTCCAGAAAGTAGCAGATCCTTAGCATACTGATAACACTGCACATCGCCTACCAACCAGAGTCTAGAGGTGCAATACAACCTTTATTGAGGCACTGCAAGAATGTGTGGCAGAGGCCGGGAATAGTTGGAAATTATATCTTCCATAAGTGCTAAAGGCTATAAGGTAATCACTGCCAGAAACATGGCATTGACCCCAACATCTATTATTCAGGATAAATAAACATCTGTTAATTAATGTGCATAGAAATATGTGTATAACCTGAGAAAACACTAAGCATATATCTGTACTAGAAAATAAGGAAATATGGAAAGGGAGGCTGATTGTCCCAAAATATTAAGGCCCTGATTCATGCAATGTATAGCACGGTGCAAAGTGACCTTGCACTGGTGTAAAGTGGCTTTGCACTGCCAACAAACATCCTGTTTCACAGATCTGTGCAAAGTGTTTTTTTGTACACAAAATTCCACGAATCTGGCCCTAAATGATATGAAAGCAACAGGGAATATACAATCGGTGATAGAATGTATAAATTGCATTTTGTAAAGATTTGGGCAAAACAATGTAGGTATCTCTCCTCTTAGCACGGCCCATTCACAATTGTAGACAAAATAGCACCGGTTCTGCACAAACCGGTAGTGAAGGAAGATTCAGAGGAACCAACTGCTCCGCTGTTTTGCCAGTGGAGAACTTGGTTCCTGTGAATCCACAGAATCCCTGCCACCCTAAGCCTTACATCAGAATAATTGCTGAGAGGGTTGCTGCCAGTGAAGGATGAGAAATAGCCCCATTTGCATTAGAAGCAAATATGATCACAAATAATCATGGTCATTTGCAAGTAAATACAATTTGTAGAAACTGAAATGCACGTGTTCAGCCATGGAAAAAGGTTCACCCTAACTGGCAAGTAGGTAGGATTAGATTTGCAATGAAGAATGCAAGGAATAGTTATAAAAAGGTTGTTTTTTAAAGGATGTGCCCAGTATGTTAAGACAGTGAACTATTAAAACATGTATGATAGAACATCTTTCGTCTGTCTCATCTGTTTTAGAGCAGTGAATACCATTATTTCTTCTGTAAAGTTACATTGGCATAATGCCCAATGTGTGGCCATCTGTGTGTCCAGGATTCTAGTGGCAGATGAACTCTAGCAGAGGCAAATTGAGGTCAAGTGAGGAGTTTACAAGGCGATGGACATGCACCAGATGGTGGCTTCCACGTAAAAGAAGAAGGAGATGATGTATGTGGTGAAAGATTTTAAAAGTAACCAAGACGATGATTTAGCAAATTCTGGGAAAGATGCAAATCCTGTGTATCAATGCTCAGACTATCAGTGCTATTTGTCTGGTGTCAGGTGTGGTCCTACACCTGCCCATTTTCTTTATCATCACGGAAAGAAGAATGGTGCACCAAAATATCTACACCAACCTAGAAGTAGGTTTATTTGTGCTAAGAGATGGTAATTATGATAGTATTGTTACAACATGCTTAATATCAGCAAGTGGTTTCCAAGCACGGGATTGGGATTCAAACCTGTGTTGTGCTGCAGTGTCATGCGTTGCCCCAGTGATATCCATCTTAACTTCTTCCAACAAAATGGCCATACCAACCACCGAAATCAACGAATGATATCACACACCTATGGGGAGAGCACATGCCACTAGAAAAGTTCATTATTCCAAAGCAAAACGTTCCTTGGAAAAGGGAAGTATTAATCTGGTTGCTGCTATAGTAGTTTACTATGATTAGAGCAGTAGTGGGAACCATGGTGTCCATGGCAAACATGATGGCTGTAGGATCTCTAGACACTAAAGACTGAGAACATAGTAAGAGCTTAATACCCCTATATAAATGACAGGATTAAGTTAGAGTAGAATTGAATTATCTATTTGATATTAAAGAGATGACAATAATGACATTAAATTCAAAGTTAGGTCTTATTGCATAAATAATTGTTGTAATGAACAAACGTTCTGCATTAATGTTTGATGATTGTATGTAAGTTGACTCAATTGAGTCTGTCTTTAAAATGGGTTTGCTAGCACCACAGGAGGGAATATCCCAACTGATGCATGGGGCAAATTCCATTATATTTTATATTGCCAGAGGTGGTATGAACACGTTTGTGAGGGTTATGAGGAGGGAGGCGAAATGATTTCAGAGGTCACTTTTTAGATGGGAAATGTTGAACCTTTATATGAAAGTGTGAAGCACACAAATAATGGGTTTCTATGAAGTATCCCATATGTTACTTCAACCTTAGAATTTCAAATGAAGATAGTTCACAATGTCAAATTGCAGCCCAATAGGAATTATGTTCAGGTAATGCTTGAACATGTGTGTCTTAGGCCAATTGAACTATTATAACTTTACAGTACAGTTAGATTGCTTTTTAACTCTGAAAAAGGCTGGTTTCACTGTTAATATGGGGAGACTCTGGGCTTGGTCAATGCTTGTTCTCTTAATCAACAATATATACACTTTAACTTCTTACATGAAAGGTATGCCATATTACATTGAAGATAGAAGTCAGTCTTTCTTTAGGAATCACAATTAGGCACACACAACCACTTCTTAATGTCGTTTTCAAAGTTTAAAGATTGTAAAGATTGGTATTGAATTGTATTCCCATGTGAAAGTGAAGGATAGAGTTCAGTCCGTCTTTGGGAATCACAATTAAGCACACACATCCACTCCTTGATGTAGTTTTCATAAGTTAATAATTTTTCTTTATGTAGTTTTCATAAGGCTTCAATAATTGTGTTATCAAGGTTAAATATTCGGCAATGGTCTTCGCAGCATTCACTCTTCTCAATTAGTGACACACGACCACTCCTTCAGACAGTAACAACCTTTTAAAGAAGTATTATTTGCTTTCTACACAAGTAAAATAACTTTTATATTATATACAAGTGCTACAGTTCCATTATTCAGGTATTTCAGCTTCAACAAACAACTTCTACTCGCTTTAAACCATATGTGAGGGAATAGGGAAGTGGATACTGTTGCTGCTCATGCTTGTGCAAGGTATTAGAACACTGTGCTTCACTCACCGCTTCTGTAACACTTGCCCTGAGAGTCTCATTGCTTCCACGACTTCTGCCATGACTTCTACTGCTTCTGGCTACTTAAGGACACACACCCTTCCTCTATGAAGATGTCCCTGATATGGCCACACGATATGGAGCCCCTCTTCCTCCTTAGACCCACGGCTTGACAACTGCTCCTCTCCTCGGTCTCCAGCACGTTCACTGTATGGCAGCCACAGGATTTAGGCTCACATGGGGAAAGACACCTCTCCTGCTTGCCTTCCACTGAACAGCCTCTGCAGTTCAGAGTTTGGGGGAACAGGACCCTCTCAGAACACACAGGTGAAACCTGCTATCTCCACATTCTGACGTCAATACTGTTCTCCCACTTTTGCTTGGTTTGCCATCCTCGTGCCTTCTTCCTTCTGCTAACACTGCTACAACATGCATTCCAGTCACAGTTCCAGCTTCTTCCAATTGCCAGCACCTGAAGGAGACATTTTATCCCTCCTTGCTTCCTTCAAGTGTGGGTTCTTGGGCTTAATTGCCTGACTACTGCAACTGCATGCTTCTTTCACCCTGTTCCTCATGCCAGTACTCATGGGATTATGGGACTTGAAGCCCCCTTGAACAAAGTTAGCTCTTTTAACAATTGAGTTACTTTTAAGGGTATATGTATTTCCCTTACAATCTTTAAACGATTAACCATTATAATTGGTTGTTACAGAGGAGCACATTTGGTTAAAGACACTATTGTTAGATCCCTTCACATTATACCTTTGGGAGTAAGGAGGGTGATTATCATGAGATAACTTGAAATATCTTTCTGTTAATAAGGCTTACTCAGATTTAACAGACCCCCGGGTCACAGATCTTATAATGGCAATATGTAATTACCTGTTTTGGCAATCCAGAAAGGCACTTTCTTCCAGAGGATAAATACTGTGTCTCATACCACAGGATCTCCCCTCCACCCTGGGCCCTGTCTCCTCCCAGGTGATCTTCCTGCACTATACCACCCCCAAGGTTAGAATCAGGAAGCATCTGCCTCTTCTTTACAACCTGGGAGCAGACTTTAGGCAGGGTTTCAGTGAGGGATCCATAGAATTCTTTATATACCATAGAGACTGTGGGGCAATCTTTGCACTGTTAAAACATTATGTCACTACAAATACATGTGGAACCATATACTCTATCAATCAGCAAGACCTGTTCTCATTGAGCCTACTAAACTGTCAAACTATCTAGGATATATTAGAAAAACACTGATTTGCTTCTGTGTTGTTCCTAGAGCTCTGCAGTGTTATTAAAGGACAGAACAATTGTAAGAACAAGAAAATATCGAGGCTGAGTACCACAAAAGGAAATACAGCAATCACAGGCTAGAAAGATTCACAGAACTTTATTCTGTACAGTTACAAAGAAACACAGATAGCTATCTGGCTCTAAACACCCCGCAATGAGTACCAGCCCGTCAGAGAGAGGAGAGTGCTGGACAGTAGAAACATTCGTGCTTTTATACATTTCTGAGTAATATTGTCCAGCCTCTCTTCGTGTTAATAATCTGTGCTCTAGAGTTCGTGCCTAGTTCACATTTGGTTCACATAATATTTTACAAAGGATTACACATGTTTGTATTTCCACAGTGATACAATGGCAACGTATGCTCCCAAATCCTACAGCAAACTCCTTTTACAAGTTGCATTCAATTGGGTTCAGCCTATGTCAACGTTTGGCGTTTACATTTCATTGTTTCAGATGTGTATTCGTGGATGAGTCTTGTTAGCGCAGACAATGCTAGGACAACAGTTCATGTATAGTACAAGGCCTCATTACGTAGTCTAAACAGTCGGCCCTTGGACAGTCTAACCATTAACAGAACTCAAAGGTTGGGAGCTTGGTTGCAAGTTGAAAACACAGTCCACCATTTTAGAGCAGAGAATATACGAACAGAAATCAAAATGGCAGATGATTCTAAAATGGCGGTGAAGTCGATCCAAAATCGGAACTTTGCAATGTGGTTTTCCTCATAGAGCAACTAGGCTTAAGCCAATATAAATCAAAAGGAGGCACTATATGATTTCCGTTTAACAAACCCTCCTTTTGGCCTAAGGCAAGTGCTAAACTGAAAACTAGTCGCTTCGCGAGTAACTCCACGTTTGAATGTCCATACATCCTGAATCACATTTAATCAGAAATATAAATCGCCATAAGATCTGCGGCGGAAATTTCCCTAATCAGAAATTCGTTGGTCATTCTTCCCAGTGCATGTACCTTTGGTCCTATCGTTCCCATAGTTTGTGCACAACATCCCCCTAACATTGAACATATGGCAGGAAAACATTGTATACAGCAACAGCAGGACAACAGAATACCCAGAATTATCAATAAGACCGAGAGAAGCTTCCATCCCCAAGATCGTAAGAAGTCCCAGAACCAAGTACTAAGATCACAATTTCCCTCGGGAACATGTACTTCTGAACTCAGGACGTGCAGATTTTGTATTGCCTTAAAGATGGTTGGGGAGGAATCTGGTAAGAAAAGACAGCAAGCGGACACCACTAATTTGCATACTCCACCACACTCAGCCAAGATGACATCTAATACCATCCTGTTTTGTAGCACCACTAATCTGATTACCTTTTCCTCTAGAGTCATGTTATGGAGTATGTCAGTGGTCTTTTTGATGGTTCTCTCCAGTACTCTTGCTAGTCTCCTGATATCCTTGGATTTCAGGATCTGCTCCCAAAAAGGTACAAAGGATTTTGCTACATCACCCAGAACTTGTGATGGAGTATCACCATTGTCGTCCCACCTTGGACGAGCCCTAGAGGTTACAGTGGTACTAGCTACATATACCCCTGGTAGCAGAATTCCCAAATAGCAAGTTCCCTGCCAATCCCTAGGTAGCCATGGATTAGCTTCATTACCGGAAACAAAGTAGACAGGTGTGCCTACATGCAAAGGTCTGTCCTTGCTGGTCAAGTTTGCAACATTGGTGCAACCCTTGAAATCGCCCATTGACTGAGTACCATTCCTCTGTATGCAGAAAGAAACTGAGTTGGGGCTATGGTTAACAGTGTAAGAAGGTGGTGTGGCACCCCTATTACTTATAGAAGCCATCTTAAAAGAAATCAGAGATTGAAAAGGTCGGGAAAGTCTATCAGAAGGCCTAATAGAAGCGACATTAAGTTTTCTCCTATTTGCGAAGAGTGAGCATCCCAGAGGCATTAGGTCTTGGCGTTCAAATTCGTTCAAATTAGTCCCATCCAAGTTCCCTAAGATGCTATCATTCCATCGGCCAAAGAATAGTGTCCGTAGAGAAGCATAATATGCAGTAGTTAAAGGCAAAGGATGAATATACCAGCCCAACCCTTTTTCCCCATGTTGCGGTAAATGAGAGCAAATCCAGCAGTTTGTTCTGTTCAATATGGCATGAGTTGCATTCATTATAAGCAGTAATGTATTATTATGATAACTCTGTCTTTGTTGAGAGTCTCTAGGAGATAGAATGTACAGGTGCACAAAAGGTGTAGATACAGTAGGAACACTCTCAGTAGACAAGAATGTTTCAAGTGGGCGTACTTCTTCCATATACCAAAATCCTAAGGCAGCTAATACTATGAAACTGGTTAACACAATTACAAGAAGACAATGGGCCTCATTACAAGTGAGGCGGAACGGGTTAACGGGACCCGCTAAAGGAGGCAGACCCGTTAAACCCATTCCACCTCATTACAAGCTCCCCTCGCGGGACCCTGTAAGTAACACCTGGTCAAACCAGGCATACTTACCGGGTCCCGCGAGGAGAAGAGGGAGCAAACAACGGGACGCTCGTAATCGGCCCATTGTTTGATTGTTTGCTCCCTCCCCCATTCCCATTCAGCCCTATGCGGGCTGAAATGGGAATGGGGAAGGTCCGGGCCCGGGTTCCTGGAGGGAGGAATTACCGGGCCCTCCAAACTTAGAATGGTCCAGTAATTCCCCATTCTGGGAACCCAGACCCAGACCCGATTTTGGCGGCGATGATTTTGGTCCTCTGCTTTTGCAATTTAATTGTCACCCTGATTTGATTGTTTCGTCCCCTCTTATATAGCTGGGCTACTTGAACACCTGGCCATATCAGTGGATTAACAAATTGGGCTTACTCCCCTTTGATTTTCCCCATATTTTCCCCTGGTCTTTGTGCATTCTTCACAAGCATTGTTTTGGATACACCAATTTGGTTCTACTCTGATTGAAGTTTCCCTGATTTATTGAACTAAACTCGTTGGACATCCAACTCTAAACAGAGTTACAAGCTAGCCTTTTTTAGCATATGGGGACCAAATAATTGGCCAGCATATTTATTTGCATTGTGTCACAGAACAACTACACAACTTGCTGTTAAAACTGAAAATATCCTGGTTTTTCTTCCGTTTGCTGTGCACAAAAAATTTTTCTTACACCACGAGATGATACTAACCCACTCAATTTGTGAATATTGAACAGCAAAAGTATCAATTGTGAAATTGCTTTTCCAACTAGTGGACTTATGTTTACTTGTTTACTTATTTTGATATCTTTTTTGGTTAATATCAAAAATCAATAAATTGAATTGAATGAAAAATTAAGAATGAGGGATGTGTACCTTCTTCTATCACGTTTGTTGACCTAATAATGCATGTAAAGGATATTTGGCTTACTATTTGAAGCACTACCCTCAAGTTTTCATATAGAATTATATGGACACTTCAACATTAGGAGAGTGTCTTCAAATTCATCTGTGGTTGGAGCCCTTTTTTGTTCTCCAGTGTACTATAGCCTTTTTTCCTTCCACAGTAGCGGCTATCCCTTTCGTTAAAAAAAAATGCCGCCAATAGCGGCATGGCTACCGCCAAGATCGTAATGAGGCCCAATGCATCTTAAAAGACCATGCATTTGATCGTCCATTGTCATTGTTGGCCACACAAGCGATTGTCTGTACCTCACGAGTAGGGTCGATAACAGGCATTGTTCAGGTTATCTTTCTTCTCCGATAAGTTCCTGAGAAAATCTCCGTAGTCCGTTTGCTGGTGATCTCCTGATCACATGCTATCTTAGTCTTTCCCAATCCCCAGCCATCTAATTTCCTTCAGTGCAGAAAGTGGCAAAGGACAAGCTCTGTAGTTATTTCCCTGTGGCACTGTCATATCCATACAGCGTGACTAGTGCCGCGGATGCAGATTGTACCTTGTGACTCCTTGTACCGTGTTATCTGCGAATAGTGTGTCGCTGCTTCCTGATGGAAGTGGTGAATTTGCAGCAGAACCAGACAAATATGCAAAAGGATCTGCAGGAGAGTGTGGAGACGAAGCAGCAGTTTCCCCAGGCCCCGCAGGCTCAGGGAGTGTCTCCAAAACACCCTTAGTGCTGCTCAATGCTGAATGATCGCTGGGAACAGAGCAAGTAAGTTTCTCCTTGTCTTCTTCGTCGTGTGGCAAAGGGAAAGATATCCTCTTGACATGCAAAGCGTGGATCCAGAAACGCTTCCCTGCCACTCGTGCAGCAGTCTGTGTGGCCAATAGGACCTGATGGGGCCCTCTGCACCGCAGTGCGAGACAGGATGCTCTCTCAAACGATTTAATCTGCACCCAGTCACCAGGTCAGATGCTGTGACCTGGCCCCTCGTATTTGGCTGGGAGGGCTTCTCGTACCTGTTGATGAATCAACTAGAAATTTTGAGTTAACCGTTCACAGTATCCGGAAAGAGGTACATGCTCTATATCCCTCAAAGCCCTAGGTTTAGGAAGATTCCAAATGTTAGTTGTCTTCCTCATTACCACCTCGCACAGGGAGAGCCCAGTCCTAGTCTGTGGGGTCGTGCGCATAGAGAGTAACACTATCAGTAAGGCATCCGGCCATTTCACATTGGTGCCGGCACACTTCTTAGCGAGTTTGTTTTTCAAAATTCCATTGTGCCGTTCCACGAATCCAGCACTCTGAGCATGTCTGGCCAAATGGAACCATTTATCGATCTGTAATCCTGCACATATTTGCAGAATAACAGCAGCAATAAAATGTGGACCATTGTTCGACCAGATGACCCTTGGCAAACCAAACCTAGGAAAATATTCCTTAAGCATGGTTTTCGCCGCTGTCATTGCTGTGGCATCACTCACAGGGAAGGCTTCGACCCATTTACTAAAAGCACAAATAACTACCAGAACAAATTCAAGATTATTACAATGCTCCATTTCAATAAAGTCAACGTGGATTACCTCAAAAGGGACAGAAGGTGGACCAAAACTACCCTTTGGTTTCGATGTGACCTTCCCCACAGTGTGCTGTAGACAGACCATACAGCTCTGGACAAAACGCTCAACAGTTTTTGGGATGTTGACATTTACCCAGACAGTTTCTAACATTTTGCAAATTTTCCTAGCGCATATGTGAGTGGGACCATGAGCCATTGAAACCATCATAGTGATGTAATCGTCTGGCAGCATCCATTTTCCCTCTAAGTTATCCACCCAGCACCGATCATTATCCAACCTCGCCGAGCACTCAGCCCATTGCTTAGTTTCCTCTAGAGTGGCATTGTTTGGATATTCTTTATGGAATCAATTCCTTTGTCTATAGTACAGACATTTGTGGCTTCCCTTGTAGTATACATACCTGAATAGAGATCAGTAGCAGTCTGTTAGGCTATCTGGTCAGCAAAAGCATTTCCTTTTCCTATATCGTCTCTGATTTTCTGATGTGCCGCGCACTTCATAATTGCTAGCTGAGTGGGAAGCGCCAGCGCTGAGAGTAGCTGAACTATTAAGGTGGCATATTGAATCTTTGTTCCATGTGAGGTCAAGAAGCCTCATTTTGCCCAAAGTCTACCAAAGTTGTGAACTACCCTAAAAGCATACTGACTACCAGTATATATGTTTACTCTAAGCCCTTCGGAAAGTTCACAAGCTCGAGTCAATGCAATAATCTCTGCGGCCTGCGGAGAGTTATGCAAAATTCTTTTGGTTTCCACAATCGTGCTTAGTGTAGTGATGGCATAAGCAGCACTGGATTTACCATCCGGAAGTTTGAAGCAGGAGCCACCGCAAAACAGCTCCCCTTGTGGATCGTTCAAAGGTGTATCTTTCAAATCAATCCTGCCTTTAATTTCTTGTTCTGTAGTATAAAGGCAGTCATGTGACATTTCGTCACTGCAAGCAATATCTTGCGGAAGAGGTAATAATTCAGCCGGATTCAGTACACAACATCTCTTAATTTGGATATGTGGTGCAAACAAGATCAATTTGTATCTCGTCAATCGTGCAGAAGTAAGATGTTGTGTTTGCGTTCTATTTAATAGAACGTCTACAAGTGAGGTACCAGCAAGGTTAAAGCATGGCCTAGGACCATACCCTTGCTCTGTTTTACAGACACAGCAGCGACATGTTCCTGCGTTAACACAGCCAAAGCACATCCATCACGTTCATGCACATGCAACTCAAAGGCCTTTTCGTAATTTGGTGTGCCCAAAACCGGTGCTGAACACAGTGCGGTCTTGAGCAAATCAAAAGCTTTCTGGTGTTCCAAGTTCCATGGCAATGGCAAAGAATTGCCCTTCTTTGTCAATCCCAACATTGGTTTGATCACTAGTGAAAAGTTTGGGATCCACTGGTAAGAAGCCATTCCTATCAAGGCTCTGACTTCCTTCTGTGTATTTGGGACAGACATGCTAGAAATTATTTTAATTCGTTCAGGTTTCAATCTTCTTCCCTCCTTTGACAGGAGATAGCCTAAATAGGTGACCTCCTGTCGACAATATTGAAACTTTTTCAGTGAAGCTTTATGTCCATGTTTAGCTAGATGAATAAGCAAAAATATGGTGCCCTCTTTCAAAGCACTTTCTGAATCTGCAGCTAAAAGAAAGTTGTCAACATTTTGAAGAATTGCACAAGTAGCAGGCAACTCAAGTGTATCAAGCCGCTCTTTCAGAGCCCTACTGTAAATGTTCAGACTTTCCGTGTATCCCTGTGGCGCACGGGTGAATGTAAACAAGCATCCCCCTAGGGTGAACACAAACAGGTATCTGCCATCCTTGTTTATAGGAATGCTAAAGAAGGCATTCTTAAGATCTACAACACTAAAATGAGTAGCAGAAGCTGGGATCATCGTTAATATCGTTGTCACATCAGGCACAATAGGAAATTGTGGGGCAACAATCTTGTTGATAGCGCGTAAATCAATAATAAAACGAAAAGGAATTGCATTATCTCCTTTCTTATACACCAGTAAAATCGGACTATTGCACAAACTGCCTGCAATTTCTTCAATTACCCCACGGTGCACAAAATTGGAAACTATACACTTCAAAGCTTGCTCACCATCAACCGAAATCTTATACTGTGGAATACATGTCAACTTTACTCCAGGTTTCAAAATGATTTTAACATTCTCAATCTGTAAAACACCGACATCATTGTCATCAATCGCCCATAACTCAGGAACGTCACTAAATTCCGGCGGCAAAGGTCTAGTCAGAAACTGTGAGGTAGAAGATTGCTGTGGTGAAATCGTCAAACGCACTCCATCTGAAGAACAATGAATTACCGCATTTAATTCCTTCAACAGATTCAACCCCAGCAAATTCTCACCACAGTTTGATGTCAAACGAAACGGACAGCGATCCGTGAATGGACCCAGTAAAATCAGTACCGGCAGAGAAACCGGACTAACCACTGGTGTACCAGAAAACCCTACAGAAACCTTAGTTTGCTCTGACAGTGGAATGTAGGGACCTTTCTGATTAATGGGAATAGGCGTTGGTTCCAAACCCTGCTTCAGGCAATCCTAGCGAAACAATATATCATCAAAGGAAGGTCTTCAGAGAGATAAGCAGTAGAAGGATGATCAAAAATATTTCTATTATCCATACTCGGTGGCTGATTGTCTTGCAAAAAGGACTGAGAATTCTGAGAAAACTGGCATCTGCCAGGACCCCCTGCCCTAGGGTGGCCTCTGGATCGTCTATCCATGATACCAAATGTGTTATTCGACCTCTGCTGGAGGATCGGGCATTGTGCTCGCCAATGACCCTCTTGTCTGCAATAAGCACATTGGTTTGTGTGTACAGGACCCAACGGCACATTACCTTGTGGGACATACTGTCCCCAAAACGGAGTACTACCCCCTCTAGGTCCTCTAACAATCTGTTGCAACAACACCTTAGTTTTCAAGTCTCCCTTTTTCTTTTCATACCTTTCCTTCTCATTGTTGACTCGGTTTTCATAATACTGAGTCATTTGCAACACTTCAGACTGAGACTTAGCTTGCCAAGCACTTTCAGAAGTCATAATTTGCGACTGGATGTCAGGTAATAACCCACACACACATTTGTTAACAAATAATTGTTTTCCTGACTCTGTGCTTAACTCTTGTCCACTAAAATCTGAAAATACTTGTTCAAACCGATTAAAGAATTTGGTAGCACCCTGAGATTTTCCTTGGATACAAGCAGTAAGTTTGTTCCAAACAATCCTTCGCTCGGGAATTAAGACTTTCAGTTTTGTCACTCTTATATCAGGCAAAGTTAGTATCATCTGTGGTGGTCTCTCAACAGCTTTCCTTTCTCTATCTTGCCTAGCCAAATTATCCCATGTGTCCCCTAACCCAGGTACATCGTCTACTGTCCTAATCTGTTTCCACAAATCGGGAGGTAGGAGCACAGGAAATAGCAAATCTATATCACCCAAAGTGAATACTGACGACTGCAAGACAGATTCCATTTCTTTATAAAATCCTGTCGGATTCTTCCTAATATCTGGGATGGATTGTCTAATGGTATTCACCTCCTGTCTTGAGAACGGGACATGAACAAATTGTGATACATAATGTGCATCAATGTCATAGGCGGCTACACTCGTTGCAGCATTAGCCGGGACCTCAACTTTAGGGACAAATGTCGGAAGAACCTTTCTCATAGGCAACTGAGAAACAGGCAACTCTGAACGCTTACTGAGCAACAGAGCTAAATCGAGCGCTAAAGCAGTGGAAGGAGTGTCAGACGAAAAAGCTCTCTTATAGATATTCAATAATTCTGCGGGACAAAAAATCTCACTTTTTATACATTTGTCCTGCAGGTATTCTACCATTACCTGTATCACTTTCCTCTGCATTTCCGGCGTATAATAACTATACGTGTCATATACTTCTACGGGAGATATCGACATGTCTGAAATCAACCTAAGTGCATCTCTTGTGCAAATTTGCATTTCTTCACTCATCGATTTACAAAGAGGAAGGGACCATTACTGTACAAACATAGCGCCCAAACTATCACCATCTATTTCATCATTCCGTAACCTTTCCAACTCCCTTCTATACTCAAAAACCCTCTCGACGTGCTCATATACTTTCTCCGCAGTATCTCTTGAATATGGTAAAATATTCAGATCCCTCAACCGTTGTGGGAGATCTACATCATTCAGTCTGTTCCACATTACGGATAAATGAATTCCCATCCCTTCAATAAAAACAGTTTTCTCAGGAAAACTTTCTAGATTAGAGAGTGTAGCAAAAGCATCAGATTGTTCACCTTTCTCCATGCACTGTCTAGCCCATGCGTTCAGATCTCACTTTCTTTCTTTAGAAACTGTATTACGAGTTGCAATTTTCGATCCCGCTCCCTTATCAACTACAAGTGGAACAGAACTACATGGAAGAGAACAAGTAGACAAATCTTGCACACTCAGAAACGAAGGTGCTATCACTGGTGTAAAAGACAAATCTACCGGACCCATGGCAGCAGGCAAAGATGGAGGAACAGGTGGAGGAGCAACAATTGGAAGAGGAGCAATAGCTAGTGGTGGAGGAGTAATAAGAGGAGTAATAAGAGGTGCAAGAATTACTACGGGAGGAGGAACAACAACAAAAATAGGTAAGGCAACAGGAATAGGTACATAAGGAGGTGGTGCAGTGGTGCCAGGCCTTCGTTCATTTAAAAGCTTATCAATCAATACATCTGATGCATGAAAATCTTTAGACAGATATATTTTCTGGATGCCAAGTTGAAAAGCCCGTCCCATGTTTCTAACTGACTCTGACTGTTTTTGTTGATCATACAATAACGCTTTCTCGGCATTCGACATATGTCGGCGTGAATTTTTCTCTCTACTTTTAAGCTGCTGCATAGCTTCTTTTTTCCAATTTTGTAATATATCAAATACTGCAGGTCTAGCTTTTTTCTTTAACAATATAGATTCTAAATATTCTATGCGAGAAATCTCAAAGCTACCGTTGATTGGACGCTGAAGTTCAGAAGCATGTCTAGTTTGTCTGTGCCAAATATCGTTGAACACTATACTACCAATGCCGTACTTACAGTACATAGTACATGCCGGCGACCCTTCCTGTGGTGCCTGTCGGCAAAATTCCAAAGATTTTCTGTCTCTGCGGAATATTTTCTGTCTCTGCGGAATAATACCCTGAAACGGGCAGAACATTTCTCAGGCATCTCAGATTTCTGGTGTTACCTGGCAGTAATTGTACTCGCAAGAACAATGCGCCAAATCAAATATTAGGATACTTAGGAATCGGGCATGACTCACCTGATCAAAGGACTAAGGGAGGTCCGATCGGACTACTAAGGACAACAAAAGACCGACCCTCGTGATTGGTGATTTCGGCAAAACTGGCCGCCTCGATATATGAACCCTCGTCAAGATGCTGTCTTGGACCACGTGCTCACCATCCAGGGATCGGATCGTGTAGTACTGTTGAAGTGTCACGTCTCATCAAAGAAGGGGCCTCCTTTCTCACATCCAATCCCGGTCCCATAACCGCGTCAAACTCTTCAACGAGGTGGCATCAATCTTGAAGGTCCCTATTCGGGCGCCACCTGTAAGAACAAGAAAATATCGAGACTGAGTACCACAAAAGGAAATACAGCAATCACGGGCTAGAAAGATTCACAGATCTTTATTCTGTACAGTTGCAAAGAAACACAGATAGCTATCTGGCTCTCAACACCCTGCAATGAGTACCAGCCCGTCAGAGAGAGGAGAGAGAGTGCTGGACATTAGAAACATTTGTGCTTTTATACATTTCTGAGTAATATTGTCCAGCCTCTCTTTGTGTTAATAATCTGCAGTCTAGAGTTCGTGCCTAGTTCACATTTGGTTCACTTAGTATTTTACAAAGGATTATACATTTTTGTATTTCCACAGTGATACAATGACAACGTATGCTCCCAAATCCTACAGCAAACTCCTTTTACAAGTTGCATTCCATCGGGTTCAGCCTATGTCCATGTTTGGCGTTTACATTTCATTGTTTCAGATGTGTTTTCGTGATGAGTCTTGTTAGCGCAGACAATGCTAGGACAACAGTTCATGTATAGTACGAGGCCTCATTACCTAGTCTAAACAGTCGGCCCTTGGACAGTCTGACCATTAACTGAACTCAAAGGTTGGGAGCTTGGTTGCAAGTTGAAAACACAGCCCACCATTTTAGAGCAGAGAATATATGCAGGGAAATCAAAATGGCGGATGATTCTAAAATGGTGGCGAAGTGGATCCAATATCGGAACTTTGCAATGCGGTTTTCCTCATAGAGCGACTAGGCTTAGGCCAATATAAATGAAAAGGAGGCACTATATGATTTCTGTTTAACACAATGCAGCAATGCTGTTGAGGTGTGTTCCCAATGATGCTCCTGCTCTTCTATGCTACACCTGCCAGCAAAGCCTCTGAGTCAAAGTCCAAAGGAAAGGCTACTGACATGTTTATTCTGCTGTTGTTAGATCTCTGCACCATCAGATTCAAAACATCTGTGGCTATTGACACATTATGAAACTGGATGATTATCAATTAGATTCCCCATTACCATGTCTTACATGCAAAACATAAAATAAATAAGCATTAGATAGGTAATATTCATTAGTGTGGGCACATTTACAGTTACAACAGAAGGATTGACAAAACTAAGTGAAGTTTCATTCTGAATAACTGGCTGGAAGTTGAAGCTTAAAATTCAGTAGCTAACACTTGGGAATAGATATCATATGAAATCTAATTTGCGAGAGGCCTCACATGGATACAGAACCTGGCCTGGTTGTCACTGTGCTTGCATGAGCAAAATCCTAAAAGGAGGTTTATATTGCATTCCCAACTCCAATTCAGCTCAAAAGTTCCAACGTGCCAGCTCACTATGTTCATTTTACGGTAACATGTCTTTATACCGAAATATTGTATACCGAATGCCCATATATTGAAACATATACCTTGAAAGCCTTAATATTGCATTTTGGTTTCTTTATTTTTGTATGACGGGTGCATGTCCTGCCATTTGTTATGAGAGTGCACCTTGAAGCTATTGTGCATTGTTGTCAATTTGAACATGTCTTAATATGTCTTTCTCTGTACATGTGCAGAAGAGGATGCACCAGATGCAGAGGAGGAGGAGAAGGAGGTGGAGGAAGAGTTCATGGTGCATCAGACCAACATTGGGGGACATGGTGTGGTAGGCCATGAGAACCCACTGGTGATCCAAACCATCCTGAGTCGTGATGCATGCTTGTCGGACTCTTCTGACTCAGCTGGCTTTGATGCTGAACCTGATGTGCATCTCTCAAAGAGGGCAAAGGTGAGTGGCCCAATGGGTGGATCAGATGAGTACTGTGAGTCTGCGGTGGGCCAGCTGGCTTCACAAAGCCAATCAGTGGTTGTCCCCTGTCTGCGGTGGTTACGGCTGCAAGGCCAGCCTCCCATGATTTGACTTCAGGTCCTGGGGCTGATGTCAAAGGGAGGGTTACAGGCATGCGGCCAACAACAGGGGCACCACAGCAATGTGCATGGTCCCTTGCATGAGGCCGCTGTTGGCACACACACATGGGGGACGTGTTCAGGCTGGGGATACAGAGTGAGAACAGCAGATGTTCTGTTCCGCCCTCCGACATGGTAATGTGTTGGACAAGTTATCAGAGGGGATGGATGAGATGGTCAAGTCCATGACCCCACCAGCGGCCCATGTAGAGGAACAGCTGCAGGTCATGTGGTCCTCTTTGTGAGGAATTTGACCATCCGCACGAGAAGTGTGCGCTCGCCTGGGCTTTTTGATTTTTTTGATAATGAAAATGAATGATGGGAGATCAACCTCTAAAAATGTGTGAGGCCATTACGCACACATTTTCTCTGCTCACCGCAAGAAAAACATAATCATGTGCATTTTGGGTGGACAAGGCCTACAGGCACCGTCCTCCCCTGTCATGTTCAGATGAAATGTGACAGCCACCGGTACATCAAAGCATCTCAAGAAGGGGGAAGGCACCTCTTCCACCGGCCATGGGCAGCATAATTAAAATATCAAAGGCTCCATGGATCTTATTTCCTATTGTTTAGTTTGGCTGGTGGCAGTGCATACTAATGAGAGATAATTGAGTCAAGCCTATTGAAGGGGCTTGGTTGCCAAACAAGACAACAAGAAGGCGGGGCTAACACCCCTTTAGTATGCAATGTGTCAACTTGAAGCTAGTTCCCAGCCCAACATATGAAAGGCACTGAAATGCATGCCTGGGTCCACTATTTACTGTAGGAAAACCCCTGCAGAGCGGACCCCTTTCATTTGGAGAAGTATGTGACTTGAGGGAGACAGGAAGTCTAATCTTGTCACAAACTTCAAGGGAGACCTGAGCTTTAATCAAAAGTCACAGAGGGCTCAGTTACCCAGAGAGACACTTTGATCTACAACAGACAGGAAGATACGTGGGACCTAGGTGTATGTTGTCACCCCTTACCTTTCCTGTTGCAGAGCACTCTGGTCCTGAACTCATGCATAACAGAAGATTGTTGATGGGGACCCAGGATTGGTTAATTAAGGTATGCTTAGCCTTCACCAATCACAAGGGCTCATTTGGTTTTAAAAGAGGACGGAACCCCTCACTTGGCAGATCATCCAACAACTTCAAAAGGAGTAAGAAGAAGTTCTCATTTGGACCCTGGCTGAAGGTACAGTGTACCTTACATCATCTGCCAGTGAAGGAAGGCCAGGGGTTCCAAGAGGGAAGCAAGATCCCTCCCCTAAACATCTCTCAGGAAACAGAGGGAGATACCAGACTCAGAGGACCCATCCAGCAGCTCAAGAACTGGTACCCAGCCAGCACACAGCATGCTCTGCTATGTTCTGCCAGCAATCTTTCTAGGTGGGAAGTGCCAGAGAGTATCTGAATTAAGAAACAAGGCCGTTGCCTGGAAGCACTCTCCTAAGCTTTGGATCGTCTGCCTTGAAAGGAAGACACAATCCCTGTAAAGAAGTTTGGAGGAGTGCCACCGAAGCATCAACCAGCGGCCATCTTTTAAGGACATTTTTAAGACAGTCGAGCCCTCGAACCGCAAACGGCTGCACCACTCACTGTTGTCACGTCGCAGTCAGAAGAGCTGTGCGAGACACCTCAACCAGCGTTCCAGATCCACTAACCAGCACAGAGACAATGATTCTTGACCCCCCCGCCATATAGGCCAGCCTGCAGCCATCCTTCGTGCCAAGCTTGCCGAACTGCCTGCTGCCTGATACCCACAGCTGTCCCTCTGTTTTAGGAGCTGCTAAGCACCCTGAAATCGCCTCAATGCTGTCGAGCATTAATAACCTCTTAGGCACCAGGTACATTGTGGCTTGGCCCCCCTGTTCCTTCTCCGAAGGCCCCTAGAGACAGTTACGACCCTTTGCTCCTTGGTGCTGAAACCAAATAATCTTGAACAGTAAGACTGATTACTTTACCAACTACCCTACTTTCAGTATCCAGAGTGCTTCCCTTTTCTTCATGAACTGTCTGTCCTCTGTGTTCCTTTACAGTGGGGGTTATATTTTGTAGTGTGCTAGAACTGTCTGTTGCAGTAATAATAAAGTAGATATTTGTTTACAACTTTGACTGGACAGTCCCTTTTATGATTGGGTAATAATTGTATTTTCGCTGTGTTGCAACTAACCAACGATCCACGATCTTGCGGACATAAGCCTGCTGTTCCGTCCACATTACCAAAATTGGACAAGGAGGTTTATTATTGACTTGTGTTCCACTCTGTTTAGATCCCTTCTGGTGTACTAGAGGTGTGGGGCTGAATGATGGTTTGGAAACTGATATTCATCCCTGGACCACTGGTGCCCACACCACATACTGCTCATGAAGGCAAACATCAAGGGCAGATGGGTTGTTCTGAGGTGTCTGCAGGGGTCCCTGCATGCAGACGCTCAGGCACACAGAGAGGCCCTGAGGCTTGAGATGCAGGCCAAGAGAACTGCCATTCATGGAGAACTCTCAGACACAAGGACACTGCTCCATGAGGAGATGGATGCCTTCAGGCAGGCACTCTCTGAACAAATTAATGCATGACGGATGTGCGCGCATACAGACTCTGCAGCCATCCATGAGGAAATGCATGGAGACATCACCAACCTCACTGTACTGTCACAGCTTGTCGTGGCCACTGAAGACCAGGCCGTGGCACTGCATGGTAGCACTCCAACACCACAGCCACTTGCAGATAAAATGCAGGATGGGCATCCCAGCACATACCAGCCTTCTCGTTCACCATTGCTGTGAGGTCCATGAGCCAATGGAGGGGAATTACTGGGTGTTTTTCTCTTATTTTTCTGTCCACTCATGTGGACATTGACATGCACTTTACCCCTCACCCCTCCTGGGTAGACCCCCCCAAACCCCCTCCAGTCCATGATGGACTCATTTTTCTTTTTTCTTTTGATGTGTCCATGGCCAGTGTTGTTATTTATTTCATTTTGGTTCCCCTGATTCGCCATGGCCACTTTTCTTTTTGGTATTCTCCTGGCTCAGATGTTGGCATGTGTTTTTGTTTTGCAATTTCAAAGGTGGATTTTTGTTTTTTTCTTTTTTTTGACCTTGAGATGTGCAGTTCCACTCTCAGGGGCATGATGAAGGCAGTTGTGGACAAGAAGCCAAGCACAATGACGTCAACAGGCAAGGTTGCATCGTGGTCAACTTGATGCATGTGCAGATCAAATTAGGTTGAGTGAATCTTTACACAAGTGTGCTGAATGCATGATTGTGAAATAAGGCTGTTGCAATGCATTAGAATCATGCAGTGACTGCACTCCATGGGAGGTCAACCATACACACTTTCAAATCCCCAGTCCCCATGCCCTCTGCCAGGCACTGGCCCTCCTCTCACACATTTGGAGGCAACGTTTCTGGTGGAGCTGATGAGGGAATCACATCATGCTAGTTCAGTAAGCAGGTAAGCATGTGCACTGTCTCACATGGTGTGTCAGTGTTATTGGTCACCATGGTATTTGCATGCAGTACACATATTGAGATACTGGTGGGTTAACATTGTGTCACAGAAAATGTCTTGGCATATGTGTGTCTGTACACATGCATGTGTGAGTATGTGCAGTTACATTTCGATGCATGTGCATTGTTTGGATGGATGCACTTAGATAAGTGACACCATTATTGGAAGTGAATGGACAGCACTATACACACTTTACCCATTGGCAGTGTTTCATTCAGTCTCAATGTACTGATGGATTCCATGCATTCACTGTGCATAGGCATAACCAACAGTGATGATATGTTCTTACTGCCACCCTTCAACTCCCCCTGTCCCCATGTTTCCTAGTGTCCTGCATGTGTACTCTGTGTGCACACTGCTCTTTGACCTGTGCCACTTCACAATTCAATCCCTTCTCTACTTACATGACCTGTCCAGACATGCCACTGTTCAACATGTGCCACACACATTGCTTCTCATGTATCTACATCCTCCACTGCAGCGCTTCATGACATAGCCTATGGAGAATCATTTGGGCCTTTTGTGTGCATTGACTCCACAGGACATGTTTGTCACACTTGATGTGTGTCGGGTTGGTCAAATATGCACGTGTTCCCGTAAATGACTGCTTCTTTGTTACACAATGATGAGACGTTTTGTTACAGTGTTTAATAAAGTTGTTAATCTGCACTAGGATGTGTTACAAGTTCATTGGTTTGAATTCCTTCTTCATGTCATCTACCAATGTCAGTGAGGGAACATTGTGTGCCCACATTGGGGATCCATGCAGGCTTGACATTGTTCACTCCCCACAGCTTGTCTTCATCTGTTCTCCCTGTGTGAGTGGCAGGTGCACCCCGGAATTCATGCACACTTACTGGGACAGTCTCAATCAGGGTGTGTAATGTGTTGGGGATGAGTGAATGGCCGCATGTTGTCTGGAGGTCCATTTGCAGTGTTGTGCACAGGGGTGTATGTTTATTAGTGTATGAACCGGGTATATGTTTGGAGTGCCCACTTAGCAGGGATGCAGCATACATGGGTTGTTTTGTGAGTTGCATGCCATGCTGAGTATTGCCCGTGTTGTTTCTTATGTAGAGCTGATGATTGAACATGTGCACATTCTTTGCCAGTCTGAACTTCAGCTTCACCCTCTTTTGTCTTTCATGGACCACTACATGTGGTTCTATTCCATCTCTGTAGGGTCCCTGCTCTCAAACTAGGATGCTACTTCCAGAGGTGTTCATGTCTCCATCTTCATCCCAAGTTTGCCTTATCTATGCTGTCACCCACTGTGGTGTCAGACATGTTTGTCATCATCTCTGCTGCAGACAGTCTCCTTCTTGTAATGCTTTTCTCCTGTCCCTCTCTATCTCTCTGTCTTCACTCCACTGCTAGTCAATCATCACTCTGTGTCCTATCTACCTCTTGCACTCTGTGATCCATGTACACTGGGTGTTACAAGCTAAATGTCCCGTTCACTACATGAGTTGTCAGGGATGTCCAGAATCTTTGAATCTTTTGATTGTACCAATGCATGTCTTTGCAATTTGTAAATGTATTGAGTACCACTCTGTGATCTAATAATGTCTTCTGTTATTAGAGCACTCTGATACCTATGGGTGTGTAGCACTATATAAGAAATACAATGTTGTTATTATTATTATTATTATTATTATTATTATTATTATTATTATTATTATTATTATTATCATTTCCAAGAATGATGCACTAGATGCAAGCCAGGAGGGTACCCTGTGCAGGTAGTTGAAGGGAACTCAGGGTGTCACATGTCATGCAGTTTGTGGCAGGTAGGCTGTCACTGTGTGTGGTTGGTTTTGTTTTCCTTTTTTTGGGTGTAGGGGTCCAGCATTTTGGGTGCATGTCACACATGATGTTATTGGGCTGTTGTGTATATGCATGAGGCTTTGGACAGACATTAATGGCAGTTTGGGTTGCGGGATCCTATTGGGGTGGCTATCACTGAGGGGCTTTGTAGTTGAGATGTCGCGAGGGTGGCATGCCCGGGTGGTTGTGTGCTGTGACACATGTTTAAAGGTGGGGTTGGGAGTGTTTACTTGCACTTTCCTGTTGTCTGCTCCATTGTGTGTGTGTTTGTCCTTGGGCTCTGTTTGTCATTGTGTTATCATGGCTGCTTGTGTCTTGCTGGATAAGTGTGACATGGTCGTCCACTGCATGACACTCAGGGGTTGGGGGGCAATGTAAGTGTTGGTGGATAAGGTGTCAATATGGGGATGGGTGTGTAAGGTGTCACTGTGGAAATTGGTGGGTAATGTGTCACTGTGGGAATGGGTGGTTAAGGTGTCACTGTGAGGATGGTCATTGTTTCTTTGGCGTGAGGTGTGTGGATGTGGCTGCATGTGTGCCAGTACACATGGTAATGGGTGGCTGGTGAGTTATTGTATGCATTTGTTGCAGGTCACTCAGGGGGAGGGCAAATATTGCTGTATGTCTGGGTGCATAGATGTGTTGCCTGCCCTAACATTGATTTGTATTTTCTCTGCACATCAATTTTCCATGGAAAGATGGATGCAGCAATTGTGGATGAAGTTTATGCTGGATGCGTACACAGGACACTGCAATCATGTTTGTTGGTTTACAGTCTGGCAGAATGTAGGAGGACTGCACAGTCTAGCTACTGCTGGCTCACATGGGATGAGGTAAGATGAGTATTTCTCTTGCAGTGTGCTTTTTCTTTAAGATTCAACATGAATGCTTTGATGTGACTGTGTATAGTGAGAATATAGTTTGTCAGGGAATGGGTTGACCAATGAACATGTTAATTGTTGTTTAACACAGATTGTGGGTCCAAGGCTGTCCTTGCCTGAATTGTGTAGCATCTATATTGTACTAAGACTTCCTACTTGTGGTCCGATGTGTGTGGTTTGGTGTCTACATGCAGTACGTTTGTTGTTGTCCATGTGACGGTGGTCAGGGACTTTGTTGCTTGTGGTGTGTGTTTTTGGGTGCACTACATGGACACTTTTGGTGCACGTTGCTATGCCTGTGTTCATTTTAGCATTACCATACATATTGGGCCATGTGTCACAGGCTGTTGTCATGTGTGATTGCACCATTATTTGACACGTCTGTAAATCTGCCCTTGGGGTGTGAAAAGCACTTTTGGTCACTTACAAATTGTGTCTTATTCAGTGGCTGTTTTGACATGGGGGACATTCTATCCATATTCCCAATATGTATGTCACATGTGCAATCTTGCACCCCTATGTGCATGCTCACAGCTACATAGATATGTTTGTGCCTGTAGTGCAGGATATTTGCATGTTTAAACAATCCATGGACATGAATCTGGTTTTCTTAACAGCTTTTAGAAAATAGAAATTAGAATAGGAGTAAAATAATATCTGTACATAGATCCATAGGTCTTTAATCAGATTGTTTTTGATTATGTGAATTGGTGGTATTGTTGTTTTGGTGGCCATGAATGGCTGAGTGCTAATATTTTTTTTTTTTTATTATTTGTTTCTAATTCATAAAATTGAATTTTTACAAAAGGTTGAAGACAACAACAGCAACAAGTGTGATGCGCCTCGAGCTTTCGTGTCGTTGTGTCAGATTCCGGTAGGATCAGGGCTGCCCCTTTCAGTTCAGTAGAGTGTATAAGAAATGTAAGTGTAGACTCTGATGGGCCTGGGTGTCCGGGGGGGAACAGGTGCCGAAGGAAGCTAGATCTTCTTTATTCAACATTTTTGAAGGGGAGTGGATCCTTCGGGAACTGTGCTCTCGCTCGCAGTTTGTGAGCTGGAACTGATCATTTCAAGGGCAGTTTCCAGGATTTTGACAGTCGCGATTGTCCATACGTTTTTTTCCCCCGACATTAACCTGTTCCACCAAATAAGTTCTTCTTCCTCTCCGAAAGACGAGTGTTCACAGATTAGTGTCGACAGATAGGTGGCTCGAATTTTTATCACGTTAGGACATTCAAGTAAGAGATGTTTGATTGATTCTGTCGTGGCAGAGTTTTGGCAAAGGCGACAGGTAATGTCAGGCGAACTGGATCTAATTGCTAAGATTTCTCTCGTCGGCAGGAGGTTGAAACAAGCTCTCATGAAGAGTTTTCTTAGCTGTTGGCTTGGAAACTTAGAGCAGTATGGCATGGGTACCTTGAGTCTATTAAAGGTAGGTGGGAGATCTTTGGTCAGTTTATTTGATTGAGCTTTCGACAAGGTCAGGATCCAATCCTGATCCTTTAACTTTCTTTTTACTCTTTCAGGATATTGCTTAAGATCTTCCACTGAGCATGCAATATCTGCTAGCTTCCCTTTTAAGTTTTCTGACCATGCATTTAGATTTGTTGTTCGCTGCTTTAAGATTTCATCAGCGACGATTTTGTAGATTAATGGGCTGTCTGGTATTAAGGTGTTTCTGAAGAGAGTGAGAGCGTGTTGCGTCACCGTTGCTTCTAAAGACGGTAGGCCCAAATCTCGTCTGATGAGATCCATCGAGGTGGAATTTGGTAGTCCTAAGACTGCTTTCCAAATCAGGCTTTCTAATCTGCGCCAGATGATATTTGGAATGGTCAACGATGCTCCCATACCGTATGTGAGTGTAGGCACCACTTTTCCTTTGTAGAATTCAATAGCTGGTTTAAGTGAGAATTTACCAAATCTGTTGTTAACTGTTTTCATTTGGGCTACGAGGTTGCGCGCTTTGTCCCATAAGGCTTGTTGCATCGTGGCCTCCCTGGCTGAGTGGTCGATGTGTATCCCTAGGTACTTGATGCTGGTAACCACCTCAATAGGTATTGTGTCCATGGTCCATGTGAAGTGGGGTTTGGTCTTTTTTCCACTTTTTCCGATTATCACGATTTTTGATTTCTCTTTGTTGATTTTCATGTTGTTCTTTTCCATGTACAGGGCCAGGTTGGATAATTGGCGTTGAAGTCCGATCTGGGTCTGATCTAATAAAATTAGATCGTCGGCGTACATGAGCCGTGATATGTGTTCGTTACCCAGCTTCGGTGGTGCCATCTTAATGCCAGCTTCTGTGTCTTTCATGTCTCTTAAGAAGGCGATGAATAGTTGAGGGGCCATCGGGCAACCTTGTTTGACCCCTCTCTCTACAGATATCTCCCTTGACAGAAGACCTTGGTTGTTTAGCCGGATTCTTAATTTGGTGTTAGTGTGTAGAGCCATCACTGGATCCAATATTTCCGGAGGGCAATGCCATTTTTCCAGTTTGTCCCAGAGCATTTGCCTGTCGACTCTGTCAAAAACCTGGGACAGGTCCACAAAGGCCAGAAAGAGAGTTGGTGCGCCCTGTTTGACCCTAGCTTTTAAGATGTTGAGAAGAAGGATGTTGGCAGACGTGCCCCCCCCTTTTAGGAAACCCATTTGGAAGGGGTCATACGCCGGCGATTGATTTGCCCAGTTCCTAAAGTGGGTCAGAAGCAAGGAGGCGAAGATTTTTCCAATTATATCAAGGAGAGCGATTGGTCGGTAGTTTTCTGGATCTTCTCTGTTCCCTCGTTTAAAGATCGGGACAACCACTGCGTTGGTCCATGAGGGTGGGATGGTCCTTGTCCTGACGCATTGAGTAAAAATGGCGCTGATCAAGATTGACCATTGCTCAGGGTTTTGTTTAAGATCGATGTTAGAGAGGCCGTCAGTTCCTGGAGCTCTTGATTTTTTCAGTTTTAGAATAATCTCCTTTATGTCATCTTTAGAGGATAGGTTGATCCAGGTCTGCGATGTGCTCCTGTTTCTGCCCGGCAAGATTTGGCCCGGAGTTCCAAACAGGTTTCCGAAATGGTTGGCCCACCGGTTTTCAGAAACTGTATTGGCCATATGCAGGGGTGTTTTTTTTGCAGATTTTTTGATGAGAGCCCAGAAGTCTCCAGTCTTTTTTGAGCCTAGGACCCGGAGCATTTCTTCGGCGTCTCTTTGGAACATTTCGTGTCTATGAGATCTTAACCATGCTTTGTACACACTGATTTCCTTCTTCCATCTGTTCCAAGTGTTTGGTGAGTTTTCGTTTTTTGCTTTTCTCTTCAGCTTTCTCAGCAGTCTTTTCTTTTCTGCGACCTTTGCATCGAATACGTGGAGGTTTTTTTTCTTTTGTAGGCTAGTTCCTAATTTCGGCTTCCGGTATTGTAGAAGGAACAGCAAGTAGTCTGGATTTTGATTCAAGGCTTCTTTGCTTCCAAAGCGCACTGTGTATTCGTCAGTGATTCTTACCAGGTTTGTCGCTGTCAGATGGACACGTGTTTGTTGATTGTTGGATGCGATTTGGTAAGAATAATGATCGTTTGCCGGACTTTGTGTCTTCCATTTAATTTCCAGTAAGTTGTGGTCACTGTCTTTGGTCTGGACCACTGAGTAGTCTACAATACGATCCACCAGACTGTGTGACACAAAGAAGTAGTCGATGTTAGCACTGGATTTACCCCGTTCCCAAGTGGGGGTACCAATCTTCCAGGAATTAAGCCTTGAAACATCATGAAAGTTTCGCGATTTCATCAGCGACAACCATGAGCGCCCTCTTTTTTCGGCTGGAGTTTTGGGCGTTAAGACCTGATGTTCAAGCTCATAGTTGCAGTTTGCGTTTAGGTCACCACATAATATTATGTGGGAATCTGGAGCATCTGATGTTATGTCGTCAATTGTGTTAGCAACTTGGTTGCAAAAATCTTCTATAGAACTTTTCGCCGGGTTCCAGTAGACCGTGATAAGTACCAAGTTTTCTCTTACGGTTGAGTTTGGATGGTCACTCGCTTCTTCCCATTCGGTTTGTTTGGCTAAGATATCTCGAGACGTCTTCAATGTTTTCTTTAAGGAGATTCCCGACCTAGCTTTTACTGCAATTAATAGGCCAGAAGACGGTCATCCCAGGATGCCTTTTGACGCAGGGGAGAACGCTATTTCGAAACCATCAAGCAGTGGTTTCTCTATTAGCCAGTGTTCTTGGAGGCATACTATATCGTACGCCCCCAGGTCTTGGTTATCCGGGTTTGCCAGGTGTGAATGCCCTCTAGTATTCCATGAAGCCATCGAGATCAGGTTGGGCAAGTTCTTTAAGTTAATGTCGTTAGATGCAGTTGGGGTCGGCCGATGGCTACTTTCTGGTTGCTATTTCTCGTTATGCCTTTTGAGCGTACTTTTTAGCCACGACCATGGGCCCTTTTGACGGTTGTCTGAGTGGATTTCGCCGTCCTTCTTCTCGTAGTTTGTTTTCGTGGTGTTTCTGTCTTCCGGGCGTTCATTAGTGGGTCGTCTTGTTTCGAAGTAGCGCCTCGCGTCCGCATCGTGGCGATCCGTTTTCCGTCTGGAACGTGACTCGCTTCTGGGACGAGTGTATGGAGCATAACTTCTCTCTCCACTAGTCCAACGACTCAGTTTACCGTCTTTCTCTTTTAGTGATTTCCTGTTATAGCGATCAGTCCGACGGGCTCCTTGAGGCCGTGTCCCATCTTGTTCGCTCAATCTACCAACATTTGTCTTTTCATGCCTCGACCTTTTTATTTCTTGTAAGGTAAAACCAGCTTTCCTTAATTCCACATAGGACGCTTCTGGCATCACTTTTAATGAAGAGGTGAAGATGTGTATGTAGCTCTTTGCTTTCTGTTCACGATGATATGGTTCAATTAATGGAAAGTCATCCGATTTCAGATGTTCAAGACATCTGATCTTGCACAGGATTTGAAGAACCGTTTTCCTGTTCAGAATCATGAATTTCATTTGACTTGAGGTCTGTTCTATTTTGAACACTCTAGCTTCTCTTTTGAAGTTTTGTCCGTTTCCTGAGCTCTCCAAATTTCGGGGAATTGGGTTTGACCTAAGTTCGTCTTTTGGCGTTACTCGAGGGGAAACATCGGTGTCTCCATTGGAAGATTTCTTTCGGAGCTTAGGTGTTCCGGACCAGGACAACTTCGAACGCTTCGTGGCAATGTTCCCCTCCGTTTGTTCCCCTCCTCTTTTTGCGTCCGTTTTTCCATCTGGCACTGCTGTCGGGGGACGCACGAGATCACTTTTATAAGACTCACGACTCTTGTTTCCGCCATCATTTCCTTCCGGATCTTCGTATGTCGAAAGGTCCATTAAGGGGCTCGATCTAGCGAACTCGTCTATAGTTCTAGGAGATTTTGGGGATTGTACACGTGAGTCCAGAATCTCGATGGCATCGTGGTTTGTGTTTACCAGGCTGCGAGATGATTTTGTTCTTTCAGCTTCTGTCGTCAGCCGTATGTTTGCGTCTGCCTGGCCTGTTTTAACAATTAATTGATTGCCATTCGCGGTCGCGTTGAAGGACTGCAGGACCGCTTTTTTCTTTATGGTTACCTTTTCACGTTTGTTCAGTATTTTAGCTTCTCGTACTTCATTTGAGTTTGCATAGGGGCATTTGTTGAGAGTTAGTTCAAGCTCACCTGCGTCAGATATTGACATTGTTTGTGATGCTGTTTCTTTTAGTTTTTTCACCGTCTTTTCCGGCCCTTGTCTTGCTGGTTTATTCTTTACTGAGTTTAGATGGGTCCTTTCCTGTTCTTCCCATCTCTTGTTATGTCTTTCTTCGGTCGCGGTAATGTAACCTTCCAGGAAGTCGATCTTGGATTGCATTCTGCATAGGATGGCCGTATTGTCCTTTGACACGTCATTTAATGATTCGTATAGTTTACAAAATGGTGCGAGGGCTATAGTTAAGGCTGACATGATCGTCGTCAGATCTTGTTTTTTTGTTGGAGATGGTCTTTGGGTGTCCATCAAAATTTCACTATGTCTTCTGTGTTTTGCCGGAGTCTTCTGGAGATCTCGGCTAGAGCTTGGCTCAACGGGTGTGAATGTAGGATTTCCGCTCAATTGGTCGATTAGGCTAGGTTCCTCCTCTTCGCGATCTGACTCCGGGGTCGAAGACTTGAGCTCCGACGTGGTTCGTTCTCTGACGTGTTTGGTAATTTGACCTCTTTTTTGCTGCAATTGGATGTGATTTTTTGCCCACAATTGGTCGCTCATGTTGGACGTTCGATTTGTTTTTGACTCATTGCCACTCGATCTATCCGTTTCTTTTCTTTCGGTTAGGTCAGGCTCTTTGAGTTGACTTTTGTCGGTATCGATTGCACTGTTTTCATGAAGTTTCTGGTTTCTACTCATCTTATCCCGTATTGATCGGGTGAGTGGAGACTCCTGATTTGTTTGAGACGGTGAGGCTTCGGAACCGGCTGCGCCCCACCTTTGAGGAGTAGAAGGGTTGTAGTGATCACGGGTAAGATCGATGGAATTTGCAGGTTCCTGTCCCTCAGTTTGGTCCATTTTTGAGGAATAAACATCTTTGGTCTTTATGTTGACGTTACATTGAGTTTTGTTTGAATCACAGTTTGTCGGGCTGAGTGTCTCGAGGTCTGATTTGAACGGTTCCTTGTTTGCACTTATTATGTAGTGATCCTGTCCTGCAGAGGTTCGTCTGGATTTGAAGGCAGGCAAAGATCCTTCGATCACCTCTAGAATTTCTGTGTCCGTAATTTCGTCGTCTGTTTCCATTTTTCGTTTTGATTGTTGCTTCCTAAAGTAAGTGTGGAATGCGTTTGGCTTAGCGTATGGTGAACTCTTTTCTTGTGTCTCAACACCTTTTTTTTTGTCCCATGTTGAATTTGGTAGAATCTTTTCCGGCCTTTTTTTGTTTCTGTGATGTGGGACTTGCTTCCGAATTATTGGATTTTTCTGACCTCTGTGTCTGGATTTTTTTTTCTTTTTAGAGGTTTTATATACTTTCTTTTGGTGCTTCCTTGCTTTTGGGCCTTTTTTGACTCTAGTGCCCCTATCTGACCTGAGGAATTCAGGTCAAGCCCGTCGCCTCTGTCATTAGTTAGGTCTGTGAAAGGTTCGACTGGCCGGGTCGGGCTTTTCGCCTTGGCTTTTAAGTTATCTGTGCCTGGTCGCTCCACAACTCGTGTAAAGGCACTGTTTGTGTCCCGACTCGGATTTGGTTTCCCTGTAGGTAGGGCATCTGTGACTGCCATCATATACGTTGTTGAGTTGTTATGGGGACAGGCAGGCGTCATGTGGTCTGGTGGTTGACCATCATCTGTTCTTATAGGAGGACCCTCTTCCGTTATAATTCGAGGGTAAAGGCACGTTGCCGGTGGGGATCTCTCAATCTCAGTGACTGCCTGTTTCCGTACGGAAGGCCCCCCGGTGTCAAGGCACGGGGACAAAGCCAGGTCCATTGCGACACACCCTTCGGTGTCTCTCATTGGGAAACCTCTCACCAAGGCGGAGCTCTGATCCGCTGTTTTGTTTTTGTTTAAGTTCGTCCTCGGCGGCGATGATGTTTGTGGGACAGAGACCAGTCTCTGGGGGGGTAGGATTCGTCCCTCCACCAAGTGAGTTCCGCCCACACTCCTCGGACCGGCATCTCCGCCCTTCGTTTCGCCTTTTTTAAGGCTACAATCCACCATCAGGGGGGAAAGCTTTGCCGAAATCGGGTCTCCTTGGAAAAGTCCCTTTGCTTTACTTCGCAAAGTTCTGTATGACTCGGTGAGGATTGGGTTTACCCCCCCCCCCACCGCGTCGGCCTCTACCTCCAGGGTTTGCTGCGCCACGTCAGGGTTGGCAAGGAAACAGGTTGGAAATATCTTCAGCTTACCGGATGACGTGTCCGTTTTTGTATGAGGCGAATTGAACGTTTGAGGACGCTGATTTACAGTCTTACGCGTCAGCAGAGGACCAGTTCGCCGGGACCGCAAGGGAACACCAGGGAACACGGGAAACACTCGCCACACTCTGCTACGCTCCGCTCCGCGTAGCTGGGAGTTTTTGTAGGCGGGCTCCTCCTCTTCCTTCACGATCCACGTTAGGCAAAACAACAGAGTCTCCACACGGGAAACACTCGCCACACTCCGCTACGCTCCGCTCCGCGTAGCTGGGAGTTTTTGTAGGCGGGCTCCTCCTCTTTCTTCACGATCCACGTTAGGCAAAACAACAGAGTCTCCACACGGGAAACACTCGCCACACTCCGCTACGCTCCGCTCCGCGTAGCTGGGAGTTTTTGTAGGCGGGCTCCTCCTCTTCCTTGCTAATATTTGATTGTTGCCTACTTCATGAATGTTTCATTCTCAACATATTTTTAATTGTCCTTATATTTTTGGCATGTGTACAGTTGTTGAGCCTCTAGAATGATTTCACTCCACACTTCACAAAGTGGTAGTGGTATACTTCCAATTATATTTTCTTTATGGGGCTTCTGCTTGTGCATGTTGTTTTATGTCTAATGGACACACAAATTTTTGCACTCCCAGTAGCACATTCTAAGGGTACTGTTGTTGGCATAGAGGCTATGCCCCCATTCATCATTGTATGGTACCTGGGAGGTGGCTTCTTTGTGTGTACTCATGAGGGGTTGGTATTTATATATGTGAAGTACGATTGTACGAGCTGCGGGTGTGCAGCCTCTCCACATGCCCTTTGGCCAGGCATGGGCAAGGGTGGTGCCTGTGAGTGCGGCCAGTGTCCCACATGCATGTCCACTGGTACACTGCACTGTGTGGCTACATTGTGCAGAACACATGCTGCCACAATGATTCTACAGACTACGGAAAGTGCATATAGCAACACCCCACGAGAGTGGTTAAGGAGTGAAACTGTAATGTTAACACTCCGAATGTGGGCTCCACTAACCCCCTAGTGGCTATATGTGCAGTATTGTACCTCACCTGAGCTGATGTTTTGGCGTTCCGGGTGGATGTCATCATAAAAGTATTCAGCCAGTAGGCACTGTCCCATGTGAATGTGAACATGGTTGGCATTGTCATATATTGGCGTGGTCTATTGGTCAGTGGCTGACATGCATTCATGTGCATGTTTGGTCATACTCACCAATGAGCCATGCTTTGCCATGTTTTCCAGACACCAGGGCCCGGTGTAGAGATGACATGCAGAAGATACAGCTGTCATGTGTGCTGCCTGGGTTATTAGCATAGACTTCCATGATGATTCCCTTGGCATCACACACTACCTACACATTGATGGAGTGTCAGTGCTTTATGTTCCAGTAGATGTGCTCTGTCAATCAGGGTGGCCATAGTGCAACATGTGTGCAGTCTATTGCACCTACTGCACAGGAGAAGTGTGCCACTGCATGGAAATCTCGCATGACTGTCTGCCTTTCCACCGGTGTTGGGGGTATATATATGTGCCTGCGCATACATGCATGTGCTGTTACACAGGACAGCACCTGGTGTGGACAGCATGACTCGGTGGCCTGTGATTTCTCAACAACTACTGCAGTGGTCAGCTGGAAGGACCCATTGGCAAGAAAATGGACTGCAGTCAGCACTTTTTCTAGCTGGGTAATGGCCTGGGAGCAGATGTTGGGTAATGTTAGGCCATCTTCCCACACCCTGACAAGGTCTAGGAATATATGGGGGGGAACCTGTACCTGCCATAGACCTGATCATCGGGCAACCCAAAAAGTGTTGTGAGTGTTGTGAAGATCCAGGCCCAGGAATGGCTCTGAGTACTGCTGGATTAATTGTGGCTGCAGATGTTCATTTGGTGTGTATTGTGTGCATTTGTTCCTATGCGTGTTGACGTTTACATGGAGCTTTACATTTCTTTTTATATATCATGGCAGTCACAGTGTTGTTTAATGCATTGATTTGTGTTAACTACTTCTCCCTCTCAAGATCCTTGCCGTTACAGTTCATCTATGTCTAGGGAGTCCATATCTTACGGAATTAGCGGAGGCACAAAGGGTTATGAGTGGTTTATTTGTCTCACTCCCTGTTTTGACAAATTGGTCAGTTGGCCATCTAAGCACAAATCAAGTTGAGCGGGAAGCAAAGGACTCTCTTCTAATCTGCTACATGCTTCTGTTTTGTTTTAAAAAAAATATGGCATTGGGAGGTAAAACCGGCAAGGCTACCTCCGAACTGGCAAGACTGTCTGGTAATTGCCCTAACGCGGATGCCGGAGCCGGTAGATCCCCATTCCCATTTGAGCCCAATAGGGCTCAATGGAAATGGGGATGCCTGTAGCAACGGCACGGTTCATTACCGTGCCGCTGCTCCAGGCAAGCTGTGCTCGCGGGTGCCTTTCATTCCGCCAGGTCAGACATGGCAGAATGAAAGGCACCCGTGAGCACAACGCGGTGTTTCCCGGACCGGATACAATGGTACCGGGAAGCTTACCGGTACCGTTGTATCCGGACCAGCAAACTCTTAATGAGGCCCATTATCTTTCCTCTTCATCTGTAATTTGATCAACGAGTTGGAGTAATTATTTGTATACCACATGTAGAGCCCATAATGTGGATGGGGCCATGGTTGAGTTGCCTAGGAATGCATTGCACCAACATGCCTTCCAACTGCTTATATGTTTTGTCGTGAGTTTAAAATACTTTTTCCCCCTCCGAACTAATCTCCCTTGCCTCTCTAACGTGCACCATGTATCCACCAATCAGTTTTTGGGTGGGGGTTCTGATTTCTTGATGAAGGCTTAAGCAAACTCTCAGATAGTATCATCAAATACTGAATCACTTGAAGACGTGTCTAAGTTATCTTTAAATAGTTTTATTTTGGGACAAGCCCATAAAGAACACACAAAACAACGGAGAAGTAAAACGCATTTCAAATGTTTGCATATGATCTTTAAATCACCCTACCCTACAGTAAGACATTCTTTGACTAATGATGCATTAGACAAGAGTGTAACGTATAATACTAATTCAATTAATCCATCATGAAAACAAATTAGGACCTTTCATATAAATACTCTATACAACAACAGATCAAAGTAAAACAGCAATATGATTAAGATACATTTGAGAATAAAAGGGTTATATTGTGGCAATAAGCCACGAGACTCCGGGCCAATACCGCCCCAGGTAATGCCCCCGGGGCTGTAGTTAACGTAGCCCCGGGGGCATTACCTCAGGCGGTATTGGCCCGCAGTCGAGGGGCTTATTGCCATGAGTTCCCCGGCCCGTTAGACCAGGGTACTAATTGCTTTTTTTTCTGTTCTGAAACGTTTCGGAACAAAAAAAAAAATGTACAAAAAAATGACAGCCGGGAAATGGAAAATGTAGTCCGTTTTCCCTTTCCATGGCACCCATCGTGAGCGGACGCGCTGGGAACACTGTTCCCAACGCGTCCGCTCCCGAGATAAGAAGAAAAACGAAGGTAAGTGGGGTGGGGAAGAAAAAAAAAACATACCGCGGCCCCCGGCGGGGGACGAGGGAAGCCTCCAGCCATGGGAAGGCTCGGAGCGGGGATTGCCCCGTTTCGAGCCTCCTCATTGGCTGAGGGGCTGCCACCCCCCTCACTGGGAAGAGAGTAGCCGGCACGCACAGCGTGGACGGGAATACCGTGTGGTCTGGCTCGCAAATGAGCCAATCACCACACAGTATTCCTGTTCAGCCGCGCGTCCCGGGTACTAACTGAAAATAAGAACTGAGTACAGTAATTGATCACATTAGCCAACGTCAGGTACAAATTACCCCACCAGAACCCTTTAAAATATGATTATTACAGCAGTATTTTCTGCCACTCTTGTCATTCTGAATCATCCTGGACGTCAGCAAACACCTTGAAATTCCCCCATAAGGAAGGGGTAGCAATGCCTTGATAACACAATAACACAGCCTCTTGACATATTCTTATACCCAAGTTGGTGTTTTGTTAAAATAGGTTGCAAATTAAGCATTGAAAACATATGTTCTTAGTAACATTAGTTAAACGAGTGGTGTTGACTTATGAAACTGTCCAACTCTGGCCCCAAAAAGTGCTCGATTCTGTATGAAAAAAAAAACATGGCTCATACAAGAATCACAGGGGGACACTTTGGGCATTGCCCAAATGACCTATAGGCCAATCAGAGCCTGACTGTTTATGTTATATGCTGACATTTTTTCATGTCCTAATCAAGAGGTTCCTACTATACAATCAATCCTCCAGCGAGAGGTCACAAAGCAGAATTTTAGGAAATGCCATTAAAATGCACACACGGTGCATTAAGTAACAATGTGGCATTGCAGGGGCCAATAACGAGGGCTCCAGGCCAAGGTGCAAATGGAATATAAGGTACTGAGTCCGCAGTCAAAAAAGTGATGTAAAAAAAGTTATGACGTCATGCACAAACAAGACAATTTACTTGAAGAAGCCATTCCTACCAAGGTCCTTTCTCTTTCAAGCAAAGTTAGATCAGGACAATTCAGGCAGCAAGGAACAGGAGGAAACGACAATGCCAACAGTTCAGGCTTTTGTGTAGGCATGGGAAAGGTACTTGCCAGGCAGAGTCACAGTAGTACTAACTGTCCATTGAAGGTAGCAGATGCAAAATGGTAAGAATGCCTGGGCATATAATAACAGTGCCGGGCAAATGCCTACAACGTATAGACAAGACAAAACAGTTGTCTTTGCCAATATTTGTTTTTAACAGGACTTCAGTGAAGGACACAAATAGTGCTTATGAATCGAGTGGCTGATGGCAGACCTAGTTAAGACATTTGTATTACAGCAGTGGTGGGTTTGCAACTCCGATTTAGTCATTAACTCTCAGAAGACTGCTTTGCAAAAATACTGGCAGGCAAATTGAGTGCAATGTATGATGGTAAGACTTCATTAAAATAAACTCAAGGAGTTCCCATGAGGAGGTGTTTTGATTGGGGAGGAGCAGGAACTGAATGGGAATGGCCATAGGGATTAGCATGGCCATGGGCAGGTCAATAGGTGGGCAATTAACCCACAAAAACGACAAGCTGTGCGTTCCTCCTCATATGCCATTTTCCCCTCTATGTACTCTAATGTAATAGTTTCAGTTTATTGTTATCACAAGCGACATTCAATAGCCCAAACTAAAAACAAAAGAGTACCTCTAAGTAACTGCAAACATAGAAACAAATATAAAAGGGCTGCATAAAAATATATTATGAGATGCCTACCATATTTGCAGTCCACATAAGCAGACTCCGCTTGCAGAAACATAATTAACTGTATCATTTATAGTAATAAAATAAAAAAAAGCTATGTTTTTCACACCCTTGTGAAATGGCTTTCGGTCGCATGCCACCAGCAGACATTTTGAGCACTACCGTTCTAAGGGTCCGGCTCTTCCTCAAAGTGAAACTACATACTGCTATCTGCATTTGAGTGCTGCGACTGAGCTTTATGCTAGATGACCATATTCAGTGCCTGCCGGATATGGTACAAGGCATTAACACAGGATTGTCTCCCTGCATGGCCATCAGTCACCAAAGAGGTCTGTGGTCAGTTTGGACAGGAAAGTGAGACCCACAAATGTTGGGTTTAAGTTTGCACACTGCGCAACCTACTGTAAACTATTCTTTTTCAATGGTGACCCAGTTGCATTCTCGCTTTGTCAGGCCCCTGCTAAGATTGGCAAATGGTTGTTTCACCCTCTCAGAGTTTAACTGGGTTAGCGCTGTACCAAATCACCAGAATCAGTCTTTATGATCAATTCCTACCCCTATTCCAGGCTCTTTATAAATGGGTCCCTGCAAATACCATTCTTTACATTTTGAAATGCTGTTTAGCAAGCAAGAGTCCAAGTGACCTTCTTTGACAACTTTTTTAGATGTCAAATCATTCAAGGTAAGGACAACTGTCAATTTAATAAAAGCTGTTTAAAATCAAGTGAGGCCTTTAAAGAGACATGCTTGTGTCTGAGTTATAGGGACACCGCAAGTCATCATTGCTTGCGATTTGGACTGAAACGGCTGTTCATTACCACTACCAATTTGTTGCCACTGGTCATTTACAGTACACTGTGATATCTTGGGTAGGTCTGTTCGCATATACTATTTGTCCTTTGCATGTCTTGTGGTCTGTGTCAAATCTCCACAACACATTGAAAGCTTCCAGCCATTGTTCCCAGTTCTTCTTCATGTTGGCCCACATATATTGTAAGGTACCTGGCACAAATCCTTATCTCCCAGGGTCCACATATATATTATACATACAAAAATGATCAGTACCGTTATATCAGATAAACCATCTCATTTATTAGACTAAAGAACCTCAATACATAGTTTGAAAAAAATATATTCACACTTTTATTTCAAAATATATCTCTAAACCTCACTCATTTTAAATATTATTACCACATACAGGGCCTCATTACGACCCTGGCGCTAAGCGAAAAACGATGGCGGTAAATGCTTACCGCCATCGTTTTCCGCCAGGTACGATCATGACCCGTGACCGTTAACTACGATGCCAATAGCGGCATCGTAGTTAACGCTGCCGCAAACAGCGCTAAGGGTGCGCGCACGCGACCGCCCACACCGTACTTAGCGCCATGGCGGAAAGGCACGCAAATGCCGACCCAAGCGGACATGCACCTAACGCCATCAATGAGGCCGCTAAGTACCTTACCGCCATGGTGCAAATAACGCCATCGCGAACCAACCGTAAAGGGCCAATTCAAGTGAATGCAGCTGCCACAGGTGCACAGAAACAGCACAGGTGAAGGCAATACAGACTCAGGGGAGTATAAAAAGAGCACACCCCACCCCTACCCACACCCAGTCACACTCCACAATGATGCCAATACGACTAGCAATGTTGGGGCTGGAGGACCTGATAGCAATGCATGTGCTACTACAACAGCAACAGCAACAACAACAACAACAGGCAGCACAGAGGAGACGCAGGAGGAGAAGGAGGGCAAGGCAGGCCCAGCAAGCCCCACCAGCACAGCCAGTGCCACCACGCAGGCAGCCCCCAATCCCACGCATCAGAGCCAATCCAAACAACCTCACAGCTGAGCAGATCCACACCCTGTACCGTTTGGACAGGGACACCATCACCGCCATCGTAGACATGACACACAACGACATCGTCAGCATGATAGAAAGTCCAACCGCCATCCCCCCCCTACTGAAGGTAGTGGCTGTACTCCACTTCCTGGCCACAGGCACCTACCAGCACACAGTGGGGCACCTGCATGGCATTTCACAACCATTATTCTCACGAACACTCATCCAAGTGCTCGATGCCCTCCTCAAGCACACAGACGACCACATCTCATTACCACGGACTGCCCAGGAGATTGCAAACACCAAAGTGGGTTTCCATGCACTAGCCAGCATACCCGGTTGCATTGGTGCCATCGACTGCACCCATGTGGAATTGGTGGTTCCACGTGCCATGGAGGTACCGTACCGCAACCGGAAACAGTTCCACTCTGTCAACGTGCAAATGGTCTGTGACTCCAACAAGATCATCACACATTGTTGTGCCCGATTCCCCGGATCAACCCATGATTCCATGGTCCTGAGGAACTCCACAATACCACGCTACATGGAGCGACATGCAGGCCCAAGATCCTGGCTACTCGGTGAGTGCGATGTCATGGAAGTGGGCATGGGAATGACGTACCAGTGCATACTCCACCTGGCTGAAAGGGGGGGGGGGATGATGCATACTCCACCTGGCTGAAAGGGGGGGGGGGATGATGCATACTCCACCTGGCTGTGAGTAACACAGAGAACGGATACAGAGGAAGGCCACTCACAATGCACAAAACCCCTCTGCATACATAGGGTGATGGCATGCAAAACAGGCCATGGCAGCAATGAGCATATACTGGTTGCATAGTGTGAATCAATTAGTGCATGTAGAAGTGAGCCAAGGTAACAGTTCCATGCCAGCCATGGTGGGACATCATGTTCCTGATCAGACAACATGACTGACACATACATTCTCGCCTACATACAGGTGATGCAGCCTACCCCCTGAAGAGGTGGCTCCTCACGCCAGTCCGGAACCCGCAGAACCAGCACGAGGAGGACTACAACCGTGCACATACACGTACTCGTGTGGTCATAGAGCAGACATTCGGCCTCCTGAAGGCACGATTCCGAAGCCTCAGCAGGTCTGGTGGGGCACTCCTGTATGGCCATGAGAAGGTGGCAAAGATCGTCATGGCATGTGTCATGCTGCACAATATGTGCGTCAGACGGAATGTGCCCCTGCCCCCTGACGCAGAACTGCAACCACCTGACGATGAGGATGAGGATGAGGAGGGTGCAGAAGGGGCGCCACCACATGGAGGAGGCGATGCACAGGAGGGGCGTGCCATGCGCCAAAGTATCATCAACCACTGCTTCTAGCACACACGGCTGGTGTTCATCGCATGGAGACTGCACTTGGGGCACTGTGTGACTCTGGGGCATGCACACTGAGGACTGGACACCAATAAAGCACACATACGCAATGAAAATGTCCACACATTTCCTTTTTTGAAACGAAAAAGTGTATTTGAACTATGAATTGTCGTGTCACACCCCCTCCCACCTCCCACCTCCCCCCTGCACACCCCAACACACCCCCTCCCACCTCCCACCTCCCCCCTGCACACACACCCCCCCAATCTCCCCCCTTAACTCCCCAACACACCACCCCGCCACCCCCCTGCACACCCCAACACACCCACTCCCCCCTCCACCCTCCCCCCCCCCCTGGAATCCCAACAAAGGTGTGAGTTGGTCTGTGCAGCAGTGTCAGTAGTAGGATTCCTACACTGTCCGGCCACTATTGGCAGCCCCCTCCACTGGCCCCCGGGGCACCCCTGCCTGTGCTGCGGAGGTTCCTCCCCGATCGGCGGATGGGGCTGCTCGGTGTCGAGCTGGCAACCGAGGAGGATCCTGCCTGCTCATTTGGACGCATGGCCCGTATTGTCTGCACAAGGTCAGTGATGGCGTGCCGCACAGCAGCTAGTTCCGCGCAGATGTCCTTTGTGGACGACTCTATAGCTGCCTTCACAGTCTCAGCACATTTCTCCATTGCTGCACTTGACCCCCCACATTCTGCAACATGTTCTTCGAGCAGCGAGGAAAGTTGCTGCTGCCGGGTGGCAATCGCCTCCAGAGAATGGTTGGAATTCTGGCCCATGGCTAATGGCAGTGGTATTCCCATTGGGCTGATCTGCCCCTGCAGCGGGGATGGAGTGGCTGGCCAATCGTCATCCTCTGGCTGACCCTGTGTGGCATCCGCATGCGGGCTGCTTAGGGACAGGTAGGGGGAATGAGGGTGGCCTGTGGGGCTTCTGACATCACTCTCCTCAAAGATCCCTGCTTCGCTATCGGAGGAGGCAGCAATGGCAGCAGTCTCCCCAATTGTGCTGCTTGCAGCAGAGGCTGTGGCTTCTGTGGGCATGATTGGTGTGATGTCTGCTGCTGCTGCTGCTGCTGTACTGCCTGCTGGGGTGGCTGTCTGTGCCCTGTCCTGTTTCCCTTGCAGGGATTTTGCCTGCTGTGGTGTTTTCCTCGGGACGACAGAGGTGGAGGGTTGTGGCGTTGGCACAGTTGGCCTGGCCCTCTTGGTGGGTGTGGAGGCTGTGGTGTCCTCTTCCTCAAGGTCGGAATTTGAGCCTGTGGTGGGACAGAGGAGGGAGAGTGTTATTGATGGGTCTGCGGACATTGGCCGGGCATTGTGGCGACTGGCATCTCATCAGTTAGTACATGTGGCACATTTCATGCAGGGGAAAAAAGTTGTCTCCCTTTTGTGTGGAAGTAGCATGGAGGTATGTGGGTGCCTGCAGTTAGGGTGTGCGTGCTGCATGTGTACAGGGTGCAGATCGGATGTATCTGTGGGCAGTCTCCTGCTGATGTGTTGCATTCACACTATGGGCCAACATTGTACTTCACATGAATGGACTTAGGTGAGATTTGCATGCCTTGATTTGAGCCACCTACCTGCATCGCCCGATGTCGGGGCTCCTCTCTCCATTCCTCCTACTCCTTCAATGCTCTGCATTCCGATTGTGGAGGCACAGATTTCCTCCCATGGCTGCAATTTTATAGGGGACTCCGATCCTCCCCCAGTTGCCATTGCCAGGTTCATGTTGGCTGATAGTATGCTCCTGACTCTGAGCCGGAGATCGTCCCACCGCTTGCGGCACTGTTTGACATTGCGGGGTGTTGTTCCCACGGCACTGACCCGCTGAGCTACCAGTGCCCATATGGCCTTCTTCTTGGATATGGCCGGTCTTGTCAGTTGGTTGGAGAATACCACTGCAGCGTTCTCCTGGAGGGTCTCCGCTAGAATGGTAAGCTCCTCTCTGGAGAAGCGGTCTTGCCGCTGGCGGTCACAGGCTTTTTTCAAAACTTTAGGCATCTTCCTGCAGGTAGAAGGTTGAAGACGGTATTGGCGGGGTCTCAGGCTCGGATGTCCAGTGGTTTCGGAGGATGGCAATGGATTGTGTTTTTAAAGATGGCCGCCGTGCTCTTTCCCGTTCCGCCGCGGTGACGCTACTTCCGGTTCCGCTTATCTACGGTCACCGCTAATTGCGGTGACCGCTAACTACGGTCACCGCTATGTACGGCGGTGGCGGTGGTGCACCTTGCGCCGCATACGATGCCGGTAGGTGCCGTTTTGGGGGCATTACCGCCATGGCGCTGTTTACATTACCGCCATGGCGTAATGCTCGTGCGCGATGGGTCCTAATGTGGCGCACTTTACGCCATCGTCCCACGGCGTTAACGTTCATTACGCCATGGCGGTAATGACGGCGGATTACCGCAAGGGTCGTAATGAGGCCCACAGACAACGATACTCAAAACTCATAAATTACATACAACATTCTAGTTTCTTGTATTCACCAGAACAGTAACACATACATTCAACTGGTTACAGGTTTTAGGAACCATTTCAGTCTCCAAATGACACCTCCCATGTTTTCAAGGATCTATACCAATTCTTTATATTACATGCAAAAATTATTCAATCAACATAAATCCTCAATCCTCACAAAACAGTCGGCACTCCAGTGTTTCAGCCACTACAAGCCAATTAACGCTCCAGATGTGAACACCCTCATCGGGACTTTGGATTATTTGACATTCTCTCCAACATGAGTTGCGGTGTGCTAGACTACCTGCATTGAAACAGACCAACAAAACAAAACAATTACCAAGTTTAGACAGTCCTATCTGAACTCACTTTTATCTGCATTATATGCCATGAACATCATTTTAACTAGCATCTAATTCGCACTAACACACCTCAATTCAGGTAAGATTCAGCTGTGCTTCTGGGCCAAAAATGTATTGAAGAATGCCTGCAAATAACGTACCACAGGGTATTAATCAACTCCTCATTACCTTGTCTCTACCTTAGTTGCCATACTTCCTCCACAATGCTCACCTCGTTGTTCACGGTGCTCCATTACGTTCTTCTAGGACTCCAGACGTAAATGTCTCCCTTCATGGGCTGTATACATTTGGAGCGTTAATTGACTTGTAGTGGCCGAAACACTGGGGTGTAGACTGTTTTGTGAGGATTGAATTTCTTCTTCATATTGGGTGACTACTGCACTCTCATCAATTATTCTCACCCTGCCTTTCCTTTCATGTATGTCCATAAATTGTTGACCTATTCATCCACATTCTTTCTCCTTACCAGGACTATTGCTAATAATGATATGTCCTGTTATGTTATGTTACTCACACTTATACCGCGCATGCACGCCAAAGGGCAGCTTGGCGCTAGGACTAGAGCAGCCAACAACAAATAGAACCCAAATGCACAAAAATAGCAAGGTTTCCAACAGACATTGAAATGTCAGATGGTTCTCAGTGCGCCTAAGAGCCACCGGTAGATCATTCCATAATCTACCGGCAGCAACAGAAAACCCAGTCCCCCCACCCTACACAGGCGAAATTTACGAATCACAACCAAACAAGCATTCTCAGAGTGAAACAACTGCCCTGGAGTGTAAGGCACAAACTTGTCTAACAGAAAGGTAATTCCCTGGCGATAGTATGCCCAGTGGAACAGACAAAGGGTCTTAAACTTAATCATTTTGGCCACCAGAAGCCAGTGAAGAAAGCAAAGTACAGGGCTGATGTGAGAGTCAAAAGGAGAAGAAGTGGCCACATGAGCAGCCAAATTCTGCAAGGGCTGCAGGCAATGTATGAGGCCAAGAGGCACAGGTAGGAAGACGGCATTGCAGTAGTCCAGGAGACTGGTCACCAATGAGATGACTACTGCAAGTCGAAGTTGAGCTGGCAAAAAAGGAAAAACTTTGTGAAGAACTTAAAGAAAATAAATAGCATGCTTTACAGACAGCACTCGGCTGAAGAGCCAGCGACAAAGAAGAGGAGAGATAGACTCCTAAATTCTTAATGGTCGTATCCGGGGTAGGAAAACCACCCAATGCAGGCAGCCAAAAAGAAGAAGCCCAAGAAACCGGATCAGAAGAAGAACCCACCACTAGAACCTCTGTCTTATTCCCATTTAACTTGAGCCATTAGTGGTTCATCCAACCCCTTACGGCCACCAGGCACTCACACAAGGGTGAAGACACCTGAGCATGGTCAAGATCTAAACGGACCAAAATCTGAGTGTCCTCAGACTATGAATACCATCTGAAACTGTGAGAGCGACAAGACCAACTAACGGCTGAACATAGATTTTGAACAGCATAGGGGACAAGCCGAAAGCCTTGGGGAACATCACAGAGAAGTTGGCGAGAAGAAGATATAAAGGGTGGAAGTAATAGTGATTGGCCCATATCTGTCAGGAAAGGGAGAAACTAGGCCAGTACCGGATGAGAGAAGCCTAACAAGGCCAGACGGGAGAGTAGGATGGAGTGGTTGATGGTATCAACAGTTGCTGAAAGGTCTAATAAAATCAGGGCACCCTCCCCACCCCAGTCAACCAGCCCGGCAAGGTCGCCAATAACAGACACCAAGACACTCTCAGTTCCAGACCCAGGCTGAAACCCAGACAGAAAAGGATCAAGACAAGAAAAAGTTTCCAGAAATGACAAAAGAAGAGGGGCTACTTAAGCTTCTAATAATTTCATAAGGAAGGGCATAAAATAACTTGAAGGAAATTAGAGAGAACAGAGACATTCAGAGATGGCTTCTTCAAAAGCAGAACAACAATCGCCTGCTTAGGTTCCTGAGAAATAAAACCTGACTAACAGGAGACATTGATAGTATTAGTAACCCACAGTCATGCCAGGCATAATATCCTTAATAGCACATAATGGAAAAGGGTCCGAAGGTGAACTGGATTTAAGTTGGTAAACTGCCCTGGAAACTGCCTCAGCAGAGAACTCGGGAAAAGTAGACCATAGGGAAGGAGATGCTGGCAATTGTTCAACCTGCATATGGGTAGTAACCGTATGAGTGATCAGTTGAATATGTTTACGTATGTCTACAATTTTTGTAGAAAAAAAGACAGCTATTGAATCACACTGAGATTGGTTAGGGATCATTGTAGGTGAACAATGTGCAGTGGAAGAAAAAAGATTTAACCACAGCAAATAATTCCCTAGATTGGTTTAAGGCAACCTCAACCTTCTGTGTAATAAATCCCTGTTAGGCCAGACGGATAGCATTATGGTAACTCCTAGGAGAGTGTACAAAAAACATTTTTCATTAAGGCCATAGTACTCTGCCTCCTTGTATGGCACCCCATCTTTATCAACCAAGTATCAATTGTCTCAAAGGGTGTCATCTTGTTGCTGCATTGCCTTCATCTACCCTCCTTTGCAGTATGTTTTGGCTCTTCTCTTGTCTCTCATTGCCTCTATCCCCTATGCACGGATGAGGAACCATGGCAAGCAGTGCTCAAGCAGTAACATTTGTATTATCCAACAATCCATATGATCATGTGTGTTACAGTATACTAGAAGCAATGTTTCCATGACAGGTGGTGTTTATTCTGTTTGAACTGTGGAGTGCAAATATGGAAGTGCAATGAGGCTTGTGCCATCCCATTACACTTCTCATCTGTAGTGCAAATGACAAAAATTGCCCAGAGGAGACCTGGTTGTATGGTAAGTAATTGCACACGAAAACTGACCACGCTGAGAGATTTACATTGTATTAGAAAATGAGTGCCAATGTCATTGGAATTCAGCATTTTTGCTGTCTATCCATGGGCTTTCGAGACAGCAACTATTCAATAACTTACTTACCAGTGTGCAATCCTCTAATGCACCAACTTAGTTTGTAGCTTGTTTCATATGGTTACTCTATTGATGTTTAACTGAAATATTTGGATTTTGTAAGGAGAGTGTCAGTTTTCACTCCCAAGAAGGGCATAGATACCACTGTATGACTCTGATCTGGCAGCTCTGAAATGCAAGTGCAGAGTAGCTGAGCGGAAATGGTATGCCTCAAGTACATCCCCTGACAAACTGGCCTGCTGCCTCCTACAAAGGGGATACCGACTTGCTATCTGTTCTAAGAAGAGGGCCTATAATCAATCCTAAATTTCCACAGCCTCCAACAACACGGCTGAACTTTTTTAAATCGGCAAGGAACTCGCCAACCCCATTTCTCTTCTGCCTACCCTGGCACGCTGCACTTCTCTTGCCTCTCACTTCACCTCTAAAACTCTGGACATCCTCTCCTCAATAACCTCTACTCCTCACAGTTCAACCTCCTGTTCTTTCTGACCTCCCATGGGCACCCTCTCCCCTCCTCCTCTATTCCCTTATTTTTCACCCATTACGCCTGATGAGGTTTCTAGACAAGTTCTCTCTATGAAAGTCTCTTCAAAACAGGTGCACCCCTGCTCCTCCATAACCATCAAGGACACCATTGTCTCCCTTGCTCCAGTCTTGACCGATATTTAAAATCACTCCTTTTGCCACTGGCTCCTTCCCCTCATCCCTCAAGCATTCCCTTGTGCAACATCTCCTCAAAAGACCTTCTGCTGATCCTTCCTGTCCTGCACATTGCCACCCCATCTTTATACCCCCTTCTTGGGCAAAATCGTGGAGAAGTGTGTCCTTTCCCAGCTTGTGCCACCACACTGAATCAGTTGGTTGACTCAACCGCCCACCAGTCTGGTTTTAGAGCTGCCAAAGGCACAGAAACTGCTATCCTGAACACCCCTGAAGACTTGCTCAGTAATCTTGATTCCATCTCTTCTTCTGTTCCATTCCTTCTTGACCTCTCCTCTGCCTTTGACACGGTCAATCACGCCACCCTGATAAAACAGCTCATGACACCCTTGGCATCACAGACCTGACTTTGACTGGTTGACCTCCTTTCTCTCTGATCGACTCTCCCATGTTCAATTGGGCCCTTTCCTCTCCACCATCACACTCTCCACATTTGGTGTCCCTGAGGACTCTATCCTCTACCCCTGGCTCTTCGATATCTAGCTGGACCCTCTAGCCCATCTGATCTCCACCTTCTCTTCTAATTTTCCGCGATATGCTGATGAGACATTGCTCTTGTTCAAGCTACCCTCTTCTACCCCCTCTTCCTCCTCTCTCATTCCTGACTGCCTGTCTGCTATGCAGAAATGGTGCACTACTAATGATCTCTGCCTTAATGCCAGTAAGACAGATATCCTTCTCATTGGGACCCTTGTTCCCTTCCTCACATCCACAGTCTGGCCACCCTCTTTGGGCCCCTTCCCCTCACCCTTGTGTGAAATTAAAAACCTTTATGTCATCTTCGACTCCTCTCTCTTCTTCTCCCCACTAGCCATGTCCATGGCTAAGGAGGCCCACTTTCAGCTACACTACCTCAGAGGCATTCTACCCTTCCTCACCTTCCCCCAGAAACTCAATGTCTCCAGAGCTCTGGTTCTCTACAGGCTGGACTATTGTAACAGCATCTTCCTCAATATTCCAAACTCCTCATTTTGCCCCCTTCAACTAATCCAGAATAGGACTGCACAACTTATCCTTGGCCTCACACCCAGAGACTGCATCTCTCCAGCCCTTAAATATCTGCACTTGCTCCCAGTTGCTGCAAGGATCAGATTCAAGACCCTCTGTATCATCCACAAAGCTTTCTGTGACCTGGGACCACGCTATGTCCAATTTTCTCTCTCTAACTACCTCCATAATAGAGCCATTCGCTCTTCTAGTTCTAACTCACTCCAAATCAGACGTTTCTCAAAGCAGATAGTTGGGGTTAGAGCTCTCTCCTCCACAGTTGTCTCCCTCTGGAATTGACTCCCTGTCCCTCCGAGGCTTAAGCCTGATCTTTCTAAGTTCCTGAAGCTCCTCAAGACCTCCCTTTTCTCCTATTCATTCTCCCTCCCCTCCCTGCTAATCTCCCCTCTTACTGAGACTGGTGGTCTGATTACTTAAGAGTCATAAAGGATGCCATGCCATCCCGTGCCCAGTCTACCCCTCCACTTGCTCCCCCGTGACCCTGCCCACTTCTTGCCCACTTGGGCCAACCACCTATTATTGACTGGTTTGGCTTTCCCCCATTGGCTCCATTCCAGGCTCTTAACTCGCACTTAGTTCTGAACACCCCTCACTCTCTGCTTCCCAAGACCCTGTCAATCTGTCCTCCCTGGCACTTCTCATGGGCCCTCTCACCCAGCTTCTGTACTTCCCAACTCCCCCTTCTTGCATTTCTTGTTACTACACTTGCACAATCTGAATGTTGTAAGGCCTATTAGGATCGCCACTTTCCCCCTACCTTCCCCACGCCACCGCTCCTGGCAACTCCTGCCTTGCTGCGCCTCCAGACACTTGTGTATAGGCGCATTACAAATGAACAATACATACAAATACAAATACAAGCCTAAGAAAAGAGTCTTTTTTTCCAAAATCGTCCACCACAGAAGTCTAGTTAGACTGAAATAACAAATTAATTCCAATGTGTTGCTTGGTATTACATTATTTTGCAGTGTTTTCAGGCAAAGTGTGTTGTACATCTCTGCAGGTTTTTTCAAGGCTGCAAAACAACAGAACAAACAATTTGCAGTTCTTGAAAATATGCGAATTTCATATCATGTTGAATTCCTGGTCCATTGGTACCAGGCTCCCCCATAACCAGTCGTCCTTGCACTGCATCGTGTCGTACTGCACACTTAGGGGCTGTAACTGTAAACCCTACAGCCCCCATGCTTCCTTAGCACTTACCCAGAGCCGTGCTGCTCTGGCTGCACTTACTCAGAGTCATGCTGCCCTGATCACACCTCACCCCTACCCTTTGCACTACCCGTTGTTGCACTTGCACAATACCAATGTCACAAGGCCAAGTAGGATAATTTGTCTTGTCTCACCTCCCTTGTCTTGTGGTGCCTAGAAACACTTGTGTACAGGCACATTATAAATACCTTATCATATCATATCATATCATTATCTGTGGGATGACAACATGACAAGATGAATCAAAATGAGTCTGAGTACCTTTTAAAATGTCTAATATTAAACTCTGTTTCAAAACAATAAAGAGTTTTGTAAAGATGCCTATCATAAAACGCTCTAGTGTGCAAAATTGAGTAAGTCTGTAATTGTGTAAGGGAGATTGAAATTTGAAAGTGCACATTTGTATGTGGACCAGCATACCTCTAATCCTTCTGATTCTTTGAACATAGACATATTTCAAATCGTTACCTGAATGTAAACAATATAAATGTTGAAGAGTAATGTCAACACAATGGCAGGAGATTAGGCTGATTGATATAGCTATATCTACAGCTACATACCCAAAATGGTAACATATTCTTTTAAAGAACAGTGGTTTATTATTTCGTTCACGCCTTGAAACACTTGCCTGTGTATAGGCGCTTTGCAAATAAACATGACCATACCATACCATACCATACCCTTGCTGACAGATAATATAGTCTGTGCTTCTGAGCTGCATACTATAACTTTGCTGTAACATGTTGTTTCTCTATAGTGTGATTGTGCACATTGTAGAGGTTAATGTTAATAGAGGCCTAGTGGATTCTCTAAGAATGACACAACCACACTCAAATGGACAAGAGAAAGAATTTTAATAGATAGGCTTGCCTCAAAAGAGCAGGGTTGAGTGGTTTGGACAGAACTGTCACCCAAAACGCTACCAAAATCATTTTTTATTAATATTTTACAAAAGGTAGGTTACCCTAATCCACTCCAACAGTCATCTAGGTGTTCCATGACTATCCTGCCCTATGCATTGGGTGCATGTGCATTGTATCCTCCTCTCCTTGGTGTTTGTTATGAGAGATTCCTCTTCGAATCGTTTGATGACATGACTCTTCACCCCAGACCTTGGGTGCAGATGAGTTCGACCAAATCTCATTAGTGTTGGTTTTGCAAGACACAGCTAACCTGCCAGTCTCCTCATAGTGCCTCCCCTCTACGTGCCTTGTTTCAGGTGTATCAGAAGATCCAGGCAGTGATCAATTTTCTCCATGCTGGGTTCATATGAGGTTTCCTGTAAAGTAACAGTATTACTATATAGTTCCTTTGCTATCCTCACATTCCCACACTTTTATTTTGCTGTTCTTCTAAGGCTAGTAGAGTGCCAGTAATGTGTGAATATTTCCTCTTGCCAACGCCCTAAAAAAGCATTTCATAACACATTATAGTCCATAGAATGGGTATCTCTAAATGTAGACCTAACATGGCTGTAGACACTATGTTCCATATATATTGTACACAAGGTCTAGTCAGCGATGATGAGAAAGAATACCACCAGTTGTTTCAGTGTCCTTTCTGTTGCTGGGGTGCGTAGTGCCCTGGCCTGCTGCATCATACATTGTGTTCAAAACGTTTGTTTTGAACACCTTCATGCGATAGCCTATCTCTTTTCCCAACTTATTTGTGTCTTCTTTACTTGCTATGGGCCAGAGGATTTGTCGACTGTGTGTAGCACCGTGCCGACATCTAGTAGCATTACGTGCCCCACTGCGGGAAATGTATGTTGTGTCCTTTCACCTGTTAGTATCCTTCTGAATAGGCAGTGTTATTCACTCTTACTGTGCTCCTTGGATTAGTGGTGAAAGCAATACATAGGCATACAACCATTGGTTTTTCTTTCATCAAATGTCTGCCTGTTATGTTACCTAGCATGATGGAAGCATATTTATTTCTCCAGTACATTCACGTCTTGTCATTCAATGTTATTCAATGTTCCCAAATGTGTATGACAAAAACATGTTCCGATGGCTCATCCCACACAGATATTCTAAGAACGCCTTACAATTTTTTTTAAATGGTGCAGCCTGCGGGTGTTTCTGTGTGACATAGGAGAACTTCAATTTTGGCCAGCAAAGGGAAGTTTATTGTGCTCTCCCCATGCCAAAATTTCAGACACCTGTATTGCCTTGTCCCCCTTCCAAGCTGACAACCTTTTAGTTGTTATTGTATCAGACCCTATGTCTGCTGTAGAGTCAGCATGGGGTTCAACTGCATTTAAATCTATATACGACTTCTGCCTAGGGCCTCATCTGTATTGTGTCGATATCTCCCTGTTTACTCTATGGTTTTGACTGTCTCGTGGAAAGTGTTGACTACGAGTTCAAGCCATGCTGAGCTCAAGTGGTTACTCCCTGAATGCATTGAACGTGTCATGTCCACATCGAATGCAAGGGAACTGATCCTCTCTGACATAGATGCCTTTTCTAAAAAGTGGCAGCTATCCCAGCCAAATTTGCAAAATGTCACAGTACCTCTCTTTTCTGCTTAGTGTGCCTTTCATTAGGACTGGGGACATGAAGATTTGTATTGGCCTGCCCACACATCCTAAAGCATGGAAAAATCAGGTATCCCTGACCAGATAATATCTCGTAAAGTGTGGCCATCGGGAGTATTCCCCCTACTGGCAGTTCTGGCTGGGCATGAGACTAAATCACTTCTGCACTGCAAGAGTAAAGGGATGAGTAGTGGCTAAACTGCCTACTGAGCGCCACTTGAAAACTAAATCAGCATTGATCCCAATCCAGCTCTTAGCTGCAGGTAATTCCTCAACCCCACTGGCAAACTCGTAGTTGGCCAGTGCGGTAACAACCCAGTAAACATTAATATCAGCACGTTATTACTGCACCGTTCAACTTGTAATGAGGCACCATATATACTGTCTCCTTACCCCTACGGATACAACAAGCCAGTGCACATAACCATAACTTTCATTCAACTAAACATGCAACACACAAAACACACGACCAACTTAACAAACACCCACACACACCAAACAATCCAGACACTGGACCTTCACCTTACAGATACAACAAACCAATGCATGCGATCAAAACTGTCAGCCAAACTACACTTACAACACACACCCAAAAAACAAAAATTCGAACACAACAAACAACACAGGCATTGGGTCTAACTCTTATGGATACAACAAGCCAGTGCATGCAATTAACTCATCTGCAAGTCAACACACACAGATGCCAGTTTCTCTTGTTTCTGGACCTGTCCTATCATTCTATCCTCACTAGCCCACCCCTCCCTCTTTCTTGTAGAGCCACGTGAGCACTTGGAAACCACCCCAGGGTGGTAACGGTGCACGGTAAAAGACAACAATACATAACATATACTACATTTTAACTATCAAAATTGTCTGTGTAATTGGCTGGAATGCACAAAGAAACTAAATAAATCCCAAAGGATTCTAATTACTGCATAAGAGCTCAGTGGGCAAGGGAGATATTCATGTTGTACATGAGCAGCAAGAGAAGTCAAGAGCTGCAATTTAATCCAGAGAAAGCAAAACAGCTCTCACCCTGGTTACCAAATATGCTCTGATGCAATACCTAGTGTAGATTCCATCTTTAGCATCTTCATTACCAGTGCCACCTCTGGGTTTGGCACCTAATAGAGAGTCTTATAAATGACCAGTCCACCCCATCTGCCAAAGCAACCAGAAAACGTTTGAACAAATTACTTGAATTCTGTATTAGCACCTAGTGCGTGAGAGGAAACCAATTAGGATGCTTGGATTGCAGGCATTCTGAGTAGCCTGGTGGAGGCTACCCCCACCCCGGTTTAACAAGGGGGTCCTGGGAGTCCCTCTGCCAGACATTAGTCCTGGTTACGAGAGACTTACCCAGAGTCTTTAGCTCACTATCTTTCACAGAGAAGAAATATCCCAAACATATCAGTCTTTGTCCTGCCCTGGGGCAGTCCAGCACCGAAATGCGAGGCAATTCTCCTTTGAACAAGAGTACCAACAGAAACCTCAGACACGTGTTTCGGTCTGGTTGGACCTCATCAGTAGGGAGGATCTGTGCCTCTCAAAGAATAGTGAGGAAGGGGTCCACGTCTGGATTCCCCTAGTAACGTAGGGTGAGACCCAAAGTTACCTAAATATGCAGATTTAACAAGGGGGGTCCTGGGAGTCCCTCTGCCAGACATTAGTCCTGGTTACGAGAGACTTACCCAGAGTCTTTAGCTCACTATCTTTCACAGAGAAGACATATCCCAAACATATCAGTCTTTGTCCTGCCCTGGGGCAGTCCAGCACCGAAATGCTAGACAATTCTCCTCTGAACAAGAGTTCCAACAGAAACCCCAGACACGTGTTTCGGTCTTGTTGGACCTCATCAGTAGGGTGGATCTGTGCCTTTCTAAGAATAGTGAGCAAGGGGTCCATGTCTGGATTCCCCTAGTAACTTAGGGTGAGACCCAAAGTTACTTACAAATGCAAATTAACAAGGGGGGTCCTGGGAGTCCCTCTGCCAGACATTAGTCCTGGTTACAAGAGACTTACCCAGAGTCTTTAGCTCACTATCTTTCACAGAGAAGAAATATCCCAAACATATCAGTCTTTGTCCTGCCCTGGGGCAGTCCAGCACCGAAATGCGAGGCTACCCCCACCCCGCCATCTTCCCCCCACCGTCCCCTTGCTTCCCCTCATGTCTAGGGTCCTTTTCTACACCCAAACTCCACTTACCTGCTGCTTCGTGTCCTTGCTGGCTGAAAGCTCTGTAGGGAGCTCCACCTTACAGCTCCATGGCAGTGGTTTAAGTAAGTATTCTGATTCAATGAATAGGATAATGCGATGTGTCCCGTTCATTGAAACAAAATGCATTGCTGTTAGCACCCTGGGTTTCCGAATTTAAATCCTGGGGTGCTAATAGCAATAACGCCTCATTAGGTCCAAAGGATCACGTAATCATGCTGCTGGGCCCATCGTTAAGCTGTACTTGGGCCTACAACTTGGACCCTGGGTCATTATCACCCAATCTGGCCCGACGGATCAGGTGGTATTGCTTTATTCAAATCCAATTACTCCCCCTGGACCAGTAAATATAAAGGTTCTTAGTGGACATTTGACTGGCCAAGTCCATCTCGTTTGGAAATTATGTCAGCACAACTACTGCAACAGGTGTGGATATTTTTGGACACAATACCTTGGTGACATTACGTCAGATAAAATCAACAGTTAAGGACTGGCAGAGAGCTGGGGAAATAAAATTAGATGAAATAGGACTGCATATAAAGATCACTGACCAGGGCTCTATCACGAAACACTAACTAAGGAGGGCTGATAGCTCAAGTTTGATACGCTTGCCTCCGAAAAAGGATTATGACATTTGACATTAGGTCGATAAACCAAGGACAACAAGTGGATACTAACTGTAAACTGGATTCTTACAGCACTTAGGAACTGTAAGAATTTGGTATAACAAAGTATGCAAATTAACAAATTATTAATATTATTATTATTATTATTATTATTATTATTATTATTATTATTATTTATTATTATAATACTAGATGACTAAGGCTGTCAACTAACAGAAAAGGTCCAAAAACATTGGAGGAGAGTAGAGAAAACCCACAGCTGATAATGACATGTCTCCTGCAATTACCAGAAAAAACAGAGTTATGCAATGCAAAGCCTAAGTGCATACGCCAATAGGTTCATCACATGCAATAAACAATGGCCCTCTTTATGAGAACGGCAGTATGTGGTAATAGTGACAGTAATTGGATTACTGCCCCTTAAAACTCTGAAAAATTAGGGCTCCCTGAAAATTAGTGCTAATTCGGATGGGAGAAATTACTGTTACTGCCATGGTTGGTGGGCGCATCCATCAACTTCTGATTTGGTGGTAATTCTGCTAGACAACACAGCTGTAATGGTAATTCTGTCCAGAGGAATTACTGCTGTATTCACCGCCATACTTATAATGATTGCCAATATTCTTACACAAAAACCCTAGCAATGGCTTCTGGAAGTCAACCAGTTGTACATTTTGTTGTAGTTTCTTGGTACGGGTTGGCATATTTAGAGATTATTGGTATAGTTTGACTAATAATCTCTAGCTATGCCTATCCTTAACAAGAAACTACTACAAGATGGGAAGATGGGTGACTTTCAGCATCATTGTGTGTCCTCTCTGAGCACAATTTGTGATTGGAGTCTGGCAGACACACCAAATTCTCTTGCCAGCTTCTATTTTTTTTATTTTTTTATTTTTAAACTTTTCTTTATTGGCAAGAAGTAGCAGTTGAGGATAAGGGGAAATCATACCAATCGCCCGGGTAGACAAACGAAATACGTCAATTAAAACAATATGTATTACACTAGTTTCTTTTATAGCCCATTTCTCTCAGATCGTGCACTTCGAAACATCCAGAACCTTAAAAGATTAGTTTGTTGCTATCTTGCAGTAACTTTGCAACACACTTTTGTGTTTTTAATTACACTTACATCATTCATGATGGCGCTCCAAAACTACAGACGGGCTTAAAATCAGCATTAGTTCCTTCAGCTGTATAGAGCCGTTTATCTTGTGTAGCTTTACATTCTCTTCGGTCCAAAAAAGTATGAAGAAATATGTGCTTACTTTTCAAATCCAAAAACAGTCGCAAATTAAACAGATGTAAGAATTAAGCTCCATATGTGTTGTTCCTCGGGAAATTAGCAGACCATAAAGAAGATTGTGTAGCTTGTCCAATTTAATTACACAGTGGAAAACATTTTGGTATTTCAAAAACACTTTGGCAGCTACTGCCTATGCATTTCCAGCAAATCTACTCCAATATTGTTTGTAGATGAGTCGCTTTCCCCTGAAAAACAATGGATGTTGTGTTATTTTTCACAAGGTGCAATGCCGCATACATAATAGACAATTTGAGAATGTAAGAGGATTCAATTCAACACTACAGCTAAGTCAACGCCTAGTCTATAATACTGAATGAAAACCCTTATCGATATATCTTTATGTCCAGTTCATGCGTTCTGGATGACTACCCCTATATAACACCCCTCTCTTGGAATCCCCCTGACCCCACTGAGCCAAGAAGTAGTTCTGTTTTGCAAGTTTAAAAGGTTTATTTGATAATTTAAAATATATATATATCACACTTTATAATAAATTAATAATTGAATAGCACACTTAATCTGATATGATAAAGATCAACAACGGAGAATCTGGCACTAGCACACTTCTTATAATCACTAATGAGTTGACATGAAATGGATAAGGTAGCACACTGGTAAATAGGAACAAAAGTATAATGTGGTAGAGGATGCTTTATGTAAGCTCAGGTGGATGCAATATTCAATGAATGCAGTACAGAAAATACTCAATATGATTTCAACCAAACAATGTAATCACTTTTCTCTGGCAATCCCCTCCCCCCCTTGATGCAAGGCAAGGAAATGGATGGAAAACACACAGTTCTCAGAAATGCAATCAATGTAAATCAGTTCACCCCAGCAAGCTTACACTACAGAAAACAGATAGGAGTTTTGAAAACACAGGCAAAATGCTTTGATATGTGCTAGCAATGGATGAGAAATATGCTGGAAATGCTTTTAATTCCCTTTCAGAGGTTCAGGGTGAGTGGTATCTAGTTAATATTAGTCCAGGCTCACACTAGCAATGATGCAGGGATAGTTAGCAGGTTAAACGAATTTCTGGCAAATGGAAGGCAAGCAGCAGCAGTTTTTACATGTGAAGAAATTTGCAAATCGCGGTAAAATTCGCGGATGCGTGTTCCGCGATTGCGGTAAAACTATAAGGGGTAGGAAGGTGGTTCTTGGTGCGATTCAAAGCTAAGATTCTAAGCTTTCAAATGAAAGTTACTGCAAGTCTCTAGCCCAAACGGTTGCGGAGATATGAGCGATTAAATAAAGGTCGTTTTTCAGATTTGAAATTTTAAAGTTCAAAAAGACACGTGCAGCTTGCAACTAGAAAATGACAAGTGACAGCTTTGCAAATGACAGGTGACAGTTAGGAGACAGTTCTACTTAGATTAAAATAGGATTGAATTGTATTATTTTAACTAGGAGATTGGTTCTGCACAGTTTTCTAGGTACTCACACTATATTCTTGAGTGAAATGGGCCTCGCCATGGATCTGGTCAGGTTTTAAACTCGCCTCTGGTCTGGTCTGGTCTGGCCTCTGCACTTCACAGTGATCTGGGTCAGCTCTCTCTGCTGGTCTGGGTCTCTCTGGGTACAGCACTGCTTTCTCTCTGGTCTGGTCTCTTAGTTCTGGATAGATTGAAGTCTCTAGTTTGGCTTTCTGGAGGTTGATGGAGGTAAGTATGGATTTTTCCGGCAGAGCGTCCCGCTGCAGATGGAATTGAAGGTCCCTATCTGTCCTGTCTGTCTGCTTTTATGTGTTTAGAATGTGGGTGTGTTCTAGCATCACTGACCCTACCTCTCTCTCAGCTTCTAATTGGTCAAACTTCCATTTATCATTTGATTGGGGAATGAACTGTGAGTCAGAGGGATGTCATTTTATGGCTTGCAGATAGGACACTCCTCTGTCAGATTGCACACATTCTATATTTGATAATAAAAGACATATTTCACAGTTACACAGTTGCTTGAAATTACATATACATGGTGTGGCTGAATTTAGCCATGTCTCTGTCCAAATCTGCTGTTTCTAAGAGCTTGCATTCAGAAATGGCACATAATTGACTTTTTAACTGATTTTTCAATTTCTGACATTGACCCAACTTTACATACATGTGCGCAGGGAGTATGGACATTAACTGATGAAGTTTCAGACTTTTAACATGCATACATTTAGAGTAAAATCCACTTTTCCGCTAACACCCCCCTGAACATACCACCGGTTCTAAAAACCTCTTAAACTGTGGGCAGAAAAATCATAAGAATTATGGTATCATTTATAAAATTTTCACATGTCCGCTCTATGAGTTATTCATCTTTTTAGAGTTATGTTCTGGCTCCAAAGGGGTGTGGTTTCCTCTCAGCACAAGGTAGAAATACTGGTTTTTCCAGTTCTGCCAAGCCAGCTTGCTCTCACAGGCAGTGCCCCTCCCCTTTCCTCAGGAGGAAGCCACTTTTTACGACCATTTACGACTCCTGCCAATAAAACCTTTGCCTGAACCAGGACAGGGCTTTGTTCACTTTCCTGCAGAGCACAGGTAATTCAATTATCAGATAGATGGCATATCCTTAGTGTGAGCAGCAAAAGGGCAGCTAGGCCTGGGAACACAGCTGTGACTCAAGTTTCACTCCTAATGGGGGTAGTTGCCAGGCAGAATTGGAATCTCTTTAAGCCAGTTTCAGATAAAATGTCACTTTTTGTTCCCCAGTTCCTGCATTCAAATAAAACTAAACATTTTTACATATGCAGCTAGAATGCTGATTCTAAGTGCAAAACTATGGCATTTCAACAGTTACAAAGGCATGTGACACCAAACATAGGTCACTCATTTCATCTAAACATTTTCGATTTTAGTGTCTTTAAATCCAGTGCAACTTAAACTGCTGCAATCCACAGCTCAGCCAGTCTTGTTATAAACCTTGTCTTATGATCTTCATTTCCCAGATTTTGTAGGCACACAAAACTCCATTCTACCAATGTCTGCTGGTGTTCAGTGAATATTTTGCACCTATTGCAATGTTTGAAATAGGCACTTTGGCTTGCCTTCAGAGAAACACGGTGGTTTTAAACTGCCGGCTTTTGGATAGTGGTGAGTACTGGTACTGCACCCATTTTTGGGATTTAAGAAAATGAATTCCCCACAATTCTAGGTTGCATTTGGCAATCAGCATTGCCATTCCCAATGGTTTCAGACTACTGTGCGGGTAGTCCAATGGTGGTTTTAGGCAGTGTCCTTCTGTGCCCATAACATCGGCAAAAATGGGTGGCAGCCTATTCTTCCTGCATTTCCCTGTGCATTTTCTGGGAAGCTCTGGCCATCATGATGTTTTCATGTCAGTACTGCACAGTTTTGAGGTAGGGCTCGGATGCATGGGTAAATACATCCCACAAGCCCCCCTCTTGCGATGGCCATTCGGTTTCACTGATGGGACTCGCAAGATCTGGGATGTTTCCTCATCTTCTTCCAATAGATGGCACAGTTCAGCATCTTTTCCTCCATCCGGTCGGATCGATCGGTTCTCCTCGCCGGTCCTGATGGGAATATTGGGCGGTACCCCGAGCCCGTTGCGTCTCAGCTCCCGGTCTCCGGATCGTCCTCCTTGGCCCGTCTCAAGGTTTTCTTTCTCCTAGGACGACAAAGGAAGAGCGGCAATACCTATTCATAGACGTTTTTCCACCACCGTTGAGATAGTGGGGCAGCGTATGCATTTCATCATCACGAAACATTACATTCTTATTTTGAAAAAATAAAAACAGTATAACTAAGAGACAGTTTCATGCAAATCACAATATTTTAGAGACTAGATGTGGTATGTTTTATGATTGGAACTGAATTAGTCTGAGACAGTACCCGCTAGGATTCCAGAGGATTCCTCCAGTTGTTGCAGAGTGTGCCTGGGATGGCAACATTTCAACTGGTTTATGTGGACCCACTTGTCTTCCCCCTCTGCCGAACCGCCTTTGGGGATGCGGATCTTGTAGGCCACAGGGGAGATCTTATCGACGATCTCAAAGGGTCCCTTCCATGTAGGCAAAAATTTGCGCTGCTTGGCCTGGTTCCTTTGGAAGTTGTATAGATAGACCCGGTCTCCCACCTGATATTCCTTCCTGGAAGTTTTCAGGTCATAGTGGGTCTTCATGCTATCAGCTGATCTTTCTAGATTCCGCTGAGCATAAGCAAAAGCATGTTGAAGGTGTTTCCTTAAATTCTCCACATACTCATGAGTTGTGGAGGCATTTATCAGTGTCTGCTCTTGGGTCCTGTAGAGCAAATGCTGGGGAAGCACCATCTTGCGCCCAGTCATCAGCTCAAATGGTGACATTTTGGTTGCAGATGAAGGGGTAGATCTGATAGCCATTAGGACCAGAGGTAATCGGATATCCCAACTTGGCCCAGAATCTGCCACAAACTTCTTTAATATGCTCACAATTGTCCGGTTATATCTCTCTACTGCCCCAGAAGAAGCTGGTCTATAAGCAATATGCAGCTTTCTCTTGACCCCCAGTATCTCCCACATCTTTGTCATTACTTCACTGGTGAAGTGGCTACCCCTGTCTGACTCAATCCTTTGAGGTAGACCAAAACGGGAAAAGATGTGGTTAATCATCAAGGCAGCTGCCGTTTCTGCCTTGCAGTTTGGCGCTGGGAGACATTCCACCCACTTGGTAAACAAGCATGTCACGGTCAACATGTACTTATTCCCCCTAGCCGAGCGAATCACAGGGCCTACAAAGTCGATTTGTAAATCTGACCATGGCAGTGTCATTCCCCTCTTTTGGAGAGGCGCGCGGTGCGTGAGGGATGATGGCTGAAATTGTGCACACACAAGACACCCCTTCAAGTATTGGTCGAGGTCCTGCCCCATGTGTGGCCAGTATGCAACCTCTCTTAAGATTTCCAATGTTGTGTGAAACCCCCTATGACCGGCGGTGGCCGCATCATGGGCGTGACTTAACATCAGGCTTCGGAATGAGGTAGGAACCACCCACTGATCGTGGCCAGCTTTGGATTTCCTTACCAGCAAACCGTCTTGAATCCGGAACATTTTTGGACATTTCATCAACACTCTTAGGTCCTCTTTCCCAATGTAATCGGTATCCGTCAGGGGAAAGTTCTCAGGGTCCTCAAGGTGCTGGTAAAATTTACCAATAATTGGATCCCCCTTCTGAGCGGTAATCAAATCAGCGTCAGGGGTCTCCTTACTCCATTGTGCAATTGACAGGTCGTTGTGAGCATTTGTCTGGGACCTAGTGATAGCAGTGACCTGGATTTCCCCCAACAGGGACTCAATCTCAATTAGATCCCCTTGGATGGCCCCGGTTTTGGCCAGCTGATCAGCTAAGTCATTTCCAGTTTTGTCTGGTCCCTCTACTTTGGAATGACCCTTGATCTTTTTCCAATAGATGGTCATCCCATTCGATGTGACCAGATCATCAATGTTTTGGATCAACTTCCCATGTTTCAAGGGTTTGTTGTTAGCACATAACATGCCTCTGGTTTTCCAATTAACCAGGTGCTCCACGAACCCGTTCCGTACATAATCCGAATCTGTGATTATGACCAGTTCGTGGAGTTGATGCTGGACAGCAGTGAGGATGGCCTGATGCACAGCCATCAATTCTGCCACCTGACTACTTCGGGGACCAATTTTGTATCCAGCGGAGGGTTCTGGGGACTCATTCACCCATGCATTCCCTACGCCGGCCACCAGTTCTTTCTCCCCGTTGTTGTCAACATGGTAAGAGCATCCATCCACATACACAGTGGGCATTCCCTCACACTTGTCTTCTTCAAAGACTTTGTGTGGGGAATTAAGGTATGCCTCCATGTTGTCCTTGATTTTCAGACTTTCGTCCTCGAGACAGTTTTCTCTGGCACAATCATGCAAGTCAGCCAGACCTTGCGCGAGGGGACTCTTCTTGTTTTGGCCATATCTGACCTCCACAGGAAAGCCTTGCATTGACAGAATCCAGGAAGTAATTCGGGAATTACTCACATTTCCGGCCCGGATTCTGTCACTTTGGAGATATTGCAGAGGCTGGTGTGGAGTCTCCACTATGATGTGTTCCCCCTGGATAAACGGGCGGTAATTCTTCAATGCCCACACCGTTGCCAGGAGTGCCTTCTCACAATCGTTGAATTTTTCCTCCACAGAGGATAAAGTTTTGCTCGCATAGGAGATTACTTTATTGACCTTGTCATGCTTTTGGTATAATACGGCCGTCAAGCACGTATTAGAGAACCCTGTCTCCAGGAAGAACTCCTTGTTTCTGACAGGGTAAGCTAGGCAAGGCGCTTGTGAGAGGCTTCTTTTGAGTTGTTTTACTGCCTCGGCTTGTTCTGGACCCCATTCCCACTTGACCCCCCCCTTCAGGAGATGGATCAGGGGTCTGGTGATCTCTGCGTAGCCCTCAATGAACTTTCTGCTGTAATTAGTCAGTCCAAGGAGGCTCCTTAGTTCCTGCAGAGTTGTGGGGTCTTTCAGTTTCTGAAGTGCTTCCACTTTCTTTTCCTGGGGACAGAGACCCTGAGGAGTAATCTCATGCCCCAAGAAATTAACACGGGTTCTACACCACTTTGCTTTCTGAAAGGAAAGTTTTGCTCCGGCAGCCCTCAACTGTGTCAGAACATAACGGATCTCCGCTATGTGTTCCTCCACAGATGAACTTTTGATGAGGACATCATCTACATAAGCCAGGTTACCCCTTGCACCCAAGTCAGGCATGGCCTTGTGTAGAAAAATGTTGAATTCATTGCCGGAGTTGAGGTATCCGAAGGGAGTCCGGGTCCAGGTGTACTGCTGGCCCCCAAAGGTAAAAGCCAGCTTGTATTGGTCCTCCCTACTGACAGGCACAGTCCAGTATCCATTGGTCAGGTCTATTGCAGTGAATACCTGTGACCCCTGGATCTGGGCCAGCCCTTGGTCAATGTAGGGCAGAGGCCATCGGGAAGTATGGACCCGTTTGTTGAGCTCCCTGAGGTCGGCACAGAGTCTCCACTGGCCGTTTGGCTTCAATATTCCCAGCACCGGATTATTGAAGGTGCTGTGGACTGGACGGATTATTCCCCGGGACTCAAGGTTCTTAATTATTTCAGTAAGGGACTCCATTGATGCGAGAGGCAAGCGATATTGCTTCACAAACACAGGAGTCATGCCAGGGTCCGTGGGGATTGTTGTTGTGTGGATGTCAGTGCGACCACAGTCATATGAGTCTACCGCAAAGAGATCTTGGAAATCCAAGAAAACTTGTTTCAACTTTTGCTTTTGTTCCAGAGTCACACAGGCATCAGCTAGGTTGACTCTCTCTTCCACCATCTGCCTGAAGCCTGGAAAGACTTCTGGTTTGGCTATCTCCGCGGCCTCCTCCAGCTGGGTGGAGAAGTCCTTGGTCAGAGTGCTGATTTGGAATGGAGGCTTCAGGTGGGAAAGGCAGCCCTCATGGACCTGGAAAATCACCTCATCCCTCCTGAAGTCACAAGTCACATCTTCCTTACCATAGGGGCAGGAAGTGTACACCAGGAAGTTCCCCCCCTGCCGGGTAAAAATCCTGTCTGGTGTTGTGTTGTCATCACTGTCACTGTCAAAGCAGTCCTTGGGGATTGGTCCTAACAGTTCATTTACTAAGTCGATGGAAAAATGTCGGTCATCAACCGCCATTCCAATAATGGTGCCTGCGGCTAGAGTAATACTCTTTAAGTCGCTGTTATCCACCTCTATTGGAATAGTGTCATGTTCTATGTTGACTAATGGTGTTGGGTTTACCCCTAACCCTTGCTGTTGGAGAGAAGCATTTAGATGTATGTAAGCATCAGGGTTTTTCAAATGTTGTCCTCTTTTACCTTTCACTTCCAGGGAGAATTGTCGGGTCCTTTCTGGGATGGTGACTTCCTCTTTAATCTGAATTTCAACTGCATAAGGTAGCAATTGAGCTGACCTAAATGCTTTTTCTGGATCATCAAAGCCCATGGGATTATCCGCTAATCGGGACCAAGCTTTGAAGTTTATTAGGTCCAAACTAATGGCAAAGCGATTGAGAATGTCACTGCCTAAGTAAAAGGCGGCAGGGACGTCTCGCACGACCCAACAATTGTGGACTATGCTCTTGTTGCCAATGGAGATTTTGAGCATACACCTGCTTGGCAGGAGATGTTTGGAATTAGGTGCTTCCAGGTCCATTTCCCATTTGTCTATCAGTTTGAAGGTGGGAATGGCTGGATCTTTTGGGAGTTGGCGGAACATGGCTTCGCTGATGAAGCTCTTACCGTTGTTCACACACACTCGAGCGAGAACAGAGTCCTTCCCATCATTTAACTGAACAGGGATGAACAACTGCTCTCCAATTTGCTGAATATCAGCCAGGCTCTGAGCTGATTTCACATCTTTCTGGACTATAGGAGTGGGAGTTTCAGGTTGTGGATTGGTATAGAATTTCAGAGTGTTTCCTTCCAGCGTGGAATACCACTTTAGACTGGAAGGAAGGTTGATTTTCAGAAACAGAGAGGACCCCCCATCACCAGTCTGTTGTCCTACTGCTATTACTGTCACATCTGGAATTTGGCTATTCTGGAAGTGAAATTCTCCTTGGTCAGATTTTTGTTCAACCATGTGGCATGTGCCGTTTAAACTAACATGGTTGACACTCTGTTTTAATTTTATTGGTCGGCTAGTCTGGGTCCAGAGGACCTTGTTTACACAATCTATTAGGGGTGACAACCTTCTCAGGAGGTCATTCCCTAGTAAACAAGGGGTGCCCTCTGGGGTCACAACTATGACCGGGTGTTTCAACTTATGTCGCCCAATTTTAATGTCCAAGTCTGAAGTCCCCTCAACGGGAATTTCCTTCCCGTCAAAGTTCTGTAGTTGTCCCGGAAGAGAGGTGAGAGGAATTTGGTAATTCTCTCCCCTTCCTGCATTCAGTTCGTCAAAGGCCCTTCTGGACAGAAGGGTAGCTTGAGATCCAGTGTCCACCAGTGCCGAGATTGTACCCTGCCCCTGTACTTGTACCGGGGCATAATATCTTCCCTCCTTCTCCTCAAGGGGGCACAGATAATGTACATTTTTGGACAACTGGTGGGCTAATTTTCTGGTTTTGGACATCGCGAGAGAAGAATTTTGGGCAGAATTCTGTGGAGAGCCTTGGGAATCTGAAAGAAAAAGTTGGCAACTGGAGATCAGAGCCATTGTGGGTTCCCCTGGCTCCGGTTCTGGGCTGCCCCCCCCTTTTTGGAGGCAGTCCCCAGGATGGGTTTGAACCAGGGGATTTTCTTGCTGTTGGTTCTGGGATGAGATGCTGGGCGGCGGTAGCTCAGTCTCCACATCTCCCCAGTCTGGATTTGCATCCCTAGGGACCCGTTTTTCTTTGGGGGGAGTTCCCCCCTCTCTGAAGGAGAAGATCCTTTTCCCAGGATCCTCTGAGGATCCCTCTCCCTCAAATTGGAAGATCTGTACCTCCTCCTCAAACTGAGTCTGTTTGGGTCTTTTGTTTCTCCTACCCCCCCTCTGCTCCTTAGGAGGCAGACTTTCAGGGGCAAGAGATTTCGTTTCCGGTTCCTGGGTTTCCAGGGGCTGTTTACAAGTGAGGAAGGAAGCTTCCTCCAAGGCTTTACACCCCCCTTCCCTTTGTGCCTCCTCCCTGGGAACCGGTGAGTTATCGGGGTGCTGCCCCCGTCATTGTTCTGGAGCACCAGGTCCAGAGTTGGGTGCGTTCTGCGCCGGCACGCCCATCTGAGGGTTCTGCTGAGCCCTCAGTATGTGACCCAGATCCCGCGCCATGTTTTGAACCTGGCGCTCTAACTGGGAAACCCGCTCAGGCTGATACGGGGCCCTGTTTTCTCCCCTGGGCTGATCCCGGGAAGGGTAGCTGTCCCTCCTCGGGTAATACCCCGGGTTGGGAAGATTTGGGTACCCCTCCACCCTTGGCCTCCCCTCTCCCGGATTCAGTGGTCTGGGCTCAGGGAATTGGGGAAAGAAGGATGGATGGTTTTGGGGCTGAAAGTCGGGTGGATATCTGGGGAAAAAGTTCTGCCCAGGGTTTGGTAAATTTCTGCCCTCCTGTGGGAAGTTTGGAGGGAAGTTCCCTGGGTTAGGTGCTTGGCTGGATCCCCCCCCTTGGGCTGGAGGAGTCCACACATAACCCAGGATGGGTCTGTTTCCCTTGTAACGGGGACTTACATAATCAGGAGAGCGAGGGACCCCATTTGTGGGGCTGCCTCCCTGGCTCCCTGTCTGTGACTGGCCCGAGGACCTTCTGGGCCTAGCATTATTAGGTGCAGGTAGGTTTTTAGGCCCCCCCATCTCCAAATCTAAAACGGGGGTGACCTTTACCTCTGCCACCTTGGCAGCAGCAGGGGTGGTGTTGGCTTTGGGGTTTTTCTGGGCATTACTTTTGCTATCTATCGGTTTCTGCACCTCATAGATCCGGGTAGCCTGTTCAATGACCCAATCTAAGGATCTTTTCTCGTGAAAATCCCTCACGAGCTGGGTCATGATGTATTTGGGCAAGGCATGGAAAAACGTATTTATGAACTCTCTACTATCTGTGCGCACCCTTCTTGTGGTCTGTGCAAAAGCACGCTTTAACTCCTGCACAAATTCTTGTGGGGCCTGATCCTCCCCACATTGCAAATTGTAGGCTGCCTTGCGAGCCTCTTGAGGATTTCTGTGAACAGAAAAATGTTTCAGGATGGCCGCCTTATATGTGGACCATCTTAAATGATTTTGATCCTCCAGCCCCGCAAAGAAACTGGAGTATTCCGGGGAGAATGTCCACTTTACATATTGAATACAGCTTTGGCTGTCCTTCACATGGAAAGTCTCCATCATGTGTTCAAACAACTCTAAGTGCTCCCAAACAGAATACTTAGCGTTCTTATGGTAAGGCGTGATGACGCTCCTGATCGCCTTAATCTGCTTTAAGGGGTCCTTAAGCAAGGCCCTTTTTGCCTTATTGGCCTTTTTGGTTCGGGTAACCCTTGTCCATTCTTCCTCGGACTCAGAGGCACTGCTCCCAGAGGTTCCCGTCTGTTCTTCCAGGTTTTCCCGGATTCTGCGAGCCTGGGAATGGCTGGCAGAATGTGGGGACCTGGTCTCCTGTGTCCTGCGCAGTTCAGAGGAGTCTTCAGATTCCTCCTTGCTGCCAGGATTTGATGGGTACCCCCTCCACTGACCTAACTGGGCAGAGGTTTTCAGGATGCCCTTAATGGGCCTACTCTCCTGGGGTTCCCCACTGAACTGTACTGTACTTGGGTGCCCATACCCGGATGCCCACCCCTCCATTCCTGGGTGGTACTGGCCTATGAGCCCCATGCTTCTGGCTGGATAGTAATCTGCCATCCCTGTGGCCCTGTGCTCATGTGCGCCAGGGGACATGGGGGTGGTAGAGTCCAGGTACTGGGGGAGATGAAGGCCCCTGGTGTTAGGGCTCCTGCGGTTATGGTCAGGAGTCTCTCTTTCCCAGCGGACCTCATCTCTATCCGCCCCTGCTCCCTGTTGCAATGCAAGAGCCTGCATTTGTGCCTTCAGTTCCTCTGTTAAGGCCTTACTCGACTCTATCAGTTTCTCCTGCATCGCTACCTGTTGCTGGAGCCTATCATTGTGTTGACAGAGGGCCTCATTCTCCCTCTGTGCTTCCTGGTTGGTCCTGGAGAACTGGGCAAGTCTTTGCTGCAGGAGGTTTACCTCCTGGGCAATGTCCCTATTGGCCTGCTCCTTTCTTGCTAGAGCATCTTCCACCCTTCTGGTGTGCTCTACCAAGTTCTGGTTTTCTTTTTGGAGATCACCCAGCCCCTGGAGGGCCAGGTGATTTTCTTCAATTTCCTTTTTTAAGTGGCAGACTTCCTGGCCTATGGCGTCTCTTTCCTGACTAAGAGCCTGCATTTGTGCCGCCAGGTCGTCCCTTTGCCGTTGAAGGGCACCAGCTTTTTGGCGCTCCTCATCAAACTCTGCCTGGGTATCCAGGTCTTTCAAGATCAGCTTGTTGCTCTCTACCTTCACTCTATCTAGATGACTTTGCAGGGTGGCTACCTGCTCCGTGCATGCCCTGTTAAAGTCTAATTGTTGCTCCAGCCTTTTCTGGCTCTGCAGTAAGGAGTCCAAACTGTCTTGGTGCTCCTTCTGCAGGGCCAGAAATCTAGTATCCTGTTCTACCTTTTCCTGTTGCAGCACATCCATATCCTTCTTTATTTTAATGATGTGCTGCCTACTATCATCTTCTGACTCCTGGCTCCTCTGCAGCCTCTGCTCAGAGGAGACCAGGTCAGATTGGGCCTTCTCTAACACCATCTGTTGCCTATTTGCCAGATTTTGGCTTTCAGCACATCTATCCTGCATGTCTCCCATATATAGGTACAGGTATGCTGCTATCCTGGCAATCTTATTGTGTTCCTCTTTGGCTTTAGGAGCCATATATAGTTCACTCAGGGCCACATGTAAGGGACCCTGATCTCTATATATATCTGACCCTGTTTCAGTGACCTGTTGTGTGATGGCCTGCAACCACGCATCCTGGCCCTGTTCGGTCCATTCACCTCTCACAAATAGCTTATGCAAGAGGTGCTCTCTGGCTATTTTCATGTCTACTAAGGTCGTCATTCTAGAGATTGGTCTCTGTCCTGACTTACAGAAGTTAGTGTTTTATTTTTGCAGAACAGAACTTTTCTTGGAGTGTCCCTTTTGAGGAATGCTTCACAGCGTAATGCAGCGTGGTGATCCGACCGGATGTATGTATCCCGTCAGTTAGCACACTGTATTAAGCTGCACAAGTGGTATTCTAACCCAAACGTCCGGCTCGAGCCCCCAATTTGTAAGAGGATTCAATTCAACACTACAGCTAAGTCAACGCCTAATCTATAATACTGAATGAAAACCCTTATCGATATATCTTTATGTCCAGTTCATGCGTTCTGGATGACTACCCCTATATAACACCCCTCTCTTGGAATCCCCCTGACCCCACTGAGCCAAGAAGTAGTTCTGTTTTGCAAGTTTAAAAGGTTTATTTGATAATTTAAAATATATATATATCACACTTTATAATAAATTAATAATTGAATAGCACACTTAATCTGATATGATAAAGATCAACAACGGAGAATCTGGCACTAGCACACTTCTTATAATCACTAATGGGTTGACATGAAATGGATAAGGTAGCACACTGGTAAATAGGAACAAAAGTATAATGTGGTAGAGGATGCTTTATGTAAGCTCAGGTGGATGCAATATTCAATGAATGCAGTACAGAAAATACTCAATATGATTTCAACCAAACAATGTAATCACTTTTCTCTGGCAATCCCCTCCCCCCCTTGATGCAAGGCAAGGAAATGGATGGAAAACACACAGTTCTCAGAAATGCAATCAATGTAAATCAGTTCACCCCAGCAAGCTTACACTACAGAAAACAGATAGGAGTTTTGAAAACACAGGCAAAATGCTTTGATATGTGCTAGCAATGGATGAGAAATATGCTGGAAATGCTTTTAATTCCCTTTCAGAGGTTCAGGGTGAGTGGTATCTAGTTAATATTAGTCCAGGCTCACACTAGCAATGATGCAGGGATAGTTAGCAGGTTAAACGAATTTCTGGCAAATGGAAGGCAAGCAGCAGCAGTTTTTACATGTGAAGAAATTTGCAAATCGCGGTAAAATTCGCGGATGCGTGTTCCGCGATTGCGGTAAAACTATAAGGGGTAGGAAGGTGGTTCTTGGTGCGATTCAAAGCTAAGATTCTAAGCTTTCAAATGAAAGTTACTGCAAGTCTCTAGCCCAAACGGTTGTGGAGATATGAGCGATTAAATAAAGGTCGTTTTTCAGATTTGAAATTTTAAAGTTCAAAAAGACACGTGCAGCTTGCAACTAGAAAATGACAAGTGACAGCTTTGCAAATGACAGGTGACAGTTAGGAGACAGTTCTACTTAGATTAAAATAGGATTGAATTATATTATTTTAACTAGGAGATTGGTTCTGCACAGTTTTCTAGGTACTCACACTATATTCTTGAGTGAAATGGGCCTCGCCATGGATCTGGTCAGGTTTTAAACTCGCCTCTGGTCTGGTCTGGTCTGGCCTCTGCACTTCACAGTGATCTGGGTCAGCTCTCTCTGCTGGTCTGGGTCTCTCTGGGTACAGCACTGCTTTCTCTCTGGTCTGGTCTCTTAGTTCTGGATAGATTGAAGTCTCTAGTTTGGCTTTCTGGAGGTTGATGGAGGTAAGTATGGATTTTTCCGGCAGAGCGTCCCGCTGCAGATGGAATTGAAGGTCCCTATCTGTCCTGTCTGTCTGCTTTTATGTGTTTAGAATGTGGGTGTGTTCTAGCATCACTGACCCTACCTCTCTCTCAGCTTCTAATTGGTCAAACTTCCATTTATCATTTGATTGGGGAATGAACTGTGAGTCAGAGGGATGTCATTTTATGGCTTGCAGATAGGACACTCCTCTGTCAGATTGCACACATTCTATATTTGATAATAAAAGACATATTTCACAGTTACACAGTTGCTTGAAATTACATATACATGGTGTGGCTGAATTTAGCCATGTCTCTGTCCAAATCTGCTGTTTCTAAGAGCTTGCATTCAGAAATGGCACATAATTGACTTTTTAACTGATTTTTCAATTTCTGACATTGACCCAACTTTACATACATGTGCGCAGGGAGTATGGACATTAACTGATGAAGTTTCAGACTTTTAACATGCATACATTTAGAGTAATATCCACTTTTCCGCTAACACCCCCCTGAACATACCACCGGTTCTAAAAACCTCTTAAACTGTGGGCAGAAAAATCACAAGAATTATGGTATCATTTATAAAATTTTCACATGTCCGCTCTATGAGTTATTCATCTTTTTAGAGTTATGTTCTGGCTCCAAAGGGGTGTGGTTTCCTCTCAGCACAAGGTAGAAATACTGGTTTTTCCAGTTCTGCCAAGCCAGCTTGCTCTCACAGGCAGTGCCCCTCCCCTTTCCTCAGGAGGAAGCCACTTTTTACGACCATTTACGACTCCTGCCAATAAAACCTTTGCCTGAGCCAGGACAGGGCTTTGTTCACTTTCCTGCAGAGCACAGGTAATTCAATTATCAGATAGATGGCATATCCTTAGTGTGTGCAGCAAAAGGGCAGCTAGGCCTGGGAACACAGCTGTGACTCAAGTTTCACTCCTAATGGGGGTAGTTGCCAGGCAGAATTGGAATCTCTTTAAGCCAGTTTCAGATAAAATGTCACTTTTTGTTCCCCAGTTCCTGCATTCAAATAAAACTAAACATTTTTACATATGCAGCTAGAATGCTGATTCTAAGTGCAAAACTATGGCATTTCAACAGTTACAAAGGCATGTGACACCAAACATAGGTCACTCATTTCATCTAAACATTTTCGATTTTAGTGTCTTTAAATCCAGTGCAACTTAAACTGCTGCAATCCACAGCTCAGCCAGTCTTGTTATAAACCTTGTCTTATGATCTTCATTTCCCAGATTTTGTAGGCACACAAAACTCCATTCTACCAATGTCTGCTGGTGTTCAGTGAATATTTTGCACCTATTGCAATGTTTGAAATAGGCACTTTGGCTTGCCTTCAGAGAAACACAGGGTGGTTTTAAACTGCCGGCTTTTGGATAGTGGTGAGTACTGGTACTGCACCCATTTTTGGGATTTAAGAAAATGAATTCCCCACAATTCTAGGTTGCATTTGGCAATCAGCATTGCCATTCCCAATGGTTTCAGACTACTGTGCGGGTAGTCCAATGGTGGTTTTAGGCAGTGTCCTTCTGTGCCCATAACATCGGCAAAAATGGGTGGCAGCCTATTCTTCCTGCATTTCCCTGTGCATTTTCTGGGAAGCTCTGGCCATCATGATGTTTTCATGTCAGTACTGCACAGTTTTGAGGTAGGGCTCGGATGCATGGGTAAATACATCCCACAAGCCCCCCTCTTGCGATGGCCATTCGGTTTCACTGATGGGACTCGCAAGATCTGGGATGTTTCCTCATCTTCTTCCAATAGATGGCACAGTTCAGCATCTTTTCCTCCATCCGGTCGGATTGATCGGTTCTCCTCGCCGGTCCTGATGGGAATATTGGGCGGTACCCCGAGCCCGTTGCGTCTCAGCTCCCGGTCTCCGGATCGTCCTCCTTGGCCCGTCTCAAGGTTTTCTTTCTCCTAGGACGACAAAGGAAGAGCGGCAATACCTATTCATAGACGTTTTTCCACCACCGTTGAGATAGTGGGGCAGCGTATGCATTTCATCATCACGAAACATTACATTCTTATTTTGAAAAAATAAAAACAGTATAACTAAGAGACAGTTTCATGCAAATCACAATATTTTAGAGACTAGATGTGGTATGTTTTATGATTGGAACTGAATTAGTCTGAGACAGTACCCGCTAGGATTCCAGAGGATTCCTCCAGTTGTTGCAGAGTGTGCCTGGGATGGCAACATTTCAACTGGTTTATGTGGACCCACTTGTCTTCCCCCTCTGCCGAACCGCCTTTGGGGATGCGGATCTTGTAGGCCACAGGGGAGATCTTATCGACGATCTCAAAGGGTCCCTTCCATGTAGGCAAAAATTTGTGCTGCTTGGCCTGGTTCCTTTGGAAGTTGTATAGATAGACCCGGTCTCCCACCTGATATTCCTTCCTGGAAGTTTTCAGGTCATAGTGGGTCTTCATGCTATCAGCTGATCTTTCTAGATTCCGCTGAGCATAAGCAAAAGCATGTTGAAGGTGTTTCCTTAAATTCTCCACATACTCATGAGTTGTGGAGGCATTTATCAGTGTCTGCTCTTGGGTCCTGTAGAGCAAATGCTGGGGAAGCACCATCTTGCGCCCAGTCATCAGCTCAAATGGTGACATTTTGGTTGCAGATGAAGGGGTAGATCTGATAGCCATTAGGACCAGAGGTAATCGGATATCCCAACTTGGCCCAGAATCTGCCACAAACTTCTTTAATATGCTCACAATTGTCCGGTTATATCTCTATACTGCCCCAGAAGAAGCTGGTCTATAAGCAATATGCAGCTTTCTCTTGACCCCCAGTATCTCCCACATCTTTGTCATTACTTCACTGGTGAAGTGGCTACCCCTGTCTGACTCAATCCTTTGAGGTAGACCAAAACGGGAAAAGATGTGGTTAATCATCAAGGCAGCTGCCGTTTCTGCCTTGCAGTTTGGCGCTGGGAGACATTCCACCCACTTGGTAAACAAGCATGTCACGGTCAACATGTACTTATTCCCCCTAGCCGAGCGAATCACAGGGCTTACAAAGTCGATTTGTAAATCTGACCATGGCAGTGTCATTCCCCTCTTTTGGAGAGGCGCGCGGTGCGTGAGGGATGATGGCTGAAATTGTGCACACACAAGACACCCCTTCAAGTATTGGTCGAGGTCCTGCCCCATGTGTGGCCAGTATGCAACCTCTCTTAAGATTTCCAATGTTGTGTGAAACCCCCTATGACCGGCGGTGGCCGCATCATGGGCGTGACTTAACATCAGGCTTCGGAATGAGGTAGGAACCACCCACTGATCGTGGCCAGCTTTGGATTTCCTTACCAGCAAACCGTCTTGAATCCGGAACATTTTTGGACATTTCATCAACACTCTTAGGTCCTCTTTCCCAATGTAATCGGTATCCGTCAGGGGAAAGTTCTCAGGGTCCTCAAGGTGCTGGTAAAATTTACCAATAATTGGATCCCCCTTCTGAGCGGTAATCAAATCAGCGTCAGGGGTCTCCTTACTCCATTGTGCAATTGACAGGTCGTTGTGAGCATTTGTCTGGGACCTAGTGATAGCAGTGACCTGGATTTCCCCCAACAGGGACTCAATCTCAATTAGATCCCCTTGGATGGCCCCGGTTTTGGCCAGCTGATCAGCTAAGTCATTTCCAGTTTTGTCTGGTCCCTCTACTTTGGAATGACCCTTGATCTTTTTCCAATAGATGGTCATCCCATTCGATGTGACCAGATCATCAATGTTTTGGATCAACTTCCCATGTTTCAAGGGTTTGTTGTTAGCACATAACATGCCTCTGGTTTTCCAATTAACCAGGTGCTCCACGAACCCGTTCCGTACATAATCCGATTCTGTGATTATGACCAGTTCGTGGAGTTGATGCTGGACAGCAGTGAGGATGGCCTGATGCACAGCCATCAATTCTGCCACCTGACTACTTCGGGGACCAATTTTGTATCCAGCGGAGGGTTCTGGGGACTCATTCACCCATGCATTCCCTACGCCGGCCACCAGTTCTTTCTCCCCGTTGTTGTCAACATGGTAAGAGCATCCATCCACATACACAGTGGGCATTCCCTCACACTTGTCTTCTTCAAAGACTTTGTGTGGGGAATTAAGGTATGCCTCCATGTTGTCCTTGATTTTCAGACTTTCGTCCTCGAGACAGTTTTCTCTGGCACAATCATGCAAGTCAGCCAGACCTTGCGCGAGGGGACTCTTCTTGTTTTGGCCATATCTGACCTCCACAGGAAAGCCTTGCATTGACAGAATCCAGGAAGTAATTCGGGAATTACTCACATTTCCGGCCCGGATTCTGTCACTTTGGAGATATTGCAGAGGCTGGTGTGGAGTCTCCACTATGATGTGTTCCCCCTGGATAAACGGGCGGTAATTCTTCAATGCCCACACCGTTGCCAGGAGTGCCTTCTCACAATCGTTGAATTTTTCCTCCACAGAGGATAAAGTTTTGCTCGCATAGGAGATTACTTTATTGACCTTGTCATGCTTTTGGTATAATACGGCCGTCAAGCACGTATTAGAGAACCCTGTCTCCAGGAAGAACTCCTTGTTTCTGACAGGGTAAGCTAGGCAAGGCGCTTGTGAGAGGCTTCTTTTGAGTTGTTTTACTGCCTCGGCTTGTTCTGGACCCCATTCCCACTTGACCCCCCCCTTCAGGAGATGGATCAGGGGTCTGGTGATCTCTGCGTAGCCCTCAATGAACTTTCTGCTGTAATTAGTCAGTCCAAGGAGGCTCCTTAGTTCCTGCAGAGTTGTGGGGTCTTTCAGTTTCTGAAGTGCTTCCACTTTCTTTTCCTGGGGACAGAGACCCTGAGGAGTAATCTCATGCCCCAAGAAATTAACACGGGTTCTACACCACTGTGCTTTCTGAAAGGAAAGTTTTGCTCCGGCAGCCCTCAACTGTGTCAGAACATAACGGATCTCCGCTATGTGTTCCTCCACAGATGAACTTTTGATGAGGACATCATCTACATAAGCCAGGTTACCCCTTGCACCCAAGTCAGGCATGGCCTTGTGTAGAAAAATGTTGAATTCATTGCCGGAGTTGAGGTATCCGAAGGGAGTCCGGGTCCAGGTGTACTGCTGGCCCCCAAAGGTAAAAGCCAGCTTGTATTGGTCCTCCCTACTGACAGGCACAGTCCAGTATCCATTGGTCAGGTCTATTGCAGTGAATACCTGTGACCCCTGGATCTGGGCCAGCCCTTGGTCAATGTAGGGCAGAGGCCATCGGGAAGTATGGACCCGTTTGTTGAGCTCCCTGAGGTCGGCACAGAGTCTCCACTGGCCGTTTGGCTTCAATATTCCCAGCACCGGATTATTGAAGGTGCTGTGGACTGGACGGATTATTCCCCGGGACTCAAGGTTCTTAATTATTTCAGTAAGGGACTCCATTGATGCGAGAGGCAAGCGATATTGCTTCACAAACACAGGAGTCATGCCAGGGTCCGTGGGGATTGTTGTTGTGTGGATGTCAGTGCGACCACAGTCATATGAGTCTACCGCAAAGAGATCTTGGAAATCCAAGAAAACTTGTTTCAACTTTTGCTTTTGTTCCAGAGTCACACAGGCATCAGCTAGGTTGACTCTCTCTTCCACCATCTGCCTGAAGCCTGGAAAGACTTCTGGTTTGGCTATCTCCGCGGCCTCCTCCAGCTGGGTGGAGAAGTCCCTGGTCAGAGTGCTGATTTGGACTGGAGGCTTCAGGTGGGAAAGGCAGCCCTCATGGACCTGGAAAATCACCTCATCCCTCCTGAAGTCACAAGTCACATCTTCCTTACCATAGGGGCAGGAAGTGTACACCAGGAAGTTCCCCCCCTGCCGGGTAAAAATCCTGTCTGGTGTTGTGTTGTCATCACTGTCACTGTCAAAGCAGTCCTTGGGGATTGGTCCTAACAGTTCATTTACTAAGTCGATGGAAAAATGTCGGTCATCAACCGCCATTCCAATAATGGTGCCTGCGGCTAGAGTAATACTCTTTAAGTCGCTGTTATCCACCTCTATTGGAATAGTGTCATGTTCTATGTTGACTAATGGTGTTGGGTTTACCCCTAACCCTTGCTGTTGGAGAGAAGCATTTAGATGTATGTAAGCATCAGGGTTTTTCAAATGTTGTCCTCTTTTAACTTTCACTTCCAGGGAGAATTGTCGGGTCCTTTCTGGGATGGTGACTTCCTCTTTAATCTGAATTTCAACTGCATAAGGTAGCAATTGAGCTGACCTAAATGCTTTTTCTGGATCATCAAAGCCCATGGGATTATCCGCTAATCGGGACCAAGCTTTGAAGTTTATTAGGTCCAAACTAATGGCAAAGCGATTGAGAATGTCACTGCCTAAGTAAAAGGCGGCAGGGACGTCTCGCACGACCCAACAATTGTGGACTATGCTCTTGTTGCCAATGGAGATTTTGAGCATACACCTGCTTGGCAGGAGATGTTTGGAATTAGGTGCTTCCAGGTCCATTTCCCATTTGTCTATCAGTTTGAAGGTGGGAATGGCTGGATCTTTTGGGAGTTGGCGGAACATGGCTTCGCTGATGAAGCTCTTACCGTTGTTCACACACACTCGAGCGAGAACAGAGTCCTTCCCATCATTTAACTGAACAGGGATGAACAACTGCTCTCCAATTTGCTGAATATCAGCCAGGCTCTGAGCTGATTTCACATCTTTCTGGACTATAGGAGTGGGAGTTTCAGGTTGTGGATTGGTATAGAATTTCAGAGTGTTTCCTTCCAGCGTGGAATACCACTTTAGACTGGAAGGAAGGTTGATTTTCAGAAACAGAGAGGACCCCCCATCACCAGTCTGTTGTCCTACTGCTATTACTGTCACATCTGGAATTTGGCTATTCTGGAAGTGAAATTCTCCTTGGTCAGATTTTTGTTCAACCATGTGGCATGTGCCGTTTAAACTAACATGGTTGACACTCTGTTTTAATTTTATTGGTCGGCTAGTCTGGGTCCAGAGGACCTTGTTTACACAATCTATTAGGGGTGACAACCTTCTCAGGAGGTCATTCCCTAGTAAACAAGGGGTGCCCTCTGGGGTCACAACTATGACCGGGTGTTTCAACTTATGTCGCCCAATTTTAATGTCCAAGTCTGCAGTCCCCTCAACGGGAATTTCCTTCCCGTCAAAGTTCTGTAGTTGTCCCGGAAGAGAGGTGAGAGGAATTTGGTAATTCTCTCCCCTTCCTGCATTCAGTTCGTCAAAGGCCCTTCTGGACAGAAGGGTAGCTTGAGATCCAGTGTCCACCAGTGCCGAGATTGTACCCTGCCCCTGTACTTGTACCGGGGCATAATATCTTCCCTCCTTCTCCTCAAGGGGGCACAGATAATGTACATTTTTGGACAACTGGTGGGCTAATTTTCTGGTTTTGGACATCGCGAGAGAAGAATTTTGGGCAGAATTCTGTGGAGAGCCTTGGGAATCTGAAAGAAAAAGTTGGCAACTGGAGATCAGAGCCATTGTGGGTTCCCCTGGCTCCGGTTCTGGGCTGCCCCCCCCTTTTTGGAGGCAGTCCCCAGGATGGGTTTGAACCAGGGGATTTTCTTGCTGTTGGTTCTGGGATGAGATGGTGGGCGGCGGTAGCTCAGTCTCCACATCTCCCCAGTCTGGATTTGCATCCCTAGGGACCCATTTTTCTTTGGGGGGAGTTCCCCCCTCTCTGAAGGAGAAGATCCTTTTCCCAGGATCCTCTGAGGATCCCTCTCCCTCAAATTGGAAGATCTGTACCTCCTCCTCAAACTGAGTCTGTTTGGGTCTTTTGTTTCTCCTACCCCCCCTCTGCTCCTTAGGAGGCAGACTTTCAGGGGCAAGAGATTTCGTTTCCGGTTCCTGGGTTTCCAGGGGCTGTTTACAAGTGAGGAAGGAAGCTTCCTCCAAGGCTTTACACCCCCCTTCCCTTTGTGCCTCCTCCCTGGGAACCGGTGAGTTATCGGGGTGCTGCCCCCGTCATTGTTCTGGAGCACCAGGTCCAGAGTTGGGTGCGTTCTGCGCCGGCACGCCCATCTGAGGGTTCTGCTGAGCCCTCAGTATGTGACCCAGATCCCGCGCCATGTTTTGAACCTGGCGCTCTAACTGGGAAACCCGCTCAGGCTGATACGGGGCCCTGTTTTCTCCCCTGGGCTGATCCCGGGAAGGGTAGCTGTCCCTCCTCGGGTAATACCCCGGGTTGGGAAGATTTGGGTACCCCTCCACCCTTGGCCTCCCCTCTCCCGGATTCAGTGGTCTGGGCTCAGGGAATTGGGGAAAGAAGGATGGATGGTTTTGGGGCTGAAAGTCGGGTGGATATCTGGGGAAAAAGTTCTGCCCAGGGTTTGGTAAATTTCTGCCCTCCTGTGGGAAGTTTGGAGGGAAGTTCCCTGGGTTAGGTGCTTGGCTGGATCCCCCCCCTTGGGCTGGAGGAGTCCACACATAACCCAGGATGGGTCTGTTTCCCTTGTAACGGGGACTTACATAATCAGGAGAGCGAGGGACCCCATTTGTGGGGCTGCCTCCCTGGCTCCCTGTCTGTGACTGGCCCGAGGACCTTCTGGGCCTAGCATTATTAGGTGCAGGTAGGTTTTTAGGCCCCCCCATCTCCAAATCTAAAACGGGGGTGACCTTTACCTCTGCCACCTTGGCAGCAGCAGGGGTGGTGTTGGCTTTGGGGTTTTTCTGGGCATTACTTTTGCTATCTATCGGTTTCTGCACCTCATAGATCCGGGTAGCCTGTTCAATGACCCAATCTAAGGATCTTTTCTCGTGAAAATCCCTCACGAGCTGGGTCATGATGTATTTGGGCAAGGCATGGAAAAACGTATTTATGAACTCTCTACTATCTGTGCGCACCCTTCTTGTGGTCTGTGCAAAAGCACGCTTTAACTCCTGCACAAATTCTTGTGGGGCCTGATCCTCCCCACATTGCAAATTGTAGGCTGCCTTGCGAGCCTCTTGAGGATTTCTGTGAACAGAAAAATGTTTCAGGATGGCCGCCTTATATGTGGACCATCTTAAATGATTTTGATCCTCCAGCCCCGCAAAGAAACTGGAGTATTCCGGGGAGAATGTCCACTTTACATATTGAATACAGCTTTGGCTGTCCTTCACATGGAAAGTCTCCATCATTTGTTCAAACAACTCTAAGTGCTCCCAAACAGAATACTTAGCGTTCTTATGGTAAGGCGTGATGACGCTCCTGATCGCCTTAATCTGCTTTAAGGGGTCCTTAAGCAAGGCCCTTTTTGCCTTATTGGCCTTTTTGGTTCGGGTAACCCTTGTCCATTCTTCCTCGGACTCAGAGGCACTGCTCCCAGAGGTTCCCGTCTGTTCTTCCAGGTTTTCCCGGATTCTGCGAGCCTGGGAATGGCTGGCAGAATGTGGGGACCTGGTCTCCTGTGTCCTGCGCAGTTCAGAGGAGTCTTCAGATTCCTCCTTGCTGCCAGGATTTGATGGGTACCCCCTCCACTGACCTAACTGGGCAGAGGTTTTCAGGATGCCCTTAATGGGCCTACTCTCCTGGGGTTCCCCACTGAACTGTACTGTACTTGGGTGCCCATACCCGGATGCCCACCCCTCCATTCCTGGGTGGTACTGGCCTATGAGCCCCATGCTTCTGGCTGGATAGTAATCTGCCATCCCTGTGGCCCTGTGCTCATGTGCGCCAGGGGACATGGGGGTGGTAGAGTCCAGGGACTGGGGGAGATGAAGGCCCCTGGTGTTAGGGCTCCTGCGGTTATGGTCAGGAGTCTCTCTTTCCCAGCAGACCTCATCTCTATCCGCCCCTGCTCCCTGTTGCAATGCAAGAGCCTGCATTTGTGCCTTCAGTTCCTCTGTTAAGGCCTTACTCGACTCTATCAGTTTCTCCTGCATCGCTACCTGTTGCTGGAGCCTATCATTGTGTTGACAGAGGGCCTCATTCTCCCTCTGTGCTTCCTGGTTGGTCCTGGAGAACTGGGCCAGTCTTTGCTGCAGGAGGTTTACCTCCTGGGCAATGTCCCTATTGGCCTGCTCCTTTCTTGCTAGAGCATCTTCCACCCTTCTGGTGTGCTCTACCAAGTTCTGGTTTTCTTTTTGGAGATCACCCAGCCCCTGGAGGGCCAGGTGATTTTCTTCAATTTCCTTTTTTAAGTGGCAGACTTCCTGGCCTATGGCGTCTCTTTCCTGACTAAGAGCCTGCATTTGTGCCGCCAGGTCGTCCCTTTGCCGTTGAAGGGCACCAGCTTTTTGGCGCTCCTCATCAAACTCTGCCTGGGTATCCAGGTCTTTCAAGATCAGCTTGTTGCTCTCTACCTTCACTCTATCTAGATGACTTTGCAGGGTGGCTACCTGCTCCGTGCATGCCCTGTTAAAGTCTAATTGTTGCTCCAGCTTTTTCTGGCTCTGCAGTAAGGAGTCCAAACTGTCTTGGTGCTCCTTCTGCAGGGCCAGAAATCTAGTATCCTGTTCTACCTTTTCCTGTTGCAGCACATCCATATCCTTCTTTATTTTAATGATGTGCTGCCTACTATCATCTTCTGACTCCTGGCTCCTCTGCAGCCTCTGCTCAGAAGAGACCAGGTCAGATTGGGCCTTCTCTAACACCATCTGTTGCCTATTTGCCAGATTTTGGCTTTCAGCACATCTATCCTGCATGTCTCCCATATATAGGTACAGGTATGCTGCTATCCTGGCAATCTTATTGTGTTCCTCTTTGGCTTTAGGAGCCATATATAGTTCACTCAGGGCCACATGTAAGGGACCCTGATCTCTATATATATCTGACCCTGTTTCAGTGACCTGTTGTGTGATGGCCTGCAACCACGCATCCTGGCCCTGTTCGGTCCATTCACCTCTCACAAATAGCTTATGCAAGAGGTGCTCTCTGGCTATTTTCATGTCTACTAAGGTCATTCTAGAGATTGGTCTCTGTCCTGACTTACAGAAGTTAGTGTTTTATTTTTGCAGAACAGAACTTTTCTTGGAGTGTCCCTTTTGAGGAATGCTTCACAGCGTAATGCAGCGTGGTGATCCGACCGGATGTATGTATCCCGTCAGTTAGCACACTGTATTAAGCTGCACAAGTGGTATTCTAACCCAAACATCCGGCTCGAGCCCCCAATTTGTAAGAGGATTCAATTCAACACTACAGCTAAGTCAACGCCTAGTCTATAATACTGAATGAAAACCCTTATCGATATATCTTTATGTCCAGTTCATGCGTTCTGGATGACTACCCCTATATAACACCCCTCTCTTGGAATCCCCCTGACCCCACTGAGCCAAGAAGTAGTTCTGTTTTGCAAGTTTAAAAGGTTTATTTGATAATTTAAAATATATATATATCACACTTTATAATAAATTAATAATTGAATAGCACACTTAATCTGATATGATAAAGATCAACAACGGAGAATCTGGCACTAGCACACTTCTTATAATCACTAATGAGTTGACATGAAATGGATAAGGTAGCACACTGGTAAATAGGAACAAAAGTATAATGTGGTAGAGGATGCTTTATGTAAGCTCAGGTGGATGCAATATTCAATGAATGCAGTACAGAAAATACTCAATATGATTTCAACCAAACAATGTAATCACTTTTCTCTGGCAATCCCCTCCCCCCCTTGATGCAAGGCAAGGAAATGGATGGAAAACACACAGTTCTCAGAAATGCAATCAATGTAAATCAGTTCACCCCAGCAAGCTTACACTACAGAAAACAGATAGGAGTTTTGAAAACACAGGCAAAATGCTTTGATATGGGCTAGCAATGGATGAGAAATATGCTGGAAATGCTTTTAATTCCCTTTCAGAGGTTCAGGGTGAGTGGTATCTAGTTAATATTAGTCCAGGCTCACACTAGCAATGATGCAGGGATAGTTAGCAGGTTAAACGAATTTCTGGCAAATGGAAGGCAAGCAGCAGCAGTTTTTACATGTGAAGAAATTTGCAAATCGCGGTAAAATTCGCGGATGCGTGTTCCGCGATTGCGGTAAAACTATAAGGGGTAGGATGGTGGTTCTTGGTGCGATTCAAAGCTAAGATTCTAAGCTTTCAAATGAAAGTTACTGCAAGTCTCTAGCCCAAACGGTTGCGGAGATATGAGCGATTAAATAAAGGTCGTTTTTCAGATTTGAAATTTTAAAGTTCAAAAAGACACGTGCAGCTTGCAACTAGAAAATGACAAGTGACAGCTTTGCAAATGACAGGTGACAGTTAGGAGACAGTTCTACTTAGATTAAAATAGGATTGAATTGTATTATTTTAACTAGGAGATTGGTTCTGCACAGTTTTCTAGGTACTCACACTATATTCTTGAGTGAAATGGGCCTCGCCATGGATCTGGTCAGGTTTTAAACTCGCCTCTGGTCTGGTCTGGTCTGGCCTCTGCACTTCACAGTGATCTGGGTCAGCTCTCTCTGCTGGTCTGGGTCTCTCTGGGTACAGCACTGCTTTCTCTCTGGTCTGGTCTCTTAGTTCTGGATAGATTGAAGTCTCTAGTTTGGCTTTCTGGAGGTTGATGGAGGTAAGTATGGATTTTTCCGGCAGAGCGTCCCGCTGCAGATGGAATTGAAGGTCCCTATCTGTCCTGTCTGTCTGCTTTTATGTGTTTAGAATGTGGGTGTGTTCTAGCATCACTGACCCTACCTCTCTCTCAGCTTCTAATTGGTCAAACTTCCATTTATCATTTGATTGGGGAATGAACTGTGAGTCAGAGGGATGTCATTTTATGGCTTGCAGATAGGACACTCCTCTGTCAGATTGCACACATTCTATATTTGATAATAAAAGACATATTTCACAGTTACACAGTTGCTTGAAATTACATATACATGGTGTGGCTGAATTTAGCCATGTCTCTGTCCAAATCTGCTGTTTCTAAGAGCTTGCATTCAGAAATGGCACATAATTGACTTTTTAACTGATTTTTCAATTTCTGACATTGACCCAACTTTACATACATGTGCGCAGGGAGTATGGACATTAACTGATGAAGATTCAGACTTTTAACATGCATACATTTAGAGTAATATCCACTTTTCCGCTAACACCCCCCTGAACATACCACCGGTTCTAAAAACCTCTTAAACTGTGGGCAGAAAAATCACAAGAATTATGGTATCATTTATAAAATTTTCACATGTCCGCTCTATGAGTTATTCATCTTTTTAGAGTTATGTTCTGGCTCCAAAGGGGTGTGGTTTCCTCTCAGCACAAGGTAGAAATACTGGTTTTTCCAGTTCTGCCAAGCCAGCTTGCTCTCACAGGCAGTGCCCCTCCCCTTTCCTCAGGAGGAAGCCACTTTTTACGACCATTTACGACTCCTGCCAATAAAACCTTTGCCTGAGCCAGGACAGGGCTTTGTTCACTTTCCTGCAGAGCACAGGTAATTCAATTATCAGATAGATGGCATATCCTTAGTGTGAGCAGCAAAAGGGCAGCTAGGCCTGGGAACACAGCTGTGACTCAAGTTTCACTCCTAATGGGGGTAGTTGCCAGGCAGAATTGGAATCTCTTTAAGCCAGTTTCAGATAAAATGTCACTTTTTGTTCCCCAGTTCCTGCATTCAAATAAAACTAAACATTTTTACATATGCAGCTAGAATGCTGATTCTAAGTGCAAAACTATGGCATTTCAACAGTTACAAAGGCATGTGACACCAAACATAGGTCACTCATTTCATCTAAACATTTTCGATTTTAGTGTCTTTAAATCCAGTGCAACTTAAACTGCTGCAATCCACAGCTCAGCCAGTCTTGTTATAAACCTTGTCTTATGATCTTCATTTCCCAGATTTTGTAGGCACACAAAACTCCATTCTACCAATGTCTGCTGGTGTTCAGTGAATATTTTGCACCTATTGCAATGTTTGAAATAGGCACTTTGGCTTGCCTTCAGAGAAACACAGGGCGGTTTTAAACTGCCGGCTTTTGGATAGTGGTTAGTACTGGTACTGCACCCATTTTTGGGATTTAAGAAAATGAATTCCCCACAATTCTAGGTTGCATTTGGCAATCAGCATTGCCATTCCCAATGGTTTCAGACTACTGTGCGGGTAGTCCAATGGTGGTTTTAGGCAGTGTCCTTCTGTGCCCATAACATCGGCAAAAATGGGTGGCAGCCTATTCTTCCTGCATTTCCCTGTGCATTTTCTGGGAAGCTCTGGCCATCATGATGTTTTCATGTCAGTACTGCACAGTTTTGAGGTAGGGCTCGGATGCATGGGTAAATACATCCCACAAGAAAGATCATGTTTTTATTATTAATCATTTGTTTATTCAATTTCATAGACCATATATCAGGCGCCATTGGATGCCAGAGCGCTGCACACATTTTTGGATTGGGCCCAAGTTAACACTTATGAACGATGCACAATGGATTGGTTTGTTTGCAGAGAAGTAGATCTTCAAATAGTAACCAACCATGAAGCAGCAAAACATAAGGATTCAGATTGCAGGGTGAAATACTTCACCTCTAGTGGACCAGACCCATGAATTCAAAACACCTGGCACATTATGAATGAAGATGGCTATGAAAAGAGGCCAAACAGACAATGAATTCTTTGGTTCGCTAGCCCAAAACAAGCAGCACATACAACTCAGAGTAACACTCTATGGAAATCAAAGGGGTCCTCCAACGTCAAGGCTAATGGTGACACCAGCATTCATAAAATGTTTGCATGGTCGTATCTTCTAAATTATTGGCCGACGTGGGGGTTTAATAATGGGGTCACATTTTCTCAGCATGAAGTCCAAGGATCACTGTGACAAGATTCTCAAAAAGTCATGCCATGTGAGGAATAGGTTTTCCAATTATTTTTAATAAAATTACAAAACAAATCAGTTGATGGTCCAGTTCCAGGGCTGTCCCCGATACTTTTCCCTGGTCCTTGAAGGATACTCCCGAATCCCTTGCCCAGTTTCCCTACTCAGACAGGACTGGTGACCGTACAGATTACTGCTATAGGTAGGGGACCTCCTACTTTCTAGAATAGCCCTATTATAGCAATGCCTTAATGTCATAGACATATCTATCTAACTCCCTCAGACACCTTCTAGGTGACCTAGTGGGATAGTCTGATTGCTCTGGTAACCTTTCTCTAAATGACGGTCTCAAAAACCTTTCTTCACTCTCGCCTGTCTCCTCTTTCTCTTTCCACATTTTGTCCCCTGGTCTTCTCTCTCTTTCTCCCTCCTGTCTCAAATCACTATCTCACTTCTGACCTTACCTGCTTACTTCCTAATCTCACTACCCCCACACTACCACTGATTCTACTCTCCTTTGTGCTTCTGCCTCTCCCTCGCCTCCTACTCCTGCCTCTACTCTCCTTCTCCTTCCTTCGTCCCTCAGTCCCGCCTTATTTCTCCCCCTCTCTCTCTCGCTCTCCCTCTCTCTCTCTCTCTCTCTCTCTGTCTCTCTCTCTCTCTCTCTCTTTCTCTCTATCTATCTCTCCCTCTCTCCCTCTCTCTCTATTTCTTTCTCTCCCTCTCTCTTTTTCTCTCCTTCTCTCTTTTTGTCCCTCCATCTGTCTCTCTCACTTTTTCACTCTCTACTTCTCTACTGTAACACCCTCCTGCTCTCCCTCAAAAACTACCTTCAATCTATCTCTCACTAATTCCAAGCATACAACAGAAATCGTTACCAACCTCTCAATCTCAAAACCATACATGCACTCTCTCCAGAAACGTCAAAGTCGTGTCCAAGCCCTCCTCCACCTGCTGCACACCTCTTTCTGATTTCTTGGTCCAACTCAAAACTCATTCAAACATCTCTCACTGTAGACTCACTGTGCTGGCTGTTTATACACCTCCCTTCTTCTGCTTGGAAGGTTATCTCTGCTGCCATTGGCTATGCCAGTCAACTGCTTTGCAAGCCCAAACTCTAGCTGAGATAAAAACAACACTTCTCACCTCTTCTTTTGGGCTGTAATTTTCCCAGGAAGTTTTCATTATGGCCCCACACTCCTTTCCAGTCTCCTTGTTCTTCCACTGAGTCATGTGGTTATTCAAATAAATAGTTTACTGTTCCCCTGCTATATGAATAAGTCTGTTCTCTGGTCTTATCTAAACCTGTGTCAATCTATGCTGGCTCCAGGCCCAATGCTGCTGCTCCCTGTTCCTCTTTAATTTCGGCAGCCTCTGCTGGGTGTTTGGTTTTCTCTTCAGCTCCTGAATGGGGAAGCCTATTACATGTCCATTTAGGTAACCAGTCTGTTTCTTTTTGTTCAGGCCCACACAAAGGCCTAGGTGCCTTATGATACGTGTTGTCCTAGTTCTTCTCTGGTTGATAGATTTCAGGCCTGAGAAAGAAGCTCCAATGTACATGCACTGCTTCATGCATACAGTGGAGCCAGACAGTGAGATCCCGATCATATCACTTACGCTGCCTCTGAGGTCCTGAGCCCTCTTATTAGGCTTATAGATATGACCCTTTCACATACGTCCAACTTTTCCTTTTAGTGTCCCTCTTTCTTGTCTAACTTCCCCTTCTGAGGTTATGTTGACAAACATTTGCATTTGCCTGTATAATTCCTTCGACAGGCTCTACTGAAAAGTAGAACAGTTGTTGAGCCAACAACCATTGCATGGTTTTGGGGTTGCTGTCTTTATTATGGGGCATCCACAATAGTGGAGCATGGACTGTATCATCAATTGAACAATGAAATAGTTACATTCTCTAGGAAATATTTTCCAGCTAATTAAATAAATTATCTTTACCTCCACATCCTTCATCTGGGATTGCACTGCCCCACAAGCCTTACAAAGGAATTGACTCTTTTTTAACACAACATCCTTATCAAAATTGGCAATAATTAGAACTAGGGGATTTCAGAGCTTAGTTTTCTGGGTATTAAAAGCATTTTACACATAGCTCTCACATGAAATTGGGTTTGTTTTTTTCTTGGCAAATTTATCCATGAGGTTGGGTGGCAATCTATGACATTTTGGGAATACACTTTCTGGAGTATCCCATCAATCCCAAAAAGGTCGAAATAACATTCTTAGCTTTAGTCTCTGGACCTTTTGTGGGACCTAGATTTGTGTTTGTTGGGCAGAGATGCACCCGTTCCCAACTTGGAATCCAATTGGGTTAGGTGGTATTTTGTCAGATTGACAATTCATTCCAATTCCTTTAGACACTTTCAGAGCAAATGTAGTTGTCTCATACACGGCTCCCATGTTTTACTGAAGATGACCATATTGTCCAGATATGTTCCAAAAAATGCATGGTATAGTTAAAGGAACACATCCATCAGACTTTGAAAGGTAGAAGGTGTGTCACATAATCCAAAGGGGAGCATCCTGACGCGGCCTTCTGACATGAAAAAGAAAGTCTTTTCTTTTGAGTTTGGGTGTCAAGGCACCTGCCAATACTCATGTGTCAAGTCAAGCATGAAGAGGAACTTGACGGTTCCAGGATTTCCTCTAACGCATCAATACATGGAATTGTATAGACATGGAAATCGGATATTGCATTTACGTAGCAACAATAAATGCAAAACCACCAGGTTTTATCAGGCTCGGGCACCAGGATGATTGGGGATGACCATTCAGTGAATGAACCCTCAATTACCCACAGGGCTAGCATTGTTCTCAATTCTTCATTGGCAACCTTCGAGCAAGCTTTTGAGAGTAGGTATGGCTTTAGTCTTGCCACTTGGTCCGAGGGGGTGGAGCGGATATTATGAAAGTCCCCTTTTATCTTCCCAGGCTGAATGGATTTCACGAAAACCACTGGATCGTCAAGTTTCTTTAAGCTCAGACCAGATAATATTGTTATCCCCTGAACTTCCAGGGAGTGAGAAGTTGTTCTGTTCCTGTTGTGATACAAGGGCAGCAATAGAGGGGTACTCTACTCCTTCCACTCCTTAGGTTTGGTAATATGCTAAACCTGGAACAATTTTTGCTGCTCTGTCTGGTGTACTCTGTAGGCCAATGGCAAAACCACTTTGAAGACCACATAGAGGGCCAGACCATCGGTCAAGGATTTTATTTTGTTCTGCGTGGTTGGTAGCAACACCATTACCTTATTTCCAATGGCAACCAATATCAGCTGGGCTTTCTTATTGTAGTCCCTCTCTTGCCATGAGTTGGCAGCCTTTAAATTTGTGGAAACCAGCTTTCTGTCCCATTCCACCCTATTCTTGTATTCTTCATGATAGGGTGGACATTGGTCTGTGTATTCCCCAGGTCCTACCAGCCTTCCGCTATGATATCAGAATAATCACTGGCATCCCTGAGGTAGACTAGCTTGAATGGTGATAACCCTGTAGATGACTGAGGGTGCCTTACGAACGGTGAACATTTCCCTGCGCATCAGCTCATCCATTAGTACGTCAGTCTGGGGTTTATAGAGGTGCAAAACATTTTAATATTCACAAGATCCGTCATTTCTATTATTAGTATTGGTATACAACTGCTCCCATTATCTGTCAGGATTTATTTTTGGAACTGCACTCGGTTGAAGAATGGAACTAAGAACTTGAGTATGGGTTTGCTTGTATTGTTCCACTGGGCAAATGACTCTGGATATCTGGTTCTACAGTCCATAATGACCCAGATGTGTTAATGCCCGGCTCACAATAGCTCCATTGGTCTGTGGTAGGTCAAACAAAGTAGGTGGACATAGAGGCATAGTTTAACACTGCTTCATTAGGTAAAGTAAAACCTATGTGTTCTAATCTCTACTTCCAAGAGAAGTTTCCTATGCTAGAAAATAACAAAAAGGTCCTCACCAGGATGTCTCACAAACTAAAGTCAGTCCTCCACCTGAAACCTAAGCTAACTTAACACTCATCTATTCTGTAGTTTAACATTTATATGATTCCTCTCTGCATGGATCTGGAGACTTTGAATGTGTTTTTCTGCAATTATGCAGATGATTTCCAGTTAGCATTGGAAATCAGTGGGGATTGTGAAAAGGATCAACAAGCATTAGACTCAATCTTTGTGACCATTAATAGATGGAAGACAGCTAACTGGCTTTGTTTGAATGCTACTAAGACTGAATTTATTCTGTATGGTCCTCGACAAGCCAGAGAGAAGCTCGGTCACCTATATGTCAACTTCAAAATTGATGGTAGCTAGATCACAGTAGTAGATACGGTAAAGACCCTGGGTACTTACCTAGAAGCTAGTTTGGACAGTGGTGCCCATGTGGATGCCATCACCAAAGGCACCAACTACCAACTCAAGGTGCTTCGGCAAGTTGCCCCACTCGTCTCTATAGAAAATTGTGAAAAACTGGTTTGAGCAGTGATTCTACCTCGTGTAGATTATTGTAATGCTCTGTTAGGAGGTGCAAATAAGACCGATATCCATAAACTACAAAAGATCCAAAATTCAGCTTTCCGCATTATCTACCAGGTTAAACGTACTGTACCAACATCGGCGGCACAAAGGAAACTCCATTAGTTGTCAGTCTCTGCACAGATTCAATTTAAACTGCTGACTACCTGCCATAAATGTGTTTCCGGTGACACACCAGTCTTTCTTAAAGAGAGGCTGAATGCCTATCAACCTAAAAGGAATCTTCGTTCTTCTAAGGCTTGCCTATTGGAGGAAGATCGGGTCAAGAGAGTACGTGGATATGGCCGTGCTTTCCATGTAAGGCAGCACGAGCCTGGAACGCACTGCCAGAACATCTGCACAAAATGGACCACCATTTGGCCTTTAGAAAGCAGCTGAAGACTGTTTTGTTTGCATAAGTAGAACTCCTTTCTTACTGCCTTCCCTGCTATGGTTCCTGGATCCCCATGGGCTTTGGCGCCCTATACATTTAAACATATTAACATAACATAAAATAAGATAGAAAGAAGGATCCAAAACTATGGCTTAGTTAGGGGTTTCTTCACACCGGGAAGTAGTGGTAGCTGGTTTCTGATCTTAACCCCAGAGTTCAAAGAGACTCTACAGTCTATAAATCCGAAAATGTCTTCATACAGAAGAAAATACATTCCAAAGTTCCTGATGAGTCCAAAACAATGGCCTCATCCAACCATCAGATTTTATCGCTTCTTCAGGGAAATGCAGATTTATACTGGGAGTCTCGATACTCCCATTGCAGGGAATATTCATGAACAGCACATGTGTACAGAGTCAAAAAGAGCAAAAGTGGGGGTTTCATTGGTTACTATATAAATACAGTTAGTTTGAAATGGGTGCTAGGGGCAGCTTTTTAGCAACAAGCCAGTGAGCATTAATTTTTGGAAAAACATAATTTTTAAAAGGATTTAGTAAAACGTTTTTCTTTTTAGCAACAAGCCAGCAAGCATTAATTTTTCAAAAAGCATTTCAGAAACATTTAGCACAATGTGCTGTCATTTTAAAATGCAGAAAGGGTGCACAGGTGCAAAGTGGGTGATTTCATATCTGTGTGGAATTCCTCTAACATATAATGCAGTTCATTAAGCACAGTTTGAGATTCATGCCATTTTAGTGTTTTTCCATGGAGAGGAGAAATATGCACCAGCAGGAACTAGATGAAAAAATTGTAAACTGAAGCCTTCATTGTTCTAACAGGCGAGGAGCTGGTGCAGGACATCTTTGTAATTTGATTGGTAAATGAAGGGGTGGAAGAGCTCTCGCCATGCAAGGCTGACCTAAGAATGACAGACAGGGAGAGTTTTTTTTTTTATCAGCTGGACTGGGGAAAGTAGGCAGAGCTATTTGGGATCTGAGTGGGAACAGTCCTTCCAGGGATTCGGATGCTGCTGCTGTCTCCTTGGATGGGGGCTCAGTAAATTCAGCTTTGAAAACAGCTGGCAGCCCATAAAAAAAGAAAGGGACGGGCTGCTGGCATTGAAACCGGAGGAGTTCCGAACTCTGTGCCTGTGAGTTCACGCTGATAAGCTGGCAGCAAGAAATTCAGACTTTGCATGTCTGGGTGAGTTAGTTTCAATTAAGGGGTGCAGAGAAATATGAATGAGAAATAATGTATTTTTGCCAGACAGTATAGCGAGTCAGGGTTAAAAATAAAGCGTGTCAAGTTTCTCTCTGCATAGTTGCATTTGCGATATGTTTGTTTCTGTTGTTTTTTTTAAATCTTTTGTAGGCTCGATGCTGTGACCAATGTGGTAAGAGCAAATGATTGTAACATCACCTAATGTAACCTTGTTATTATGATTGTGTAATACATTGGGCCTCATCACGAGTTGGGCGGTAACGCCGGCGCTATTATCGCTGGTGCTAATAGCCCTACCGCCAAACCCCGGCGCTAATAGCGCCAGATCACGGGTTTGGCGGAAGGGTTATTGCCCATTCCCCATTGGGCCCATTCGGGAATTCCTCATTCCCCATTGGGCCCAATGGGGAAAATTTGCGCTGTTACTGCCGGCATATTTCCCGCTGGCGGTAATCATGCCAAAAATCGGCAATTTTGCCACAGATTTCCCCCGACGGAAATCCACCAACGCCATGATCTGGCAGACCCTTAAATGCGGTGGTAATAGCGCTACTGCCGCATTTAAGGGTTACTGCCAGACTCGTGATGAGGCCCATTGTGTACTGAAAGTAGATTGGGTTTTTCCTTTGTGCTTCATTTCATGCGTCTGTTGGTCATTTTTCAAGGGAAAGGGAAAACGTAAGGGTTTGATGTTTATACCAGAGCGGTAAAGCATTTGTCATTTTACCACCGAAGCTAAAGTAGTAAACAAGGAAGAGCATATATAAATATATATCTCTGCAAGGTAGGAAGGTGTGTGCATGTGTTTTGAATGCGCTTTTCTCTGCGTGCTGTGAAGAGAAGGCAGTGCCTCAGAGCACATAAGTTACTGAATGTAAATAAGTCAGTAACATGTGTTACATACAATAAGTGGAATTCTGAATAAACTCACTGGGTTACCTAAAAGTACTAGGTCTACGAATTATCTGCAATCAGCCAAAAGTAGGTCACAATTGTAATGAGGGAAATTTTGTTCTATGATGGGGCGATAGTATAAAAGACATGCTCACCACTAACCACAAAAATAAGGTAATTCTAGAAATACCACCAAAAAAGATACCACAAAATTGACCGCCAATATAAGCTAACACTATATTATCACCAATATAGGGTAATAATGAACTATCTCTAATGATAAGGCCAGTTTACCGGCAAATTACTACAGTAAGAAACTACTGCCAAATCCAGAATTTTCCCCAAAAGACAAAACCTCCAACAAAAATGGTGCGTTGGCCTTGTGGGAACAGACTGTAGAACAACTACTGAGTGTGGCAAGTGTGTCCCACACCGCCATACGTGCATTAAAGGGAACTCATTTTGTGAGAGCAGTGTGACACTGAAAGTGAATGTCAGGATGTCTCAAATTGATGCCATATTCCCAGAACTGGTGAAATAATTAGAGGAAAAATTATATGCACAAGGAACATGGTCATCAAATGATGCCACAGAATGGCATGACCGTATCTGTGGGGAGGTTCAGAAAGAACCACTCAACAGCATTTTTGAAGAGGGCAGCATAATTCAGGTCTGTCTTCTGAGATTGTTTAATGCTGCAGACAAACATTCAGAGAAGAACTGTTTGATACGGCTCTGTGCCAAAATGTGGGTAATTTTAAATAGGTCTATGCGAATGCAAGAAAATGATGCTAAGCTAATTAGCACACTAAAAGTCAAATTAGATGGAGCTAGTGAACAGGAGAAAAAGTTAAGAGCAGAACTGGAGGTATATCAAAAAGACATGCAATCAAAATGCAATGAATGTGACACCCACTGTCTCCATGAAGAAAACAGTTTGAGGACAGTGAACAAGAATTAAAACACCTGAAAGGGTTGGTAAGCCACATTAGACAAGACAAAGAGGAGGCTATTTTAGAGTTGCAAGCTTTACAAAGGGAGAATCTGGAGAAAGAAGGTGAGCTCCAGGCTGTTGAACAAGAGATAGCTAAAATGTTTCATGAGAGGGACAAGTGGGACAAAGAGTTTAATGAATGTCAAATACAGATGTGCAATATGCAAAATGTGATTAATAAAATGGGCGATGAAAACACTTACCTGCTTAAGGAGGCAGACCGATGCCTTAAAAAGTGCAAAGATTTGGAACAGCAGATATGCAATCGATTTCAGGTCTCAGAACAAGCGACATGGCACCACATTCAATGGGATAGAGGTTAACTCCATTTTCTACATGGCGAAATAGTGTCCCGGTGGCTGTGCTAGTATCTGGACTTGTTTCCAGCGCCTTTGGTGGTTTGACTCGCCCATTGGGGTTACCACCAATCCCATAGACCTGAGACAAGGGTTGAACCACAAAGTAATGCAACTCCAAACATAGCATCAAGTAGCCCTATCAAGATAATGAAATCAATCAAGGCCCTGATCAAACCGTTGAAAAGAGGAGTGGAGTGCTGTATAGAGGACATCCTAGAAGCAGTGGACAATATATTTAAAGCCCTAAACATATCCAAGAAACAATACAGACAATATTTTCACTTAACTCTGGATGCTCCCACAGCGAGCATCATCAGAGGACTGAATGAACAGGAGAACATGTCATGGGCAGAATTTGAAAAAGATGTTAGGCATCATTTTTCTCCATTTCAATCATTGCAGGATGCACAAAAGCTGCCTATACGATGATAGCTGGGCCCAATACGTCACCTCTCCAATTTCTCCAAGAGTTAAAAAGAGTCTTTTCTCGCTTTGATGTATCTTTCAATCCCAATTCCAAAGAGTTTAAAACTGACTATTTCTATGGTTTGCAGCAAAACATTATATCACAGTTAATTTGCGAGTTTGATCGTGAGAAGTCCCTTGAATGGATTGTGCACCAAAGTACCAAACTGTATGAGGTGCTCTACTGCCAGGGTAGAGAGGGAGATAACATGAAAGAAACAAGATCAAAATCTGAAGAATCCTCAGCAACAGTAATGAAGATCAGATCTGTTAAAATGTCACTTGAGTCTGCTCAAACTACAGGCAAAAATAATATGACACCCGAACAGAGGGTTACTCCACAGAGTCTGCCACCCCAGGCACTGATGTTTCAGTCACATGATCCAAGTAAAAGAGAGAGTAACATTAGTCCAAGGTACCTAAAAAACAGACCCTAGGTAGGAACCCGGCCCGATATGTCAGGCATAAACAACAATCAGAGACAAAATCAAGATCAAAGAAGTAATGGTCCCTAGCAGACATTTGGGACACAGAGCAGATTTTACCCCAACACCATGGTATATGGTAACCAGGAGAGACCACGGTATGTGGATCGATTTATTGAAAATGGGAATTAGCATAGGGAACAGCACTCACAAAATGAGAGACAGAACTATGCTCCATGTCAATACAATCAATCACCACCACAAGGGGATCACAACCAAAGAATGGGCACACCCCGTTCCCCGCCTCACATGAATCAAGAGTTCAGAAACAATTCAAATAGGAATCAATCCCCTGAGAGATATCAGAACAGATTTAACTAGGGGGAGAAGAACCAATACTGGCCTAGGCCACAAAGAGAAGATTCTAAAGAAATTGACAGATTTCAATGTCTTGACACCCAGGTAAAAATGTTGGCTGAACAAATAGGGAAACTCTGTACAGTTCAAAAACAGTCATGAAATGAGGGGGCAGAAGGTCATAGAAGTGACCTGGTGGCTTCTGATAAGAAGTGACTACATATTAATGACACCTGCAATTATAAAAAGACAGATTCCGATGAGCCAGTTGTGGTCCTGAGATTCTTGATGATTTAAACATGAAAATGCCTGCCAATTAACATGAGGCAGGAATTGGAACCACACCTAAAAAAGCGGTCTGGTTTAACCTAGAATTGAATCAAACTATGGAAGTCTGTACAAATAAAAAAGGAAAAGGAGAACAATATGAAATTCCAAAGCAGCAAAGAGACAGATTCAAAGAAGACAACCTATGCACTGATAAAATAACTGATCGGGGAGTAGATGTGACTGTTAGAACACACTCCCTAGACAATCAAGATGCTGATAAAATGCAGACAGGAAAAATAAAAAGAAGGGTACAGTTCAGTCACCTGAAGAATTTTTTGAGCCACATATGTTTGAGGAAATCAAAAAGGCTGATATCATGCCAAATACCAATGAATGTCCAGAATTAGAAAATGACAACCTATCAAGTGATGTTTATAAGCATGTTCAGTTGGAGAATTGCATGTGAAAACTGATGATCCCTGGATTGAGGGGTGAAAAGTGACCACACTCCAAATGACCTCTGAACATAGAGAGATGGGCAAGGTTTCTCAAAAGGAAATGGGAAAAAAGAGGGAAAAATGTCTTTTCATTTACCAATGTGCTTAGTCAAGAGTGAGAAGGGCCTGAGAAAAGTGAGTCCTGAAATCAGTAAAAATGTGCACTTTCTGTGTGTATTGGAGGAAGTTGAGGACAGATATTATGTTCCCATTACTGTGGAAGAGAAGTGCAATACATTTGCAATGATTGAAACAGGTGCACAGGCCACAATTATGTCCAAAGAATTGGTAAAAAGTATCAATGAAGGCAGATCCCCACAGAATCAGATCAAAGTGAGACAAAATGAAGGCCCAGTACATAACTTTAACGGTGAGGAGGTACCCATTGAAGGTGTCACTGAAGTTGACATAAAGATAGAAAAACACAGAATGAGACAGGAAGTATTGATCACATCTATTTGTGAAATTCCATTCTTGATGGGAACAGATTGCCTGAAAAGGTTGTCGCCTCTCATTGATGGAGTGAATGGGGTCCTGTGGTCTTTAAACAAAAAAAACATTAAGGCCTAAGAAAATAAAGTCACAAAACAGCAGTATAGACGAATGCCAGTCTGTTGCTAAATCAAATGATGCAGTGGAAGTGTATCTCCGGAATAGTTCTGTGCCTAGTGTCACTGTTATTTTAATGTGTCAGGACAAAATGCAAAGTGAAAAAGAAAAACAATCTGAGCAGATTTGTTTGGATCCTAGGAAGAAATGGCAAACTGAAATAGATGAACACACATTGCTCTTCTATTTAAAAGAAGAGAAGTGCAAACAAAACACCATCCCTTTAGCAGACACAGAAAAACACATCACCACCCTTGCTGAAATACATATGGAAGATGGGCAGCCATGGACTCATGTTGGTATAAATAGCCATTCTGAAGTGGTGAAAGCCACTTTGGCACTTAAACAGGAAAGGAGTTTTATTAATGAGAAAATATTTCAGAGAATAATGAGGAAGGAGATCCCAAAGTCTAGAATTAAAAACCAATATGTCTATGGATTAGACAATCCAGATTTTGAAAATCGAAGGAAGTTGCATGCTAAAGATTACTGTTGGATAAAAAAACATCTACCACACCACAATGTGTGGATGGTGAGTGGAGCTCAAAATGATTTTTACCTGGGCAATGATATAATGCACAGGATGTGTATGGTGTTAGATTTCCTTAACCAAAAAGTATAGTCCCGACTAGGCGGACCTGCTCACGAATTTGAAGACAAAAGAAAGGCTTATCATTGTACACAATTGGTGCCATATGCAATTGAACTACAGGTGAAGAAGGATATTACTATTACTGCATTCACCAGGCAGGTTGTTATAACACTAAAGCAGAAAATGGACAGCAAATGAAGGATTCTGATGCATTTGTGTGCTTGAATGAGTCCATGAAACAGCAATGACTGGACTATGAATATACCCCATTGGTAGATATTTGGGAGGGGTCCATCAAAATCATGGTGGATAATAAAGGGTGTCAAGATATTTATTTAGAAGAGAATTACATGCTAGGAATGGCAATACAAAAATCACATTATACTGCAGATTTCAACAATATGGTGATTGGGAATGTCCCTGAGAGATATGTAGATGCACAGGGTGTGTTGCCAGAGTCCCTGTATTCTCAACCCAAAGGGATGTTCAGAATTCAGTCTGTGTACCCTTATGATTCCAATGAGACAGTGTGCTGACACCAAGAGAATTGCATATTATTTGATTTAAATGAAAATGAAACAGGAAATCAGCTCACCACTACACCACAAAAATAAGGTAATTGTAGAAATACCACCTAACAAAGATACCACTAAAATTACCACCAATATAAGCTAACACTATATTTTAACCACAATATGGTAATAATGAACCATCTCTAATAATAAGGCCAGTTTACCACCAGTTTACCGCCAAATTACTATGGTAAGAAAATACAACCAAATCCAGAATTTTCCCCAAAAGACAAAACCTCCAACACCATGTCCAAGAATGCACGTTCGTAGGCCTTCCTGGGATCTTACTTCTGGTGACATCGGGTATATGCTGAGTTACCTTGTTCTGATCCTCTGCTTCTTTGATGCTCAGTGATTTAGTCTTTTACTTAGCATTGGGTGGGCATAAGGCAACTCTGGCCTAGTTACTTGTTTGTTTTTGTTCACCCCATCCTGGTTATATTTGTGGTTGGTCCCTTGCCAGCTATGGACTTCTCCAGCACTTTCACGTATTCAACTTCGTTTATCCGGGCCAAAGTATTGAGTGTTCGTCCTCCATGTTACACAAGTGGGTGTTCTTTGTATTGGGACCTGATCTACGCTACAATTAAATCGCTTGTGGCAGTTTTCCCATTTATTATAAAAACATGTACAAACAAAGCTAATTGAGGGTCCACCTCCAGAATTGGTTCCTGTATCCTTCGCCTTGTCCATGGAGAGATCTCCCACTTCCCCAATCCAGTATCTATACTCAGATAGGTCTGGTGACGATACAGATTGTCTCTACAGCCAATAGAACTCTACTGTCCAGGCAAGCCCTGTTAAAGGGAGGACTACACGCATTAGCCTTATCTGTCTACCTCCCCCAGGTACTTGCTGGGTGACCTATCAGGATAGTCTGATTGCCCTGGCATGCTTCATCAACATAACCACCTCCGAACATTTTCTTCTCTCTCACCTGTCTTTCTTTCTATCTCCACAAACTGTACCATGGTATTTGTTTCACTTTCTCACTCTTGTTGCTATGTTCTAGCTCCCTCCTGATCTTATCCACATCCCCCTGTTCTTACTCCTCTCCAAACTACTGCTGTTTCTACTCTCCTACACTCTGCTGCCTCTTACGACCATCGTAGCCGTATCTCTACTCTTCTGCACCCTCCTGCCTCTCATTCCCTCCAGATTTCTCCTCTCTTTCTACATTTCTTCCTAGTCTTCTCTCACTCTTACTCTCACCGCCTTCCTGCTCACTCTCCAAACATTTTTTCAGTTACTCTCTCACTCATTCCAAGCATACAACATAAATTGGTGACACTGTCTCATTCCCAACATCTCTCCAACATTCCAAAAGGCTCTTCCAAGTCTTCCACCAGCTAAACACTAATTTTCTGGTCTCCTGTTCCTCCTTGAATCTCCCCAAACACCTCTCACTACAGATTGAGTCTCCTGACATTGTATAGCACGCCCCCTCCGGCCAGGAGTTTCTCTCTACTGCCTTTGTCTTCCAGAATAAACTGCTTCCATGGGACAATCTCCAGGTATGGTAATTCTATCTTATCCCATTTCCTTCCCTTGTGTGCTGGGATTTTCCCAGGAAGCCTTCATAAGGGACATTAACCTCACCCCATGTGCAGGATTCATTTTATTCCATCCAGCCATGGACTCTGTGGTTATTTGTTCTCTGTTTCATCCTGAATCAATTCAATAATTGGCCATTAAATGTTTGTAGAGTGTTCCCTGGTGTCCTGTAATACTGTGCCACTCTCTGCTGGTTTCAGCCCCACCGCCGGTTTTCCCCTGCTCCTTTTTATCATGTCTGGTTAGTCTGTAGCAGATGTTTGGTCTCCCATTTGTCTATTGAATGAGGGAGCCTATCACATTCACATTTGGGTAATACCTGTGTTCCTACTGTTCCAGGCCCAATCTTATTTATTGATTTGCAGTCCAAGTTCTTCCCTGGAAGTTGCTGTCTTCCAGGTCCCAGCTGCAGATCAGAGAAAGAGACCTGCCCAGGATAAAGGTTCACAGGTATATGGTCAGCGAAAGAGGCACCAATGTGCCTACTTCATGCATACCAGGGAGCCAAGTAAATGGGTCACTCTCAGCTCACCCACACCACCTCTGTGCTCCTCTGCCCATCTTGACAGGGTCATTGTTATGGCCTGTCATGCCACACTGCAACTGTTGACCTCTAATCAACTATGCAGGTGCCTGCGGTCATTATAAGGGCAGCAGTCCATGGAGAACGGTTGACATTCCCTGTGGCTGGAAGAAGTGAGAAGGATGTCAGAGGAAAAGGTCAGATTGTAGGGTGCATTCAGGAAACTAAAGGGAGGGTCCTGAAGTGCAGTGACAGCGGGGAACCTTTCAGGGCATCTAGGATAATGATAGTTAACCAAAGGGGTGCATTCCATTTGGGTTGACCCAGAGGGAAATATTTGTGGAGGAGTAGGTAGTTGAAAGGTCCTCCCCGGTGACCACCTTATCTGGAATATCATCAGATGTGCTAGCCTGCTGGTCAATGTCATGAAGAGCTGGGCAGAAGACTGCTGGATGGTCTATGGCAGAACAAAAAATGAAGAACAAGAGAGAAGACTAAAAAGGGCCCAAGAATAGAGGTTAACAGTCAAAGAGGGCCATGTGAGTCCAGCACATTGGGCCTCATTCTGACTCTGGTGGTGGGGGGTTAATGGCACCGGTAAGGATGCTGGTGCCGTTAACCCCCTACCGCCGCATTCCGAGGTCCCTTAGCGGGTCCCTCTAAGGGCAGCTGGTTTTACCAGCCGTCCTTAGCGGAAGCCGCTAAGGGACCAGGGTTCAAATAACAGGCACGGTATTAGCGGGCCCGTTATTAGCTCCCTCCCCATTCCCATTGGGCCCTATAGGGTCTCAAATGGGAATGGGGATTGGTTTTTTGAATGGGGACTTACCGGGTCCTCCTAAGTTGGAATCACCCGGTAAAACCCCATTCAAGGAACCCGGACCCAGACCGATTTTGGAGGCAGCCATGGTGCTAATCGCACCATGGCTGCCTCCAAACTCGTAATGACCCCCATTGACTCCAACCAGTATACCAGTTCCAGTAGTGGCAGGGCTTGGTGCAACTTTCAGTACAATGCTCAGTATACACATGAGCAGGACACTGTTTTCCACCAGAAAAAGAGTGTGGGGCATGTCTTGGAGCTACTGACTCTCTAGTCATATGTAGAGCACAAAGTCTCTTTGCTTCTTGACAGAACAGATGTCTTGGGAAAGCATCAGGTCTGGCTGTAGGGCAGTTGTGGGCAACCTACAGCACTCCATGTTTTATCGGAAGACTCCAATGATCCCTATACTTTGACTTTTCTAGGTTAGGCTTATAAGCATTGTAGGCCAAAACAACTGGCGGGCCACATGTTGCTCACCTCTGTATTAAAGTGCCAGAAGTGTGCAAAGGGAGTGGAGAATGAAGGTCAAGGAGGTAAACTTGATAGTGGGAGAGATCAGCATTGTGAGGATGGTGGGTGAATGTCTTACCTAGGTGAAGGAGAGTCATAGAGCGAAGACAAAGACATGAGGTAATGAGATATAACACGCCTGGTCTCCAAGGTTTCAGACAGGGACTGGGCACTGTAGTATAATTTATAGTGATTTGAAGAATGGCACTTCACTGAATGTGATAGCATTCTATTGCCAGCAATAATGATGCACACATATAGCCAGCCCTATGTTGCTAGCATAACATATGGGTATGCAAATGGAGACAGGCTGCAGGTTTAAAAGTGTACCAGAATATTTGTTTTTCTTTTCTTTCCTTGAACTGCTTCATACACAGGAGACCAAATTATTTATCTAATTGACTGACTTAATTAACAAATACTAATCACTAGAGCTAACTCATTAACACCATGATGTGATCTCCATGTGGAAAATGAGGTAGAAATACATGTTCTGAAATTCGTTTTTCAAACGTGCACTTGGATTTTTTTTTCTTCTCTCTTTGTTCACTGTGTTTGCAGAAAGCAGAATCTGCATGCCAGGAAATGATTTTAGCTACAGTTTCTTACTGTAAAAATGAGCTATTGCGGAAGGAAGGGTGATACAGTCTTTTTAATTTGATTGGTGCGAAGTATCTACAGTGGCTTCACGTAAGCAATGTGGGACGTTGCAGGGCTTTTGCTGGAAAAGTCGGACAGAAAAAAGTTCAGATTGCTTTTTGCTGAACTGCTGAGACAGATCATCTGAGAATGGGCTGTGAGGCAGGCATGCCCAATTTCAATTAGCACTTGCTTGAGAACTGCAAATAACTGCATGTTCTCGCTGTGCTCTCCCAATCTTCAAGATTACAAAGACAAACCGGGGACCATTATTCAGAGGCGTGCAAGGAGAGGTTGTGTGTGGGAGAACTACAGATAGCTGGTAAATATCCAAGTGAATTGAGGTTATTGTGTGCTGTACGAATGACCTTCTATAAATATCAGGCAGATTAGAAAAAGGGAATCCCCTGTGTCTAATTGCCACGCTGTAATGTTTCAAAGTGAATGTTGTTCTGTCGATGTATTTTTTCTCTTCTTTTTGTTATAGACAATGCCGTAACCCCAATGTAAAAAAGGGTAAGAGCTTTACTGTGAAATGCAACTGTTATAATACAAATGATATACGCAGATCGTGTACAGTGTTTTTATTTTTTGTCTTTTCTTGGTGTATTTATAATAATATATCGGAAAAGGGGGAAGATCTTTAGGTAATACATTTGTCATGTTTCCCATGCAGATGGAATAGATAGAACTAGCAGGGATAAATAGCTGAGTGTGTGTGTTCACTCAGTGCATGGTGTCTGAGTGGAATCTAATACAAGAGACATTGATGGGGGTCCATGAACCAGCAAGGAGGCCTATGGAAGCATAGTTGATTGATATATATAAATCAGTGATAATACCACAGGTTATTGAGAATGCTATATGTGAAACTGTGGTGTTTCTGAATGCAGGTCTGAGGCCTCTATAGATCACAAGAACAGTCTAAGAATAAGAAGGTTTTTGTGTATATTGGGGTCACAAATAAAGCAGAAAAATCATGCTCACCACTAAACTACTGGCAATAGTGTACACTAATAAATTATCCTATGTAATGTAATAAGGTATGGTCACTGAAAGGAAATAAGGCCAAACCCAATCTAAATGCAAGGGGTAGTTATCACCGAATTACACTTTTTTTCTTTGTAAGAAATTACCGCCAGACCCCAGATCTACACAAAATATCCTACATCACCCAGTAAGACTGAGCAGATGGGAGGATATGAGGATCAAGGGCAGTCCAGTCCAAAATAAGTCCCTTGTATGGAGGAAATGAGGCATCCACAAGGTTTATCACATGAGTAGAGAGGAAAACCTTCCTGGTACCTCTCCACCAGGTTGGTAGAATAGACAAATGGTAGGTGTGCTCAATCCAGTGGAAGATATCCAACAATGGATGCTAGTGGCATGTTGATATATGGAGCTGGTTAGAGAATGACATGTTTGGATGCCCAATCCCAATTAGGCACAAGCAGAATTATCGGTTTGCCAGCAGCAGATGTGGCACCCTATTTCCCCAAAGATATTAGACAGCATCATAGAAGATGAATGTAAGAAGTTATTTAAGTCAGCACATGCTGATAACAGAGCAGTTGAGCTCTGATTTGATTTTTAGGAAAACACATGTGTTGGGTAGTCTATGGAGCAATATGACCACTTTCATAGGTAACCTTGGTTGAATGAAGAGTGAACAAGATGAAGAGAAGGAGTTGATACAAAGCTCCAGTTTATCCACAAGCACTAACATGTGGACATGAGTATATTTAACCGTGACATGCTTTCAGAGTGAAATGTGGCTCTCTTTAAGTACCCGGAAGTTGTACTCAGCCTATAGTCTTGTTCAATTTAATGTAGTTTTATTTTTGGTTTGGCATATATAAACAAACAAAAAAACATACAGTTTTAAAACACATATCAAAGGTTATAGATATAGAGATTAAATATGCTACACAAATAACATTAGAGAGTCACACATTTAAGCTCATTAGTAGCAAATATTGTTTATCTTTCCACTTCAATTCTCTCTGATACACTCTGTGCTTACTTTGGGGGAGTGTAATGGCTAAGGTAACATGAGAATTTCAGGATGAATATTGTGGATTACCACTTAGTGTCCTAGGGAGCTATAAATGGGCCTGAAGCCACAGTGGACGTTGGCTAAAATGCTGGTAGTGTTGGCGCACATGTCAGCATCAATCTCTCCATGCCCTTTCAGGGCTGATCCACCCTGGTAGGGGTGTGTTTCCCTGAATTGCTTACAATTGTCATAACTATACATTTATTTGTACATGATACGTATAAGGGTATGCAGAAAAAGAGAATCAGGCAGCATGGGGGTAAAGGAGTGGTTAGTATGCTGATAGGGCCACCAGAGGACATTTACTTGCTGGGCATACAATTGTGAGGTAGGACTTACATTGACAAGTGGATACTGTTGGAGTATTCAGCACATTCTTGGAGCTGGATTTTGAAATATTTCATTCTATTTGGCAGAGCCAGATTGAAAAGGGAAAAGGGAGTAAGATTTGTGGAGGAATTGCAGGCCATTGCTGATGAGTTAAAGTTTTTACTCACTGCAGAAGAAGAGTCAAGGTATGAGGATGTGTTTGATCTGGCTCTTAAACACTAACTCAGGATTTTAGCAGCACCACCTTCTCACAGCCCTCTCTTTGCTGAACTACTCTCAGATACAACCTCATATAGTCCCCAACCCCATGGTGGGGCACAAGCACTTATTTGTTCCTGGAGTTTACAATATATTGCTTGATGAAGAACATGACACTTCACCTGTCACTAAACTCCTACATGGGCAGCCTTCACCCTAAACAAATGGTTATAGGGGCAAACCACCAGACAGACACACCTTGAATGCAAAGAGGTCCTGACAAACATAACTTTATTCATCACATACTGTGGAGTGACAACCTGATGATACCTTTTGCAATTTATGTACTTGCTTGCACACTCCCTTTCACAAAAATACAAGCAACTATCATCATTGTTATTTTTATAATTATTAACAGGGTATTTGTTAAGCGTAGACCTAGCTTAGAGAAGCAACTGAGCGCTGTACAATCATAGGGAGAAGAAAATGGTGAGGTGAGCAGACAAGGAAGTTGGGAGCTACACACAGAAGAGAAAGGGGCTGGGCAGTTTTTCATCAAGGGATCTAAAAGCAACAGGGGAAGAAACAGTGGGGATCATATCACACACCCGGTCTCAGGTAGGGTGCGGAGTGGAGGGTATTTGGACCTAGGTGTTATGGAGGGGCCATTCCTTGAAGAGGAGGGACTAAAGCTGCTTCCCAAACTGTAGGTGCAATGGGGCGTGTCTTATGTTGAAAGTGAGCAGGTTCCAGAGTGTTTTGGCATAGATAGTGAAGGCCAGTTTTCTGGTTCTTTCCTTCCTGCACCGGCGGACGTCAAGTCTGCACATCTCCTTACTTCTACTGGATGGTACTCTTCCAGAGGTGCTGAGTTTCTCAATGAGGCCGTTTAGGGACTAGAGGGTGACAGAAGCATTTGAAGATGATTTTGGCTTGCAGCGGGAGACAGTGCAGTTCGATGAGGGTCAAGATAATGTGTTCTAATTTCCAGAGTCCTTTGATGAGTTGTGCTCCAGCATGCAGGACACATGTCAGGGGTGTTGTGGTACTCACCAGACAGCATTCCAAAAGGGCATTGCCAACATACAGATGGTAGAGGACCAACACCTTCGACATTATGAGAAGCTGGAAAACCTGTCACATAGAGGAACATTGGACACTAATCGGGTGAAGCAGATAGAGTGGATGGAGTGGATGAGTAGAAAGGATGGAACGGATGGAGCGGATGAAATAGATAGAGTGGATTAAATGTATAGAGTGGATGGAATAGATAGAGTAGATGAATGGATAGAGTGGATGAATGTACTAGTCGATGGAATGGATAGAGTTGATGGAATGGATAGAGTGGATGGAATGGACAGAGTGGATGAAATGGGTAGAGAGATGGAATGGGTAGAGTGGATGGAATGGATAGAGTGGATAGATCGGATAGAGTGGATGGAATGGATGGAGTGGATGCAATGGATAGATTGGATGGAATGGATAGAGTGGATGAAATGGGTAGAGTTGATGGAATGGGTAGAGTGGATGGAATGGATCGAGTGGATAGATTGGATAAAGTGGATGGAATGGATAGAGTGGATGGAATGGATGGAATCGTAACAGTGTATGAAATGATGAAAAGAGCGGATGGTATGGATAGAGCTGGTGGAATGGATAGAGCGGATGGAATAGATGTAGCGGATAGAGCGGATGGAGACGATGGAGTGGATACAGTGGATGGAATGGATTGAGTGGGAGGAATGGATAGAGTGGATGGAATGGATAGAGTCGAAAGAGTATATGAAATGGATAGAGCGGATGGAATGGATGGAGCGAATGGAGCGGATGGAGCAGATGGGGTGGATCGAGCGGATGGAGCAGATGGAGTGAATGGAGTAGATAAAGTGGATGAAATGAATAAAGTGGATTGAATAGAAGGAATAGATAGAGTGGACGAAAGGATTGAGTGGATGAAATGAATAGAGTGGACGAAATGGATAGAGTGGATGAAATGGATAGAGTGAACGAAATGGATAGAGTGGATGGAATGGATGGAATGGATGAAATGGACGGAGTGGATGAAATGGATAGAGAGGATGGAATACATGAAATGAATAGAACAGATAGAATGGATGAAATGGATAAAGTAGATGGAATGGATGGAGTGGACGGAATAGATAGAGTGGGTGAAATGGATAGAGTGGACGGAATGGATAGAGTGGATGGAATGAATAGAGGACGGACTGGATAGAATGGATGGAGTGGATGGAATGAATAGAGTGGATGGAATGGATGGAATGGATAGATTGGATGGAATGAATAGAGTGGATGGAATGGATGGAGTGGATGGAGTGGATGGAGTGGATGGAATGGATGGTGAAAGTGAGCGTCCCCCAATAAGGCAGTTAACCCCCTTCAATGAGAGGCAATAATGGACACACCCCAGCAGGGAATGAGACCAAGACCAAGTGCGGATGAGATATAAAAGGATTTTATATAATCGATATAGGGCATGCAAAGGACTCTGAAAACTCAGAGAGAGCTCTGTCTGACAATTGCAAAGATCTTTATTACAAAAACACGTCATACGTGAGCTAAGCTATAGGGGGCACATAATCTTGGGGACTGGATGGCGATGTCTAGCTACTGTGCATGGTGTAGGCACAGTGTTCCATGATTGGCAGAGATCCACATGGTGGCATCACGGAGTGCTTATGTCAGCTGGGCTCATCGGGGTGGGGTGTCAGGGCGCAAGCTGTCCATGTAGATACACTACTTAAGTGCTAGTAATTTGCCCTTGTGGCCATTCGTACAAAATCATCACAAACTTCTATGTCAAGTTGTTATGTAAATCATTCAACACATCAATCTAATACTAGGGAGGGGACACAGAAAAACAGTATGCAATACGAGGCTTCCTTAATATATCACCATAAAGTTGCCATCAACAAAGGATCCAATCTCATGAGTCCAGGTGTCTTATCAAGGGGCACGGGTTAGGCTACCTTTATCATTCTACTCTGTTAGATGTAGTGAGTGATAGTTTTACAGTATGTTAGTACAGGGGTGAATAACTGTTTCCATGATCCATTAGGCTTAGGGTGAACTGAAATACCATTGGGTCAGAGGGGGCACATAGCTGGCCCCTAACAGGTGGTGGGATTTGGGACCGTGGGGCTCATAATTCTTCTTGGCCTGGTCAGGGCGGTACACAGTGATTTTATGATGGCATCTGGTGTCGGAGGCATGGGGGAAGGTAAATGCTTGGTGCGGGCCCAGCAGGAATGCGGGGAGGTGTAGTTGTACTGTTCCAAAAACAGAAAACCGGGGACCTTCAAGCCCCGGCGAGCCTTGGAGGGAGGAGGGGGGTTAGATGTGCAGCTCTCGACAAGGAGGGGGGATGGCCTTGTAACTTTTCACGGGGCCCTATTTACTGAACAGCATAAATACTATTAGAGAGGTGGGTTGCTAGGACTTAGGGGCATTATGTCAATGGCACATTTCTACGTCTAGCATATACTCATTTTTACTGAATCAATGGGGTGAAAGTCTTTCATTAGCATTACATCATATAACGTTCACTACTCTGTTGCTTGGGGCTCATGAGGAAAAATTAACATAAAACGTGAGGTAGAACCAGGTTGGTGGATGCATTGATCTCAGTGACAAATTACAACATTATGCTTATTATCAGACTTGTATACATACTCAAGGATCGGGAAAACAATGAGTTCAACTAACATTTCAATCACAGTAGACGTGGCTCAGTAATTTAAATGGCCCACATGTGTCACAGTCACTTTCAATCATATCATACATGAGCATTTTATATATTGCTTTTTAATCGTTTTACAATAGCAGCAAACATTGGTCAGTCAAGGGCAGATTCAAGTGTCCATACGTTTGACACCATTTCAAAAAGATGTTCTGGGGTGCGCAGGGGATGTATCATTTTAATATGAGTAACCGGCATTATGGGTTTTAAACCTTTTTGCAAAAGGCTTAGCAGCATAGATGAGACTGGGAGGCACAGGGGTTTAACATTCATGTTTAACACTTCAGCTGGGGAACAGGGTTGGGGGTCATGAGCACCATATATCATGAATGTGGGGGGTCTGTGCAGGGTCGAGGTATGCTTGATAGGGACGACCTTGTTCTTTCCCAGACCCCAACTAAAAGTCTGGTCACCACCAGGGCAATGATTTACTGCGGAAGGTAAATGATACAGTGTTTGTTCTGTTACTTGCTCGCATCTAGCTGCTCGTGAGAACAGGCCTTCAACGAATTACAGGCCCAGGTGCATGGGGGGCTGCCAATGAGTCATGAGCCTCACGTAGGAGAGTGATGTGGGGGAAGGGGGGAACTACAGACCTGCCCTCCCATACAATGGAATGGAAAGAGTGGATGGAATGGACAGAATGGATGGAATGGACAGAGCTGGTGTACATATTAACATGCCCCACACATGTATCACTGTGTACCCTGCCTTCCTGTTCCCCATGCTGTTACTATATATCCGTATCCCCCTCCTGTTGCTGTAAGCCCAGCCCCTGTCTCTATGTGTCCGTGTGTCGCTCTGATCCTTGCCACCCTGTTCATGTTCCTGGTCTCGGGCACTTTAAATATAATCACCATATCACATCACTACGCTTACTCTCTACTATACACCATCATTCAACTAGAACACAGCTATACCCCTGACTAATTCGGCCTAGCTGTCCACATACTAACACGACCCCATGAACACCTCATCACCCTTTAAAACGCAGCTAGCCGAGCACATTCCAGCTAATTGCTCACAGATGCGTCCTTCGGCCTAACGCAGCCAGAGCCCAGTCTGGGTGTCCACCCACCAGACTTCACACATCTAGCTGATATCTTCAGCGCCACACCTAAGGCTAGGATGCAGCTACCATCCAGCAATTACATCAGCTGCACACATATCTGGTGCACCCACGCACCCTACAACACCTTCTCTCTCTACTGACCAGAACTACGGTTCCCGAGGTCGTTCAACCTACCACCGCTCTGAGGTCATACTAATGATATATAGAGCATTATATAAATGCCAAGTAACAAAACATAATATAATAGAGGACACCAAGCCAAGTATCTCAGCACCACAGACTCTCTACAACTGGGTTATAGAAGTTTTGGCCATCCTAACTCCTATTAAAACAATTACCGAATCAGAGAAAATAAAAGTAGTGAGAGTGTTCAAAGCCTACCTACAAACCACAAATAAACAAACTGAGGGCCAATAGTCAGTATTGCCATGGTAGCCTTTGGAGTTGCTAATTATATCCGGACAGCATTGGGATTTAGACCTTATTATCTAAAACAGCTCTATAAATGACTGATAAATGGGGTGGCACTGCGAGGATGTTGAAAATCTCATATCTATTCTCACCTTTGTTTACTGGCCTACTTCCTCTTTTAATAAGTTGTTGCGTATATTATTTTATTAGGACATTATTTATGTAAAACTGTTGTATCATTACTAGGTGTCTAAAAATTTGAATGTGCTGTTTGCATTTTATAATACGATTTCTTATATCCAAAACAAGGTGACTGACTGAATAAATGAGCCTTCCATTTTACCAGTCTCACCTTTTTGGAGTTGTCTCATACAAAACGGTTATACATCTGTGTTTTACCCTGCAGACTAAGTGCAGCATACAAAGGTACACAATCCATACAGTGCCATAACAAGACCATTTTCTTCAGACGCTCCACTGATACATCTGGCATTCTTTTATTGCAACATGCTAATATTAGTGGATAGCCTAAAGATTGTGTCAGCAGAGTTTAGCTGAGGGGTTTACCTCGTGTTTTACCACGTGTTGTAAAGCTTTCTGTTTCTCATACACGTTTCTGTCTTCCAATTTCTGAACCAAGCAGTGTCTGTTTAACCAACCTTCCAACTGAAAATATGCATTCCAAAGTACCATGCACTTTTATAGTAAGCCTGTGTCTTTGATGCAGCCAGATGACAAACCAGAGGTTTGGGGGGCTGCAACGGGTGCTATCGACCCTTGCCTCGTTATGCATTCTCTGCCAACTCGGGTATGGCACAATGAAAACCAGTAATGCAACATTGATCCATCACATACCCTTCAATGACACTTACACATATCCTACGACTACCCTGGATTTATTCTTCACTGGTCCTTTGTTCACTCTTTACTAACATTTTCTTCACACATCCTGCAGAAAGTCCCCTACTTAGCAGTCAATCAGCCATTGCTCCCTGAAAACATAAAATTCACTAAAAAACACACATGACACCAATAGATGGTCTGTTGGGGTATGAGCGCATCAGTAGCCAGCAATGACTGATATCCATGGTGTTGAGAAGCATTTGTTTTGCTGTTCAAAATTTCAACGGCACTGGTGACCCACAACCTATACTACCCAAAAGATGCTTGAATTTAGTGTGTGTTTCTCTTCTTATTGGGTTGTGCCTTTGTATTTTGAGATCTTCTATGCCCCGTTCAGTGGCTACAACTTCATTAACTTTGGTAATGATATTGGGCCTCATTACGACCCTTGCGGAAATGGAAAAATGATGGCGGAAATGCAATACCGCCATCGAACACCGCTCGTTGCGATCATGACCCGTCACCGTAAAGTACGATGCCATTAGCGACACCGCAGTGAACGGCAACGCTAACTGCACCAAGTACGCGCACGCGCGCCTTGCAAAACCGGAATCACCGCCATGGCGCAACGGTACGCGAATTCTGACCCTAGCGGACATGCACTGAACGCCATCAAGCACGTCGTAAAGTACCATTCCGCCATGGCGAGAAATACGGCATCGTGAACCAACCGTAAATGGCCCACTGAGTGCCTGTACTCCACTCCCTGGCCACATTGCACAACTCCTGGCAGGCGCAATGTACTCACACTATGCAACCAGTGAAATCTACAATTCACCCATGCATGCCAACGTAGAAAAGCATGCAGGGGCTCAAAGCGCCCCGTGAGTGGGCATCCATGTACGGCATGTCACCATAGCCGTACTGACGCAGCACAGGCATGTGAAGGTACAATACATCAAAATGAAAATCAAGAACACATGACACAAAACAACAGTAGTCCCCCATCGCTTGCCACCAGCGCAAGGCAACATCCAAAACAGCATCCTGAGGGGGATTGCACCAGCCCTGTA